>NC_052630.1:84493468-85917968 GCF_016161935.1 Mauremys reevesii
TGCACTGATGTACATACAGAATAACTCTCCTATTTATTCCTGTAGCTGAGAGCAGAATTTGCCTCTGTCACAATGGTGGTCACAGAACACGGAGGAAGAGTAAATGCTGTTGGGAGCACTGCATGCTGTGGACAGAGAGCAACATATGGCCCTTGTTCTGCATAATTGGAGTCAGCAGCTGTTACCTGGCAGTGCAAAGGATTCCTAAATGCCCCTTTAACTCTTTGTTAAATCAAAGGAATTTCTGGTCTTTCTGCTTGACTATATTTATAGTTCCCTGGTTCTTTACTCTTGTCTCAGATTATCTCTTCGCTGCCTTCTTAACCACTTGAACAATGTTTATCTTTAGTACTCTTTTATAAATACTACCCTTAACTTGTCTGTAACGGTATGGTACTTTGTACAACTTCTATCCCTAACTGATTTGTTTCAATTTCATTCTTATAACTTTCTTCCCCAGGTGGCATTACCAATCAAATGTTGAACCATCAAAGAATGCCTGATTCTATCTCAATAAATATTTCTAAGGCAGTGATGTTTTAGTCCTGATTATTGTTCTAGATACTGATATGGTCACCATCACCACCGTATTGGAACACAGTTGGTTGACTCTTATGGAAATAAATCATAGCTTTAAATAATGGATGGAGCTCATTTAATTTCACTGCCACACATCACTATGTGGCATCCTTTCTTCCTTTTAACAGAAACCTATGTAGTTTCTTTGGTCAAAGACGTGGTACTGTGTTGTGTTAACATTCACTGCAGAGCTTTCTTATACAGTTTAATTTATGGTACATTTAACTTTTCTGACTCTGTAACTGATATCCTAAATCTGGCCGTAGTTAATAAGAAGTTTATTAGCTGTGAAATTATTTTTGAGTAGGGAGAAAATGCACTGGTTTTCTTTTAAAAAGGGAAAAAATAATAAAACCTCGTAACACAGCTTCTTCCATGGAGCCCTCATTTCCAATGTCTGCTTCTCACTGTCAAGTCTAAAACAGGATGCCTCTGCCACTGAAACATTGCCTTCAACTCTATCCCCATTGGATGTGCCTTTTTTTTTTGTTAACCTTTCCTCACTTATCACTGCTGGGGTGTTGACTCATGAATTTGGCTATCCCAGATGGAGGCAACCGCAAGTAGGCAGTTCAATACCATTTACCCCAAAGTGTGCAGCAAAATAGCCTAAAGGCCCAGACCACCTGTGGGCTCAGCCTGACCATCACCACCATCTTGGGGGCAGATTCTCCTAACTCATTTCCTTCCAATTAACAGAGCCATTTCTCCATCACCATTATACAGATAAAAACACAAAAGACCCTGGGCCAGATTTGCAAAGGTATTTAGGCACCTAAAATGCACATACACACCTTGCATCCGAAGAAGTGGGTATTCACCCACGAAAGCTCATGCTGCAAAACGTCTGTTAGTCTATAATGTGCCACAGGATTCTTTGTTGCATACACACCTAGTGAGATTTTCAAAAGTGACTAAGCAGGCTAAGGGGCCTACATTTCATTGAAATTAATGAAAGCTGCAGCCCTAATCCAGGTGCCCAAATGCCTTTGAAAATCTGCCCTCCCTGTTTTGGGATATTGCGCACACACTTAGCTAAGGTTAAATACATTTACCAAACAAGGGCTAGCACTTACATACTGACGTGGGAGTAGACAAGTAGCCAGTTCAAATCCCTCTCCAATTCTAGTGAGCTGAGAAGGACACCATGGATTGATCCCATGATTAGGAATGAGATCTTGACTAATACAGTGACGCTGGGGCATGCTAGGGCACCCAAGGACCTTCATCTGGAGAAGAAAGGGCTTAATATCACCACTTAAAAATGACAAAAGTGTGGGGAGGAGGGAAATGATTAAAAACATATGCCTTGTTCACTGAATCTGGTATCAGCTGCCATCACTTCACTATGGAATCTCTGAGATCCATGAAGCAGATCATATGAGGCAAATTCATCTCCCAGTATAACTTTATTAACTTCAATGGAGTTACACTGGGCATGAATTTGGTCCTATAGAATTTCCCCAATAAATATATATTTTAACATATATAATCTGAGAAGGTGTCTGACAGAACAGGCCCATAGTCCAATGGTCTGAGGACCAGATGGACAGCGAGGAATTCTTGAGCTCTAATCCCAGTCCAAAACCATACTTTAGTATTAAATGTGAGTATTCTTTATTACTACTAGGTCTATAACTGAGCTGCAATTTTATGAAGGGCTATGAGCTTCTAAATCAAAGACATAATAGATATATAGTTGATTACCATATATTTCTGAAGTTCTGACATAGGTTTTTGCATCAAGATATTATGGACCCTGTGCTACATTCCATACATACCCAAATCTATCATTTGAGTTGATTAAAGCAGTGTAGTTTTATTTTAACAAATATTCAAAATTCTGAGCACATAGCTGTGATACTTCTGCTAATCTCATATTTACTTGTAGGGGGTTCAGTCATGACTTCAGGCGCTAGCTCATGTTGGGGACAAGTGAAACCTCCCACCACATACGAAGCTCTGGTAGGAATTCTACCCAAGGAGACGCAATTTTTCCAGGAGCACAGCACTCAGGAAGAAAGCAATATACCCACCTTGCTGCTCAGCCAGCTCTGCAGACTGGCATAGCGAGGAACAGGGTTGTGGCTCTGCCTCCTCCCTGCCCCTTTTTGGGTTTCTTACATCTCAGCATGTTCAAAGGGAGCATTTCCTGTGCTCCAAGACGAAGCAGCCCAGCGACATAATGAGGGAGCTTCTTGCCCCAGATCTCTCATGCATCCATATAGTAGCTAGGCACAAGATAAACTAGCATTTTTGCCTATTTTGCTACTCTGTTGGCAATCAAGGCCAACCAATGAACTTATTACTTAGACTTCCTGAACTGGTAGATGCGAGGCATGTCAGGGAGGTGAATGAATCAACGTCAGTACTCTTTAATTCGTACCACCTGCTAAACTAGGGGTTGATCCAAAAATCTACTAAAATCAGCAGACTCCCTTTGACTTTAATGGGCTTTGGATCGGATCCCTATGAAACAATGTTAAAAGTTGTATTAAAGCTATCTAATCTCTTCCCTGCTCACTTCTTGTGAGGGAGGGAAGGAGGGATGAAGAAAAAGAAAATTGGTGATTATTTAGGTTTCATTAATTTTTCATAAAAATCTGAGTCACAATTGTCATTACAAATCAGAAAATATAACGAACCTCAAAAGTCTACAAACAGCTCTCCAAGAAAAGATTGTAAACAGCAATGAAAATAAATTAAAGGAGTGATTTGCTGCTGATTCGGCTAAGTCTACACTTGGAGTTCGTGTAATTCCCATCTTGCATACACATACTGGCACTGACTCTCATCAAGATAGCATGCTAAAAATAGTGTAGCTGGGGCAGCACAGGCAAGGGTGAGTGGAGGCACTGGCTAGCCATGCCAAGTATGTATCCAGGGGGTTCAGGAGAGTTTGTACTCAGCATGGCTAGCCCATGCTGCCACTCCCCGTGGTACCATGGCTACACTACTATTTTTTGTGTGCTAGCTGGATAAGAGCTAGCACAAGTGTGTCCATGCAAGCTGTGAATCACACCCCCAGCTCCATATGTAAATATCCTCCAAAATGCATTCTGCTTCAGTCAACAGAAGCAAAGTATTTCCCAGTTTGTCCATCAGTGAATTTCTTGTGGATAATATAATTTAAACTTTGTTCATTCATCCGCTCTCATCTTGTCTCTCTGCATCCTTCCATCCCAATCCCCCTCTTCCTGCTTCTAGCTAATCTGGGCCCTATTCTTCACTCTGATCCCAGTGATCAGTAAGTAGATGATGCAAAGAATACTGCTCCAGCCTGCACTGTTATGGGAAATAGGAAATGTATCTGAAGTTTATGCAGAGGCTCTCAGCCAGTGCAAAGCAATTTATGACCTTCACATGTGACATTCAGGAATTGAGCAGTGAACATCACACTGTCATTTCAGCTGAGTAGGCGGTTCTGTATGAACCAAGGAGGGGATTGAGAATGTGCTTTTGTCATCTGACCTATAGTGCAGGTCTGATTCCTCGCTGAATTGAATAGAGTGTATCCATTTTGTGGGCAGTGTGGGTATACAGATTACCACAAAGCCCCTACATGAATTGGTCTGGTTTCCCACAGCTGTGCTAGTAAAGGCTGATAGTGCATGATTACTCCAGCATCCATATAGCTGATTAATCTTTTCAGTGGGAGTTAGATTTACTGTTGCCACTAATGTTCGGGTTAGCACTACAGCTAGATCTGATATTAGACCCATGATTAAGAATGGATTTGCTATGTACTATGGACAAATTAACTGCTTGCTTGTCATACAAATAGCAAGACTATTGCTTTATTCAGCAAAGCACTGAAGCACCTGCTTAATCTAAAGCACACGAGTAGTGCCATTGTGTTGACAGCCACAGCAGCACTATTAGTTATCAGCACATACCAAGGAAGATATAAAACATAGTGATGGACAAACTGAGAAATAATGTACTGGAATCCATTTTAATCTTGGAGAGTAATGAGCCATTTTTCCTTTGATGCATATCCTAGAATCGTTATTGATAGGTAAGAAGATGAGAAAGAGGAATTATGTGAGTGTCTAAAGTGTAGGTATGGAAGCAGGGAAAATAATTGGTGCAGAGTAATCACCACTTAACTGCAGCAAGGCAAAGCTGTGTATTCCTTGTCCTGATGTGTATTTTTTTTCCCCTTGTGTAAATAGATTTATATATGTGAGAGCAGAAAACAACTTCTGTGGTCACTTAATCTATCCCCCTTTATCACTGCAGGATAGAATACATAGATTTTTACAACATCTCTGTTAGCTCCCTGTATAATCTTGCCCTGAATATCTTGAATAATATTGATAGTGATTGCAACACCTCCACTGGCAGGTATTAGTTACCCTAAATTTCTCCTCTTAATTTTAGGCCATTACTTCTTGTTGTATCACAGTATGATGCATTGACTGCTGAGTATACCAATCATATACACACTAGGTGAATTAAAGTGTTCTCTCAAAGTATATAAGAATCTGAACAGAGACAAAATGTAGAGGAAACAGGATCTTGCTATATTTAATGCAGGATCTTCAAGCTCTGAGGGGGCAGAAGCACCAAGCTTTTTCCATGGGAAGATGTCTAAGGTGTTAGAGGCAACATCAGGCTGTGTGTGCTCTTACCCTCTCTCTCACTCCTTTCCCTCAGGCTGTGCTGCAGGATGCTTCTCCCTGAAGTGCTGCCTGCTGCCTACCTGGTAACAAGAGAGGGCTACAAGAGAGGGGTAAAACACTGTGGCATTGATGCCTGGGACAGGCAAAGAGGACCCAGGATGGCAAGGGCACAGCCTGGCAGGGAGCAGAGAGTCATAGCCAGACCAAACCAAAAAGAGAGAATTCAAGGTGAAGGGAGGAGATCGGGAGTCACTAACAGAACAAGGAGCCTCAGGAAAGGAGGAAAGAGAAATGGTGAAAGCAACAAGAAAACAGACAGAAATAGTGGAAGATCTACCAGAGTAGAGGCGAAGCAAAAAAACTAGATAAACAGAAAGGAGAAATACACACACACACACACACCCCCACATGAGGTGACAAATTAAAGAAAAAAGAAAAAAAGGACAGGACAGAGGAAAAGGAAAGAGTCAGGTGTGGGGTGGGCAGCAACCACTCCAGGGCATCGCTTCTTCAGAAGGATCCACATGTCAGGTCATTGTGATGGCAAACAAACTGGTTGGAAACAAGTGGGGCAGAGAGGAAAAATAATGTTTTATGGGAAACAGTTTATACCACACTGAGTGGTATGTTGCAAATAAGAAATTTTGGAAGTTGTGGCACAGGGAAGCAGCAGGCTGGAGAAGTTAGCAGTGTCTACTCTAAATGAACACTCCCCTGTAAAAGAAGATTGAGTTCCCAAATCAGCCTGCAAGACATTAAAATGTGTGTTCAATGTTCTTTTGGATTGAAAGTGTCAATTCATGATGGAGAAACTGATGACTGTTTATTTTTTAAAAGCTTCTTGCTATGAAGGCTTCGAGGCAGCAGACAAGAAGAATTTAGTGCCCAGAGATGCAGTTGTGTTACCTTTTTCTCTTGAATTAGACTTTTTCCTATTCCTTAAAATAATCTTTGGTGTCACAGGAAATCTGATGGGAAAAACTTGTCAAGCGTTTAATATATTATTACACTACTCTTATATTTTATGGACCAAATTCTGTCCTTGGATGCATACACAAGTGGCTCCCATTGATATCAATGGGAGATGTGCACTTATCACATAAGTAGACCATTGTGTTGAATGGTCTGTCAGAGATGTGAACTTTGGCAAGCATGCCCATCCAAACTCCCGGGCTTTAGTCCCTGCCATTCATTTGACAGAGGATGAATTGGAATCAATGGAGAAACTCCCAATAAGTTCAGTGACGGGGAGGAGGAGGAAGACTTCACCCAGTGAATATAATGAAAAATGAAAAAATACACACATTGTTTTCCCGTGATTAGTGTTGTATCAAGCAGGCAAGGTACTAACAAACTTCAACAGGACTTTATTTACAGTGGAAACCTCTTTACCAAGCTGCTGCTGCACCCTCTGTAACTCTCACTCAGCCTCCTCAACTCCTCCCCCCTCCTTCCTGTTTCTTGTCCTTTCTGACTCCCAACAGCCAGTGCTCCCAGTTCTAATAATTACAAGCACATCTAAACACCACAATTAGGAGGCAGAAGGTTATGTGGGTGGCAGCCCAAAGTCGATGAAGTATGGAAGGAAAAGGGGCAAAAGCAATACTATTTAGAAAGCAGTAAAAGGCATGATACTGGCCACAAGTATATCTAATGCAAGCAGAGAATGTGTGATGCAGAAATGGAAAAAGAAGTAGAGCAGATGTTGAACTAGAAGCTCAGATATTCTGGTGGTAGGGGCCATATACATACACAGATAGAGAAGAGATGATCCAAACCATCCTGTAAGGATCAGTCCCATCTTCACATTTCACCTTCTGAGGTTTCTATTGATTTGACCCTTTACTAATAAATCTTGTCATTACTGATGGTGAAATTACACATCTATTTGCTAAACAAGATTTAGAATGAGATATAAACAGATGCAGTTCAAGATTTTTAAAGTGACTAGTGACTTTGGATGCCTCAGTTATTGGATATCCAGCTTGAAACATATTAAATGGGCTTGATTTCCTGAAAGCGGAGAGCTCCTGCTCTGAAAATCAGGCGTCTCAAATTGGATGTCCAGAACATGAGGCCCCTAGTCTCATCGCTTTTGGAAATCTTGGCTGAAATTTTACTCATGTTATTTAATATTCAAGACAGTTCCTTTAAGCAATATATTATTACTTTTTTAACATTTGGTTTAGTTAGGTACAGGGTGACCAGATAGCAACAGTGAAAAAAAATGGGAGGAGGGGGCGGGGTAATAGGCACCTATATAGGTAAAAGTCCCCAAAAATGGGACTGTCCCTGTAAAAGCGGGACATCTGGTCACCCTAGTCAGGTATCTATTGCTGCCACCACAACACAAAGGTAGCAATTTGTTGTATATTTGGTTTACAACTACCTCCCAGTGAGACTGTCACTTAAAGTTTCTGGTCAAACTAAAAAAGCCAGTATCTCCCCGTTTAAACATATTTTTCCTCAGCACCATTACCGATCATTCTTCAAATGGGTCTAAAGTTCCTATCTTACAAGAGTGTTGTGAGGTTAAATTAAGTAATGTTGTCAAATTCTCAGAGACATATGATAGAGATGTGCAAAATGTTACTATTATTTAGTTATCCGTGGGATGAGTAATCACAGCAAAGGTCTTCCTGACCAGCCCATATTGTCCACCTGAGTTTTGATTGCCTGTTTCTGGGTTCCATTACATTACAAATATCTAAACTTTCCTTCATGCATCATTAGGAATCTAGGCAGTAAAGCAGGGCTTTGTTGGTGGATGAATCTGAAACACACCATAAATTTGATCAAATATGCAGCTATCCAGATAAAAAGTACATAAAACCACTGCTAGCTCACAAGCACAGTTCAGACTCAAACTCCAGACAAGGCTGATTTCAAGCATATTGGCAACAAGTTGAACAGCTCACAAAGGTCTAATGACTAAAAGTCCAAGTTTGGCTTCAGATGGGATTGGGGATATAAAACACTGAAGATTTGCAGTCATCTCTTGCTTTGGGCTGGCTGAGGGGTAAGATATGTTCTTTGATGCTCAGTGATCTGTCTGCTATTTCAAATTGCATTGTCAGGAAACCCTCTTGGATCACTGACAGCAGCTAACATGGATCTCTCTTCAGTCACATGGAGTGACTGCCATTTGTCACTTACACATCCTTTTCTTCTGGTCAGACTTCAGTTCATTTCTGGACTCTGGCTTTTCAGTCTGACACTTTTGCAGTTGCCATTCTGGGCTAAACAAATATACCCACTCTGATATTCAGCACGACTGTTTCCCCCACCACCCCCCTATGGGATCTCCTCATTTAGGGTGTAATTTCCAGTTTGAGGAGAAATTACACCTCCAGCTCCAAGTGCAGACATACCCTAAAACCCTGGAGAAATCTCCGTTTTTGGAGGGAGGGATAGATACTCCCCTGCTTGAACAAACACAGATTTTCCAGCTGTAAAGATGTCTATACAGTCAAGTGGCTGTCCAGTTCTGTTTAATATACAGTATGAGAGATTTCCAAAGGTAGTTAGGCACCTAAAGGTGCAGATAGGCACCTACTGGATTTCCAAAGCTCCCATGGGAGTTAGATACATAGGTGCTTTTGAAAAACCCATGAGGTGCCTAGAAGCATTTTTAGTGCCTAAATATATCTTTGGAAATCTGGCCCCCTCTGAACTATGACTAGCTCATTGTGATTAGCTTTTATTACTGGCGGATTAATTTTGCATCATTTCATGGCATGAGCCCTTTATTAATGTGACAATCACACATTAGGTAAAATTCCTATGAATAGATAGTAAAATGTTTCTTCTAATAAATGATCATTTCACACAATTCCACTTGCATTTAACCATAAATCTGGACGGTAATGTCACAGATACTCTTACAATGTAGAAACCCTGATTGTTTCACTCCTCCAGAATTGCTGTTAGACCAAGATCTGTGCTTGGGGAACAGCAGTTGAACACCTCAAACTAGAAGAGAGGTGAAAACACATTCTGAGGTTTGCATGCAGACTAGCCTGTATATCTAAAATGACATTTGTATGAGATGAGAAAA
Organism: Mauremys reevesii; assembly: GCF_016161935.1. Lineage (NCBI taxonomy): Eukaryota > Metazoa > Chordata > Testudines > Geoemydidae > Mauremys > Mauremys reevesii. The sequence goes on from NC_052630.1 coordinate 84,502,730, forward strand.
AATGGTTAACATCTTCAGCTACCTCTTATTAATCTATGTTCTCCAACAATCACTGCAAACCAGCAAGGCTATGCTGTAAAACAAACTCCACCATTAACCCGTACTATCATGCTTATCATGCTACACCCTCCTACCCCAATCCCAAAAGTTAGGAGTATTGACTTCATGATACTTCTGGTCTTGAACAACTCAAGGAGCAAGGCATGAGGTCGCATCTAAACGTGTTTCCTTACATAGCCTCACAGAGTGTTATCCATCAGGCCACTGAGTTTGCCCAACATGTTTAGATTTAACAGTGTCAGAAGCAACTGTTGAGAGACAAGTGCCTTTATATATGTAGAAATGCAGTATAATTTGCTTTCATGATGTACAATGTTTTATGTGACTAAAATCAAGGATAGTATTATGGATGGCAATTTGTGGCTACTTTGACAGCCACGATGAAACAAAATAATGACCTTGTAAATTCTTGTCAGTAACATCTATTGATGTTCTTGGCCTTGTCCATTTAACAATAAACTTCAGCATATGGAGGGCCTTGTCATGCCAGGCTATCTCAAAACACTTTACAAATGAAGTATAATAATTTAATAACCTACACTGCAATGCCAAGTAAATGATTAAAGTTAGCGGAGAATATGTGACTTTGATTTGATTTAAAATGTGACAACATCCTTGACATATTCAGGCAATGAGTTCCATGGAGAAGATGCTAAATGGCTGAAGCTACAGATATCTAGCAGGGCAGATGTACACAACTAGGCCAGGTTCTGATGACTGCAGCTGAAGTTTATGGATTAAATGGTTCACCTTGAAGCCACGACAGAATCCCACTAGCTGCAAGCATAACTGAGCCTGAACTGGAATTATGTGCCCATTCCATCTGGTCCCTGGTCCTACTGGAAGTATGCTGAATCAGCTACCAACACTGACATGCCAAAGATTCTTCCAAATGAGAATCAGAACTGCTATCACATCAGCGATGTATTCGGTATACCTGGCTGTCTGTAGAAGGACATATAACTTCAACAGAACATGGTAAACATGTTGATAGTATTGTATTGTATTGGTTAAGAATAATTATAGTATTATAGTATTAACACACTATTATAACTCTGATAGACACGGCTATGTCTACACTACCACAGTAAGTCGACCTAAGTTATAACGTGAATAACATAGCTGGAGTCGACATAGCGTAGGTCAACTTACCTTACTCTTCTCATTTGGGGTGAAGTACCAGGGTCAACCAGACAGCGATCTGCGGTTGATTTGGCGGGTCTTCACTAGATCTTCTAAATCGATCTCCAGTGCATTGATCACCAGCACGTTGATCCAGCGGTAGTATAGACATAGACTTGAAGGTCAGAAGGGACTGTCATGATCATCAACTCTGTCCTGTGATCCCGCCAACATTTGTGCCACACCAGGCAATTTTTGTAAGACAAATACATTTTCATATGGAGTTTATGGAGTCTCACATCCTGTATATTTGCAATATTTGCTTATGAAGTGAACTAAGTCTGCAGAGCATAGATTTGGATGATAGTGGTCTACATTGTATCTACAACCAACCAGTGCACCTGATTTGAAAGACAGATACCTTTTGTTTGGAGTGTAAAGAAGTCTGGAGCCACAGGTACAGTAAATATGTATCTGTGCTAAGTTTTTTTATGACAATCCTTTGGAACCTTGGGCCAGTTAACTGTCCCTTTTGCCAAGGATTTCTACATGTCTATTTTGGCATTTGCATATGGGTTTAATGAAGACAGGAGAATTCTTCTGTGTCTACTCTACCTAAAGTTGTATAATCTCTGTTTAAATCAGTTGTTCTCAAACTATTGTACTGGTGACCCCTTTCACATAGCAAGCCTGAGTGTGGCCCCCCTTATAAGTTAAAAACACTTGTTTATATATTTAACACCATTATAAATACTGGAGGCAAAGCGGGATTTGAAGTGGAGACTGACAGTTCGCGACCCCCCCCCCCATGTAAGAACGACCCCCAGTTTGAGACCCCTTGGTTTAAGCACTATAGTAGGGATAACTAGCCAGTTGATAATTGGACTATATGGCCTGTAAGAGAACAATATTCACAAATATCCCAACATCGGCAACATCTCCATCTTCTGGGCTCCCTGCGCCATCCATTTGTCTAGCACCAGTCTCCTCTCTTCTTTAGCACAATAGCACCACTCTTGGCCTCAGAGTCATTCACAACAGTCTTTCCATATTGCTCATCCTCACCATCTCTCCATCTATTTTTAAGTCTCATTTGATAACAGATCTTTTCTCCCTTGCCTATACCTCCTAAGACCTTACCCCTCTGTCACAGTGAGCTCTCTAATCATATTATTTAACTCTGTAAAGCAATTTGTAGAGATTGCTTGAAATGTGCTATACAAAATACAGCAACATTGTAATTTGCATATAGTCGCACCTTTATCAGAGATAAGGAGTTTAGCTTCATGAGTAAGAAATCGCCTGTCCATTAAAATCTTAAAGTACAGTGATTTAAAGTATTTCATTTTTAATACCCGTTCTTGGTCTGGAGACAACATTATTTTTAAAGTACTTCTTTAGTCCTTAATTTGTACAACATATTTTAAGGCCAATGCTTAAATAATGTCCAAACAAAACCAATATATTAATACATGAACAATTAGCTGTATCTACTAGTAACATCTGTTCCATGAATCTTAACAGGTAAAGAGACTCATTCATGCACTTAACTTGTGAAGTGATACTCTTGATCCAACAAGAGTCTCAGAACCCAGGAGATCAATATTTTGTCCTTTTTTAAGAACAACTCTTTTCTTTCAAGTGACTAGAGTAGCCACCCAGGTCAGAGTGTTGCATTTAGGAGGCAAGCACTCAGGAAATAAAGGGCATTGCATACTTTTTTTAAAAAAAACCCAACTTGTTTTTCAAGAAAGAAAAAAAATGTGGGGAAATGAGTAAAACTTTTATTTTGGTCAACAACTGCTCCTCCTATGTGATTGGTTTCAGTGGAGATACTAGTGTGAATAAGACAAGCAGGATTTGGCCTAGTGAATGAGCTGGGAAATGATTTTGGGGTATTAAAATCACACTAAAAGACTTTCCCAATTCAAAGAAGCTTTTTAGAGTTTTCTGGAATCTATTTTCCTAAGTAGATTCAAATACTTCTGTGCTGGGATCCAACTCTGGTTGATATGCCCCAATCACTGCTGTAATAAGGATATAGAGAAGTATTAAATATTTGCAGTGTATTTAGGATGTATAGAATTCAATCTCAATACACCTTTACTTTGAAGAAGTGCAAATAAGAAGGATAGAGGCTCAGCTGCTGTAAGTTGGCATGGCGAACGGGCCTACAGGGTGGAAGGATGGTTCAGTGGTTAGGTTATTAGCCTGGAACTTTCAGAAAACAGCTTCAATTCCCTGCTGTGCTATAGATTTCCTGTCTGACCTAGGGTGAGGCAATTAGACTCTCTCTGCTTTAGTTCCTCATCTGTAAAATGGCATAGTAGTATATTCCTACCTCACAGGGTAATTGTGAGGATAAATAAAGATTGTGTGGTGCTCGGTTACTATGGTGATAGAGACTATACAAATACCCAGGATAGATAGCCCCATTGAAATCAATGGAGCTATATCAATTTGCACCAGCTGAGAATCTGGCCCAGCCAATGTTATGTCTTCACTTTCACTTTTGACATTTTTATCTAACACTGATATTGCCCCCTTGCACTGTTAACCACCAAAGCCATTCTGTAGATAAAAAATAGTTTTGAAACAAAATTAAAATCAATGTATGTATTGTTATAAAATAGTTTTAAAATATAGAAAGACCTTTTTATTGGGAAATGAGATTCCACTTTAAGAAGCGGAGTCACACTAGCCTCAGTTCAGCCACCCTTACTCACATTCAGTAGTACCTTTCTCTGCAAGTGGTCCCATTGAAATGAATGCACAGCAAAGAGGGATGGAACAAGAGAGAATTTTCTACTGAAATAGTTACATCAAAATAAGGTGACCAGATAGCAAATGTGAAAAAATGGGACTGGGGAGCATAATAGGCGCCTATATAAGAAAAAGTCCCCAAAAATGGGACTGTCCCTATAAAAACAGGACATCTGATCACTCTACATCAAAACCACACATAGCTTTTATATCAATATAAAAGTGCTTATATGGGTAGAGTTTATTCCTATTCCCTTTTGGGAATAAGCTATATTAATGTATGTGCCTTTATGCTGATATAACTGTGTTTGCAGTGTGTGAGGGGGAGGGCAGGGGGCTGTTGTACCACTTTAACTACATCAGTATAGTTAAAAGCCGTACAATTGGTATGTGTAGATGAGCCAGTGTACATCTAGCAAATGGTAATGTATGTAATACTGTCCCTCTTTCACGCACATCTGGAAACCCTATAACATGCACGCACAAAAAAAGAAAATGAATCATTTAAACCAGTGTGATAAATTTCACATGACCAAATGAACATTTCAACCTTCATGCTTTAACCACAGTGTTCTTTCAAAGGCAGCCCTAAGACACAGTGCTTAGAGATTTACAGCACAAGTTATGTCTATTCACTCTTCAGGAATCATTTCCAAGGGGGGAAACTGCATCTGGATCTGGTGAGTTCACTCGCAATCAGGAAGTGAAGGAGTGTTTCAATAATAATGGAGAGATATTTTCATGGCTTGTGTGTGTGTGTGCATATATGCATATATATAAATATTATATTTATTGGGGCCAAGGTTGTCTCTTCTACTAAATTCAAGTGTTTTCAAGGTTATTTCAATAAGTATAGCTATGCTTTAAAAATAAAAATAAAAATTCCAAGCTGATTACTTAAACATAACAAAATGTGTAGGAAGATTAAAAAAGTGTCAGACATCATGTTAAGAGTACATTTATATATAGTTTCTAAAGGGATAATAAATTATTGATATTATAAGTATGTTACAGACATGAGTACTATGTATTATGGATAGTTATAAGCACATCAGTAGAAGACAATCTCACTCGTCATCAGACATGGTAATAAGCAACAGATTGATCTGCTGAACTCTATAATAATTGATTAACTGTTTATCAAAGCTATTCATGTATAAACTGTTAAAAATATATCTTTAATGTAAAGTGTGACCTTTAACAGTGAAGAGGGGAGAACTCAGGGGTATATGGATTTCACAAAACCTTTAGCATATTTTGTTTTTCATTTGCATCTTGCAAAACTCTCTCAAGTTTCAAGAAATATTTTCCTTCTGAATTTAAAGCACCAATGGCAGACTCTCTTCTGGTGTAAATTGAGCTCAAAAATGGTATGACCATTTTCATTAGCTGAGAATCTGCCCTTGTATTTGAAAGGAAGAATAATTTTAAAAAACTTTATAACTAAAGGGAAACTATTCTTTGAATGAAAAAGGCCTCATATTCACTGATGGAAAGGAAACATCATGATAACAGAAGGCTGAAATTCAGTAGTGAAGACAGGAAGATTTGGGGGCAGGAGTCTGATTGAGCAAATATAGTATGTGAGAAAAGTTCTGGATTGTCATCACCACATTTCCCTGCCAATGTGTCTTAATTCCGACCTTGAGAGGCCATCTGTAGAGCAACAGGAGTTCAGTCTTTGTGACCACTTCAATCCTTTGTATCTCTGCTGAGATTGCTAACAAGGATGCCAGTTACTATTAAAGTTAGTGATGATTATTAATAGGTGGGAACTGGAATGGGGTTATCAGACACAGCTTTCAGATCATAACAGCTTTTGATCAATACCAACCAAAACCAATTTGAGCCAGTGATGCAGTGGGAAAACTCCCTACTACTTACAAATACCCTGGGACAACCAGTTCCTCCTGTTATTTCTCTTCTATGATTTCCCTTGGGGTGGTGATCTCTATAAAGTGGACACACTTGGCTACCAGGAATTAGATGAACTACCATATAGTATGAATGTAAAGTCTCCAGTTTCCCAAGAATTATGGCCCATCCATGCTTAGGTGCAAAGAGAACTGTGACAAATTAAGCGAGTGTTCTTTCTAACAACCAGGGGAAAGGGTAAGAGAGGTTTGGAGACACAAGAAAACTACCAATCAAGCTACTAACCCAAACTTCCCTCTGTAACAAATGAGCTGCAGTGTGAAGTCTGAGTGAGGACTTAGTTTAGAGCACATTTCAAGGGAGAAAACACAGTTGTAGCTTCCTCCTCATAGGGCTCTACTAGAGTAGTTGCAGCTCTAGAGTCTAGTATGTACAAAAACTATGGGGGTGGGAAGGGAGATGTGCAGCTATGCTTTCATCCAGCTTCAGAACATCATCATTTAATTATATAATAATTTGAGATATACCTATCTCCTAGAACTGGAAGGGACCTTGAAAGGTCATTGAGTCCAGCCCCCTGCCTTCACTAGCAGGACCAAGTACTGATTTTTGCCCCAGATCCCTAAGTAGCCCCCTTAGGGATTGAACTCACAATGCTGGGTATAGCAGGCCAATGCTCAAACCACTGAGCTATCCCTCCCCTCAGCTATTGGAACTGGAGGCACATACAAGAAGAGAGCTGACGACACAAAAGTCACAATTGCAGCCAACCCACCCATTTTCACCTCTCTACTTAGCATAGCAAAAGCAGCCACGTCACCACTATGAGGTTGCTGGGCCACAGTCCATCATCAAAGGCAAACATTGACCGCTAGTGATGCATTCAAACATTTCAACATGATCATCACAGTCAACTTCACAGAGACACGGTTATATTGGATAACAAATTAAACTTCCCTAAATAAGAGAACTGCTTTCTGCCAGCTGGCTTCTCTCTCCTTCTTTCTGTGACAGATTTCCCAGAAAACGTGGCTACTGACTCACCCATAAGTTTCCAAAAACCTGAAGCTTAAATTCTGTTTTTTTCTTAAGTTCCAAGTTCTTCCAGTTGTTAAGAAAACCCACTAAATATGACCCAAAGCTATGCTGTCTTCCTGAGGTAGGAGACAGACAAACGTGTCAGAGATGTATGCAGCCCCTATTACATCTCAATGGGGTTCAAATGTTGAAATCTAATGGTGACAGTTTACATTATTCAAACACAGCTTTTCCCTCTGCTGATCATTTAGTAAAGACATCCACTTGTTTCCCCTCCCCAATCACACATGGTCTGACATAGTTAAGATTCATTGATAAGGAATATGGCTGTCCTGTAACCCTAACCATCAAAGACTCCACCTGGCAAGTACATTTCCCATTCTGCATCCATGTGGGATATTTTTATTATGGGCATAGCCTCTCTGGCAAATATGTTCCAGTTTGGTAAGCTTGAATTTATTAAGCTATTTGATTAACATTGTTCTTGTGCCTGTGGTAACAATAACTGGGGTTAGATTTATTACTGCCAATACAATGAAATAAATGTAACACAAATAAAAGCTTTGTTTTGTGATAAGCCCATAGCTGGCACCTGAGCAACCCTCTCCCCTGCAGCACTGGCTGCCAGTTTGAAGCTGATTTTGATTAGGTAAGTTGCACTTGAACACAAAGAAAAGATTTTTTTTGTTACTCTTTCATCCTGGATTCAAACCACTTCAGAAATGATTGCATCAGGAGGGATGCAAGAACCCACAGTCTCTGGAAAGGGTGTGTCCCTCTTTCCATTCTTGATCTGGATCCTAAACTGTGTTTGCATTGGATAAGGTAAAAGTACTGCTTCCCTTCCTTTTCTTTGCCGCACTATTGAGAAACCATTGGAAACAATGACCTACCCTTCACTCAGTCATTGTATTATAAATAGTTTTATTTGTTACTAGAGATGGGCCTTAATGGGGAACCCATATCTGAGTTCCCCAGCCTGACACTGGGTGGAAGTTTGGATTCTAATTCTAACTTTATCTGGAACCCCAAACTCAAAATTTAAGGAAATTTTGGACTTGTAGCAGAATCCAGATCTGAACTTTGCTGCTCAAATTAATATTTATCAATAAGTAGAGATGATCCTGAACTGGAACGTAATATCTGAACATAAACATCTTTAGGAAATTAGGATCAATACCCAGATCTGAACCTCATGTTTCTAATCTGTCTTTATACAGGGATTTAAACTGAACCACCAAATCTAAGTAAAAGAAGCTTTGAAAATATTCTGATCCAAATCCAGATCCAAAGTCTGTGGCTCAGAAACATGTCTACTTATAATGAGAGCTGTGCAAAATGCAGTGGTTTCACTTCTTCTAAGGCTTATGCGAACATTTCCATTAGTTTTGATCCACATTAGATTTGCATACCCAAGATTCACTTTGAGTTTAAGGATCAAACAAAGCCAAAAATCTCAAAGCAAAATCCTGTAAAGTTTCACCCAGTGGGATGTCAAAACCACAAATTCTGCATCATTTTTCTGCAAACCAACAAACTGGCTCAGGTTTGTTTGAAAGTTTTTGAGCCTTTTGATTAACACAACCTGAATTTTGAATTTCTAAAAAACCTCAAACCAACAAGCTTCATGTGGTTTGGGATTTCTTTGCAAGGATTTCACGTCCCTGCTGAAACACCACCTAAAAGAAGCAATAAAAACTAATGGGCTAGTCCAATATCTCTCCCCTGCTGTAAAATCTTCCATTAAAAAGAGGTAGGTTTCAACAAATGAAGTGACAAGAAAAGTAGAAAAAAGAAAATACAAATAAATATTATTTATGACCAGTGAGTAAGGCTAGTAACAGACCCATTAATGTCCAGGAAGTATGGGTGGGTGTGCAACAATAATCGTCAACCCACAAAAATGCAGAATATTGGGACAGCTGTTCTTTCGATACAAAAAGGGAACCACTCGCTATTGTTCACTCCTTTTTAAAGCATTTCTGACGGCTAACTGTAAAATTTAATAAAACTGGGGGAAACTTGACAGTGAAAAGTTCAGAAAATATTCATAAAGTGAGACTCAGATGTTCCATCCACCACAAGCCTCAACGTTTTGTTTATTTAATAGGAAGGCTAAGGAATGTGTGTGCCTAGGTGTAGGTCTTCTGCAGGCATAACTCCCACTGAAGTCAAACTCCCATTGCCTGGGGAACGTCTGCGGGGTTTGGCTCACAGTTAATCACACTGCACTGATAGAGAGAACAGTGACAGGTGCTGTGGTGTTATAATAAAGCCCACTACAATAAGCTATGCCTTAACTTTCATAAATAGTAGCAGTCGGGAAAATAACGCAGATCAAAAAAAGTGACTCGAATTGCTGGAGCTGTAGACCATTCTTCACTGGATAATGTTTTGTTTTGTTATTTGTTTGTCTTCAAAAAATAAGGCTTGGTGACAAGAAGTAATGTAATTAGAACACCAGACCAGGTTAGGTTTAAGGGTAGTGGAAGCTGGTGACATCTGGAAAGTGGGTAAGTAAATCCCACCATTTTCTTTGGGTCAGGTCCCTTCTTTTCTCCTTTTGTTTTTCTTTGTCTCTCCAAGGTTTGTGAAAAGTGCTGTAAAAAAAGGCAGGCACTGCTCACCCTGTCTACTTTGGACCTGCCACTATGGTTCAGAGGCCAAGAGCATATGAATCACACATTGGTTTTGTTTCCTTTATTTATTCACACTGTCTAGCTTCAGCATGTAGCTTTGAGCCACCAAAAACAAACAGTAAGAAAATGTCTAAAAGAAATGAACAAGCTGGAGCCCAATCCTAAAAATCTTCAACTATTCAAGTAATCCAGTACTCAGGTACCACATCGATTAGACAAATAGGATATTAGTACCATAGTTCCATTGAAGTAAATGATCTGGACAAGGGTAAGAAAGAACAACATGTGTAAGTAAGGATCTACAGGATCAAGTCCCTAATTGGAATTTACCTTACAAACATCTGACAGCAAAGTAGACCAATAACAGATGGTTATACTGTGACAGAGAACAAGTGAGTGGATACAGGGACATAATGGAAATGTTGCTTAAGAATTATTGAGCAATCTCCTGTAAGGAAATTCCTGATTATGAGAAACCTTTTCCTAAGGGATTTTCTATGTCTTGAAAGATGTCACATAATTTGACTCGGGAGGTATTTCAAAGTTTCAGTGCTTTGGATTTTTGTGTGGGTGGCTGGGTTTTTTTCCTTTAAAGCCTGATAGGGAGTTCCTTTCCTAAACATAGAACAATGGAAGCCAAATTTTCCCCAAAGGGAAACAGGCCCTACCTGCTCTCATTATCTACCCAGCCACCCTGATGTCCTGAAAACTTCCCCACTCTAAATTGATCTAGAGTAGCAGCACAGTAATCTAAATTGTATTTTTGTCCATTTCCAAATTTCAGCCACTCTTGTGATATTTATTGGGACTGAAACAAAATCCAGTGAAGTCAATGGGAACCTTTTCTCTGACTTTAGTGGGTTTTGGATGACATCTGTTGAGATCACTTTGTTGACTTGTCTCCAACCCCCACAAACAATACATCTACTGAATGCAAGTCAGCAGGAAGGTTGGAGGGTAGAGGCATGAAGTAACTTATTTGGCTTCAGAAGGATCCTGACAAGTTAGACTTACTAGCTCTTTTGGATTATGAGGCAAGGGAACATTTCTCTGTTTGCTGATTGCCTGATTCCATCAGAGAGTCGGCCACAATTAAGATTTCACTTCCTGGTTGTAGAAAGCTAATTGCACTTTTGATTTGAGTTATTTTTAGGATAAGTTCAGTTTACAGCTTTTATAAATTGTGTTTCCTTAACAAGAAGCAAACTTTTCCCACTTGGAGTGACCAGCCACTCGAACCAGGATAGTTTTGGTTCTTTATTTCCTACATTCAGAGTGTTTGTTCTGCATTTTGCATTTTTATAATGGAAAATGTTGTTTGTATTTTTGTTATGTATGAAAGCTGCAAAGTTCTTTCTGATCTGTCTGTTTTATGAATCTCCCCCCATTCATCTCCCGCCCACCAAATATAACTAAAACAAATGTCCATGTGCTGATAATATAGTAACTCTTCCCAATCTACTGTCCATCTATATGGAGCACATCACGGGACACCGTCAGTACTAGGACAAGTAAACGAGACCACCGGTCAGGGAAATAACCCACTTCCTTTCCTGATGAACCTACCCCACCCATGTACCTATTCGCTACACCAATACTGACATGGACTCTAAATACATCCTATGGGTGACAGACCCAAGATCATTATTCACTGATACAGTAAAAACTCCTGCACCCCAATCTGGGTCTATTCTAGTTATGTACTATGTATGTATTCTGTGAACCTTGTAACGAATACTTGTAATCTCTCATAACTCAAGCCTAACCCCAAATGTACAGTACCTTCCTTCTTAACTTGTGTAAATGTGATTTAAAACACTAGCTTTAATAAATTATTAGAGTGCTGCCACCTTTTGGTTACTTTCTGTCACAATGGTTAATAATTAGGAATTGTTTCCAAAGCCTAGAACAGGGAATATATCTATACATTGCAACAAAGACATGAAATCTTAAGAATAAAGGAAACTTGGTAAATTTAAATCTTACTGTACTACCTCTACAATTTTTAATATTTCTGAAGCAATTTTAGTATAATTTTATAATAGGATAATTATAGACAGCAAAAGCTCAGGATTTTTAGGAACATAGACAGAAGTTTGAGTAGTGACTAGAGCTGAGTAGTAGTAGTAGTATGAGTAGTGACTAGAGTATATAAATCACAATGGATATCAACTTTTTTAAGCTTGTGACTCATTCCCAAACAATTTGTAATCTTTGTTAACTTCTACATTTAAAATTATTTACCTTTTAAACATTCACTTAATTTTCACTGAACATTTCTCCAAGGGAATGTGATTACTAGAATCGGAGCAGGAAGCCAACACAAACATACAGAAACAAGTTCAAAATTTTTCTTCAAGAGACTATTCACAAATATTTTTGTTAAAGTATTCGCTCATCCCTAGTGATGATATAATACTCAGTAGTATTTGGGAACTGCTAGATATAAAAGCCTGTTGTGAACAGATTTCTGTTTGAGTTTTCCAGAAGAAAAGAGATCTCTGAAAGTCCCACATAACTGTCTTTGAACTGTTTTAGAATATATATACACTTGCAATCTCTGCAAATTTGAAATATCATAAAATTGAATGCTGAGTTCTTTGGCCCATCTAACCTAAATGGCACAATGTACGCACGTTAGAGAATAAAGAGAGAGTACAGACACAACCTCCTTTGTTTTTGCTTTACAATTACTAAAACTGCAAACTTCTATCATTGCTTCAAGAGCCATCCAGCCTTCTTGTACTGTGAATATAATAGCCACAAGCTGTTTCATTTAGGAGAACAGAACATAAACTGTACGAAGCATACAGCTTGTAATCAATTTAGCAGCTGAATGAATATGGCTCCCAAATTATCTTCCCAGTTACATTGTCTCATGAAGTAGGTAATGTAGGTAAAAGTAACACAAGATCACTCTATCCTTCCTCCAGTACAAGTCACATTGACTCTTACTGAAATACTGGGAAAATCAGTGGGAGAGAAATGGTGAAAGCCACTTACTTCTCTGCAGCCCTTTAATAGGCAACAGAAGGAAAGGCCAGGATAAAAAAAATATTGTAACAAATCTGTGGCCACTTAGGACTCCATGGTTGTTATTCTATTGCACACCATCTGCACTTGGAATGTCAAATGGCAGCAGGGATAGAATTCACTTTCTCCTGCCTGAGAAGGCAAAGGCCCTTTATCACTTGAGCTAAAAGGAGAATCCTCTTCAGCTATCAGCTGTATAAAGCCTATGAGACACAGCTAAGCAGTTCTGATTCATCCCAGAAAGGGCAGTTGCACACTGAAAAACAACCCATGTCTATTTCACATATTTTCCTTGCACCAAAAATTTGAAAGAAGGAGATGCGGCCAGCCAGGTGAACAGCAAATGGTACATAAAGCTACATAAGAACTCACATTCTTGCAGAGAATGGCATTTAAATCGCCCTTTTTCAGATGGTGGGAGGACTGGAATTTGTTAATGTTATTATTAAATGTTGATATTAGTAGCATTGTAGGGCCATAAACAGGAATGGAGACTCATTGTGCTGAGGCTGCACGAACACAGAAAAGAGACAATACCTGCCCCGCTAGGCTTATGGTCTGTTTGACCAAGATGTTTTTATTTCATTCACCAAGCTATAAAATGAGACAAACTAGCCCATCTTTTATTCTGCTACATGTATCTGACTAGCACCGTTAAGTTCCAAGATTCGGAAGACGGGTCCTTTTGCAGGCATTAGATACAGTGGGAATGGGTGCAATGCAGAAAGCTGAACAGAATAAAAGAGAACAGAATAGGATATGTAGACAAAAAGAAGCTGATAGGAAATGATTGTTCAGTTGCAAGAAAATATATTATGAGGCTTTGGACTGAGGACTCCGTTCTGTCACTTACAGAGTGAACACACAGAATGAACTCGAACATCCCAATGGAACAGACAATTTCACGATGTTTAGTAGTTTAGGAAATATGCAATGCAGAGCTAGTGGCAAGCTTTGATGTGACCCCACCTTCAAATCCTGTGCTATGTTATTTGCATTAAAATCAGTGCATGATCCTCGTTATTTAAAATATGAAACAAATCTGATGCTTCCTTTGACAACTACCCCTGACTACACCTGCGACACCACCCAGCTGGATCAAGGTTGCTGGTGATGATAAGCAAACGGGAGAGAGACCCCCTTGCTTTTCAAATCCCTGAGTGTGTGTGCAGGAATGGCAGAAAGTAACATCCTTACTATTTGTAAACTGAACAAATCTGATCTTGAGTCACTGAGACACAACAAACAAGAATCCCCACAATGGCATTTTCACAGCATCACTGCTCAGTGCACAACCACACTTTAAATGGTTTAATAAGTTTAAATAAATTTCCTTCCCTTGGAGAAGTGGAAAGAAGGTTTGATATAGTGGCTTGTGTCTCCGTGAAAGAATAAACACTCTGTACTCGCTGTCAAGCTAAGATATGTTATTATAGCATGTCATATTTAAAGAATAGAAACCAGACCTCCTATTAATTTTAATTCTACAGTAGTGCAAAAGGAATTTTTCTTCATATGGAATGAATCCTTTAATGTTAATGTTATTTTCTAATTTCAAGGTTCCTTCAAATAATAAACACCAAAGGCCAGATTTTTAAAGGTATTTGGGCCCAGATCTTCAAAGGTATTTAGGTGCCTAACTCCCATTGAAACCAATAGAAAGTTACCTTTGAGGATATGGGCCATAGGCACCTGAAGATGTAGATATATGCTTATTGGGGTTTTCAAAAATAGATGGATCCCACTAGGTGCTTTTCTACATTTTTGAACATCAGAAATGTAGCTTCTCTATGGAAAATATTCCCAGACAGAAGAAATTTGAAATGCCAGCAAGGAGAAAGTTTCTGCTACAACACGTGATACTAGAAGTCCTTTGTTTTATTTTGAATATGTGTCCCTGAAATTAGGCAAACTAAAACAAAGCTATGGAAATGTCCTAACGGGTTTCCATCAAACTAAGATTGTGCAAATGTGTCAAAAATGGCTCTATTCACACAGGTGGTGGATGCAGAAAAGAGGAAATAACCCCACCCTCCTCCCAAATCCAAGATTGTTCCACCTAAACAGACTTTTAAAAACATTTAGCTTTAGAGGAAGTCGCCCCAAAATGACAAATATCCTTCTGCCAATTTACCCTTGCAGTTTGAACTTTTAGATATTCATCCTTCACCAGATGCTTATTGCATAATGGCAGTGACGTACACTTTTATAGGAACAAAACATTTTACAAAACTACAGAACTCTTCCTGAACAGGCCTGAATAGCCACAACTCCTCCAGATGACAAATCTATCATCTCTCTATATTTATGCCAATCAATTATTTCTTTCCACCATTTTGCATATCTAACTGAAAGTACTGGAAGAAGTAGTTGGCAGAACACAATTAGACACATGGAAATTCAGCTGACACTGAAGTTAACACCCTTACATTTTTTGAAAAAAGTCAATGGATCTTTAATGGCTATGAGTAGAGTTGCCAACTTTCTAATCGCACAAAACCAAACTCATGGAATATTAATACCATTAATATTAATGGGTAATAATACCCCTGCCCCACCCCTGCCCTGCCCTTCTCTGAGACCCCACCTTCACTCGCTCCATCCCCCCTCCCTCCATCACTCGCTTTCCCCCACCCTCACTCACTTTCACTGGGCTGGGGCAGGGAGTTGGGGTTTGGGAAGAGTGTGAGAGCTCTGGCTGTGGGTGCGGGCTCTGGGGTGGGGCCAGAAATGAAGGGTTTGGGGTGTGGGAGAGAGCTCCAGGATGGGGCATGGGATTGAGGGGCAGGGGATATGGCCCCTGGGATGCGGGTGCAGGCTTTGGGTGGGGCCAGAAATGAGGGTGTGGGAAAGGGCTCTGGGGTGGGGCAGGAGGCTGAGGTGCAGGGGGGTGAAGACTCCAGCTGGGGGTGTGGGGGCTGGGGTGGGGCTGGGGATGAGGGGTTTGAGGTGCAGGAGAGGGCTCAGGGCTCGGGAAGCGGGTTGGGGGTGGTGCAGGCTCCAGGAAGGAGTTTGGGTGCAGGAGGTGACTCCAGGCTGGAGCAGGGAGTTGGGGTGCAGGAGATGGTTCAGGGTGTGGGGTCCTGGCAGTGCTTACCATGGCTCCCAGAAAGTGGCCACCAGGTCCCTGCAGCCCCTAGACACATGGGTGGCCAGGGAGGTTCCACATGCTACCTTTGCACCCACAAATGCCACTCCCGCAGCTCCCATTTGTCCCAGTTCCCAGCCAATGGGAGTTGTGGAGCCAACCCTAGGGGCGGGGGCAGTGTGCGGAAACTCCCTGGCCACCCATGTCTGTAGGGGCTGCAGGGACCTGGCAGCTGCTTCCAGGAGCCGCACAGAGCCAAGGCAGGTAGGGAGCCTGCCTTGGCCCTGGCCCCCAATTGGACTTTTAACAGCCCAGTCAGTGGTGCTGGCTGGAGACACCAGCGTCCCTTTTCAACCAGGTGTTCCGGTCGATAACCAGACACCTGGCAACCCTAGCTTCAAGGGACAGGAGCTTCGTTTTACATCTCACTGAAATAGAATATGTCCAGGTGCAGTATCCCAAAGATCACGCTGGGGCATGGGTTCAATACTGACAGCGGCATGTGTCTCATCTCATGAATCATAATTAACATGTTCAGCAACAGGTGGGTGCAGGCCTGCTGACAGGAAGGGAAAAGGGGGCAATTGCCCAGGGGCCCAGGCAATTTAAAAAGGTCAGGGGCCCCCGGCCACCACCGGAAGCGCAGAGGAGCTAAGGCAGGCTTCCTGCCCGCCCTTGCTCCACACTGCTCCCAGAAGTGGCCAGCACGTCCCTGTAGCCCGTTGGGAGGGGGTCTCCATGCGCTGCCCCTGCCCTGAGCACCAACTCCACAGCTGGCATTGGCTGGGGAATGCGGCCAATTGGAGCTGTGGGGACGGTGCCTGTGGGCAGCAGTGCAAGAGACCCCCTGAGTCCCCTGCCTCGGAGCCGTTGCCACAGGGGTGTACTAATTTCTTTCGGGAGGCTCCCGAGGTAAGCGCTGCACCCCTTCCCATCTCCCGCGCCCCAACCCCCGCCCCAGCCTACAGCCTACTCCAACTCCCTCCCAGAGCCCGACCCCTTACCCCCTCCTGCGCCTAAACTCCCTCCCAGAACCCACACCCTGGGAGAAGGGGACGAGACAGGAGCATGGTCTCAGGGAAGGGAGTGGGGCAAGGGTCACTGGGTTTGTACTATTAGACAGTTGGCAACCCTACCAGGAGGGCATGTGGAAGCCCTGGCCATGCCGGTAGCTCGCTGGGCACCAGCAGCGCAGCTGGCAGCTCGCTGGGCACCAACCAGTGCAGGCAGAGCACCGCCCAAATGTCAGGCAGACCACGTCCACGCAGGCCCATTGACTGTTCTGCCCTGGGGCTCAGAATTGCTGTCAGTGGGCCTGGGTGGGTGCTTTCTGGAGCTCTTCCATCCAAATATCCATCAGCTCTGCTTAGCTTTGAGGTCACAACCTGAAGTGGCGTACTATAAACAGCAGGATTTCAACCTTGGGGTGAATTCTGGGTTGACTTATGCTCCAGGCAGTCCCACTCACTACATTTGTTTGATCCTGAAACTTTTGAAACTTCAGGGTCTGTCAACCCAGTTATGACAGAAAAATATCAATGAGATGGCACAAGATATTCGTCAGTACAGAATCTGGCCCATTTGGGGTGGATTTTGTGTGTTTGTTGTTGTTCTATTTTCCCCTAAACTTAATCCTATAATGAAGCCATAATGATGAATCTAGGATATCACAATTATCTCCATGGTAACTGACAGATGTCATTAACATAAATTCCGACAAAAACTGAAAGGAAGAAAACTCTGCTTCAAAACAAATATAACAAAGGAATATGGAAGAAAATTACTCTCAGAGCATAATGAATTTTGTATAATTGTGTCAAGTTGGTTCCAACATTTCAAACCCTCTTTCAGTCAAACAAGCAATTCTGGGCTCCCTCTCTACAGTCCCCTAGAGAAATCTAGTTTTCTTAATGTTTGCTGGCAGTGCCTGGTATGGGAGCATTTTGGGGTGGGACCAATGGTAGGAGAGGGAGAGGGAATTGAGGTAGACTGAGTAATTCTGGGCTGGAGAGCAACCCATAGGTATCTAGGTAAGGCTGCCTTAAATTAGAGTAGTTTATGGACTATTCTAATTTAGACTAAGGACTGCAACACCCTCTCAAGGAACCCACAATCTGGGTGGTAAAAAGAGATTTAAAGTCTTTCTCATGAGAGTCACAGCACAGAATGTAGTCCCATATCGTCCAAAGGCGTATTTGGTGCTAATGAAGTGAGCCTCTTTTTCAGCATTTTTAAGACGACTCATTTTACCACTAATGCTCTGGAAAGGAAAATGTTTCTAATACAGAGCATTTCACAAAAAACATTCCGCTTATGTGGTGTTGATGAAATGCCAATTTTATATTTTTAAGCACAGTGTTTGGATAATATTGTAATGCCTAGAGGACAGTAAATCAGACAGACTTGGCTAAAATAACAAGGCTTGTTTTACTGAAGTTTTATAAGGCCATTGTACTCTGATTATGAAGCTACTGCTGCTGCATAAGAACCAGATCCTGCCACTTTTCCACATGTTCAGTAGAGCCTAACTCCATAAGTAGTGCCATTAACTTCATAAGGTACTATTCAATATGAGTAAGGGTGGCAGAATCTGGCTTTCTCCAACCATCCTATAAGTAACCTGTCTGGCTGTGTGTTCTGATTCCTGACCAGCTTTTCATCACCTACCATGAAGGGAGAGTGAAAAAACACACAAAAATTATATTTTTTCACATATTAAATCCATTTCAGGAATAAAATCCTCTCCCAAGTCCTTTATTTTATGGTAGAAGAATCACTATTGAGCACATAAAAAGCCTGATTCCCTACTGCTTTGCCCAATGTGCTATCAGGTACACTAGTGCAAATGGGGTGAAAAGTGTGATGTGGTAGCATTTTACACCCACTTGGCACTCATTATGCACTGTTATAAGTAACACTCTAGCAGGAAAGGTGAATGGAGAATCAGGTCCAAAATAACTGTCAGCTTAGAAGACACCTGTTGGTATCTTGTCAGACAGAGCTATATGAAAACTTCAAAGTTGATTTGCAAAAGGTTCATATTTTTCATCATCGTAAATAGTTTGCATGGGTTCACAGACCCTGATGTCTAGAGTCTGGATTTGTACAAACCCATTTTCTTAAATTTCATTGTGAACCCATGGGCAAGGTTTGGTTTTCTTGGTCCTGCCTTTGTTTATGCTAATTCACCAGTTAATGTGGGGTTGGCTCAGCCAATTTGGGTCATAGAATATATATACGGTTGTGACGTTCCTCTCTGGTGGTATCTGGAATGGTGATCTGCTAGGTCACTCCAATCCTTGACTCTAGGAGCCAGCCTTACCCTGCTCTGCTGTGAGAACCCCCACTCCAGGGCTGTTCACGCTCAATCTCTGGCATGTAAGCTGCTCCCAGCTACTTGCAACCTAATGACACTAGCTAATATCTCCGGTCCCAGACACAACCCTAGGAACCGCCATCTTGCAGTGTCCAGTTATGCCTGCTGGACGCTGCAAGCTTATATGAGTTTGTCAATTTTACAAAGAAATTTACATGTACCAGTCTCGTTATCCCAAGGGGCGTCTCTGACACACTTCAAACCAAATGCACTGCTTCAGGTAGAATAAACAAACAGATTTATTAACTACAAAGATAGATTTTAAGTGATTATAAGTCAAAGCACAACAAGTCAGATTTGGTCAAATGAAATAAAAGCAAAATGTGTTCTAAGCTGATCTTAACACTTTCAATGTCCTTACAAACTTGGATGCTAGTTGCTCTTCAGCCAGGCTCTCCCCTTTGATCAGCGCTTCAGTCGCTTGGTGTGGTGTCTGTAGATGGAGGTGGAAGAGAGAGGAAGAGCATGGCAAACGTCTCTTCCTTTTATCATGTCCTTTCCTCCCCCTTGGCTTTGCCCTGCCCCCACCCCCTTCTGAGTCAGGTGAGCATTACTGAGTCTCTCCAAGCAAGGTTGAGCAGTTCCCCTGGTGTGGCCTCATGCGGGTGAGTCATTGCATTGTAGCTCCCTTGCTGGACAATGGCTGTTGATGCATTGTTCAACACCCCGTGGAGGCACTGGTTACTTTCCTTGCTGTTGCCTCTGGGGAGCTAATATCTGGATGATTCCCCCCAACTTGCAGCATGTTTTAGTGACAACCATACTACACTATTCTCATAATTTCATATGCATTAATGATATACAGAAACTCTTCACTTAACGCCCTGCTGCTTAACGTTGTTTTGAAGTTACATCGCTGCTCCATTAGGGAACATACTCATTTAAAGTTGTGCAATGCTCCCTTATAACATTGTTTGGCTGACTTTACAAGGGAGTATTTCACAAGTTCCTCTTCTCCATCTCCTCCCACTCCCTTCTTCCCTCCCTCCCAACGCTTCCCCCAATGCCGAACAGCTGTTTGGTGGCGGTGCTTAGGACTTTCTAGGATGGAGGGAGTGAGCGAGCGGGGAAGCTGACTCCCCCCTCCCCCCCTCCGGCAGGCAGGCAGGGCCACCCAGAATGCAGGGGCTTTAGGGGCTGCAGGGCCCTGGCCTGCAGCTCTAAAGCCCCCTTCGGAATGCGGCCCTGTGAGCATGGGCTGGAGGACTCAGGAGGAGCAGGGGTAGCTGCGCAGCCAGCAGCCGGAAAGAAGCGGTGCTTCTCTCTGGCTGCTGGCTGCCCCTGCTCCTCCTGAGTTCCGAAAGGGGCTTTAGAGCTGCAGGCCTGGGCCCCGGGGCTCCCTTAGCCCACGGCCCTGCAGCCCCTAAAGCCCCTGCGTTCCAGGTGAGCCTGCCTGCCGTGGGGAGGGAGGGGCAGCTCCCAGAATCGCGGCCATGGGGGTGGTGCCGCACTGCTCAGAGCCACCTGCACACCCCCTGCACCAAACAGGAGCTGTCCCAGCTAAGTGCTCTGCACCTCCTGCCTGAGCCTCCTCCCGCACTCCCACCCTGAGTGCCCTCCCGCACCCTAACTCCCTCCCAGACCCTGCACCCAAGCCCTAAGTGCCCTCCCGCACCCTCCCTCCCAGACCCTGCACCCCCGACCCTGAGTGCCCTCCCGCACCCTAACTCCCTCCCAGACCCTGCACCCCCAGCCCTGAGCCCCGGGGTAAGCAAAGGCACCTCCCCACCACAGTACAGTACTGTACAGTATATAATGCCTTTTGTCTGCCCCAAAAAAATTTCCTTGGAACCTAACCCCCCGCATTTACATTAAATCTTATGGGAAAATTGGATTCATTTAACATCGTTTCACTTAAAGTTGCATTTTTCAGGAACATAACTACAACTTTAAGTGAGGAGTTACTGTATATATAAGGATAGATAAATGACTTTCAGCAGATCATAACCTTTCCCCTGATATTATTATTATACCTTACAAGGCATGCTTTATATGTAAGATCATCGTTATACAAAAATGAGGAATATGGGGGTTACATCATGCTCCCCCAAAGGTGTAGAATGTCACAACGGTACCCTAGGACTTTCACCTTGAAATTTGCCTATGTGGATTTCTACGTATACTGCAAATAGCCGGTTTAAGGTTGAATATATCTTGAGGAACATGTCTCAAGAAAATTTTCAACAAATATA
The DNA here is from genome assembly GCF_016161935.1 of Mauremys reevesii. Lineage (NCBI taxonomy): Eukaryota > Metazoa > Chordata > Testudines > Geoemydidae > Mauremys > Mauremys reevesii. The sequence goes on from NC_052630.1 coordinate 84,523,916, forward strand.
GACACAGAAAAAAAATTAATTCCAAGGACGATTTTGAGCACACATGTGGCTCAAGTCAAACATTTTGCACAGGTCTTCCAGTAACCCTGAAAAGTATTCAAGTTCAAATGTTTTAAAAATAGATTTGCACATGCAAAATGTGCGAGCAGTTGTTTACATGTACTCAGTATGAAACGGCATGCAAAGAGGGTAGCTGCACATTCAAATAGCTAGGTGTGTGCACAATTAACCATTTTGTGCGTAAATGTGGTTATGTTTGCATGGAAACCACAGGCCTCCATTACTGAAAACCAGTTACTAAAGTATAATCTTGCTTTTGAAAGTTGATGGTGAAAATGAGTGAGATTGGTTATGGAACACTTGCAAAATCCTTCATCACAAATGCAATCTCAAAATTGAAAACAATGTGGAGTGACCATTCTTGGAAATGAATGTGACTTGGCAAGTCTGATATTTATAATAGTAAAGTAAAACAGATCTCAGCCAGACTCAGCTTTACATCAAGAACAATTTGTCCCATATATTCACTGACAAAAATTCAACGTAAGCATTACATTAGACTCGAACGATTGATTCCATATATGAGCAACTTACATTCTAGGCCTGCAACCTTCCACGTTTAGTCAAAACACAAATCAAAACAAACAAAATCCCATTTGGGGTATCTTCAAGCACATACCGCCCTAAAGAGGACAGCAGAATCTTAACAGAGCAGCAGTGGAGCATACATAGATGGTCAGTTCATTATTGGGTACCCACTCAGAAAGATAATTAAAATAAATGTCCCTTCATCCAAATACTATACACTACCCATTCATAGCTATTAACATAACAGTTTAGAATGTTCATCTGTCCAGTGAAAGATCCACGTGGGTAAAGCTGGTTCAGTGTCCTAAAGAACATTCCTCTTCTACCATGCCCGTTGCTTGGAGCAGATTCCCACTTTCTTTCCACCAAACACCCCTTTGTCTTCTCATACAAATCTCTCCAAATACTCCTTCTTGACCTCTATTCATCAGTAATGCCCCCTTTGACTCTCTTTCCCACACTGGGATCCTGTGTCTTGCCTACTCCTGGGGGAATTCTACACCACTGTACATGCACAGAATTCATGCGCTGTGTAGAATGTTTTTTCACCACAGAAAATACATTCTGCCAGAAAGGTGCTGCCATTATGCCTTTCCCCTACCTCAGCTGCAGATATGGAAGAGAAGAGGCTGTGTTCCTCACAGCGCCCTGCCCATGGGACCAGGTCAGGAAACACAGGATAGGGGGGAGATGGACAGCATGGGGCTGCTAGGGAGGGTCACAGACTGGGGAAGACAGACTGGGGAGAGGGATGAATGGGAGTGGAGATGCAGGGACACAAATGGGGACCGGGAGTAGGGGATGCAGGAACACAAAAGGGAAGGGGGTGGCTGAGTGAGGGCACAAGGCCACATAGGGACAGGGGGTTCAGGAACATGAGGATGGGGGAGGGGATGACTGAGTGGGAGGATGCAGAGACAGATGGAGACAGGGGGAGCAGTGTAAGGCCAAATGGAGGAAGGGAGGTGGCTGAATGGGGGTGGAGGGACACATGAGGAAGGGGGGTGCAAGGACACATGGGGACAGGGGTAGATATGCCTGACTGAAAGGGAGAGGCTAAAGGTCAGCCAAAGTCTGCATGGGGGAAGCTCCCTAACAATCCCTCCACACACCCCAAAAAACTACCCACACCCAACAACCCTCTAAGTTCACAATCAGGATCCTTCCCAGCAATTACATCCATCTGCCTCACTCCTCCAAGCCATTGCACTGCTTCTGAAGAGTGCAGGAAATACAGTTGTGTCTGTATTGTAGTTTGAATGAATTATAACTCATGAATTATAACTCATGAATATGCCTACTAAGGAATCTATTTGTCAAAAAACATTTCCTGAATCTTTTTTGTTGTCTGTATTGTTACAGACATATTTGCTGACAGGTATTTTGAAATAAAGTACCAAAATAATTGAAACTGGTGTGATGATATTGTGTTATTTTTACAAATAAAATATGCAGAATTTTGCAGAATTTTAAAATATTGTGCATCAAATTTTAGATTTTTTGGTGCAGAATTCCCCCAGAAATGGTCTTGCCTTATATGATTTGTCTATATTATGGCAAGATCCTGCAAGATGCTGAGCACCTCCTGAGAGGTCTCAACTCCCATTGACATAAAAGGAAATTGAGGGTTTGCAGCATCTTGCGGGATCAGGTCTTAAGACTGTATGCTCTTTAGAAATGGAATGTACCTCGTGCCTCGGCTACTCAGCTGGTGTCAATCCATGTAGTTCCACTGAAGTCAGATTTACACAAACTGAGGATCTGGCCTCTGGTTTGTAATAGTGTGTAAATTTATGATGCTCTTTCAGTGATTTTTATTATTAACAAAACATAATTCTAATCTAATTAACAGGCAGATTTTAGGGTTCAGACAGGGATTTTATGGATCCATCGATACATTCTGTGATTCTGAAGGTGATCCCTGCAATCATGAATGGGAAGGGCGGGCCATGGTACAATCCCTCCATCAACCACACTGTGGAAAAAGTTTGAGATTGCATGAACTAACACAACTTAAATTGATTGATCAAGGTAGATGATGTCTCCTTTCAACCTATAGTAAAAGATAAAGGCACTTATAAAAAGCAAGATTTGATTTAAAAGATTTGATTAGAAGTATTTTTAAAGGGTCAACTATCCAAGAAAAAATTACAGCTAGCGCTGTGTGGGTAATTTTCAGATTAAGTTACAAACAAAGCCATGCAAAACTAAGCAGATTTGTCCACGGAGATCTGTGAATATCTTCTTGAAGTTTGCTTTGGTTTACTCCCCAAACATTTCAGATTGAATTTTGGGTCATACCAACCTAAAACTAAAAGCAAAACTCAACTGAAGCAATCAAGTTGGCTTTCTGGCAAAATCATATGGACCCATTCTCTTGTTTACAGATTGATTCTACCAGAAACCATGAAATGGCACGGGCCTGCTCAAAACTGGGATCTGTGCATAGCAGGAGGTTTGTGGACTTTGGTGATCCAGGCAGATACATAGGTTGAGGATCCGTGAACCTAATCTATCTTTTTCATGTTATGAAACATAATTAAATAAATAGATTGTGAACAGAAGGGGAGGTGTCCACAAGACAATCTCATAACTTCCCTGTGGCAGCTACATCAACAGTTCACATTTAGAAATATTAAGGCCAAAATCCTCAAAGTTATTTAGGCACCTACATCATGAGGCTGTCATTGTCTCACCCTGTCTCTTGAGTGACACCCACCTCATTCAACCTTTAAGTCTCCTTGACCAGCCATTTACAGTTCCTCTCCAGCAACTCTTAAGCCCTCTGATCTCTCTATTCTCCATTTGTGTGTGTCCCCCTTCTCTTCCCCTCACCTTCCCATCTGGGAGGTAGGTGCCTAAATATCTTTGAAGATCTGGGCCTTAATGTATTTTTAACTGTCAATGCAATCTACCAGTTGGAAAAAATCATGTGTCCAGACCACTCTCTGGGAAACCTCTACGGAAGCTCAGATAGATTCAAGTGTGCAACAAAACTCCAAATCAGGTGAGTTTTGCCATTTTGTTATAAAGTTTTGCACTGCTCTAGTTAAAAAACATTGCTTCCGCTGTAAATGCCAAGAGATATTCTCATGCTCTGAGGTAATAGGATTTATGACAGATCTCATTAGAAAAGTGACATTTCAAAACATGGTAGGAAATGTTGAAAGATCCTTTGGGATCTATCTGATGGACTGTGAAGAAAACACTTATCCCCTGAATGTATATAAGAATGGATTTAAATAAAATAAGAACCAACTCAAACTATTGCCCAAAATTCCTGGTTCTAGCCCAAACCTACATGCCAAAATCCCACAAGGAAGGTCATTCGCATGGCATTTCTGGCTACCAGATGTCAGTAAGAGATAGTGCTGTCACCAAGAAAGCGTGTTACCACAACATTTCCACTCCAATATCCAAATTTTTGGATAGTTCAAGTAAGGTTCAGAAAAAACATTTAAACATTTGGTGTTTATTTGAATCCCCAAAGCTTCATGGTTCACCTACCACTTCGTTGCAAGTAGAACTAAGTGAAAAAACAGAATTTCTGTCCTGTGGGAGATTCCAATATTTCAAAATTTTGGTTCCAAGTAAGTCTCCAAACTGAGTTTATCAAAAAAGGCAAATATTCTGCAGTGTACATTCCTCAGATCTCACTGAAACGGACATGTGTGTGTCTCTGTCTCTCCCTCTCCTCCCCACATAGGGCCCAATCCTTCTATTCTTTGCACACCCAGCGTTCCCACTGACTTCACTGAGAGTTTTAAGTATGCAAGGGATACAGGAGTAGGCCCATCGAAGGGAAGCTATTTTGTGAGAGGGAAGCTATTTTGAGTATGTAAAATCATTTTTATCACAACAACTATGCATTTCCACTCCTATTAGTCTTCAGCTTCAGACTAGAAGCTCTTATTTTTATTATAGATTGCAGTGGTGTCCAAAATGTGCTTGGTGTCTTTCAAATACATGGTAGGGTCCTTTGGGGTCCTTGGCCCAAAAAGTTCAATGAATAATAAACAGGTTACACTGTCTTCCAGAGTTAAAAACTGGTTGGTGCTAGAAGCCAGTCAAAGAGATGCCAACTCTGACAAACATGCTTGCAGACATTGTCTGCAATTCACTCAACAGGACCAATTTTTCCTTCCTCAATGCATCCATCTAATTTTTTTAACTGAATAAGGGATCAATCATACAGTAAGGAAAGCAGCAAATGGAGAGAACAGACCCTAGTTTTTGTATCTTAAAAACTTCAAATAATGAAAACGAGAAGAAAATTGCTGTGGAAGGAACCTACCCATCTCAGTAGCAGCATTGTAAAGTGAACTCAGAAAGAAAAGAGAAAACAGGGATCGCCAATCTTACCAAAGTATTCAATATAACAGAGTGACTGCAGTGGTAACATAAGTGTCACACATCAGGGTGGAAACTATTATATTATAGTATATCTACTGTGTCTTTATGATAGTATAAGTGCATTTAAATAACAATAGAACTGCTAGTTGCTATGATCTTATATCTTGCAACAGTAATTTTATCTTGTTTTTTTAAACACTTTAATGGAAAGGAGATTGATGATGATGATTACAGTTTGCACGAAATGCAAATAAGTGTTTACTTCAAGAACATTAACTCTTACTCCACTGGCATCCCCTGCAGCAGCCCATAGATTTATTCTTTTAAGTACAAATGTTCTAAACCAACCATGCCTTGGAATAGTAGCACTCTGAAGATGACTTATGAGGCTCACTGGTAAGCACTAGACATTAATTCTGCCCTGTAGGCAAGCACCTATACTAAGCAGCAATTAAGTAATTGCTTTTTGTTAAGCAGCAATCTCAAGACAACCATAGCTCACATCTAAAGTTTAGTAAAAGGTATGTCATATATTACCAAGATAAGTGAACAGTTGAAAAACTTCCCATCTCAAGCATGTTGAACCCCATGTGATTTCCATTCCAGGGGCCAGAGTTTTCCTATGTGACATTGGGTAAGCCTCCTAAATGCCCACTGAAATCAACAGAAATATTGCTATTGACTTCGGTAGGCGCTGGATCAGGCTCATAAGGAAATGGAAGATCCTCATTACCTCAGAGGCTGATTGATTGTCTTTGATGGTCCTGAATATAATCCCACTCCTGCTGAAGTCAATGGGAATTTCACCATTGATTTAAATATGAAAAGTCTGGATGCACTGTGCTTCAATTTCCCTGTCTGTAAATTCAGGATAACAGTACCTGTAACCACCAAAAAGGACAGTCATTGATTTTAGTAAAGCACTTGGAATGGAAAGCATTACAGAAGTACAAAATATTGTTGTTATAATGTCCAAAGTCCAGAGAGTTTTAGTAAAATTCCGAAAGAGCTCTGGGTGTAAATTTGCTGTCTTAGAGATATGCAAGGGAATTGCCAGTGTTCTGAAAGAATCTCTGTAGTTTTGTTATATTGTCCTTTTGTTTGACAAATGGATCCTTTTGCACTGTTTCCCTATAAAATGTGTTATAAGAGACAGATGAAAAGAATCAGGGAGGATAAGGCCTTTTTTGGAACTAATGGAACTAATTTCCACTGGAAAAAAAGATTTGTTCAGATAGCAAAGGCAAAATCCATATTACAAAGGACTATTAAAACTGGAAGAAAAAAATGGCTTTACATTGCCATAGAAAAACTAAGAATCATCGTCAGTAAGACATTCTGCAAAGTATGAGGTTGAAGTGCGCTTGCTCTAGTGAAGTCATTTTCTTATAACAAACTGCATGTGAGCAAGTTAATTGGTTTCATTTCTAATAAATTGAGACATTTATGAGCAAAAGCCTAGATTCAGCAAAAATATCCATCTGGATCCCATGTCACGCAAGGCTGAAGTTGGATTTCCATGGCACAGCACAGAAGCCAAAGTGATTTGATTTCTGAATCGGCCCTGAAATTACATTTGCTTCTATTTACTACGGTCAGCTTGTAATAAATGGAAAGAAACAAAAAGGTGTCAAATGATAAAGTACAATTATTTTAACACTGTATTTTATTAGATGGAACCTGATCCTGTAATCTCTCTGGCAATAACTTGCTGTGTGACCTGAGGCAAATGACTTTTACGTCTCTGTGTCTCTTTAATGTTCAAGCACTTAGATATGATGGCAATATAAAAACTAGATAGACAGATGGTCTGCTGAGTAGTTCAATTAACTTCAATGGAAATACTCACATGGGTTAGTGTTTGCAGGATCAGGCCCGCATACTGTAGAAGAGGCACATATCACAACTATCCAGTACAAGCAATCAGTAAGTGCAATGTGCAGCAGTAAACTGAACATTATGTAATCATTCTCTGAGGCTTATACAATGACTACACAATACATGGACAATAAAAACTATATAATTTTTAAATAAATGGTAATTGCAAACTGCATTATGCCATCAACATTTTAAACCTCTCATCATAAAAAGAACTAAAGCACTTGTTAGTACTGCCACCTGCATCGACTATCAAAGCAAAAATAAATCACAAAATCACCTAAAGGAAATTTAAGTACCAGCCAAAATATCTGGGGTTTATTGATTCAGGTTGCATGGATAGGGATAAGGAACAATTTACACCATTAAAGAAATAGTCAGCTAGATTACATTAGCAATTTAACTAAAATGAAATAGCAAAGGGCTTAACTATCCTATCCCACTCCTAAATTCCTGAGGATAGGCAAAACAGTTTACAGCTGGTGGAGGTCTGAAAGTCTGGATATGAGTCACCTAACTAGCATCTTGAGTCATCTTGATTGTGAACAAAACAATATTATTTATTTATTGTAAATCATCGTAGCATCTGTATGCCATACAAGCTTTAAAAATCAATACAGAGCTATATGCTGGGAAGCAGAACAGCACACTGTAGGCTATAGACTATGTTAGATGGTTTATAGCATCACTGTTAGCACTATCATTTTGTGGCTGTTGCCAAAGCTGCTGAAGTTTATCGCTGATGACTAATATGAGAAAAATTGGGTGGAGTAATTGGCTATAACGCCAGTGTTGGAGACAACCAGAAACCAAGCAGTTTATGGCTGTGAACCTTTAACCAGAAAATCTGGTTTGTTTCTTTTACCCTTTCATGTGATTGTATTTGGAGCAGTTAGATAGCTGTTCTGTTTTCTGCTGTAAATAAATCCTTCTACATTACCTTTGCCAGTTCTCCTCCCCTAAACTAACAAAGAAAACCACTTTGAGAACATTTTATTTATTTTCAAAAAGCATAGTAAAGCAAGAATATGGTTCATGAATTTTCTCAAATACTGTAGATAGTTTACGCCATCTTTCTGGAGGTTTGGTTTTGTTTTGTGTGTTTTAACTTCACAACCTTCAAAAGATAGAGAGGTTCAGGTCAATTAAGCATGCAAAAGTATGGATGTTTTTCAAACCATCATAACATGTGCCTGCAAAATTGAGTTGGATCAATAGAAATATCAGTAATCCTGGTGATATTTCTGGTACTTGTGGCTTCTAATCAAGCCAGAAACACAACACTATTATGGAGTTTCAGTAATTCACAAATTCTGGGTGGCTCAGTTTTTGGGTGCTTAACTTGAAATAACTAGGGCTTAATTTATTCAAATGCTGGCCACCCACATCCAGTTTATTTCACTGGGGAGCTGCAGATGTGCATCACCTCTGTATCTCCAAAATGACCACCCAAAAATTAAAGATCCCCAGATTTGAGTACACTGCTGAAAATCTGGGTCTCAAACTTTCTGGCCTGGACAAGAAACACTGAGCACCTGTCAGAATTGGGCCACAAGAAAGGCTGCTATTCTCACAGTATGATCAGCCCAACCATAAGCAGAAATCAATGAAAATCTTACACCAGGCTGTTCTCTGCCAAGCAAGTGTCCAACCCTTTGGGAACTGAGCAGAACAATAGAATTCAATGATACAATTGTCTGGGATATTTTTGTTTTTTTGAATGTCCCAGATCATTCTATTTCATTCTAATCGCACAACTATTACATAACCTCCCCACCCTACTCTTTTTCCCTGCATTGCTTCATGTCATTAATAACCCAGACTACCATTGGCTCTTTAGATCTGAGCTTTAAAGGAGCATCTCCCTTGGCACTGATTTCTGAGAAAGGGAAAGTTCACCTGGAATACTCCATGGGGATCATAAAACAAGATTGACAGCAGCCTACAAGGGGAAGGCAGCGCAGTAGAGTGTGTGTTGGCAGGCAGTTCCATTGGAGCCTCTATAGCTGAATTACAGCCAGACTCATCACAATTTAATCCCCCTCTATGGCACACAGGGGAGGGGAGGGCCACAAGCATAGGCCTTATCTGTATTTAGCGAGTGCTTTTGTGCTGATTTTGCAAAGCTTTTGTGACAATGGTGTTCTTCCACCTCTGAAGTTATTGTCTCTCTACTGGATGGTGCTATAGACAGCATCGACATACAACCTTTTCTATCCATTTATCAATGTGCTTGTAGTTCCTATATCAAAGAAGGTGAAACAACACATATCCTGAGAAAATAAAGTCACTATGTAGTTTAAAACATATAACATTAGAAGACTCTATTGGTGGTAGAACTTTGATTTGCAGCTGAACACAGGAGTAGTTGTGCTGTTCAGTGATTATTTAGAGCTGAAGGTGCTCTCAAAAAATCTGTGTCTGGTTCCAACTGGCTGTGTATAACAACAATAAGATCTTCACAGCAGTCTGCCCAGACTCTCTGCCTGGAACGCTCAGCCCTTAAAGACACAGTCCCCAATAGTCAAGGCAAGAGTTAACACTGTAACCCTTCTGCCAGGTAGCTAAGGGCAGCAAAACAATGCATGGTTCAATATATCTAGACTCCTTGACAAAAACTAAACAAGCTTAAGCCCTATCCAGAAACTTGGGGAAACTACCCTAACCCACCCACCCTAACTGCCCCTCTCACAAGCACTCTGAGACGGAGTATGAATAAGGAAATCCTTATTGTGGGGAAGGGGACACAGTCATAAACTTGAGAAACCCAGCAACAGACTATAGATGCAAATAAACAGTAAAATACCACCCCCCCTCCCATCCACTAGTCCATCTAACTCCCTTCCCACTTACCATGTCCCACCAGTAACAGTCCCTGGGCTGTACTACCACCCATCCACCAAACCCTACTCACACTTAGGATCAGCAAGTAGCTGATTAGCAGCTCCATCTGCAGTCCCAAAAGAGCAGCTAATGTGGTCCCACCTGGAAGGGACACCACTTTAACCCAATTTAATAATTCAGATCTATTAAGGGGCAAGATAGGCTAGGCAGAGCCTCACCAGAGTCCATTTACCTCAGTTGCTGTCCTGTGTATCATCTCCTACCATGAAGTCTCCACATAAGGGAAGCCAAGAACACTTAAAATCCTTGATCAGAAACCCAGCTCCTTTATATAACACCTTCCTTCTCCACAAGCCTCTGTGGGAGTCTGTTAACCCCAAAATCCAAGTTTATCTCTAGTTATGGTGACTATCCATCTGTCAGTAGAGGAATGGTGGGTAAATAGCCTATGCAGATAAAGCTATGATAGCACTTTTACCTTTTCACCAATAGGAGGGAGTAGAGAGCTCTTTCACCTTCGGAGCTTCTGGCCACAGGGCTTACCACATTCTGATCTCCTGAATTGTAAATATCTCTGGTGAAATCCTGGCCCCATTGAAGTCAGTGGCAAAATTCCTATTAAGATCAATAGGGGTAGAGTTTCATACTCCCTGTTTATTTTATCTAGTAATGAAAATCTATTTTTCTTCTTTTATTTACAATTATCTTCTTTGATTTTTTTTTACACTAATTTTGGGTAGAGCAAAAAACTTTTACGTAGTCTGTGAAAAATCATTGATACTGTGCAATTGCTCTTATTTAAAATAATGCAGTACCAGATCTACATCACACAACTATTGCATGTGTACATCCCTCAAGGTAAAAAGCAGAGCCTCAGATGGTAGAAACTGGTATCACTCATAAACAGACTTATCTATGCCCACCAACTGAGGATCTGGCCCAACATTTCAAGATCTATTTTCCATTCAGTTTCAAGTTCAAGCTAATGAAATCTTTCATTATAGACACCACAAATTAAACGTCCTATGGGAGGCATTCTCTGTGTATATTAAAATATCCTGAACTTTTAATAACTCCTATATTCTGTTTCCAGAGTATGGGAAAGAAATTCCCTTCGTGATCTTTTACTGTCACTTTGGAATATTTATCCTTCTATTTGTCTTAACAGCTGTGTACAGAGAAGCCACATTTTGGCAGCTTTGATCTGGTTGTGTTATATAAAGCGTAACACAAAAAGGAGAAAGCGGCCAATTTTTTCAGCTTTAATGAATGCACAGTGCAGGAGAACAACCTTATTGCTATATTTCCACATGAACCCAACCAAGTGGCAAAGACTAGGGAAGCTGGTTAGTATACTTGTGAGCAGTAGTTAAAGCAGCAAATAGATCCTGAGGTGCTCACAATACTGGTGACCACTACCAAGCGGAGATGAATGTTCAAATTAAACTCTATAGGCCAGATTCTTAGTGAGGATAAGTTGGCATCTGTCCACTGAAGTCAATAGATGTATATTGATTTGCCCTGCATAGTACAGAGGGTATTCTTAATAGTAACTTCCACTTGAAGGATATAGTCTTGTCAAGGGGCATGAATGTAAAATCTGAGATTTGATCCGATTGTTCCTTCTTGTCATATTTACATGTAACCCTTCTGGCAGATGGTGTCAGCAGCAACAAGAGCCAGATTCAGTATCTAGGGGTTCCTCTTAGCAATACAGAACGTAACCACTTGACCTCCACCCAGAAATCTGGGAGAACTAAATACCAACCCTGAGTGCCTCTAAGAGGCAATACTTCCCCACTCACAAACACTGGGTGTATGTATAACAAAAGAAAACTTTTATTAAGAGGAGAAGGGGAAAGAGCATTAATTTGGAAAAAACACAGTAATGATTAAAAAGTGTACAAACCACAAGTAAACACCTGCCCCACAGTATCTTGACCAGTAACCCTTTGCCTCAGTTTCCCACCTTGTGGTGTGAAAGTCCAGTGGCTGAATGCCCCTTTAAGTTGCTGTCACAGTTCAGTGCAACTGTATCTGTATTTCTCCTCCATGATGCAGCAAGGGAACCCACTCTCAGGCTTCCAGCTCCAAAGCTGTCACCTCTCTTGGGTAGAGACACATGTCTCACTCCCTCATGACCCAGCAGCACAGTTCCCTGACTACACTATGAAGCCCCCAGCACCTACACAGGCCTTCTTTGCTGTTCTCCTCAGGGGCTACAAACAGCATAATTCCCCACAGTTATACACCACCCAGCTTTCACTAAGCAAGCACATTTATTCTTAAGGTGAAATTGTTACAAAGAAAACACCCCAACTCCACCAAGGGCTCTGGTATGAGACAGTCCTTCAAACCCCACAAAGGGGGGTTTCTGAGGTTACAAGTCCATAACCGCCTTGGCTCAAAATAAGCACACCATGATCTGTGAGTCACTCCTGTGTACTTGTTGGGCCTCTGATCTTGGCCTCATGCAACCAATGATCGGCAGACAAAAGTTCCCTCCTCAGGGTGAAGCTTCAGAAGACTGAGCTTTTACATTACCAGAGGAGGCATATTTGTAGATGCCTCCTTCTAGAAATTTCCTGGGAAATGTTCTTAACTTTAAACTTGTCTTGCCCTTTGTTTCAAATGGTCCTTTGTATCTCATAACATTTCCCAGGGTTTACATTAGTCACATCTCCTCTGCTGCTGGTCACAACCTCTCACAGCCATTGCTGCTACCTCAACGCTGTTTTCACCACAACACCGTTCTCACATCAGATCTAAGACTCAGCCCCAAAAGCAGCTTATCAGTGAGTTCAACTCTAGTGATCACTAAGAGACAAAGTCTCTCAATTAGCCCTTGGAGGGGGAGGGTCAAATGACATAGGATCCTCTAAGTGAGTCCAACCATCACATGGGAACCCCTCTCACCATGCCCTCTGACTTTCTTTACCCTGCATCCAAGACTTAAGAGAACTCTACCCCAAAACAGCCAAAATTGATTGCAACAGGTATGTCTGTTGATCACCTAGGCAAAGTGGATGTGTCTTCGCAAATACAGTCTGCTTCTGAGGTCTTTCCCCACAATTCATCAATAAGTGGCAGGGAAGAGTTCATTACATATATTAATAAAAATATTTTTGCACTAATTTGGGAAGACTGGATTTAATAACAGGAAAGGTGTTGACAGTGTTCCCAGAACTGCTTTTGGACACAATGAGAACATTGAAGTCAGTCTAGCAACTTTAATAATCCCCAACTTTTATCAGTTTGGGCCTCAGCCATGACAATACTTCAGTGGAATATTTTTTATTATTATTTCACTATCTAACATTTCATTTATTCCTTCCTTAGGTTACAGATAACCCCCATTTATGTACATTCCCACTAGTATCTCTGTAATTTAAAAAACAAACAAACAAAAAAACAACCTACATCTAACCACATTTGTCTTCATCATACTTTTATTTCAGGAAATATTTTTCAATTTTTGTCTCAGAAGAAATTTCATCCAGGCGATAGTACAGGTTAAATATCCTTGCTTCTTCATATGCTGCAGTCAGCTGCAAACTGTGATGTGGTTTGTAACTGTGTGCCTGTAAGTAGAGTGGGGCACAAACAAAGTTATAATCCATGAGCTATCTAGAGTTCCTAATCTTCTAACACATATACTTGCATTTCTTCATAAGAATGAATGAGAGCTCTCACACAAGAAAGTGGGGGTGATCTTGGTTTATGCTGCTTAACAGAGAACCTTTTCCATTTAAATCCCCGGTTATTTAAAAAATCTCATAATTCAGCATTATATTATAATGAGCTAGATTAAACCTTGTTAAGGGTTGTCATAAACAGATAGTTAAGGGTTAATGCCTCTTTTACCTGTAAAGGGTTAAGAAGTTCACCTAGCCTAGCTGACACCTGACCAGAGGAACCAATGGGGGAACAAAATGTTTCAAAAGGAAGGAGGGAAGTTTTCCTTTGTTTAGAGTTTCAGTTTCAGCTGGAGTGAAAAAGATCAAGGAACCAGCCTCTTATCAGAGTAGTAAGTTTTAGAAAGGGATAAATAGGTTTATGTTTATTTTCTTTGTAACTTGTCTTGGTACCATTAAGGGAATTATCAAATTTGGGTATTCTTGTGTGTATTAAGTTTTTGCCCAGGGGAACATCCTCTGTGTTTGGAATCTGTTGTCTGTGAGAGTAGCTGGTATGCTAATCTCTCCCAGAGGGTTTTCTTTTACCTTTCTTTTCTTTAATTAAAAGCCTTTTTCTTAATACCGGATTGATTTTTTTCCTTGTTTTTAGATCCAAGGGGTTTGGATCTGTGTTCACCAGGAAATTGGTGAAGTCTCTCAAGGCTACCCAGGGAAGAAAATTAGTGCTTGTGAGTGGTGGCAGCGATACCAGATCTAAGCTGGTAATTAAGCTTAGAAGTTTTTCCATGCAGGTCCCCACATCTGTACCCTAAAGTTCAGAGTGGGGAAGAAACCTTGACAGGGGCTGAGTTAAAACCTTGTTGAAACTGATGTATGAATGTGCTCTTCATTTAAGATTTCTTTAAAGGACATTTAAGGGGCCACACCTGAAACAAGGCATAATGGAATCTACACAGAAACTAGCACCATGTGGGTGGAGGGGTCTACTGGGTATTGTTCTGACCAGGAGGGTGGGTGTGTCTATGAGTGTGGAAAACATCTAGCTGGGGGACAAACAAGAAACTGAGCGAGATTCAGAGGCAGCAAGAAAGCCAAGCAGCAACCTGTGTGTAAGCATGGTATGACCCTGGGAGAAGCACATTGGAAGGTTCTGGGTTGTAGTGCTGGTGTAATCCATTCATCTTCTGGGTGTGTTGTTCTGTCCCATCTAGTGGCACTGAGACTACTTAGAGAGAGAGATTAATGAGTCTGCTCTACAGCCTTACCTAAGAGCTTTTAGCTCATGCAGTAGAGGCTCACGCATTTAGCTCCAGAGGTCCCAGGTTTGATCCCACCCGTCGACGACCAGGGTCTATCGGCATTACACTGGCTGAAAGAAACTTGGGCTGTAAGCGAAGAAGCTATCTCCTGGTGTTGGTTCCTCCTGTGTTCACAGGAGCAGGACTTGGACCATTCCTTGTAAATAAAAAGGATTGCATCAAAGAAAACTCCAGACTCCATCACCAATTTCTGCTCCCAACTGGAACATCCCCAGGGCCTCAAACTTTGATTACTCCCTGGGGTCCAAAAGGGATAACAATATTTTGGCTGATTCCCAGCTCTGTTGAATGATAAAATGGATATATCTTAATGTCTAAAAAAAAAATGTCAATTTCCTAGAATACCTTTACCTCTTTTATAACCTTCAGGCCACATGTGACCCTTCCCTTTTGCTAGCTGACAACAGCAGAACCTTGGGATCTGGCCTGGAGAAAATGCCAACTCTGAGCCATGCAACCCTTTACCTGTCACCTCTCAGAAGCGCCTCTAAATGTGCTTCCCAAGGTTTAGCCTCAGCAGTTTTGAAAGGGGTGGGTCACAAGACACTCAACAGTATCCTCACCCACCAACCCTCTGCAAGTTCATGCTGATCATTTCAGCACTCTGATGGTTAAAACCCTGCAAGGAGGATTCTGTGGATAGCATGTCCAATGGGGGAACCCCTGGAAGCACAGCCATACTGAAACCGTGCTGCTGTGAAGCCAGGGTTGGAGGGGCGTTAGAATCATAGAATATCAGGGTTGGAAGGGACCTCAGGAGATCATCTAGTCCAACCCGCTGCTCGAAGCAGGGCAAATTCCCAGACTTTTTTTTTTAAACCCCAGTTCCCTAAATGGCCCCCTCAAGGATTGAACTCACAATCCTGGGTTTAGCAGGCCAATTCTCAATCCACTGAGCTATCCCTCCCCGCAAAAGCCTTAAAGTGGTATAGAGCCACAGGGCAGACAGCTTTAGTTTCAGGGCACTCTACAGGTTTTAGGGTGTGAACCTCTTGCTGTTTTCATTGGTGGGCAAACCCCGCTCCTTGAGATGGAAGAATGAGGACACTGTGAGTGAGAATTCTTAGCGTTTCCCAGCCTGTACGCAGGAAAAATCTGCATATAGAAGCATCAGGCTGTTAGTATTTACCCGTTTTTAAAACTACCTTCTCTCTTTCCAGCCATATAGGGCCAAGTTTTCAGAGTACCTTTTATGTAAACGTGTGTATAAAATGCATTCACATTGTTGTGGGTTGGGTGAAACATCACTGAAGCTGATGGACATAACTATTGCCCTTCTTTTAAAATAGCTGTAAGAAACAACTGAGCTCCTCTATGGAACCAGAAATCTGAAACAACAGCAGCCTCCACAGGCAAAATGTGGGCAGAGGAGTTTTGTTTTGTGTGTATGTGTGAGAGAGAGAGACAAATCCAGACACCGCCTGAACAAGCACTGAGAGAATAGCCCTAAGAAAAGCATAGAGAGAACGTTTTTGGACCTGTGTGCCAGCTGATAGGGGTTTGGAGCTGTGAGCAAAGCAGCTAACTCCTGTTGTTTGATTCCTGCTGTATCTGGGGACACAGAACTTTGTAATTTCTTTGTAAATATACAGGATTTCATCACACCGTACATCTGCACAACAGCTGGGAGTGTGTTTCCCAGCTGTGATAGACAGACAGGCTAGTACTGCTCAAGCTAGAACACTAAAATAGCAGCGTAGTGTGGGTAGCATGGGCAGCCACCCGAGTATATACTAGGAGGTCCAGGAGGGTTTGTACTCAGCCTGGACTAGCCACCTGCCACTTGTGCTACCCCCTAGCTACACTGGCTAGTTTCAGCAAGCTAGTTCAAGCCAAACTAGCACATCTTTCTACCCACGTTGGGAAACACACTCCCAGCTGCAGTGTAAATAAGCCCAAAGAAATACCTGACTTTATCATCAGTTTCTCTTCCTAACAGAAACAAACCTCAGAGCCCTAATTTTTAGCATGGGTCAAAAGGGGATAATAATATTTTGTGTACCTATATTACATATGCTGTTACTATGATTTCATATGCAGTCATGGTAACTGTACATGCAAATGACTAATTAGAGCCATAGATGCTCATTTGTGTGCACAGTCACTGAATTGCAAAATGTGATGCAGATTAGGCATAAAAATGCATGCACATTATTCCAAAAACCCAGCCCTGAGTATTTTACTGGGCTTGGCACTGTATGTACTGAAATCTAATATTTTGTTATATTGTTATTCTCAGCATTATCTGTCCATTTCAGAGTTATGTCCCTATTACTCAATGTTCCCTTATATTTTGTACTTTAGTTCATTATTATTGAGCCATGTGTGCACTATTCCATTTGTCAACATCAAATTTTATTGGTGCTATGGCAGCCTAGTTTTAAGGCAGACCCTGCCTCTTCTGTATTCACTGCACCTAATAATCCTCAGCTTTACTCAAAAATGTGTCACCATCAAATCCATCTATGCAAGATTACAAGGTAACTAGTATATTGAAATATATTAAAATGTAGTTTGAAAACTTAAGCATGACGACATTACAAAGAAGATAAATTATAAGCAAAAAGGAGTTCAAAGGACATTATTCTAATGAAGAATTTGAAAATACCAAAAAGCCTGTACAATTTTAAGCATTAATAGGTAAACAAATAAGGAATTTTAGTTTAGATAATTTTAGATCTTTATATAAAATATTGCCAATTCCTAATACACTAAGAAATATTTTTTTAAAAAAAAACCAGTAACTGAACACCTTTGTAATCTCTGGCCCTCACCATTGCTTTTTTGTGAGGACTATAAATAAATACACTTAAATATTAAAGGCCTGAGCCAATGCCTGCTGAAGTCAACAAGAGCATTTTTAACAGTTTGTGGGCCTTCTTTATCCTCGATGTCATAGCTTTGGGCATGATGAGACTACATACTGCAAAATTCCATTGACTTCATGGGACTTCCAGGTATGGAATGAAGGCAAGCTATGGTGCTAATGCATATGGATTAATGTAATGTTCATTTAGACATTCCTGACTTTGAATTAACAAGGGTTAGGTGTTTTATGGTCATGTGATAACACAGATTCTAAGCTGATCAGCATTAATAGTACCTGTGAAACAATGGTAAACAACTTGCCAAAGAGTAGCCTTGGGTGATATGTTCATAAGAAATAAATAATGTAAAGTAGGTGCCTCAGTGACAGTGCAAATGCTGTCAGATTGAGGACCCAAACAAAACAAATGCTGAAAGCACTACATCAACCACTCAGGACTGTGCTCTCTGAAAAGATACAACAGTTTATACATACAGATGAGAGCAATGCTATAAGCAAAAAGACATATGTATATATAAAACTGTATCAATATCTCTTTAAATATCTGCTAATAACGAAAGATAAATTTTCAGGAACAGTTATTGCAAAGATATTTATGAAGGCTGCTTATCACTGATTCCATAATAAATGAAACAACGCGGGCAGTTTGGCAAACATTTCTGATAAAGAAAATGAATGTATTGTAAAAGTATATGAAAATTAAACTCTGATTTATGAAAAGCCTCTAAGGCACGGTCCATTTCCCCTCTCATTCAGACGAATTGACATCAAATGTAATTTTCAGAATAACATTTCGGGGTACAAAAGAAAGGTAATCACATTCCTCTGTGATGTTATAGCCAATACAAATACTACCATATCTTTAGTATTATTAAGGTTTTAAACTATGAACCATTAACATGTCTAGTGGTAAAAAAATGAAATGTCTTCAGGTTACAGTTGTTAATTTACCTTCCATTGTCATGGAAAAATCAGCTCCAACCCTGTGGCATACCGGACTACACTGCAGGGTCTGAGCAGTGAAGGTTAGATGTCCAGCAGTGTATTCCCCCTCCAATCAGTGGTGCTCACCCTTACATCAGATGAGGTAGGACTGGTCAATCCAACCCACCTTCTTAAGATGAAGGGTGTGGCTAGGAACTCAACAAGCATCCCCCCTAAAAGGATGCCTTTACTTGAAAGTGCTGGAAATCTCTACTTCCTGTGCAGCTCTGCTCTGCTCCTATCCTCACATCACACAGCCCATGCTGCGTGCATGCTATCACCACCTGGCACTGGTGCGCCTCCTGATGCTAGGAAGAAGTAGACTGCCAGCCGCTCCTCAACTTCTCCTACATCTTGGCAGAAATAATAGGGAATCTGCAGGCCATATCCAATGTGATTTCTAACTGCAGCTTCCTAGACTTCAAGGCCCCTGATTTTCTTACCCCTAACCATCACCCGCGCAGCTTCAAGAAGGGACTACGGCAGGGCCAGACCACAACATTTTGGCACCTGTGGCGGGGAGCTCAAATGACGCCCCCAATCCCCCTCGCTTGGGCCAAAACTTTGAAAGGCCTCAATTCTGCCTTCTTCCTGTTCTACTCCACTCATGGTACTGCTCTGCTACCTACCCCAATAAAGGAGAACTAACAACATAAAATACCTTGTTCAAAAATTTTAAGTAACACTTAACTTTCAAATGCCTGAACAGCAAATGTAACTTTTCCTGTCTGCATAGTAAACACTGGCATTTTTATCTGTTTGAATAATCGAAGCGGTGTTTTCCATGCCTTCTTGGATTTGAACTGCTTCCTGAAGGTCCACAGTCTGGGCCAGCTCATGCTATATTGAGATGGTAACAAGGCCGACCAACCTCTCCCATGTATTGTGGAGCGTAGATGTGTTTTTATTAACTTCAGCTTGGAGAAGCTGCGTTCTCCACTGGCAACTGTTACAGGACGTGTTAGAAGTATGCGCAGAGCAACAAAAGCATTTGGAAAGAGGGTGGTCATCTTATTTGTGCACATATATTCCAGCCTTTGGAGTAGATCCTGCTGAAATGTATCTTGAAAGGGTTTTCAGTTCATCACCTAAATCACTCGCATCAATATCATGCATGTCATCATGTGTCAACACTATCTCTAGTGCCCTGCATTGCTGGTGTAGGTCTTCTTCAGGTATAGTGAGGAGTTTTGGAATATCATACAACATGCCAAATATACTGCTGTGTTCCTTGAGCTGCATGAAACATTCTTCAACTGACTGTATTGTACAATCTGGCACCTGGTTAAAGAATTCAATTTGAATTTGAATTGTTGTTTGAGGTCTCTTATGGGATTATCCTGTGCCTCATAATCAAAATGTTTTCTTCTTTGGTGACTCTTGTATTCTTGAATTGGTGGGAAAATAGCTTCAGTGTGAAGTTTCTCTGCCAGTTTCTGTGCACTCTTCAGAATGTTTTGAAATCCCTCATCTGACCGGTAAGACTGTAGGCATGACTTTGCTTTGTCCAGCTGTTCCATTGCTCCAGATATATCAAGGTCAACACCTTGGAGTCTCTTGCTTACAACATTTATATCAAAAAGTATGTCATGCCACAACACTAAGACACAGAAATTTGAAGTTATGTATGGTTCTGGTGATTCCATTTCCCTCTGCCCTCTCCCATGAACGATTCCTGTCATAGCATTATCCTCCATAATGGCAACTATGGCATCATCTATCTTCCCAATTTGGTGTTTGATAGGCTTTATCGCCTCCACTCGACTTTCTCATTGTGTGGCACTCAGTGGTTGCAGTGTCAGAGAGGATGTTCCCAGATGTTGCTTCAAAATTTGCCATGCATGAGTTGATGCAGAGAAAAATACATAGACGCTTTGAATTACATTAAAAAATGTAGCAGCCTCACTAGAAGCTGATGCTGCATCACTGACCACCAAGTTCAATGAATGAGAACTGCATGGGACAAAAAAAGCTCGAGGGTTTAACTCTCAGATCCGTATCTGCACTCCTGTCTTGGGCAGGGCTGGGCCTGGCTCCCCACGCCGAGCGTTGGAACACCTCTCATGACAGAAGGGCAGCCAGGCCAAATCTGATTGGTGCTGAGACCCTGTGCACCAGGTCGCAATGCCGCTCACTCAAATTACATGGGTTTGGGGCCCCTCTTAAATAGGGGGCCTGGGGAAAACTGCCCCTTTTACCTTTCTCCTCCCCACAGGAGGCCTTGTCACAAGACTATCAACCTTCCAGTGGCTGTACTGCAGATCCCTGCTATACTAGATCCGAGTAATGACCTACCCAATGCTAGAGGGTCAGTCTCATCCAAACTCAGGTATATTAGGAATATCTATTCTGTGCAGATATCTGAGTACAGTAAGGAGGGATTGAATCTGAGATGCCAGATGAGATTTAAAAGGTTTAAGGAAAGGATTTGGACAATCCTCCAGGTCTGGGGTCATGTGATTCATCTGAAGAGACCCTTCTTGTCTGCAGCTACTATCAAGGCCATTGTAGTATATCCTACAGGACCCCACGTTACACAGCCATCATCCATGCGTAACCTTTTCCCCTAATAATCTTCCATATGGCTATGTCTTTGCAGTTAAATACTTTGACCTGGTCAAATCACTTTGCCCTCTGCCATGTCTGCAAGGCTGCACACTTGTCTCTCCTGAGAGGGACGTGGTGTCAGAACATTGCTGGGTGCATAATTATAGGTTTCCTTACAGCTTAGTCACCCATCCCCAGGATTTTTTTTCTGGAATGGAGCAATTAGGCCATGTAAATAAACATGAACATAACATATATATATATATGTGTGTATATATATATATATATATATATATATATTACTGTTGTGTTCATGTTTATTTACAGACACACTGGTGTATATATACCACAAGAAAGATGGAAATCACTCAGTGTCAAGATAGAAATCAATTAGCGTCAACCTGTGCCCCAAGTTGATTAACGGAAGCAAGTATCAGAGGGGTAGCCGTCTTAGTCTGGATCTGTAAAAAGCAACAGAGAGTCCTGTGGCACCTTTAAGACTAACAGATGTATTGGAGCATAAGCTTTCATGGGTGAATACCCACGAAAGACACATGCATCTGACGAAGTGGGCATTTACCCACGAAAGCTTATGCTCCAATACATCTGTTAGTCTTAAAGATGCCACAGGACTAACGGAAGCAGTTTCATTAGTGTTTAAAAGGTTTGTAAAAATGCATCAATCTTTACTTCCCGTAATAAGAAGCCGCAGTAGAAAAACCTACCTCGATTTTATTATTTTAACTGGTTTTGAGTAGTAATTTCTGAAGCTTATATTACCAGATTTAACTACAGTTGAGCATAAGTCCAAAAGGTTGCCAGTGACAATTTGTTTCATATTAGTCTCCTGCACTCTATAAAGATACTTTGCTTCAGGAAAATACAGCTAACGAAAAGATAAGCGTCCAAGTCATCTTTTTCAAATGCCTGAGCCTGCATTTCTTGACTTTACTAGGAGATGTGATTCCCTAAGTGGTTCCAATCCATAGGCGGTAGCCTAAAGGGACCACAAGGACTTCTCTAGCAGTTTTCACACCACATCTGCTTCTGTTCTCCAAGAGAGGCTCTGAGCGCTCCCTAAGTTAATGGTGAACACACCTGTCACTACCATAGATCTGCGTCTTCCAGGATTGGGCCCTGTGCTGAAGAGAAGTAGGCCAGCCCCTAGATCCATGAAAGGAGATTCGTTGGATATTCTGATTAAAATGAATACACATGTTTAGTTGGGATGGGGTGCAAATACTGAGGGGAAATATAATGGGCTTGGGCTCTAAAGACTTGTCAACATTAGTAAACTTGCATTGATTTAACTAAGTCATTTTAAAATAAATCTAGTTAAAACAGTTCAAATCCTTAATACAGATGCACTTAAACCACTTTAACCTCACTTGAATCAGTTTAGGTTAATGCAGTAATTTTAGAGTGTGTGTCCATTGAACTAGATCAATTTTAAATCAATTTAGCTAAACTGCTGCAACTTTTCCAAAATAGACAAATCCTAAAGTTTGAAAACCACTGATCTGAGTCATGCAGTATTAGGCCATATATAAAGAGGATTTCAATGGGAATTCAGTGTCAGATGACAAAGGAAAGAAGGGTCAGAGCCAATCATAAAATGGATATGGCATCAAGATATAGAAATGAAAAGCAAAAGGTCTATTTGGATTTGTCCATGAGTAAATATATATTTTACTAAATGGCATTGGCCACAATGTATTTACTTAGCAATATATTGTGTACAGCTGCTATGTTGAATAACATGGTCTTCGATCATGAATATTCTTTTTTAAAATGAATATATTTGGCTAAGTTTCAATTACTATTTTATAGTAAATAACCCATCAGTTCTCTTTATCAGCATGTTTGCATTAATTTATCAATTCCAGAGTACTTCTGAGTACATTACTCACATGCTATTTAGTTAGTGATGTGAGAACACTGTGTTCTGACGTTTTGTCCCACAGTTAAGTGCAGTTTTAGAATTTACATAAACTTTGCAATAGGAAAAAGTAGGGTAAGTGAAAAATAGCAATTCCATGAGCCAAAAGAAGCAGTACCACCCACCCACCCACACTATTTTCCTTTTATCCAATCATTTTCTGAAACTTCGGATACATGATTTAAAGAAAATATTCAATACTCACCCACTTTTCAGAATAATCAAAAACATTAAACCAAGGAAATGAAGCATTATATTTTCAAAAAGGGATTCTGTATGGAACAAGACCATGCATAGGAAGAAATTTAGGAGAGGAAACATCTCATGAAAACCACTAATGTATTAAAAATAATATTATGGATTTAATTTTTGGATTTATTATGGATTTGGAAAAGGGGTGTCATGATTAGTTTGCTTGTTTTGGTCCTAGTTTCAGAAAACAAAGATACCCAAAGAATAAAAGTAAAAGCAAGAAAAAGTTGTGTAAAGAGGCAGCTGTGAGCAAGTTTTTCAATTAGTCTATTAGTTATATATGCTTTTGTTAGAACTTAATAAAGATTAGATTAAAAATAAAATCAAGTTAAAACTGAATTTTGATAAGTCACTGCTCTACAGCCAAAATGCTTCTGAAATAAATGTAGTCAAACTTTACTAATTCTGGGTCACTGAGAATGAAAATGATGCTTAAAATTGTTGATTGGCTCTAGTTTTCAACATATACTATTGGGTCAGTATATACGACCCTTGACTTGGGAATAGAGGAGGATAAGTGAGTTATAAAGGGAAGGGATCTCAATTTAAACCAGAAATGACTAAAATACATCTTTGACTGGATCTATGAATAAATCTATGACTGGGTTTGGACAGTACTTGCTTTTTAGGCAAAACAATGAATGATGCAATCTGAAGCTGGTATTGCGTCATACATGATATGAATTGCATCATGTTATTCCTAGAAGTCATGGATGATGCAATCATAACGAAGCTTACATCACTCTGCTGAACAAATTGCCCTATATCAGCTCTAGAAATCATACAGTGTCGTGCTCTCTTATTTGTCAGTGTTTGATTTTGCAAAGGGACACATTTCTGTTTAGCCAAAGTGAGCAGAGATGCCTCGTACTTATGTGAACAGTGCAGATAACTTCTGCTATGTTTGTGATGAAGTGACTTTTGCATCACAAAAGCGCAGTATAACCACTATGGTTAAGAAAGCCTATCACCTTTATTTTGGCTGCAAAATTGGAGATCAGGACAAGAGGTGGGCCCCACACATATGCTGCAACACTTGTGCAACAAATCTTCGCCAGTGGTTGAACAGGAAAAGGAAATCTATGCCTTTGCAGTGCCAATGATTTGGAGAGAGCCAACAGATCATACCAGCAATTGTTACTTCTGCATGGTGCCTCCAGTTGGGAAAGGTGTGTCAAAGAAGAAAAAGTGGACTGTGCATTATCCAAACATTCCATCAGCTATACGCCCAGTACCCCACGGAGAAGGACTGCCGGTTCCTGATGCACCAGAATCATTCTCACTTGAGTCAGACGAGGAAGAGGAAGAGGATGAAACTTCTGGTCCTGAACCATCAATGTCACAGGACCCACATTTTCTCCCATCCTCCTCCTCTGAACCACACCTCATAACACAAGGTGAACTGAATGACCTTGTCAGGGATTTGGAACTACCCAAGAGTAAGGCAGAGCTGTTGGGCTCCAGACTACAGCAGTGGAATCTCCTGGCAGGTGATGTTAGGGTTTCCATGTTCCGTGACCGTCAAAAGGATCTTGTCCCATTCTTCTTCATGGAAGGTGATCTTGTAGCCTGCAACAATATCGATGGTGTGATGGCAGACCTCAACATCGTTCATGATCCAGATGAGTAGAGACTGTTCATTGATTCATCGAAGACGAGTCTTAAAGCTGTTTTACTGCATAATGGCAATGTTTTGCCATCAATTCCAGTTGGTCATGCAGTCCATATGAAGGAAACCTATGACAACATGAAACAACTTTTGAGGTGCATAAACTATGACCAACATCAGTGGCAGCTTTGTGGTGATTTGAAGGTTGTTGCTCTCTTGCTTGGTCTGCAGACTGGATACACAAAGTACTGCTGTTTTCTCTGCGAATGGGAGAGTCGTGCAAGAGATTCCCACTACATCAAGAAAGATTGGCCACTCCAACAGTCCTTGGAGCCTGGGAGGAAAAGTGTTCAGCATCCACCACTTGTTGAATCAAGGAAGATTTTGTTACCACCCTTACACATCAAGCTGGGTCTGATGAAGAACTTTGTCAAGGCCATTGACAAAACACAAGGAGCTTTCAAGTACCTCCGTGGAAAATTTCCAAGGTTAAGTGAAGCTAAGATAAAGGAAGGTGTCTTTGTTGGTCCTCAGCTTCATGAACTTCTTCGAGATGATGCATTTGACCATGCACTGCGTGGCAAGGAAAAGACGGCATGGAAAGCCTTCCAGTTAGTAGCAATAAATTTTCTTGGAAACAACAAGGCAGACAACTACAGGTTGTTGGTGGAAAACCTCCTCAAGGCATACAAAAGCCTTGGTTGCAACATGTCACTAAAGATACATTTTTTGCACTCTCATCTAGATTTTTTTCCACCGAACTGCGGAGCAATGAGCGACGAGCACAGCGAGCGATTTCACCAGGACATTGCAACAATGGAGAAACGCTATCAGGGCAAATGGAGCCCATCAATGCTTGCAGACTATTGCTGGACAGTGACAAGAGATGCTCCATTTAATGAATACAAGAGACAAGCCAAGAAGCGCCGAGTAGACACTGAATAGGACTAAACTATGTACATAATAGTTTTTTGCCTTTTGTTTCATAATAAATGTTATTTATATAACCCTTTTGCTGATTTTTAAAGTGTTACATAAACAGGACAGGTGAAATATTACCATGTGAAGCAACCATAAACACATGAAAAGACCTAGGTTTACAATTTATGATTAAAACTCTACTATCTACACAATATACATAGACATAAAATGTAAAAACTTAAATATCTTAGAAACAGTAGCCAATCAGTTGTTTTAATTGTCATATTTGAATTCAGCACATCAAAATACATAATAAATAGCACATTTTATCTCTGAAGCAGACGACTTCTCAAAAATTGTAGACCAGTGATTAGCTGACCATATGAATATGCTCATCTCCAACAGAGAATATATATATATGATTTTTATATTTGGCCTTGTGCAAGTGCAGTAACTTTTTCAATTAATTTTTTTTACCATTGTGTTAGAAGGAAAAATATTCATAAAGTTGCCTTGCACTTTACCATTCTATTCCCATTGGGCCAAATTCTACCCCCTGATATAGGAACATAAGAATATAGGAATTGTACAGACTGAGTCAAACCAGTGGTGCATCTAATCCAGAATCCTGTCAACCAAACAATTCCCCTTCAGCAGAATTTGACCCACTGAATGCAGCAGAAGTCATAGCTTTTAAAAAAAAGGTCAGGCAACTTTTTAAAATATTTATATCATGAGGACAAAGCCCAATGTACATCTCTCACATAGAGTAATTTATTTAACAATAAGGAACTCTGAGGACTTCAGGGCTTAGGGGATTGGTGATGAGATGCAGAGCTTTTCAACTCTAAGTCATGGGTCCAAATGCTACTCCTGGGGGAATTCTGCATCACTGCGCAGAATTCATGTCCCCCGCAGATTTCTTTGCTTCTTACAGAAAAATTACTTCTGACAAGGAAGCAAAGGGAAGACACAACAGCGGTCATGCGCCCCTCCCTGGCAGCACAGGCAGGTTGGTTTGGGCACCCAGGGCAGCCAATAGAGATGGAAATCACCGCGGGGGGGGGTGTCAGTCGTGCATGAGAGAGAGAGAGAGAGAGAGACTCTGTCCCTCTCGCTCACTATTGCAGCATGCTTGACGTGGAGGGGCAGGGCTTCAGGGTGTTTCTGAGGAGGCAGGCGTGGAGCAGGCTTTGTCTCCTCAGTCAGAGTAGAATGTAGCAGCCTGCCTGCCTAGTGAATTGTTCCCATTGTCTTTGTGAATTCCCCCAGGAGTATAAAACAGGTGTAAAATTGTACGGCTCCTTTACATTGCCAGAGTGGTATAAAGGACAGTATGGCCTATAAATGCTTATGGTGTTTTAGTGATTAGAACTGGTCTAAATGTTTGGACTGAAAAAATTTCCTGTCAAAATGTGCCCCATGAACTGTTTGCTAGTGACCTTTCTGGAGATGGTCAGTATAAATTGTGAGTTTGATTCCCCATCCCTCACTTGCCTACGATGTAACACTGAGCATATGGCTGCATATATCTGTTGACTAATAACGAGAAATAAAGGGTCAAACCTAGCTACATTACTAGTAGGCAAGGGGGGTTGAGGATTTCCTCCAATGCTCCCCACTCACATTCTCCACCCATTGTATTTTAGTTTAAATAAATTACCAAAATAACTGAAACCGGAGTAATTATATTGCATTATTTTGACAAATAAAATATGCAACATTTTAAAATATTTGATTTTTTTTGGTGCAAAATTTTTAATTTTTTGGCGCAGAATTCCCCAAGGAGTAAAATGCAGTTCATGTGATTGAGCTGTTTGGTGGCCTTTATGAAATGGGTTGGTTATCTAAGTCCTTTACTTAGTGAACAAAAACTACCATTATAGTTTAGACCTCTTGCTGACAGTCTCAGCAAAGATGTAATGCACACAAAGAATGAACAATCCTCACGCCATAGAAGTGGCCATTCTAGCCAAGGGGCAGGGATTGCACTGCAATGGGCCCAGGACCTGGAACTCATTTCTTGCACTTCAGAATCTAAGCTTTAATTTAAAAAGAAAAAAACAGAATTCTAGACTTTATGATTGTGAAGAAAACCTTCAAAATGTGAACTGATGCAGAGACAAAAGCCTGTCTTCAAACAGCCTGAACCAATAGCTCTGAGAGGTGTGAATTCCATTCATTAATATCAAAGGATGTTAACTATTTCAGTGTTGTTTATAGCATATAGAAAAGAAGAGGAGTCATCAGATTATGAAAATCTGTACAATCTACTCCAAGTGGCATCTCGTTTTGATGTCAAGAGCGAGTAGAGTTAGGTTCTTTAAGTGGCACTCTTCTGCTCCTCCAATTAGTTCAAATCTGAACTCTGGATAAGAGAAGAGGATAATTGCACTGACCCTGCTTGTCTGTTCTTGAGTATATGAGCTCATTGTCAAGGACTTTCCAGCCTGGCATCTTCCAGAAGCATAAAATTCACAAAGTGCAAGGAATTAAAATGTAAGATTTTCAATTCAGGTTACACAAGACTTACTGGTATGAATACAAACTCCGTATACAAAGTCTGTACTTTGTTTACTACTTTGAATGAAATAATTAAACAAACATGACTACAAGTATAGTCAAAACAGCAGAAAATAACATGGAATGTTGTGACTGGTTATGGAAAGAAGTCACTGACTAGATCCTCTAACGTAATAATTAATAAATGGTCATGACACGGTAATTGTAAGCTAAGAATTTTTTTAAAGACACGTAGCAATGAAAAATAATGCAAACCATATGAAAACATGACAATGATACCACAACACTATACAAATACCACGTAAAAAAAAATCAAACCAGCACACAGCTTAGCTACAAACTCAGATAATTGTTTGATGCAGTCCAGCAGCCCCTGGTTTCTTAACTTTATTCAAGTCTGATGGTCCCAGGTTTACTATTAGCAATATTAACTTTGGCCTTACCTTCAGCCCCCAACTAAAACCTCTCCAGCGCATCATCAAGGATCTACAACCTATCCTGAAGGACAATCTCTCACTCTCACAGACCTTGGGAGACAGATCAGTCCTCGCTTACAGCCTAAAGCAAATACTCACCAGCAACCACACACCACACAACAAAAACACTAACTCAGGAACCAATCCCTGCAACAAAGCCTGTTGCCAACTCTGTCCACATATCTATTCAAGGGACACCATCATAGGACCAAATCACATTAGCCACACTAGCAGAGGCTCGGTCACTTGCACATCTACCAATGTGATATATGCCATGTGCCAGCAATGCCCCTCTGCCCTGTACATTGGCCAAACCGAACGGTCTCTACACAAAAGAATAAATGGACACAAATCAGACGTCAAGAATTATAACATTCAAAAACCAGTCGGAGAACACTTCAACCTCCCTGATCACTCAATTACAGACCTAAAAGTTGCAATTCTCCAACAAAAAAACTTCAAAAACTGACTCCAATGAGAAACTGCAGAATTGGAATTAATTTGCTAACTGGACACCATTAAATTAGGCTTGAATAAAGACTGGGAGTGGATGGGTCATTACACAAAGTAATTTTCCCCCTACTGTTACTCACACCTTCTTGTCAACTTGTTTGAAATGGGCCATCCTGATTATCACTACAAAAGTTTTTTTTCTCCTGCTGATAATAGCCCACTTTAATTGATTAGTCTCATTATAGTTGGTATGACAACACCCATTTTTTCATGGTCTCTGTGTATATATATCTTCCTACTGTATTTTCCACTGCATGCATCCAATGAAGTAGGTTTTAGCCCATGAAAGCTTATGCCCAAATAAATTTGTTAGTCTCTAAGGTGCCACAAGTACTCCTGTTCTTTTTTGTGAGGACTGAAATATCCACAGGTCAGGCACAGAACAGGTGGTAGCAGCACAAACTACCCATGCTGTTCTGTTATTGTGTCTCTACCAGGACCTAGCAGGACCACTTCTAGGGAGAAAAAGTGTATCAGCTGGTTTACATATGGGACACTTACTTTAATTTACTATTTTTATTCAGACCCACATGACATCAGCAATTTCAAGCCAAGTTAAAAGAAAAGAACCAAAGTTATTCAATCAAAGTAGTTTAGTACAACCAATCTTTTAGAGCAAGTTGTAGGCTTTTCTTTTGACAATCAACTCCATAACTCGCCAGCACACAAGCAATGAAGGTCAGGATTTAACACAGCACATTTTAGTCAGCTTAACATGCTTTTAAAGGGCAAATTTAACTCCAACCTGCAGAGGTGCCCCTATTAACAGAACAGGTACAGTTCCAGTGTGCATGGGGGAGCTGGATTTAGGAGACACAGAAGGAATGCACAGTCCTGCATAGCACAGAGGCCAGCTCCCCTCACAGAGGGGGCAAGTTAGGACTACAGAGGGCTACTCAGACATTAGGGTAACGAATCCTCCATTAAGCATATTCCTCTTCCATTGCCAGCCACCTGAAAGATGCCAGTTCCCTCTACTCAGGCAAGACATTCATTTCTGATTTGGCCCTCAGATCATCAACTTGTATAAAATGCTATTGCTCTATTGAATTCCATGGAGCTAAATAGATTTACACCAACTGAGGATCTGGCCCTCTGTTTAGATGCAGTTTGTTAATAGTTCTATTTTCTGGCATTACCATTCCGCACTTTTCACGCTTTTCTTAACCATCTGGTCAGTCCCCATAGGAAACAAGGGGTCAGGAATCTAGTTCAGTCAAATCAGGTAAATGTGCAAATCATCTATGTGCAAGCTTGTTTGGGGAATAAATATAAAAATCAGCTGGTTTCTGTCTTCCCATGTAGGTTTCCAAGAATTTTTCATCTCTTGCTGCTTACTCCAAATTCTCCAACTCCCCTCTTTACAGTGCTCCAGACATTTTCAGTAGAACCCCTGCCCTACCCCTCCCCATTTGTATGGTTCCCCATTCAAAACAAGGTTAGTGAAACTTTTAACATTTTATCATTTAATGAACGGTTCTGCTCTGAACAGTAAATCTATACAATTGGGACTGTGGGGGTCTACACTGACTGTGTCATGGACTTCCAGAAAAACAGTGCTAGCTTCAGACTAGGTCATGACTTTAGGCACAACCCAGGGCAAGGATGTTGCATAAACTGCCACACCCCACGAGGCATTGTGCCAGACACACGTAGAAATCACAACGCCTCCTTCGCTTCCAGGACATAGCAATGTGCTACTGGTCTATTGCTATTCTCCCTGCACTGGCTTAGCTACTGTGGCCAGCGAGTAGAGAGGAGGGTTGGAGACAAGGTTTTGCTCATTGCTTTCTACCTACTCCAAGAAGGGAATAAAGCTCTGCTCCTTCCTACATCCAACATCTGTGCAGCCCAAGTAGGGGCATAAGGATGGAGCGTCTTATTTCCATTTATGCCTTTGAGCAGGTGCATAGTCCAAGTCATAATCTAGCTCTTCAAAGTATATCCTTTTTTTAATATAACTGCCAGCTCTGCAAATCCAGCCTAGGCTCTGCAAGTTAAGTTGCATTCTTTTTGGACCAGGCAACATCAATAATAAAGATTCAGCAGGACAAATGTTCGCTTCGGGCCTTATCCACAGCCCATTGAATTCAATAACTGTTTTAATCTATTGATCTATGCAACCTTATTGCCTTCGGGCAAGTTGACCGGCTGTACCTGAGGCAGAATGTGAAGTAAATGCAGTTGCACAGGTGGCCCGGTAATTGGAACTCAGTGAACAATTCTGTTGAGGAAGTAGGAGCTATTTCACTTTCCCCAAGTTGGATTGGTTCTGCAGGGCTGACAGCAGTAAAAACTCACTTTTTTACATTAAATAAGCATCTGTGACTCTGATTACACACAGGAAATAGATCTACTGAATAAGGAGATGCTCTTTTCACAGTCACTTTTCAGACTAGAAGCACACTTAAGTACTTCATATTTCTTCCACCTCCACTCTTAAAATCAATAGGGTAAACATGGACAGAACCTTTTAGCTCAGCCGTGCTCTGTCTCCTTCCCATAGCAAAAATAACCACCTCAGAACAAAAGTTTTTGCCACCACACTGGGAAAAACTCAGGTGACTCACAGCAACAGAGATGGGTTTCAAGAGTTTAGCTATCATCACACATTTCTTCCTGTCCTTTCTGATCCTAGAAAAGCCAATGGACAATGGTAAAGACTCTTTTTCATCAAGCATGTTTCTCTGCCCACATCATCACCACTGGCTGAATTGTCTCTCCAGCTGAGCTTCCTCCCAGGACTTCCTTTCTTTGTCATCATATTACAGATTCCCTGGAGTAGATAGTATCTACTTATTGTCTTTTTTAGTGTTATAAAGCTTATCTATATGATAAATGGAACCAGAACAACTAACTGAGATGTAATTCACACCTTTATTTGTTTCAGTTCAAGTCTATGTGGATACTCAGTTCAGGATAAGCATGCCCTATTTTGAAATAACATAATTTGTTTGAACTGAATTAAGTTATTTCAAAATAGGACACTCTAATTCCACAGTAAGTGTCCACACACAGACTTGAACCAAAATGATGAAAGGTCTGAATTGCTGCTGAGTTTGTTATTTCAGTTCCATTTACCATGTAAAGAAGTCATTAGTTACACAACAGTCACTATGATTATTTTACTTAGTTCTGCAGGACTAATTTGCTGCTGGTGTCTAGTAGTCTATACCCTTCTCCCATCTGCAGATTCCTCTTCCACTAAAGGCTAGAAGATCAATACTTGTGTGCTTGTTTGCATCTGTCACGTTGTTTTGAGTTGTGCTTGTGAGAGAGAGTCCAAAACTTCCTTCAGGTCTCTGGACAGATTTTTATCACTGAGGAAACTACTTTGTCTTAATTCTTACAAACATCTTAAAGTCCTTCATCTCAACTCAGTTTGGCCTCCAATAATCACTGTTTCTGCCATGCCTCCTTGCTGCTGATTCTGGCTGGATGACAGCCAGGAAAACTTTCTGCTGGAAACTTTCTGCTCTTTCTCAGCTTCCTCTTCCCCTAGTACAGACAGTGTTACACAGAAAAGAAAACTCTGCTTAACAAATACCTTATACTCTCTCACCTCTTTTACTCACTATTGCTCCACTCACCAAACAGACCAGCAAACTGCATTATTTTTTCAAATTAAATGACATTTCTATAAAAATCTGACATTTTAACCTAAAGGCTTCTCCTCTGCTTCAAAGGACTTAAAGTCCCTGTAATCAGTCTGTGTCTCTGCATGGAAAATGTAAGGGCACTGCAATGAATCTGTGGCCTTTAAGCCCTCCTGCTGAGGAGCTCTTCTGAATTCCTCTCTGCACATGTGCCACCAAAATTGATGCGCAGAGAGAAGCCGCTTGGAAAGAATTCTTCTCTTTGTTACATCAATCCTTTTTTCAGTTGTTTGCCCATTTTTGTTTATTTCAAGCTCAAAATCATGATTGTGTCTGTTAAACTGAGCTGCCTATTCTATAACTGCACAAACCCAGTCACCTCTTATTAATTTACTCTCACTGCCCACTCCATCCGTGTCCTCTGTTGATGTTGCCAACAAAGGTACCATGGAACAGGGCTGCGATCAGAAATTGATTTGCACACAAGTTATTGAAGAACCATTACACAGTCATGACTTTCTGTCATAACTAAACTGGGCCTGATCTGAACCGGTGACGTAGAAGTCAACTCAAAGGTGATGATTGGCTTCAAGTCAGAAAACACTTCAGTATTCAATGCTCCTAGATCCTGTAGGAGAACAGGCCCTGGTGAGTCACAACACATTCTCATACAAAAATGGCAACATGGACTGGATTGACATATTGATCAAAATATTTAAAGATTATAACTCTTCAAGAAAAAGTATCACATTTGCAAGCCATGTGTTCAACAGCTGCAAAAAGCATTGAACAAGTTTGTAGCAGGCTTTGAAAGGCTCAAATATCTGTAAATCTGAGCATTTTATGAGAGATGTGTGAAATTTGGCTGTTTCGGCTTCCAGGGGACCATGCACTTTTTTAAGGTTTGAAAGGAGGTGGAGCATTGGGTATTTGCCTTGAATTTGGGGTTCCATCTAATATATCATTTCAGAGCAAAAAAGCTGAAATGGCAGGATTACTGCTGTTTCTGCGCTGTAACCAGCTCAAACCATGATTTATGGCTTTGATTTAAAATCATAAATAGTTCAAAACTGTGTCCAGGTTCATGTTCAGAATTTCATAAATGTTCGAGAACCTTTTCAATAAATCTGGACTGAAGTTGGGATTTGTGAAAAAACAAACAAGGTGAATTTTGCTAGTGTCTGGTTTTACTGTGAACGTTTCACACAGTTCTTCCTCCAGTATAAGTTCTGTAATGCATATGATCACAGAATTGATATGATCAGTCCAGTGCTGGGGCTGGCCCTTGGTGCAGGGGGAATGGCTCAGGGGGAGCAGCTCGGTCCGGCGCTGGGACCAGCCTGGTGTGGCATTCAGCCTGGCACTAGGGGGGCAGCCTGGTGTGGCACTCGGCCCAGTGCTGATGCTGGCTCGGCCCTCAGGGGTGTGGGAGCGGCTTGTGGTGAAAGAGGTTCAGTCCAGTACTGGGAGGGGCCTGGTGTGGCACATGGCCCGGCGTTGACCCAGCCCTCGGGGGTGGGGGCATGGCTCAGGATGGAAGCGGCTCGACCCGGCACTGGGAGTGGCCTGGCATGGCACTCAGCCCGGTGCTGGGGCTGGGTGGGGGGCTGGCCTGGGGGATTGGAGGGGCAAGTCGGGGCTCCTCTGGTCATGGGGAGCAGTGCTGAGGGCTCCTCCTGTTATGGGAGGGCAGCTTTCATGGCTCCAGCAAGCGGGTGGCAGGACCTCGGGTGGAAGGGCAGGGCCAGCCGGCTAGCCTCCCCAAAGTGTGGGTTCACCTGCCACCCATGCTGGAACCCAATAGCCAGTCTGAACCCAAACATCTACCCTGCAATTAAACAGCCCCATAGCCTGAGCCCCAGTCAGCTGACACGGGCCAGCCATGGGTAATTAATTGACGTGTAGACATACCCCACTCTAATCTGCTCCCACTTCCTCATCTTCAGCCTCTGATCCTTTTCTGGCCTCTTCCCCAAGCACCCTCGGCCCCACCTGCCTCTCCAGCTACAGCCCCATCTCTTCTTTGATTCACCTCTAAACTTACTGCACATGCCATTTACAACTGTTGCTTTGGACTCCTCTCCATCCATTTCCATCTTGTATCCTGGCTAGTGTGACTTCCCCCTCTGAGCTTCACTGAGGTTTCTCATTCTAGCCAAATCTCAGAGTTTGTACTCCATCGATCCTTTTCTTTTTTGACCTCTCAGCTGCTTCTGATGCTGCCAATCAAACCCTTACTTGAAAGTTTGTCTTCCCTTCCCCTTTGTGGCTCAGTTCTCTCCTGTTTCTCCTCCTATCTGTGATTGTTCCCTCAGCATCTCTTTCAGTGAACATCCTTCTTGCCTCTGACATTGTTACTGGGAAGCCCACAGAGCTCTATCGTTGGTCCCTCATCCTATCCCTTTATGACCTCTGTCTGGGTGATCTGTTCACTCAGTTTCAACTACCATCTTTAGCTAATGATTCACAGATCTACCCATGTGTAGTGCAACTAGAGGTGCAGGGGGTGCAGCAGCACCCCCTGGCTTGAAGTAATAACAGCAACCAAATGTATAGCTTCCATCATGTACCACATTTTGAGTTTTGTTCAATGGCTTTCAGCACCCCCAATATAAACATTGTTCCATCTCCTCTGGATCTACCTCACCGATTCTGACCTGCCTCCCCTCACTCAATCCCACATCTCAGCCTGTCTCTCTGAGATCTTCTCCTGGATGGGTCACTGTCAACTTAACATGTCCAGAACTGAACTCCTGGACTTTCCTCCAAAACCCACTAATCTTCCCATTCTTCTTACATATCATCATCCTCCTGTCAGTCAGGCCTGTACTCTGGTGAGTCATCTGCAGCTTTCCCTCTCCCTCGTCCCACATATCCAGACTGCGTACAAATCTTGCTACCTCTTCCTCCATACAATCTATAAGAGCTGTCTTCTCTTTCTGTCCCGACACCTAACACCCTCATCCAGGCACTTCTTGTCTTGATTTTTGTAACCTCTTCTCTCACCTCACTAATACCCCTCAAATCCATGAAAGTAAGATCTTTGTGCAGATCAAATAAGCAGTGTGTGTGTATATTTTAAAAAGAAAATTTTATGTAAAGACTATGTCTGATCTCACACTTTTCAATACCAGTTTAACTCCACTAACTTCAATGAAGTTATTTCTGGTTTATACTGGTATAACTGAGATCAGAATTGGGTAGCATAAATCGAGAACTGGCAAAACAAGTGATGAACATTTATTAATGTGTCACAGATGCTGATGTTGAAATGGATAACCATGCTCAAAGAAAATTAATCTTCTGGCAGAAACAAATGCCATGAACCCATCTTATTCTTCTTGTTTTGAGAAAAATCACAGCAAAATGAATCCTTTTAATTTTACAGCCAAGAGAATCATCCTGATTTCAGCCTGCTATCTTCATTTTTCTTTTAATGCCTTTTAGCTCCTAATAGTAACAATACAATAGAACTACCAGATAATATGCTGATGTTAACAACATAATTCAAAACCATTAAGAGAGTCCAAATGGCCATCTGTCCTATTTTTGACTGCACATCATCATACTTTAATTATGAAAATAATATATTGTCTGGTGTTTAAAAGAAATGCCCTTCTAAAGTGAAATCATAACCACAAGGGTTTTAACAATAGCAATTTTGCTATGCAGAACATATCTGTTACTTGAACAACAAATGCAACGCCATTAAAATAACTTGGATGAGTGATCCAAAGAAATCTGAATAATTTCTTCCATGTGGTAACAAGAGTGCTGAGACTTTATTTGGTCATAAAACGTATTTTAAATTTTAATATATACTTTTGCTTTCTAAATGCAGTAGTTTATTTGAAACTATAGGAAAGCTACTTCTTTGAACCTGATTAGAAAATGAAGACTGATTCTTCCAGAAGTGGAGCTCAGATACTCCTTAGCTGTCGTAGTATTTATTGTTTGTATTATGGTAGTGCCTTGAGAAGCCAGCTGAGACTGGGACCCTACTGTGCTAGGTGAGATACATGCATTACGGGTATGTCTATAAAGCAAACCAAAACCTCACAGGATTATAAAGCCCAGGCCCCAGCCTGAGCCCAGAAATCTCCACTGAAATTAAACAGCCTCTTTCCCCAAGCGCCATGAGCCCAAGACAGTTGGCATCGGCCAGCAACGGTTCTCTAATTGTAGTGTGGTCAACCCATATGGAGGGAGAGAGTAAGAATCCCTGCCCTGAAAAGCTTACACTGTAAATAGACAAAACAGACAAATGATGGGAGAAAAGCGTTATCACCTCTATGTTATAAATAGGGGATCTGAGGCAAAGAGCGATTATGTGCCTTGCCCAAGGACATACAGGAAATCTGTGCCCGATCCAGCAAATAAATTCAGCCCTCCTGAGTCCCACTCCAGTGTCTTAATTGCAAGACTATCCTCACCTATATTAAAGTGTGCTTAACACTTTCCATTATAACCCCATTTTCAATTGCTGGCTATTTTGACAATCTTTAACCTTTTGGGTGGAAGTTTTCCAAGTCTGGTGCCTGTGTTAGGCTGAATTGTTTTTAGGACAGTTTGATCCAAAACAGTTTATTATTTATACTGCAGTAGTGCTCCGTCTGTGCTAGTTGCTTTCCAAGCACGAAGGAAGAAAATCCCGCCTACATCATTGAAATGAATACAGCAACAACATGAAATAGTTGGTCTAGAACAGACTCAGCTGCAGGGTTCTTTATATGAACTTCTTTTGGTGCCTGGGATGCAAACAAAGCAGTGTGCTGGCAAGAAGTCCAATGCATTTCATTTAATTACATGCATTATTTAACAATCTATTGAACATTATCATCATAGATGAGGTCTTCTTAGTGAAAAAAGACATATGATACATAGCCATGAGGCTCAACAGCATTCATTGGATGAGATCATATAAACAGTTTTTAATTACACTTATTGAAAATAAACGGAAAAGTAATAATTTTACCTGCAGGGGTATTTGCTTTGGAGTGATATATGACTGCTTGGAATTTGTCACAAGACATTGCCTTGCATAATAAAAGTTGTAACCCTGTGGAATAGACTGGAAAGTTTGAGGGAATCTCTGGGATTTTAGGTCCATTTTTGTAGGAAGTTATTGAGAATATGAGTTATGCCTGGTTTTCCCATGCAAGTGTAATCCAGTGTTGTATGTGTCATTGCTTAGAAGCCATCCTCTGTTAATAACCACCTTCACTTCATAGTCTTTCTTTTCTTATACATTTTTAATAATAGGCACCCTTACTTAGTAGGCTTCTCATGGGGGATTATCATGCAAATCACAAGGGAAAGTAATTAAATTTAATGGGAGCGGCCCTCCATTTACAACTGCAATGGGAAGTAATTACCTTTAGAAGTCACAGCTTCTGTTAATCCAAAATATGTGGTAATGTACATTAAACAAAAATAATCTTTAAGAAATCTAGCAACAATAATCAGTACACTAAACTGAATATAAAACTAACACTATACTCTGAACATGATCTGTAGTGTTTTCACCTCCCTGGTTCCTTCGTCTTCTCTCCAATTCCCAACGAGTTCTATTTTTGAAAGTACAAAAAGTCTGACCCTTATTTCACTTACCCCAGTATAAATCAGAGCAACTCCACTGAAAGCTATGGAGTTACAGCAGGGTGAGTTCAGGCAGTGCAGTCACCAAATAAGATTCCTGTTCCTAGTGGCATGTGTCCCTTCAATTGTTTTGAATAACAGAAATAGCCACCCAGCAGCATAACAAAACCCATTCACGCAGCCAATAATTCAAAGGGGAAAATCTGGGCACTTTCAGATTGAACAGCGTAGTTTCAGAGACAAGGGACTGGTGAACAAGATAGTTTCAGAGACCAGGAAACTTCATAAAGAATGCTGCCAGCAGCAACCTCTCTTCCATTTCAAGAAGGCTCCAGCAGAAGCTCCTCTGCCAATTGCAGCTGAAACCACCTCACATGGGAAGAGAAGCCATCTTTCAGGTAAGCACGTCCTAAACTATTCAGGGTTTGTAAGCCCAGGATAGTAGAACTTGAGTTAGCAGACCCTAGGTTTGTTAATTTAAGGCTTGAGCATCTACACTCATTTGTAACCCAAGTTAGAAACTGTTGAACCCTGGGTCCCAATCTGGGGATCCAGAATCTACACTGCATTATCCAGGCCCAAGTGCACCCATCCATACCCTAGACTTCCTAGTGCCTCCCAAAATGTGGACCCTCTAGCCCTTTGTTTGTTTGTGTGGACCCTCTAGCCTTTTGGTGCAGTGTGGGAAAACTTGATTGTCCACCAAACTTGATCATCAACAGGACCAAAAAAAATCAGCCCTGAGAATTGTGGGATACTTTTGGCACATCCCAGAGCATGAGAGCAGTGGTAATGAATCTGCCTTGCAAAGAAATAGGCCTTGAACCCTGAGTCTAGATTGACTCAGACTTGGACCCAGGGGTGGGGGTGGTCCTGGGATGCTGAGTTCGAGTTCTGGGTTAGCACAATTTGTGTGTAGACAAAAGAGGGGTTAGGCTTGAGCCTGAGTTCAAATCCTGGGCTTACACTGCAGTGTAGACATACCCTTCTGGATTTATAGGGAGGGGGTGTGATCTAGTGGATAAAGCACTGAACTGGGATTCAGTTCTATTCCTAGATTTGCCATTGGCCTGTTGGGTGACCTCGGGCTTCATCTCTCTGCTTCACCCTCTGTAAAATGGGGATTATGATACTGACTGTCCTTCATAAGGCGCTTTGTGATCTACAGATGAAAAGAATATTTATTATAATTAAAGGTTAAAAAGCTTCTTAAAGTCCACCTGGAGACCAATGGGCAGCTAAGTTTCTATCCCAGAGCACTAGTGGTACATGCAACCAGTATACATGCTGCTCAATAAGTGGTAGTTGGCATTCTGCCTCCGCTTCAGTTTCCAAATGGATTTAAGGAGTAGGCCTACAGAGGGCGTATGGAGTAAAGAAAGCATGGTTTACAATTGTGAGGTGTGCACTGAAGAGAGAAGGGTGGGACCATCTGGCCAGGAACAGATGGGAAAAAGCTGCTTTGGTCTTTACTATAACATGCTTATTTAAAGTAACTGGAGATCTAAAACCATCCCTAAGTTGGAAACTCAGGCAATAGGATGACCAGGTGTCTGGTTTTCGACTGAAACACCTGGTCAAAAAGGGATCCTGGCAGCTCCAGTCAGCACTGCTGACTGGGCCATTGTCTGTCCAGTTGGCGGCGTCACACAGCAGGGCTGGCAGGCTCCCTGCTAGCATCTGCACCACGTGGCTCCCGGGAAGCAGCCAGCATGTCCCCCCCTTTGGCTCCTATGCATAGAGACAGCCAGGGGGCTCCGCACGCTGCCCCCATGCCAAGCACCACCCCTGCAGCTCCCACTGGCCAGGAACTTCAGCCAATAAGAGTTGCGGGGGCAGTGCCTGCGGACCGGGCAGCACACAGAGCCTTCTGGCTGTGCCTCCACGTAGGAGCCAGAGAGGGGACATGCCACTGCTTCCGGGAGCTGCTTGAGGTAAGTGCCCCCAGGAGCCTGCACCCCTGAGCCACCCCCCAACACACCCAAACCCCCTGCCCCAGCCCTGATCCCCCTCCCACTCTCCGAACCTCTTGAGCTCAGCCCAGAGCCCCCTCCTACACCTCAAACCCCTCATCCCCAGCCCCACATCAGAGCCTTCCCCTGCAGCCAGAGCCCTCACACCCCCCTCATGCCCCAACCCCCTTCCCCAGTCCTGATCCCACTCCTGCCCCCCAAATCCTTCAGTCCCAGCCCAGAGCACCCTCATGCACCCCAAAACCCTCATCCCTGGCCCCACATCAAAGCCTGCAGCCCGAGCCCTCACCCCCCACACACACCCCAACCCCCAGCCCCCAGCCCTGAGTCCCCTCCCACACCCTGAACCCCTCATTTCTGGCCCCACCCCAGAGCCTGCACCCCCAGCCAGAGCTCTCATCCCTTCCTGCACCCCAGTGAAAATGAGCGAGAAAGTGAGGGTGGGGTGAGCGAGCGACAGAGGGCGGGGGATGGAGTGAGTGGGGGGCAAGGCCTCGGAGAAGGGATGGGGCACGAGCAGGGCCTTGGAGGAAGGGCAGGGCAGGGAGCGGGGCAAGAGTGTTTGGTTTTGTGTGAGTAGAAAGTCGGCAACCCTATCAGACAACTACCCACAGATGATACTCCTCAAAGGAATCACTATTAATTATATCATATCCTAGGACTGCTTCCCCAACTCATCGTCAGCACTTCATTCCAGTCTTGGAAAGATGAGCAATTGACCATAACTACCCATGCATTAGTTTTGCAGAGAATCTCTTTGAACTGGCCATTGTAAACATAGGCTCAGATCAGGCATTTTATACCTTTATTAGCAGTTATTTTAGCTTGATTTAAGCATTTTTTATACTTTAAGACCCCAATCCTGCAAAGGAATCTGCCAGTACAGACCCTTACTGACTGTCCAGAGTCCCAGCTGACTTTCAACGAATGCCTAAGTGCCTAAATCACTTTTGCAGCATGAGCTTTCGTGGGTGAATACCCACTTCTTCGGTATTCACCCACGAAAGCTCATGCTGCAAAACGTCTGTTAGTCTATAAGGTGCCACAGGATTCTTTGCTGCTTCTACAGAACCAGACTAACACGGCTACCCCTCTGATAAATCACTTTTGAAAATGGAAATTTGGCTCTTAGGCGGTTTAAGTCTTTTGAAAATTTTACCCAAACTGTCATAAAAATTAGTAATAACCATAAATAACTGAGTGTGATGATAGAGAATTTAACAACAGAGCGTCTTTTTAAAATTGTGATTTGTGCAACAAGGCCTGATATTTCAAGCCAGAAACTTAGTTTTGAAAGCCATCCTGCAGATGTAGCTGCACATTTACCTTTAACACTAATTGAAGATATATGGATAAATCCTCTGCACTACTTTGGAGATCTCAACCTGAGAAGATTACTGTAATTCACACTTAGCTTCTTAGCTTTCGTCATCATCCATCAGGCTTTGTTGCATAAAATCAAAATTTAAAAATGAAAAGTGATGTTTAAAAAACCCTGTACATCGCATTAGTTTTACTGCTTATTATACTGTTTTTTTAAATTAATGGATGAAAACTTTCACATGCCAATTCATCTGCCAGCAGTGTATAATGGAACAAAACTGAATTTAAATTAAGTCAGACATAGACAAAGATGAAATAGCAGACTGCACATAGAAAATTCTAGGAACAGGTTTATTCCCATGAAATAGAAGTGAATATTTATTGACAGCAGTCAAAATAAGTTGAAATAGCACGTCTCTGGAATAATAAAAGCAATAATGTGATCATAAAATCCATCCAAGCAAGGGACAAGAGACCTGAGACTATATAAAAAAAAAAATCAATGACTCTCATAAGTAAGAAATTCCAAGGTCTGCAAAAGAATGAGAATTCAGATACAACTGCATCATCCAAAGTCAGTAAGCAACAGACCTGCACCTGCATTCTTTGCTTAAATAAAACTGTCACTGAAGTCAACGGGAGTTCTGTCTGGGTAAAAAGTGCAAGATTGGGCCAAAAGGGGTTACAGACTTTTAAAAAGTTGTTTGAGAAAGCAAGAAACATGAGAGAATCTGTATTTCAGTATCTTTGGGTTAATAACAGAAACCCCTATAGGACAGCATTATATATATTTTAAAAGGTTCAAATTACTCTATAAAACCTCCATTTTAACTTAATCAGTCATTAAGGAGAAGATTCTACTTGACCTTTACACACAGAGGTGGATTAGGAGTTTGTGGGGCTCTGGGCCCGAGCAAGTGGGGGCCTCCCCACCCCTTCCACCTGCTCCTACCTCCTACCCCCATTGCTCCTACCTCCTACCCCCATTGCTCCTACCAGGGAGTGGGGTTGGGCCTGAGGGCTTCCACCACACCCTGGCAGGAGCACCGGGTGGGTGGAGCAGGTTGGGGCACAGGGGTGCCCATTTTTACAGGGACCTCCCCCAAATTCACTGGGGTGCCTGGGCATGGGCCCCATCGGCCCAGTGGCTAATCCACTACTGCTTACAGAGATGCAGTACTGCGGGAGAGGAGAAAGAGGAGCATACAAGGAACTTTTCCTCTTGTGCAGCCTTCATAAGGCCAAAATACAGTCCCATCCCTATTCTTCCAGGAGTCCACAACAATGCAAAGAGAGGGGTCAAGAGTTATACCTGCTGATGGGACTAGTACAGTGTGGGGAGCAAGTTGCACCCTATAAAGGGGTGTTGTAGTGCACTCCAAGGAGCTTTGGGATGCATTCCAATTTTTGGAAGTAGAATGTGTCCCATGTTCTCCTGCAGGCAGTGGAGTTCCGCGTTGCCCCTTACTATGAGCTGTGCCTTAAACTATGGGAACAATCTAGGCCCAGACAAAGATAATGAAGGAACACAATGGAAGGAAATCAAAGCTTGCTTGATCATTAAATGGTCAATGGAGTTACACCAGAGATAGTTTTGGCCCTTATTGAAGCATTTACGTATTATTACCAAATGTCTATGACTCAATTAAAATTATGATCTGTGAAATTACCACTTTCTTCCGGGAACAATTTTAACAGTCCTGTTCCTGTCCTTATGTTTTAAAATAAACAGATTTGTTTGTAGCACATGAAGAAGGGACCCCAGCTAAATGTTCAGTCTATCAGGAGAGCACTGGATAGATCATTACAAAATAATTGCAGTAACATTAGGATAAAGAAACGGGTTACTAATAAAACCAAACATCGGGAAGAAGTTGACTTTGACACTGTATGTAGACTTTGGCCCTGATCCTGGAGTGAAAACCACTCAAGCACACATGGGTCAGTGGGGGCACACGGAGAGAGGAATCAGCTCACAAGGATGTCTGACATTAGTAACTCCACGCACAGTTTGAGTTTTCCCTAACTAATTTACGCTACACTGGGAGACCAACAACAAAGTACTGAATTTTGTGAATCAGAAAGCTGCAAATAGGCTAGAATGTAGCTATTTTCTAGATTA
Source organism: Mauremys reevesii (assembly GCF_016161935.1). Classification (NCBI taxonomy): domain Eukaryota; kingdom Metazoa; phylum Chordata; order Testudines; family Geoemydidae; genus Mauremys; species Mauremys reevesii. The sequence goes on from NC_052630.1 coordinate 84,567,739, forward strand.
ACTCACTCTCTCGTTCTCAACACCTCTCTGAGAAAAGTACAATCAACTGAGATAATAAGTGTGACAGTGCTTCAGGCTAAACTCTCAAAGACTGGGGACAGAACATCCTCAGAGAAGGGCCCTTAGCTACAGAATTCCTGCCATCAAAACTCAGGCTGAGCTTGAGTCTTACCATATTCAATGCAAAACCAAGATCCATCTCTTGTGTGTAGTGCTTTCCCTATTAAGTGTGTGCATGGGGGGGGGGAGAGGGGTGGTGTCAGGGAGCCTGGCAACATATCCTTCATCATCAATCCATACCCAAAAGTGATTCTTCAGAAAAAACACCACACTCCAGGAAATATGGTCTTTCTTGGACTGCAGCACTGCATCTGATCATTTTTTATTTTACAGTGCACCACCTAACGTACTTTGATCATTTATTTTGACCACTGCAGTTCAATTGTAATCATGATAATAGTAAATAATGTATTATATTTAATAAAAATAATGAAGTTTTAGTAATATCAAGCCTTACTACAGTACTACTAGAAAACATGTGGATTAGCAAACAGACAGTTGTGTATATTTCCACCTCAATACTGAGGATTTCCTCTCTAACTAAGATACTTTGGTTTAAATTTTCACTAGTTATTTTGGGTATCTGAGTTTTCAAGTTGCAGAGTCTCCTTAACAGTGCCTGATTATCAAAGGGAAGGTGCACAGCACTTCAGCAAATCAGGCCCCTTTAAGGCATTTCAAGCTGGACACCCCAAAACTGAGTATCCCAAAATCTCTAATTACATTTGGAAATTTAGGCCTATAACTTTTAAATCTTTGCTGCTTTGTTATGAGGTTTAATAGAACCTGGACATCTATTAAAAACACCACAATTAGCCTGTCCAGATGTTGTTCTTTTAAATCTCCACAAATGCAAAGTGATAGTTCCCTTTTCTCTTTCACATGCTTTCAAGCCACCACCAGCATGTTTTTTGCATCATTTAGGCAGACTGACAATAGGTCTAGTGCTTTCCCCCATTTCAATTGCTAACAACAATTGCTATCAAATAAAACCCTAAAACATTTCTTTCAAAAACAACACATCCTAGCAAATCCATTTACAGGGGAAACACCATGAAGAAAAACAGACAAAAATCCAGTGGTAGAATGTTGTCACAGGTCAGCGAAATTACTTAGCTATAAACATACTTCTCATAGACTTTAAGGTCAGAAGGGACCATTATGATCATCTAGTCTGATCTTCTGCACAATGCAGAATCTCACCCATCCACTCCTGTAACAAACCTCTAACCTATGTCTGAGTTAGTGAAGTCCTCAAATTGTGGTTTGAAGACCTCAAGCTGTAGAGAATCCTCCAGCAAGTGACCCGTGCCCCATGCTGCAGAGGAAGGTGAAAAACCTCCAGGGCCTCTGCCAATCTGCCCTGGAGGAAAATTCCTTCCTGACCCCAAATATGGCGATCAGTTAAACCCTGAGCATGTGGGCAAGACTCACCAGCCAGCACCCAGGAAAGAATTCTCTGTAGTAACTCAGATTCCAACCCATCTAACATCCAATCACAGACCACTGGGCATACTTACCTGCTGATAATCAAAGATCAATTGCCAAATTAATTGCCAAAATTAGGCTCTCTCATCATACCATCCCCTCCATAAACTTTTCAAGCTTAGTCTTAAAGCCAGATATGTCTTTTGCCCCCACTACTCCCCTTGGAAGGCTGTTCCAGAACTTCACTCCTCTAATAGTTAGAAACCTTCGTCTAATTTCAAGTCTAAACTTCCTAGTGTCCAGTTTATATCCATTTGTTCTTGTGTCTACATTGGTACTAAGCTTAAATAATTCCTCTCTCTCCCTAATATTTATCCCTCTGATATATTTATAAAGAGCAATCATATCCCCCCTCAACCTTCTTTTGGTTAGGCTAAACAAGCCGAGCTCTTTGAGTCTCCTTTCATAAGACAGGTTTTCCATTCCTCGGATCATCCTAGTAGCCCTTCTCTGTACCTGTTCCAGTTTGAATTCATCCTTCTTAAACAGGGGAGACCAGAACTGCACACAGTATTCCAGATGAGGTCTCACCAGTGCCTTGTATAATGGTACTAACACCTCCTTATCTTTGCTGGAAATACCTCGCCTGATGCATCCTAAAACCGCATTAGCTTTTTTAACAGCCATATCACATTGGCAGCTCATAGTCATCCTGTGATCAATCAATACTCCAAGGAAGTCTGTTACTTCCAACTGATGTGTCCCCAATTTATAACTAAAATTCTTGTTATTAATCCCTAAATGCATGACCTTGCACTTTTCACTATTAAATTTCATCCTATTACTATTACTTCAGTTTACAAGGTCATCCAGATCTTCCTCTATGATATCCCAGTCCTTCTCTATGTTAGCAATACCTCCCAGCTTTGTGTCATCCGCAAACTTTATTAGCACATTCCCACTTATTGTGCCAAGGTCAGTAATAAAAAGATTAAATAAGATTGGTCCCAAAACTGATCCCTGAGGAACTCCACTAGTAACCTCCTTTCAGCCTGACAGTTCACCTTTCAGTATGACCTGTTGTAGTCTCCCCTTTAACCGGTTCCTTATCCACCTTTCAATTTTCATATTGATCCCCATCTTTTCCAATTTAACTAATAATTCCCCATGTGGAACCGTATCAAATGCCTTACTGAAATCGAGGTAAATTAGATCCACTGCATTTCCTTTGTCTAAAAAATCTGTTACCTTCTCAAAGAAGGAGATCAGGTTGGTTTGGCACCACACTCTGGCAGGAGCACCGGGTGGGTGGAGTGGGTTGAGGCACAGGGGTGCCCATTTTTACAGGGACCTCCCCCAAATTCACTGGGGTGCCTGGGCATGGGCCCCATCGGCCCAGTGGCTAATCCACTACTGCTTACAGAGATGCAGTACTGGGGGAGAGGAGAAAGAGGAGCATACAAGGAACTTTTCCTCTTGTGCAGCCATAACTATAATGTTATGATTGCAATGCATGTCTTTTTGAATACATAAAGTTACCAGAGGTTATAATATAAAAAGTGGCAGTTGCAACACTCGCAAAATATCATATACTCAGTGAGACACTTTTAGTAGCACAATGTTACAACTACAATAGAGAGGTTTAATACACACATTACTTTTCAGACAAAATCTACTAGGCTAAAATTTCCCCATATAAATATATTAGGAACCACAACAACTAAATTGAACATTGTCAGGGACACCTGCAAGCGGTGCCAAGTAAACCAAAACAAGGGGTCATGAATTTTAAGTCCTCTGTCTGCAACTGTATTGGTTATTCAACTCTATAAAAAGTAAATGAACGTGAGCCAATATAGCTGTTTCATTAGCCATGAGTGATGTAGCAGGCAGGCAAAGGAAAGCGATCATTATGGAGCATACATAGATGTCAGTGTTACAAACTGCGAGGTCTGTTTGTCCAGTAGCAGCCTGGCCACCATCTTCCATAGCTTAGCCCAGGTGTCACACCAAACTAGGTCCCTCTTGAAGCCTGACCCTCTTTCACCATTCCCATTCATCACACTACAACAGTCATTAACTGGGGTCCCTCAGTCTTTCCAAAGTCCTGTACCTATAGGCCTTGGAGGCTTCCACTTGGGGTTGTGTTTCTCCCACTCACACCCCAAGAACCCACTTTACTTTGGAATGCTCTCTGCTCACAACCAGTCCTGGGTGTATCTGTTAAGCAACAGAGCACGCTACAAAGCTCATCTTTTTAAAAACACAGCCAGGGAAGTAGATATTTCCTGGGCAGAGACGCACAGGGAAAGTGGGAGAATTCATTTTGGAGGCATGGTTATTCTGATTATCATATTTTGTGATTTTGCTGTTTGTTTTTCTTTTTGATATATTGCATTTTTAATCAACTATTAGGGATGCATAGACTGTCCAAATACGTGTCTCTTCTTGTTATTTTATAAACCTAAATACATCAAAAAGTTTTATGGTGATGTTACCAGAGTCTTTCAAGAGTGTTTGGTTCAAAAGCATTTTAGGTTAGTAAAGCTGAAAAGTTACCACCATCTGCTAGCTGGGAAGTTGCCTACGTGAAATGGACTCAGTCCAGTTCCTAGTACAGGTGTCCACATTAAAAAAAATTAACACATTGACACTAATTAGCAATCATGCCAAACATTTCAGTTTCCAGTGTTGTAAGTCTGAAACCTTTCAAGAGCACTAAAAATCACATAAAATATTCAAATACAAAAATCAAACCATTTGCTGTACAAGGTCTGAATACTTTGAAGAAGCATCAGTTCCTCACTTCTTTTTTTTTAAACCTTGCACCAGGGTCAAAAAAATAAACAATTCCAATTACAACTAAAATCTGTTATTGTTAGTCCCCTAATTGGAGTGCACTATTATTTACAATGCCCCTCATCCAGTACACTTCAGTAATGGCTTTGGTATCCTTCCCACTTCAATAAAGATGGAAAATTGATCTGCATTTCATCTGTCTCTTTTCACTGCTTGACCTTCGAGAGAATCAGTAGGTTCTTCAGAGGGGCTGCAAAAGGACTGGCTAGCATAATAATTAGTTTCCATGGTAGCAGGCTCCAAATTCCTATTCTTGAGACAAAAAAAAAAAGCAAAATGAAATCTAGATGTCTGACAGTAATTTCCTACCAAATGCCCAGGAAACCTATCAAAGGAAAATGTAATTTACTAACATCTTGATCTCTCTGGATCTATATGTTTTCTCCATGCCTGCATCATTACTGTAAGGCTGGTAAATATAAAGCTAAATAAATACAGCAAAAGCAGTAATCGTTCTGTTTTAATTAAATTTAAATCTGATAAAATCAGCCAATAAAAAGGACCAGTTTCCTCCTGAATCTATACCTCCGGTTTTGAAAATAAATTATTTTTAGCAGCATGTTTGATAAAAAGTGATGGGCGGGGGGGAAAGACATGAAACCATGACTCTCGGATGTAGAAAAACAAAAGTAACTCACAGACACTGGAGCTATTGCATACTCATTCTCTTGACTTGATGGGACTAATATCTTATATGGACCTTATGTCCGCTTCCATCTTTGCATGCACAATGTTATGCCCCCAGTTAAGTTGTGCCCTCAATTAACTATGAGTGGAAATGCTAGCATTTAGACATCTAATTACCTGACAGTTATATTTATATTAGCTCCACTGTATTTATGTATTTATTAGCTCCACTGCCTAATTTATGGCACTGCTTAATTATGTGTTTTATGAATGGTGACTACAGTAAAGATTTATTTAATAATCCCTTATTGAAGCCTTATATCAGTCCTCAACATGATGGCATACATATGAGGAGGCACCTAAACATGTAGAATTCCATTTTAATCTTAAAAATCAAGATTCAGAGACCTACCATCCCACAGATTATTTACCAGACAGTCTCCCAGAGTTTACTTTATGAATGACATCTCCTTTATGAAAAATCCCAGAAAATTAAATTCTACATCTTTTTATTCTATAGATTTTTCCATAAGACTAGCAAGAACAATGATGCATAATATGGCCATGAAAATATTCCTATTTTACTGTATTCCATCCTCTCCTCCTGTAGTAATGCAGCATAACTCAGGCTTTCAGGAAAGAGACATCACTTTATTAACAGCCCATATTAAATGTCAGAGATTGGATTATTGGAGATTTTACTGCTACCTACAGTGTTAATTCCCATTATCTCTAATGGCTACTGTTGCACTTCACCCCCCTAGGCTCTGACCTCTTTACCTGTTTTGGTGACACTAATACAATGGTCCCCAAACTTTTTATGTTATGCCCCACCCACCCATACTGTAATCTGTCCATGCCCCCGGGGAGCTGCAATCGGAGGCTGAGCTCAAAGCTACAGTAGGGGAGCTGCAACTGAAAGCCAGGAGCAGGGGCCCAGGTCTGGATTGGGGCCGTGGCCAGGAGCACAGGCCAAAGCCGGGGCCTCAGCTGAGGCTGGAGCCGAGCTGAGGGCAAGATGGGGCTGGGTGGTGCTCCCTCCCCGCCCCCCCGGGAGCTGGCCCTGCCCCCACCACATTTCCCCCCCAATGTTTGGGATCACTGCGCTAGCATGAACTGGAAAGCCAGAGAGCATAGTTCAAGTACAATTCTCTAAGTTGTGGAAAGGAATTAAATATCTGTGCAGTCTACATGGCTACCAGACTTGGAGGTAGACGAGACTGTGGACAAGGAATTAAGAATGTACTTCAGCTGGAGAGCTGTGTTTGTGTGGTGCAGAGTCCCTTCACTTTGAAGCTTTGTACAACCACAGAAGTTGTGGACTGTAGACCTAAAGCATCCTCTCTTGGTTATAATACCCATGCAGAGCTCCCGCTATTAAAAGGAACTTAGTGACTTTCTGTCATTAACTCATCTCTTTCTTGAAACAAGTTCAGATTCTCATTATGCACTGTTATGATGTAGAAATATATTCAAAAGCAAGGATTTTGTGATGGATCAGGATCAGGAGTCTTATCTGTTTGAGAATACGCCCCCTCACCCCCAGGCTCTGTTACAGGCCTCGTCAAAATCCCAGGTTCCGATACCCCTGAATTTTGAGACACTGAAAACCAGATGTGAATTTTCCGGGTTGAGTCTATCTGTGATAGAGGGAAGACCGTATGTGTCCCAGAAATTCCTAAAACTGATAAAAATCAACAGTAGGTGACACATTCAAAAATTAGCAGAAGAATCAGAAACAGAAGTTGGATTGAAAACTACAGAATTCTAATTTGGGGAAACAAATGTATGTGACCTGGTTTACTCTGTGAGAACTCCCTTTCGCAGAAAGTAAATATTTACAGGTTAAAAAACAAGGATTTGTTGTATTATGTACTTGGACTATTGCCTTGTCTCAATAAGGCAGTTCAAATGAACATTATATGTCTTATATCAGAGGGGTAGCCGTGTTAGTCTTTAAGGTACCACAGGACTCATTGTTGCTTTTTACAGATCCAGACTAACAGATGTATTGAAGCATGGGTGAATACCCACTTTGTCAGACGCTGTATATGTTTTGTATATTAAACAGCAATGCTAATACACAGAGTACACACTTCATTAGAGATGTCAGAAGCAGCACTCCAGGAAAAGTAAGCAACCCTGGGGTCATGTAAAATAGCAGCAGGTAACATTAAGAATAGATACATCAGAGTAAAGCTTTTAATGTGCATCAGTCAAAATGACATTTGACTGACAAATTGGATTGTAAAATGTTGTCCATGCTTTCTGAAGAGGGCTTTCATCTAAATTTTCATTCACTGCCAGATGAGATAAAATCCTCTGATTAGACTGTGCTAGTAAGACAGGAAATCTTTTCTTTTTTACGCATAATTACCTTGTTGCACTCACTACTACAAGATATTTTAGAGGCCAAGCTTAATACCACGGATTAAAAACAGGATTAGGCATTTATAGAACATCTAAAGTTATAGAGAGTACAATGGTTAAAGATAAAACTCTGTTTCAGGGCATACTTAATTTTGGACTTCCTTACATCTGGAGAATCTATACTGGCCCCGTCAGAGACAGGATAATGGACTATTGAACTAGTGTGGTATTGGAGTTCCGATGCTAATTTTTGTCTTTGCAGGTGATTTATGGAGCTCATCCATAAACATTCTACCAGAAATTTAAAACCTTAAAATAAACAATTCAACAAATATACAATGGAATTTAATGGAAGCAGTTTCAATAATCTAATTCACAAATTCTTCTTATGATAAAAACAAAAGGGAGCAATGTGAACTTTAGGATATTGTAAGAATTGACCTACTGAGGTTAAAATAATGTTGAGAAGGTTTCTGCCTCTCTTTTTAATTTATTTTTCCTATGTTTCAATAAATCAGTTTATTTTAATTTTCTCACTAAGTCTTCGATACTGCAAACATGCTTAACTTTACTGAAATCAATGTGACTAGCCACATGCTTAAAGTTAAGTATGTGCATAAATGTTTGCAGGTCTGTTCCATGTTGTAGGTAATACAGGCATTATGAAACATATTTTAGCACTTAACATGAAAAATATAATTAATGATAAGGTCAAGTGGAGCAGCTTAAATAGTATTTTGGTATAAGAGGTAATAGTCCCACAGTATTGTTTTACGAGGCAATATTCTGGTTTCTGAGTACAAGAGGTTGACATTCTAATCTGCAGCACAAAGTCTTACCACCAAAGCCATATTTTTTTCCACTTATTTTCAAGTTGTGTATCAGCCTAGATGATTCAAAATGGCTTTGATTTAAAAATATAAAATCAGATAAACTATTAATCTACATTATTACTGTCCAGTCATTTTTGGTATTTAACTTTTTAATGTGGCTGCGATTTGATGGATGTAGTATCTTTCCAAAAGGACACTTACTTTATTTCTGTGGAATGAGCCACCAGATTTGTGGGCTTCTAATGAACACTGGGTAAATTCAGCTTTTGTAATACATGATGGATTGAGGGCATCAGTTCCAATGTTGAGTCCAATGACATTTTCTAAGCTAATTATGTATATTTTAGAAGCAGATTTAAACTTAGTTATTATTATATTTATATTATGGCGGTATCCAAAGGGCCTGATCAGGATCAGAGCCCCATTGTGCTAGGCACAGTAAAAATGGGACAAATAAAGACACAACTAGTCTTTGTTCAAATATGTGGTGGTTTCTTTTAAATGAAATTCAAGCTTATAAAAACACCACTGACCACAAGATCAGGCCCTGTGCTTATTTAACAGATACTGTAATTAATTATCCAGCTAACCACAGCATTATTTAGTTCAGTGAGTCTTTTCTACTTGTAATTTTTATGGATCTAATAAATGTTCCCTGTGCTGGTTCTCTTTTACACCTTGTATTAATTTGCAAAAATTGGCATCCAATAAATTTTTTGTAATGTTGGAAATAAAACTTTTGTTTCATCAGTGTTTACTGTAGACAAACATTTTTTCCTCCGCGTATTCAAGAAGTGAAAGCCAAGATTCCAGTCTCCCAGAGTGTTCTTGGTTTCGTAGACAAAGTGTTTATTTACTCAGTTGATGAATAAAATGTCCCTATCACAGGCTCTGATCCAGAAAAATGCTTAAGCATGTGCTTAACTTTAAGCCTCACCAATGCTTAACGTTAATCACATGCTTAAGCACTTTGCTGGATCAGGGCCGTAGTCCACAGGTGAACGCAAGTAATTAAAAATTCAACTCAATAGCGCAAACCGACTCAGTGTCAGCTACAGGACTCAGTTTTCTCCTACACAATAAACAGCTCTCCCCAGTTTGATACAACATTGCAAAGTTCATCATGCAAGTGGTACTGTCACCCTTGTCTAGATATGCAGAATTGTGATGTATTCTATACTACACCATACCCTGTGTCCCATCTAAAGGCTTCTTTATAAAAATAAGTTGTTTACCAATCAGCACTTGCCACTGTAAAACCCAGGGGGAGGGATAGCTCAGTGATTTGAGCATTAGCCTGTTAAACCCAGAGTTGTGAGCTCAATTCCTAAGGGGGCCACTGCAGGATCTGGGGCAAAAATCAGTACTTGGTGCTGCTAGTGAAGGCAGGGGGCTGGACTTGACGACCTTTCAAGGTCCTTTCCAGTTCTAGGAGATTGGTGTATCTCCAATTACTATTTTTATTTAAAAAACCCTGCATGCCTCACAGGTTGATATGCATTCTGGTTTTGAATTTGCTACCAATAGGACGTGATCTTGCTCCCACTGAAGTTACTGGGGAAACTTGCACTGATTTCAAAGAGAGCTGGATCAGGGTCATAATACACTATTTTAAGTTGAAATGCAAGGGGGGGGGGGACTCTTTCCAGAAATTATTTTCTGTTTTTTTCAACTTCCATGTGAAAAATACATCATGACAATTCTCAGAATGATTCAGCCCTTCAATTCCAGCGTGCCTAGTGTAGTGTTTTGTGGAAATAAACTCAGGCACATACAAGGCTCCAGCAGCCCACTCCACTCTCTCAACTCCTCAGATCCAGATCCGCAAAGGTAGTTAGACCCCCACCTTCTATTGAAATCAATGGGAGTGTATACAGCTAAATACCTTAGAAGATCTGGGCTAAGCCAGCTTGCAGCAGTGATGGAGTTCTCAGAATACAACAAGGTGGCTTAAAAGACACACCTTATACCTAGTTCCAGCAACTCTGACGTTGCCTCATTTTAATTATTCAATTGTTAGGCAAGGCCTGTCACCGCAGCATTTATCACTGAACATAGAGCAGAGCTGGCCAAACCGTGGCACACAAGCTGCATATGCCTCTCTTACACAGTTAATGTCAACACGCCCCTCCCCCCGCGTTCTCCGCCCACCAGATTGGGATGCTGGGCAGTTTTTTAGCTTCTGCTCTAGAGGAGGCATCTGCCAGGGCTTGAGGCTTCCACAAGAGAGGGGTTGAAACCCTGATAATCGTATGTGGCTCGGAGGATCAGTAAGTTTGGCCAGCCCTGACCTAGAGCTATGGATTTACAGCAACTGTATTACCACACTACTTAGGACATCATTGCTAGAAAACCTGTGGCTCATTAATTTATATACCCCATTATCTACATCAAATAAAACAAAGTGCTTCAAGATTTTGTTGGGTATTAAAAATAATTGCTGAAATGAAGAGTGTATTGAGGGAGCCACATCTCAAGGAGAATTTATCTGGATTCATTCAGTGGTATATTTTCTTTCCAGGACAGACCTTGAGGTTAAGAGGGTTATATAGTAAAATTTAATTATTGTAAGCACATTTTCCAGATCAAGTCATCTGCGAAAAATGGAAAGTTTTCCATTTCAATAATTTTTCTTAATTTTCTTTTGCTCATAGTTGCTAATATAGGTTATATACTTGTATTCTACCTGCTTTGTTTGATGGAGTTTAGCATGCAATGATGTGAAGATTATAGTCTGCAATAAGAGTCTTAGCCCAGAAATGACAGAAGCCTGCTGTAGACACCCTTTCAATATTTCTGATATTGGTATTTTGCAGTACTTTATATCTGTCACTATTTCTCTGCATTGTAATTCAGATGAATGCATTTTATACATTTTTATTAGATTTCTACCTCAAATGGTATTACAGAATATCCATCATTGCAAGTTGTCCCTGTATCTGGTAATAATTCTGCAGTGTGATCAGTGAATATTCTGCTAGTTTCAGTATAAATCTATTTGTGTGTTCTGTTTTTAAGCATGATTATCATTTACTTCTGTGAAATATTGTAATAAAACATGGAAAGTAATGTGGAGCTTGACATTTAAAAACAAAATGCTTAGATATATTAAAATGTACAAAAGAGAATGTGTGGCACAAGTACTCCTCGTTCTTTTTGCTGATACAGACTAACACGGCTACCACTCTGAAACAAAATAGAATGGCTATCAAAGTACAGTTACCATATGCACTAATATCTAGGACAGGGGTAGTCAGTTATTTTTGGCAAGGTCCAAATTTCTTGGTCCTGTCTAGTTAAGGTTTTGATTCCAGAGAAAATAATAAAAACAACAATGATAATAATAAATAATAAGTAAATAAAAAGATTTCACGGTCCATTCAAAAGCATCTGGGCATCCAGGTTTGGCTCGCATCTGCCTGATCTAGGGCTAATCATACAAAGAATAGTCACTGTGACCCAAATTTTGATCTGAGCTACATCATTGTAAATCTTCAATTGATTTACTCCAGTGCAACTGAGAGCAAAATCTAGCCTTTAGATATGAGCATGTGAATTTGAATAGTCCTCTGCACTAGATATAAAGTAGTTGGAACATCCCTTTTAGCTGTCATTGCATCTGTTTTAGCTTGTGTATCTTTGGAGTGAGTAAGTATAGTTAGATGTTGTGATCTGAGGTTTGTTCAACTTAGTATGGCAAACCAAAATGTCTGGAACTCTGGTTCTGCAAAGAGAGCCATGGGGGAGGGATGGAGGGAGGGCAATTCCATCCACAGGAAGCCTTATTAATCTTATTTGGGGCCCATCCACGGGGTCTGTTTACAAGATGAGGGCCCTAGCTTCCACATTTTATTATTTGAATGGAAGTGATAATGATCCTACATTTATATAGAAACTTCAGTGCCAGCGGATCCCAAACCAGACAAAGTCCACAGACCTTTTCTACAATACAGCATTTTGCAAACTAATTAATAAAAGAGATCATTTCAAACATCAAAGAAATGCAGGCCAAGTTTGAGGTGCAATGTGGCAATTGTTTCACAGTTCACAGCAGCACTGCTGAATCGTTCAGGAAAGGAAGTGAAGACTACTACTATTTCCAGTGGAAACTCCAGAGAGAATTTTAGCAGGCAGATCTCGAGCTACAATTTGGCCAAGACACAGGGTTGGCACTATTTTTCAAAAGTGTTATTGGATTTTTAATGGCCACAGTTGGTCAGGACGTTGTTGCTCTATGTCTCAGTTTAAAAAAAAAAAGTGACAGTCCCCTCTAACTTCATGCTGAGGGACTAGTTCAATAATAAGTAAGAGGACAGATTGCTCTTTACTGAATCACCAGCACCACTTCCTGCCTCACCTGTTAGAGGTCTCTCATCCAAGTACTGATCCAGCTCAGCCTATTGGGTTTGTTAGCTCTGATGTATTCCTAGTCCATGACGACTTGGCTGCAAGATAAGAGTTAAAGGCACATAGTAGGTTTCTAATTACAGACCTTAATTTTAAATAAATTATAAAATCGTGGAGGATTAATGAATGGATTTTTCAAAATCAGACAATTAACTAAATACAATTATACACAATCAGGAGAAGGAAAACACAAAACAGAAAGGCTTCTCAATCATGTACCACTTTTCATTCAAGCACTGTCTGAGAAGAAAGCTCCCTGACAAGTATTATGGTACCACTCTGGAGAGATTAAAGTTACTGAAGCACAGAGCACTTGCATGGATTAAACCAGTCTATAAACCCAAATACTTTTTCCATGGGGCAGCTTTGCAGTGCTAACCTCTGATGTATTGACTACTTGGTGGGTGTCAAGGCTGATTCACCACTTTGGCACTTCGAGTGCAGAAGGTGGGGGCCCGCAAGGATTCTAAAAATTAATACTGGCCACTCCAGGCTGGCATTAAACTCCCAAAGTTACAGCTCTTCTCTTACCTTGGATGGGTAGATGCTGTCACCACCCAAGTGCCAAAAAAAAAAAATTTGGACCCAGGAAGGCAAACTTGGGAATTCCTCCTTGTGGGGTACCCTCAAGCCCTTTTACCCCCACTCCGGGGAAGAGCTGAGAAAGAAAACAAAGAAAATCAGCTGTTGCCACCAGCTAATTAAACATATGCACAAACCTCTTAGGACACAAAAAACCTGATCCTGTTCTTAAAAAAGGTAAATTTGATTAAAAACAAAAAGAAAGAAAATACATCTGGAACTTAGGCTATTGCTAGATTTAAAAAGAGCAAATATAATAATTAAGCATCAAGAATGGTTTTATTGAGGTCCAGTTTAATGGTTACAAGCAAACCAAAAGCATTTGCGGGTTAGCACAGAGGAGTCCACAAGCCATAAAGAAATAAAAGAGATAAACCTAATCGCATCATCCTAGACATTCCCTGATTTACTTACTTATCTTTTAGATAAGTAGTTTCTAGGTATGATTTGATGATTTTTCATACCTGATTTAAAGCTTCTTACAGCATTTCTGCTCTGTGTCTCCTCTCTCTGGAGAGCTGACAGACAAAGGGAAAGTCTTTTTCCCAATTTTTAAAAATTCTAGCCCTCTCATTGGCTCTCATTGGCTCTTTTGGTCAGGTGCCCACTCCCTTCCTTTTACTTATGGGCTTTTTTAACCCTTTGCAGGTAAAGCAAGTAGAGAACAGCTACTAACAGGGATTTTATAGCTAACTTACTGGCTGGGTGTCCATAAAAGGGAACTATCCCCCCCCCTTCATTTATCACAGTGGGGAAGCTTAAATACTTTCCTTTCTGTTTTATCCTTCCTCTAAGAGCAATCACTCCTATGCCCTGTCCTTTCAGCTGAAAAGTCAAGAAGAAAAATGTTGCTGCAGGTTACAAATGCAGTTTTTCAGATGCTTGATGTCACCAGGAGCTAGTTTTGCATGCACACAAACACCCCTTGAACATAGCTAGATAATCCTTCTAGCATGACACCATTGTGAAGATTTGGAAAGTCTAAACCTGAACCTTAAAAGGTACGTACAGCAAGGAAAAGAACAGCAGAGAATACTTCTCCCATCTCCCTCTCCATCATGCTTTCCTTAAAGAGAAGAAATGATTGTGCCCATTCCTGGTGAAATGGGCTCCATTTGTTAAGCTGCATCTGTAGGGAAAAACTCATCCACACCTTTAATTGTTTTAGCCCTATTTTTCTGTTTCTACTTCCCAGATCATCTAATTTATTATGGGGAAATCCTGCCTTTACCCCTGCTCCAAGCCCTAGTAGCCAAATTTCTTGTAGAGGGGTTCTGTGTATATGAAAGAAAACAAACCATCCCATCAGACTGCAAAGAGATGGAAGAGTCACTTCATAGCCATTGGTGCAGCCTTGAGATTACAGTAGCTCCTGCGGCAATCCCCAAGGATTTGCATAACAATGAATCTACCAGCCCCAGGCCTTTTCCTACCTGAATCTGCTTCCAAAGCCAAGTCCCGTGAGGATGCAGAATAAGTTCCACAAAGCTGGACTCCATAGGATGTATGAGGTGCGGGTTCCCCAAAACCTCTCTCCTCCACCCGCTCCTATACAGAGGGACTACCCTGGTTCTGGTGTGGACCAAGATCTGGACAGAAGGGTACAACCCATATATTGTCATTCTCAGGACACAACTAGAGACACAAAATATTAAATTCAAGGATTAACATAGAGACTTTAATCAGCAAATAAAATAATAATTGGCTAAAAACAATATATTCTGAAACTGCAGTTTGGGTCATACTATTGAGAAGCTACTTGTGAGCATGAAAAACCATACTTCACATTTTCATGTAGGGACTGATCCAAACCCCAATGAAGTCAAAAGACAGCTTTAGATCCTGCCTTTAATACGTATTTAATAACTTGAAATACTAGCCCTGAGCTATGGCTTTTAGAAGTGAGTGATATTTTGTGTCAACTCGGCAATATTTTTCATATTACCTTGATATTTGCCAGATATAAACTTTGTTATTTCACATTTCCCAGATCAAAACTAATTCTACAGACCTCTAAAAGCAGAATGACAAAATTTACTTAAATCCACAAAAACAATAGAGAGTTCTAGGAGTCCTCAACTCGGGAGTTGAAGGCACTTAGCACCTCACAAGATAAAGCCCTAACACACAGGCAACCATATATAGATCACTCTTTCTTGGATCTACGAAGAGAGCATGAGGTGGCCCAGAATGGAAAATCTTACCAAATTAAAGCCATGTGTTGACAAATAAACATTACTCTACTGAATTAAATATAAAAAGAATAGAGTTTATTTTACATCTGATTTTAAAAACTTGCTCTACAATTTTCATGCATTTTAAGTGTACTCCTAGTTTTTTCTTTTAGTTCATATTCTGTGCGAAGTATTTTTATCCAGTAAAGTAAGTAGATGCCATGCAAAATTAGATAAACAAACACATTTAGGCTCTCTTCCTGGAAGCACTTACACACATGGTTGATGTTATTCGTAGGAATATTCCTATTAAAATCAGTGGGACTGCTCATGCGTGAATAAAGTTAAGCGTGTGGGCAAATGTTTGCAGAATCAGGGGCTCACACTTTCTGCATAAGTTTAATTTATAAATATAGGTTTTGGTGAGAAGAAAAAAGTAAACCAAAGTATTTTGAATAAATGGAGTAGAATTTCTTCCTTGTATTTAGTCTGTAACCTGAATACTTTGTATATGCTGCAGTGCCCTGCCAAGGCATGAAGCAGAATTTTTTCCCTCCTCAGTAACAAATAGTATGTGATTCAGTGAAAGAAAGTATCTTTAACAATCTCATGACTTTTGGGCAGCAGTTCTTCAGTGTGAGGAAAGTATTGCACCAGCTATCTTCTCTCCTCCTTCCCCTGAGTGATTGAAAACACAAATAAATAGCGTAAGCCAAATGGTGTCGTCTGATCCAATAGAAGTGTGCAGCACCCAGGAAGGTCAAAGGGAGCTGAGTGCAAATGAAAACATATCCCTTCAAATTAAATGTTCATTTCTCCGTGCCAGACGGTAGTTAAAATTTAATTTGCCACTTGAATTCCCTAGATAACGTTTGTCAAGTGCTTACAAAAATGTAAAGTGCTTAGTATTGTTCTGATACACAAGAGCTAAAAAAAAAAGTAATTTTCTAATATATTTACAAAGAACCATTCTGAAATTCTTTTATTATCAATAATAATGGTTTCCATTTATAAAGTAGCTTTCTTCCAAGAGCGTAAAATTGCTTTTACACAGGTAAGTTTTATTGTGGGGAATCTGTGGAATCCAATTCTCAATCCCAGTCCCTTGTTGTAGCCACTAGGTAATGTACCCTCCCTGCTTTCTAATACAGATACCGTGGTATTGTATAAAGTAAAATTATGTTGTATTCCCAAATTACTCTAAAGCAATGTGGTAACTTCTGAATGTGTTTTTCATTTTGATCATGAGAATACAATAGCATCTTGCCAATCAAGCCTGTTTTCTCTCTAGCCTATGTGGTAATCCGTTTTGTGTAATACTTAGATGATTCATTGGGTCTCTCTTCCCGAAGCAGTTTGAAAAAAAAGCAAACAAAAAGTTTACTGGCCAAAATATTTCCCTGCATTGCCAGATATTATGTTTCCAATTAACAGTTTAAGCAAACAAATCTGGCTGAGGACACTAACCATACTGAGGGGATGCAGCCAAACCATTCTGTTAATAAATTGTGTCTCTTACACCTCCACATGCTACAGCTGAGTCAACAAATCCAGACACTCATCTGAGCTTTATCAACTATGCTCACTAAATGTTGTCATAAGTCCACTGTGGCTGATAATGCCATGAAAAAAGGAATCAAATGCAAGTGAATATGAAGTCATACTCTAATAGGAAAACAGGTACATTATAGTCAATTTATTGAAGCATAGATTTTTAAGAGATGCTTACTAGCAGTCTTATGAAGATGCTTAATAACAATCCGACATGAAGTGAAGTGCTGAACTCTCGCAGCTCCCAAGAAGACAGCAGGAGCTAAGGGTGCTGAGAATCTCACACAACCAGGCCCAATGATTGTACTAAGTTTTCAAAGAACCCCCCCTTCCCCACAAAAACCTCAGCATAGTGTTATAAATTGGGATTATTATCTTTAAACTTTGCCTAGGAACTGTAATGCACTTTGACAAACTGGGGCGCATCCCCCTAGGAGGCACAAAGGAAAGTTTGGGGGGCATTTGGAGGAGCCAGAGCCAGCCCCCAGGAGCACCACCCAGCCCTGGCCACAGCTCCGGCCCCAGCTGCATCTCTGCCCTCATTCCCTCTCCATCCCCAGGACAGCTCCGTCTCTAGCCCCAACTCCTCCCCAGTTCTGCCCCCAGTTCCACTATCAGCATAAGCTCCACTGCTGAGCCAACTGTGCAGTAATGTTGGTGTGCGTGTGGATAGATTCCATTACTGGGGAGGGGAGGGGAAGACAGGAAAATTTTGGGCACATCTGAGTTAAGGGCTGTTAAAAAGAGGATAGGGATCAATTGTTCTCCATGTCCACTGAGGTTAACACAAGAAGTGATCCGCTTAATCTGCAGCAAGGGAGATTTAGGTTAGATATTAGGAAAAACTTTCTAATTCTAAGGATAATTAAGGTCCAAGGGAGGCTGTGGAATCCCCATCATTGGAGATTTTTAAGGACACATAGACCATCCCAGACAAATGTTTGTCCTAGGTATACTTGATCCAGCCTCAGTGCAGGGGGCTGGACTTGATGACCTGTTGAGGTCCCTTCCAGCCCTACATTTCTATGATTCTATTACCTCCACAGCTAGAATGTCAGTTTCAGCTCCTTGTCTAAAGGTAGTCAAATGGCCAGATGTTTAATGATTCATTCTGTATAAGCCCCCAAACATTCAGTTCCAAACTTAACTAGCCTAACAACACAAATAATTTTGGATTTAGAACAAGCAGAACTTTCATACCCAATCTGTCCCTTTTTATAATTAACTTCCTAATTTCAAAATTATTTGCCTGAAGTACATTATAAGCTGTGGTTTAAAAAATGACAGTGATTTTAATCAAATTCAGCCTTGCAAGAACAATTTTAAAAGTTGGATCCTATTTTTATTGACAGGCTTGATTAGCCTTTTTTGTAGTTGTGCACATATATTGTAGTTAGAATTAAAAGATGTGGAGCCCTTGCAGAAAGAGGATGAACAACATCCCATATAAGTGCAGCAATAAGGGCATTCTTTATAAAGATTCACAAAACCACAGGTTGCATGGGAGTTTGTACTGCCACAAAATGACATTAGGAAGGACAAGGTCAAAACAAACAAGCTGAGCCTGTCCTCATTGAATTAAATGGATAATTCTCTGAAAACATCCACTCTCTGTGTGGCAGCAGTCAAAAAAAAAAGCTAACAAAATGTTAGGAACCATTAGGAAAAGGATAGATAATACAACAGAAAATATAATAATGCGGCTATATAAAGTCATGGTATGCCCACACCTTGAATACTGTGTGCAGTTCCGCTCACCCCATCTCAAAAAAAGATACATTAGAACTGGAAAGGGTGCCGAGAAGGGCAACAAATATGATTGGGAGCATGAATCAGCTTAGAGAAAAGACAGCTAAGGTGGGATATGATAGAGATACAATAAAATCATGAATGGAGTGGAGAAAGTAAACAAGGAAGTGTTATAAACCCCTTCACATAACATAAGAACTAGGGGTCACCCAATGAAATTAATAAGCAGTAAATTTAAAACAAACAAAAGGAATTACTTCACAACACACAATCAATCTGTAGAACTCATTACCAGAGGATGTTATGAAAGCCAAAAGTATAAATGGGTTCAAAAAAGACTTAGATAAGTTCATGAAGGATAGGTCCATCAATGGCTATTAGCCAAGATAGTCAGGGATGCAACTCCATACTCTGGGTGTCACTGACCTCTGCCAGAACCTGGGACTGGACAACAAGGGATGGATCACTTGAAATTGCCCTACTCTGTTCATTCACTCTGAAGCATCTGCCACTGGCCACTGTTGGAAGCCAGGATGCTGGACCATTGGTCTGACCCAATGTGGGACTCATATATAACACTTTCAAAATGCAACAAAAATTATCACCGAATTGACTACTGCAGGTATCACGTGATATTTTCCCCTATCTGAGTACAAACATGAAATACAGTGTAATGCAAATTGAAGTTAAATAGAGAACAGACAGTTCTGATGCTTAAAAGGGTAAATAAAGAGAAGAAAAAAAACCAACTCAATGGGAGTTGTCTAAAAATCAGCAGGAGCATGGCTCCAATTTTTCATTCATTTTGAATAACCCCTCTTTTATTTTAAGTAAAACATCTTGGCAAGTTAATATAGTGGAACAACCAGAATATTTTAACAGAGATTAGAAAGAAGAGGCTCAAAGACTCAAGTAGAACCATAACTTGTTTGCAAAAATCATCTTCCTCAAACTATTTGTCTCTCAGTTTCCTGCTCCATAGCTGAGTTTGTCATTTGGTTGCAAACAGAGAAATGCATCACAGAGGTAGAAATTAAGCCTCTGATATACTGTGAAGCAAAGCTACACAAGATATACAATTTTCACAACAGCTTGCTTCCAAATGGAGAGATTTGAGAGAGAGAGCCAAGTACCACAGAAATTACTGTAAATAACGTTTCATGGAAAATATTCCAAGTCTGACCAGAAAAATATTTTAAAATATTTTACTTTAGGGTCTACATGCTATTTAATTTATTTCTGGCTCTTACGTAAGTCTCCATTCCTACAAAATTTTACTGCTGTGAGTAGTCCTCATTCATGCATCTAGTCCCATTGACTTCAACAGTATTACATGCTTGATTAAGGACTGCTCACGTCAGTAAAGTTTGCAGAATCAGGCCACAAAATGGCATATTTAATCTTCATCACTCTGCTGACCTTTTCACATACAAAGAATGCAGCCCAGCTTCACTTTATCTTAATTTTTAAAAGGGGGGGGGGCTGAAGAAATTTTAGTGTCCATCAGGTAGATAACCCCAATAGTAAGGGTTTTGTCCTAAGAAAGAGTGTGGGCACTGGGCTTGCCGTCAGGAAACTTGAGCTCTGTTCCTGGCTTTGCTGCTGACTCACTGTGTAGGCTCAGGCAAATTACCAAAACCTCCCTTTTGCGTACCCAGCTGTAAAACGGAGATAGTTTCACTGTCAGAACTGCAGATGGTAAATGATGAGTCTTGTCATCATTAGATTTTCAGACTGGATGTGAGAGAAGCCTCAGACATCTTGGCTGAAAAATAGCAGTGTTGTTTCTCCACATGCGTTCATGTTCCAAAAAGCAGTTTCCACAACATGTGCAAAATCTGTTGCTTTTCCCCCTCACATTCAAATGGATCAGGCCAGCTCCTTCTACCCACCTCTCTTCTTTTCTTCCCCCCTTACTCTTTTTTGCTTTTTTACATCTTTCCCATGCACTCTTCCTTTTGCATCTTGCCTGCACTCCCCATTCTTCCACTCACCAGCCAGGCAGCTACATGCTGCTAGCAATGATGGGCATCCACCCCACTGCCACTCCACGCTGAGCTGAGCGCCATGATATCTGAAGAAACTCCTAGACTAAGGAGTTTTTTGCACCTGCAGCCCTGTACATGTGATCGCCTCCTTTCCTCATGGGAGCAGGGAAAGAAAGTGGCTTCCGAGGAGCGATCTGCCACTTCACCTGTGAACGGAACAGCACATTTACAAGGTGTGGGAGTGGATCTTGAGCCCTACAGATTTATTCATCCCCATTGATCCTCTCCTCTGCCCACACTGCACCTTTAACTAGTTTGTTGCTCCTTCCCTGTCATGGGCTTCCCAGAAGACTGGGAAACACTGATTTAAAGTATATTATAGTGTGTTTATGAAAGAGCCCCAAAACGGTCATGTTTCATAACAATGCAAACCAATGTCCTTTCACTAATGATATGGGAAGCCCAGTTTGAAGTTTTTAAAGAGTTTGCGGGGCTCTTCCTAAAGCAAACTACTGTTTTCATGTGAAATAAAGCAGCCCTCTGAAATCCACACATCAAATGCTGATTTGTTTTCTAACAATAAAGTCAGGTTAATTCAAGGCTTACTTCAATTAATTGTATGTTATAACAGTCATCTGCCAATTTTGCAATACACACACTGGGGTTCTTTTATATTTGTAGGGAGAACTGATGAGACAGAAAATGAATTTTCTTTCAATTCTTCGGTAAACATCAAGTTTACAAGAGCAGGGCAAAAATCTCTCATTAATGTGAATTTGCAATTGGGCTCAGTCTTTGGTCTTTTTGCAAACCTCAGCCCAGCCTTGAAATGTTCCTCAGATGGGGTTGTTTGCTTGGCTGCAAAATCTGGAAACAGCTTCTCCCATAGGTGCCCTCCTTCATTCACCTCCAGTGAGCCCCAGGGCTTTCCCCATCTGCTTTAAATATCTTCAGGCAACTCAATGGCCTGCCCTCCTCCCCAGTCCTTCATCTTCAAGTTTCATGGCATCTTCCATTGCTTTCACTGGGTCCTATTTCCTTTACAGAGTCTTTCTAAAAAGGGGCCACCTATCATTAGCCACTGCATCCCCAGTTGTTACAGGGTCTTCCGGTGGGTAAGATATATTGTCCTGCTAATATCCCAGAGGGAGTAATGCTCTACTGAACCGGGACTGAGAAAAATCTGCAGCAGTTCCTTAGTTTCCATACTGTTATGGGCCTTTTTTCCCCCGCTCCATTCACAGTTCAGTGTTTTCTCCATCTATTCCCTACCATACAATGTGGGGGGAGGGAGCACACCAATGCACCCTCCAGAAAATGTCTAAAGAAAAACCAGGTGTCCTGATGCTTGTTAGTGATGGAGGGTTTGTGTGTCTGGGGCAGAGATGGGACATAATGGGGCAAGTGGCAGCTGAAGGGAGAAAGAAATTGTGGCATGGGGTTTCTTTTCTTACACTCAAAGCTCCAAGGAAATCTACATGGGTTAGTTTTTTTCCCCACTGTGTGCAAACCAAACTGCAACATCAGTGCAAAAACCAACTCTTTCCAGGTTCACATAGCCCCAAAGTGTCCTTTATATTCAAACTTCTTCTGCAAGCAGCAAAGCATACAGCATGATACAAGAGAGATTTCTCCTCATTCAGTGCCAATCAAGCTATGTTTTTGTTGCTATGGTTTTAATAGACAGTGATGGTTTCTTTCCTTATCTGGTACTAGAGTTTCCATTGTACACTGTACAGCACATTTCCTGAGAGTACAGATTGCCTGATTACTCCATTATGCCAACATTTCTATATATCACAGAGTTAGAACTGCTGTCTGGCCAGAGTTATGACTATTATCTGATGTGCTATGTGATATAGAGAGTGTGAACAAGTATTTATCTGGGAGGTTCACAGCCTTATAACTTTACCAAACTTTTATATAATCCCTTCATGAACCATTTCCCCCCCCCTCCATCATTTTTGGACTGCAGTATATTCTCCCTTCAGTAAATGCATATTTCAAAGGCAAAAAAATAACTTACGGAGATACATATAGGTTTCAGGACTGGTAATGTTCAGCATGTATTTAGGAATAAGTCTACAAAATAAATGAGTCAAGAAACACCTCCTACCATAAACATCTTCCTCAGAGGCAATTCCCAGAGGATAAGGCTTAATAATATTTGCCTTTATAAAGCATTTTTCAGGATCTCAGAACATTTTAAGAACATGAATGAATTTAGCTTCGTCCTCTTTTGTTATGCCCATTTTACAGAGAGATTAAGTGATACCTAGAGAAGGTAGGTGACTCCCCCAATAGCACACAGGATTCTCAATGTCAGAGCCAGGAATACAGCACAGGTCTCCTGACTTCCAGTCCTGTGCCTTAACAGCAAGACCCTCCTTAAGGGAAACAGTTCATATGAAATAAGACCTATTTCCACCACCACAAGCCCTGAATCCATTGTCACAGATGAGCTATTTCCAAGGTGTAGGAAAGTTCAGTTCAATAATGGATTTTTTTTTATTTGCACTCTGAACATTCACACTTTTGGCAGGTCCAAAAATATCCAACCCTGGTGGACAATGATCTGCCCTCAGTTATACCTGCCTTTGACACCTCCTATCCAGACATGCCAAACCCATGGAAAAAGCACAGAAATCAGGCTTGTTTTTGGCTTCATTGGCTTGTGAGTAGCTTGTTGGCTAGTTTTTGGCTTGTAGCTTGTTGCTTCTTTCTTTTGATTGGCTCCCAGTAAGCAGGGTCAAGGGGGGGAGAGTCAGTGGAGCACAGCAGGCTCACCACAGTCCCAGACTGCACACTGGGGAGATCTAATCACATTGAGCATTGGGGTTCTTAGGGATTGGCTTGTTTTGAAATGGGATTAGCTTGATTTTTGGCTTATTGTGAACTTCGGGGCGTTTATCTATCACCTGAAAGTTGGCAACTGTGCTCCTATCTGGATTAAAGCATGTACCTGGGCACACAGCCATGAGCCCTTAGGAAACTCCAGCTAGTACAGAATACTGCAGAAAGTCTCAGAAACACAGGCTACCACAAGCACATCAAACTAGCCCTCCTCTCCCTACACTGGCTTCACACAGATTATAGAGTTAACTTCAAGATCTTGCTCCTTACCTTCAAGGCACTCAAGGCCTATCTAAAAGATTGCCTGAGGCTCTGGGATGAGGAGGGTGGCAACTTTGCTCCTTTGGCAAAATGGAATTTTCTACCATAAGGGTCAGGCTTGTCAGTGCAGAAGACAAAGCTTTCTCAGACACGAGTCCAAACAAACTCCTGCAGGAACATCTTATTGTCACCAGCTTCTGTTCCAAGTAAAAATGCACCTTCTCAGACCTGTGTTTTCTAACAAACATATAAAAACCTTTACAGAATGGAATAGAACAGAACAGAGCATTCTGGCACTATTCCTGACCCAAATAAAGCAGAAAGTTAGAGAAACATTACAAGAAATCCAATTTTAAATGAAATTTCTTGGCAGATCCAAGAATTTTACTTCAAAAACAGCATCCAGTCTTTCTAGTTCAGCTATTAACCTTCTGAGGGTTTCCCATAACTAATCAAGAATTCACTGAGATACAACCTATAGGAACAGTAGAAAATTAGTACTAACACATTGCTGATGTCCCTGGAAAGAATGAAATAAGCAAAATCTAGACTGAGGTGCCCCACATTAGATTCATCTGACTGGACTACAAAGGGCCTGATCCAAAGCTCTTTGAAGTCAATGGAATGACTCACATTGACTTCAAAGGAGGAAGAACAGGCCCCATATTTTCCATCCAACTTCTTGTCTCCCAAAGGAAGAATAAATGATGAGACTCAGGTGGTCATAGTGAATAAAGTTTCAAGTCAAAATAAAAAGTGTTCTGAGATCATTTAAAAAAACTAGATAAATTGGAACTCAATCTAGAGGCTCCTGTACAGACCTAACAGAAAGCCCAAGGTGTGATTAAGGAGGGAAAACCCCCTAAATCAACTCAGCAAGACTAAATTTCTTAGTCCACTAGGGCTTATCAATCGTTTGGAATAATTTCCACACAGAGCAATTAGTACATGCTATATAATCGTTTAATTTTAACTGCAGATTTAGAAAAAAAAATGTTGCATCCCACAAAAGAAATTAGAAATAATTGGCAAATTCCTTTCACCACACTGCTGCTACTGAGGACTTTATATCTAAGGACTACGCATTTATTTATAAGTGTGGAGGGTTATCCTTATAACTACTATTGCAGTTTTTATACACAGGATGCAAGCCAATGAAAATTTGAAACAAATGGAGCATAGTTTCTTTTTTACAAAAACAGCCATCACCACAAAGTGCAGACCCCATTCCTGAAGATTCAGTGAGTCCTGCAGGGAATTTCCCTTAAACCAGGGGTCTCAAACATGCGGCCCGCATGAGGCCCGCGGGGCTATTTCCTGCGGCCTACCAGGGGCAGGCAAACTACAGTGGATTGCCCCCCTTGAGCCCCGCGCCGCTCCCTGAAGTGGCTGGCATCACGTCCCTGCGGCCAGGCGGGGAAAGGGAGGGGCGGGGAGCCGAAAACTCCGTGTGCTGCCCTGGCCCCGGTGCGCGCCGCTGCCACCCCGGAGCTGCTCTAGGTAAGCGGCTTTGGGCTCTGGCCCAGAGCCCTACTGCACACTGCCCCCAACCCCCTGCCCTGAGCCCCCTACTGCATCCCACACCCCTTCTGCCCCCAACCCCCTGCCCTGAGCCCCCTGCTGTTGCATCCCACACCCCTTCTGCCCCCAACCCCCTGCCCTGAGCCCCCTGCTGCTGCATCCCACACCCCTTCTGCCCCCAACCCCCTACCCTGAGCCCCCTGCTGCATCCTACACCCCTTCTGCCCCCAACCCCTGCCTTGAGCCCCTGCTGCTGCTGCATCACACCCCTTCTGCCCCCAACCCCTGCCCTGAGCCCCTGCTGCTGCATCCCACACCCCTTCTGCCCCCAACCCCCTGCCTTGAGCCCCCTGCTGCTGCATCCCACACCCCTTCTGCCCCCAACCCCCTTCTCTGAGCCCCCTGCTGCATCCCACACCCCTTCTGCACCCTGAGCACCCTGCCTGCACTCAACTCCCTGCCCTGAGCCCCCTGCCTGAACCTCAACCCTCTGCCACACCCTGCACTCCCTGCCCTGAGCCTCCGCCATACCCGTCCTGCACCCTTGGGGGCAGGGAGGGGGTGGAATTGGGGTGGGAACGTCCGGGAAGGGGTTGGAATGGAGGCAGGGAAGGGGTGGGAAGGGGCAGGGCCTCATGGAAGGGGTGGAGTGGGGGCAGGGCGAGGGGCAGCGAGGCGAGAGTGTCAGTGATGTGGCCCTCGGGCCAATGAACTAGTGCTCATGTGGCCCTCGTGGTCATTTGAGTTTGAGAGCCCTGCCTTAAACTGTGTTTGCCTGCACAACAGAGGAGGACCTAGCAGACTGTCAGGTAGCTGCAGCATTACTCGATACGTTACACTTCCTCTCTTTGGAAGAGTTCTGTCATTTAGAAGAAATGTTCTGTCCACTCATCATTATTTCTGATCATCCTCCGACTGTCTGACACATGATGCCACTGCTAGCAGTGCTGCAGGCACATACAGCCATTTAAAGACTTCTTAGTGAGTCATTTTTCCAATGACAAACATTTCTTTTTTGAATATATTACCAGGCAACAGAATATGCCTAAAGGGAGGGTCATATATATTATCTGACTTCTGAGCCTGCACATTTTACAACCCTGTTTGCTTCCTTGTTAAGGACCAATCCTACCCCCTTAAATCAATCACAAAACTCATTGACTGCAGTAGGTTTGGGATCTGGATCTTGGTGAGAATACTAATTTTATAATAGTAGTAGTAATTATAAAACTTTGCACTTATATTGTCACTTTTCCCAAAGGACCTCACTGCATTTCAAAAACATTAATTAAGCCGTCACAATATGCCTATGAGGCAGGTAAATATCACTTATAATGTATAGATGAGAAGCACAAAACAAGTGATCTGCCCAAGGTCATATGCATCAAGACAGTAACAGAGATGAGACTAGCATCGAGGAAACCTGACGGCCAGTGACTTGTTCTAACCACTAGGCAACACTTTCTAGCCAGATTCTGTTATAAAGAAATGTGCTTGAAAATAATAGATTCATTGGGTACTAACAGCTGCTCACAGGTTGTGGGAAAATGCATCACGGTTTGGGAACTTCCTTGAGCATTTATCAACTAAGTAAAATATGAGGTTTGTTGTGTCAACTACCTATTTCTATATGATTAATATAAACTTTCAAAAGAGTATAATATATCTGTCTTTTATTACAAGGTATAAAGCTAATTTTAAATATATATTTTGTTTCTCTCAAAGTGGGGAGGAAGACTAGTGTACAAGTTTTTTTTTTAATGGCCAAGATGACCATTCAAGAGAGCAACACACTTGAAAGAAAGGGTTTTTGTCATTATCTGAGGGTCTTTTTCACCCCTAACTTTTTGTTCCTTCGCTTTTCTTCCTTCACCCTTAAATTCAGTACTTCAGCGAGGATTACTCAGTGTTCTGTTATAGACCAGACTGTACGCAGTGTTCCACTATGTATCGGGCTTAGCTTTCCTCTGCACGATCCACTCCAACCTTCAAGGATATGGAGGAGCAGGAGGCCTAGTGTGAAATAACCCCATTAAGAAGCTCTGCGATTCAATCTCAGCTCAGCCATATATTGCCAGCAGTACCGCAATCAAAGTAATGTATTCTTGAGAGTCAATTTCCTTCTCAGTGAAGGTCCTGCATGATGCAAAATGAAACCAAATGATTCCAAATCAAACCAATCCCCAATCCTAACCCAGCTCCTCCGCACACACTTCCAGCAGCTCCCATAGGCCTGCAGCAGCGAACCACGGCCAGTGAGAGCCGCGAGCGGCCAAACCTGCGGATGGGGCAGGTAAACAAAGGGACCTGGCCCAACCGGGGCTTTCCCTACACAAGCGGTGACCCCAGTTTGAGAAACCCTGCTCTTATGTAAAGTTATAAGCATCTGAAAACAGAATCTTATAATGGGAAGAGTTAGGCAACCTTAATAATAAATGATGCTACCAGCCCTGCCTAGGATTATAATACTCTAATTGTGATATAATACACTGCACTTATATAATTCCTTACATGTGAATATCTCAAATTGCCTTACAAATGGTAATGAATTAACCCTCAACACCTCTGTGAGATAGATATGCCTATTTCAGAATTGTGGATACATCAGGAATAGAGACAAACAACTGGTTTATGCTAGTTTAACAACTAAATCATGCTTTTCATTTTAGTACCACACTATGATGCGGTTTCCTTATACAAATATGGTTGTATTTGCTGTGGCAGTTGCTGAACATCAGTATTCTGGGAAGAAGAACAGAGTTTTAAATGACCTTCTATGTTCACACATCCCTAAGGATCTATTACAGGGGTAGGCAACCTATGGCACAGGGGCCGAAGGCAGCACGTGAGCTGATTTTCAGTGGCCCTCACACTGCCCAGGTCCTGGCCACCAGTCCGGGGGGCTCTGCATTTTAATTTAATTTTAAATGAAGCTTCTTAAACATTTTTAAAAACCTTATTTACTTTACATACAACAATAGTTTAGTTATATATTATAGACTTATAGAAAGAGACCTTCTAAAAACGTTTAAATGTATTCCTGGCACGCGAAACCTTAAATTAGAGTGAACAAATGAAGACTCGGCACACCACTTCTGAAAGGTTGCCGACCCCTGATCTATTATAAGGACTATGTGAGCATGATCTTAGATGGCTATTATAGACCTTTTCTAGATCACTTTTGAAAGAACTACAGTACTATTTTCCTGCTTTTAAGAGAGACAGCTGCCTTCCCAGCATGGTTCAGAGCAGACACAGAACAGCATAATTGGCTTCCAGTATTTCTCTTCCCTTTTGTCAGAAGAGTGACAGGTTTGAGGCATCAGATGGCAAACAGTTTTAATAAGTGCTTTTCATTCCAACTAAATGGGTTTTCTGATAATACAGTAGCCCCTCCTAAATAATCTCTACTTCATTTGTTAGTTTAGATTTTGGATGTCCATTCCTTCCCCTATGCACCCTTGAATTCAGTTGCATTTCGAACAATGCTTTGTGTCTGTCTGGGACACTACCATCTTCTATAAGCCAGAGAATAAAACAAGATGAGAAAGATGGGAGAGTATTAAATAGCTGGTGCATTAGGATTTACAATGGAGGATGGCCCCACTGACCAGAAAGTGCTGCACAAATCAGAAGCCAGGGCTAATGGAGTTGAGGCAGGGCAGTCTCAGAGAAGCACATTAACTTTCCTACTCCCATCCATCATTCTGAGATCAGTTTTTTCACTTATAAAGGGTGAAATAGGACCAGTTAAATGCTGTTATATTTAAGATTTACAGGTGAAAAATTAAACTTCAAGAAGGGTCTACCAACTGCCAGGTTCTGGTCTACTAGGGGGCCAAGCAAGAAAAGGCAAATCAAAAAAAGTTAGTGTTCCTCTGAAATATAACTGCTCAGCTGCCTGGCTCAGTAGAACTCCATGGGTAATGAAGTCTCTGAAGTTTTGCTGTCACTTCTAAAAGCTGAGCTAGGACACGTCAGATCAGTAAATCAAGAGTATGAGAAAAAAGAAGAAAACCTAACTTTCCTTCCCTAGCAAATAACTCTCCAACACTTTAAGCTTCAGTGTTCTATACACTCCATTACACACCATAGTTATGTATTGAAAATTCCATTACAGTCAGTGGTAGGATCTGCTATTGCAGTACTGCCAATATGGGAAAAAAGACAAATATTATGCACCATTCAGAGCAGCCGGTGGCTCTTTCAGATGAAGAGTCTGTTTCTGGGCTTACACCGGTTTTACATTCACACCAATTCACTTCTGCTCCTCAAATTACACCTCTGTAAATGAGAGCAGAAGCAGGCCCAAAGGAGCTATACAAGGCAGCAGATTGAGTGCCCCAAAGCATGTAGTGCACACTCCTGTAGGGGGCTGCAAAGCAGCAGAGTGGAGTGCCTGCCATCAGTTCCAGCAGCCCAGCATCCAAAGTGTAAAGATGGTTGGGCAATTAGAGAGACTTGGTGGGTGAGGTAATATATTTTATTGGACCAACTTCTATTGATAAGAGAGAAGCTTTCAAGCTTACACAGAGCTCTTCTTCAGGTCTGGGAGTAGCAGACATGGCACTTCTCTGAGTTCACTCCGAGTCCTGCTGGCAACCACTGTAGGGGCTGAGGGGAGAACCCTAGTTCTATAGCTGTCAGGCTTAATCAATCACTGCACAGGAAACTAAGGAGAGAGGTTTTTTTCTATCCAAATGTTAGTTTATCCCACTGATTACAATGGCAGAGGAAAGAGTTAGACTACTTATTTAATTTAGGGTGACCAGACAGCAAGTGTGAAAAATTGGGACAGGAGGTGGGGAGGTAATAAGAGCCTATATAAGAAAAAGACCCAAAAATCAGGACAGTCCCTATAAAATCAGGACAGCTGGTCACCCTAAATTACTTATTTACCACTATTGATTTAGCTACCCCACTTTTCCTTCTACATGCCCCACTACCATCACCATTATTTACATATTATGTATTCTTATTTAGGACCAAATTCTGCAGTAGGCCCCAGCATCTTTATGCCAATGGGGTGTTCCCTGGGCACTATAGAGCTGCAGGGGAACATGCTGGTTGGGTGTCTATTGCAGAAGAGAACACTCCTGGCTCTCCAACTATTTTCCATTGGCATACTAGCTGCTCAGGGCCCATTACAAGCCAGCGCAACTTGGAGCAGCCCTGAGGCTGCTCTAAAGACACACAGGGGTCAGAATACAGAAAATACAAAAGTGTAGACGTAGCGGAATGCAGGAAGGGAGTAATAGAAGCTATGACCATTACTATGTAAATGAGCTGATTTCATGATACAGCTGGTGATTTTTTATCTCTGTAGAGATAGACAAATACGGCATCGCCAAAAATGCCCAGTCAGCAAGAAGAACATGCCCTTGCTGATCAGCCATTCATGTTTAATTGCTTAATTAGCCCAATAAGCTTGGTTAGGTTGCATTAACGTTCTGTTATAACTTACATTTGCAGGGGCTAATTGCAGAAGCATTCCAAACCCCAGCAGTCTGAAACTTGGTTAAAAGCACTAATTCTGAAAGCAATTTTTTATACCAAAAATAATTTCAAGATGTTAGAGTAATGAACAAAAATAAACTTGCCATGGTTTCAACACTTTTTTTTTGCCAAGTTCTAGCTAAAAAATAATAAACCTGACTAGCTGAAATATCATTGAAATGAAGGCGCTCATTCAGAGAGCAGTAGATATGAAAAGGCTTTCAATCCTCCTACAACACTCCCCCCTGTTCCTTGTGGCAAGTTTGCCTCACCCCCTTTACCGTGACATCTCACAGCTCCTTACAAATTTTTCCCCTCTGCTCATCAGAAGTTATTTAGGTACAAAATATTTGCACACCTGCTAGGTCTGGCCCTATGACTCTGCAGCCAGAGTTATATACTGCTAAAGGGAAGGAGACTGGGGAAGGTTCTAGAAGAAGATCTACAGGACCACGAGATGAGCAGGCACAGTACCCCATAGAATTTACAGCCCCTGCAAAGAGAACTAAAATTCAATTAAGGAACTGCATTATTTTAAGTCTGTCTTGATATTAGTTTAAAATTGGAGGGGGGAGGGAAGGGAGAGCTCAGTGTTTTGAGCATTAGCCTTCTAAACCCAGGGTTGAGAGTTCAATTCTTGAGGGGGCCATTTAGGGAACTGAGGTAAAAATCTGTCTGGGAATTAGTTCTGCTTTGAGCAGGGGGTTGGACTAGATGACCTCCTGAGGTCCCTTCCAACCCTAGTATTTTATGTCAGTTTAAAATATTCAGTCCAATATCAGTCATTATTGCCTTTCTGTAGAACAGTCATTTTCTGGTGCCCAAAGGGGTATTGTTGCAAATACTGGAAGCATCACACCACCAGCTGGAGTGGATACAGCCAAAGTTATAAGAAAATGTGATAACCTCATTAACAGAGCATTACCCAAGCAGTGTAGAGCAGCTTGGTTAACGTCATAATGTTACCTGACAAATAGATTAGGATTACTGATCATGGATGTCTCCTGAAGACTAACTATAGGAAAGTGCCACTGCAGGGGTTGGAGGAATCCAGAGACTTACCCTGAGATTCTTTTCTATTGTAGCTCAGTAGACCCTTAGGCAGAATGCTGTCCTGTCCAATGTCAAATAAATAGTTCAAAAACTGCACCCAGTGGTGAGTGCCAGGTGGCTGACTAACTAGAATGGAAATTTTCTTGCACATAATAAAAGCAATACTCAACTTGTAAAAATGAAGAGCAAAAAAAGTACAAATCCAAAAGGTCTGATGTCAAAAGAAGGGGAACAGAGGATCCTTCACAAAAGGGTAACAGGAGCCTGGCTGAAAAACAAGCCGACAGTAGCTTTGAGAGGTGCTAGGTTATTTGAAAGAATCTCTCTACCTTTTTAAGACAGTATTGTAGGTTTTGTTCTTTTATTAGGTTTTCCCCAAGACAACACCACACCAGATGTGGCCTTGATTTTTAATTACTTTTACAGCCAGTTTTAACCCCTCTGCCAGAATGGTGTAGTGTAAATGAGGTATATTTACTCTGCACTTGGAGGTATGATTGCAGCTCGGGTAGATATACTTGTACTAGCTCAATCTAGCTATAGTGACTAAAAATAGCAGTGAAGCCATGGCAGCACGGGCCACAGTGTAGGCTAGAAACACTAGTACATACCCAGAGTTCCAGGTTTGCTGCTGCACCTTCACTGCTATTTTCCACTGCATTAGCTAGATTAAAGATCGATCACACACACACACACACACACAAAATAGAGCAGGGGTCGGTAACATTTCAGAAGTGGTGTGCTGAGTCTTCATTTATTCACTCTAATTTAAGGTTTCATGTGCCAGTAACCTTTTTAGAAGGTCTCTTTCTAGAAGTCTATAATATATCACTAAACTATTGTTGTATGTAAAGTAAATAAGGTTTCAAAATGTTTAGAAGTTTCATTTAAAATTAAAATGCAGAATCCCCCAGACCGGTGGCCAGGACCTGGGCAGTGTGAGTGCCACTGAAAATCAGATCGTGTGCCACCTTTGGCACATGTGCCATAGGTTGCCTACCCCTGAAATAGAGTGACAAAACATTTGTCAGACCAAAATAAAAGCAGGTCAAGCACATAGAAATCTAAAAACAGCTAAGTGAATGAGCATCATAAATGCAGATGAAATTCAGTGCAGATAAATGCAAGGAAATGCACATTGGCAAGAACAATTTGAACTACTGTAGGGTTCTAAATTAACTATAACTGCTTAGAGCAAGGATCAGCAACCTTTGGCACGCAGCTCACCAGGGTAAGCACCCTGGTGGATGGGGCCAGTTTGTTTACCTGCCATGTCTGCAGGTTCAGCCGATCACAGCTCCCACTGGCTGTGGTTCGCTGCTCCAGGTTAATTAGGGCTGCGGGAAGCAGCGGCCAGCACATCCCTCAGCCTGCACCACTTCCCACAATCCCCATTGGCCTGGGACAGCGAAACGCATCCAATGGGAGCCATGATCAGCCAAACCTGTGGACCTGGCAGGTAAACAAACCATCCCGCCTGCCAGGGGGCTTACCCTGGTGGGTCACAGGGCAAAGGTTCCTGATCCCTGACTTAGAGGAAAAGATCTGGGAGGCACCAGTGACAGCTTAATTAAAAACTTTGCTTAGTTTTTAATTAAGCAAGAGGGGATCCTCTGTTCCCCTTCTTTTGACATCAGACCTTTTGGATTTGTACTTTTTTTGCTCTTCATTTTTACAAGTTGAGTATTGCTTTTATTTTGTGCAAGAAAATCCATTGTGCATCAATGATAAAAAAAAGTTGGTATGCATAAGGAATGGGATAAAAAAAAATAGTCAAAATATTCTAATGCCATTAAGTGAAAATCAGTTGTAGGCCATCACCTGAAATACTTTGTTCCATTCTGGTCCACCTGTCTCAAAAGAATTCCTCAGACAAATAGAGCATTGAAAATGAGCAGAGGCATGGCAGGCTATCTATGTCAGGAGGGACCTAAAAGACTGAGAAGATTTAATTTAGAAACTAGTTAAGACGGGTCATGATGGAGGTACATAAAGAAAGACATAAGACAGAGAAAGTAAATCAGGTACTCATTTATCCTCTCATAATACAAGAATAAAAAGGAGTCATTCAATTAAACTGAAGGTCAACATATTAAAAACTGATAAAAGGAGATCTTTATGTACTGCATAATT
This sequence comes from Mauremys reevesii, assembly GCF_016161935.1. Lineage (NCBI taxonomy): Eukaryota > Metazoa > Chordata > Testudines > Geoemydidae > Mauremys > Mauremys reevesii. Next base: position 84,601,684 of record NC_052630.1, read on the forward strand.
AGCCTGCATGAGTAATTGACACAAGTGAATTCATTGGGTACACTTACACTGCAATAAAAGACCTGTAGTGTAGACGGCTGCAGCTGACCTAGGTCAACGTACTCTGTCTCACAGGACTTGGTCTGCAGGGCTAAAAATTGAAGCGTAGTCATTCAGGCTTAGGCTGGAGCCTTGGTTCTGAAACCCTGTGAAAGGGTGTGGGGCTCAAAGTCTGGGCTCCAACCTGAGCTCAAATGCCTACACTGCAAATTTTAGCCCTGCAACCCAAGCCGCACAAGCCTGAGTCAATTGACCCAGACTCTGAGACTTGGTGCTGCCGTAGTTTTATTGCACTGTAGACATACCCATTGAGACCAGGAGCTCAGAAGGATTCAAAAAGGAGAAGACATGTATATGAATAAGGAGAACATCCACTGTAACAGACAGAACAAAAGAAAAATTCAGAAAGGATATACACCCTCCTGCCTGATTCAAAGCACATTGAATCCAATGAAATATTTTCTCTGATTTCAGTTGGATTTGGATCAGACCCTCCAGGTATGTGACCACTAACTGACAGGAACTAGACAGAAACTTCTCAGGCCAAGTTATTCCATAATTGCCCAGTATGGGCAATTTCTTGCATCTTTCACTGAAGTATCAGGTTCTGGCAAGTGTTGGAGACAGGATACTGAGCTAGATAGACCACTTCTCTGACCAACATGGCATGTTTTGTAATTAAGGATAACTGATTCAATTCAGCAGATAAAATAAGATCTTTCACCCAAATTAAAATTAAAAGGGTTTTTAGGTTTGAAAAAAAAAAACTTTGTTAACTTTTGTTGCTGAAGTTGTTCACTGCACCTCTATTTCCTGGGTCCATCTAGAAACAGGTCTACAAAAATAGAGTGAGAAAGGTTATTTTTGTAGAAATTCCAACCAGATCAGAGTAAGACAGACAAGAAATATTATGAGAAATCTGTTAGGGAACAGCAGCTGAAGAAGTTCAGGGATGAGATTTAGCAACTGGCAGAGTTGCCATATTCAGTCCACACACAAAAAAGTATCGATTTCAAAACAATTTTTTCCAGGATCTCCTGCTAATTTGTGACTCCTAAATTTCACTTTGTTCTCAAAATCATTTCTATTTGGTGGAGTCCTGGTCTTTTCTGAGCCCCCAAACAAGGCATATACCCAGAGCATGTGTATTCTCCAATCTGATCATTCTAATCTTGGCATTTTGGACTTTGTATGAAAGCAGTTGAAGCTCTTGCTCAGGCCTGGTCTACACTAGGGGGAGAGGGTAGATGTAAGAGATGCAACTTCAGCTACAGGAATGCTGAAGTTGAAGTATCTTATTCCGACTTACCTTCCATCCTCACCGTGCGGGATCAACATCCGTGGCTCCCCCGTCAACTCCGCTACCGCCGCTCGCTCTGGTGGAGTTGGAGTCGATGGGGAGTGTGTTCAGGGATCGATATATCGCGTCTAGGTGAGATGCGATATATTGATCCCCGATAAATCGATCGCTACCTGCCGATACGGCAGGTAATCTATAATACTGAGGATAAGTCCACAGACTGCTCTGAACAGTGTCTAATTTCAGTTTTATCCATTTAGGACTTCAAGTTCCACTTGTGTTCAAAACTCTTGCCCTCAAAGGCATGAAGTTTGAAACAAAGATTAATTTGCAAAAATGTCAGACTTTCATCATGGTAATGAAAACATAGGCCATAAACTAGCTAAAATAAAAGCTAAATCTCCAATGGGGGGACGGAAGGGGGGGAGGTGATAACTGAAACCCATCTGCTCAATTTGTGAACAAATTAACCATTTTAATATGGCTTTTAATCATCCTGTATTCCATGTTTGTTTCTAATGCCTGGTAACTTTTCTTTAGTTCACCTTCTTTGCTCATTTCATTTCCATGACAGTCATTTGTTTCTACTTACAGTTGGGTCAAACAAGCCCAGCAAACTTCAGGTGCTCCTAAACACATGGATGGTGGTCATGCCTGCCAAGCTAGTTGCCAAGAAAGCAGATTCCACCATTTTGTGATTAATTTTTTATTGGTTTTCATGAAGAAACAGACAAGGAAAAGTGCAAAAAGGCAAATGACTTACAGCTTATATATGTTTCCAAATACTTCATGCTTCACAGGCTCTACAATGGAATTATGCAACTATACAACTTGTCTTCTCCTGCAGCTTTGACAATACTACATAGATATAACATGGGGGAAGGGGTAACAGTAATAAGACGACATACCTGAATAGGGAGAGGAGGGGACTAGTATGGGGGGGGTGAAAAAAGAGGAGGGATTAAATAGAATGGAGGTCTATCATTCTTTGAGCCATCCACCATTCTTTGTTGCTGTTGAAGTAATGGCCTCAAAAGTGCCAGTTCACTGATTCTGTTCCATACTATATTTCATCGCCTTCTAAAAGTAGTACTTCCAGGAATAGCATAGTGAAATGAAGGCCCCCTCCAATATTTTACATCCTCAAAGGTAAGTAGGAACTGTGGGGGAAGGAAAAACAAACATGGCTGAGATTCAGTGGCAGGCCATTACTTGTTTAATGTTTATTTTCAGAAGGAATGAAATGCTGTGTAAATATAGAAATAATAATGTGATAAAGTTCTTCATTGCCAAAAACTTCAAATAGTGCATACTTGTAGTATGTGCATGTAGGAAACTCTCCAGCTATTTTATAACAAATTGTCCAGCTGAAATAGTACAGATAGGCAGCAGCAAATTAAATTCTTGTAAGAACTGCCTTTTTGAACAATTTTAACTCAACTGGTAGTCTCTATAAGTCAGTGAAACATAGCCAGTTAATGGAATAAGAGGCCTGAGAAAAGCAGTGTTGCTATAGATTTGGTGTCTATATTATATCAGATAAGGCACAGAAAACTGGATCAATAGCCCTTATTTTACATGGTTGGAGCTGCTGTGCCCAGGAGGTATATCTGATGCCTAGTTAGGACAGACAAAAACTCAACTAAGGAGGACTTCTCTGTCCATTATGGACAACACCAAGAGAAAACTAAATATTGTACCAAAAACTCTAAACAGTTTCAGTGTAAGACTGGACTGGACTTTGGATATTTTAGCATAACTCATTCCTCCAGTCAGTACATCAGGGGTGGCTCTAGCTTTTTTGCCGCCCCAAGCACATCAGGCAGGAATTGCCACTGAATCCACGGGACCGGCAGACCTCCCGCAGGCAAGCCGCCGAAGGCTGCCTGACTGTTGCCCTCACGGGGACCGACAGGGCACCCCCAGGCACATGCTTGGAGCACTGGTGTCTGGAGCCGCTGCTGCAGTACATGATAGAAAATTCTGATGATCTCTAGTTATTGCAAAACAATCTTAAGAGCTTTGCCATTTGGCAAGTAATTTTTTCCAAAAGTGGGAGTATTATCCAGGGTTTTCCGAACCCAAAGCTGTAACATAACCATTTCTTTCTACGCAGTGTCAGGAATAAATCAATGGGGACATAGGTAAAACCATTCTTGTTTGTACCAAAAACTATTTCTATAAGACAGGGGTGGCCAAACTTACTGGCCCTCTGAGCCGCATATAAAAAGTCTTCAGAAGTTTGAGAGCTGGGGTACACCTGCTGCCGGGACCTGGGGCTCAGGGCTTCAGCTCCACTCCTGCTGATGTCCCAAGCCCCAGCAGTGCACCCTGCAGAGCTGAAGCCCCTAGATCCCCTCCCTGACGGACAGAAGCCCCTACCCCACCTCCCTACTGCAAAGCAGAGGTCCTGAGCTCCCCTCTCCCAGTCTGGTAGAGGGAGAAAGGGGGGTGACATAGGGGGTTTGCAAGCTGCACTTTAACAATAAAGGAGCCACAATTTGGCTACTGCTTCTATAAGGTTTCAAACACACATACATGCAGTAGCAGTAGGTTCAGAGCATCCCAAACATTTATATTTACCCAAAGTCTGAGATGGTTTTGAGTGATGAGCAACCAGGCTTCCAGGGGCCCTCCTTCTGACCAGCCGCTGGAGAGTTTAGGTGCCAGCTCCTTGCCATAAGAAAAGCTTCCTTGGACTGCTCCAAAGCACACTAACTAAACTCTTTATTGATTTTGCTGGGACAAAGCACATAACTCATAATAGCCCCGAACAGGCTAACAAATTTCCTTAACAGCAGCCAATTCATTATGCTTCTTATCAGTGAAGCAGCTCCAGAAAAAACACACCTTACACAAACAATCAGAATCAAGATCAGTTTTCCACATTCCCACCCCCACCCCACTCTTGGGAATCTGTCCTTTCATTTATCTATCCTAGTCAAAAACACTGCAGTTTGCAGCTGTTTTTATCTGTCCAAGCAAGGCCAGATTTTTCTCCTGACTCTGTGGTGTCATCACTGCCAGATTAGTGGTTGGGCCAGAGGGTGTTAAATGCACAAGATGACTGTAGATTATATCAAATCCAGTTCTCACAACAGAGAGATATGCCTTGTGTAAAGGGCAGCATGGAAGAATACAGAGACATTTGTGTGAGAAACAAAATGGAAAAACGAGACCTGTCAACACTGGCATAGCAGAGGGAAAGGGGCAACGTAATAAGAAACAAGAGGAGACAAGTGTGGAGGGCCAGAGCTATGAAGGGCCTTGTAGCGGTGCCTTCTCCCAGCCCCTCCACAAATGCAGTCAGAGACCAGCTGAAGTGCAGCACCCAAGTCCTTTTATTCTGTGTCCGTTCCCACCACCTTATTATTTACAGAGACCAACACTCTGGGAGACTGCTAACTTCCCAGCCAGCAAGGATCTAGAGCCCACGCTCCTCCCTTTCCTGTCTCCCCTGCTTCCTGTCTCTTAGCCAGCTTTATAGGGCAGGCTGGCTACCCAGGCCTGCAGGTGGATACACTCTGGTAATTAGGGTGTGGCCCCTCAGCCAGCTCAACTACTACCCTTCTTCTGGAACAGGGCTAACAGTGACCTGGCATGTTTCTTCTAGCCAGCACCCTGTTACAGGCCTTTTAAAATGAAGACAAGCAGCTTGAGCTTGATGTGGTGACAGAGGAAGAGCTAATGGAGGATTTCAGAGAGCAGGTGAAATGGACCGAGGGATCAGTCAGGAAGATGATCTTAGCAGCATTGCTCTGATTAGATTGGAAGGGGTGATTCAGAAGGCTGGAAAGTAATCAAGGTGGGAGATTGAGGAGGGCCTGGGTGAGTTTTAACTGTAGGGATACAGAGAACAGGATAAATCTTAGAAATATTATGGAGGCAGAAGCAACAATATTTGGAATCAAGAAAGAGACTTGGAGAAGGCCCTAGATAATTAGCCTGGATGACATCCAACAGTTGCCCAAGTAGTGGAGTAATTTGGCTCCACTACAGAGGCAGCCTTACCCTCTGGCAACCTCTTGGTCTCACAAGGATACAGTGTTCTTTCAGTCTTCATGATGAAGAATAAAACAGCTATTGTGAAGAAGCTCAGCAACTTTAAAAAAAATGCTCTTTTGGGAGCTTTTCAAGTTTATGCTTTTTTAAATTGTTATACTACAGAAACCTGGGAAAACATTAGAAACTATGGGTGAAGCTCAATTTTTTTAATGCAGTGATATCAATAAGGCTTTAAAGCATTTGTGACGGGTCTTGCACCGCAACACCCCTTTGTGCCAGAGCCTCACCTCTCAAGTTTCCAAGCCTGCCCTCTTTAAGGGCATCCCGATGGGGCCTAATGGCCAGTTCCCCCACACTTGCCCCAAGTCTCAGGGCAGCACAGCCCAACAGCCAGAGTCCATCTAACTCACCCCAAAAGTCAGGGCAGCATGGCCCAACAGCCAGAGTCCATCTTTCCTCCTCTAAGGCAGGGAAGTGTCACCTAATGGCCAGAGGAGTAGGGGGATCAGGGCTCACCCTCTCCACCAGGTCCCAACCCAGGGTTCTCCTAGTGGCAGGATATCCCTTGCCCTTGGCTCAGTGGGGATCCACCCACAACACACCAAGCATCAGTGCTGCTTTAACACAGCTTGTCCCTGAAGTTCCCCTGGGTCACTTCCTACCCTCAACACCATAATCTCCACTCTGGGGTTGGGGGGGGGGGGTCCTCCAGTCTGTTCCCCTCTCTCAGGTCCTCCATCTGGGACACAGGGTGCATGCTGGATAGACTGGATCCTGGAGCATTGGCTGTCCCTCCTCAGGAGCTAGCTGTGTGCATCCTTCTCCCCCAGTGGTCAGCCCAGACTGAGCAGCTTTGCAGGCTTTTATACCTAGTCTCCAGCTGGAGCATGCCCAACAGGGCTTCTGGGGCAGGGCTTCCTCTGCCAGGAAGGAAGAGTTAACCCCTGCAGCGCCAGCATGGGGACCCTCTGCCCCATCACAGTATATAAAAATAAATCTAGAAAAAGAAAGTTCTACCTTCTTGAAATATTCCACATGTGTAATGATCTCTGTATCCTGCTGAATCACACTCTACTTTTAGTGGAAAACTCACTACAACTTGAAATACAGAACCCGTAGGGTGTCTCTATAAATTACCTGGAACAATACCAATAATCTGAGTACTGCACTGAAATTGCTTCTTTTGTTATCGACTTGCATTGTAGCTAATGAAACAAACTCAAAAATAAATTCTAAAAATGAAAAGAAATAGATGACAATTAAAGCAAGTTAAGGAAAAATAAGGAGCTGGAATTTTCAGAAAGAAGCATCTGATGAAGAAGACATGGTAATAACTGGCAGTGTTTTAGAAATTAAACCAGATTATTAGAATGTCTCATGAACAGAGAGTTCTTTTCAGAGTTCTACAGTATAACAGAATGCAATTAGGTTTAATGGGCCTGATTCGCCTCTCACACTGGTGTAGATCAGGTAAAATTCCACTGAAGTTTTAGTTTCATGCATGTTCTTTCCCTGTATCCAGAAAATATCATTACAGATGCTTTCAGCATAGTATATTAATTGTATATTTATGACTTTTCTCACATTACATTCTTATCTTTCCACTCCTCCATTTTTAGGTCTATTTGTCACAACAATCAAAATTTGAATTAAAAAGAACAGTAAAGTGTTTCTTTAGACTAAACTCTTATCTGATGCATTCACAGCTATTAAGCAGCCATTTATCATAGTGGTTTGTGTGGTTTTTTTTATTAGAGACAGCTAGTCAACACTTCTGCTGTATTTGCTCTTGTTGGATGAAGGTTTTGCTTTTCTCATAGAGCAAAGCTAGCCAATGAGACATTCCATTTGTGAACAGTTAGAAGGTAGCACACAAAGTTACACATGGGAAATGCAAATGTTTATCATGAATGAAAAGAGCCATTTGAAAACCTTGGTACAGAACATTTCCTGTTATTCCCCTCGGAACCTTTTAAGGCTGAGGAAAATTGAAGTTCAAAACTAGTGTTTTGAATCCAAATGAAGAATAACAACATTAACGGCTTTTTGAGAACTGGAATATAGAGGTACTTGAACTTTGTACACCTTTAGCTAGTGTTCTGTCTTGCTGTGCTCTTTCATAACATTAATGGACTTTGAATCTCTAATCCAGAGTGACCATTTACAGACTTTTATCCCACCTAAGATGGTGGGCAATGATTTCTCTGTAACTTTCATGGAAAGCTAGAGAGAACTCTATCCGCAACGCCTTCTGAAGTTTCATTGCAAAGATCCTATTGAGTAGCTCAGATGAGAATTCCATATGTTGGCACAAGTATCTTTACTGGCTGTCACTGAGATAGTGCAATGTTTAAAACCCATAACATGTTTCCTTTATTTTATTCCAAAATAGTAATTGAAAGAATATTTGCCTGTTTTTAAACCTATTGTGGTACTATTTAGACTCTCCTGAGTTTGGAATTACTCTGAACAATTTTAACAGGCTGTAACCCTCTTTAATTTAAAGTTTCTTCACTCTGAGGTGATTAACTTAACTACGGCCAAACTTGTAATTTACTCTTTATACCCAATGTTTGAAGATGATTCAGATTCATTTATGTGCCCACCTAACTCAATTGATCCTGTTTGAAACATTTCAGGCTACCTTGCTGTTTTTCTTCACACTTCTCAGCTCTCCTTGATTTCCTTTTGATCTTCTTGGCAGCCTGGGGTGGGCCTGTCTGGAATAGATTTGGACTGATTTCAAACCATATTTTTTAGATCAGCCTTTGTTAATTTTTTTTAGAGTAAATTTAGTTTCAATTCGTTTGATTTGTATCAGAGGGGTAGCCGTGTTAGTCTGGATCTGTAAAAGCAACAAAGAATCCTGTGGCACCTTATAGACTAACAGACGTTTTGCAGCATGAGCTTTCATGGGTGAATACCCACTTCTTCGGATGCAAGACAGTTTCTTCACTCTGAGGTGATTAACTTAACTACGGCATCCGAAGAAGTGGGTATTCACCCACGAAAGCTCATGCTGCAAAACGTCTGTTAGTCTATAAGGTGCCACAGGATTCTTTGTTGCTTCGTTTGATTTGTGATCCAGGTCTCAAGGTTTGAGACATTTACTATTTTATAAATCTGTGTGATTGCTAAATTTTATAATTCATGAATATGGTTTCACTATTTTGCTGATGATAATGAAGAGTTAACATTTCAATCTAGTTCAGGGATCGGCAACCTTTGGCCCGCGGCCAGCCAGAGTAAGCACCATGGTGGGCCGGGCCGGTTTGTTTACCTCCCACTGGCCGCGGTTCGCTGCTCCAGGCCAATGGGGGCTCCAGGAAGCAGCAGCCAGCACATCCCTCAGCCCACGCTGCTTCCCATAGCAAGAGCCGGTGCAAGGATATTTTGCACCCTAGGCAAAACTTCCACCTTGCACCCCCACTCCGATGTCCAGCCCCCACCTTCCTATGACCAAGTTCCCCCCAAGGGCCCAGATGTTCACAAAGTGCAAGGGGCACCTGGGGGGCTGCAAAGAGGGGGGTCATATGGGGACTCTTCCAGGGGGTGAAGCTGGCAGAGAGGGGGGTGCATGGGATTGTTCCAGGGGGTGGAGGTGGCCAAGAGGTGGAGGGGGCGGGGGTGTAATGGCAGGGGCAAAAAGGCCTCATTGCAGGGGGTGCAGTGGCAGGGAGGGAGTGGCACAAGGGAGAAGTGAGCAGGAGGGGGTTGTTGCAAGGGGCTGGCAGGCGGGGGGGGTGTCTGTGCCCAGGGTTGTTGCATCAGGGTGAAGGTGGCAGGGAGGGGTTTGCACAAGGGAGGAGTGGGCAGGAGGGAGATGGCAGGCGGGGGGGCAGGGCCCCGAGGCTGATGCACGGGTGAAGGTGACTGTGGCTGGCTCGGGGGGTTGCTGAGGCAAAAGTGGCAGGACAGGGTGGGTTGTCAGGGTGGGGGGTACACAGGAGAGAAGGTAACTGGTCGGTGGGTGTTGGAGGGAGTGGCACTGGCTGAGGGAGGGGTGCCCGGGTTGCTCCCATATACACCATTCCCCAGGCCAGGGACTGGACCTGCCCACCCCCCGGCGCTCTGTGGGCCCATGCGGCTCCCCGGTTAGATACCTTGCAGGCGGAGTAGACACCCAGCTTCTCCGCCCGAAGAGCAGGGCACAGCTGCACCTTCTTCCCTGCGCCGCAGGCCGAGCCGGGCTCCCCCCCGCCCCTGGGGCTCTCAGCGGTGGCACAGGCAGCCAGACCCCCCGCACCCGAGCCTGCTGCCGCCGTCACTGCTGAGAGCCTCGGGGGCGGCAAGGAGCCCGGCTCGGCCCACGGCACAGGAAAAAAGGTGCAGCTGCTAGAACTAGACTCTCCCCTTCCCCGCTCTGCTGCCGGCTGTTCCCCCGGGGAGAGGGACTGGCCGCGCTGCGGGCGGCCCCTCTGGAGCCGGGAGGCGGGGAGCAGAAGCAGCCTTGTGCTCCACTGTTTAAAAAAAATTGGGAGGGCACCGTTTTTGGTGCCCCCCAACCACTTGGCACCCTAGGCTGCCAACTAGTCTGCCTAGTGGTTGCACTGGCCCTGCCCGTAGCCCCCATTGGCCTGGGACGGCGAACTGCAGCCAGTGGGAGCCACGATCGGCTGAACCTGTGGACACAGCAGGTAAACAAACTGGCCCGGCTTGCCAGGGTGCTTACCCTGGCAAGCCACATGCCAAAGGTTGCCGATTCCTGATCTAGTTAGTACTATAACAGTGTTAACCAATTGTTAGTGTGGTGATCATGTCAGGAAGGTGGCAGATAAAGAAATCTAGTAAAACAAATTCTGGTGAACTTCAGTCTTGCTCGGAATGGCATCTTCTCTGGCAGTTTACTTGGGGTACGTCCATACTACCCGCCCGGGTCGGCGCATAGCGATCGACTTCTCGGAGTTCGATATATCGCGTCTCATCTAGACACGATATATCGAACTCCGAACATGCTCCCGTCGACTCCAGAACTCCACCACCGCGAACAGCGGTGGCGGAGTCAACGGGGGAGCCGCAGACTTCGATCCCGCGCCGTGAGGATGGGTAAGTACTTCGAACTAAGGTACTTTGAGTTCAGCTACGCTATTCGCGTAGCTGAACTTGCGTACCTTAGTTCGAACAACCCCCCCCCCCCCGGCCCCCCAGTGTAGACCAGGCCTTAGATAATAGTTCAAGTTTCCACATGTGAACATAAATGTTTATAGCAGTTGAATCTAGGAGTTTATGTCTTTGGATTTATCTGCAGATGAACACTTTGTATCTGTTACAAAATCATTTTGTATCATCATAATGTGGCCAGGTAAAGACTTCTGCTTAGCAAGTGTTATATGGGATGTTAGGAAATATTTTTGTAGATTTTAGTGGCAAGATTTTGTAACTCATTTTCTGGGCTGTTAATATTACTACTATTTTACCTTTTATATACCACATCAAAAGCCAACACACTATGTTGGTGTATAACACTGATACTAGAGTTTTAAGCAGAGCTATATTAATCCCTCCTATTAGCAGCTGAGGACCTGCCCTTCTGGGTCTCAGTTGCCACAGTGTAAAAAGAGATTATAATACTTCCCCACCTCGCATTGGTGTTGCATGCTCAAAATTAAGTGATGGGGCCAGATAAATGCCTAGCCAAAAAGGCACAATATTCTTGTTTGCTTATAATCACACTCTTCATATTAAAATAGCAATAGTCTCATTTGAGGTGGTTAACTAGTAGTGAAAGAATTTAACATCACATCTAGCTTATTATTTCAGGACTCAAACTTTTGGGAGATATTTTCAATGCAAGCTGTCAAGCTGTCATCAACTGATGACCATCTAGATAGTGGAATCACTATGTTTTTTACTATTGCACAGACAGCATCTGACCACAGAAAACTGACATGATAAATGTAACTTGTAATTACATGATGCAAAAAGGTACATAGTACAAAAAATTAAATACATATCTATGGAAAAACAATATCAAATGGCAGCGTTGGATATGCATTTTTACAACATTCTCTTTTATTTAACCAAATTTTCTGTGCGGGAATACAAAAAATTTGGTTAAATAAAATCTGTTGGGCCTGATTCTGACCACACACTCATTTTATACTTGTGTAACTCCATTGGCTACAGTGGAGTTACCCCTGATTTACACCGGTGTCATTTAGATCTGAATCAGGTTTATCGTTTGTGAATTTACATGTGTGAACTAAAATAGAATTGATAAGCAGTTAGAAGACTTGCTTTTGAACATACTTTTGAGTCTCTCTCATTAATTTTCTTCTTTTCCAGCTAGTTTTATGGCTCTTTTTCATTTCTTCTGACTACCTTCCAAAGCCTAGTCTCCCTCACCAATTCTCCAGTGAACAGTTCTTTATTATTGATAATCTTAAAATTATTCAGTGGTTAGTCTGGTACTTTTCATGATTATATTGTCCATTTCTTAGCAGACATAAATATATCAATTTAATGCAGAGCTTCTGAATCTTTTTCAAGCTATGACCTCAGTTTTCACAATGAAAAAAAATTGTGACCTTAATCCCTCAATTTCTATGAGTACATTACACTTACAAGTGAAAAAAATAAAAGTAAAAAATAAAGTATTAGTTAAAGACCCTAACATCTTATAATATATCTAATATTGCAAGGGCCGGCTCTACAGTTTTCGCCGCCCCAAGCAGCGCACCGAATTGCCGCCGCAAATGGCGGGGCCAGTCCGTGTGCTCTTAGGGCGGCAGGCGCGTTTCCACGGCGGCAGCAATTCGGTGGCAGCTTCTATGTTTAGCTGAAGCCGCCACGGACAGCTAAACATAGAAGCTGCTGCTGAATTGCCCTCACCGCGGAAATGCGCCTGCCGCCCTAAGGGCACATGGACTGCTCCCGCTTTCCGCGGCGGCAATTCGGCCGCTGCTTGGGGGGCAAAACAACAGGGACTGCCGCCCCTTGCAGATTGCCGCCCCAAGCACCAGCTTGGAATGCTGGTGCCTGGAACCAGCCCTGAATATTGCACATACATCTCAGACAGTTATGTGGCAATAACGAGGAAAAGGCAATTACTAAATTCATTTTCAATTTCTTATAATTCTTGTCTGTGGGATAACTGCTTGTTTGACGGAGTAGAGGCAATCTAAAATATGGTTCCAGGCAGCTGATTTGTAAGTGAAGATTGCCCTAAAACAGCAAGACAGCATAATTTTTTTTCCAGTTAAATATATATTGAAAATTTCTGTTAGAAAGGAAAAATAATTGGGACTCAGGACATCTCTGACAGACTCCCTGTGTGCATTGTACAAAGCACTTAATCTCTATGTAACTCACTTCCACCTCTGTAAGATGAGTTAATATTTCCTCCCATCTTTTGTCTGCTGTCGTTAAATTACAACATTTTTTGCAGCAGAGACTCATTCTAACTATGTGTATGTATTTCACCTAGCACAACAGGACCTGCATCTCAGCTGGGGCCTCTATGTACTACTAGAATGCAAACAACAACAATTAATAATATGCTGAAGAGCTATTGTATCCAAGAGCAAAAAATAAAGCCGTGAGGACAACTGAACAGGCATACTGTGGAGAGATACTCAATGCATCAAGAGGAATTGGATTAATCCATAGCAAAATTGGTCAACAAAGGTGAAAGCAGTAACAAATATGGAGAAATAAAAGTAATACTAAATGCAGGTTAAAAGTAACTGTAACAGTAATGAATTATTTGGAAAGAAGTTGTAGAAAAAGGTCAGGCTGGTGAGAAAGTGTCTTTGTGTTGACATTTACCACATGGAAATAGGCCGCCTGGGTTTCACTTTGAATGAAGAAGGGCTATTTAACATTTATAAGCGTTGAATTGTAATGCAAATAAAAATGTGCTTATGTAAAGCTTATATAACAGGATGCCTGATCAAAATTAGACAGAGAAGCTGTTTTAAATTCAATATCACATTCAAATCTGTCCCTGGAAATTATTTAAAACACTACACTGAAAAATTTTATATTTGGGCTGATTACAGATGTTACTACCACATTGAAAAATGACATTTACAATGTATTCAAAAGGTTATAACAACAGCACTATGGAGAAAGAAAGATTTATTTTATTTTTTGTCTCTGTACCTAAAAACAAAGCTCAGTCACTCCATTCACTATACAAAAGAAAAACATGCCATTATTGTAATCTGTTAACATTATTGTTTAGTGGACATAATGATTTCTGTTTCTTATAAGCAAATAGATTGATACCAAACTTCAAAACTAACAGTATTTTAATTTTTTAAAATGTATTTTAAATATGTACAGAAAGAGAGAGAAAGAATGTTGCTGCTCTAGAAACTAAGTGACGGCAATGATGTGAGAAGTTGGAAAGAAAAGTACTACTTAATATTCTATGTACACTAGACTGAAATCTATGGGTAATCTGTGATGTTGCCTTAAGGATAGTAAGCAATAGTTAAAAAATGCAACACCTAGCCACTAACATCCCATATCAAAAGTCTTTCTAACAATTGTCCAAATTATGGAGATGTTTTTCAAAATACGTTTACTAATTTTCAGTTTTCAAACGTTGATTCATAGATTCCAAGGGCAGAAGGGACTATTCTGAACATCTACTCTGACCACCGAACACAAGTCATAGAACTTCCCCAAAATAATTCCCAGAGCTTCTCTCTTAGAAAAGCCTCCAATTTTGATTTAACAATAGTCACAGATGGAGAATCCACCATGACCCTTGGCTAATTACTCTTGTTAATTAATCTAGTGGTTAATTACTCTGATATGTTAAGAAATTCCACTTTATTTCCAATCTGAATTTGTCTAGCTTCAACTTCCAGTCACTGGATCATGTTATATCTTTATCTGCTAGATTAAAGAACCCATTATTAAATATTTGTTTCCCATATAGGATTTATAGACTGTAATCATGTCCCCTCCTTAACCTTCTCTTTATTAAACTAAATAGATTGATCTCTTTGAGTCTATCACTGTAACGCATGTTTTCTAATCCTTTAATCATTCTCATGGCTCTACTTTGAACTCTCCAATTTATCAACATCCTTCTTCAATTGTGGGCACCAGAATAGGACACAGTATTCCATCAGTACTTCCACAAGTGTCAAATATAGAGGTAAAAGAACCATCTTAAGATTCCCCTTTCACGCATCCCAGGATTGCAGTGGTTCTTTTGGCCACAGCATCACATTGAAAGCTCATGTTCAGCTCATTATCTATCACAACCCCCAACCTTTTTCAGTCACTGCTTCCTCAAAAAGAGTCCCCCATCCTATAAGTATGGCCTACATTCTTTGTTCCTAGATGTATACATTTATACTTAGTCGTATTAAAATGCATATTGTTTGCTTGCACCCGATTTACCAATCCAGATCATTCTGTATCAGTGACCAGTCTTTATTATTTACCACTCCCCCATTTTTTGGGTCATCTGCAAACTTTATCAGTGGTGATAGTTTTATGTTTTCTTCCAGGTCATTGATAAAAATGTTAAATAGCTTAGGACCAAGAGCCAGACCCTGCAGGACCCCACTGAAAACACACCCACTCAATGATGATTCCCCATTTACAATCACATTTTGAGACCTATGAATTAGTCGGGTTTTCATCCATTTAATTTATGCCATGTTAATTTTATATCGTTCTAGTTTTCTAATCAAAGTGGAGAACCAATGTTGAAGGCCAATTCAGTCAGAGTGGATGTGGTCCACTCCCAATAATTGATAAGGAGGTGTCAATACCAAGAGAGGGAATATGTGTGGTATATGCCATCATGTGCCAGCAATGCCCCTCTGCCATGTACATTGGCCAAACCAGACAGTCTCTACGTAAAAGGATAAATGGACACAAATCAGACATCAGAAATGGTAACATACAAAAGCAAGTAGAAGAACACTTAAATCTCCCTGGACATTTAATAACAGATTTAAATGTAGCCATTCTTCAACAAAAAACACTTGAAAAAACAAACTTCAAAGAGAAACTGCAGAGTTACAATTCATTTGCAAACTTAACACCATCAATTTGGCTTGAATAGGGACTGGGAGTGGCTGGCTCACTGCAAAAGCAATTTTCCCTCTCTTGGTATTGACACCTCCTCATCAATTATTGGGTGTGGACCACATCCACCCTGACTGAATTGGCCTTCAACATTGGTTCTCCACTTGTAAGGTAACTCCCTTGTCTTCATGTGCCAATATATATTTATGCCTGTATCTGTAATTTTCACTTCATGCATCTGAAGAAGTGGGTTTTTTTACCCACAAAAGCTTATGCCCAAATAAATCTGTTAGTCTTTAAATTGGCCCGGACTCCTCATTGTTTTCATGGATGCAGACTAACACGGCTACTCCTCTGATACTTGATACTTTTTCATTATTATTAATAATTCTACCATTTTTGTCTAATAATGGACCAGTACCTTTTTGCTCCTAATAAATTTTAAAAATTCCTTCCTATTGTGTTTAACCCTGCTGGACATAGATTTCTTCTTGTGTCCCTTTGCATCCCTTATCAATTTTCTACAATTTCTAGCTTCTGATTTATATTCATTACTATCAACTTCTCCTTTCTTCCATTTGTTTATTTTTTATAGATGCCTTCGCTTCCCCTCTAAACCATGTTGGTTTTTTAATCAACATAGCCTTTTTCCTCAATTGTGGGACTGTGGCTTTTTGGGCATCTAGTAAACTGTTCCTAAATTATTATAATTATCATTTACATAACACATGTGAGATATTTGTCTACATATTTCCCAGTCAACAAGTTAAAACTGAATACCATAACATGCAATTTCCATTTACAGAATAATTTAGTTATTCACCTCCACTATCCCTAGCACTGATATTATATTGGTAAAACAAGTATTACTATACCAAAATTTGTTGCTGGCATTACACAAGGAAACACATTGATACATCTCTATCAAATATAAGGAATGCAAGTAGTCCATACAAGTTAAATCTGGTCACAGAAAGAGCTCTTTCCAAGTCATCCCTTGAATCTATGACTTCTACCCATTGTAAATATAATTATCTTGGGCTTCCATCATACTTTAAGCACCTTGAGAGATGCAGTCCGAACTAAGTGATGAATACATAGATGGATTGTTATACTCATGGGTGGCAGGTGAACGCGCCCTTGGGGGAGGCTAGCCATTGGCCCCTCCCCCTCTGTCCAAGTACCCGCCCCTTCTGCTCCCTCACTGGAGCCCGGAGCACACCACGGCCACTGCCCCCTCCCCCACCCCCAGCCCCAGCGTGGTCTCAGTGCCAGGAGGCCGGGTGGCCTGTGGCATGGTCTTGCGCACCAGGGGCCCCAGCCTGCCTGCCCCAACCGCTCGGCCACAGAAGGGAGCAGCAGGCAGAAGGGGGCCTGGTGAAGCATGGGCGGGGCCACCCTAGGCTGTTTGTGGAGGCATTGCCTTCCTTGCCTACAATACCTGCTGCACATGGTTATATTAATATTGAATCACATCTGAAATGACAAACAGGTAATAGTTCCCTGAAATACCTATGCCGTTATATACCACTTCCTGCTCTTCCATGCCAAGCTATAAGAACATTTATCTCTTTATACATTATGAATGTATATACTTATTTTTAAATCTTGTCTTCTTCTTCTGTCTTATGTAAGCAGCAGGCCAGGATTTCCCCATTCGTTAACTTCTTTTCTTTTACTTTTCTAGAAGACCTTGCTAACTACCAATGTTTATTTTTGGTTTTGTTTTGTTTTGTTTTCCCTGACGGTTTATTCTGCCCATGCTGGAATCACACCAGCAGCTCGGTAACAATTTAAAGAGACAAGATGGGTGTGATAATATCTTTTATTGGACCATTTTCTGTTGGTGAAAGAAACAAGCTTTTGAGCTCCACAGAACTCTTCTACAGGCCTTTCCTACCTTGTCTCTCTCATATCCTGTGACAAATCCAGCTACAGCAACACTGCAAATAATTTAAAGAATCCTTTATTAAACACATACACTATCCCACAATTACTGGACCTTTCAGTTTTTCCCAACGTAAGAAATCCTGAGGTATTCCCTGGGCTCCTAAAAGGGAAGGTGCAGGGAGCTGTCTCCCAAACAGCCTGCACTCCAGAGAACTCTCCATGCCTTTTAAGACACTGCTGATGTGATTCATTCACACTTTGCCCCAGGAGTGGCCTTCATCTTGCTTTAGGAACTATTACGCCTTACTTCCTCTATTTATTAAGCACCACTCTAAAAAGGTAATGATTCCACAATGCTCTGAGCATGACTACCACACTAAATATTCTTCAACTGAGACCCTTTTAATGTACAATTCTTAACTATTAACATTTTTCTATGCTGTATTAAAAGTCAAAGCTTTAAATCTTGAATAATGGATTTCACTCATTTACATATTCACAAGCTTGTCCATAAATATTTAAGAACAACTAGATACTTACATTTGAGCCAGTAGAAGACTTTCCCAACATATCTATAAAAACTACAGAGAATTCTCTCTGTGCTCCATTTCTCTTCTAAGAAGCCTCTCTCCTTCCAGTTTATTCTGTTTAGCATTTGCTGCAGTTTCTCAGCACCCTTAAGTTCTTTCAGGTGAAGAATCTTCTATTTTTTTCAGCTGCTCTAAGTACTAGCTCTGTTCAGAATGCTGCAATTAAATGCTCTTTTTCCAGATTTCTGCCTTTAAGTTAGCTCCATATCCTATAAAATACATTGATGGCTGCAGTCACCTTTTCCAAACCTTTGTCACAAGGTTTGTTTGATAACTCTCTCTCTCTCTGCATGGCATATTGTTATTGTTTCAATTTTTGCTTCTTAATCATCTCTCCTTTTTCTTTTCATTCAATAGCCTGTTCTTTAATCTTTTTTTCTTCTTACGTAAAATATGATTTGGCTTATGCCTCTTCGTTTTCACCTGCTGCTTATAAGTAACTAGATGAGGAAGAGATTTCTGATAGTCAATGGCTCTTTAATATTGCAGGAAAAAAAAGTATAACAAGATCCAGTGGTTGGAACCTGAATGTATATAGAGTCAGACTAGCACTAAGGTATGTATTTTTAACGGTGAGGGGAATTAACTATTGGAACAACTTACCTGAGGACGTGGTGGATTCTCCATCGCCTGAAGTCTTTAAATCAAAAGGGGTATCTTTCTAAAAGATATGGGATAGCTCGAGCTATGGGATAGATGCAGGAATTATTGGGTTAGAAGCTATGGTATGTATATGCAAGAGGCCAGAATTTTCTGATCATAAAATCTATTAAATGCATTTACTTCCACTTACTGGCTCCTCGATAGTATTCCTGTATTATTCTAGTTCATAGACTCATAGAATCTCAGGGTTGGAAGGGACCTCAGGAGGTCATCTAGTCCAACCCCCTGCTCAAAGCAGGACCAAACCCAACTAAATCAACTAAATCATCCATTAACAGAAGAATCTACCTTTTTTTCTAGATATTGTACCTTAAATTTTGCTTCTTTAGATGTTTAGCTCTTTCAATGCATATCTTAAATAAAAAAAACCACCACACACACACCACTTTCTCCTGAATATTTCTCTTTACCATACTAAAATAGCTCATTCCTGTCCAGCAGTTTCCTTTGTTCATCTTATCCAGTTCTGCTACTAATTGTAAGTGTTTTTTCCCCCACGCACTTGGCCGAACTGTTCTTTTTCCACACCATATTTTTCTTATTGTTATTTGTGTATTTGATTTTTTAATATCTTTAGAATGCTGCCTTTGGAGGGGGGGCATCTGTCAGTGATTTTTTTATCTCAGTCTCTGGTTGCAGAAGATTCTCACAAATGCTTACTGCAAGAGAACTTCTGATATAGTTCTTAGTTGAATCTGGTCCACAGAGCCTATCATACTGCAGATCCTTACTACTCTATAAGCAGCTCCATCTTTGCATTTCAGATAAATTATATTACATAACCACATCTTGCATTTTAGTTACCTTTCTAAATTGATGTCACAAATCTATCCTATATACATAGGTGTCCTCAAAGACAACAAATTGGTCATTTGTATCCATATTGACCTACCAACATCCACACTGTTGTCATTATATATATATATACACCTCTTGCCTTGGTTTCCTGTTTGTGGCAACATATATAGGAATTTGGAGTGAAATCACTGTTGTGGTCTACTAAATTGACAATAAAGCTGGGAGATAGAAGACCTGAGTTCCACTCCTAACTGTGCCTCTGATTTACTGTGTGCACTTAACCTCTCTGTTGTGCCTCAGTTACCTGTAGAATGGGGAATAATACTGCTTATCTACCTTCATAAAGTACTTTGAGATCTACTAAAAAAGTACTTTATGCAGTCAATTGTAAGGATTATAAATTAACATCATCCATCAAAATTAAAGTCTTCCCTCAACAAATGCTGCATTTCCTAATCTGCAATGTAAAGGATCCAATCTACATGGTATTCAGTCACTGATAATACTAGCTAGCTGAATGCTGCTGCATATACACAGATTCATGCTTGGGCCAAGATTGACATTCAGACGCATACCTCTCCCACATTTGGTTTGGCACAGAAACTAAAGCAGCTGCACTTGGTAGTGAAGGGGTCAATAATTCTTCTTTGGCGCATCTCAGGATTTGGGCATTTACCAGCTACAATAATGCTGAAAATGGTATCAGAAATAAGTGTAATTTTCCAGCTCACACTCCTCTGCCTTATTTACAGAATGGAAACAGGTGTCAAAAAAACACACAGTCTGCTTGGGAATTAAATTCAGCAAAGAAGTAGACAAAACAGTAAGGTATAATTGGAACCTGAAAGGCAGATTAAGAAAGACCTAGGAACAGGATCAGCATCTTATCCTCTGGGGAAGAATAAGGGCAGTTAAAATGAGGTCAACATTGCAATTTAATTATTGTGTACAGATGCTTCCACTAGGCACCCCAACATTGTACTTTGCATAGTAAATTTAAAAAATGGTAATACAGCAAATTGCAAGGCCAACCATGTAGAAAACTTGAAAACATATAAGAACATAAGAATGGCCGTACTGAGTCAGACCAAAGGTCCATCTAGCCCAGTATCCTGTCTACCGACAGTGGCCAATGCCAGGTGCCCCAGAGGGAGTGAACCTAACAGGTAATGATCAAGTGATCTCTTTCCTGCCATCCATCTCTACCCTCTGACAAACAGAGTCTAGGGACACCATTCCTTACCACAATATCAAATTACACTGTTGCTTACACATTTATCTCATTATCTATCTGCTTATGTTCTTATACATGCACATCACTGTAATACCTGAGCACATTTTAGCAGAAACACATGGAGGAGCTAAGATTTCTCTCTTCATCCCAGGTTCAGGGACTTTTTCCTATTTCTATTACTGTAGCATGTAGGGTTCCCAGCTGAGATCAGTGCCTCATTGTTCTAGGCACTATACATACACCATGACACTCCCTATCACAGAGATCTTACATTTTAACTCAACAAAGTGGGAAGAGCAAACAGGCACAGAAAGGTGAAGTGACTTGTCCAAGATCACACAGCAGCTCAATGGCACTACCAGGAAGAGAAGCAAAGTCTCCAGAGTCCCAAACTGTACCTATTCCCTGGACCACACTGTATCTTTGTTTCCTTTTGCATGTAAAGTTATTATAGGAGCACTAGGTCAATGAGGTGCATTTATATTTTATTTGGAAGGAGGTTAGAGCCTTTGTCCTTCTAGTGTGGTCCAGGAATGATTTCCACAACTATGGGCTAGATTCTGAGAAAGCTCTGTCTCCAGCACATGCTAGCTTCACTTTTTTGGTGGACAATTCCTTGTTCCAGTGGAACACAGCTGCCATGAATAGACACATAATATTGGAGACTGAGGCAGTCCAACAGCTAGCACCAGGCACTCCCATGAAGGGAGGATTACAGCTGAAGCTATGGATAGGCCCTGAAGAGACCAGAGTAATGAAATAAGCTTTTGGTGGTCTGCATTGCTGAAATTCTGAAGTCTGTGTCTGACACAAGAAGACAGTCACAGCATCTCCAGATGAACTCAGAAAAGAACATTTTTTACAGCCATAGCTATTTCTGTGACTATTATTGGTGAGAAGAGGGGGCCTAAAGACTGCAGAAAAAAGACTTCAGCATAAAAAGGTTGTGTTACTGTGAAGACAAATTCTTTGAAGAGCTTCTTTCTCCCCACCAGTATCATTGATCCCTTGCCCAAATTTTGTTTCATCCAACTGCTTTTAATCCAGGTGCTGATGTCTCCTAGGAAGACAGCTAGGATGTCTCCTAGCTGGGAAATTATGTTGTGTGCATCTGTTGGCAAGAAGGTGTAGGCCTGGGTGTCATCTGCATATTGTTCACATTGGAATTCATGCTGTTTTACAGCCTGTCCTTGTGGATGCCCAGAGATATGACATAAGGCTGGGCAAGAAGGATGGAAGTCCATAGGTAACCTTCTGGGCGCCTTCTGAAAAAGAACTGAAGCCATTTCAGAGAATTAACCCATGAAATTATGGCTCTCCAAAGGAGACAGTTTTTCCCAGGTAAAAAAATGGAGCAGCAGATTACAAATATAGATTCTCCTACATATCGTAGAAATATTATATTCACCCAAAGATCTGAAAAGTATTCATTCATGTATATAACACTAGAGAAAATAATGGAATTTAGCCTACTGTACTGCATGTCCACATCAAAAACATGGACACAAAAGAATAAACATTTGGAACACCTCATTGAAAGTGAATAGAATTACTTTATCAGCCCACATAGGTATAAAAGGGAAGGTTAAAAATCTCATCTTGTTTAGAGATTGTCTAAATTTGTAATCTTTGAAAACTTGGCAACTAAAACTGAATTCAGACAAAAAGCTTTTGGAGATAACAATGGACAATTAAGATAATCTGGGATGGATCAACATTCAGATCATATTTAGTGACTGCAGTGACCTCTTCTAATGCAATAGTTATTAGATTCAAAATCTCCAAACTTGCTAGGAAGATGGTTCAGAACAATCCATACATTTAAAAAGAAATCAGGTAAAATGATCAATGTTAATTCATTTAATATTTAATCAAATAATGCAATTTAATGTAATTTATATCAAAATATAGATTCACTGGATGATATAAGAGACAGATTTCCAGGAATTTACTAAATGGTAAATCCATATTACCCAAAATCATAGCAATTAATTTGAATTTTCTTCCTACCTCTCTACAGCATAGTTCTTCAGAACATAATCGCCATACTGGGTCAGACCAGTGGTCCATCTAGCTCAGTATCCTGTCTTAAGACAGTGGCTGGTGCCAGATGCTTCAGAGGGAATGAACAGAACGAGGCAAGAATCGAGTGATCCATCCCCTGTCATCCAGTCCCAGCTTCTGGCAGTCAGAGGTTTAGGGACAGCTAGAGCAAGAGGCTGCGTCCCAGACCATCTTGGCTAATAGTCATGGACGGACCTGTCCTTCATGAACTTATCTAATTCTTTTTTGAACCCAGTTATACTTTTGGCCTTCACAGGATCCCTTGGCAATGAGTTCCACAGGCTGACTGTGCATTGTGTGAAGAAGTATTTCCTTTGATTTGTTTCAAACCTGCTGCCTATTAATTTCATTGGGTGACCCCTCATTCTTGTGTTATGTGAAGGGGTAAATAACACTTTCTTATTCACTTTCTCCACACCTTTCATGATTTTATAGACTTCTATCATATACCCCTCTTAGTTGTCTCTTTTCTAAAATCAACAGTCTCCAATCTTTTTTAATCTCCGCTCATATGGATGTTCTCAAAGTACCTGTCCAGAGCATTTTCTAAACAAGAACTGTCAAAAAGATCTATAAATTAATCCCGGGATCCTATAGCTGGGAATCAGTCGTTGCCATGAATGATTCACAAAGGAGGGCAACCCTGGTACCCCCAGGTGTGACGCCACACCCCAAACCCCCATAGCATAACCCAGACTGGCTGTGAGAAGCCAACCTCTTTAATAGCCATTCTCCAGTGAAATCTGCAGGGAAACTACTGCAGTAGAATCAGGTAACTGTGCATGGGCCCATATCACACGAATCCATCATTAACTAAAGAAATTTAGAATCCTGGTGATTTAAAATTCCACAGCTATGAGCTCATTATTCTACAGCGTTTCAATAATAATAAAGCTCTTGGACTTTCAGGTTATTTTTCATGAAGAAAAGATAGATGGAAAAAACATACCAAGAAATTATCCTATGGGATAGGGTAGGGGAGAACATATGGTGATTCTAGTTAGTCTAGGATCCAAAATCAGCTCCAAGACAAACTAACCATCTGCTTACCAGTAAAAATTACCCTGCAAAAAGCACTTGAAAAATGTACCAGATATTTATTTTCTTACCAGAGGACCAAATTTACCAGCTAAAGAACAGTATAACAGAGAACTCACCCTATGAGAGCCAGTATAAGAAACCTATCATCTGTCTGCCGCGGCTGGGATAGAAGGTGCTTCTTCTCAGAGCATAATCCCTGGGCAAAATCTTTTTTTTTTTTAATCCATGTGCTCACTTTACCAGATGATCTCCAGCTGAAGGTGAGGAGGTGATTATCTGAGGCAAGGACAACAGGCAGGTGAAACCAATAGGAAGGGCTGCTTATCAGTTATTGCTTGCTTATAAGATACAGTCACTGAGGAAAATGCTATGGAGCAACAGTCATTCAGCCCTTCTTCCCAGCCTTCCTTTCCTCCCACTTTTCCTTTCTTGTCCTACTATCCCTACTCCTCTTCTGTTCAAGGAATCAAATGAATTTGAAACCACTAGCATTATCTACTTTCCTGGTGCCTAGCTTATGTACTAGAAAGAGATGTCAATCCTTTACGCTCAGCTTTGACACCAAAGGCTGTAGAGACCCTAAGAAAGAAGAACCTGGTAAAGTATCAGAGGGGTAGCCGTGTTAGTCTGGATCTGTAAAAAGCAACGAAGAGTCCTGTGGCACCTTACAGACTAACAGACGTATTAGAGCATAAGCTTTCATGGGTGAATACCCACTTTGTCAGACGCATGTGGTGGAAATTTCCAGAGGCAGGTGTAAATATGCAGGCAAGAATCAGTCTAGAGATAATGAGGTTAATTCAATCAGAGAGGATGAGGCCCTCTTCTAGCAGCTGAGGTGTGAACACCAAAGGAGGAGAAACTGCTTTTATAGTTGGCTAGCCATTCACAGTCTTTGTTTAATCCTGAGCTGATGGTGTCAAATTTGCAAATGAACTGAAGCTCAGCAGTTTCTCTTTGGAGTCTTGTCCTGAAGTTTTTTTTGCTGCAGGATGGCTACCTTTAAATCTGCTATTGTGTGGCCAGGGAGGTTGAAGTGTTCTCATACAGGTTTTTGTATATTGCCATTCCTAATATCTGACTTGTGTCCATTTATCCTTTTCCTTAGAGACTGTCCAGTTTGGCCGATGTACATAGCAGAGGGGCATTGCTGGCATATGATGGCGTATATTACATTGGTGGATGTGCAGGTGAATGAACTGGTGATGTTGTGGCTGATCTGGTTAGGTCCTGTGGTGGTGTCGCTGGTGTAAATATGTGAGCAGACTTGGCATCAAGGTTTGTTGCATGGATTGGTTCCTGAGTTAGAGTTACTATGGTGCGGTGTGTGGTTACTGGTGAGAATATGCTTAAGTTTGGCGGGTTGTCTGTTGTCGAGGACTGGCCTGCCTCCCAAAGCCTGTGAAAGCGAGGGATCCTTGTCCAGGATGGGTTGTAGGTCACTGATGATGCGTTGGAGAGGTTTTAACTGAGGACGGTAGGTGATAGCCAGTGGAATTCTGTTGGTTTCTTTCTTGGGTTTGTCTTGCAGCAGGAGGCTTCTGGGTACACGTCTGGCTCTGTTGATTTGTTTCCTTATTTCCTCATGCGGATATCGTAGTTTTGAGAATGCTTGGTGAAGATCTTGTAGGTGTATTCTTTACCTGGTAAAGAATACCATGGGTTTCCTAGATTTTTTTTTTTTTAATTTTCTTTGGCCATGATAACAAATTCATACAAAGTCAGCACATCATAAGGATGAAAAATCATAAAATAGGAAAATATATTCCTTTATAGCCCAAATTATAGTAGTCTGGGCCCTGAGTCTTCTGTTTCATACTACAAATAACATATGCTGTCAGCATACCAGTAGTCAGCACTGCCAGTGTTCAAAGCATTAACATTTCCAGAAATTTATTAACACCAAAGTGTAAACGGGACAACATGGCCTTACTGCTTCAACCTTTTTCTGTTGTATTTCATCCATAAGCATTCTCAAGCCCCATTCAGGGCATAAGGACCCCTATTCCAAACTGATATGGAGAGTATCATGACAGTTATATTTCTATTGCTTAGTTATGAGTGTTGAATTTACATTTTCCATGCTGATCTTAAATTGATGACCTCCTTTAGGGAACGATTAATGTTAAGATGAATTGTACCAGGTTTATAATACTTTTTAAGATCTCTTCCAATATGTAGCCTACAAATGTTTTTTTAAAAGATTGCAATTATTTAGAGTTTTCTTTGGTATGCAAAGATAAGGTAGGAAAACTGACTGGCATACTGGATGAGGATTTCATTTACTTTTAAACAAAAAAGAGTGCTTCATTGTAAGCAAGCATTTACACTTCACCAAGCTTTGTTCTGTTTAAGACACATTCCTAACTGGTAATTATGGAGAAATCATGTTTATCTCAAATTACCCTATCTTGTGCATTATTATTGATTTATTACAAGCCCGACTACCCAACCCCTCTGGGCTCCTACAATAATGCATCCTTTCAATGAATTAGCAAAACATTTAAAAATGTAACCAATTTATGCACAGAAGTGTTTAGGATAATGTCAGCAACAACTGCCCTTTTGAATATTCACTAATCTTTCAAAATCTTGCTTTAAAGGACAAATGAAGAATATTGCTTATTTTCCAAACAGCATGAATCTGCACTTCTCTACTATATGACAATTTTGCCAGATTTTCTCCATTTTCATTTATGTACAGGTACCGGGCCAATAAAGATTTTAATTTAAAAAGAAAAACACCAAATGGTTGTTACAGAGGTCACTACTGTCCTCTTTCCACTCTCCTGTTGGTTTACGGAGCTCAGTAAGTCTTTGATCCTGCAAGGGCATGGGTGTGACTTATGAGAAGAGAGCACTGAAACTCCTGTAGAATGGGTACAGTGTTTTGTTACTCTGAACACAATCGGATGAAGGGAGCAGGCACTGTTTGCCAGATCTATGTGACCAGCAGAAATCATAAGGCTTTAAAAGCTGGCTGTGAGAGATTTGGCTTTCTTCAAAGCTACGGAACCGTTTCTATCAGTGGCTGGTCCTCATGGCTGCCCCTGCTCTCAGTCCCAATAAAATGTAGCTCTTAAGCACACTTGAGTAGACAGTACTCCTGTCTGGATCTGGGAATAACTGAAAATCCTAAATGTGGCTACGTACACATCATTTTGATTCATGAATATCTAACACCTTATCCCCACCTCCCTCAGACCCACTTTCCCCCTGCTCCCCAGTGCTCTGGTCAGTGTAAGTATAGAGGTTGTGCAATCTTCTTGCTATTCGCTGTTGAAATTGTTACTTGCTCACATGAGGGCTGGAGCCACATCCATTTTGGAATTTCCAAATGCAGCAGAAGGTGGGGGGGAGGTGATTTTTTAAAAAAATGAAGTATTAGACATTTACATTTTCATCAGCTACATTTGAAGTAGACCCTGAAGTATCACAGGAGGTGCACAAGTTCCACTTCCATGAGCATGGACACTAACGGATGATATAGGACTCATCAAGGAAGAGCACAAACAAGAAGAATGACAGGCTATAGGGAGCACCTTTACATGTACGAGAGAGGAAGCAGATACACTGGGCCTGTTTACGAAGGCCATTTTGGACTTTGTTTCTTCAACAGCCTCAGTCTACTGAACTCCTAAAGTTTTATTTTTCAGTAACTTTTAGTAATGTTATTTGTCTCTTTCTTTTTGAACAAATCCGAGTGGCTGCTAAGCATTTCTCCTATGGAAAAAGGAAACCAAAGAACGGGGTGGGGAGTTAGAGAATGAAGGCTGAGAGGTGAGTTAAGAACAAATGAGGCCAAATGAGGTCTGAGTTCTCTCTGAGCAAGAGCTGCAGGATCGGTTCTAATGAGATGACATTAATGCCGACAGGTTTGAGTTTCCATGTGATTCAGAGGAATATTTTAAGTCGCAAATTAAGACACAAACAGGAATTACCTGTTACCGTGTTAACTACTCAATAGCCATACATATTACAATATGTGACTGAGCAAGGTGATCTTTTCAAATCTCACACCACATAACTATAATGGAGAGATAATTACTCAGTGAAACTGGCTGGAAGTAATTTTCTGTAAAATAGAACTGAGAAAAATTTGACAAAGAGACATATATAGTTTTGGGTTCTCAAAGAGAAATTATTTTACCCATATCTCTGTAATCTCTGACAGAACAGAGCTCATTTCCTAGTACTTATATATTTGTAAGCAAATGTAATATTATGTTTCTAATCATTTACAGAGACTAACAGGACATGAATACACAGACTGGGGAGGAAGGATAGCCTTGTGGTTAAGACACCAGACTGGTATTCCTAGGACTCTCAATATCCAACTCTACTCCAGATTACCTGTGTGACCCTGAACAAGTGAATGGGAGTTGGGAATCCAAGGCCTGGTCTACACTGAGGGGGGCGATGTAAGATACGCAACTTCAGCTACGGGAATAGTGTAGTGAAGTTGATGTATCTTATTTCGACTTACCTCCCATCCTCACGGCACGGGATCAACGACCACGGTTCCCCCATCGACTCCACTTCCGCCGCTCACCCTGGTGGAGTTCCGGAGTCGACGGGTGCGCGTTCGGGGATCAATATGTTGCATCCCCTTTGTCCATAGTGTGCCTTTCTTGTCTATTTAGATTGTAAATTCTTCAGGACAGACACTCAGTGTAGGTTTATCCCAGTGCCTTGCACAATGGGGTCCCGATATCAGTTGGGGTTTGTAGGTACTAATGCTTTACATAAAATAAAAAAGAATCATTGTTGTGCCAAGAAAAGGCAACATGCTTCGGTTCCATAACGTGAAGTGCTGTGAGAGAGGGGGAAATCACTTCTTATTGCACTTTTATGCTCACTTAACACCATCAATTGCTTTTTGTTTTGCTTTTGTTTCCCTTAACTAAATCATGATGAATGGCCATAATAAAAGCAAAATATTGTTTTAATTGACTCATTTAATGCACTAGAGAATTGTCCATTTGGCTCCCACTCGAGGGTGTTGTAAAAGCTGTATTCTGTATGTATTACTGCCCATTTCTCTACAGAGGGGCACCAAGAGTTCCGGTTGATTTTTAAAAATAGATGTTTCTGGTGTTCTGAGAGTTAATTATTTTGAACTGTAAAGAAGGCTGTGGTTTTTGTTTGAGTTGTTTGGGGTTTTTTGGTTTTGTTTTTCTGATGGTCCAGTTACCACAGAGTCCTTACTGGAGAAACACTCGCTCTGATTCAGCTCCATTTTTTGGCTCTACTACAGGTTTTTTCCATGATAGGATTTGTGGAGTTTATAACTGAAGAATTTGAAAAGTTGTAGGAATTGTGTCTGAAATCATTCCAGTAAAACCAAATTTTATTGTTCCATCTCCACTCCCAGACTAGCTGATCTCCTAACCAAATGCCATATGGACCTGTAGACAATCAGACCCACCCCTGTGGCACCTCCTGCTGGTGACTTCTGGGAATTAGCTCATTCCAGCTCCAGAGCACCCTCTGCAGGCCCATGATCTGCCTGTCCTCTAGCCCCCGTGTTCCTCCCTGGACCCCGGTGCCCCTTTAACTGGGGTGCTGCTCCCTGGCAGTACCCCACCAATCTGGGTCTCCCCTCCCTGGGGAACCACCAACCCACTATCCCCACTTTGCTTCAGTTTTGGCTACTGCCCAGTCTCCATCCAGCCCCCGTTCCCTGGGGCAGACTGCAGTATAAGCCACTCATCACTGGCAAAGGGGTTTGGACCTGCTTCCTGTGGCTACCCGTGGACTGCCCTCTGCAACCCCCAGTACCTATTAGCCCAATCCTAGGCCACAGCCTGGGGCTTTCCAGGCTGGAGCTCCCCAGTTCCTCTGCCTTTCCCCAACCCTGCTCCACTCAGGCACCCTGTCTCTAGCTCCCTGCAGCCAGGCCCTTCTCTCTCTACAGGCAGAGGGAGACTTTTGTCTACCCCTGGCTTCTCTGCCTTTATAGAGCCAGCTGAGTCTGTTTGGGGCGTGGCCCCAGCTGCAGCCACTTCCCCCAATCAGCCCAGCCTTTTAGAGCTGCTTTCTCCAGCCACCGCCCCCTCCTAGGGCTGGTTTAAGCCCTTTAGGGCAGCAGCAGGGTAACCACCCTGCTACAGGACCCTAGACTATCTTTCTTAAATTGTCAAAGCAGAGGATCCAGGTCAGAGGTCTAGAGGGATGGAGCAGCACTAGGACCCAGTGGAGAAATGGAGAAAATTGAGATGGTGTAATCAGCTCCTTTAATCTAAATGTTCCACATTGCTCTATTTACACAATAGACTCCAAATATCAGCGACTTCATGTCTTTCTGCAGTAAAGCAATTCAGCACAAAGAGAGTTTGTTGTTGACTCTTAGCTAGTGTTGCTCTCATTTAAATGAGTCAAGTTCCAAATTTAACACAGTCCATCCCATACTAGTCTCACTTTCCCATAAAATGTCTCTTGGTTCCTCCCTAGGCCCTAGCCGGTTTCTGTACACTACTACTTAAAATGTAGGTCAACATAGTTACAACATTAAGGAGTGTGAAAAGTACACACTCCTGAGTGCCATCGCTGTGCCAACCTAACCCCCAGAGCTTGCATGCTTCTGACAACCTAGTTACCATTCCTCAGGGAGGTGGTTTTCCTACTGCAATGGAAAATCCCTTCTGTTACTGTAGGCTGCCTCTACACTACAGGGTTCTGCTGGCATAGCTATGGCCCTATAGCTGTGCTGCTATAGTAGTGAACACATGGCCTCAGTGTTATTTATCTGAAGTGACGATGAGCAGGAAGATTCAATGGGACCCTTTCCAGGCACCCTGCTTACCTGAGAGGATTCCATTTGGCTCAAGAATGCTTTCATATGCTGAGATGACTGTGATGTTTGCAGCTGATGGTGTTGTGATGGAAGATGTTAATGGCTGCCACCAAGTGAGTCTTTGATCTATAGAGGATCACAGACCTGGTTAAAGCTTTCTTTCAGGCCGAATGGAAAGAACTTCATGCAGCGAGTTAGCCAGATCAGCTGCTAACCTGTGTGGGCTGAGGGGTTCCCCGATTGCAAACATGGGGTATATCTACACTGCGTCTTAGAGCCAATGTCAATTGAGTTGGATGAGCTACAGCCATGCTGCAGGTCTTTTATTGCAGCATAGACATACCCACAGGGTACATGTACACAGATGACTTGGGCTAAGACTCCAGGGCTGAAAAATTGCTGTGTAGATATTTGGGATTGAGCTGCAGTCCGAGCTCTGGGACCCTCCCATCTCACAAGGTCCTAGATCCCGGGCTCCAGCCAGAGCCCAAACGTCTACAGACCAATTAAACAGCCCCTTAGCCTGAGCCCTGAGTGCCCAAGTCAGGTGTCATGGACCAGGCCCGGGGTTTTAATTGCAGTGTAGACATACCCTGAGAGGGAGCAGAGAGACAGGGCGTCTTGGGGCACAGCACTCCCTGGACAGGCAGGCTTGAAAGCTGTGAGCAGGACACTGCCAGCTGTTAGCTCCTGCAGCATTCAGGGGTACAAGCCTCTGTTTACATTCTTTGTAAGTAAACAGGATTGCACCAATATACCTGACATCACATCAATTTCTCCTCCTAATGGAAACAAACCTGGAAGGCCCCAAATACTGGCAAACCAAAGGAGCAACAATAAGAACCTTTCTAGACACATTATCTTGTCTCTTAGCAAAAACAGCACTTTTCACAATTTCATTTCTCAAGCCAATATTTTACAAAATAAAAATGCAATCATCTAGCCATAAGGCAGAGCTGTCAGGCCGACTACCACACATGCCACCTGGCAGTCATAAAATGGGAAGCCTGCAGATTGTTCTATCACATTTCAGACCTACTATATAATTAATAAAATAAAAATTGATAATTTGCAACAACTCTATAAAAATTATTCTTTTATATTATTAAGCCAGATCGTTTTACTATGCATTGTATTTGTGCATTCTAATGAGATTCCAGCATAGCTATTATACTGATACTCATCTTTTTGTGGCAATATAAAAAATGTAGACTTGGCCTGTACTGATTCTACCCAATTCATTTATTTACCAGTTTCTCTTGTACCTATCACTGTGGGGATTAGACACATGCCTTCAAGTATTAAAATACAGGAGTAGAGGATCTCTCCGGTAAGGTTCAATCCCACAAAGAGCTTTCCACATCAGGACAGAGAGCTTCAGCTAGACTCTGTATTAAATAAAGACCCAGCAACATGCAGAGAGTGGAGAAAATATGCAATGTGTTCACAGCAGTGTCTGTTGCTTAACAGATGGACACTACATTCTGTGCATTTTTAGGCCCCTTATCTTATATACTTGATACATACACAAAACAAAAAGGCCACATGCTGCCAGCTCTAATAGCCTCCCTTCTGCGTGGCCCAGGGCAGACTGGATTCCAGCCCCTGAATTCTGGGAAGGACAGAATTGCTCCCAGCTGTGCATAGGGATACAGTGACATTCTACACAGGGATGCAACAGTAGGCAACCAGCTTTCTTTACCTCAAAGCTCCAATACTGCCTGCACCACCACATGTAGTAGACCGTGCTTAAGTGATATAAATGAGCCAATAGAAGGGAAACATAGTAATCCCCCCTGAAGTTTTGGTATCTACATGTCACTGGGTGGCTGGACTCTGTGGTTAATAATAGGTGCAGCGCCTCTGTGCCAGAGCAGGTGCTCCCAGCTGAGACAGATAAAGGAGCTGCACCTGGGCTATAGAGGGTCAGAGAACTCTCAGCGAGGGTAGAGCTAGAAGGGGAACTGTACAGCAGGGGTTGGCAACCTCTGGCATGCGGTTGGCAACCTCTGGTATGCGGCTCGCCAGGGTAATTACCCTGGCGAGCCGGGCCGGTTTGTTTAACTGCTGCATCTGCAGGGTTGGACGATCGCAGCTCCCACTGGCCGCGGTTCGCCACTCCAGGCCAATGGGCGCGGCGGGAAGCGGCGGACAGCACATCCCTGGGCCTGCACCACTTTCCACAGCCCCCATCGGGAAGGAATTTTCCTCCAGGGAAGATTGGCAGAGGCCCTGGAGTGGGGCATGGGTCTCTTGCTGGAGGATTCTCTGCACCTTGAGGTCTTTAAACCACGATTTGAGGACTTCAATAACTCAGACATAGGTTAGGGATTTGTTACAGGAGTGGGTGGGTGAGATTCTGTGGCCTGCATTGTGCAGGGGGTCAGACTAGATAATCATAATGGTCCCTTCTCACCTTAAGTCTATAAGTCTATGAGTCTATGGGACGGTGAACCGCGGCCAGTGGGAGCCGCGATCGGCCGAACCTGTGGATGCGGCAGGTAAACAAACTAGCCCAGCCCACCAGGGTGCTTAGCCTGGCAAGCCGCGTGCCAGAGGTTGCCGACCCCTGCTGTAGAGTGAAGCCATATGACAAGATGGTCTTCTATAGCAGCCCCTAAAGAAGGGTGTTGAGGCTTGGGGAGAAGACCCAGATGAGACAGAACCCCTGGGAGGAGAAGCTGTGCCTAGTTTAAAGCTGGCTGGAAGATTTATTTTGTGTTCGCTTCTTTTTGGAGCTTTGTAAATAAAGAAACTAGACCCCTGAAGGGCTGTGACTTAATGAGAGGGTCTGTGGGGGTTGGGGGTTGTTTAAAGGAGCCCTGAAGGGGAAAACAGGGACAGGGATGGGGCATGGCAGAGGTTCCCCGGCTGCAAGGGGGGGCTTGGATGTCAGTCATTGTGTTATACTATGTTGGATGTAGGGAAGTTCCACTCCCCCAAACACAAGCTCTGAACATTAACACCAATAACTAAGCATAATTGAAAAAATTCCTTCTAAATACAGCAGGTTCTAAATTCCTGATGTCTTTTCTTCTTATCAGATTCATTCCATAAGTTAAGATGGGGGAAAAAATAAACATGATAGAGGTATATAAAATCATGAGTGATGTTGAGAAAGTGGATAAGGAAAAGTTATTTACTTATTCCCATAATACAAGAACTAGGGGTCACCAAATGAAATTAATAGGCAGCAGGTTTAAAACAAATAAAAGGAAGTTCTTCTTCACGCAGCGCACAGTCAACTTGTGGAACTCCTTACCTGAGGAGGTTGTGAAGGCTAGGACTATAACAATGTTTAAAAGGGGACTGGATAAATTCATGGTGGCTAAGTCCATAAATGGCTATTAGCCAGGATGGATAAGAATGGTGTCCCTAGCCTCTGTTCGTCAGAGGATGGAGATGGATGGCAGGAGAGAGATCACTTGATCATTGCCTGTTAGATTCACTCCCTCAGGGGCACCTGGCATTGGCCACTGTCGGTAGACAGATACTGGGCTAGATGGACCTTTGGTCTGACCCGGTACGGCCTTTCTTATGTTCTTATGTTCTAACTCCTTAATATCATTTTCCCAGCTGAGTATATTTGCAACCTCTTCCCAATAAAATATTGTGTTTACCATTCGCTCAGAGCCTGCAGTCTTTCACGGCTTTAGCTATAACAGTTCCCTGAGAGTTTAGCATAAATTTATATTACTAATAAAACCAATCTGCTGCCTGGTTCTTCAGTCATATCCCAAATAGTCTGATTCAAGGATGATTCAATCAATCCTTCTCCAGAGAAAGAATTTTTTTAAGTTGGAAAAAAAAATAAGCATCAAAGATTGCATCCCCAAAAATGTGGACAAATGAAATTGAACAAGACAGCTCTTTAAAATTTTGGTCCACAGTTTGTAATTCACATTTCTTTCGAAGTGTTCACATTCACTGAAATATGTGGGCAATCTCTGGTGGTTAATTTGAAATTGTCTCATCTTGTGGGCCCAAAACTCAGCATAAGCTAGTAACTAATGTCCTGATCCTGTAAAGACATATGCACAGATTTAATTTTAAGTATATGCCTAGTACCAGGTCATTAAGCCTATGCAGGATCATAGACTGAGATAGCTGTTTTGGATATACTAATCCAAATTCTTAGCTGGTGTAAATGAACATAGCTACACTGAATTTATTGAACATCCATTTACTCAAGTTGACTATCTGGCCAATAAAGCAATATATTCGCATTATGTTATGATCTCATTACAATTCTGCTGTTAATCTGTTTTCCTTTCAGTGTGACATAGATGAATACATTGTCACCCATACTTTTTCAAACAAAAAGGAAATGTGTGATCAAAACATTTAACCTGTTAAATCTGCCAAGAGAGAAAGCTAGCACTGTAGGGATAGGCTATCTACCAAAAGAAAGAACTGAGAAACCATCCCCAGTGGTGTCATATTATCTAGAGCTCACTTAACTCCACCTTGATCCCCAAATTTACTCACATTTGCTGTCGCTATGTTTTGTTTTATTTGAGTTTTTAAATGGTCACCTCATTTCTCCCATGGTTTACTTTATGGACAGAAGAAGAAGATGCCAACTCTGTAATGAAGCACTGTCTTGACTTTGTTAATATTGAAAGGATATGGTCAACCTTTTAATTTGCATCATAATTCACTGTCATAACTTTACAAATAGAATTTGTTCCTTACTGATTTTGTTCTTGCCAGCTGGAAAACATTCATTGGGGGTTTGGGATGTTTCCTCTTGCCACTGGAACTAACACTGACATGACTTTCTTGGTCTATTTCCTTGTTTACTATTTGGATTCTAATATCTAAACTGTATTGTTAAATCTATTCACCTAAATTTGGGTTATTGCTGATTATGTACTCTATGTATCAGATAACTTTTAAAAACAAACTTTGTATTTGTGGATAATCTAGCACTATACGCAGATGTACAGACACTCTTTTCTCAACCTGTGTATTATATAATTTTTTTAAACATTAGCTTTAATAAGTTTTAAGTCTACCATTATGGATTGTCTAGAAAGACCTGGAAATAATGTTTACTAGTTAATTGCTAAGCCATCTGGCCAAAAGCACACACATTATTTCCCAGGGTTCACAATTTATTTCTTTCCAAAGTAGCAGTAGATTTAGGATTACATGTAAAAGAGATGGTTGGAAAATGGAAAGTTTTGACATTCAAAATTTGTTTTTATTTCAAATAATAAAATTTTGAAAGTTTTCTTGGAATGGAAATTCTGAAAATTTTCAATTTTAAAACATTGTGTTTAAATCACATTTAAACATTTTGTTTCAATAAGTAATTTTTTTTTCATTTTAATT
The DNA here is from genome assembly GCF_016161935.1 of Mauremys reevesii. Classification (NCBI taxonomy): domain Eukaryota; kingdom Metazoa; phylum Chordata; order Testudines; family Geoemydidae; genus Mauremys; species Mauremys reevesii. The sequence goes on from NC_052630.1 coordinate 84,637,437, forward strand.
ATATCAAAGCAATATAAAATATTTTAAAATATTAAATAAATAATATAAAGATATAAATATGTAAATTAAATTAACAAAATGTTAACGTTTCAACATTATTGATACAAAATGAGAACGTCAAATTGATTCACTGATACTTTTCCATAAAAATGTCAAAATTAATTCATTCCCACAAGACATTTCAGTTTCAACTAAACAGCATTTTCCAAAGGAAAACTGTTCTGTAAAAAAAAATAAAAATGAGAGGGAATTGACACTGTTGCACTTAGAAATTGAAGAAAGAAAAACAAGTGACATTTAAAGAAACTTAAGTATTTTTAAAGTTATGAATGTTTAAACTTCCTGAATATATGTTAGAATTTTTTATTTAAATGTATAAATCAACCTTAATAAAAGATTAAGCCTCAATTCATCTATCAGTCTCTTACGTGGAGTTCAATAGGTTTACTTATGTGATTAAAGTTACTCACATGTACAAGCATTTGCTGGATCAAGCCTTAGTGAGACAAAAAGCCTGAATTAGTCCAAGCAAAAAAGCTTATTGATACAACACAAGGGCTGTGTTAAGATCCTGCCTAGTAAACACGAAACGTGTGAGACAGGAGCAAAATTAATGTGTTGGAAGCAGAGACGCCAACTTTCTGAGTTCCCGGGGGGTGCTTGACCCCGCACTCCACCATCATATCAGCCACCCCCACAATCTCCTGCAACCCTGTGCCTTTGTTATCCTGATCCTGAGAGATGTCGTGGCCAGACTGGGCCAGAGAGAGGGACCCACATGACATCACCACCTCTACTAGTTCCAGCTGAATACCAACCACCCTCTTGCCTAATAAGAGTCTGGCTTAACTGGCCAAGCCTATATATTTTGCAACATTTCTGTAAGCCTATGACCAGAAGGAAGCAGCTAAAAGCAATGCCCTAAAAAGCCTGATGCTTGCACAAGATTTCCAGGTCTCAGAGTGGCTGATAAGACCACATGCTGTGCCTGTGTTTCTCCAGCAAATGAGAGTCAACATCAGAGAGAGAAACTGCATGAAAGGAAGGAGGGTCAGATTTTAACAACAGCAGCAGCTTCAGTCTATCTCAACTAACTTCTCTTTTCTCCAGACAGAACAGTTATTACCATCTTTAATACTATCTAGCTACCAAACTAGGGTTGCCAACTTTCTAATCACAGAAAACCAAACACCCTTGCCCACCCCCTGCACCATCCCTTCCTCGAGGCCATGCCCCTTTCCTGAGGCCCTGCCCCTGCTGACTCCATCCCTCCTCCCTCTGTCACTCACTCTACCCCACCCTCACTCACTTGCTCATTTTCACCAGGCTGGAGCAGGGGGTTGCGGTGCAGGAGGGGGTGAGGGCTCCGGCTGGGGGGGTGAAGGTTCTGTGATGGGGCCAGAAACGAGGGGTTCAGGGTGTGGAAGGGGGGTCTGAGCTGGGGCTGAGGGGTTGTAGTGAAGGAGGGGGCCCTGAGCTGGGGCTGAGGGGTTGTAGTGAAGGAGGGGGCTCAGGGCTGGGGCAGGGGGTTGGAGTGCAGGAGGGGGCTCTGGGATGGGGCAAGGGGTTGGGGTAGGAGGTGAGGACTTCAGCTGGGGGCTCAGGCTCCGGGCTGGGGCCAGGGATGAGGGATTTAGGGTGCCGGAGGGGATTCCGGGCTGGGGCCGAGGGGTTCAGAGTGCAGAAGGGGCTCAGGACTGGGGCAGGGGGTTGAAGTGCAAGAGGGGGTGAGGGGTGCGGGCAGCACTTAACTCAAGCGGCTCCCAGGAAGGCCAGCATATTCCTCTGGCTCCGTGCGCTGCCCCTGCCCGCAGGCATCACCCCCGCAACTCCCATTGGTTGCGGTTCCCAGCCAATGGGAGCTGCAGAGCCAGTGCTTAGGGCGGGGGCAACGCGCAGAGCCCCCATATGCCTAGGAGCTGTAGGGACATGTCACCACTTCTAGGAGCCGCACGGAGCTGGGTAGGGAGCCTGCCTGCACTGCCAACTGGACTTTTAACGGCCCGGTCACTGGTGCTGACTGGAGCTGCCAGAGTCCCTTTTCGACCCGGTGTTCCAGTCAAAAACCAGACACCTGGCAACCCTATATCAAACAAGGGTTTTTTTCCCTTCTAAAGGCTCTCTTCTGCTAAGGGGAAAGGGAACAAGAGAGGTTGTTTAATGAGAGCCTTATTTAATACTTTACATTTCACATGCTTTAATTGTTTTTTTCTTCTTTTCTGTATCTTTAATATATATTACCACCCCAAACCTAGTTTAAAACTGTATAACATTGAACAGTGACTGGGTTATGTTAACACCGTTGATTCTTTGGGCCCATATATTCCATCTAAAGTGATACAAGACACCCTTATTTAACCTGTTCAAAGCTTCATCAAAATAGTATTCCAACCACTCTCCTTCTACTACCGGTAATCATCTGTTTAATGGCATTTAACAGATCATTGCTAGATCTGTTAGGGTGTAAACACTATCTGTAATCATCTGTTTAGCATTAAAGGTACACTCCATCAAAACAAACATTCTCTCCCTGACCAGTCACAATTTCACTTCTTTATTTAAAAAATAATAGAACTTAATAAGGAATAATTAACCTAATCAGCCACCCTCCTGGCAGGCAGGTGAAATTCTTAGCCTCTGCATAAACCTTCTGCAGCAATATATTTCTGCAATTAAAGTTTCTCTGAAATTAATGAACAATTTAAAAGTAAGAAGGTACATTGAGATATCTCACATTCAACAAAGAAATATTTAGAATATGACATTTAACAACCCATTCCTACTGGTAGGGAAGAAGAAAAAAGATCAATATAAAACATAATTAATAATCAAGAGCAAAAACTATTTATTACAGACACAAGTCATAATAAGCTAAAATACAGTAACTCCCCACTTAATGTCCTCTCGCTTAACGTTGTTTCGATCTTACGTCCCTGCTCAATTGCAGAACTTGCTCCATTTAAAGTTGTGCAATGCTTTGCTATAACATCGTTTGGCTGCCTGCTTTGTCCACAGCTGGCAGCCCCCCATTAGCTCCCCTACGCCCCCTCCTGCACAGCGCCTCCCGTCCGCCGGCAGACCCCACGGATCAGTGCCTTCCTCCTCCTCCCCCTGCCTCCTGCCCGCGGCAATCAGCTGGCTTGTGGCGTTCAGGGGGGAGGAGGGAGGACTCGGCATGCAGGCTCCCCCTCCTTCCCCTGCCTCCTGAACGCCGCAAGCCAACTGATTGCTGTGGGCAGGAGGCAGGGGAGGGGGGGGCCTGCATGCCGAGTCCTCCCTCCTCTCCACTCCCTCCTGCCTCCTGAACGCTGCAAGCCGGCTGATTGCCACAGGCAGGAGACGGGGAGGGAAGGGGGAAGGAGCGAGGACGCGGCATGTGGAGTAAAGGGGGAGAAGGGGCGGAGAAGAGGCGGGTTAAGGGTGGGGGCTTGGGGGAAGGGAGGGAGTGGGCGGGCTGAGGGTTGAGCCCCCGCCCCTGGTGCTTGCAGAGTAGGGGAAGCTGCCGCTGCACAACATGCTTCTCTTAGCCTACAGCACCTTCAGCCTCCTTGCCTGCCTCATTGTCTGCAGTGCCAGTGGGCTGTGCCTGTGTGGGGTAAGGCAAAAAAAAAAATCCCCTGGAACCTAATTCCCCCACCCCCATTCATTCTTATGGGGAAATTGGATTTGCTTAACATCATTTCACTTAAAGTTGCATTTTTCAGGAATATAACTACAACGTTAAGTGAGGAGTTACCGTACATAAAACTCTCCTGTTCACTCCCTCTCTGACTCCATGAAAATTTCACCCTGATATACAAATAGGTAGTAGTGACTAACGAGTAGGAAACACTAGATAAATGGAAGAGGTTGTGGTTTGCTTAAAGTTAAAAAAAAACCTGCTCCTCTCAACCCATGGAGCCAAAAAAATAATTGCAAATAAAGAAGCACCTTTTAAAAAAGAAAGTCATATTTTCAAAAACCTAAATTACTGAAAGTGTAGAGATTAGCAGTAAAGGAATCCAGCCAGTCTTACACTGCCTGCCATTTCTAGTCATTCACTTATACTACAGCCAGTCTATATAGCCAGGGGTGTTGGAACATTTTGTATAGATGGGGTGCTGGGCCATTCAACCAAACTATAGACTCTGTATATGGAAACCATTTCAAGCAGGAGGTGCGGCAGCACCCCCAGCACCCATGTATAATATGGTAGGTGTGTTTGCGGTAGAGAAGGTGAGGGGAGAGAAAGAAGGCATGTCAGGTGGACCAGTAGCAGTTGTTTCTCTCTTATTAGTGCAGTGATACAGGGACAAATCTCCAGAAGCAGCAGCTGACTTTCCTCATTTGATCTACTGTGGTTCCCCCTGCCATCAGCTCCTGCATTCTGCATGCTGTGTGACAAACTCAGACCTCGATCAGGAAAACTGTTAAGCATGTGCCTAAGTCCAATCCTGCTCAGAACAGCACTGAGCACTTAAGTAATGTTTTTTACTTTAAGCACATGCCTAAGTCCAGTTGAGTTCGATGGAATCTCTCCACAACCCTTGTGCTCCTTCCTCTTCTCTCTCCCTTCTCCCCCCAATACCTCTGCCACATGTGCACTCTCCCACCCACCCCCCATATGCTCAGTGCACTTCCACTCCCAGACTCCTCCGAACTACACATTTCTTCTCTCTGGGGTTTCTGGCAGATGCCTCACCTAGGGTTCCTACACCAGCTTCTCCCCATCCCCAGGCCCTCTTCTGCCTTCCAGCCCTGTTTCTTGTATCACCCTGCAATCATCACCAAAGTATCTTCCTTGGTCTGGGAAATGCCCTGAATGTGGTGAAACATTTTGGTTTTGCTGAAACAAAACATTTTGATTGATCCAAAATGTTTTTTTTAAAATTTTTAATTTGTAGAGAATATTGAAAATTTTAGGGTTTGTTCTGACTTGGAATTAAGCCAGATTTCAAAATCCTTCGTGAAACAGAATTTCTATCCTCCACCAGCCGTACTATTTAATTACATTGTTGACATAAAGTTCTGAAATCTTAAGCAAAATTTTTCAAAACTGTATCTGTAAAGTCAGACATCATTGGTAGTTTGTAGGGTCAGCACTGACTGCAAATTAGACCAAAGTATAGCTAGCACCAATCCAAAATATTGTGCAAATCCATGGCTATAGCAGATGGCAATCTCTCTCGGAACACAATTTAAAAAATTAAATCTATGCACTTGACGAGGATCTGCATTATACCTACAAGCCTGACATGTCTAGATTTTATACTGCTATTTTTATATCAACTAATGCTGAATTAGTTAATACAGTGTGCCAGAAACAGCACATATAGCATAGCTGTATTTTTCTTTCAGTGAACAAAGATACACCAAATAGAAAAACAGAGAAGCTGTTTTATCCTCCTCTTTCTGCTTTTCTTCCGCCTAATAATAATAGGCAGTACCATATTAACTTTACGATGACTCCAAATCTGAATTAGTTCTTGGAAAAAATCATTTGAAAAGCCAAATTCATGCATCGGCTACAAAAATTGCTGGTGGATTCTTCTTGGAAAAATACTAGCCCAGTACTACTAGCATAATTAAGGATTCAAGTTAAGCAGGTAATCTAACCATAAGGCAATGTTTCAAAATCCACTTCTGAGCATGCACAACAAAAGTAGGACAGAAAGCAGCTTAAAAGCGCTTGAGGAGGTTTCTCCAGTTCATTGCATGGCTCCATTTCTGGGTTGTTTAGTTTAAACCCAAGTTGAGAGTGCATCTATTAAATTGAGCTACCTTTTCTACAGTTGTGTTGTCTTAATCTAGTCTTCCCTTTAACTGAGTTTACTGCACGTTGGACGGACACAGAGTGGAATCCAGCTGTTCACCACCCCACTTCAAGTTGGATGGTGGTGTAACCATGTTGTATCTCTCATATCCTAGTTCCAAAGTGGGTGAGGAAGTATTGTTTGCTGCACAAACTTCTGTTGGACAAGGGACAAGCTTTCAAACTCCACAAAGCTCTTCTCTGTGGAGCTTGAACACTTGTCTCTTTCATCAACTGCCTTTGGTCTAATAAAAGATATTATCTCACCCACCTTGTCTCTCTCATTCTACTCCAAGGACAGTTTAGTATTGCAGGATGTATGCTAACTGATCAAAGATTTAGGACAAAAATATCTATCATTATTGCTGATATTCGGGGTGAAATTCTGGTGCCATTGGCATCAAAGGCCAAACTCTTTGCTACATTATTCAGAGCTTCTTGGAATAAAAATTCAAATTTAGGGCTGTTACCATTCAAAATTGCATGTAATTTGAAATCAAGCAAAAGCCTAAAATAATTAGAGCAAGCATCTTACAATTAAAAAAATTATATTTTTATCATAGGCTTATTTGAAATAATTAAATGTTCTAGGATTTTAATTTGTTTACAATGTTTACTTTCACTGCTGTTATTTTTCCCCTTTGTTTTTAGAGCCTTGTCTATCAGCTTCACCTTTATGAAATTACTCTCATGAGTTGGCTTTAAGATCAATATTTCCATTTAAGGCATGAGGGACTAGTTTTTCAAAGCCTTTGTGATATATGCATATCTAAAACAAGTGAGCATGCAATATGATGTAGAAGGTGATGCATAGAATTAGAGGTGTATGCAATATTCAGACCAGGAAGCAAATCTAGGGGCAACTTTCAGATTTGATTTGTTCATTTTACATCTGCCCTTAGAAGTACTGACTATACAGATAGCTGTTTGAGCACCACCTGATAATGAAATTTGTGTGTGTGTGTGTGTTATAAAGGACACATCAGTCCACCAACTTGCAGGTGCTATGTGATGCTGAATGTGGGATCATTGATGTAACCAAATTCCTAGTATTCTGTCACAATTCATTCATCCTTGATGGTTTGAGTCAGGGAGGACAGCTCTTATGTGTGTAGATTTTAAGAAGTGGTGGGTGGGATTATTCATTATCCTTTTTATTTACTTTCAGTTCCTAAGGCAGCTGTGTATCTTATTTCATATTTTTCAGAAGGCATAGCCTACTCTCTCAAGATTTTGTCCACGACTCTAATTATAAATCCTCAAACTCCTGCATAATTACACTATAATGAATCCTATAAAATCACCAACTCTGTCTTTGAAATGACATCTGGAGTACTAAAGGTACCGCAGTAAGTCCAGCCATAAATCACAATAGTCATTCCCTTAAAAGTGTAAGATATTCCTTGTCTGCTGCATTTTGTACACTGTAAGGTCAGTCCATCAGCTTCAGTGGGAGCAGGTTGGAACCCCATAGCAGTTAGTGTGTTGCTTCGGAATTCTTCTGTTAGAATTACACCTGTAAGAGAACATAAGAACAGGCATACTGGGTCAGACCAAAGGTCCATCTAGCCCAGTATCCTGTCTTCCAACAGTGCCCAAAGCCAGGTTCCCCAGAGGGAATGAACAGAACAGGTAACCATCAAGTGATCAGGGCCGGCTCCAGGCACCAGTGCAGCAAGCAGGTGCTTGGGGCAGCCAACGCAAAGGGGCAGCACGTCTGGGTCTTCGGCGGCAATTCAGCGGTGGGTCCCTCGGTCCCCTCTTGGAGGGAAGGACCTGCCGCCGAATTGCCGCAGAAGAATGAAGCAGCGGCGGTAGAGCTGCTGCTGAAGTGCCGCCAATCGTGGCTTTTTTTTCCCTGCCACTTGGGGCGGCAAAAACGCTGGAGCCGTCTCTGCAAGTGATCCACCCCGTCACCCATTCCCAGCTTCTGGCAAACAGAGGTTAGGGACATGATCCCTGTCCATCCTGGCTAATCTCCATTGATGGACCTATCCTCCAGGAACTTTAGTTCTTTTTTGAACTCTGTTATAGATTTGGCCTTCACAACATCCTCTGGCAAGGAGTTCCACAGATTTACTGTGCATTGTGTGAAAAAATACTTCCTTATGTTTGTTTTAAACCTGCTGCCTATTAATTTCATTTGGTGACCCCTAGCTCTTGTGTTATGAGGAGTAAATAACACTTCCTAATTTACTTTCTCCACACCAGTCATGATTTTATAGACCTATATCATATCCTGCCTTAGTCATCTCTTTTCTAAACTGAAAAGTCCCAGTCTTATTAATCTCTCCTCATGTGGCAGCCATTCCATATGCCTAATCATTTTTGTTGCCCTTTTCTGAACCTTTTCCAAGTCCAATATATCTTCTTTTAGATGGAGTGACTACATCTGCATGCAGTATTCAAGATGTGGGCTTGCCATGGATTTATATAGAGGCAACATGATATTTTCAGTCTTATTATCTATCACTTTCTTAATGATCCCCAACATTCTGTTCACTTTTTTGACTGCCGCTGCACATTGAGTGGATGTTTTCAGAGAACTATCCACAAAGACTCCAAAAATCTCTTTCTTGAGTGGTAACAGCTAATCTAGACCCCATCATTTTGTATGTATAATTTGGATTATGTTTTCCAATGTGCATTACTTTGCATTTATCAACATTGAATTTCATCTGCCATTTTGTTGCCTAGTCACCCCGTTTTGAGAGATCCTTTTGTAGCTCTTCGCAGTCTGCCTGGGGCTTAACTATCTTGAGCAATTCTAGCTTTTAATTTTGTGAATTACCCTTTGACTCGCTCAGTTAAATCAGGGGTTCTAACTTTGTTTCCATAATGTGAACCACATCTTAAAGGAGAGATATTATGGACCACTCACGTTCCATTTAACATCCAATCATAGCAAATCAAACAATTGTTTATATGAAGTATGCATTTTACACCATTTTTGGTGCAATAGAAAGCACCAAAGTGAGGAGGAGGAGCCTGCAACATGTAATCTGGCAGCTCTCTGCAGATCACCAGCAAATGCCACCTCAACACACATGCATGCAAAGACACTTCAGGCCCCTAAACCCCTGAGTAGATGCCCAGAGTTCTGCTCAAGTCAGTATCTGTATTAAATTAAAAGGATATTTATAAATGAATTTTGAAGATTCTTACGTTGTCCATCCTCTGAAAAGAACTGTGACTTATTGCACTCATGCAATTATTCTCAAAGGAAATTAAAGAAATCCTCTCATCATTTAGTACAGCACAGCACATTGGTCAGGGCACATTATTTTACCAACTCCATCAGTACAGAGTCATGAAAAATAATTACCTACCCCCTTTTTTAGATGTTTTTGCAAGATAATAAGGTATCTCAATTTTCATTTGATGTCACATTGATGTATGGATGAAAAATGGAAACAAACTACTAAGTCAGATATTTATGCTACCTATATTGTATATGTTATTGAGATACTGAACACAAGATACCATTTTTATAAAATGCAGGATGAAAAAGTGCAGCCAATAAGTGTGTCTTCTTAGTTAAGCAGCTGTGTCCATTTCCGTGGACACCAAGTATACCATTTTCATTACTTCAGCAACCTCTTTAGCAACCAAGAGCTATGAGTCAGTTCCCAAAACAGCACCTTTCAGGTTCTAGTACAGGCTGTGCCATTTTGTAAGTGTCATATTTTTAGAAACATTTAATTAGCATGAAATGTGTGAGCACTTGTTACATCCATTTCAATCAGCCACAGGAAGATAATGAAAAACTTTTTCTGCTGACTGTTCACAGGGGAAAACAACAACAACTAGACAGAAATTTAGAAAACTTTATTTTTGGAATAGTATTTATTGTATATGCTTGTTCACATATCAAAGAGCACTGAAAAGCTACAGCACTTGCACAGATAAGGTCCCACTTTTTTCTTCGGTTTTGTTGTAAAGGGATCTTCTCACCCATCATTTGGCCCATGTTTAAATTATGTAAAACAAGCTTTTATAAATTCCAAGATCAACATATTTCCACAATTTAAAACAAACAGAAAACAAAACAAAACCTAATGAAAAAACAGTTGAAAGGATCCTTCTGCCTTGTATAAAATCCAAACATTGCAACACTGAAAACCTGAATATGAAACTGATTATAAACAAAAGTGAAATGGATTGAACACAAACAGTAAACACGGGAGTAAATCTAGATAAAATGGGTTTTTTTTAAAAAGTTCTTTCCCCTTTAATAATCATAGGTTTTATTACTGATATATAAAAGAGATAAAGAAACGTGTTTATGTACAACATGGTTTTCTAAAAGGACACTGACAACTTGAAATCTAATCAATTTAAAAGAGATGAGTTAGAAGTAATTTGAGGTTCTAAGCCTGGCCTTTGCATCCATGCTGCCACTTTTTTTATGGTTTTACAAATCACATTTTCTTGTTTTTAAATTTTTCTCTCTCTCCCATGTTTCATGAAAAAGCCACACAAACAACAGTAGAAACTAAGATCTTGATTCAGCAAAGCACTCAAGCACATGCTTAACTCTAATAAGCACATGAGTTGTCATATGCCATAGCATTCAATGCCAGATCCCTACCATTACGTATGTGTGCAAGTAAGTAGGTGCGGCTGGCTTTTGTGTGTTCTTTTGTTGTCCAGAAGACTTTGATGCAGCAATATGGCAGACAGAGACTGATATATAATCTGTCCTATGCATTTCTAATAGACCCACCACGGTAGTACTTAGGCATCTTATATTACACACCAAATTAAAACAGAAGATTATTGAGTTATAGCACATCTGAGTACTTTTTCATATTATCAAGTTTTATAAAGCTTTTCTTTAAAAAAGATAAAATACCCCTAGCTCTTTATTATATATGTCTAATATCACTTCAGAGAGCTGCAAAATACTTTTAATATACTGCACATGTGAGAGAAAAAAATACCAGATCAATGGAATACTAAACAGATACCGTGGAACTGTTCCATATATTAATTTATAAAAGTAGATTAAATATTTGTTTTTAAATGTGTCGTTTTCAGCACACCTGGACGCTATACAAGATTTTTCAAAACACGTATCCAGAAAATACTACTTTGCAAAAGGAATATTTCAAATATATACAGCATCAGCCCATCATTCATATTAATAAATTGAAATTCTGATCCTATAATTGTTTAAAAGCAATTTTATCTTCAAACAGCGATTAATAAATTGTACATTTCTCATTACAATCGTCCTTGTTTAGCATCACCTATGGCTCCCCATACATCAAAAACAAACTCATCTGGAAATGCAAAGTCTCCAAGAGCTTCATCAAGTGCAACAGCAAATTCATCTGGATTGTTCTTGTCTCTTCCTGCTTCTACCATTGTTGCAGCTTAAAAACAAACAAAAACAAAAATGACCAGCCCATAAACACAGATATAAAGAAAGATTATAAAGAAAATTACAGTTAAATGAGATGCTCATTGTAGCATTTCAAAAGAATATATTTTAAACACTGAGAAAAGTCTGCTTAGGGGAGATTTTAAAATGCATTTTAAAAAACAAGATTTAGGAGCACAAGTCCCAAAAGAGAGTCAACAGGATTCATGCTCCTAAATCTCCCCCTTAATCACTAGTGCTCTGCTTTGTGGGAAAGCATGGCTGGATTCCTAGGGACAAATTTTTCCTGATCTTGTTCGGTTTAGTTCTGGTTCATTTCTCCTTGCTCAGCACAGACTCAGTACCCTTACTTCTAACTGTAGTGTCTTGTGAAAGTAAATCCAGGTCTGGAGCTAAAGAACCAGATAAAATGTGGCACAACACTTCATAACAATGTCTATTCCAGGACATCAGAATTTTTATGCCAGATTGTGATGCCAACTACTTATCATAAATTCAGTTATTTTAATTGTGAGATCAAGATGCAAATATGCAACATGTTTAATCAACTGGGCTTCATAGAACAGCTCTTAGCAAGCCAGAGCTTAAAATGGCCACACTGTTGGACACTGGATGATCTGTGGAAGTGGAGAATTCATAGGACCTGAGCCTAGAGAGCAGCGTACAACCTGTACACAACAGGCATGCAACTGAAGACAGACTGGTTTCCAAACACTTGCAGAAGTCAAGGTGAATCAGACCCCAATCAGGAGCATACTCAGCTTGCCCAGCATTTGAAAAGACATTGTAAATATGACAAGAAAAAAAAACACTGAAAACACTATCTTTTCTAGGCTGAAAAAATTCAAACCCTGGACAGGAAAAAGTAAATCTCTCTGCTATGTAAAAGGCAGAAAACAGAGAGCAGAGCACTCCAGGTTGGCCAAGCAATGGATACAGAAGGAGACAGAGATGTAGTGTGGCCCAGTGGATAGGGTCTTAGACTGGGGCTCAAGAAACCTAAGTTCTTTCCCTACTGGGCCAACAGCCTTCTGGGTGACCTTTGATAACTCATGTCGCCTCTCTGTGCCTTAGTTTCCCCACACATAAAATGGGGATAATGATACTTACCTTGTTTGTAAAGTGCTTTGAGCTCTACAGAGAACTCTCTGCATTATCTGAAATACTCTCATTTGAAAGATGAATACACAAAAATTGATTATAAGAAAATTGCAAGCCAAAGAGAAGATACCAGAGGGCTTCTGCCACACAAAGCAGAATAAAGACTTTCAAAACAGCTACAAAGTGCTTGGGAAAAAAAACCTCAAGAATGTATAGGATAAACTTAATCAATTTACAAAAGGGAATAGTAAAAAGATATTAAACATGGAAAGATTTCAGGTGCAAATGAAGATCCAGTGAGGGAAAAAAATCTTCTTTGTCATTAGAAATTTTGAAAAGCAGGTCTCTAACATCATTTTAGAGTAAAGGAAGACAAACAGCCTTTGGAATTACACTGTGGCAAGATCAGTAAGGAAGATCTGCTGTACGGAAACAGCTATAGTGCTATTAAGGCAGATATGAGAACAAAACTATAGAAAAATGTGCATTAGGCCCTAGTGTATTTGTAAAGTCTTGGAAGAAGGATAGAATGATGCATCCCTTTAAAGGCACTGTATTGTAATCTAAGACAACTAGGACATCTAGTACACAAGGTTGCTAGGGCACAGAGCAGACTGCTGAAGCTCTGCTAATAGAGGGGTAGCCGTGTTAGTCTGGTTCTGTAGAAGCAGCAAAGAATCCTGTGGCACCTTATAGACTAACAGACAGTCTGTTAGTCTATAAGGTGCCACAGGATTCTTTGCTGCTTCTGCTAATAGAGCAGCATTAACCCTGTATATGTATGTGGGCCAGCATTTACTTCCACAAAACAGCAGAGCATGAGAAATTGTGATTGAGTTACAGATTTCAGACTGGAAATGGATACATTTATGGTAATTGTTTTTGGACCCAGTCCTCGGCTTCTGCCAAGGAGTAATCGGTAGAGTTCAGGAGGGAGGGACACAAAGGTGTCCTTTGTACCCTCCCAATCCTGGACCATCTGGGCACTGGTCTAGAACCCAGGATCAATTAGCAAAGGCTGCTCTAACTTTATGCCCAGCCCGCTACCAATATCCTCAAGGACCTGTTACAGCAGTTGGAGATTGGCAAGGCCCAGGGATGCCTTGGCCATGCTGCCTGCACCAGCTGCAAGGATGATGAAGGGGTGTCGGCACAGGAGCCACAAGAGCAGCCCTATGCAGCGAAGGACCCCTTAGTCAGGGAAAATCCTTCAGTGGATGGCTGAGATAATTTTAGGGATGCTGGGTGCTTGCAAAGCTATGCAAAGCAGTCTCAGCACAGCCAAGGACATGGCCTTTGAATGCAGCTTGCTCACTGAGATATTTGTGTAGATGCCACAGCCTCACGGCATATTCACAACAATGGAGAATATTACAGCCTAGAATCAAATCAATTCAAAAACATTTCTGCTTTTACTGGCTCATGTCTTTTTCTTAAATTGCCAGCTGATATTAACTGAAACTTTGTGATCCATCCAATACTCAAGTCACTGTTTTCCCAAGCACCACAGAGAAAATACTATTGTCACATTTGGAAGGATTTGAAAACCCCTATAAACTTTCCACTTAGAGGGATGTAAAACAACGTATGCAACAGTGTCTGACCAAGGTAACAGAAGCATAAAACCACTAACAGAGGATCTCTACCTCTGAGTCAGGACTGGAGCCTGTAAATCTGTCTAATCAAAACCATGTGAGCTTCTCCTGGTTTCAAGTTTTCTTAACGTGAAACTCCTCCCAAATTCACTGATGTTTATGAACTTTTGGCAAACCAGAGCTGACTTATGTGAAGATGTGACAAGTTATGAGTAAACTTCAAAATCATTGAATCTGTAGTTTTGACTGAATTTTACTTTGAGTTTGAATGTGCATTCAAACATGAAACTCAAACATAAAATCTGGAAATCAAAGCCAAGGAACCTTGCATAAGTCCTGGCGAACTGAAAAAGCTGAGATTTTCAAAGTGCTAGTTGAGATTCCCCCCTGACTCCCAGGGGTTATTAGCCCTATTTAAACTGCATGGTTCCATGGGGAAGAGGGAACAAACCAAAACATTGCTGCTAAGTGCAATTAAAACAAATGAGTTATTCTAAGAGCAGAAATAGCATCTCAAAAATATCTAATTAGAGGTTTAACTAAACTTTTTTTAAAAAATGACCATAGAGCTGAAACACCCACGAGAAATGTCAGCCCAGTCAGTGAGATTTTTCAGAACAGGAGGTTGTAATAAAAGTGCTTCCTCAATGGTAATGATCATTTCAGTTCCCCCTGTGGTACATTACATGCACTATTCTCATTAAAGCAACTTCTTCTGCTCAGATACATCTGATATTATGAAATCTGAAATTTGTGAGAGGAATGATCATAACTTTAGTAGTAGGTGTGTTACTTTCACAATAGCTTGGGGCTGACCTCTAGTGTCAGTAGAGCTGAATTACCTTACTATGTTATATTAAATGGTAGTGCAAGATGTGGGACCAAATCCTTCTTGATTTTCTCAAGTCCCACTAAGGTTCTTGCATGTGTGAGGCTCAGTCCTGCCTCATTCCCTGCACACCTTAGCAGTAAATAAAACAAGGGCTCCTCAAACACTGAGTACTTTCATTATATTTTCACTGTAAGACTAATTTAGCCATGTGTGCACTCACAGTATGTAGTTTTCTTTAGATAGGTCCTTTACGGCCTAGTGAGAAAACTCCATGAAGTATGTACTGATGTTTACAGAGTGCAATTTTCCATGGATAATTGAAACAGCAAATCAAGCCAGTGTTTGTCAAAACATTAAAAAGGCACTTGTCAGGGAGAGCTATTTCCATGTCAATTATTTAAGTAAATCTTATTGGTTCACAGACAGTGTCAGTTTCCTCTTTTTACCCCAACTGCTTCTTATAATAGCTGCACAGTACAAGGTTGGAAGGATTTTATTCTAAGGGGGAAAGTGTGCTTATTCCCCATTCTCCTCACACTCAAAAGGCTGAGACATTTTTCCTCAAACTTTGCTAAACAAGTCACCTTGAGGCAAAAGCCAAGCCTGGGAAATATCAGCCCAAACCATGAGTTTCAATAAGTTATAATAAGTGATTGAAAACAGGCTGTTAGAATGGAAGTCTATTGAAAAGTCAACTATAGTGACCTCTGCTAGAATATATAGACACATAGCTACTCTGATGTTTTACCCACTTTTTCCTATTTTCTGATATAGTCCCATTCACACTTAACATCTGAGGTGAAGTTTCCTTTGAGTTTCACTTTTGACACCATATAATACTTCTGATGTGCTATGAGTCTTCCGATCGGCCTGCCATTCTCATTCAACCTTTTATGCACTTTCACTCCTAGACAGCACCAGGCTAGCACTTACTGCACACTTAACTGTTTGGAGGCTTTATTGCCACCTAAGTCCTACCCTGTAAACCAACCTAAGTCCAACTTAATAAAAGTACTTTAAGAGTCTGAACAGAATCAACTAGTTTTATTCAGCAGGGAATAATGCACTGTGATTTGCCCACATCAAAAATATCCAAGCATTATGTGGTTCTGGCCTGTGCCTTTCATAAAAAAAAAAAAAAAAAAAGAGAGAGAGAGAGAGAGAGAAATAATTCCCTTTTCTAATACCAATGAGACATTCCAGACAATACCTTTCGAGTGCATCCCTGCCTTTTGCAGGTGGTTAGAATCCCTTGGTTTTGTCTACATGCCTAAAACCATCAAAAATATTTAAAAGAATCCCTAGAAACCCGTTTCTTTATTGTTTCTTTTTAATCAGGTGCCAATTTTAACTGGGCCACAACCTACCAAAGAGAGGAATAGAAACCACATAGATTCTGTTTTTAGACACACTTGCTCTTTTCTTTCTGTGGAAGTAGAGAAAGAACTGACAGGGATTTGTAGGGGATCTTAGTGCATGACAGTCTCTGTTAGCCAGAGTTAGGCTAACTGTAACCCTAATAACGCGAGATTTGTAGAAGCGAGGATTGTGTGAGGCGAGCAGAAAAGAACTGTGTGAGAAGTTGTTTTGACCTTGTGTAGATAATGTGTAGACAGACTGGCGTCTCTTAAGTGAGAAAAACAAGATATCAGGATGACCTATGTATAAACAAAATGCAGCTGTTGCTTATTATTGTCTGTAACAAAAGTATAAATGCTTGTTGTAATTGTTTACCTATTGAGATACCTGTCTAGGAAGGGGAGACCCTATGTCCTAGTGCACTCTCTCCCTGTTGTAGCTGCTAAACAGAATAAAGTATCTGACTCTGCTGCACCCAAACAAAAAAGCGAGAACTGAGTTTTTCTCCGACATTTCCTACAAAATGCCTGTTATTCTCCCTCATAATTAACTAACAGTCATATTGCATCATAAACATACACTGGGTTTGCAGTACTCAGAAAAGACATCCCCTACTCCAAATAACTTACAGCATAGAATATACAAGACAAAAAACACAAGAGGACAACAAATATTCCTAGGAAAAGGCAGTTTAATGGGAGAACAGACAGAAAGCAAGTGAAGTCAATAAAGGAGAGTGATGCTACTCAGAGCAGTTGGAAAGGAAAAGGGCTTTCGCGGTCATGTTGGATAGATTGGTGGGAGAGCAGGTGAGAATCAGGGAGGCTTCAAAGAAAGATACAAAAGTCAAGGAGAGAGATGACCAGGTACAGAGAAGGGTTTTAGCAGCAGGGATACTGAAGAGGGTAGAGATTTTGCTGATAAGATGTTAATGAGACACTATTATGTGAGAAGGAGATAGAGTACTACACTTATGAGGGGAAAAAATCATATGCACAAATACAAAATGGGGAATAATTGGCAAGGCAGTAATACTGCAGAAAAAATCTTGGGTTATAGTGGATCACAAACGGAATGAGTCAACAGCGTGATACCATTGTAAAAAAGGCAAATGTCACCCTGCAATGTATTAACAGGAGTGGCATATGTAACACATTAGGAGGTAATTGTTACACTCTGCTCAGCACCGCTGAAGCCTCAGCTGGAGTACTGTGTCCAGTTTTGGGCCCCACATATTAAAAAAGATGTGACCAAACTGTAGAGAGTCCAGGGGACAGCAACACAAATTATATGAGTTTTAGAAAACTTGTCCTGTGAGGACATGTTGAAAGAAATGGGGACGTTCAGTCTAGAGAAGAGAAGGCTGAGGAGGAACATGATAACAGTCTTCAAATATGTAAAAGGTTGTTATAAAGATCAATTGTTCTCCATGTCCACTGAAGGTAGGACAAGAAGTAATCAGTTTAGTTTGCAGCAAGGAAGATTTAGGTTAGATATAGGAAAAACTTTCTATCAATAAGGATAGTTAAGCACTGATACAGGTTACCTAGGGAAGTTGTAAAATCCCATTGGAGGTTTTTAAGATCAGGTTAGAAAAATACTTATCAAGAACAGCCTAGGTTGTACTTAATTCTGAGATGGCTGAGATGGACTAGATGACTTCTTGAGGTTCCTTCCAGCCCAACATTTCTATGATTCTAGGACCACAGGGTTGCCAGCCTTGGAGAAAGTAAGAAGAGTAGAACTGTAAATTGCGATGAAGAAGAGAGGTGGTGGAAGGATAAGAAGAACTGAATGGAAGTTCTGGGCAGAGTTGAGATAGTGGTGACACATCCCAACAGACATGTCAGAGATGTTTAAAGATATGAGACTGGAGAGAGGGATGGAGGTAAAGGATTGAAAAGTAGATTTAGGAATAATCTGAACAGAGGCAGAGAGGACAGATGAGGTTGCCTGAAGTGCTGGTGAGGGTACTAAAGGAGCAGAAGAAGGGACCAAGTACAGCATCCTGAGACATACTAATAGATAAGTGACTCTGAAGGACAGGGTGATTTCCCATAAGCACTGGAGAAATGATCCCAAGTTGGAAAGGAAGTCATTTTTGTCATAAACTTTCCATCAGTAGCAGAAGAGCTCTTCTGGGATTGGGTTCTATTGACATAGGCTTCCCATCCTCTTCTGTCCTCTTTGGTAGCAGGAGCAGTCTTCCATGATCCAACCATCACCAGGATAGAAGAAAGAGTCCCAGATAGCCCCATGTGTCCCAGACCTCAGCTTTAGAGGAGCGATCCTGTAAGTGGCCTTCATTGTCATCGTTCAGGGAGAAGTCTCTCTTGCCCCACCAATCAAAGAGCAGTTTCCGTTCACTTACCAGCACCACACACAAGTGTTAGAATCATTTGTGGAGGCCTTCACTGGCTCATTTGTTTTTAAATAAGAAGCAAAGTCTATTGGCTCAGTTTCCATTGTGCCCTTAAAATTGTTAAGGGCAATGCGTTTCCAAATTCTGAGACACATTCTGCCCCGACCCGAGTGGAACTCTAGTAAAATGGTATACGGGACAGATTTTCAAAGGCACAAATGAGTTACATGCATAATTGCCAGTGGGAGTCTAATGGCCCTTTGTGTCTTTGAAAATGTTCCCCTAACACTATCGGCCAAATTGCATTGCCTCTGAGCTTAAAGCATTGTACCTATTTAGATATTTCTGTGTACTTAGTCATTCTTGAAACTTTACGCTGTACAAGATCCTTAACTGGACAAATATTATGGCTTGATCTTATTTTACTCCATTATTTTTTATAATGGATGCTACTTTATCATTTCTTTTTTAAACCTCTGAATTAAAATTAGGAGCATTGCATTCTAAACACAATCACACTATGGAAGATATCAGTTTAATGGAGATTGAATAGCAATATTATCTGACATCAAAAGCCCCTGGAGAACAGAACAGAATGCGGGCGGGGGTCAATGATAAAGCTTTTAATCATTTGTCTGTTGAATAACTATCATACTTGTGGTGATTTGTATTTTCGGCTAATCTGGGATAAGTAATGAGTGAAATTCCTAGTTGAATGAATCCTTTCCTCATATTTCATTTCCATGGGCAACTTATCACATTTATAGTCAGTATATGAAAACGAAAGTACATATTGATTGAAGAGATTTGTGACAACTGATAATCTTTCCACAGCTAAGGAATCTTAGGTGCTTAGAGCTGTGTAATAGCATAACAAAGATAAAACTCTGTTTTTGCTGCCTGGTTTTTACCACTGGCCCTTGACACTTATGTTTGACCACTGAAGGATGTAAACCAGAGCAACAATGCACACTATCCAATAATGCACACAACTACATATACACATTACATAGAAGAGGGAGGATTAGATAAGGATTAATTACAACAACAAAGTAGAGGAATACAATTTAATCAAATAGCAGTGCTAAATACATTAATTAAATACTCACCTAGTTCAATATCTCTTATTCCCATGTACGTTTCAAGAAGGTCATCTACTTTTTTTATTGCTTTTTCTTCAATTTCAGAGGGCTTTATGGAAACAAAACACATAAGAGTTTAAATCCTAAACATATAAGACACCCAAATTAATCAAGATTTTGCATTTAGGATCTGATTTATTCCATTTTTTTTGTTTAATAAATTGCAAGCAAATCTTCTATCTTAATGTTTTGGGTTTTAGTTAAGATTTATCCTCCACCCCCACCCCACGCCAAAGAAGTCTAGGGTGAAATAGCAGTACGATACAGTTAGTGAGAAACATCTGACTTCCTGGTGACTTTGCACAAGTAGAACAGAAGATATACATTTCAGATCCCTCCACCTGACAGGGGGATTCAGCATTTTGGGCATGCACATCAATGAAGTGAGAAGCATGTCATTCACTGTCACAGAGCTGGCCCTTTAAGGAGAGTCAGCTACTTAGGCAGTTAGCTAGCCCCAGGCAAAGCTGGGCTGGCTCCTTCCCTTCAGCAGAGCCTGTTGCAAGTAGGCAGAGCATCTGACTCCTCTTAAAGGGCCAGCCGTGTGACACTCACCTACTTTTTGGCTAAGATGTGCCATTGATAGCTTATTATATGGCTGGAAAACACATGTGATATGCCTTCACTTCCCTGACAAATGCCAAAAGATGCAGCCATCTTTCACGTTTTGAGTTATCCGTAATAAGCTATAATAACTGAAAGCAAAGAAGGTTAATGCAGAAAGATGTTTCCTTGGTCAAAGATAATTTGATATTCCTATAAACTCCAGATAAAGGATGCGGATACATTTATTACTGAAACTTATTATTAATATTACTACCACCTGTAGCACCGAGGAGTCCTATTCATTGACCTATTCGTTGTGTTAGGTGCCATACAAACACAAAACAATCTAATCTCTGAATGATTTCAAGTGTCAGATATTTGCACAGTATATATAAGTATCTGTATTGCAGACTCCAAGCATTCTAAAATCATGAGTCAGACTTAAAATTAAAATCACAATTATCTTAAAAAATAATGTTTATTAAGTAATACATTTTGGAAACTTTTTATTTGCCTTATGGACTCTGAGCCGTTGGGGTTCATATTTTCTAGATTTTCTCCATAGCCACCAGGTTTAGAAACTGTTTTGTTAAAATTCAAGTTGAAATTCTCACATAATCGTATGGCTCCAAGAACTGGTGGGGAGAAGGGGAAAGGGCGGTGGGGAGAAGGGGAAATAAATAGTGTGAGACCTGTAATAAAATCACGAGAGTTAACAGCATTGATCTGAGTAACCTGGCTTTAAATTTATTTCTATAAATATTACACATATCCTAATAAGCCACCTTGTTCCATTACCAACTATTTTTATTTCTTACATCAATACTGAATGTAGCTTTAAACAAACTTTTAGTGACATTTAACAAAGTTAGAAACACTGCGATTTTGCTGTGCTGCTTTTGCCACATAAACTTTGCTGAAGGATAAATCTGATGTTTTGCATAAATTTAACAGATGCTAAAAGTTTCAAATGCTCTAATTATTACCCCAGTGTAAACATACCACTTCCTCCACAATGGCAGGACCTTTGGATCTCAATCGAAGTGTTTCTCTTCCCTTGGAGATTTTAGCCTCTGATAGAGTTCCACTTTTTAACCTTGGTTCAATCATTTCTAAAAACAAAAGTACAACTGTTAAATGTACCATTTAATTAGAATTAAATAAATATGCTTTAGCTGACTCAGTAGCTTCAGCTTTTAGGTCTATGTAAAATGTAGAGCAACTTGAATTTATAACAACAGTATTTTAGATATAACTTGGGCCCCAATTGTGCATTAAGAGTCACTACCCTGGACCCCTCAGCCTTTGTGGAATCCTACTCAGATGCTTTACAAGCACAAAGAAATTACTGTGCAACAAAATTAAGACTCTCCTTTGAAAAATGAATCTATGTAGGCATAGTTCATTCTATTATGTTTGTGCATATTTGCATACATTTAGTTCTCTATTCTAGAGCAAATCATTATTCATTAAATAGTATCGGGAATTGGTAAAAATCATGCAGTTTTTACTCAGGCAGAATTCTCATGGACTTCAATCCTGCATTGTGGTCCACACTAAGAGGTAGATCCCTGCTCAACAGGTTTAGCTTTTTTCCAGGATTACATTTTAGCCCCTTTTTGACCTGAGAGGCTAGTCAAAGTTCAGGGCCTGGGGATGTTCCATTTGGAAGTAGAAATTGATGGAGTCTGGTATTTTCTTTGATGCAATCTTGTTATGTACAAAGTCCTAATTCTCCAAACTCAGAATCAAGAACAAAAGGAGCAGTTTCTTAGTTTATAGCTCCAAGCCTCTGTCGCCAACAGACCCAAGGGATCTCATTCTAAGTTTTTTCTAGGGCCACACTGTGGTCACCAGGTCACCCTCTGTTCTGATTTCTCTGTGCTCTGCCTTCCCTCCTCCTCCTCCACACTTACCAGGGGGGAAAAGCACTTGGGCACGTTCACACACTTCTTTTTCTTAGGTGGGGGCTTGTGTTTACAATTATGTTAACTGAAGGGCGAGTTCACACCTATCAATCTCCAGGACGTTTTAACTCAACCCATAACATGACTTCCTCAGCTTGGAACACCCCCACCCTCAGCTCAGGTTATCTTCCCAGTGAAGCCTAAAATGGCGATATCCAATAACCCATCCCAAACAGAAAGAAAAGAAATAAATTAAAAATTATACAAGGTTGATTATTTACATATGTACAGTGTTTTCTATTAAGATGTTTTCACATCATCATCCCCAAAAGAATTTTATTCCCACCCAGATCTCTTTGGGGCTTTTCTCTTCTCAGGTTTCCTTTCAATCAGCCCCTGATTGTTTTTGTGGAATTTGTAAACTGAGACAGTCCCTGCACATTTTGTTTTAGTGGGGCATTCACCTCTGTAACAACTTTTCCAGCCTTACCTTCCACAGCTATAACCTCAGATTCAGGAAGCAGCCAAGCTGAAATTTTGTTCCCCTGATATCTTCTCAAATGGTCCTTATAGGTAACTATGTTTAGTCCTGGGACCCAACTGGTTCCTGTACACCACTTTATTTATTTGGGCCACTATTGTATAGGGTGCCTCCCGAGGTTTATCCAATTTAGGGCTCCTACCCTCCTTTCTTCTAGGATTGTGTAACCAGACCAGGTCCCCTCTTTTTAAAAGTTTCCCCATATGAACTTACATAATACAAACTTTTTATCTTATCAGAGGCTATCAACTTTTCCCTAGCAAAGGTTTGAACTTTTTCATTTTTGGATTGTTGGGTTTTTACATAGTCCAAATGGTTTCAATCCATTTGTTCCTCTTCAGGAACTCCATACAAGAAATTTTCTGCTGTCCTTAGCTTATGCCCAAACATGAGAAATCTTAGGGTACTCAATGACTGCTATCCTATAAACTATCAAAAGGAATGGGATATTTGCTAGTTCCACTCTGTTTGGTACTGCTCTACCAAAGTAGCCAGCTGAACCCCACAGAGTCCTATTGCATCCTTCTACCATCCCATTAGATTCTGGGTGTGCTGTGGTGTGAGAATTTTGTGGATCCTTAGAATCATACAAATCTGTTTAAACACTGGATTCAAAGTTTCCCTTGATCTGTGTGAAACTCACCCAGGACCCCAAATCTGGTAAAAATTCATTCACTAGGACCCCTAATACTATTACAACTTCTTGATTTCTTATTGGATAAGCCTCAGGCCATTCTGTGAAGCGGTCCATAGCTACCAGCCACTGTTGATTACCA
Source organism: Mauremys reevesii (assembly GCF_016161935.1). Lineage (NCBI taxonomy): Eukaryota > Metazoa > Chordata > Testudines > Geoemydidae > Mauremys > Mauremys reevesii. The sequence continues at coordinate 84,660,775 of NC_052630.1, forward strand.
GATACCCCACAAGATACTGCTGCAAAGCAGCTCTCCCAGTTTTAGGGGGCCCTTCTTTATAATGCAAGCATTGTATTTCCTGCACCAATTTTATAAACCCAGCCTGCATTCTACCCAACAGAAATTCTCCCTGACCTTAGCTAAGGTTTCTGCAACCCCAAAATGTCCACCAGTTTTAAAATCATGACACAACCTCAGAATCACCTTTTCTAATGTATCTGGTACAAATAGCTAGTACCTATATCCATCACCCAATAGTTTATCTCATCTCCCAGGGGTAATGAGAGCCATAGAATCAAACTGTTAACTCTGTATATGATGGAAACCACTTCAAGCCAGAGGGTACGGCAACACCCCAGCATCCCTAGTTCCAGCACCTATGCCAGCTCCTATACAATATGTCATCTTTAAATTCCAAGTTTTCCTACTGTGTCCAGAAAGCTTTTACTGTGGTATTATGAGCTGACTCCACAGTTGCCAACTTTCACGTGGTAAATAAGCACCCCAACTTTCACAATCAGGCAAAAAACAAGCTAATCCTATTTCAAAACAAGGCCAAAACAAGCCAATCCCTAAGAACCCCAATGCTCTACGTGACTAGATCCCCCGGCGTGCAGTCTGGGACTGTGGTGGGCCTGCTGTGCACCCCTGCTTGCCCCTTGCCCTTGCTTGCTGGGAGCCAATCAAAAAAAAGCAACAAGCTACAACAAGCAACAAGCCAAAAAACAACTCGCAAGCCAATTAAACCAAAACCAAGCCCAATTTCTGTGTTTTTTTCCCGGGTTTGGCATGTCTGGTTGACAGTACAGTCCAGGGTGGCTAAAATCAACTTTCCAGTTGATTTTTCCAATCACACGCTATCCTGATAACAGGGTCATCTCTTTGGGAAGATTTTAGTTGCTCTGGGATCCATTCTGGGGCACCCATCGCCATTGTTCTAGAGGATGAGCCAGGAGCACGGACACTTCTGCAAATTAGAAGTAAAGTAGCACACCCATCCTCCTGAGCAACTAACTCCTTGCTCTTCTGCTTGGGGCAGTGTTTGCAATTAGCCTCCCAACAAGGCCAGCTGGACAAGACATCAGCATTAACATGCTTATGGCCAGGCCTGCGTGTGTTTGTGAAATCATAGCACTGCAGTTCTCCAACTACCTAGCAAACTGTCCCTCAGCACTCCTGAATCTAAAAAGCCATTGCAGGGAAGCATGCTCTGTCCTGACCGTAACCCTCCTCCCGTACAAATAGTGATGAAAACATTCTATAGATTTAACCATTGGAATATAACCCAGGAATCAGTGGTGGCTCCAGGCACCAGTGCTCCAAGGGCCTGAAGTGGTCAGGCTGCCTTCAGCGGCATGCCTGCAGGAGGTCTGTCAGTCTCGCAGCTTCGGCGTACCCACCGCTGAATTGCCACCGAATCTGCGGAACCAGCGGACCTCCCGCAGGCAAGCCGCCGAATCCGTGGGACTGGGGACCTCCCGCAGGCAAGCCACCGAAGGCAGCCTGCCTGCCGTGATTAGAGCAGCAAAAAAGCTAGAGCCGCTCCTGCTAGGAATGCTTAGTCAGCTATGATGCAGTTTGTTTTAAAGGCTTAGCATATCGTCAGTATTCTTTTCTTCCTTAATCCTACTCTATGATGCAATTCTGCTGCTTATAGGTTATATCCAAGCAAGCAAACAACTGAGTATACAAAGTATACAACTGAAAAACTTTATACAACTGAGGCCAGTGCTTAATTTGTGCCAGGGCTGAGCCGTGGCACCTCTAGGCCTGGCAGTTCAGAGAACCAGCACCTCTGGGATTGCTGCATTAGTTATGAATGTAAAAAAATTACTTGAGCCCCGGCACCTCCTTCATTACAGATTAAGCACCGACTGAGGCTGATAGTGAGGAAGAAGCATCTCCAAACTTACAACATGTACAGAATGAGGTTGGAGTTCCTATTAGGTGTTGCAATAATTTCTCTCAAAACTCAGACTCCTGCAGCAAGAAGGTACCACCCTCTCAAGTCTCTGGAGTTCTTGTGTCAATATTGCCCCCAAACCAAAGCACTAGCATCTGTGTCCAATATGAAAGGGGTTTTGAAACATGTACAGGCTAAGAGCCTGATTCAACTCTGAAAATGCTACATCACACTCTGCTGGCCACTGAAGTGGCTTCCCTTTCTCACCCATCCTATGCAGTGGTTTTGCAATATTGGCAAACCCATAAATGATCCTTCTGTGATTGAGAACTGGTTAAAGGACAGGGAACAAAGGGTAGGAAAAGGTATGAAAGGGGTTTTGAAACATGTACAGGCTAAGAGCCTGATTCAACTCTGAAAATGCTACATCACACATGTTCTTATGTTCTTATGTTCTCTTTTGGTGGGTGGGGTGAAGGAGGGACAGTGGAAATTCCCTCCTCACCAATTGTGTGCCCAAGATACATTGCCTCTTTTTGAAATAATTCACATTTCTTGGAGTTCAGTTTCAAATTGGCCACCTTCAGTTTAGTGCTCCCCCATCTCCCAAACTGAGAGAAAGAAGCTTTCACTAGACATCTTCAACAGTCTGTCCTGGCCAGCCTTAAATTTATAGAAGTCCTTCTTTTTGTGGCCAGATTTGTCATGGTACCAGCATTTAACTGAACTGTTTCCTTTAACTTTTGCATTTCTGCCAATTTCCTTTGTTTTACCGACCAGATTTATCATCTGTTCTAATCATTCAATACAGTCTTGAGCCAGATTAGAATCCCCTCTTTCATCATACATATTAGACACAGAGCTATACTTACAGGACTCATGGGCCCTATCAAATTCACAGCCATAAAAAACACATAATGGACCGTGAAATCTGGCCTTTTGCGTACTTTTACCCTATACTATACAGATTTCACAGGGGAGTCCAGCATTTCTCAATTTGGGGGTCCTGATCCAAAAGGGAGTTGCAGGGGGGTCAGAGTATTGCAACCCTTAATTCTGCACTGCCTTTAGAACTAGGCAGCTGGGAAGTGGCGGCTGTTGGCTGGGTGCCCAGCTCTGAAGGCAGCACTCCGCCAGCAGCAGCGCAGAAATAAGGGTTGCAATACCATACCATATCACCCTTACTTCTGCGCTGCTTCCTTCAGAGCTGGGCGGATCTGCTGACTGAGGCTGATGACTGAGGGCCCAGCTCTGCTACTGGCGGTGGCTCTGCCTTCAGAGCTGGGCTCCCGGCCAGCAGCCCCCGCTCTCCAGTTGCCCAGCTCTGAGGGCAACACCGTCACCAGCAGCGCCTTACAATTAACCTTGTAAACCCCGTCTCCCTCCAATTCCTTTTTGGGTCAGGACCTCTACAATTACAACACTGTGAAATTTCAGATTTAAATATCTGAAATCATAAAATTTACAATTTTTTAAATCCTCTGACTGTGAAATTGACCAAAATGTACCGTGAATTTGGTAGGGCCCTACTCATGGTGACCAGCTTCCATCTTCCTCACTAGCAGCTGCTTCCTCTTCTGGTGCATAATTGCAAGAAAAGAGGCAAGTTCTGTGGCAAACTCCACAGTCTCTTGGAGTGTCTTTGGCCTCCTTTCACTGATCTTTGATCTGCAAGTCCAACTCCAGCTGACCATCTATAACAGGGATTGGCAACCTTTGACACACGGCCCATTACAGAAATCTGCTGGCGAACCTGGACGGTTTGTTTACCAGCAGAATCCGCAGGTTCGGCCAATCACAGCTCCCACTAGCTGCGGTTCACCATTCCAGGTCAATGGGGGTGACTTGAAGCAGCGGCCAGCACATCCCTCGGCCCACACCAGTTCCCGCAACCCCCATTGGCCTGCAACAGCAAACCATGGCCAGTGGATGCTGCGATTGGCTGAACCTGTGGACGCTGCAGGTAAACAAACCATCCCAGCCCGTCAGCGGATTCCCTGATGGGCCGCGTGCCTCTTAGATGTGGCATGTCTCAGCCTCACAGTGGCAGTGCCACTTAGGATAGAATTTTATCTGTAAGGTTGGTTGCATTGTTCTGATCTGTCAACACATAAGCAGCTGAACTGGCCTTAATCTGTTGACTGATGTGGGTGTCACAGAGCTGATTGTACAAAAATGGACTTCTTATCTTCTTAATCTGGAAATACTCTATCCACCAGTTCATTCCTTTGTTTGATGGGAGCTAGGAGAATATGCTGAAAAAGTATCCCAGCAGCTTAAAATTCAGAACTGCCAAACTGTGGCCCATTATCACTGTCTTGTTGTTCTTCTGTTTTACTCCTGATTCATGTGGAGTCTGTTTTAAACTGTTAATTAAGAGTCACTTGCAGTCTGTCCATGTGCTATCAGCTGCTAGACTGGAGCAGCTGTGCCATGATTGTAGCAGACTAATGCTTTATAGACTAATACTGTTTCAGGTATGAATGTTACATTAGCTTTGCTTTTTAATGTTTATATTATAAGAAAATGTACTTGACAAATCTTAACTCTGAGTTAATGAAGGTTCTTTGTTTGGGAATATCTATACACACACAAAATATGATACAGTATATATACACAGCATTAGTTCTGTGTTAAATTAGTTCATTACAGGTACAGTACTTAGTTCAATGCTGCACATACTATATTCATGACAAAATAAAATAGAAAAACACTGTCTCTGAACTAGCTAGAAATCCAAGTTAGGAGAAGATACAGTAGCTATCTAATCTCAAAATAAATACTGTATATTGAGAGTAGGTGGCAGTGTAGGCTTACATTAGCCTTTTGCTTCTGGAAACTTAAGTACAGCATTCAGGTCACAAGTAAAAATGGTACTTTGACTCCTAGTCCTCATTTATGCATACTACAAACTTTTCCACAACTCATAATCTATTTAAGAAAGTCTCAGAAATGAATAGCAGGGGTTTTACAGGTCTGAACTGCATATAGAATTGTCACACGGAACCTTTCATGAACACCAAATCCATTCACTAACTTTATATTACACATTGTAAAATATTAAATGACTGTTTCAAATGAGATTGAACTATCCAGAACAATGAATTTTAATTTTTTTTAATTACTGTAGAAATAATTTTACAAACATTCTGAATAAATGTTGATGCATCAGACTACACAATTTCCAGATAACACTTTGTGACGTTATCTAATTAAAATATGACCATATAGATAATTGTTGCAACCACTGTTATATATTTGCAGCAAATATTGTACAAAGGTTGTCGAGTAAGATGTCTATGAAAAGGTTAAGATTTGCTGGTTATGATTATGCTATCTGTATGCATGTATCATTTTTGTATTTACAGTTGTAAGTATTGGCTCTATACCTGGATTTCAAATGTTTGCTCCTGGGATAACACCCATGAAGTAATCAACCAGATATGCCATGTAAGATATCTGCAAAAAAGGTTATAATTTGCCAGATGTGATAATCTTGTTTAAATGTTTGTATCACCTTTGTATTATGAGTTATAGATATGTATGTATGTCTGTATTTCAAACTTGTGCTATGCTTCTGGGTGACACCCCCAGACAGTTTGGCATTAGCACTGCCTAGCCTGCTTGATGGCTCATTAAGGACCATCAGCTATACAACTGACTCATTGAGAGAAGGCAGATACACCTTATGACTCAGCAAGGCATGCAGGGACATGCCCATGGACAGAACTCTAAGGCTTCTAAGCCATGTGCTGGGCAGCTTGTGTTTGGAACAAAGGAAGCACAGGCTGCATGGCAAAAGACTATAAAAAGCAGCTGCATCTTCTCCATTTGGTCTTCAATCCTGCTTCTTACCTCTGGAGGAGCTTTGCTACAAACTGAAGCTCTGAACGATGGACTGAATGACCCATCCAAGCTGTGGATGTACTCCAGAGACTTGACTTAAACCAGCAGTTTATTCCATCACTGCTGTAAGCCTGAGCCAAGAACTTTGCCATTACTGTAATCGATTCCTTTAACCAATTTTAACTCTCACCTTTCTTTCTTTTTATAAACCTTTAGATTTTAGTTATTAAGAATTGGCTGTAGCATGTATTTGGGTAAGATCTGAAACATTTGTTAACCTGGGAGGTAATGTGTCCAATCTTTTGGGATTGGCAGAACCTTTTCTTTTATATGATGAAATAAGGTTTACAAAATTTTTCATCATATTTGATGTATGTACCTGGATGCAAGCCTGAGGCTGGATCACTTTAAAGGAACTGTGTTGTTGGACTTCTGAATAACTAGTAAGATAATTAAGAAGCTGTTGTATACTGGCTTGGTAAATCTAGGTATTGGAATATCCACTAGCTTTATGGGGATTGTCCACCCCATTCTTTGCAGTTCACCCTAATTGAGTGACCATAGTTGGCCCCCACTAGGACCCCGGTCACACACTTATTACTAAGAAATCCTTTCTTCAGTTATTAAAAATCTGTCTGTTTCAAGATAAATTATTTCAGCATATGACTGAGCTAATAAAATATAATAAGATATAGTTAAAAAAAAATTTAAAAAAAAGCATTGGTGTCTATCTAGAAAGTAATCCAAAATGTATTTTACTCTTCTTTACAGAAGTTTTTAAAAAGTCTTGTATTACTTTAATAAGCTGCATTACTTTAATTCTTTCCATTGGGAGCGTTACACTGTCACTTTATGCCTGACTTTTCATCCAAGCTATTATATGCTCATGCATAGGGAAAACACAACAACTTGGTTATTAATTTTAAGAAAAACAGCCTATTTGCATATTGTCTTGAAAACTGCTTCATAAAATTAGTGACCAGTGTTCCTAAAGAGATGCATTATTCACTTTAGCACTATTACTCATGTACTGTATTATATGAGGAACTAGAGTGGAAAAATACAGAATTGGATGGGATTGTAAGAAGTTGTAATATAATTAAAATATAATTCCAAATGCAAAAGTAGAGTCATAGTACCCAGGAATTTTGTAGTCTAACGCCTTTAAAATTGATCATTATCCTTCCAGAATTACCCCTCAAAAGAATTCCCTGTCCATGACATTTTCTTAATAATCTTGCTTTTAAAAAGATGAATCTTTAGTATTTTACATTCATTTTATTCAGATGGGTTCCAGTTGGTTGCTTTATTAGTCTATAGAGTCAGATTATGTGAGGAGAATTTCTACCTCTTTTCAAATTTAAAATTCACTTTTCAAAACACTAATTTTACTTTATCTCATTTTAATAAACTGATGCTGTACAGTCTCTAATACTCACATTTGTTTAACCCTCTGTGTAGTTTTTGTGCTCATGGTGCAGTAACAAGGGGGAAGTTAAATTCTCTTTAACAAGAAACATTTCAAATTCTCATTCCTGACGAAGGATACACCTACATTAGCTCTACCACCAGTAGTATCTTTACTCATGATTTGACATATATAGTTATTGTACATTTGCAACAGGCACCCAACATTTTGGCCAAACTGCCTGTTAAGTTATACTGGCCAGAACAGGGCTTTTTTATTAATTCTATCACTATTCAGAGTTTAAAAATTGTGCTGTACTTCCTCCAATTAGCTTCTGTTGATGCCAAAACATTTCATAGAGGGCTAGGTTCTGACGCAGATCACATGCCTACCCAAGGGAGAGCAAGAACCCCTTTCTTACTCAGGCTATCCGTTTGCCTACCTTACTGCTTCTCCTGAGCAGCACTCCTGGATGGAGAATGGGGGCACAGTGGTGGGAAAATGAGCAAACCTTTTGGGTCCATCATACCCCTACTCACTAGCCAGAATAACTGAGCCAAGGTGTGTGTGTTTGCAGGGGAAGAGGAGGTGCAGCTGGTAAATTATTATTCTTCTCTCATCCCCTGGGAGTAAGGAATAAGCAGGACTTGCAGTTGTAGAGCGCTTTAAGTTAAACCAGCCTTTGGAGAGCACACTAGGGAAAGCGCTCCAGTCCGTCCACACTGAGAGCTGAAAGCACACTGGCGTGGCCATATTTGTAGCACTTGCAGCTGCATTGGGAGTGGTGCATTATGGGCAACTATCCCAGCATTCAAGTGGCTGCAACGTGCTTTTCAAATGGGGGGAGATGGAGTGTGACAGGAAGTGTGGGGGGAGAGAGAGTGGGTTTTTGGGGTGCTGAGAGCGTGTCAGCACTGCAGGAGGGCCGGCAAAAAAGGCTGCCCCCCAGGGCGCCCAGGCAGCGCGCCGCCTCGCCTCCGCCGGGCCGGGTCCCCTCGCCTTCCCCCTCCGGTTGAGCTCCCCGCTCAGGTCCACGGCCCGGGCGGACAGACTCGCGAGCACAGCACAGCAGCGGCGCGGGTCGTCCAGGCCGGCGAGCGCTGCGCGTGCTGCCTGCTGCGAGGAGGTCCAGCCGAGCCGCGCGGCTCCTCCCCTCCGTCATGCCTGCGGCGCGCAGGTCCGTGCGGCCGGCCCGTGACCTCCCCCGCATGACTGGGCGGCAGGTCCACCGCCCCCTGCTGCGCCCTAGATTTGGCGCGCCCAGCAACAGCTTGGTTTGCTGGTGCCTAGAGCCGCCCCTGCTGCCTTGTAAGTTCCAACCCCCCTGCTTCCCCCACCCTTCTCTCACTCACTGAAAGCAAACAGCAGCTGTTTGTTTTTTTCTCATAGACCAGATAAGCAGCCGCTAACCGAAATGGACCCCAGCCCTCCCGCCTCTCTCTTCAAGCAAACATTAGATGTCGGCACTCCAAACGGAGCCCCCCTGCCTGCCTCTCATTCATTCAAAGCAAACAGTAGCTGTGTTGTTTTTTTTATAAGCAGCCACCAAAACGGAGCTTTAAAATGGCACTTCCGCGTCCAGAGTTCACACAAAGATGAGAGGACACTTCAGTTAAAAGGATTATGGGGAGTTTCTGGAGGTCAATCAGTGCGTAATAACCTTACTCCCCGTTTACGCTGGAGCAGCAGCGTCTCACCCAATACGAACAGCTGTTAATCCTCTCGTGGAGGTGGAGTACCAGGAACACTCCAGCCAGAGCGCTCTACATACCTTGCCAGTGTGGATTGGGAGTAAGGTAGAGCGCTCTGGGAGGCTTTATTGCGGTATAAAGTACAAGTGAAGCCAAGGCCAGAGATGTGACTCCCAGTCACCATGCCTTCTGCAGCTATTCTTGGAGTGATGCAGCTTAAACACTGCCCCTTGCTCAGGGATATGCCTAAAGTTCCAGGTTAGCTCCACGTGGTAAGAACTCAGGCTATGTTGACACAATTTCTTCTACATATTGGAGCTATATGTTTTTTTAAAAAACAGAAACAAATGGGCTGTGGTGAATATAATTCCATTTGCGGTTTATATCTCCTTAAAATCCTCCATAAACTAATTTCCTAATACAATAATTCAAAGAAACACATTATCTATATAGGACACACAACATTTTTACATATTGAGAGGAGGAGGGGAAAGTGTGCCCTCTCCAAGTAACAACATCTGCTAGTATCCCCATGTCTAGAGCAAGAAGTATCCTAGAAGATTTTTCTCATCCCTATTGCACTAATTATTTTGAATATCAAAATCAATTGTTTCCATGTTGCCATTTGCAACATGTTCTATATTCTTAGCATCACTATTAAGAATATATGTGCAATATTAACAAATATATATTTGTTAAATATATACATATTTTTAGAGGTAATACCCCCACCTCTCTTACCATGCTGTAGCACCAAGCTTAAAAAAAAAAAAAAAACTTCCAGTTTCTTTCATTCTGTCTAATTACTGCAGTTATTCTGACACCAAGTGTCCACACTGGTGCATTACAGTCTTCCTAGATTGGTCACAGATTACAATGACTTAGAAAACAAATATTTCAACTTGCTGCTGAAATCGGAGGTAGTGGTGGAGAACCCAGAGTTCAGGGTGCATATGCCAATGGTTATCAATGATCTGTCAACATTTTATTTTGAATTATTTACTATTATGGAAAAATATCATATAGAAAAGTTTATGGGAAAATCTTGAATAAAATGATGGAAATAAAAACTAGAAAATATTTTTTCCTTTTTGAAATGTTCAGCTACATGTATACTGTTTAATTTTCAATGGCTTGTTAAAATATAATACATAGATAATTATTGATATAAATAATTCTCTCATAAAGAGCCACTGCTCCCTCCTTGCATGGGCAGAGATGGGTTAATAGCCTTTGATGCATTGTCACATGCTTTCCTCACATCCCACAGATGCTTGCCATGGGGTGAGAGATGCACACAGAGAGGTAGCAGGACACAGGCAGACCAAGGTAAACAGGTACATTAGAGAATCTCAGTCTCTGCCTCTATTATCTTTTCTGTAGCAAACATATACATTGCGGAACCCTAACCCTTTTAAATAGGCTCGAAGGCTGTTGTCAGTATGGAAACCATGACAGCACAGCTCAACCATATTGCATTCCCAAGGACCTGGAAGAGTAACGGGGGGAGTCCTGAGCCAGTGCAAGAATCACAAAGTCTGTGTGTAGATACCATCAGTGTGTTCTGTAAAACAACCCCGCTACCCATTCTGCATGTGTGGGGGGGGTGGAGGGTGGACGGGCAGGATGATGAGTTTGGGGGCAAGCACATGATGGGATTGACGTGACCTAGCCTACGGTGAGCTGCACTGCTGACAAACTTTCAGAAAGCACTCGCCATTCCAGATACAATGCTCAGAGGAGCTGAATGCAAGAAGCATTCACTCATTATGGTATAGAAGGGTACAGCTTTCTCAGGAAGGACACATAGGGAAAAATGGAGGAGGTGTTGCCTTATATATAAAAAACGTATATACTTGGACTGAGGTTGAGATCGAAACAGGAGACAGACTTGTTGAAAGTCTCTCAGTAAGGATACAAGCGGTAAAAAAACAAGGGTGATGTCATGGTAGGGGTCTACTACAGACCACCAAACCAGGAAGAAGAGGTGGATGAGGCTTTTTTTAAACAACTAACAAAAGCATCCAAAGCACAGGACTTGGTGGTGTTGGGGGACTTCAACTATTCAGACATCTGTCGGGAAAATAATACAGCAGGGCACAGACTATCCAGCAAGTTCTTGGAATGTATTGGAGACAATTTTTTATTTCAGAAGGTAGAGAAAGCTATTAGGGGAGACGCTGTTCTAGATTTGATTCTGACAAATAGGGAGGAACTGGTTGAGAATTTCAAAGTGGAAGGCAGCTTGGGTGAAACTGATCATGAAATGGTAGAGTTCATGATTATAAGGAATGGTAGTAGTGAGAACAGCAAAATAAAGACAATGGATTTCAAGAAAGCAGACTTTAGCAAACTCAGGGAGTTGATAGGTAAAATCCCATGGGAAGCAAGTCTAAGAGGAAAAACAACTGAAGACAGTTGGCAGTTTTTCAAAGAGACATTAGTAAGGGCAAAGAGCAAACTATTCCATACGAAGTATGGCAAGAGACCACCCCGGCTTAACCAGGAGATCTTCAATGATCTAAAAAATTTTTAAAAAGTCCTACAAAAGTGGAAACTAGGTCAAATTACAAAGGATGAATATAAACACCACAAGTACGTAGGGGAAAAATTAGAAAGGCGAAGGCACAAACCGAGATCAAACTAGCTAGAGACATAAAGGATAGAAAGAAAACATTCTACAAATACATTAAAAGCAAAAGGAAGACCAAGGACAGGTTAGGGGAAAAAACAATAACAGAAAATGTGGAAATGGCAGAGGTGTTTAATGACTTCTTTGTTTCGATTTTCACCAAGAAGGTTGGTGGTGATTGGACCTGGGTGGTGATTAGACCCCGCACTCCGAACCCCCTTCCATACCCCAACCCCCCGCCCCAGTCCAGAGTCCCCTCCCACACCCAAATTCCCTCCCGGATCCTGCACCCCGCATCCCTCCAACACCCTGCCCCAGCCCTGAGCTTCCCCCCCGCCGCACTCCAAACCCCTCATCCAAGGCCCCACCCCAGAGCCTACACCCCCAGCCAGAGTCCACACCCCCTCCTGCACTCCAAAAGCCTTGACCCCAGGCCAGAGCCCCCTCCTGCACCTCAAACCCTTCAACCCCAGCCCCACCCCAGAGCCTGCACCCTCAGCTGGAGTCCTCACCTCCTCAGTACCCTAACCCCTTTCCCCAGCCCAGAGCTCTTTCCTGCACCCTGAATCTCTGATTTCTGGCCCCACCTGGAGCCCGTACACCCAGCCCAAATCCCCCCCCATACACACACACCAACCCTCTGCCCCAATCTGATCCCTCTCCTGCACCCCAAGCCCCTCATCTCCAGCCCCACCACAGAGCCCGCACCCCCAGCTAGAGTCTTCACACACCCCGCACCACAACCCCCTGCCTGGTGAAAGTGAGGGAGGGAGGGGGGATGGAGTGAGCAGGGGCCTGGCCTTGGGGATAGGGCGGGGAAGGGGGCAGGCAGGGATATTTGGCTTTGTGTGATTAGAAAGTTGGCAACCCTACTAGGGAGGCTGTGGAATCTCCGTCATTGGAGATTTTTAAGAGCAGGTTAGACAAACACCTGTCAGGGACAGTCTAGATAATACTTAGTCCTGCCACGAGTGCAGGGGACTGGACTAGATGACCTCTCAAGGTTGCTTCCAGTCCTATGATTCTATGACTTCCATTTTCAGGAAGATCAAGGAAGCAACCTACATTTAATAAAAATAGCCTCAGAGACCCACACATTGACTTGATTAAGTTTAGGGTCACTCCGGGGCACAAGAGAAAGTCACTCGCTACATGTACACAGAGCACTAGACTACAATTGTGTCTTGTTCAAACCCATGACTATACATGAAACATAGAAAAGAATCTGTGTTTTTGGGTTTTTTACTAATTTTTACCCCCAAAAATCCTTGGTTTTACAAAAACTATTATTTTACAAAAACAATTTTCACCTGAATTTTAGACCACTCAAATATGTGAAAATACTGGTTATGTTAAGAAAATCCAATACATTAGGTAGATGTGTTTATGTTAATAATAAATTAGCATAAGTGTTAATACGAGGCTGTCAATTAAAGTTAGGCAATGCAGAGGAAGATGTGCATGTGTTAAGGTACAGTTCATGAAATAAACCACAGCATTAAACTGTCTTTACTTCCAATACTCTTACTTTTCTTTATTTGTTGCATATTTTTCTGTTCTCCATTCCCCCAGTAGTAACACTGATATTTACCTAGAAAACTGTCAAGTCAATTTTTTGCACTGATTTTCACCCATTGTAATAAACACTGATAAATCCCAAGGAAATTTGCAAGAAAATAAAAACTGAAAATGAATATAGCTCACAAGTCAAATGAAACTGAACTATAGTTATAGTGAAACTTGAGCAAAAGACCACCTCCCATAGGTAGCGTCTTAACATCTTAAGGTACCCTCAAGATTTCCAGTTCAACTTTGTTTTCCTATATTTTAAAAACAAAACACCTCAACTCCTCTAGGCAACTAGGTTACCTAGGATAAATTTCACTGTGTTTGAAAAACAAACAACAAAACAATGCAGGCATGGTATTTCAATTTCCAGTTACAAGGGGTGGACAGTATGCATGTCACTCACCAAATGCTTTCATAGGCTCTATCAATGTTAGTTTAAATGTCTGACCCTTCTCCAGTCCTTTTAAAAGGGTGGCAACTTCATAATGACGACAACCCACCAAATTTTTTCCATTTATAGATTCTATATGATCACCCACGCATATCATTTTGATTTGGTCGACAAGGCTGTCTTCTTTAATACGCTGTCAGATAAAAAAGCATTTATATTAGTTAGAAACAAAATTGTGGAAAAATAAACAGGTGGCACCTAATTCACTGCTGCTACAGATGAGTGAAACTCTAATGATATCAATATAGTTGCACCTATTATTCCAACAGTGAATTCAGAACAGGAGGTTCTCATGTACCATGCCTTGACAAGCATTCAAAAATATTTAATATGCATTTAACATAAAATCGCATTTAGATGTGGCATAAAATGCATTTTGGAATCTGCTTTAGAAATTAAACTGAACTTTAAGTAGATGTTGGATTATTAAAAGGTTTTGTACTATAAACAGCCACGGGTCCAGTGGACCACGGGACCAGCAGACCCTCCGCAGGCACGCCTGCGGGAGGTCCACCGGAGCTGCCTGCCGCCCTCCTGGCGGCCGGCATAGCGCCCCCCGCGGCATGCCGCCGTGCTTGGGGCGGCGAAATGTCTAGAGCCGCCCCTGAATGGAATACTAAATCAGTTCAAATGAAAGGAAAAGCTCTAATGACAAAAGTTATTCCCCTAAATACAGCTCTTTATTCAACTATGTCTCTACTTTATAATGAAACTGTCACTAAAGCTTTCTATCTGACTGGGAACAAAGAGTACTGAAAGATACAGCTTTTGCCTTTTGGAGACCTGTCTCTCCACCTACCCACTTTCTCCATTCTTCCTATCATGGCTGACTCCAATTTAAAAATTTCTCAGGGATTGTTATTATTGTACTGATTAGATGACATAGTATTAAAAGCACTGGCAGCCACAGAAGTTTTATCTACACTAGGGGCCCCACTGTTGTTGCCACAGGTGGAGCTGAACAGGTGCTAGCAACAGTGGAAAATATTTGTCAAAAATCTCAAGTGCAACTTACAGATGTAGATTTGTTTGTTACATAACTGCACTCCAAAAACAAAACAATGTAAAACTTCAGAGCCTACAAATCCACTCAGTCCTACTTCTTGTTCAGCCAATTGTTAAGACAAACAAGCTAATTTACATTTACAGCAGATAATGCTGCCCTCTTCTTATTTGCAACGTCACCAGAAAGTGAGAACAGGAATTTGCATGGTACTTTTGTCGTTGACATTGCAAGGTATTTACATGCCAGATATGCTAAACATTTGTATGCCCCTTCATGCTTTGGCCACCATTCCAGAGGACATGCTTCCATGGTGATGATGCTCGTTAAAAAAAAATGTATTAATTAAATTTGTGACTAAACAACTTGGGGGAGAATTGTATGTCCCCTGTTCTGTTTTACCCACATTCTGCCATATATTTCAAGTTATTGCAGTCTCAGATGATGAGCCAGCACATGTTGTTCAGTTTAAGAACACTTTCACTCCAGATTTCACAAAACGCAAAGAAAGTACCAATGTGAGATTTCTAAGGATAGATACAACACTCGACCCAAGGTTTAAGAATCTGAAGTGTCTTCCAAAATCTGAGAGGGATGAGGTGTGGAGCATGCTTTCAGAAGTCTTAGAAGAGCAACACTCCGATGTGAAAACTATAGAACCAGAACCACCAAAAAAGAAAATTAAGCTTTTACTGGTGGCATCTGACTCAGATAATGAAAATGAACACATTGGTCTGCACTGCTTTGGATTGTTATCGAGCAGAGCCCATCATCAGCATGGACGCATGTCCCCTGGAATGGTGGTTGAACCATGAAGGGACATACGAATCTTTAGCGCATCTGGCTTGTAAATATCTTGTGATTCTGGCTACAATAGTGCCATGAGAACGCTTGTTCTCACTTTCAGATGACATTGTAAACAAAAAGCGGACAATCATTATCTCCTGCAAATGCAAACAAATTTGTTTGTCTGAGCAATTGGCTGAACAAGAAGTAGGACTGAATGGACTTGATTAGGGGTATGGAACGGCTTCCGTATGAGGAGAGATTAATAAAACTAGGACTTTTCAGCTTGGAAAAGAGATGACTAAGGGGGAAATATGATAGAGGTCTATAAAATCATGACTGGTGTAGAGAAAGTAAATAAGGAAGTGTTATTTACTCCTCCTCAGAACACAAGAGCTGGGGGGCACCAAATAAAATTAATAGGCAACAGATTTAAAACAAATAAAAGGAAGTATTTCTTCACACAGTGCACAGACAAACTCTTTGCCAGAGGCAATTGTGAACGCCAAGACTATAACAGGGTTCAAAAGAGAACTAGATAAATTCATGGAGGATAGGTCCATCAATGGCTATTAGCCATGATGGACAGGGATGGTGTCCCTACCCTCTGTTTGGCAAAAGCTGGGAACAGAAGACAGGGAATGGATCACTTGATGATTACCTGTTCTGTTCATTCCCTCTGGGGCACCTGGCATTGGCCACTGTTGGAATACAGGATATTGGGCTAGATGGACCTTTGTTCTGACCCAGTATGGCCGTTCTTATGTACATAATTCTACATTTGTAAGTTCAGCTTTCATGATAAAGAGATTGCACTACAGCACTTGTATTAGGTGAATTGAAAAATACTATTTCTTTTGGTTTTTTTACAGTGCAAATACTTGTAATCAAAAATAAATGTAAAGTGAGCACTGTACACTTTGTATTCTGTGTTGTAATTGAAATCAATATATTTTAAAATGTAGAAAACATCCAAAATATTTAAATAAATGGTATTCTATTATCAAAGGTGCGATTAATTGCAATGAATTTGTTTAATCACTTGACAGCCCTAAAAATAACTTTTCAGAAGTGTAATGAACCCAGGACAGAGCTTCCTTGGGTTTATAGTGTTGCAAACACTGCTCATATTCTTCCAATACCAGAGGATCCTCTCCTCCTAAAACCAGGTCCCAGAGTAGGCCAATATGCAACAGTTTGGTGAGACTGCACTTTTCTATGATGACTGCTATCTCTAGTTCCAGAATATAAACTGTAATTTTGTTTAAATAAGTATCTAGCTGTCAAGGCTGCAAAGAAAACCTTCCAAATGTGAGATGAAGGAAAATGATGCAGTAGTGTCTGCCTGAGTCTGCAGACAGCCTGAAATGATAGCTGTGTCCAGTGAAAATTGCTACCATTCAGCTCAATAGGGTGTTAAACTCTGAAGTATAATCAGCTTTTGACATTTAAATGTCAGCATTGTTAGCCATTTTGGTGCTTTTTAAAGAACAAGAGAAAGCGGAGCTGTAAGGTGTGGTCTACATGCAGTTTTTGTTCCAGTATAACAGGTTTTCGACCTGGCCGGAGCACAGTCAACATGGTGTTTGCTGTCAGACAAATACAAGAGAAGTGCATTGAACAGAACATGCACCTGTATGCTGTCTTCATAGATCTGACAAAGGCGTTTGATACCATCAACAGGGAAGCCCTTTGGACGATTCTAACACGACTTAGCTGCCCAAGAAAATCTGTCCAGATTATATGCCTTTTTCATGACAGCATGACAGGCGAAGTATTGTCTGATGGAGCCACATCAGCCCCCTTTAACATCACCAACAGCGTGAAACAAGGATGTGTTCTTGCTCCTGTCTTATTTAACCTGTTCTTTGCATGTGACCTCAACCATGCAATGAAAGATCTGGATCAAGGTATATATTTGAAATACCGGCACGATGGTTCACTTTTTGACCTCCGTCGCCTGAATGCAAAGACTAAGACAGTGAAGAAACTCCTTCTTGAGGCACTCTTTGCCGACAACTGTGCCCTCATGGCTCACACTGAAAATGATCTTCAGCACATTATCAACAAGTTTGTTGAGGCCTCGCAACTTTTCGGACTAACTATCAGCCTCGGAAAGACAGAAGTTCTCCATCAACCTGCACCTGTATCAAATGCTTCTGTCCCAAGTATCTCCATTGACAGCACTCAGCTTAAAGTAGAGTGGAGAACTTTAAATACCTGGGTAGTGTCATATCCAGTGATGGATCACTGGATAATGAGATCAACGCACGAATATCCAAAGCAAGCCAGGCACTTGGCTATCTGTGTGTCAAAGTTTTAAACCACCACAACATCCAGATGTTAACAAAACTGCTTGTGTACAGAGCTGTTGTTCTTTCATCTCTTTTATACGGGTGCGAAACATGGACACTATATAGGCGTCACATCAAGCAGCTCGAAGCATTCCACATTCGCTGCCTCCGCAACATCATGAAGATCCGCTGGCAAGACAAAGTGCCCAATCTTGAGGTCCTCGAGAGAGCCCAGATGACAAGCATCGAAATGATGATCATGAAGTCACAGCTACGTTGGACCGGTCATGTCAGCCGCATGGATGCGAACAGAATCCCCCGCCAGCTTCTGTATGGTGAGCTCTCCCAGGGCATCCGGCATATAGGTTGCCCATGGAAACGTTACAAGGACACCATCAAAGCCAATCTGCAGTATAGCAGTATCAAACCCAGGGACCTTGAGGACGCCGCCAGCGACAGAACACAATGGCGTGCAACAGTCAGGAATACCTGCATCGCCTTTGAGGAAGACCGCTGCCGGTCTCCTACAAGAGGCACGCAAACAACGTCACAGAGCGCCAGCAGCGCACAACCCACTGACCGCGAACTTCCCGTGCACCATCTGCAGCCAAATGTGCACCTCTAAAATTGGCTTGTACAGTCATCAGAGGGCACATCATGAGACCAACAATAGATGATCTGCACAGATTTGTCATCATTGGATCGATGGACTGCCAAGACTTATACCTGTACAATCTAGCATACAGAAATAAGCTATACTGAAGTCTGGTCTACATTCCACACCTATATTGATATAACTACATCACTCAGGGCTGTGAAAAATCCGCACGCCTGAGCAACATAGTTATACCGATTTAACACCACCACCCCGCCCCTCCATGTAGACAGCACTATGGCAACAGGAAAGCTTTTCCCACTGACATAGCTACCACTTCTCAGGGATGTGGATTAACTACACTGACAGTAGAGCTCTCTCCTGTTGGTGTAGAACATCTTCATTAAAGCACTACAGCAGTGCAGCTGCGCCGATGTAGTGTTTTAAGTATAGACGCACCCTGATATAACCACATTCATACCAGTATAACTGCACGCAACTAAGGGGGTTGTGCTGCTTTAACTATACTGGTACAGTTAAAGTGGTACAGCTTTTGCTTATAGACAAGGTGTTGGTGTATTATGAAGATCTACACAATCTACTGTGAATAGCAGCTCATTTTTATGACACGAACAAGTAGGATTTAGAGAGTTGGTGGAGCATGGGAGAATACTATCACTTTTTTTTTTCCAATCTGCCCTCAGCCTGCAGTAATCCCTGTGATTGGCACTTTTCTCCACATGCTACCAGCCAAGCAGAGAGCGGAGTATCATTCCCAGGAGTGCTGGAAGAGAGGAACTTTAAAACATTCTTCTTAAAACATTTGGGGGGGGGGAATCTGTCAGCATACATCCAAAAGAGCGAAGTGGAGGTGCTAGGAATTTTAAGCGTCCAAGTGTTGATACTAGGAAATTCAAAGTTTTGTTGAGAATTCAGTGTTCATATTTTACAAAATTCATTGTAGGCTTTGAACCGAACAGCCAGTGATCATAAAAATCTCTCTCTAGACAATCTTCCACTCTTCACCCTTCACAGCTGCACTCCAATTAACTTTGCTAATGCATGTAGAATAACTGCAGAAGCAGGATAAAGAGGGACAGTGCAATGAAGGCAAGTTTAATGCAGTGGAAGGGACAGGCTTTAAGAGTGACAGAAATTTAGGATAACTTCATTGTCACATGAGTGAGCAGTTGCTCTATCATCAACTTCTCAAGAACTTAAGAAAGTAGTGAAAAGGTTAGAAATAGAGTAATAACTAAAAATCTAAGGGCTCTCTCAACACAGGATTGCCTGCTGCTTTTCTTTAATTGTGGTGAATGTTCAGTCATCAAAAGAGCTCCAGTTCTAGAGGATTACTTAAAACCATAAAACTTAAGAGCATTAGATATAAAAGATTCTGTTAAAATTTACCTTTATGAAGGCATAGCCCGTTCCATTGTCTGTAATGGTAAGCCCAAGAGAATCCTCTGATTTAAGAACATCCACTTCTTTTTTTGGTCCCTTTATGTGGGCAAATATGAAATCTTCAAGGCCAATCTGCCCTCCTAAGAGGTTGTCCATATCAATTTTGTGCGTATTCAAAGTGCAAAATATGATCTACACAGAAGGAAAAACAAATCAATTACATTTGAGTTTTAAAATATTACATCAGCCATTAGGATAGGAAAATAAATGGTGGAAAGAATTTTGTTTTCCTGAATTTGAATTACCCATGAGTTTGGAGCAAAAAATCCTTTGTGGTCTTAAGTGATGACCCCCATTTTCTGTCCAACCATCAGTACTAAAGACCCTATTCCCATCCACTCATATGACAAGAAAGGTACTAAATAGCTCAAATTCTGCAGAGAAGAAATAGCAGGGTGCAGGGGAGAAGGTACATGTTATCCAGTACCTTAGCTCACAGCTGTAAGACCCAGACACCTCTTGGTACCAACTGGTAGAGGGTACAGGTGTTGCACAGGGTCTTAAAGGGATTTCCTGGGTCAGATATATGCATAATAGTTCATCAAAGAGTGACATGTAAGGTCCCTACCAAGACACGGTAGTCCACTTTTCATCATAATCATTGAAAAAAATTATGTATGTACAGAGAATATTTAAGTTATGTATCTATACTGAAAATTACATTCTTAAGGTCTTGGAGTTAAGGCAGGTCACGAGGAGGTGACATGCCTCTGACAGGTCCCTTTCAGGGAGCAGGTAATAGACACTTATCTCCCTATCTGGCCGTTTGTGTATTGTCTGCCTCACAATGGAGGCCTATTTGCATACTAAACCAGGTGCCAGTTGAAAGGCTGCAAAATCTAAAACAGAAAATCTAAAGGAATAAACAAAGCAGCAGAGGGGTATCCTGTTTATGAATAAAGACAAAAGGATAGGACTTGTATATCTTGGGAGGCAAAAGAACACATTGGGTTCTTCACCTAGGAAACAAGCTGACAGCATGTTTCATGAAAAGGGGAATCACAGCAAAGCCTGACTGTGAATTACTATGAGGACTTTGGTTGAACCACACTCTACAAGACATAAGAGTATCTAATTAATTAAGACTAGGTTCTTGACTGTGTTATGATTTTATTTTATATATAACCATGTGTTTGCAATACTTCTAACTTGCTATTACTTGAATCTCTACACTCTGTTACATAAACTTATACTAGAATTCAATATAAACATATCTAAGTGCTGTGTGTTGAGCAGAGAGGTGACCTAAGGTCTGACTGGTAAACTGGGCTGTGCTATTTCTTTTAAACCAGCAAATCTGGACATTCCAGGTTGATGCTTGGATGGCTTGACGGTTGCAATGTGCTGATCTCTAACCTGTCAAGAAGCAGCAGGACCTGCAAGACCTAGAGAGGAATGCTTGTGTTGCCAGTAGCCAGGGGAGTTGGACAGCTGACCCCTGGCAGGTACAGACAAGGCTAAGGGCAACTGATAGCAAGGTATCTCGCAAGCCCAGGCACTGCTGGGAAACATCACAAGCTACCTTTCCTCTCCCTAATCTCTGTTAAGAGGCTAACCTCCATGTGGCCCAGAGGCATGACCATGGTGAATGAATCTGGGGAGATCAGCAGCAGCTTGAAGTGGTTTCCTGAGCATATATCTTGCTTATTTCGCACTCTGTTTCCACTATCAAGCCAGCTCCCCTGTCAAAGCTCATACCAACCAGGAGAGGAGAGAGGAGAATCCAAATTGCAGGCCCAAGTAGTAAGATTCCCAAACTGTTTGCCTCCTGGAAGTGGTTTTCTGTTCAGAACATTGTGTATGCTGGGTTGGTGGTGGTGAATTCCCTCCATGCTCTATTTTTTTTACATCCTTCTACACAACTACAGCACAAAATTTCAAAAAAATTCTTATGCCCTAATCGGACAATTTCAGAATACAGCTTTTGCCAGCAGAACTCTCAATACCTCCCTGTCCATTTCACCTCCCACAGGTCTTTTTGTATATCACGGTGGTCTGTGGGGGTGGTGCAAATGGTGGGAGTATTTATGGTGCTCCCCAATGAAACTGTAGACAGAAGGAATTCAGTGTCCAATCAGAGTAACTCTGGAGGGAACCAATGGCTTAAAATCATTACCTCTTGTTCCCTAGAGCAATCTGAACATCAGCTTCCAATAGCATACACTACTTTAAAGTAGAAAAGTGGATAGAAAATCATGATCCTTTGTCTTTTGCTAATATTAATACATATTTTAGTTTGAATAGTGATATAAGCATTTGCAGAGCCACTCCCACTGAGGCAAACAGAGGTTCCACACCTCAGTGGGAGAATGAGCTGAACAGTGCTAACTAACTAGGAAAGATTTTTCTGCAATACCACTACATTAAATCGTAAACAAGTCTTTGTCAGAATTATGATGGGTATTTTGGGGGCTGCGTGGAGGGTTGTTTCTCCAGAAACTTGTCCACCATATAAAACCTGACCTTTAGCTTTCTTCTCAAACAAAACAGACACTGTTGAACAAAACATTTTCGGGGCAATCTTTTTGCTGTGAGAAGCAACATTAAGGGCCTTGAATTAGTTTTCATACATACATAACAGAGTGTTAACAACAAGCAGCCTGCAGAATAGTATACATAATGTAGCAAAGTCAGAAAAATTATCTTTGTTTCTTCATGGAAAGAAGAATGCACATTTATTCATAGCATGCATTGATTATTTAGTCAGTCATTGAAATATGCCACAGTTTACAGAGAACAGCACACCGACTCTAGTTCTCCTTCACCCCCAACACGTGTCCTTATACTGTTCCAGCAGGCTTACCCCCCTCCCTCATACAATACATACATATAATACTAACAGCAGCCACCTCTGCCTTTCTTCAGCCTCTCAGCTCCCTCCTCCTCCTCCAGGGCTTCCTTCCTCTCCATTTATTTGCTCCCTGCTGCTGAGGTTGCCTCTCCCCTCTAATTAGCCCTTCATTATAGCACCACTGGTTAATTGATCCTCTAATTAGATCCCAATTAATCTATAGTGGTGGGGAATTTAAGTAACAGTAGGATATTGAGTCAGCTCCTGACTCAGCACCCTTGTTGCACTCCCATCAACTTTGAAGTGCCTGGAAAAAATCTGGTAGCAGCCCTTTGGGTCGGTGTGGTTTTGATTTCACTTATACCAGTGTAAATCAGGAATAACTCTAGTAAAATCAGCCAAATTAAATTGTGAGAACAGAAGCTGGTGCCTAACCTGTTACTCAGCACTGAGGCTGTGCATGAGTTCAGATCAACTCAAAAAAATGAAAGGTACATACTGCCAGGCTGCATAAAGAATTTAATTACTGGGAGTCCCAGACTTAAAGAAAAGCCTATGCAACATCTGGTATGAGTCCTCTGTCTTCACATCTTAAGAATATATTTCCTAATTTTAAATCAGTTTACGAGGTAGAGATAAGGCTCATTAACCATTGAATAGGCATTTTATTATAGTGTTAAGGTGGTGAGTGGGAGAAACAAAAAATGATCTTGGAATTGCCTTGATAGCAATAGTAGCAAGAATAGCCTTGAAAGCATTCTCGAAAACATACCTATAGGCAGGTGTTTTTAATCTATTTATAAATTAAGAAAGCATCCAGAAATCCGCAGTGCTACTGCTTGTCTTAAGGTATGTCTACACACACCAGCACAGTCGTAGCACTGCATTTGTGCTGCTGTAGCACCTTCAGTGTAGATATTACCTACGCAGGCCTGAGGGGTTCTCCCATCAGTGTAGGTATAATCCACCTCCCCAAGAAGTGCTAGCTAGTTTGACAGAAGAATTCTTCCATCAACCTAACACTTTCTAGACAGGGGGTTAGCGGTCTCTCTCAGAGGTGCGGATTTTTCATACCCCTCAGAGATGTGGCTATGTCGATGTAAGTTCTGAGTCTAGACCAGCCCTTAGTTTGAACAAAAATGAATTGGATCTTAACATGCTGTTTTACTCTGAAAACTGCCTTTATAAAAATGGCACCATCCTACCCAGCAGACATGTTGTCTTTTTGTACTAGAGTCTGATCTGCTTGGTTTAATGACAAAAAAAGGGGGTGAAGGGTTGCTGCTTTTACCCCATAAGCACTGCAGAACTCTCACAGTTTAGAATGAACAAACTGCAGTCTATTCCATCCTATGCACATCATTCATTGATTTTTTTTATTTATAACCTAAGCACCTCTCTGCAGCTCTAGAAACTTTTATATCATTAGGAACTGGTTTAAAGCCACCAACTCATTTCACATAGGCCAAACAACCGTTACATTCTAATGTCTTATTTTAGCAGCCAGTCAGAAAGTCGCACATCAGCTAGCCACTGAGTATTACAGATTCATCCAACACACTTCAGTTTTATTCTATTAGGTAACTTAAACGTTCTTTGGTTAATTATCACTCCACCATCATCACCTACATTTTACTTTCACATAATCATTCTTTTTAAGCCATCAGCATCAAATATGTTATTTCCTGAGGGAGCCCAATTCAAAATGCCTTTACAAAGATTTATGGTAAATTCCCAGCTTTGTATCACGATTTAGATAATGACTCAATCAGTTTAATTGTGATTTAGTGCTCTTCCATTATGTTGCTCTTCCAAGAAATGTTATTTTGTCAATTTTTTGCATCTAAGAAAAATATAGTGCCCTTGTTTTCACCTTGTCAAACATGGACACTCATCTAGTAACTTGTTTCACACCTCTGAACAGATAAAATTGGCAACAGAGCAGAAATGTGATATTTAGAAACATGATCCAGAGTTTCTTTATTTAGCCTTCATCTGGGTGGCATTCTCACTGCAGCCTACAAGGCTGCAGAACTTTCTACAAATGCGTCAGTTCCATACTAGCCTGAAAGAGCGTCAGCCAGTCAAAAATAAAAACTGAATCACCCTGTATTCTCTCTCCTTTCTTAGTGAATAACTGCTTCTAGTCAGGACAACTAAATATACAAAGTAACATATTAAAGATACATCTACACAACATATTATACTATTACAGCATCTACAAGTTAAAAGTATACTTATATTTGTTACATTCTGGAGGACTGCCAATGCAGAAGTTAAAGGCTTCATTACCGTTTTTCATACTTTTAATATAAAAGTCTAATCAAAATAATGTATTAGTACTTAAACAATAGCCACCAGAGTACACTTTTCATACACCCCTCATAAAATTAATTCAAGCTCAAAAATGTTTTTCCTATATTGTACATGTTTTCATCAAGAAAAAAAATGTGTATTTCCATGTATAATCTATTCTCCTGATCTCTCCTTCCCATCATACTTCTGCTCTTTCCCGCTCTTGCTCACAAAAAAAGTATTTGATCTTCAAGCCACCATACCTATGCTGTGCCCTTTCATGCCAACTTTAAATCAACACTGCCACAGAAATTAGCAGATATCCAGAATCCTTATTTTGCCAAGAGTGTTATCTTGTACAGCTCCCATAACAGAAGGAAATTTTATTTGGCCAGAAAACACTGTGGGCTGGTGCGCATAAAATATAGATTAAATAGACAGTCTTCCTATTGTGGAATATCCCCTACCCCAGTAATTCCAAGGGTACAGAGGTGGTGTTTGCTAAGGGAAAAAGAAAAAGAAAAGGCTATTATGTTATATATAGGGAGCAAAGGGTAGTGTAGTGTAGCATTAATCACAAGTTCAGGCCATCCCAAATGAGGCAAATGCATCAACATGCAACCAAAATCAGTCAACGCTTTTCAAAATTTGCCCCTAAGTGACACAATCATACAAAAATATAATCATATAAGTATCACACAATAATATAAAATTTATATTTAAAATAATAATGGACACCTAGCTCTCATAAAGTACCTTCCATCAGTAGATCTTAGAGCACTTTACCAAAGTGGTCAGGATTATTCCCCATTTTACAGGTGGGAAAATGAGACACAGAAGTGACTTGTCTGAGGTCACCCAGCAAGCCATTGATGGAGACAGGAATAGAACTCAGATACCAAACAAGCTTTACGTCAAACAGCATAACGATGGAAGTACAGCCTACTGCTATGCAAACTCAGTCTGCTTATTGGCGGGTTAGCACAAGCAGGCAGAATCCCTGGAATACTGACACAAGCACAAACTCAATAAACAACAGAAACCTGTTTATTTATTACCGAGGGAGAGAAAAGAGGCAGCTTGCCTCCTGCAGATGGTGTTACTAGTAGTTCCCCTCTTTCCCCATGGCAGGAAGCACTCACAGCTCGGAATTTCCTCTCACAGTTACTTTCTGATATGGAGAAACAGGGTCCTTCAAATGTGAGAGGAGCCACACCCTTTAGAAACTGTGGATGTGCCAGTCACCCAGCCAGCATGTTACAGCTGTTGCAGTGCCCCTCCACACCTTTACATCTACAAAGCAAACAACAACATAATCAAAAGAACGAAACTATGTAAACACAATCTTTACATCAAACTGGGAGCCCAATATATTGACCACTGCCCTACAAAAGGAAATATCACTTTTGACATTTGCTATTCCTTCATATCCAGAACAAGGAAGTAACTTCCCCAGGTTAGTGCCAAGTTTTAATATCTGAGTTTCTGCTGCTAAATTAGCTACCCATACCAGTCTCACTCCTTTTTGTGTAGTCCCAAGGGAGCATGCCACCAGCAAATCACCAGATGGATCCATAGTGTCCTCTCCATCAGTATTTGCTTTTCCTGTCACTGGGGCTGGAACTAACACTTCCATTCTTGAGGGGATTGTTACAACCTCTGCCACAGTTCCCCTACACACATTGGTGGCATAAATCCAACAGAATACAGGAATATATTTTCCAGCTCCAGTGTACATTTTACTCCCCATGCAAAAATGTGGAAGATATATGCATTAATTATATTTTATATCTATATGGGGATGGGGTTGATGGATTGTGTTGCTTATTAAGGATTAAGTCACTCTTAGATAGTTTTGGGTTGCAGGAAACAAGTTAATGACTGTAAACAACCCTACTCGCCTGGTGCTCAAATGGACAATACAAGGAATCCACTGTTAAAGACTACCTTTGATCCCCTCTGGAAAAGTCATAAAGCAGTCTGGACCAGGTTCAGGATGCAAGGTCAGACAAAGGAACTTTTCAAGTGGATAAAAGACTGCCTGTGAACTCCGAGATACACACTGACAGAAAGAGGGTCAGAGATGCCAGCAGAGCCCCTCAAACTGAGACGGGATGACTGGGACAGGTGAAACCTGCCTAAACAGACAAGGAAATTTGTGCCTCAGAATCAAATATGGTCTCATATGATACTCCCCCATCTTCTGGGGAAGATAGATAACACTTTCCACGGGGGGATTCAAATACCTCTGTAGCTTCAAGTTTACAGATGGGCAGCTTGTGGTGCTCTTCTCTGCACCAGTCTGTTGAATATCAGTTTTAATCAATGGACGATCCCATTTTAAATGTCCAAACTTCCCACATTTCCAGAAGGCTCAATCCTCCACAATGTTCCCTCATTCACTCCAGTGCCCCTTTGCCCTCCAATCAGGTGCTGGCTTGTTCCTCCAATGAAAACCCAAACACATCTCAATGTTGGTACCTTCTACTAATATGGAATCACCTGCTGTCTTTCCATCTGAAATTGTCTGACTTCCCGGATTAATATTTTCGCTGCTTTCTCAGACACTAAATTACTTTGTCAGTCCTTTCACTGCTGGGTCCCTGAGCTCTGTATCCCTGAATCCTTGGAGCTGCTTTTTTCTGTTTTTCTAACTCATAAATCTCTTCCAGTTTACTGGCTAGAATTTTTATTTACACATAGACACTGTTTTAAGTTAACACAGCATTGGTCAATTATATGCACGTAAGTGGCAATTTCAAGTTCTGAAAACTACTTTCAAAGCCCTGCAGGAAATGCAGGAAAGTAAACAATTCTTGCTTTTCCAAAAATTCAAAGCAGAGGAAATAAAAACAATGTTATTAGCATTTAATCATGTTCATGAAACAATTATTTATATTCTAATAGTATTTCCACCCACTCATCACAAAAGGATGTACATAACTTTCTTATGTTGAACATGGACTGAAATCCTATTCATTGGTTGGGAACACCTCCTTGAAGCAACTGGACAAATACATGGGTGAATTCCTTATCAACTTAAGCTAAACTGAAATAAGCAACTTTCAAACTGAAATAAGAGATTCTACACAGAGTTTTAGAGCAGTTTACCCAAGCTTGTTTTAAACCAATTTACACTAGATTGGTGCAAATTTCTTATATGGTCAAGCCCCTATTTTTGTCACTAGCACAGCAGATATAACTCAATATATTTTTATACAGCCTGTTTCAGAGTCTAACCACAGCTTTTGCTAAGACCTGCAAACTTTGGTTACTTCGCAAGATATGGGACTGACTCATTGTTTACAATACAATAACCTATCATTTATCAATGATTGTTTCCCAAGAAACAGAATTACTGTTCTGGAATGGACTCCATCTATCGAATACAG
The DNA here is from genome assembly GCF_016161935.1 of Mauremys reevesii. Classification (NCBI taxonomy): domain Eukaryota; kingdom Metazoa; phylum Chordata; order Testudines; family Geoemydidae; genus Mauremys; species Mauremys reevesii. Next base: position 84,688,895 of record NC_052630.1, read on the forward strand.
GTAAGAGCAACTGTGGACATTGTCTGGCTAACCCAATAAGGACAGTTTTAAACAAGGTCTTATGGGGGATAGTGACAAAAATCCGGCCCATGAGCATCTAGGCTCAAATAATGAAGACAAGGGGAAAGGGCTGAAGTCTGGAGAAGGGACTAGAAACCACAACTTAAGTAAAGACACAAGAAGAAAAACAACAGGGAAGTCTGCAAAATATCTTTGATGCCTGTATACCTATGCAAGGAGTATGGGGAACAAGCAGGATGAAGTGGAAGTCATGATATATGAAGAAACTTATGACTTAACTGGTGTTACAGAGACTTGCTGGGACAATTTCCATTATTGGAGGGCCAACATTGAGGGATATGGCTTGTTCCAGAAGGATAAGTATGGAAATAAAGGAGAAGGCATTGCGCTGTATGTCAAGAATGTATACACTTGCTCTAAGGTCCTAGAGCAGAGGTGGGCAAACTAACGTGGACCGTCCTGCCTGGCCCCCGAGCTCCTGGCCTGGGAGGCTCACCCTAGCCCCTCCCCCGCTGTTCCCCCTCTCCCACAGCCTTAGCTCACTCGCTCCACCACTGGCGCAATGCTCTGGGCAGCGGGGCTGTGAGCTCCTGGGGCAGCACAGCTGCAGAGCCCGGCTGACCCAGTCTCTGTGCTGTGTGGTGGCGGTGGCATGGCCTGGCTCCAGCCAGGTGGCAGCCGATGTAGCGCCGCCAGCCATAGCACCGCCAGCCACCAGTGCTCCAGGCAGCGCAGTAAGGGGGCGTGGATGAGGGGAGAAACGGGGTTGAATGGGGGCAGGGGTCCCGGGGGGGAATCAGGAAGGAGGGGGTGTTGGATAGGGTAGCAGGGGGCAGTCAGGGGACAGGGAGAAGGGGTGGTTGGATGGGGCAGGGGTCCTGGGGGGCCATCAAGAATGAGAGATGGAGTTGGATGGAGATGGGTCCAGTGTTATTTAATATCTTTATTAATGATATGGCTGTAGGAATAGAGAGCATACTAATTAAATTTGCAAAGACACAAAGCTGGAGGGTGGAGGGAGGGAATTGCAAACACTTTAGAGCAGTGGTTCCCAAACTGGAGTTCGTGAACTCTGGAGGTTCACAAAATGTTACAGGGGGTTCTCAGGAAAAAATTCCCTAATGGCGGACAGAGCTGTCCCTAGCGACCCCAGCACGGGGCCTGCAGCCTGGAGCCCCTGGACTTCCAAGAGCTAAGCAGATCAAAGCAAACATATCTACCACACTGAGGAGATTTAAATTTCAAGACTCCTTATAAGAAATGGAAAGGGAGGTGGATATTTTTTGCTGTTTTTAAAATTAAATAGGCAGCTAATATTGTTTTTAAAATTATTATGAAGAACAAGTTTAAGCTTTGTTGTAACATGTGTTGTTTGCCCGGACTGCTCAAGATCTGAATGCTTGTGTAAGAGGAACTCTTTGAGTTGGCTTCTTAAATACCTTCATGCTGTTTCAAATCTGATACTCCTTGATGAAACATACGAGCCTTGTCTTATAACAGGTTTATTCAAAGTGATACAATCTATGAAAGTGAGATCTTAGAAGACTGTTGCCATTTTCATATTGTAATAAATAATAATAAATAGTGTGTCATAAAAACTAATTTTATATTTCCAAGATCACTGCTTTTATAATTTATACTCAGGTAAAGGAGAAAATCCCTGGAAATATTCATTTTTAGGAGGGGGTTCGTGAGACTTGACATTTTAGTAAAAGGGGTTCACAAGTTGTTAAAGTTTGGGAACCACTGCTTTAGAGGACAGAGCTAAAATTAAAAGGGATCTTGCTAAATTGGAGAACTGGACTATAGACAACAAAATGAAATTCAACAAAAATAAATGTAAGGTGCTGCACTTAGGGAAGAAAAATCAGATACACAAATACCGAATGGGGGATAATTGGCTTGGCAGCAGCACAGCTGAGCAGGATCTGGGAGTTGTGGTGGATCACAACCTCAACACAAGTCAACATTGCAATGCTGTTGCTGAAAAGGCAAATGTAATTTTGGGTTGCATTAACAGAGGCATATCATGTAAGTCACAGGAGGTGATAGTACCACTCTACACAGCACTGGCTAGGCCTCTGCTGGAGTCCAATTTTGGTCACCCACCGTTGTACAGAACTGGTCAGTTCATAACTCTGAGGTTCTACTGTACTACACTTAGAAAGGAAAAAAATCAAATTCACAGATACAAATTCACAGAATTATTCTTCCCTACTATACAAGTTAACAAAACTGAGCCCAATAAATGTGTTTTCCTTAGTTTACAAGTGCTAAATTGTGTTGAACACCATGCTAGTTACAATGTGTTAGTTCAAGTACATAAAAGGTTGTTACAAGAAGGAGGGATAAAATTGTTGTTCTTAACCTCTGAGGCTAGGACAGGAAGCAATGGGCTTAAATTGCACCAAGGGAAGTTTTAGGCTGGACATTACTAGAATAACTAGATAGGGAGTAGTACAGCTGAAAAGGATGTGGGACTATAGTAAATCACAAACTGAAAATGAGCCAACAACACGATGCAACTGTGAAAAAGGTTAATATCGTTCTGGGGTGTATTTACAGGAGTGTTGTATGTAAGAGACATGAAGTAAATTACTCCACTGAAGTTGGCACTGGTGAAGCCTCAGCGGGACTACTGTGTCCGTTTCTGGGCACCATACTTTGGTAAAGATGTGGATAAATTGGAGAGAGTCCAGAGGAAAGCAACAAAAATGATAAAATGTTTTGAAAACCTGACCTATGAGAAAAAGTTTAAAAACCACTGGGCATGGTTAGTCTTGAGAAAAGATGACCAAGGGGGGAAACCTAATAACAGTCTTATGTTAAGGGTTATTATAAAGAGGATGGTTATCAGTTGTTCTCCATGTCCACTGCAGGTGAAATAAGAAGTAATAGGTGTAATCTGCAGCAAAGGAGATTTAGGTTAAAAAGTTTTTCCTAATACCTAACTATAAGGATAGTTAAATACTTGAATAGATTTCCAAGGGAGGCTGTGGAATCCATCATTGGATTAGAGAATAGGTAAAACAAACACCTGTCAGGGGAGGTCTAGCTAGGTATATTTGGTCCTGCCTCGGTGCAAGGGAATGGACAAGATGACCTCTAGAGCTCCCTTCTAACCCTGCATTTCTAAGAATCTATGGTTTTGTAGGAGACTGAGGGGAATAGAGAATCAATGGGGAAGAGGAACAGAGGATCAGAGAGAAATGGGAAAGGACAACTGGTGCATGGGAGAAATGAAAAATGTAGTTAGTTCTTAATTACCAAATGAAACTGAATGACTGGGTAAAGTATGTTTTCAACAATATGGCCACTCCTTGTGATAATTTACTACGATGTTAGTAAAGGAAACACTGCTAGGTCTGTCTCCTAGATCAAAATCTACTCTTCTTTCCACTATACTAGAAGTAAAGGAACCAGACAATAGTGACAAGACACAATCATACTTTATAAAACAAAAAACCCCAAATTTTAAAAGTAAAAATCAAACTTAAGTATTTCAAAATATTTGCACGTTGTTTTAGTTTGACATTTAAAGTTGTAAAGTGTCCGCAGCTACATCAAGGAACAGTTGCATAGGGTCACTGTCATGCTAAGATGAAAACAATGCATTTACAAACACAAGTAACCATAATCCAAACAAATCAGTTTTAAAACTTGACTTAAAAAGGGATCAAAGAGGGTTTCTATTAAGGAAAGGGTGGACCTTCCTACCACAACTTTTATTCATGTGCCTTAATAGCTGGCCTTTTTAATTAATTGTTTATTTGGCTGGAAAGGGAGCATCCTACACTGCTCCCTTCATTTTCCCTCACTACCCCATAATTTTGAAGTTAAAGGAATGCTAAGGTTAAAAATTGTGGGTCTAATTTTTCATACCTTGGCATCTTGTAGTCACTTACATCCACTGATTTTTAAGCCAGAAGGAACCACTACGATCATGTAGCCCAGTAATTCCTGCTCCGAAAAGAATTATTCTTCCCTACTATACAAGTTAACAAAACTGAGCCCAATAAATGTGTTTTCCTTAGTTTACAAGTGCTAAATTGTGTTGAACACCATGCTAGTTACAATGTGTTAGTTCAAGTACATAAAAGGTTGTTACAAGAAGGAGGGAGAAAAATTGTTGTTCTTAACCTCTGAGGCTAGGACAGGAAGCAATGGGCTTAAATTGCACCAAGGGAGGTTTTAGGTTGGACATTAGGAAAAACTTCCTAACTGTCAGGGTGGTTAGCACTGGAATAAATTGCCTAGGGAGGTTGTGGAATCTGCATCATTGGGGATTTTTAAGAGCAGTTTGGACAAACACCTGTCAGGGATGGTCTAGATCAGAGGTGGGCAAACTACGGCCCATGGTACCATCCTGCCTGGTCCCTGAGTCCCACCTGGGGAGGCTAACCCCCGGCCCCTCCCCGACTGTCCCCCTCCCCCACAGCCTCAGTGTGCCACGCCGCTTGTGCTCTGGCCCGCCACTCCTGCCAAGCAGCACGGTGGTGTGACTGCCTCAGGCATGGTTAGGGGGCAGGGAGTGTGGGGTCCCAGGGGGGTAGTCAGGGGACAGGGAGCAGGGGGGTGGTTGGATGGGGTGGAGGTTCTTGGGGGGGGTCAGTCAGGGGATGGGGAATGGGGGCGGGGGTTGGAGAGGAATGGGAGTCCCAGGGGTCCTATCAAGGAGCGGGTCAGGGCAGTCAGGGATAGGATAGGGGTCAGGGCAGTCAGGGAGAAGGGGGAGTTGGCTAGGGTGTAGGGTGTCCCTGCGGGGCAGTTAGGAGCAGGAGATCCCAGGTGAGGGTGGTCAGGGGACAAGAAGCAGGGGGGTTGGATGGGTCGGGGGTTCTGAAGGGGGCAGTCAGGCGGTAGGAAATGGGAGGGGGTGGATAGGGGGCGGGGGGCAGGCTGTTTGGGGAGGCACAGACTTCCCTACCCGGCCCTCCATACAGTTTTGCAACCACGATGTGGCCCTCGGGCCAAAAAGTTTGCCCACCCCGATCTAGATAATACTTAGTCCTGCCATAAGAGCAGGGGACTGGACTAGATGACCTCTCGAGGTCCCTTCCCATTCTATGGTTCTGTGATACATTTTCCCCCAATGCAGATACAGCCAAAGTGATTAGAGAACAAATTGTATTTGCACTTGACAGCACTGGCCATGTAATCAGTCCACTGTCTCCTCCGTTTCTGTGGGTCTTTTGAAACAGCAACAGGAGAAGGAAAAACATTTTGAAAAACAGAAAAATGACTGTAAAACCACAACAATTTGCAGGGAGCTGGGGAGGGCGGGAGCAGCTGTTTTACCTGAAGCCACTCTGAACTCATTTTTAAACTGACTGGATATCTAGCCCCTGATGTTCCTTTCATTCAAATATATTTAAACAAGAGACAACAGCCAATTTCAAACAAGGTGGCCATTGGTTCCATTGAGCAAAGGATCAGAGGGGTAGCCCTGTTAGTCTGGATCTGTAAAAAGCAACAGAGTCCTGTGAATACCCACTTCCTCAGAGGCAAAGTAATTGTGCAAAGGCTGCTCTGTGTGTCCCATTGTGACAATATCCTGAGTCAGGCCGTTTGCACGCCGCTCCCGTGTGGCACTGACCGTCCCGCAGGGCGCCTGTTGTTCCCGTGGGAGAGCAACAGAAACGTGTGTTCCAAGCGGCACTGCCACGGTGAAAGCCAGGGCCCGCTGGAGCCGGGACTAGCACAACCCGCCTTCCTGCGCCTATCCCCAGCGCACGCGGCGATGCGCCGAAAGCGGCTCCTTACCTCAGGGCAAAGCCAGACTCCGGTGTAAAGCAACTCCCCCTCCCGCGGGGAGCCGCGCCTTTCCGCCTGCCGCCAGCAGGAGCCGCCCTGCCAGGGCAGCTTCCCCCGGGGCAGGTGCGCTGCGCTCCCCAGGCCGTGCGGGGAACAGGACCGGACCCCCGCACGCGGCGGCAGGCGGGGCTGCCCGAGCCAGGGGCTGGCGGGGGCAGTGCCCGGCGCTCACCTCGGCGGCGGGGATGCGGAACGCCCGGCCGATCTGCTCGTACAGCTCCCGCACGCTGGCGAAGCCCCCGACGAGGCCGGTGGGGCTCCCGTGCGCCAGCTGCGTGTGGAAGAGCAGCCGGGCCCCGGGCTGGGCAGGGGCGGGCGGCGCGGCCGCCCCATCGCCTCCCCCGGGGGCCGCGGCCGCCTCCTCGCTCTCCACCAGCTTGCGGGTCTCCTTGGACTTGCCCTTCTTCTTGCCCCGCAGCCGCAGAGGCATGGCGCACGCCCCAGCGGCCTGCCCGGGCTGGGGAACCGGCTGCGCCCCCTCCCCACGGCCGGGCTGGACTCTGCCCCCGCTCGGGCGCGCACTCCGACTGCCGGCACACCCAGCCCCGCCGCCAGGTGCTGGCAGCCGCCCGCCGGCCAATGGCAGGCACGGGGCGAGCCCCGCGGCAGGGAGCAGCCTGGCGCAGCGCCCGGGGCTGGTTAAAGGAATCCCGCCTGTCGCGGGGCCGGAATAAAGTTGTTAGGGCTGGGCTGTAGGGCCCTGCACCCGCTCCTGCTCCCAGCCATGCGCTGCCTTCCGGGCACAGGTACAAGAACCTTTGGGGTGGGTGCAGCAAGGGCCAGCGCTCTGCCCCACCTTCGGGACAATGGTGATCTTTCATTGACAGAGCCAGAATACCTGTCCCCCTCCCTCGCTGTATCCCCTTCACTGAGGAGCAAGTTACAAGAGGTAATTTGCAGTAGAGGACACAGATGTGCAGGAAAAGCACAGATACAAATAGGAAGAATGGAGGGTGGCTGATAGGAGGAGAACTCAGAATAAGGGGATGAAATCAGGAAAGAGAACAGGAATGCTAGATATCATTCATAAATAAGACTGCCGGTCAAAGATCTGTTAAAGTTTCCAAAAGGAAGCAATGAAAGCTTCTCTGCTTGGGATATTTAAAACTAGACTGCATCATTAAAACATAGTCAGTGTACAAAAAAATATAATCACAGTTCTGCAGTGGCTGAAGGATGGACCATAGCTTGTAATAATGAAGATGGTTTCCATCCCTACATGCTGAAGCCATGATTAAACTGTACAGTGTATTAAGCCATTTAGCCAAGTGCTTGTGGTTCCCATTTCAAAAGCAAGATACTAAATATTGATCAAAATAGATCTGTATCCAGGATACCATAAGACAAAAAATAGCACAGAAAAGGATTCTTACCAACCCTCATTTATATAAAGTAATTCAACTGCAATTATATGTAATGTGGCTATAATTCTTTCAAAGGCCACTAACCCTAACTTCTTAAGCGAAGCTTTAAAAGCTTCTTAATGGCACCTGTTCCTCACCAACAATGGAATTATAACCTTAAATTTATACATAATTTAAGAATATATTATCCAATATTTTTACCAAGCCAAAAAGTTAACCTTCATTATTTATACAATGGGTTTGTTGAGTGCAATAAATGTGCTAGAAAGTATTGATTTTATACATTTCTCCAGTATAAAAAGTGTTTTTCTTTCATTTACACCAGAATAACTCTAACTTCAATGGAGTTACTCCTGATTTACACTGGTGTAAGGGACTCTAGTCCCAAGGGTACACGACAGTGGAACACATGCAGCAGCATCCCACAGTCCACAGGAATTTTCAGTGTAAGATAATGTGGAGAGGCAGCATTAACTTACACCAATTTCCCCAGCACTCAGTAACCACCTGCCTCCCCACCCCTGAGGGAAAACAGGATGTCTGGGAAGTGGCAGCGCCCATAGCCAGGTGCACATAAGGAAGTGGTTACACAGGATCTCTATACAGATGACATCCAGATGTAGCAGATCTTAGAAGAGATACATATTGTTGGTGCTAAATTCTTTGCCAATTCCATGGGAACAAACAACAATCCCCGATGGCATGCTCAGTCAGGAACTCCGTGCTGGGCTGTCCTGCAATGGCTCAAGAGCAGGAGTACCAGTCTCCGGGAGACTGTTAAGAAGCAGGGCACAAACCCCAAATTGGTTGAGAGTTCTATATACTTAGAATTCACCAACCAATTAAGTGTAAACTCCTCAAGCACTAACAGCCTTAACATGGAATCACAAACAGTCCCCTTGGATACCCTGATCTCTCTTGCCACCCAGGTGAGCCTACATTTGTGATAGATGGTCCCTTACACCAAAGATCACAGCAATGTTCAGGTTACTCCCAGTCCCAAAGGACTGGTCACTTACCACAGGTCAGTTGTAACTTGTCTTTTGTGTGAAATCTAACACTTGTAGCCAATTCTATAATAAACTAACTAAAGATTTATTAACTAGGAAAAGGAAATAAGAGTTATTTACAAGGTTTAAAGCAGGTAAACATATATACACAGAAATGAGTTCCAGTCTGAAGTTTCAAAAAGTAATAGAAGCTTCTATAATAAGCAAGCTGTATACGTCCTTTAGGGCTAAGCACTGGAGATCTTTTTCTTATACCAAGTAATCCTTGTCCCCCAGAGTCGAAGCAACATAAAAAGATATGGTTCCTCCTTGTTTTATTCCCTTCTCCCATTCTGCTTTGAGCTGCAAAGTCAGCTGATGGGAGAAAATCATTTGCAAGACTCATCTTCGTGGGCGGAGGTGAGTAAACAACAAAGTCTTTTGTCCTCTTTAATATTCCATTCTAGTCTGTCTGGTGTCGATGGGACTTCCCTGTCAGTGGAGATCAGCACTTTCCACTAGCTAGTGTCTCTCTCCTGTCTAATGATTTCCACTTACAGAAGCTTACAGTGAAAACACTCAAATATTACTTTATACTATGGCATACAGATGTTGTGAGATTAATGCATGTAGCAACTTACAACCAGTCCATAAAGTTAAAACACATAATTCTAGTACCAATTTTAACAATACTAACACACAGGTGAGCCAGACTTATTTCAGCTATGTATTTGTCAGTATTCAAATGAGACATGGGTATTTTAGCATAACCTGGCACTTGGTATGCCAACATCACACTCTACAACTCATACCTCATGGCGTTTCCACTCCTTTGCAGGGGAATAACCCATGTAGGGGCCAATTTGTCCATGAGCGATTTACATTTTTGACGCACTATAAAATGAAAAGGTTCAACTCTATCAGATTTTTAAAAAGTGAAACAATTTGGATCCTACTTGATTAGTATGTAATACATTTCACTGGAGATTCTGTTCAAATAAGCATTCAGCAAGCTGTACACTATCTATTCTTGAAACTTTTGCTTTCAAAACTGAGTGTTCTCATTAATTTTCTAGTACTTCCCAGTAATCAAAAATACCATGAGATAAATCAAGAGCCCTATTTTAATACTTCGCTTTCCAGTCCTGACCGAAACCAGAAAGTGCAGAGGCAGACACCTCTTTTCCTTTCTTCTTTCTAAGTAAAGCTGATCTTTTTTAAAAACAAATATCGTTTGGATTCCTTTTGATTTTTTTTTATCTGAACCACTATGACAATCTGAAGCATGGGAACCTTGAAATTACACTGATTATTAAACTTCCCTTTCTTTAGTCCATTTTTTAATACTTGAGATCCAATACAAGGAATGTCTAAGCACTGTATTACCACAGAATTTAGCATATTAACTGAATTCTCTTTCACTGCTCACCTCGTTCCATTACACTAATCCTCCTTCCCTTTCCATAATTTCACATTCTCCTCCTTGTTCTGTATAAAAATACACTTTCTATAACAAATTATAATTTAAGAGTTTGGAAAGAGAAATAATTAGAAAAATTCAGTTGAGTCCAGTTATAGGCTGGTAATTAGCTGTTCTAAAGTCGTAATTGATAGGAACCTTCTGCCCTTCTCTACACCATTCCCAAATCACTTGGGTGATGTGCATGCACTGCTCATGATTTGGCAATGCTGTTTGATAAATTTTGCATGTGTAGCCTTAAATGTGTCTGGCAGCTCCTCTCTAGAGTTCCCTCCTTATTCAAACATTCTCACTCCAGCCATCCCTCCACTCTTCTTCAGTTTTTCCGACACCTGTCCATTCCTATACCCTTCAAGCGCCATTCAGGAATACTACAACTTGAAGGCCCTGGGCGTCAAAGGAGCAGCCTTGAACCAGGATATGCACTGAAGACAAAAGTACACCTCTACCTCGATATAACGCTGTCCTCAGGAGCCAAAAAAACTTACCACCTTATAGGTGAAACCATATTATATCGAACTTGCTTTGATCCACCGGAGTGCGCAGCCCCGTCCCTCCAGAGCACTGCTTTACCGTGTTATATCTGAATTGGTGTTATATCGGGTTGTGTTAGATCGAGGTAGAGGTGTAAATGAAATTAATCACAGTCATGATGAGTGTGCACAGAGAGATGGTGGTAAAGGTGAGAGAGAGGCAATTATTGGGAAACCTTGAAAATACTGGGGGAGCAAGAAAGCAAAGACCTAGAGGTGCTTGTATCAGAGCTTTGTCACAGGCAGAAGGAGGAATGCCAATCAGAGGGGAATGAGTGCACCTCGTATCAAAGGAAAGGTGCTCTACACATGCAAAAGCATGTCAGGTTGCTGCTCTGGAACATAGATGCAACTGGCTAACACTAAGGGTATGTCTACACTGCAATTAAAACCACATGGCTAGCCCATGCCAGCTGATTCAGGCTTGCGGCACTGGGCCTGCAAAGCTCTTTAATTGTGGTGTAGATATCTGGGCTTGTCCTGGTACCCAGGCTCTAGGACTCTGCGAGGTGGGAGGGTCCCAGAGCTTGGGCTGAAGTCTGAGCTGGAACTTCTACATAGCAATCAGCTGGTTTGCGGTGTTCAGGAGGAAGGGGAGAAAGGGGGGAGGCTGCGCGCCAGGTCCTCACTCCTCCCTCCTGAATGCTGCAAGACAGCTGATTGCCATGGGCAGGAGGTGGGGGGGAGCAGAAGGAAGGCACTGATCCGGGGGTTCCGCCAGTGGGCAGGAGGTGGAGAGAGGGCATGGGGCTGCCAGCCTGTTTAATACCTGTATTAAATTGCTTGTTTAAAATTTATATAATGTCTTTTGTCTGGCAAAAAAAAATTCCCTGGAACCTAATCCCCCCTATTTACTTTAATTCTTATGGGGAAATTTGATTCGCTTAACATCATTTCACTTAAAGTTGCATTTTTCAGGAACCTAACTACAACATTCAGTGAAGAGTTACTGTACTTGAAAAATAAAGTGCTACTCAAGACATGAGCAAAGCTAGCAGAAACTGGCCCCTGGGGATGTATTTTCATCTTTGCATACACTGTTGCAAGTGTTAAATTGGCAAAGTTATAAAGTGTGAGGTGTGACGTAGATCAGGTGGGATGAAGTGGAGAAGGATTAAATGGCTGTGGAGAATAATCTAGATCTTTTAACAGTTCATTTCCAGACATTGTGATGTTTGGGTTTTTTAATGGGGTGGAATTTTTGTAAAGTAATATTTTATAAGGAATTAGCAGGACTCCACTGGAACACACTTTTATCCTTACCTCTTACTGACTGAGGTGAGGGAGGGAAGTTGTTTGTACTTTATGAGCACCAAAAGTTTAAATCAGGGGTCTCAAAGTTCCAGCCTGTGGGCCATCTGCAGCCCAAGAACCTCCCCAGTGCGGCCAGGGCCATCCCTAGCTATTCTGGGGCCCTACACAGCACCCACGTGGGGGTGTGGGGCCCCAGGCCTCCGCAGGGGTGGGGGGGACTGGCCCCAGGCCTCTGTGGGGGGAGGTGGCTGGCTTGGGGGGTAGGGGGAGACCACCCCCCAGCACTTACCGGCAGCGCAGCTGGGGCTGGGTCCCTGCAATTCCCACTGCCTGTGAGTGCAGGTCTGGCCCTGCTGCACTCCTCAGGCCAGGGAGTGGGGGCGGGGCTGGGGCTGGGGCAGGGAAGGGGCGGGGGGGGGCTTTAAGGAAGGGGGCGGAGTGGGGGCAGGGCTGGAGCAGAGCAAGGGCAGGAGGAGGCAGAGTTGGGGCAGAGCGGGGTGGGGCCATGGGGACGAGCCAGGGCAGGGGCTGGAGCAGCACACAGGTGCGCAGGGCACCAGGAAATTTGGTGCCCCAAGTTTCCCAGTGCCCTACGCAGCTGCATACTTTGCATATGGGTAAGGACAGCCCTGACTGCAGCCTACGGAGGAGAGACGCAGGCAGACACATTGCTGGCAATGTCTGGTGCAGCTGCTGCCCCCCGCAGCTCCCATTGGCTGGGGGGAGAGGAACAGAGATACCATCACTAGTCACTGGGCAGAGTCAGCCATGGAGGAAGCATCATTAGTTGCTGGGCAGAGTCAGCCATGGAGGCAGCAACACTTTTTTCCACAATGAATATAAACAAGTCAAAATATCAAGCACAACTGATGCACACCCTGCTGCAATCCTGAAGGTTTCAACTGCTCAGTCACTGAGGCAAACATCAACAAACTGACAGAACTGAAGCGTTGCCAGGTATCTGGCAAATACTAAAAGCTCTCTGGCAGGCGAAGAATTGTGTAAAGTTGTATGACAGTTTTATTATTTACAAGAAATTCAAAATAAAAAATACAATATGAACATTCTCTTTTCTGAACACCATCTTCAGTGACATTACTGGAACACTGAGAGGATTTGAAGACTGGCACTGGCCCTAAGCTAAGTTGAGTTTGAGACCCCTGGTTTAAATCAAAGGTCAACAAAAGAGGAGCCCTGCTCTGACAAATCTTGTGAGACCTATGAAAGTAGGGCTCTGCCTTGCAAGACTTTAGCAAGAGGTGTGGGTGGGGAATTATACCTGGATAAAATATATCATGCAATGAAAACTTAAAATAAAACTAAGTGCTTTTCTGCTTTTCCGTGTCCTTTTCCTACCTCCCCCCCACCACACCCACACACACACACCCACCCACACCCTCTCTCTCTCTCTCTCTCTCGAACCTGATGTCTGGTCTCTTGCACCTCATTCATTTCTCCATCCCCATGAGTTCCCTCTCACTACATCTGCCTTTTTCCATGCTATCCTTCACTATGGTGATGCTATCTTTGGACACAGCCATGCTGTCCTTGGTCACTGCCACCATCTCCTGGGAGAGCTGCATTTCTTTCTCCCTCTGGGTCTTCCTGAGCCAGCCAGCTTTTTCGCTGTGAATGCCATAGGTTCTGAAAACAGTTTGTCCTGAATCTTCCTTTATCTCCCCCTCAGGTTGCCCAGCCTGTCAGCAGTAGATAGAGGCCCTGTCCTTGATGGTCTGGCTGTTACTGGTGCTGTGGTGAGACTAAGGGAAAAAAAGAAGTCGCTTATTGTTCACATCCCAGACAAGTCATGATAGCTTTTAGTATTATGTATATGTGACCTTACCTCCCTGAAACTCTTCCCATTCTTGCAGGAAATTCAGCAACAGTCAGGGGTCTGTGTGTATGGAAGGTGCTGGGTGCATTTGGATTTCAGTCTACTGTATCTGCATTCATGCTGTCAGGGATCGGGGCGGGGGGGTTGGAGCTATATGTTTCAGGTTTATTTTTTCAGCTTTGTTTGTGTGGTGGAGGTGCTACTGTGGTGTCAGAGGTGTAAGGCAGAGATAATAAGGGGCAAACTGGATAGCAATTCCTTCTACAGTCCCTTTAGGCTGTCCTCACTCTCAATAACCTTTCACTGAGGCTGGTCACTAGGAGGCAGAAAATGGTCTCATTCAAAAAGGCAAAGGGCAGATCAGGGAGATATGTTGTGAAGCTATTCACCAGGATGGTCCCCCCAGAAACGCTGCAGGAGTGGATGGGACTTACAAGCTATATGGGGGATGGGTGGGCTGCCTGAGCATCCCTATAACATGAGAAACAAAATCAAGCTGTTTTTCAGTCCTAAGTTCTGCTGTATCTCCCCTGCAGACACAGGGGAAGTGAAGAGAAAAATAGATAGGAACTTACAGAGATTGTCAGATACTATGAAAGTCACAGCCATTTGTACCTCAGCACGGAGCAATACTGTTTGTGCCTTCATTGGGCATGCAACAGGCAGTTATATCTCATGAAAACTAACCAAATTTATTTTCCTGTAAGCACCGTCTCAATAAACTGTTGAATTTTGCACAAATGAATGATTTTGGTTTTCAAATCTACCATACGACGAGGTGAAGGAGAACAATGGTACAGACTGCAACTGTGCCATATTGAAGTAACATCGCAGGCCGGAGAGACATGGTCTCCTAGCTCACATCTGCAACAATAATAAATTGTAAATTTTTGCTAGGAGTCGGGCTCAGCTGAAGCAGAGCAGAAATCAGGGTTTGTTGTATCAGGGCAGAACTGGGGCTGGCTTTCCAGTTGGCTGTCATCAGGGTCCTGAGTCACAAAAAGTTCTTAGCTCAGGGGCAGCTCTTCTCTGGAAACCTCCTGCTTACCTTCTGATAAGGCAAACCTATTCCACTTTGCAAGAGAATTCAAGAGTTCCCAATAAATGTGGAGTTAGTGCAAGTAATGGGTTGTATTGTGTGGACATGTGGTCAGACTGGATTAACTTGATTTGATCTGGCTTAAAACCCCCATGTAGACAAGTCCCATTAAAGGGATTGTCAGAAGCTAGGCAGCTGGGAGTGCGGAGCCACCTAACCATTTCACTCCTGGTTAGCTTAGGAGAGGGGCTTAGGCATCTAAGCCACTCACCTGGTACATGTGGCTGATGGGCTAGAGATAGGGATCTTCAGCCATGAACCTTCTCCCAGAGTTCAGTACCTAAACCAGCTGAGCTTAGAGATTTTTTCAGCTTCTAAGGCATGGGCTGTCTACCTACCTCTAGCTCATGCTCTGTATCTCCCTCACACTCACCCTACATTACCCTGAACTCCTGGCTGCCTTTGTGCAGGTGCTGTTACTCCACCTATTAGTAGCCTACATCTGGCCCTCCTTCTGCAGGGTCTGACTGGTACCAGGTCTTAGATGTGTTCAAAGTGCACTTATGGGATCAGGCCCTGCTGCCGAGATAGATGTTTCTGTACCTAGTTTTAAAATCGGCTTTAGGGTCTCTAGATAGGGCTCCAAGCAACATGTTAGCTTTAGGGTCACAGCAGCACTTATGCAGAAATGTAGGCACCTAAAGGACTTGAGCAGTTGGGTGAGGGTGTTTGAGGAGTCAGCTGAGCTTTGGCTTTGAAAATTTCAGTGGTACAAACATGGTCAAATTAGGCACCTATCTGCCTCTTTAAGTGCCTAAATTCCTTGAGGAATCTGGCCCTAAGTCCTATTGACTTTCAGTGAGACATAAGCACCTAAGGGCTTCTCTACACTTATAGCTGCACCACTATAGCACTTCAGCATAGATACTACCTATGCCAAAGGGAGAATCCTCCCATTGGTTTATGTAGGTAATCCACCTTCCCAAGAGATGGTAGAATCCTTCTGTCAACCTACTGCTGTCTGCAAAGGGACTTAGGTTGGCTTAACTTTTTACACCCCTGACTGACAGTTAAACCCATCTAACTTTCAAGTGTAGACTAGGCCTTAGTCCCTTCTGGAAAAAAAAAATGGAACTCAGGGCCAGATTTTTTAAAAAGGACTTAAGTGCCTAAACCAGCAGCAAGGTTCCTAGTAGGATTTTCACGAGTGCCCAGGTGCCTGACTCCTATTGATTTCAATGGGAGTGAGGTATCTAGATGCTTTTGAAAATCCCATTAGGTTTAGGCACCTAAATCCCTTAACAAATCTAGTCCTTAGTCACTTTGGAAAGTTTTATCTGTTATCTATACAAAGTGTCTAATTCCTTTTTGAATTCCGCTAAACTCATCTTCCTCACCAACAGTAGTGGCAATGCGTTCCACAGGCTGACTGCATTCTGTGAAAAAAATATTCCCTCCCTAGAGAAAACTGTAAAATGTTTCAGAATGATGTGGCGGCTTTTTCTGTGCTCCAAGTTTTACACTACATTCAGAAATGGTGAAATAAAAGAACTAAGTTTTCTGTATGTGTAAACATACACTATTACCAACTACTATGGAATTCTGCTAATTCAGGCCTGCTACTCTTACCTGAAGTTGGATATTGAAAAATATCTGCAGTTATTCTAAGTATTGTAGCTACTTAGATTATGGGTTTCCAAGACTTGGTTTCAAATGCTCAGCCTCATTTGCTCTTCACAGAGATTATGGCATGTGGTTATGGCAAAAAATAAAAAAAAGTTAAAAACAAGTTTATTAAAAAACACATGAGAAATGCCATACAGAACATACTGAAACTGGAAATCTTTTAAAAGCATAAACACAATATATAAGGATAACAATAGGCATAAGCAGTAGGTAGCAATTAATTTTAAAACTTTTTTTGCCTTTCTAGTCTCACTCCAGCAACTGTTCAGGTTCCCTGTTTGTTCAGGACTGCAAATGAATATGATTTACACGATCATATATGTCAACTGTATGAAAGAGAAACTGTAGTTAAAAAATTGACAGTATCTTCTAGGAATGTGTTGCTTTGAAAAATTGAAGTGGGATTCTTTTGTGCTAGGGCTCATTAAAAAAAGGCTAACTAAATTAACCCCAACTCTCACAATCCACCTTTCTACAGAAAATAATTTCTATGACATTGCTAAACACCCTGTTATAACCAAAATTACTCAGAGCAGGTAACTAGTAGATTTCCACAGGTAAAAGAATGACTGCAAATAAGAGTAATATTTTCTTCTTATAAAGAACAATAAATCTTCCCTTAAGAATGTCATTATTAAAGCACTGTGGCATGTTTTTAAAACCTAAGTTATGAAAGTAAGTCTGCAAGGCAATTATATGACCAAAACCATACTGCAACCAAGGGAACCAGCCCTATAGCATGTTATAATACTAGACTCAATTACTGAAGGCTCTCTCCTTCCCCTACATATGTTTTTTCACCTTAAGTGCTAAGTAACTTACGTTTCTATTCACAAAGGAACATATCCAAGCTCACTGAATTGACGGAAAGACTTCCACTGGCTTAAATGAGCTTCAGATCAGGCCCAAAAAGTTTCCTTAGAATCCTTTAGCTGGGAGTTGGGCTTTGTCCCTTCTCTCTTATGGAAGTGGTAGATGGTTCAGCCCTTGAACTCTACAGATGTCCTGAGTTATGCATGATCTAGAAATGTGTGTGTAAGCCAAGCGCCTTTATTTACACCGTTCCATGGGCAGCCATGGGTAGCCATGACAGCATAGCTCCTTCTGGAGCCAAGATACCATGTTGTCCTGCCAATGGTTGGACTGAAATCCATCCCTAGGGAATGGGTGTTAGCACCGATTAGTAGTATTCCCCAGGTGGATTTCTGAAGGGAGCATGTCACAGAGTGGCTATACCTGTACTCCTTTCCCCAGAGCCATGTGTTCTCCCCTAATGCTTCAGTACAGTCCTCACAAAATCTGGGGCAGCTGGGAGAAGGCTCACCTCTTTTGTGGGTTCAGAAGCTCTACAAACAGATTTAGCTAGCCTTTGCTTTGTGAAATGGAAGGTAGCATGTGGGCCTTCATATCTAAATGGTGTCATTTAATGCTTTAGTCTCTTCAAATAGCTGGATATTACATGAGTGTATTTCTACTATGAATTCTGATTTCTGATATTAGTGGGTAGCATCACATAGATAATCTAGAGATACATGAAATAAAGTACTTGGATGCTCAAGTACTTTATTAGAAATATGTGCATTGAGTTTTTGCGAAATGACTACATTTTACATGTAAGCAAAATACTGAATAAACTCTTTGATTAGGAAGATCTAAAGTAAGATACAGTGAGTGGTTTTCCCTGTATGTTTTACTGCAAGAGTCACTCGCGTGACTTGTATTTAACCATTCTCTTCTCATGCAGCATTACAGTATTCCCTCCCTCCACCCCACGAAAAGAAAATGAATACTCCACAAATGGATATAGATTGCACTTTTACAGCATGAATTTGCCAGTCTTCTGCATTTTCAGTGTCCTGCTGAAACAGTGTTAACGCAGTCCATTCCTTTATGAAACAGGAAGATTTCTCCTAAGTACTTCTTTTGATGCTGGAGGTATATTGTCTGGGAAATTTACTTCAAATTCTATAATTAAGTCGCCACGTTGGTCGGGATTTTTGGGAAATGGCAACCCATATCCTATAATTCTTCTCCTCATCCCAGGCTTTACAACCTCATTTATTGTCATAGGTATGGTTCTTCCTTCTATTGTTGGCACGGTGACCGAGCTGCCACATAAAGCCTAAAACAAATAGTTCATAGCATGAGAAAGAGGCAACCATCAAAAGCTTCTTTGTACTGAAAACTGAATTTTCAGATTACAGAATTAGAAAAAACTGATATTGTGAATACATGGATTATTTTGCATAACTGAAGAGAATTGTCAAAACTGAAAGACAATATTTTATGTTGCTCCCTTTAAAAGGGGATGCTTGCCTTATTACCAATGTATCTCCAATATCAAACCAGTTATCAGTGCCCTAGAATGACATCTGAAGCAGTCATGAAAGGGTTTACTCCCTGGTGCCGCATCCTAAACATCAACAGATAACGCAGTGATTGGTACAAACAGAACAAATGCGCTCAGTATTCCCACTGTCTTCTGCTCATGAATCTGTACCAAACAAGCAGCATCTCAGCTGTCATTAGAAATTCAGAGTCCTAGCTCTACTGTGCTTAGCGTTACATAGAGTATACATTTATTTAAAGACTCTTGCAACACTTGTTTTGCTCATAATTTGCTTTTTAAAATTATTTTAGGTGTAGTATCTGACATTTAAATTGAACCTTTTCGATAGAGCGAGGCAAATTTTTTTTGGCTAAGATGGAGGGGAGGTTAAAAAAATGCATTTTTCAGTGTCCCAAAACAGTTTGCAAATTTGGATTGAACTCAATGCATAGTTTTGGCCAAGAAAAAAAATCTCAAACAATTTGAAATGTTTCATTTTGAAACGGTATTTTGAATTCAAATTTGGCCAACTTAAAAAAAAAAAAAAGAAAAGAAAAGCAGGGGACGTAGGGTTGGAGGGTTGGAAAACCACCTGAAATGGCTGACTCAATGTTTTGGTCAATTCAAATGAACATTAAAAAAAAAAAAGTTTTTGGTTTTAAATCAGAACAGTTTGCAAATTTGGATTGAATTCAATGCATAGTTTTGGCCAAGAAAAAAAATCTCAAACAATTTTAAATGTTTCATTTTGAAATGGTATTTTGAATTCAAATTTGGCCAACTAAAAAAAAAAAAAAAAAAAAAAAAAAGCAGGGGACGTAGGGTTGGAAAACCACCTGAAATGGCTGACTCAATGTTTTGGTCAATTCAAAATGAACATTTAAAAAAAAAAAAAGTTTTGGTTTTAAATCAAATGGGATTTTCTTTTCCCTCCTGGATTTTTTGGTTTGCTCTCCAACCCTCAAAAAAATCCATTATTTGCTCACTCTGCTATCAATCTTCACAGTGTCCTTTTACATGCACATTTGTGATGTTCAAATTAAAGCAAACACTAAAATACAAACCAAGGATTTACCTTGGATTTACCTTTAACAAACTAAGCACTTTGGTTTTTAGCAGAGATAATTCCCACTAATCTCCTGTTTTATCTAAATATTTATACATTTATCACTAGACTTCTGGCCTGCAAGGATTGCTTTTTTTTCCACCTACTCTATGTACTTAATGTGTGCTGACAAAACTCAATGTTATTTGGACTCAGTGGCAGAATTATGATATTTATGCAGAAACTACATTACCCATCCTGTCATTACATACTGCTTTTCCTCTTGTATTATGTGGTTCATCTCATGAAAAATCATTTTAAAAAGTTTTTTTTCTTTCTTTTTTTTTTGAATGTTCAGAATACAAGCAGACTTTCTTTGTATGTCCTCTGCACATTACTTGAGATTAGTTTATTCTCACCATTCCTTAATGCTACATTTTTAAAAATACAGACTTGATTCATTTTGGAGAGAATCAATTCCTTTAATTGTCTTCAAACACTAAAGAAAACACTCTGCAATTCTTTATTTTTGCTTCTGAAAGCAAAACTACTTTGGTCTTTGGAGTGCATTTAAAAAAAATGTTATGAACTTATTTTTATCATCACATATAAATTCCATAGCAACACCTGCTCACAATTTATTCTCATGAAATCCATCTCTATGTATTCTAAAAGCACACTGAAATGTGTGACATGAAAGATATTTTGCAAGTTTGCCAAATTAAGCTCCACTGGTGAGCTGTGAAAATATTCTAGACATGAGTTCTAGATGCTTTCTACTCCAGAAATGATAAGGACGGTATATCATAGCAGAAAGGAGTCCATTACATTGGATGCATTCATTATTACTCCAACCCAACCTGCATTTACATATAGAAAGCTATTGTACTTAGTACTAAAACTTAGAAAATGGCAAATATGTTCTACTTTCCTTTCCCACAGATCATCCTGTATGCTGCCATAGACAAAACTTAACAACATATGATGCAGACCCCAGTAAAAACGCCAATGATTCTGGTACAGGTAACTATGCACTATATTTAGTTTGAGTAAATTGTATTAGCTAGAGAACTGGAGTGCTGAACTATGATAATTGCTATAGATATGTTTTCTGCAGTGTAGCCACAATACCATGCTAAGACAATTTGTTTTTATATTTCAGTTGCGCTATCAACTAACAAGAAACTTACCTCCCGCAAACTGATTTTAACAGGATAGATAATATTTGAACCATCTCTCTTGAAGAGCGAGTGACTTTTGTCTTTAATGACAAAAACAATATCGGCTGGGATAGTGTTGGGTGTTTCATCACCTTCTTTTGGGAAAGTGATTTTGGTGCCTTCTTTCCACCCTCTCTTGATCTCAATGGTGAGGATTTTGTCCTCTGTTCGGACACTTCTACCATCTGGGTTCAGCCTTTTTCGGGAAATTCTCATCCTTTTTGTGCAGCCATGATATATCTCTTCCAATGATACTTTAAGTTCATGGATAATCGGGGGATCTTGTTTACGACGAGGCTGGCTACCAACTGTATTCCTCTCTCTTGGAAATCCATTCATGCTAAAACTAGTGAAGGATCCAAAAGGATCTCCATCCACTTCCATGTCTTCGGTGTCTCTGCCACCAGGCATTCTTCTCCCAAAGAAGATCTCAAAAGGATTTGTACCACCAAAAAATGCTGCAAATGTGGCATGTGGGTCACCATGGAAAGAGTATCGAAAGGTGCCACCCTGTCCATCGGGTCCTCCAGCTCCTCCTTTCAACCCTAATTGGGACATTTGGACAAGGTTAGGAAAGTTCATACTAGTTTTCAATCCTGGTACTTATTAGCAACATAAAGAGTAAAATACAGTTTTGTCTTGAGTCACAAACAAATACTGAAAGGACTGGTTCCTGTTACTGCTCTATAGACTGATCTGACATTGTGACAAGAGGGAAAAAACAGTTTGAAGGACTAACATCTAGAAGAACCCTATGCTGAGTTGGGGGTGGGTGACCGCTGGTAAGATTTTTAGCACATGGGTAGGTTCTTTTATGTTTTTATATGATTTCTCTATAATACTTCTACCTTAAGAATAAATGTGCTTGCTTGGAAGAAGCTGTGTAGTAACTTGTAATTGCAGGCCAAATACTGGTCACAGCCCTCAGAGAAAAAGCAAAGCACAGGCCCCATGGCCTTTTTGGTAGACTGGCTTGCTAAGGATATCACAGTATAGATCAGGGAGATGTCCTTAAAACCCCCACTCCCTTCTGAGGCATGGGTCTCTGCCCAGGAGAGGTGACGGCTGAGAGTGAAACCTTTAAGAACCAAGAAGGGTGAGTTACCCTAAAATTGTGGCAGAGGGCAAAAGTGGCCTTTGCATCCTCTTGATCCTGGACCCAAGTCAGTTGCCTGGCACAAGATAGACCAGCCTGAAAGGATGTTATTGGACCATTGGCAGTTGGCAAGAGGTCAATATGGCAGCCAAATATCAGCTAAGTACAAGGGAGCCCAGTCACTCCCTCTACTCTGGCATCAGAGAAAGAGTCAGCGTAGAAGTTCCCCTATTGGCGCTACAGCTATACTGGGGTGATCCTCCCATGTAATGCTGGCTTTAGGGCCACTTTCCACCAATGGCATAGCACAAAGCAGCAATCCATAGGCCTTAGCATTTACTATTTACAAATTCAAAACCCCCGAACTGATCTTCTACAAAAATGTATTGCTTTTCTTTCTCTAAAAAGGACTCTAAAACAAGACAAGTGTCCAGTTTTAACAAAGCAGCAAAGAGTCCTGTGGCACCTTATAGACTAACAGACGTATTGGAGCATGAGCTTTCGTGGGTGAATGCCCACTTCGTTGGATGCATGTTAACAAAAAAATTAATCCAGATATGAGGAATGGATTTTTCATATTTGTTTAATTCCAGGATAACTGAACTGATTTTACTCAAATTAAAAAAGTTGAACAAATTTGGATTAAACCAAGCACAAAAAGTTTGAGCCCTAAAGGAATATTTTGATAAAGTTCTGAACAACTGCAGAGGGGGAATTAGAATGGAAATGGCATCTCAATCTTAACTCTAGTTTTGCTATGGCAAATGCTACTCTAAATATTTTTCAGGGTTTGTTTGTTTTTTTTAACTGAAGTACTGGTACTGTCAAACAAATGCATGACAAACTGTGTCATGTGATTAGTGGAATTATACTTCCTAGAATAGATTCTGAATAGTTTTTGCTGAAAGTACATCAGGTTCCATGGTTGTAAAACAATCACAGAGCTTTACAACTACTGCGTACATTCTGGACAACAATGACAGAGCTTAGGCAGCCACTCAGGCGACAAGGGATATTTCCAGACACATAGCTGCAGGAACTTGTCAATACTTTTGTTAATATTATGCCTAAAATAAACAGAAGTACATGCTTTGAGCCTCTGCTTCAGGTATGCAATGCCACACTGCCAAAGGCTACACTGCTTTATAAGCCTTGCCCTCCACTCTTAGGAGAATCTGACTAATGATATTTTTAGGAGGGGGTTAGGAAGTGCTACTGCACTGGAATAGAATGAATATTACCTAAGATGTAGATTAAGTACTTGCATATAGGAAAGAACAGCAAACAGAGCTAAAGGGAGAAAGGCAATATGGCAAAAGATTAAGGGCAATATTTTTACAGCTATTTAGGCACTGCTGCACTGCACTGCAATGCCTAATTGATTTAGGAGCCCAAGGCTCATTTCCAAAAGGGGTTTGGGAATTTAGGAGCCTAAAACGCATTGACAGTCAAGTGCTTAAACCCCTTTTGAAAATGAGAATTGGGCATTACAATGCTGAGTGCAGCAATGACTGAATACCTTTAAAAATCTGGGCTTTGTACCAAAGGAGCAGGATGAGCCCTTAGTATTCCCAAGTAATAGAATCAGGTCAGGTATCAGAGTCTTAGGAATGACATGAGAACCCGTGGAAACATCAGCAAAGACTTGTAGTTCCAGAATTCTCTAACTTCCCAGTGGAACAAGAGACCATAGAATTTGCCTCATTTACAGAAGTTTGCAAAGAAGCAATGATCAATGACAGCACCACAAAAATCAAGTTCTCATGTTGATAAAGGGCCAGATATCTTGTAGAGCAGTGCTTCTCAAACTAGGGCCGCCGCTTGTTCAGGGAAAGCCCCTGGTGGGCCGGGCCGGTTTGTTTACCTGCCGCGTTCGCAGGTTCGGCCGATCGCAGCTCCCACTGGCCGCGGTTCGCCGCTCCAGGCCAATGGGAGCTGCTGGATGTAGCACGGGCCAAGGGACGTACTGGCCGCCACTTCCCGCAGCCCCCATTAGCCTGGAGCGGCAAACCGAACCGGCGGACGCGGCAGGTAAACAAACCAGCACGGCCTGCCAGGGGCTTTCCCTGAAGAAGCGGCGATCCTAGTTTGAGAACCACTGTTGTATAGCACTTTACTTCACAATTAGTGCTACTAGTCAATGAGACTACTGATTAAGGTGACCAGATAGCAAGTGTGAAAATTCAGGACAGAGGTGTGGGGGGGTAATAGACACCTATAAAAGAAAAAGCCCTGAATATCGGGACTGACCCTATAAAATCGGGACATCTGATCACCCTACTACTGATGGAGTAGTGTGCAACTCAGCATGAGTAAAATTATCAGAATCTGACCCCAAATGAATGTTAACCATTAAATGAGCCTACCTAGTTTCTGTGGGCAGTGCTTAACCAGTCTGGCATCTCAAAAAGGATGTAAAAGGTAACTGCTGAATCCTAGAAATGGTGGGGCACCATCGCAATTGATGATTAAAAAAAGAATGAGCTTCCTGTTTAAGTAATCATTTTAGGCTATATATAACATTTCTGAGGCCTCATCCCTTTGGCACGTTATTACTGTTTACAGTTAAACTAAAAAATTGTTCTGGTATTTTATGACATCAGGCAAATACTTTCCTCTACGGGCAAGAAGCCAAGGCCAACTAAGGACTGGACACCTGGGCTCCCGTTCAGTAGAGGGACTGTCCTGTCTTGTTTTGTACAAGCAAACTATCCTTTATGAAAAATTTTAGAGATATATTATTCAAAGAGGCGCTCTGTCTCTATGTAACATTTTGATGGCTATCTCAAAAAGCGCAGAGGCAAAAATAAATAAAGTGCATCCAGCTATTTATGGGTCACAGACAAATATTAATTTCATTTAAAAAGTTCTATAACATGGATTTGGGATCTTTTTAATTCTTTTTTTAAATAAAGAACATTGAATTAAGCATGGTTCTAAACTATGAAGGATACACTATACATGATTATATACATTTGTTAACATATAAATCTCTGTAATTACCATATATCAGTCTCCATAAGAAAACAATCATTGTCCAAATCAGTACATGTCATGGATAAACACACAAACTTTCTTCTTGTCTTGTGGCATTCAACATAACTAAGTGTCCACTTTAAGGGTGTAGCACAGATAGATACTGAGTAAGAGAAATACTTACCTTCCTCCCCAAACTGATCATAAATGTCTCTCTTTTTGGGATCACTCAGCACTTCATAGGCTTCTGCAACCTCTTTGAATTTTTCCTCCGCGTGGGGTGATTTGTTCTTATCCGGATGCCATTTAAGGGCTTGTTTTCTGTAAGCCTTTTTGATATCTTCTTCAGAAGCCCCTTTTTCAATTCCCAAAATTGAATAATAATCTTTTCCCATTCCGAGTGTTGTTAGATTAATTTTAGTTTCTCTCGATATGAAGAAACCAGTGTCCTGTGTCTGAGTAATGCAGTGATACTGGGGGGGGAAAATAGCACAAATCAGCAACGCAGTTGGTGCTCTGAGCAGTGGATAGACTGCTTACCCTTATTTGATTCCCTCCCCTGTTGCTCATTTATAGATAAATATACACACTGGTAGAGAGACAGCCCTCTCCAGAGTCCTCCCATTTATACTACGTGTCTCCGCTCTTTCTAGAACAGCAAATGCTACAGAACGTCATTTCCCAGACTGCTCAAAGCCAAAACATTCTCTGCACAGCTGTTTCCTCTGCCTTCCAATTAACTGTTCAATTTCCATTTTTCTCTTTTGAGTGATAAATAAGCTCTGTATCTTATGATCAGATCCCGGCACCTGTAGGTCAGTGGTTTCTGACCTTTTTACATCCAAGATCACTTTTTGAATCTAAGGGCAACCCAGGGTCTACCCCGCCCCTTCCCTGAGGCCCTGCCCTTTCCCCAAAGCCCTGCCCCCTCACTCCTTCTCCCTTCTCTCCGTCACTCACTCTGCCCCACCCTCACTCACTTTCACTGGGCTGGGGCAGGAGTTTGGGAGGGGGTGTGGGCTCTGGGCTGGGGCTGAGGGGTTCACAGTGTGAGAAGGGGCTCTGGGCTGAGTCTAGGGCAGGGGGTTGGGGTGCAGGAGGAGGGTGAGGGGTGCAAGCTCTAGGAGGGAATTTGGGTGCAGGAGGGGGCTCCAGGGTGGGGCAAAGTGTTGGGGTGTAGGAGGGGGTACAGGCTGCTGGCTCTGGGAGGGGGGTCAGGGCTGGGGCTTGAGGTGCAGGAGGGAGTTTGGGATGCTGGCTCCGGAAGGGAGCTCAGGGCTGGAGGTTGGAGTGCAGGAGGGGCTTTGGGGTGCTGGCTCTGGGAGAAGACTCAAGGCTGGGATTTGGGGTTTGGCCTCCTGCCGGGCAGCACTTACCTCCAGTGGTTCCCGGTCAGCGATGGGTGCAGCAAGGCTAAGGCAGGCTCCCTGCCTACGCCAGCCCCCATCGCTCCTGGAAGGGGCCAATGGGCCCCTATGGCCCCTCAGGTGGGGAGGCACATGGCTCCGGGCGCTGCCCCTCTCTGCAAGCACCGCCCCCGCAGCTCTCCCGGCCAATGAAAGCTGTGGGGGTGGTGCTTGTAGGCAGGATCAGCACATGGAGGGAGACCTTGACCCCCAGGGCTGCAATGGCAACTTCCGGGAGCAGTGTGGGGCCGGGGTAGGCAGCGAGTCTGCCTTAGCGGCAGCCATACTGCACTGCCGCCGGACATCACGATTGACTGGGAGATCCTCTAGGATCGACCAGTCGATCGTGAACAACCGGTTGGTGACCACTGCTGTAGGTCATTGGTCTGAATCCGGACCTTGTCAGTAGGCACTGAAAACCTAGCTGTCTGACAGTTATAAAACCACCTATGGAAAATGAGTTGGGAATTTCAATTCCTGATGTGCATTCTAATCTATGTAGGTTCTTATGCCAGGTAAGAATGCACAGCTGTTCTAGTGATAAACTGCCAGAATAAACTGGATCTTCTGTGTAGGGATTAAAAGGACATTTCAAATTCACAATAAAATCTGAAACTTTTCAGTAGCCTGATTTCATTTCATTACAACCCCAAATTAATCTATTTCCCGCAATACACAGGATTCCAGACTGAGTCAATCTGATAAAGTACTACTTTATTGCCAGTTGGGTAGTAAGCACAACAAAGTATAAGAGTGATGTAACTTGATCATTACCAGTTTAAAACATCACATGCAGAAACTGGCCACATTCCTTTCCATATGTTACACTGTACAATATAAGCAGTAGAAACTGATTTCAACAAGATGCAAAATACAATAATTAATAGAGACTTCTGAGACAAAGCCATTTGATTTTTGATAAGTAAACAAGTTAAAGTTGGGATAGATACCCAATCACTTCGTATGATGATTTACATAAAGCAGGGATACTCAGAGTGAGGCTCTGGATCCGCAAGTAGCTCTTTAAGGTGTCTCCTGCGGCTCTGTGCAGCACACGATATTAAAACACTGTGTGATTTAATTATTAACCAGTCAATCAGGATAGTTTTACTATGTTATTAACCAATTGTAGTGGATAAAATAATGATATTTGGTCAGTCATTTTGCTGTGAGAATTATATAAACTAAATATTTCCCATCATACTGCTTAAATATGAATGTATAGTACTATGGTAAAGGAAACAATAAATTCCCCTACTGTGGCTTGTTTGGGTATTGCTGATTACTAAATTTGGCTCCTGAACCATTGAGATCTGAGTATCACTGATGTAAAGTTTTAACTTTCAACTCTTTCTCAGACCCTGCAGAAGGGTGGGTATCAAGTTATAGCCTGCAGGCCAGCGTATTCAAGATCTCATTTGGCTCTTAGCTGGGTATTAGATCAAGAAGTTGTAACCATCTGGTCAAAAAGGCAATAGATTTAAGAGTGATTACTGTAATTTTAGGGAAAATATTTCTTTTTAATATTTGTTCTAGTGAAAGGCCAGTTTTAGTCATAGCTAAAAACTACATGAGGGGCAAATAGCTTTCCCTATATTGTGTTTATTAATTGTTCCTCTTTCTACTTTATTATGTTCAGATGTCCTTATTCTACAAATGTCAATACTGGACTGCTTTACAGTGCCCTCAGCAATACCTGTGGGGAACTTCCACACACCAATGCTCAACTTAGAGATGGTATACATCAGAGGTTTAGATGGTATGCGTCAGAACCTGCATCTCCTCCATAGATCTTCTTAGATGAGTCAGACCTATCAGTTATGGTTAGAGTTGGCCAGAAAAGGAATTTTTTTTGGGGGGGGGGAAGCTCTTATTCAAAGTTTCCAGGTGAGAAATAATTTTTCTGTGGGAACATATAAAAAAAATTAACTATATGGAAAACTTTACATTTCCTCATCTTTACAGTTTTCCAACTTTTACCAGTGGAAAACAGAAAGAAAAGATGAAAAATAGATAATAATAATTGGAGATATACCAATCTCCTAGAACTGGAAGGGACCTTAAAAGGTCATTGAGTCCAGCCCCCTGCCTTCACTAGCAAGACCAATTTTTGCCCCAGATCCCTAAGTGGCCTCCTCAAGGATTGAACTCACAACCCTGGGTTTAGCAGGCCAAGGCTCAAACCACTGAGATATCCCTTCCTCTCACACAGATTTTTCAACATTCTGTTTTCCAAACTAGGAAAGTCAAAGTGTGACTATGTGTTACTTTCTCATTGATATTGTTTTGTCTGCTCCCCCTTTTTCTTGGGGAAAAAAAGGAAAAACCTAAGGCGGCACGCAAATTCTCACACTTTGTGTGTGTGTGTGGAGGGGGGGGAATAAAAAATTAGAATTGAAACAAATTTCATGGAGGGAGGGGAAAGTAAAAGAAATTAAAACTGGTTTTAACATAAAAATCATTTGACAAAACTCCAGTTTTGGAAAAATAAAATAAAATTTAAAAAACGGTAAATAAAAAAAAGTTTTGACCAGCTCTGCTTATGATCCTGGTTCTGAGAACATCCAAGGATACTGGGAACCATCTGCCTCTTTGTCCCTCAGGACTAGCTTGCATCACTGGAACCTGCAATAGTCTAGATTGAGCAGTCAATATGTTCAGCTCAATCTACCCTATTTACTGCCAGCATCAGTCATCCTCTCGGCTGGAGGAGAAGGAACTGCCATCAACCTCCCAAGAGACAGAGAACTAGTTATGGTCCATCACTGTTTCCCCACCATGTCCTTCTCCAAGTGAGCCTTGGCAGACACGATCAGGCCTTAACAAGAGCTCCTTTTTATTAGTATCATTCCTATCTAGTTCCAGGATCCTTGAGTGGGTGAGAGGGATTACATTTCATTATATTTTACCTACAGTATTTACATAATGTCTTTGATGCACTGCATGGCTTACTCGTTTTTGTTTGTTTTAAATTAATAAAAAAATACTCTCACCCGCACCATTTACAGTCAAGTTATCTTTAGAAATGTTCTAGGATTCCAAGCTAACAAAAAAAAAAAAACCAAATTGATGCTAAGCTGAATATATGGTCCTAAACTAAAACATTTGTACTTTTGTAGTGCTGGGGTCTCATAACAAAGCACTGTGCTGCAAAGAGTAGGCACAACAAAGGCCAAACTATAAGTTTTAATGCTGAATTTTCATCATTAGATTAGTTCAGAATAGAATTTTCCTATATTGCAAGGCAGAGTTGTTTTTTTCTACATTTAGGTTTCCACGGGCAGTACATTAGGTAATGTTTTAACTACATCCAGGAACATGTTACAATAATTTAGGTTCAGAGGGTGATTGTTTTCTGTTATTCTAATTCCTAACTAAACTGGCAACAAAAGTTAGTCTAGAAAACATTGAACAAATGACAACAAATGCTATCAATAAGACCGATGAAGCTTGGTTTTGCTGCATTGGCATATATAAGGCACAGGTTGTCAGGGTGAAAAACAACAGTTACAGGATAAACTACCAATCTGGGCCTCATGCCTAATGAAAAGTAGCCCTTCAAAATTAAGCAGTCTACATTTTTCGGAACATCCTGGTTGATGGAGGTGGTATGAATGGGCTGCATATGATCATTCTAAACCCAACAAAGAAAAACAAAAAGTCTATGAAGTTGTCCTTTGGCAATATTGTACCAAATAGGTTACACGGTCTAACATAAGTGTGTATACAAGGAGTTCATGCTGAGCAAGTTCATGACACCTTTTATATACTAGCCTTTAAAAAAAAATTTGTTAAATCCCCTAAGCGCTCTCATACTGGGGGGGAGAGGAAAAGAGATCATGGCTATAGAATTAAAATCTCAACATTTTGTTGAGGGCAACACCACTTTCCAAACTCAATGTCTTTCAGGTCTAAAACTTGTGCTGCACATAGAGAGCTGGTGACTTACTCTTTGCAGTTGTAACTACACAGAAAGGAAAGGCAAACATATGTCACATCTTCCTCCCATTACACAGCAGAGAGGCTGGCTTCAATAGCTCCTGCATGCAATATGCCAACCAGTCAGTGGCATCACTGAAATTTAGTCAAGCCCCTTGCGGCAGAGAGGGGAGGTCACATTCCTGGAGAATATACACACATACCCAAAGACTAAAAATCTTTATCCATGTGTTCCCCTACATATGCTTCTGGCCTCAAGTAGCAGTATTTTCCAGATACATATAAGTGATGCTTGCTGATAGCCGCACCACACGGCTCCCGTAGCCCAGATACCAGGCAGGCAGGTGTCTCCAAGGCTACGTCTACACAGCAATGGAAGGCTAGTATTAATGAGACTCAAGTCAGCTGATCTGTGTCAGGGAATCCTAGGGTACACTGCATTTGAACCCTAGGTTAAGGATTTTCTGACCTGTGCTCTAACCAAGGGCTCTGGCATCCACACTGCAGTGCACAGACCAGAGTGAAAGTAAACGTATTCCAAAATGCCTAGCGCCCCCTGTCGACGCACTAGCCCTAGGAACGTGGTGCACTGTGGGAAAACTCTATTGCGCGCCCTGTTCTCTCACTGTGGCAGTATTGATAGAACTCAGGTGTCCATAAGGAGCACATAATTAGCTCATTTGGTGGTTGTCTCAATAGAATGACTACAGTTTGAGAAGGCTTTATCCTGAAACTACCATCTAATCTGAGAATTGGGCTCTCCAGCTCTAGGCTGAGTCCCACTGGCACGAAAATGTCCATACGCACCTGTTCTCAGGATAATTGGGACATCCGTCACCAGGGCAGTCATATTAAAATGAAACGTGGCAAATCTTACCTTTTAAAATGGGATGTTCAATGAAGGTGTTTTGGTGTGGGTTTTTTTAAATTTATTTCTGTTTGTTTTGAAGTTTGACATAAAATGAAGGTCACATCCCCAGCTTAGCGGCTGCCAACTACAAAGCAGTGAAATGCATCCCCAAGGCTTGGGGTGTAGTGTGCTCCAGCAGCCCCTGAGATCTCTTACCCCTGCCCCTGCTGCACCCTGCGAGGCAGGGATAAAGGATCCCCTGGAGACTGTGGGGAAGTTCTGGGCCTGGATCCCAATCACTGCCCTCACAGCGCACACAGCCTCAGCGAGATCAGGGGGCCCGGGAGCAAGGGCCAGAGAGTGGAGTGAGATCAAGAGGATGCCCTGCGGGGAGGGGGAGTGGCAGAGCTCCCTGCTCAGCAGAGCTGGGGGTGGGATGACCTGTACCACCCCAGCAGCCAGGAGCTGCCTCCTGTCTGTCAGCTTTGCTTATTGCTCTGGGCAAGTTCTGTGCAGCAGCGAGGAGGACCAGAGCGCACTTGGCCAGACAGTAATGGCACTTCTGGTTGCTGTGCTCCTCCTTTGCCACTGGGAACTCTGGGATACATCCAGAGGACTTCTGGGACCAAGTCGAGTCAAGCTGGGGCTGCATGCACACAGGAAAGCAGCAGGGCTCGGACCCTATGTCCCAACTTAACACAGGCTTGGATACTCCAGCCCTGCAGGGTCCTAGAATCCTGGGTCTGAGCCTGAGGTTAGCACAATTGGTATGTGGACACAAGGCGGGTTTGGAGCCCAGGCTTACATTGCTGTGTAGACATAACCCAATAATGATAGCATGCACAATAATTATAATCCAACAGAGCACCACTGATTAGTCACTATTCTTTCCCATTTCTTCATCACATAGGCACAATATCTTCACTGCAGTCCTCAGATTTTGATGTATCATGTGACTATTAGATGGCTAGTAGCCAGCATTTTATCCAGTGACTGTACGTCTGTCTATTTTAGGATTTTCAATTCCTTTATACACCATCACTCTACGCCACAAGGAAACAGAGGCTGCAGTGTACTCTGCACGGTACACAGGCTACCACATATGGTCGGCTTCCGATGTATATTGTATAGGTGTATTGTCTGCCAAATAAAACGTGGTCAAGAGTAATGAGTCTGGACTAGTGGAGAGAAATATAGCTCGCAAATGTTGCAAGTATTTTGGCTTTCCTATCTACATATCTAGACTGTACTGCACCTACACTACATCTTTCAGAGATCTAAAGAATCAATTGCCTTAAATAAGCAGCTTAATTTAGACATAAACTTGGAAAGTTTTATGGTCATCAAGTGTACTTTGCTTAACCAGCAAAATCTTTTGTGCAAGCCCTTAATTTTATAACTCAATATCTGTCCTCTGTCATGCATGCAAGAACTTTTCCATTGAGGGAAAGGTTTTATTGGTATAATTAGAAACTAAATGCAATATTGGAAGCAGCTAAGAAGGAAGATAGTAGCCTGTCAAAAATACATGCGCCCCTGGTCATTCAATGGATCTCTAAGACAAATAATACTCTAATATTTTCATAAAGCAAAAAATGATTTGTGACAAAGCTAGTACCCCCCCTAAAATATTTTACATCTGTCAGAACATCCTTACATGTAATTAGACTAACTCATTAAGATGCAACAGCACCATATTCCTCAATTATTGAATATGTTCATTAGCAAAATTAAATGGGAAGCTGGAGAAATATAGATAGCCTTAAGCCAAGATAACAGATTCCAACTACTGAAGACAAAGTTGGTTTTAATCTTGACAATAATAAGGAATAAGCATACTGTTCCTCAGTAAATAGTAAAATTGTGCGTCTTCTTTTGAGCAATCAGGAAAGGAGTAGGAAGAAAGCAAAGTAGTCATACTGTTGAAGGGCGCTGTATTAATTTCAATGGAATAAATGGGCCCAAAGAGTCAAAGGTGTTAACATGACCCTATCACTGTTGAACATTAAAGAGTTTTAAACAAGGTTCAGGCTTTTGGAATACAATGACTTCTGCCTGCTCAGTGGCAAACACACCGCTAAAAAAAATTCTTAACCTTTACCAAAGATATAGAAAAGGAGGGGAAACAATTAAAGCATTTGAAATGTAAAATGTCAAGTAATGCCTTTGTTTTAACAGGATACCAGAACAGCTGGAGTCTTTAGAAGAAAATCCCGTCAGTCACTCTTTCAGGTGATAAATAACTATCTTTTTAGGAGAAATGAAGTCAGTTGTAATGGGCTGGAGCTCTTAATGTCTGATCCTATTTCCTAGAAGACAAAACAAGACAAACATACCCAAAAAGGAGAGAGAAAAGACCAGCAAAGGGAGAAATGCAGTTTCTGTGTCTGGTATTGACTCTTACTTGCTACCACACTGCTGGAGAAACACAGGGATAGCACACTCTGAGTCCTAGCAAACTTGTACCAACATCAAACTGTCTAGGGCATTGCTTTTTGCTGCCAGTTTGGTCACATATTCACAGCAAAGTTGCAAAATATAGTCTTGGCCAGCTAAGCCAGACTCTTGATAGAGAGAAGGCAAAAAGAGAAAGAGAGAGTAAAGAAGAAATAGGATATACGAAGGGGAATAACAGTCTCACATCCCAGGTGGTATTCAGGATTTAGCCGAAGCTGATGGAGGTGGAAATATCATTTGGGTTCCTCTCTCTCCCTAAGGATCAGGATGATGAAAGCCCAACGATGCTATGGTACAGCCTGGGGTCCCGGGAGACTGTGGTTGTGATAGTCACAGTGGTTGTGGCAGTCACAGTCACCTTCTGTTTCACCTGCCCCCCTCTCCCCTGCCAGTAGTCGTCAGACAATTTCTTAATTCCCCCCCAGAAGTCTTTTCTTAAAGAACTCCAAAAGGGAGCGATGGGTGGAACAGCCCATGCCCTCATTATTTTCTTAATCATTTAGGCCTAATTTTTCACACACCAATTTTGGTCTATTAGTTTCTGGTCCCACACTTCTTGTTTACCATGTGTGATCTCACCATCATCCTTAAATTATATCAATAGGCCTTTATATTTTGACTAATTCCGTTTTTCAGTCTCCTTTTTGCACCTCTTCCCATGAACAAACATTTATTATTATAGATTATTATGACATCTTATGAACTTTCACTCAGTTGTCACACTTAGGGTAAAAATTGGCAGGCCCAATTATTAGGGCAAGGGTGCTGTTGTATTTTGGAGGTGGGATAGGATTGTCGGAAGATAATGCTGGCCTGAGCCCCAGGCCATGGGCTGGAATTGACCACCGGCTGGCTTCAGGGGAGAAGGAGCGAGAGGGCATGGCCTCCTCGGGGTGGACTTGGGCAGGGCCACGGCCTGGGTTAGAGGCAGGGCCGGCTTTAGGAAATGCGGGGCCCAATTTGAACAGTTTTGATGGGGCCCCAGCAGGGATGACTATATATTTAAAAAAAAATGTAAAAAACACATGGGGCTTGTACTCACCAGGCGGTGCTCCGAGTCTTTGGCGGCACTTCGGTGGCGGGTCCTTCACTTGCTCCAGGTCTTCGGTGGCACTGAAGGACCCGCCACTGAAGTGCCGCTGTAGACCCAGAGCAAGCGAAGGACCCACCGCCGAAGTGTCGGTGAAGACCCGGAGTGCCGCCAGGTGAGTAAAAATTAAAAAGGTGCCTCTAGCCAGGGAAGAGATTCTCACTGGGCGCGGGGCCCTCTTAGGCGTGGGGCCCGATTCGGGGGAATTGGTGGAATTGGCCTAAAGCCAGCCCTGGTTAGAGGAGGTTTAGCTTCCCCTGGCCTTCGATACCAACCACCCATGACTAAGCATAAGCAAAAGATCTCCAGTGCTTGCCATGGGTTAGCCCTAAAGGACATAGAGAGTTCGCTTATTACAGAAGCTTCTATTACTTCTTGAAACTTAAGTCTGGAATCCGTTTATGTGTATATAGGTTTACTTACTTTAAACCTTGTAAATAACTCTCTTATCTCCTTTTCCCAGTTAAGGAATCTTGAAATAGTTTATTATAGGATTGGTCACAAGCATTGTCTTTGGTGCGAGATCTAAGATACAATTATCCTGGATTAAGTGACCGATCCTTTGGGACTGGGAGTAATTTGAACATTGCTGTGAGCTTTGCGTCCACTGTTACTGGCCTCCAGGAACCATCCCACTGAAAAATACAAGTTGATACAAGTGCTCCTGGTGAGGACACGCATCACCGACACAAGGAACCAAGTATGCACACCCACGTGATTTAATAATTGTGGTGGCTTTCAGATTCTGTGGGCTTGTCTACACTGCAACGTTGTCGACAAAACTTTTGTCTTTCACAGGTACTTAAAAAAGCCCCCCCACGAAAGACAAAAGTTTTGTCAACACAAGTGGCAGTGTGAGCACTCTCCTGCTGACAAATCTAACGCCGCTTGAGGGGCTGGAAGTATTTTGTGGCAAAAGTGCCGACAAAATACCGACAGAGAGCGTTTACACACGCTGACTTTTAACGACAAGGCTGCATACTGTAGACAAGCCTTTAATGTCAGGTAGCTAATAAAATTGTTACATTGTTTTGAAAAGGCTGTCTGGTATCTACTTACTGAGAGCATTGCACCCTGAAAGGGTGGAAAAATGCAGGAATCTGGCTCAGTTGGACTCACTGCAGGGTGGGGTGGGGATAGGTTGACCAGACAGCAAATGTGTATTAGGAGCCTATATAAGAAAAAGACCCCAAAATTGGACTGTCTCTATAAAATTGGGACATCTGGTCACCCTAGGTGCGGGTCATAGATCAGCATTTATGTCACACTCCCCATCAGTACTCAGCCTGGGACAGGGAAGCTAATGATCCAAGCAGCAGACCAAATTCAGTGATGAATCCTAGTCACGTGCCACCTGAGACACACTGTGCATACGTTAAGACAGTGACTACAGGGAGCCATGGAGAGAGACAAGAATTGCTGAAACCTGAAGACCCAGTTTTGGAGTCTTGGAGGGGCCACCTGTGTGGAATAGCAGGGATCAAGGGCCAGATAAATCTTTTGTGGGCCCGGCCCCAAACATATTTGTGGGCCCCCATGGAGACAATGGAGCATGGCGCGGGGACATCAGTCCCCAGAGCGAGGTCTCAGCCAGAGGCAATGGGCATGGCATGGGCACTATTTACAAACCAGCAGTTGCCAGACGCACAGTGGCCCGCCTGGCCCTGTGCTGCCAGCATGCCCATTCCCCTTGGGGGGCAGACCCATGCTGCACCCCACAGCACCCCCAGCCAACACCGGAACAACCCCCTCCCAATTCCCTATGGCCAGAGGCCTCCTGGACCCGCTATGCCCAACACCTTCCCCAACCCACCCCCGCCAAATGCCCAGCACCCTGCACACCACCGCCCTTGCCCAGCACCCCTCTTCCCACAGCCCCACCACCAGGGCCGTCCTTAGGATTTATGGGGCCCTATGCAGTATTATTAAACTGGTGCCCCTATGCCCAATTTGGAGCACAACCACCACCCCTGCCCACAAACCCCCAGAAGAACCCCCACCCAATGCTGACACACTGAGCTTCATATGCAGCAGACGCTGCAGCAGCCTGGGCTTGCAGCCCGGGGGGAGGGATGAGGCACCAAAGGATACCAAGCCGCCGGCCCGCCTCACGGCAGCGGAGAATCACAGTTCCCTGCAGAGACCCCCATACCCTCTCCCTCATGCAGAATGTGCTGCACCGGTGCATTTGGCTCTATGAATACGGCCCCTGCCTAAGGAGACTGCAGTGTGCGCTGGGTGTGCAGGATCCGACCCACTCTTATTTGCTGTCCCAGTGGTGCCCCAAATGTTTGGGTGCCCTACACGGCTGCATATGCTGCATATGCCTAATGATGGCCCTGCCAACCACAACTGCCCAGCACCTCCCACATAACCTCCATGCCTTAGTGTCCCAACACACACACACCTTCCCCACCACCTCACCGTCCAGCACCCCCCAGAGACCCACTCTCCAGCCACTGCCTCCCGGACGCACTCACCAGCCCTGCTGGGAAGTGACTGTGTCTGCTAGGTTGAGCCAGCAGCGCAGCAAGAGCTGGTCCTGGGGCCAGGAATCACTCCGGTCCCTTGGGAGTGGTGCAATCAGCCAGGCCAGGGCCTGTCCTGGCCAGGCTCTCTCAGGACCCACTTGCTGGAGGGGCCCAGCCAAGCCCCCCACCTTGTCATCCCCCTCCACCTGGCTGAGACTGGCCAGGCTTCTGCACCAGTCCCAGGCAGCTCAGCTTCAGGGAGATGGGCAGGGCCCCACAGATGGTGGGAAGCAGAGACTGCCCGGAGCCGGAGGTGCACTGGGGTCCAGCCAGGGGGCAGAGAGGAGCAGGAGGGTGGGGCCAGGGGGCAGAGAGGAACCCTCAGCCTGAGGAGCAAGTGATGGTGGTGGGGAGCCAGCGGGCTGGCAGGTTCTCAGGACACAGTGCAAGCAGAGCAGGCCAGTGCCCCTTCTGAGCATGGGCCTGGCTCCATGGAGCCACTGGCATAATTGTAAATCCAGCTCTGGATCCAGCATACTAAAGAGGTACTCCCATTAGACCAGTTAAAGACTGGGGCATAGACCAGACCCTGTGAATCCATGATTCCCTGTTTCCTGATTTTTCAAAAAGTCCTGTAGTAAGTGTGATCAAATTCATGGTCCATTTTGGTCAATTTCAGTCATAGGATTTTTAAAATAGTAAAATTCATGCTTTCAGCTATTTAAATCTAAAATTTCAGTGTTGTAATTGTAGGGGTCCTGACCCAAAAAGGAGCTGTGGTGGGTGTGACATTATCTGATTAAAATATAACCATATAGATCATTGTTGCAACCAGTGATCTATATTTGCAACCAATCTTGTACAAAATGTGGCATGTAAGATGTCTATGGAAAGGTTATGATTTGCTGGTTATGATTATGCTATTTGTATGTATGTATCATTTTTGTATTTGAAGTTATGAGTATTGTCTCTAAACGTGGATTTCAAAGTTTTGCTCCTGGGGTAACGCCACGAGGTATTCAGCCTGCACATCTTGGAGGGACTATTCAAATTGAGTGGCCCATCAAAAGGACACTTAACTCACAACAGACCCAGGGAGATGCCCATCTAAACTGAATACACTTTCCTGAGAATGTTCTATCTGAAGTATAAGTAATGGCTTCCTGCTATGACTAAGGGTATGGCTACACTTGCAAGTTGCAGCGCTGGTGGAGGCTTTCCAGTGCTGCAATTAGTAAGTGTCCACACCTGCAGGGCACATCCAGCGCTGCAACTCCCTGGCTGCAGCGCTGGCCGTACACCTGGCTCAGCATGGGGAATAAGGATTGCAGTGCTGGTGATCCAGCGCTGGTCATCAAGTGTGGCCACACACCAGCGCTGTTATTGGCCTCCAGGGTATAAGGATGTATCCCAGAATGCTTTTAACTAAATTACTCCCTTTGTTTTGTTATGCAGCCTCTCTTTGTTTTGTTGTGAACTCCCGTTGCTACCGGAGCTGCTTTACCGGAGCTGCTTATGCTGTGATCAATCTGTATTCTCCTCCCTGCGTGATTCACAGGGGTTGAGTGTTTGCTTTTTGCTTGACCAGCAGCGAGAAAGCGAGTCGGCAGCTGCTTATCTGGTCTGCAGGCTTTTGCAGTTAAAGAATAAGGGGTTGGGTTTTGTTGTCAACTCCGTGCACCGGAGCTGCTTCAAACACAGCTCCCGTTTGCGGTCATCAATCTGTAACTACTGTCAACAATGAAATGAGATAACCCCCTGCCTGTCTCATTCACAGGGGTTGAGTGTTTGCTTTGCTTGAGAGAAACGGGGGAAGGGGCAGAGGGGGGAAAGGGAGTATGTTGGATGCAGGCTGTTTGCAGTTAACAGTAAGGGGGTGGGAAAATTTTCTGATTTTGCACAGTGTCGGTTCCAAAAATCCACTCTCTCTCTCCCCCCCGCTCCCTGTCACACTGTCCCACACCCCCCTCTTTTGAAAAGCACATTGCTGCCACTTGAATGCTGGGATAGCTGCCCATAATTCATCACTCCCAACAGCGCTGCAAATGCTGCAAATGCAGCCACACTGCAGCGCTGGTAGCTGTGAGTGTGGCCACACACCAGCGCTGGCCCTGCACAGCTGGACGACCAGCGCTGCAACTACAAGCGCTACAGATTTGTAAGTGTAGCCATACCCTAAGTGAAATCAGGCATGAACAGGTGACTCGCCCATGTGACTCCAAACTCCCATCTTTTACCTGTAATTTTCTACTAACTGTGCTGAGGGCTTTGTTTGAAACAATGGGTTTTCCTCCACATGATAGAAATTATAAAAGGCCCTGGAAACACCTCCATTTTGCCTCTTTCCTGCTTCAGCCTCTGGACTATGAATTTATACTAATGGGAGCATTCTAATCTATGGACTGAGAACCTTCCAATGATTTGGAAGTAACTAGAGACTTGACTTAAGCCAGCAGTTTATTCCATCACTGCTACAAGCCTGAAACAAGAACTTTGCAATTATTGTATGTATTTGATTCCTTTAACCAAATTTTACTCTCACCCGTCTTTCTTTTTTAAAAATAAACCTTTAGATTTTTAGATACTAAAGGACTGGCAACAGCTTGATTTTGGGGTAAGATCTGAGTTACATATTGACCAGGATGGGTGGCTGGTCCTTAGATATCAGAACCTTTTATTTGATTAGATTGGTTTTAAAGAACCACCCATCTTTAAGTCTAGTGTTTCTGGTGGTGACACAAGGACTGGAATATCTAGTGAAACTGCTTTTATGACTTCTTGTTACCCAGCATAGTGAAACAGAAGTATACTTTTGTTGCTTGTTTGGTATATCTCAGGGGAGAATAACCTCCAGTTTTGGGGTATATCTGCCCTATTTCTCAGTAGTTTGCCCTGAATTTGGTATTCTCAGTTGTGACCCACTGAGGCACACTTACAGAGGGGTTGCAAGGAGGAGGGGAGAGGAGATTATGGTACTGTTACTCTTACT
The DNA here is from genome assembly GCF_016161935.1 of Mauremys reevesii. Classification (NCBI taxonomy): domain Eukaryota; kingdom Metazoa; phylum Chordata; order Testudines; family Geoemydidae; genus Mauremys; species Mauremys reevesii. The sequence goes on from NC_052630.1 coordinate 84,728,777, forward strand.
TCTGCACTGCTGCTGCTGGCTGCCTTCAGAGCTCAGCAGCTGGAGAGTGGTGGTGGCTGCTGGCTGGGATCCCAGCTCTGAAGGCAAAGCCGCTGCCAGCAGAGCTGCTGCCAGCAGCACTACAGAAGTAAGGATAGCATGGTATGGTATGCCACCCAGCTCTGAAATAAGGGTGGTAATACTATGACCTCCTAAAATAACCTTGAGACTCCCTACATCTCCCTTTTGGGTCAAGACCCCCAATTTGAGAAATATGTACAGTATAAGGTAAAAGCACATAAAAGATGAGATTTCATGGGCAGAGACCAGATTTCATTGTCCAAGACGTGTTTTTCATGGCCACGAATTTGGTAGGGCCCCTAGCAATGAAGGTGGGCATTTCTCAAACCTTTTAACCCTCTTCCTTTATCAGAAAAGATGCCAATAAATCAGTAAGTCTCAACAAAGAGGAAGGCCATTAATTTGATGCATCTGTAGGCTAGAGCTTGACTTTGCAGGTCAGGGTTTAGGCACATTGACAAGGCAGCATTGGGAAGCTTGCACTGCTGCTGCTCATACTATATAGGTTCTGTGCACAAAGAGAGGACTTCACTCCCACTGGCTCTCAATCTGGAAGCCTTCACAAACACTAAATTCATACAATTAAAAAAAAAAAACGCATGAACTTGAGAAATGTTATTGACCAATAGGATGTGAAACAGCTGTGAAATTAGGGCTCAATTCCACAGGATCAGCATACAAGCTGTCTTTTCATTTTATGAGATGTTATTTTTCATATTTTTCTTACCTTAAATACCATACTCACAAATACAGTTTCTTTTTGTAAGGCATTTGTGCAACTGTTTTTGGCTGAATTAAAAAACAATCAGTAAACAAAATGTCTGGAGAGAAAAAAAAACTACACAGCACAATGTGTTGCTGATCAGAGTTATGGTGCTATGTGGAGCGGGGGAAGATCCTTACACATTCCCCCTCTACATTCCATTTGGTGCTAGTCAGTGCTTTCTGCATTTGCTCTCAGCAGAATTAAAATTAGCAAAATTTCAGAAGGAGTAAGTTTATTTTTCAGTTTTCTTTGCTAAGAAAAGTATATTTTCAGAATTAAGCCACAACTTAATCTGTTTGGGATGACAGGTTTAGTGCTATAACTTTTATTTTATTTATTTTTACCATTGCATTGAACAAAGTGAATGCTATTAATACTTTACCAAATAAGGAACAGCACAAATTTCTGCTGTTGCACATGTGATCACTATTTTTTATGTAAGCAAAAGGAGGTGTTCCCACATATCCATATTAGATTTTTTCCAGAGTGCCGTTGAATAAATCCCACCCACATGCTGTTCTATGACTCATGCAGATAGATTTTTATGTTTACAAGGCTCAGTACGTGGGGATCTGTCACTGCTGTAAGATGTAATAAGAACCAAGTTATATTAAAAAAACAAAGACGTCATAGTTTGATCTAATTGTTAGTTTAAGTCTGTCTGATTTAACATGAAACAAAGGGGTCCATTCTCCCTTTGAATCATGGTAATGGGAGTTATATGTGCTCACCAAAAAGAAAAAAAAAACACCCATAGCCCTAGGTATCACTCATCCTTTCTGCATTACAGCAAAGTCCAGTTTAGAAGATTATGTATTAAGTTGTTGCTCACTTTTTGAATGTTCTGACTGCATTCCAGGGCTTTAAGATGCCTTATTACTTTCGAGAACATAGGTCACACTTACAGGATGGGAGACTCCATTCTGTAATTCAGTGACTCCAAAAGGGGTTTGTATAATCAGCAGACCATAACTCTCAATACGATACTGTGGCCAAAAGAATGCATGCAATCCTCAGATGCATAAACAGGAGCTTGAGTAGGAGTACAGAGATTATTTACCTCTTTTTTTGGCACTGGTGTGACCGCTGATGGAACACTGTGTCCAGTTCTGGTGTCCACAATTCAAGAAAAATGTTATTAAATTGGAGAGGGTTCAAAGAAGAGCCACAACAATGATTAAAGGGTTAGAAAACATTCCTTATAGTAAGAGACTCAAGGAGCTCAATCTATTTAGCTTAAAGAGAAAGTAATCAAATCACCCTTTAACTGCCTTTGTTCTCTATAGAGGAGAACAAACATTTGATAATGAACTCTTCAGTCTAGCAGACAAAGGCATAATACGGTACAATGGCTGAAAGCTGAAGTAGACAAACTCAGACTGGAAATAAATTGTAACATTTTAAGTGAGGGTAATTAGCCTTTGGAAGAATTTACCAAGAGTCATTCATTGCCTACAGCTGTAAATAATGTGACAGTGCTGGATTCATGGTGTATGTGCAAATACCGCCACTGAACACTGGTGGTATGATGCTCAAATGCCTATTACCTTCCCCACATCACCACGGTTCTAGCACTAGTATCCACATTAGCTGGGTTTGAAAGATTTACTTATGCTATTACACTCCTTTCCCCTACTACATCTTAGGCCATCGCCCTACAATTTAAAGAAAACAAACCACACATACTGCTTATGGAGAACTGTATTTAACTGCAACATATAGATAATCCTCCTTTTTCAGGATGTGTGTGTATAAATAAAAACTTAAAAACCCACCCTAAAAAAAAAAGTTACTAGACCACTCTTGTTTTTGCTAGACCTTACCCTTCGCTCCACTTTTTCTTTTCTTACATCGTACTACTATTCTTTAACTTACTTTCCATCAGTCTCTTCTACTCACTATCTTAGTGGTTCTCAACCTCTTGGCATTCAGGACCCATCTGTAAACCTTGATGGCATGTCTCAACCCAGTAAATAGCTTTAGCACAAAAAACTTCTGACTTACTAAATATTTCTTATACATGATATACAATACACATTAACATAATTATTGAGTTCTAAATAAATACACTACAAGTACCATAGTGGGGCTTCTATGGCTCCTATCCCACAGGGCTTAGCTCCCTGTTCTGAGCTTTGAGACCTCCGAGGTCAAAGTGCCACTGAGGTGTGGCCCAGCCCCACAACAGGGGTCTGGTCAGGCCAAGAGTGGCATTGAAACTTGGTATATGAGGTCACTGTCCAGTCACACAAATTTGGCTCAGCTAGCCCCCCCCCCCCCCCCCGTCATGACAGAGAGGCAGCTGGGATGAACCTGAGAAGTGCTGCATCACTGCAAACCCATGCTCCAGGTCTCAATGCGCATAGCAGGGAGCTGAGCCCAGCCAGCCCCACAGCTGTAGGAGCCACCGCTACCGGATGAGATTGGGGCAGGCTCTGCAATGCTCACCCCTTCCCCCAATCCCCATGCAACCCTTTGACACATTCTGGCAACCCCATTTTGCCCCATGGGTTGAAAAACTCTGCATGGTCTTACATACAGCCACCCATCCCTCACGCATAGGTGTCTAGTAAAATTTTTGAAGCCCCAACTAGAGATATGAAGGATGGGGACCCCACCATCGAATGTCCAAATGAGAAGCCACTCTTACCTTTGTAATTGTGAGGAAAAGTGAGAGTTTGATGGTGTTCCTATCAGGGTGCTGTATCTGGACTTTGCCTGGAGACAGTCTTATGTACTAACCATGGGCTAGCATGAGACAAATTTAAAGGTAATGCCTTCCCTTTTCAGTTGCTGCAAGAGAAGCAATATGCTCCTGCTCCTCATCCCCCCTTGCTTCTTCCCACCCCCAGACTCCTGGCTGCTGGGAGATGTGGGTAGTTCTTCACTGCTCTACCTCTCCTCCCCCCGACCTAAACCCAAAAGTCCGTCTCAGTGAACAGCTCCAATTCCTGCCCTTGCTGCTGCTGCTCAGCTCTTCTCAAACAGCAGAGTAAACAGATGTAATTCTTCTCAGTTTTACTGCTGTCTACAGGGTTTTGAAAAGCTACAGTGAAAACGAACACAATTCTGATCAGCTTTCAGTCTGCTGCAGCTTGAACTATTAGCAGCAGAGGTACAGAAGCTCATTCTGTAGATTTCAGAAGACAGCATTATAGCGGTTCAAGGTTGGAAGATTTTCTTTGCCATGATAGGCAAAAGGCTTCCCCCGCAGTTGCACAATGAAACCTTCAATTCTGCATGGGACCCCTATGCTAGAAAGCTTCATGCTTGTAATCACCATGTGATTTTTCAAACCTTTCGTTTTAGTTCTACTGGAGTGACAGGGACAGAGAGCTGTGATGAGGAGCAAACAAAAAATTAGGAGTAAAGACAGTGTTCTACATTTCCACAATTGTACACGTTTCTTACATTCATATGTTAAGCACAGATTATTCTCTCATAAGGAATAACCCATGAGACAGCAAACTCTAGGGCAGAGGTGGGAAAACTACGGCCTGCGGGCCCCAGAGCTCCCAGCCCGGGAGGCTAACCCCCAGCCCTTCCTCTGCTGCCCCCTCTCCCCCGCAGCCATGCCACCACACGTGCAGCACTCTGGGTAGCAAGGTTGTGCGCTCCTGTCGAGCAGCGCGTCGGGCTCTGGCAGGGCAGTGCGGCTGCCAGACATGCTGCTCTGAATGGCATGGTAAGGAGGCCAGGGGGTTGGATAAGAGGCAGGAGGTCCCAGGGGGGCAGACAGGGAGCAGTTGGATGGGGCAGAGGTTCTGGGGAGCGGTCAGGGAGGAGTTGGATAAGCGTGGGAGGCCTGGGGGGGCGGCTGGCGGGTGTAAGTGATTATATATATATATATATATATATATATATATATATATACACACACATACACATACATACATACACACACACACACGAGAGAGAGAGAGAGAGGGGTCAGAGCAGTCAGGGGACTGGGAGCAGAGGAGAAAGCAGGATTTGCCTTCACCAGAACAAGTAGTGGGATTTATGCCCCATCAAATCCATGAATTTTGCCAATTCACAGGTTTCCCATTTAACAAGGAGGTGTTTTATTAAAGTTATATTTTGTTTTCTCCCTCTTGACAGCAATCCTTATATAACATATGGGAGATCTGACATTTTAGTGAGATGTGAATTAGGCACCAGTGAAGAGGCAGCTGTCTTATACTATTTTGGTCAAAAAAAGCTTCCCTCCAAATCTAATGTCATCCTCATTCTTAAGTACCTACAGTTTGTTTTCTCTGCCCCTTTGTATGTACTAGCTTTATTGTACTTTGAAATATTAAGCCTGTACCATGGCCCTTCTGGGCAGAAATTGCCTTTTACCTAGGTTTTTACATTATTGAACACAATGGTCCCCAATCACAAATGGGGGTTCTGGGTGCTACCATAAATAAATGTTTGTTTCCACTTACAGTAAATATTGAGCTGTCCACTAATAGCATTAAAAAAAAATCTAAAGGAGGGCAGAGAAGGGCAAAAACTAGGAACCATGATAAAATAAATATTCTTAGACACACACAAATGTTTTGTCATGTTATTTATTACATTTCCTCAATAAAACACATAATCCATAAAATATTTCACATTACCAGTTCATCTAAACATGCCATAATCATGTTCTTACAGGCTGGTGACTGAATTTTGAGTCCTTTATTATGAATATTGACTAGGTTCAGTGTTTGTTTAGAGATTTTTAGATCTCAACTCATATCCTTTCCTTCCTATTGCTCCCTTTCCCACTGCTGCCAAAATTACATACACATAATACAGGTCTAGCCTTATATACCAGTTCTTTTTAATAGACCTCTGACAAACATCCAGCAATGGCTGGATAAAAAGAAGTTACAAACAAAAAAATTATGAGCCCCACCTAAATAGATGAGTGGAGCAGATAATCAGAGAAGGTACAAATCTCTCCATCCCTGGACCAACTGTCCTCGGGATGGGCTGAGCTGGCACACAGCCAGGCTATAGTCTTTCTTGCCTCTTACTTGTCACATGAGAAAAGGTAACAGTTTGGTCTTAATGAGGTGTGTACATATGGAGCTGGCACCTATGCCCTGATACATAGGTGCTCCGGGGCTGGAGCAGCCACAGGGAAAAAATGGTGGGCGCTGAGCACTCACCAGCAGTCCCACATCAGCTCTCTCCTTCCTCCCCAATGTTTGCCATCTGCCGGTGGGCCCATTGATCAGTGCCTCCCCCGCCCTCCCTCCTGCCTGCTGCAAACAGCTATTTCAGGGCATGCAGGAGGCAGAGGGAGGGAGGGATAGGAGCAAGGACATGGTGCGCTGGGGAATAGGAAGAGGCAGGTCGGAGCTGGGGAGAGGCGGGGCAGAGGTAGGGCCTTGGAGTAAGGGGTGGAGTGGGGGCAGTGCCGGCCATTGAGCACCCTCTGTCCCCCCCAACAGTGGAAAGTCAGCACCTGTGTATCAGGGAAGGGCATTACCTCAGACCAGGCCTGTATGCTTGTAGTGGGAAGATGCATTTGCCTAGTCTCCCTTCCAAGCTAAGAAAAACTGACACACCTAAATCTCTGTTGGTTTTAATTGAAGGGATTCTGTATTAAGGCCAATGCAGCAAATCACTCAGCATGCATTTCATGTTCGAAGTCAGGACTATAAAGGACAACTGGTTCTCTCTCTCTCTCTCATCATGCATAATTTATTTGTCTTCATTTTCAAAGCCTTCACACACTATCCCCACCCTATCTTCTGATTTACTATCACGTTGTCAACTCCTGCCTCCTATCCACCAATACTGCCAGTTCCCCTTGCCCACGTGTAACACTTTCAAGCAACCACTTCCATGCTTTTTTGCATGCTGCAAACATTCACAAAAAAACCTAACTAATTATCTTCCTGAGAACTCTTCTTTTCCTTGATGCCTACAAAAAAACTTGACAACTGTTAGGCTGTGGGTGTGCTGAGACCACTACTTACCATGCTGACCCATATTGTTTCACTGTACTCTTACAGTCTTGTGTGGCTGTATCATCTCATACTCAGATAATAAGCTGTTTGGGGCAAAGACCATCTTTTTGAGTCTATACAGAGCATAGTACAATAGGGTCTTGACCATGACTAGGGCTGCAACACTAGTCTCCATTATTATTATTTGTATTACCATAAAGAGCAGTGCTTTAGAAGTACGTGAGGTATTTGTAAAACTTTCAAAAAAATTAAAAATTAGACAGATATATTTAAGCTTATCAGAATTTTGTTGATGATTTTGATAGGTGTTTATTTTTAAGCATTTAAGATTTTTTTATTTAAATTTTCACAGTTGTGAGAAATTACAGGGAGGAGTCACGCAATTGGGAGGGCAGACAATTATTTAACAACTGTAGATGTTGAGATTCAAAACTTCAAAGCTTTATAATGGTTAAAATACAAATTGTCCACATCACATCAAAATATACAAAGTAAATATCCTCAAATCAAATTAACAAGTTGTCAAGCAGCATTTTTCTTACTTTGTAAATTTTGATCATTTATGGAAATACTTTTAATTAGTTTGTGTGTTTATGGTGAATCAACACTTACTGACATTCACTGATAAAAAAAATCTAAACCTTCCAAGCACAGATATAAAAATTTTACAGATATTCAAAAGAAAAGCAGTAAGGATGAAATCCATCCCATATTCCTCAACTGAGCAGTCCCACTGAAGTTTTGTAAGCATCTGTACATTTTGTAGCATTGGACCCAAAAATGGACTAACCTTGTATTAAGTCAGTTATGTTTTAGCCCAGAGTAAAATTCTATAGCAGGATAAGGATTTTGTAAGAGAAATGCTGACAAAACTTTAACTATAGCATTATAAGAGCAGTCATCACAATAGAATCCTTTTTGTTCTTCCAATTTTCCCTCTCTGCTATCTAGTCCCCTTCCCATTTATCTTCATCAAGAATCTTTAAAATCATCTACATGAATTTCCTCTTCCGTGAGTGTAAAAAAGTGCAGTAAGCAATTCACAAATGTCTGTGCAGTTCAGAATTAGAAGTATTAAAAATCCTGTACTTCCTGACTTTCTAGGTAAATTGCACTAGGTCATTTAAACAAAAAAAAATAATTTCTTAAAAAAATAATAAAAGACCCTTGTGAGCAAAACTTTTCCTTGACATGAGATATGCCATCTTCTGCTGTCATAAATGTCAACTCCCCACAAATCCCTATAAAGCAACTTGAAACTGATTACCAGGCAAAGAATTTGGCATGTTTTAAAATTACAAGCTGGAAAGGTCTTGAACATTAGCAGCATTTTTTTAACCCGAAAGTCAACTTTCAAATCTAGCTTATAATGCTAAAATTCTCATATTCATACATACACACAAACAAAAAAGTTCACTCTCACCATTATATCTTTTTCCTCATCTCTACTTGTACATTAAAAATACTGAAGGAATAACTAAGCAATGATTTTTAAAGGAACAGTTACCAGTATTCTGCTGTTTGGACTGTAGATGTTAGTTATCACTTCAGGGAACTCAGCTGCCAAAAACAAAGCGGGGAATGACTTTCCCCCTTTCTTTAAATATGAGATAGTCATCTTGCGAATGAGCCTCTCACTGTATGCATGAATTCTATGTGTGATAATTAGGCATCACTCCTCTCATGCTCTGAGGTTTCAAGGAAGAAAGATATCTGGAAGCAAGGAAATTAAATTGCTCAATCCAGAATGTGTTATTCCATATTTCTGAATACAACATATTTCCTTCTTTGAACTTATGTACATACCTTACACATTCCAAGAAGGATTACTTTGCTATACAGAATGTGTTCAATATTAATGTCTGCATATTCCCAAGATTTACACTGTTGAACAGAAAGTTACATAGGGAAGGGGAACTGCTATCAGAGTTGTATATTCCCTAGCATTTAGAAACAATAGTCTTTCTTCCTTCCCAGCCTGTAGAACTAACATGATTATTTTAATAGGCTGTTTTGGTTTGTTTGCCTGTAGTGTGTGTCATGTATTGAGGGAAGGAAAGCTAAGTGGAAACGAGGACAGTATCCTCTTTAGAGGTGATTATCACAGGTCAAAATTGTGCATTGGTAGGTCAAAGTGGGGAAGCTCTTTTTGCCCTGGTCAATGGGTTAGTCACTGAAGGTAACAAACAGACTCTCTTGTACCAAAAGAAAGCATGATAGCATAACCATTTTTCGATGCGTTTTTTTGTTTCATGTGTTGACAGTAACATGTTTATACCATATCTATTTCAGAACCTTATACAGGTAGTGACTATTCTTATACCGCCAAATGCAAGTCAGAGCATCGAGATAAGGGATGGGCAAACTATGGCCTGCATGCCGGATCTGGCCTGCCAGCTGTTTTAATCCAGCCGTCAAGCTCCCGCTGGGGAGCGGGGTCAGGGGTTTACCCCACTCTGGTGCTCCAGCAGGGGAGCAAGGTTGAGGGTCACTTCACGCAGCTCCTAGAAGCAGCGGCATGGCTCCCACGTGTAGGAGCAGCTAGGGGGCTCCGCTCTGCACGCTGGGAACCGCAGCCAACGGGAGCTGTAGGGGAAGTGCCTGTGGACAGGGCAGCGTGCAGAACCACCTGGCTGTGCCTCTGCATAGGAGCTGGAGAAGGGACATAGCACTGCTTCTAGGAGCCACTTAAAGTAAGTGCCGCCCAGAGCCTTCACCCCTGAGCCTCTCTTAGTGCTCCAATCCCTTGCCCCAGCCCTGATCCCCCTCCCACCTTCCAAACCCCTCGGGTCCCAGCCTAGAGCACCCTCCCACACCCCAAACTTCTCATCTCCAGACCCACCCCAAAGCCTGCACCCCCAGCGGCAGCCCTCACCCCACTCCTCCACTACAGCCTGGAGCCCCCTGCTGCACCCTGAACTCATTTCTGGCCCCACCTCGGAGCCCGCACCACCAGCCAGAACCCTCACCCCCTCCCATACCCCAATCCCAATTTTGTGAGCATTCATGTTCCGCCATACAATTTCTATTCCCAGATGTGACCCTCAGGCCAAAAAGTTGCCCATCCCTGATCTAGACACAAGGGGAAAAAAACCTGAAATGAGTGAGTTTTTTTTTTTTTTTAAAGAGGAAAACTGCTTTCTGTCCTAAATGATTAGAGCAACATAAGAACTTAAAGTGTCCAACTAGAATGCCAGCAAGAGGCTTATAAAATTTTAAAGCAACTTGACACCAGTTATAAAGGATCCCATCTGAAAAACATTTACAGTGTAGGCATATATCAAGAAAAAAAAACAAAACATAATAGGCAGTGGTGACATTTGCCTGAGAGTCTTCTAATAAGAGCTAGGTCTTATATAGCACTTTTCATAAGTAATCTAAAAAGCACTTTACAAAGGAAGACAATACCAATATCTCTATTTTACAGATGGGGAAACTGAGGGACAGAGAAGGGGAATGACTTGCCCAAGTTTACTCAGGTCAGGGGCAGTCAGGAATAGAACCCAATAGGTCCCAGTCCAGCATGCTAGTTAGGCCATACTAGTCACCCTTCATTGTTTGGTAAACACTCCAATCTGTACACTGCCAATAGATTTCTGAGTAAGCTTACTTATTACAAGCAACAGGAAACAGCGTTGAGGCCTTTAATAGGCTTTTAACTAACACAAAAATCAATCTTAAAATGCCCACTTTATATACATAATCTTTTAATTTCAGGGTGATTATAATGGGGAAGCCAATGGAATAGGAATACATCTCCATTCACCTTCCTGGGATAGAATCAATTAATAGAAACAGATAGGAAAAGGAATTCTCTTTTTCCTGGAACAACTCCAGTTCTCTCTTTATGTATTACCAATACAAGTCAATAGATCCTAATTAAATTAAAAAGCCAGTCATATTACATGAAAACAGTATTTTTTAAAAACATCTTAAATAATAAAAGCACAACAGTTTTACATGTCATGTTGGCAATGTGCAAAAATAGAATTTACTTAAACCTAAGTTTAAATTGGAAATATATGATATAGTAACAGAAGAATACACAGCAGTAGGCCATCTCCTGACACAGACATAGCAGATGTAAGCTATAGCACGTTCCTCTCCTCCCCTCCCCCAAACACACACACTTAGGCTTTGGCTACACTTGCACTTCAAAGCGCTGCCGCGGCAGCGCTTTGAAGCGCTAAGTGTAGTCAAAGCGCCAGCGCTGGGAGAGAGCTCTCCCAGCGCTGTCCGTACTCCACCCCCCTGTGGGGAATAACGTACAGCGCTGGGAGCCGCGCTCCCAGCGCTGGGGCTTTGACCACACTGGCGCTTTGCAGCGCCGCAATTTGCAGCGCTGGAGAGGGTGTGTTTTCACACCCTGCTGCAGCGCTGCAAATTTGCAAGTGTAGCCAAGGCCTTAGTGGTCTAATTTAAGTATTGCTCTTATTTTCTCATATTACTAGCTATTAGGGCTAACAAGTATCAGAGGGGTAGCCGTGTTAGTCTGGTTCTGTAGAAGCAGCAAAGAATCCTGTGGCACCTTATAGACTAACAGAAGTTTTGCAGCATGAGCTTTCGTGGGTGAATACCCACTTCTTCGGATGCAAGCAGTGGAAATTTCCAGGGACAGGTGTGTATATATAAGCAAGCAAGAAGCAAGCTAGAGATAACGAGGTTAGATCAATCAGGGAGGATGGGGCCCCATCCTCCCTGATTGATCTAACCTCGTTATCTCTAGCTTGCTTCTTGCTTGCTTATATATACACACCTGTCCCTGGAAATTTCCACTGCTTGCATCCGAAGAAGTGGGTATTCACCCACGAAAGCTCATGCTGCAAAACTTCTGTTAGTCTATAAGGTGCCACAGGATTCTTTGCTGCTTCTAGGGCTAACAAGTTAGCCATACTCTATGGCCTTCCGCTTCATCTAGAGCTGACTTTTTGTCATGTTGTAACATGTTAATTGATTGCCAATTGTTTCTGGCCAAAAATGCTTGTTCCTGGCTGTGGTTCGAGAACTTTAAGAAAGGTCTATGTTAAACATAACTAAATAGATAGGTTTCATTTGTGCCACCTCATTCCAAATTGACACAAGCTCAAAGAGCCTTGTAAGCAAGGATATGACAAATCCACTTTTTAAAAACTTTATCAGATGCTTACTATCGACTTCAGCATTAACTGGATACCAGAGACAGATACTGACACTACAGAAGTTAGTAAAATAATGGCTGTGGGCTCTGAAGCCTGGTCCTTTTGAGCACTCACTAGCTCGCCCACTGCTAAAAGCCCCTCCCCCAGCCTAGGGAAGAGCTACTGGACTGAGAACCCAACCAACTTCAGGGGACAACAAAGGCAATAACAGGAACAGGCATGGGGGTCAAAGGGCAAAAACTAGGGAACCAGAAGGGGACACTGAGCAGAGAACCCCAGACAGCGCCCACTACTCCTCAAAGGCATCGAGAGAGCCGGCAGACGCTGCCCAGAGAAACTCTGCCCAGATATGAAAGCGGATAACTCCCCCCCAAAAGACAGCCCCACAGTCGCAGGGGTCTCCCTCTGCCAACCTCTTCTCCCTGGTGCTACAAATGGCCACCTTGGCCATGGCCAGGAGGAGGTTGACAAGCTGGTCCCGCAACTTCGTATCTTTGGATCAGGTGTGCGTAAAGTAACAAGTGTGGGGAAAAGTTCAGCCAGAACCTCAATAAGAGGTTCTGGAGGAGCCGGAAGAGAGGCTGCAGCCTGGCACACTGAAGGTATGCATGCGCCAGGATCTCCCTCATGCCACAGAAGGGACAGGCTTCAGGGACAGAGGTGAACTGCGCCAAGTACACGCCTGTGCTCACAGCTCCATGTAGGAGTCACCAGCTGATATCCCCAGCAGGCCGCAGGACTAAGATGGAATATAAGCTGGCCCACCAGGGTTCCCCACCCTCCACTACAGGTGAAAGGTCCCACCATTTGGGTGGGGAAATGAAGCATGTGCATCATGATCGCATACAGATGGTCTCTTGGCACGGTTCGGAAATAGACCAGCTGCAAGACGCGCAGCCAACTTGGGGTATGAGGAGGGGGAGGCTGGGAAGGCTCACGGGCCAGGGGACCAATGGAAAGATCCAGAGGGCCTGGAGTGAGAGGCAGGCGGGGTACACCCTCTTGCAGGACCCGCTCAAAGAAAACCCCAACCTCAGAGGACAGGGCTGCCTCCACCTCCTGGAGAATGTGCCGGGAGGTTTTAAGGGTGGAGAGCCCCATGCACTGACCGAGTGCCAGGGGATCCACCCAACCCCCCAGGACATAGTCCAAGAGATTTCCAATCTTGGTGACTCCCACCAGGACCAACCTCTGGCACACCAAAGGGGACTCTGCCACCTGCACACGGAGCTGAAGATTGCATAGCAGTGCCTCCACAAGGAGATCTACCCTCTCAGTGGCTGCCACGGACCTAGCTGCTGAAACCTCAGCCTCCAGGTCCAGAGGAGGTCCTGATAGAGGACTGGCAGCTCAGAGAGGTCTCGCAGAAGACTTCTTGGATAGAGAAAAAAAAAAAAAGCTGCCGGTCATATTGGAGGCCTTGCAGGCGGAGGAGGAAGGCACGAGCCAATATGCTCCATGCCGAGCCGCCTGCACTATAAAAGAGTCTCTGCAGGGCATGGAGGCGGAAGACATGGACCTGCTTGCGCATGCACGTCAGACCCTGTCCTCCCTTCTTCATGGGAAGATGGAGAACCCCTGCAGAGACCCAGTGCAGTTCTAGCCAAAAAAAACCTCCAGAACCAACATCTGGAGATTGGCCAGGAACCTCAGGGTCGGGCACAGGGTGTTGAGTCGGTGCCAGAGCATGGACAGGACCAGTTGGTTAATCACCAGCAATCCTGTTCAGCCCTGCAATCGCCCAGTCACCCTGCCCTCTAAACCTTGCCAGTTCTCCAGCAGAGACAGATGTGCGGTAGAAAGGTAAATGCCAAGATAGAGCAGCGGACCCATGCTCCACCTGATGGCCTGAAGCGTGGGTGGGAGGGAACTTGCCTGCCACCCGGCCCCGACCACCAGACCAGAGCTCTTGACCCAGCTGACCTGGGCAGAGGAGGCTGCTGAATAAACAGCTTGGCAAGCCTCTACCCGCACCAGGTCGTCCGGGTCCTGGACCATGAGAAGCACGTCATCGGAATACGCTGCCAGGAACAGCTGCACCTCCGGCTCATGCAGCACCAACCCCATCAACCTCTTATGAAAGAGATGGAGGAAGGGCTCAATAGCCAGAGTATACAGCTGACCTAACAGTGGACAGCCTTGCCACACTCCTTGCACAAAGCTGACAGGTGCGGTCAAGGCCCAGTTGACCCTGACCAAACACTCTGCGAAAGCGTACAGCACCTGGAGAAACCCCATAAACTGGGGCCTGAAGCCGAATGCCCGCAGAGTGCCCAGGAGATACCTGTGGTCTGTACGGTCGAATGCCTTTTCCTGATCCAACGACAGGAGGGTGAACAACAGATCATCCCTACACCCAAGCTCTAAGAGATCCCAGACCAGGTAAAGATTATCAAAGATGGTACGGCCCGGGATGGTGTAGGTCTGGTCAGGATGGACCACAGCGAGATGGCCTTTGCTATGACCTTGAAGAGGACCTAGGGGTTACAGTGGATGAGAAGTTGGATATGAGTCAACAGTGTACCCTTGTTGCCAAGAAGGCTAACAGCATTTTGGGCTGTATAAGTAGGGGCATTGCCAGCAGATCGAGGGATGTGATCCTTCCTCTCGATTCAACATTGGTGAGGCCTCATCTGGAGTATTGTGTCCAGTTTTGGGCCCCACGCTACAAGAAAGATGTGAAAAAATTGGAAAGAGTCTGGCGGAGGGCTACAAAAATGATTAGGGGGCTGGAGCACATGACTTATGAGGAGAGGCTGAGGGATTGTTTAGTCTGCAGAAGAGAAGAATGAGGGGGGATTTGATAGCTGCGTTCAACTACCTGAAAAGAGGTTCCAAAGAGGATGGATCTAGTCTGTTCTCAGTGGTACCAGATGACAGAACAAGTAGTAATGGTCTCAAGTTGCAGTGGGGGAGGTCTAGGTTGGATATTAGGAAAAACTTTTTCACTAGGAGGGTGGTGAAGCACTGGAATGGGTTACTTAGGGAGGTGGTGGAATCACCTTCCTCAGAGGTTTTTAAGGTCAGGCTTGACAAAGGCCTGGCTGGGATGATTTAGTTGGGGATTGGTCCTGCTTTGAGCAGGGGGTTGGACTAGATGACCTCCTGAGGTCCCTTCCAACCCTGATATTCTATGATTCTAGCAGCTCGTGCTTAGGAGCGAGATGGGACGCCAGTTCCGGAGATCGCAGAGGTCCCCCTTCTTTGGCAGCAAGGCGAGCACTGCTTACCTGCATGACAGGGGGAGGACCCTGCTCTCCAATGATTCGGACCAGATGGTGGCAAGGTCCAGGTCGAGGATGTCCCAGAACATGCAGCAGAAATTCCATGGTCCATGCCCAGGGATTTATTAGTGGGCATGAGACGGAGAGCTTCCGAGAACTCGGCCAGAGTGAGAGGCAGCTCCAGCTGTTCCCGGTCACCCCTGCTGACTGTCATGAGTTCATCCCAAAGCACTCTGCAGGCATCAGTGTTGGTCGGATCTGGAAAGAAAAGGCCAGCACAGAAGGCCCAGGCCCTCTTGCATATCTCCACCAGATCCGTGAGGGGGGGTGGGGGGTAGCATCAGCCACCAAAAGGCAGATGACATGCTTAACCTCCCATCTTCTACTGCAGGGCACAGAAGCAGCAGGAGCCACGATCCATCTCCCTCAGGAGCTGAAGCTTGTTAGGAAGATGCTAGAATCAACAGAGCAAATCATCCTGAAAAATGAATATCCTAAAAAGGAATCGAAAGTAGTACTGACTGAATGAGAGCAGTGAAGTGCCAGGGCAAGGGGCACACAGAATTTAGTGGTGGTACATCTTAAAAAGCCAGGTTGCATTTAGCTGAAAAGAGAAGCCACACTAGAGAAAGAGTCACAAACCCCAGAAGAGGAACTTAGGCTTTCGTTCCCTCCCACCCCCCTGGCTGGCATGCCAAGCGGAGAAGTCTCGGATCCCGAGCCGGTCAGAACAGCTCTGCATATCACCATGCAGCAGCTAACAACAACAAACGCGGCTGTTTCCTGAGGCACTGCCAGTTTCCCCAGCCCGCGCTGCGGCGCGGCACCGCAGACCTCTCGCCCCATCCATCCTCCCGTCGCAATAAAGCGCTAGTTCTACGTAGCCTGATCGCGTTACACGGGGGGGGGGGGATATTGTCTCGTGACCACGCTGCACAACAACGCCGGTTTACAAGCCGCGGCAGCCGCCACCCCCCGCGGCACTGCAAGCCCCAAGCCCAGCGGGCTGACCGGCTTCGCCGCATCAGCTTTGGGCGGCAGTCACCTGGCAGGCGATGCTTCTCCTCCCCAGTGGCACCACCCCAGCACGCCCCGGGGGGCCGCCCCAGAGCCGTGCTGGGCCAGGAGCTCTGCGCCCCCGGATTTCACCCCCGGGGTGGGACTGTGCCCTGGAGGCAACGAGCTCCCTCAGCACGGGGCCAGCGCCCAAGCGGGGGGGAGGGGAGGGGTGCTCAGACCCCAGCGAATGGCAGTAACCGCTCGCCCCGCGCGGAGCTTCTCTCTCCCTCCCTGACTCACTCAAAGCCGCAGAAGTCTCGGTCAGCGTTAGCAGGTCGCGAGCCAACCGAGCTCCCAGCAGCCACCGCGCTCCAGCGGAGGCTGTAGCTCCACGCGCTGAAAATTAACCTTCAAAGGTCGCGAGATCCACCTGTTTCCCTTCCGCGATCTCCCAACTCCCGAACCGATAAAAGTCATCGCGTGATATCCAGCCCCCCTTTCCCCGTACACGATGGAGCCTCTGAAATCCCGTTCCAGAAAGGAACTATCGCGAGCTTTATCTCCCCGCCTCTGAGGATTTCCTCTTCCGTGCCCCCTGAAGGACATCTCCGGAGATATAACCTCGACCCCACACATATACCGGCTTTCAGAGTGAAGTCTCACGAGATTTCCTCTTCTTCCACGTGAACCTCCACGAAATCCCATCCCTCCCTTCCAGAGGTCTCGCGAGGTTTCCTCTCCTTCCCTGCCCCCCTCCCCCGAGCACGATGCCGCGCAGGAATGTGAAAGGCTCCCGCCCGCCGCCATTTTCTTTCTTTCTTGGCAGGCAGCGAGTAGGGCAGGAAGCGCCGGCGGAGCGGCTATGGCGGATTATTCCACGGTGCCCCCTCCTGCTTCGGGCGCGCCCGGAGGAGGAGGAGGCGGAGGTGGGGGAGTCAACGATGCCTTTAAAGACGCACTGCAGCGGGCTAGGCAGGTGTGTAATGTGGGCACCAGCCCATCGGTAGCTCCGACCCTCAGGCTCGGGGGCCTGGAAGCGGCTCCCGATAGGGCATCCTCTGATCCTCAGCACCGGAATCTCCCCTCTACCTATTCTGGGACAAATAGGGTGGGTCCTACGCAAATCCTTTGAAGCGTATCGGGCGGCTTCAGGGGTTTGTTCTGGGGCGGGGGCTGGAGTAAGGCTGGGTCCGCTTCCCTTTCAGGGGCCTCGTTTTCTGCGCACGTTGGGGTGACGGCGGTGCTATTTGTGTCTTCCCCATTCCCCGCCCTGTGTACGCAGTGAGGAGGGATTCCTGTGCCTCCCCAGCACACACAACGGTGGGGGGGGGCCTCCCGCAGCGCCCTTGCCCCTTCAACACACAATGGGATGGGGGGGGAGGGTCCCCACCTCTGCTCGATCCCCGGTAACCTCCCCCTGTACCCACAAGCTCCGTGAAGGGAGAGGTTAGGGAGGCGACTTTTCCCGGGCCTTCCCGCTGAGCCGTTTGGGGGGGAAGCAAAGAGCGAAATCACAGCTAGTTACTACAAACGCCTTATCCCAGGCAGCGCAGGGTCACCGCCCTGCGCTGGCTGGGGAGGCGAAGGAGAAGGAACTGCTTGTGGCAGGTTTTCGACGAGGATCCCACCTCGGGTTCTAAAAGGCTCGGGTTCGGTTCCATTTATTATGTTACCTGAGGCGGTCTTGTATCCTGGTAACCTGCTCAAACTAGTTTGAAAGTGTTGGGTTCGTTGGTCCTGAGCTAAAACTACAAATTTCCGTTGAGTACTCTCGCTCCTTTAGTTTTACTTTTAATTTGATTTGCACATTCGTCGTTTTTCAGTTGGCTGCACATAAGACTTCATTTGGTAACAAGCAAGATGTAACTTTATACAATATTTATAAAGGGAAAGTCAGTGCAGTTTTGAGATTTAAGGTGATCTTGCTAGGAGTTGGGTTCTCTGTGAGAGAACTCATTGTGTTTTAATGAGATGTAATATCTCAAAGATCTTGTGGCAAAATACATGGTGCTGCCATTTCTAAATGCAGCAGTCTCTTCTACTTCCTCCATGGGTGAAACCTCAAGAGTTCAACAACCTCCTTTTTGTAAAGAGAAATCTGTAACAATGCAAAATGCTCTTTAAATGCCCTTCTTAAAGCAAAATGATAATTTGATCAAGTATGCTCCAAGATGATATGCAAAGAGGGACTTTTTTCATCATTGAGATGTATATTGTTTTTAATATGTATTTTTTTTAAACCTCCAGTAAAACTAGGGCAAATCAGGACTGATCTGCAAGGTAAAAAGTATCTCATATTTGTTTTAATTATTTTTACTTTTATCTAGATTGCAGCAAAAATTGGAGGTGATGGAGGGACATCAATGAATTCAAATGATTACGGTTATGGAGGACAAAAAAGACCTCTTGAGGATGGAGGTATGCTGTCAAATATATGTATACTACCATAATTCATTTTGTTCATGGCAGCGGTGTCAAAAAGGTCCTAAATTTTCCACAGAAACAATAGTATAGATCCATATTGTACCGGCATGTGCTCCCTTTAAAGAACACCACACACTTTCCCAATTTGGTTTTAATGGGGATTTTTGTTTAGAAATCAGTGGCGCTATTTAGGTCTTAAATCTAAAGTCTGTGTAAATCAATTCTTAGACCATTGCCTGACCTCTTGTACTGACACAATGCAGTAAATTTTAAGAGGAAAACCCATGGGTAAGGTAGGTGAAACATAAATAATTTAGAAGATACCTTTACGCAGATATGTTGTTGAAATCTTTTATTCCCTATTAAGGTTGAAGGTGGTCACCTTTCAAACCTATGCTGGTTTGACCTCTGATTTATTATTGAAGGTACCGCATCTGGTAAACTATTTTTAATGCATTTCATTGTAAAGGCATAGGACTTTAAAAAAAAAAAAAAAAAAAAAAAAGTCAGGGAAAATAAAAATTCTACTTGGCTAAATCTTTTACTAACTTCAGCATACAGCACGCATGAACCCTGATAAGATCATGCTGTAAATATTTCCTCTACTTTTGTTGCAGTTTCCACTTTTTGACTTACTTTACGTTGCAGAAAAGTTTGCTACTGAATTGTGTGGCGTGTCTTCTGATTTTTACTATACTACTAGTGTGAACTTAACAGGGTTTGATATGTTTAATATACACACATAATCCTGACTAAATTATGGAGAGAAACTTCTGAATTTGGAGGTGTTGAAAATATTTTGTTAGGTCTATATGAGCTGTGACTTTTTTTTTCCTTTAAGAGGATTGTGACTCAGTTTACAGAATGTAATTAAGGCTTCAGACCAGGAGTTCTTGTATTCTTAATAAAAGTGTTTTTCTATTAATAGTGAGGTTTTTAATATACAAAAATGAGCTAATGATGCTTCAGATGATGTATGTAATGTATTCTTTTTATTTTATGTGTAGATGGCTCTTGGACAAGTCCGAGCAGTACAACACACTGGGAGGGAATGCCCTCTCCTTTTAAAGGCAGGAATTTTTATTTATTACCTGTGTTTAGTATGTAAACGTGAAATAAACTAGTGGATCTTTTGAAATGGATGACACAAATATTTCTTGGATTATGTGTCTGACTTTTTGCTACACATAAATTATGATGGTTCATCACAACTTTGAATTTGGGGTGGGGAAGGAAACATCTGAAGTAGTCTTTTCAGATATAGGTTGTCAGTGCCTTTCATTTTGCTTATTTGTACAAAGAGGATTTTTTATGTTAGTGATAGAGTTGCTTTGAATCTACTTTTTTGTTTCTTTTTTTTTTTTTTTTTGAAGTTTTATGCTGTGAAATGCTTGATATTTGGATAGGAATTTCATACCACAGTTCAGACTCAGATTGCATTGCAGGGGATTATTGTTGCTTCTTAAATTATTCTATGTAGATTTGTGGTCACTTGTCAGAAATTTTTTTAAGCCATTGTTTATTTTCATACTGATTTTTGGTGGACTTTTATCTTCAGTTCTTACTGTAGAAGCATCATTAGCTTGAGAAGCGAGTTATTAGGAGCAGAGTTAAATGTTGTTGCTTATCTTAGCTAAGTTTCATTGACTGTTTATGGATATCCAATCTACAGTATGTTTCTAAAACTATGCTTTTCTTAAACCACTGGATAGACAAATGGAAATACTTAACTTCTTTTCAAGTATACTAACCGAGTACCGTACTTATAATATTTCTTTTTTATTCAGATCTATTCCCTGAAATTACCAAAACAAATTCTTTGACTAAAAATACACTGGAAAAGTTACGATTCACACTCATGGGACAGCCATTAGTTTAAAAGATTCTTGTTTCTTGGCAAAAAATAAAAAAAATCTTAATTTTGCAGATCAACCAGATGCTAAGAAAGTTGCTCCTCAGAATGACTGTAAGTATTTTTTATTTCATTGCAAATAAAACCTAAACAAGTGTACATTTTCAGAGCAAGAGTATGATGCAGTATTCTGGTAGGTAATGTTGAACCAGTGAGATCACAGTGACTTGACCCGTATATCTCAAGTTTCTTTAAGTAAAATAGGCTTGTTCTTGAACAGTTTGATAGTTGTGGAATATTATATACTAGCAACAGAACTGAGAATCAGTTTGTCTTTTTCAGCTATACTTTTATACCTCTTCTTGGCAACTTTTTTTAAAACCCAGCTTTGTCAGAAGTAGCTAGTGGGAAATTTCTGGCTTAATTGTGAGAGAATTTTGCCTTTATTTGTGAATTTAACTTTAAAAATATTTTTTATTTGTAGCTTTTGGAACCCAGCTACCCCCGATGCATCAGCAACAAAGGTAGGAGCCATAATTAACATTTTGTTTACACTTACTTTTTAGAATTGGTGCATTTCCAGGAAACAACTTCAAAACATTTCTCCTAAAAAGACAATGTTTGAACATAATAATGAAACACAATTGTGAAGTGATGCTTGTTACAATTTAGTCACAATAGGCATAAGCTAAATATTTGAAATGTATGTAATAGAATTAGTGTCCGATCCCACATCTAGAACTGCATGGGGACTTGATATCATGTCATATGTGGGATGTGTGATCCATAGGGTCGAGCATCTGGTCTTAAGGAAAAGGTTATTTTAAAAGCAAGAGGGAAAGATTTCTTAAGGGGAAAAATATTGGAGTTAACAAAATTTATGCCATAACTTATTTATGCAATAACTTATGCTGCATTCTTCTCATCTTGCTTCTTCCCTCTGCTGCCTCAAAAACACAAAACTAACCAACCTGCCAACATGCCCTTTTAATTCTTGATGTGCATTTTTTTGTTCTGGAAATGGCCTATATTTTTATACATCTGTAACATACTTCTAATGCTACATAACTAGCAACATTTTAATAATCATGGAATATACTGGTCTTTTTCATACCAAACAGATTTTTAGCAGAAATAATTGATCTATTATGAAGTACATAAATCTAGTATCTAAATTTTATATGTTAATTAGGCATGTCATTTTTGCCTTCTAATATTACTGTTTGGTATTCTGTGTTTACAGATTGTCATTTTGGCTTTTAATCTCTATTTAACCTGAAGAATTTCAGGTTGAAATGGGCAAAACTTCTGAAGTAAAATTGCATAAACTTGGCTCCCGTTCAAGTCACTAGATGCAGTAGATGCACCCACAGAAAGGCATTTCCCCAAAATGTTACAGTATGTTTCTCCTTGGTGTGATTGCGGGGAAGGCAGCCAGTCTTTCTGTACAGATGAAAAATATTCTCTAAATTCTAAGCCAATGTGGTCTCCTAAACATATGTTATCTTTTGTTATATTTTGTCTTTTTTTAGGTCTGTAATGACAGAGGAGTACAAAGTTCCAGATGGAATGGTTGGATTCAGTAAGTAATATAAATACAATATACAATATAAGGGAGTTCTTAACAAATGTTGTTGTTGCTAGTAACATCCTTTGTTTTTATCCCTCAAGTAATTGGCAGAGGAGGAGAACAGATTTCACGCATACAGCAAGAATCTGGATGCAAAATACAAATTGCTCCTGGTAATTATTTCCTTTTGAGGTTATATACATTTAGTGGTAACAAGTTTGGAACACTGATCATTGGTTTTTCAACTAAATTTATTCTCACCTTTAACAACTGGGAACAGATGCAAGTAATTTAAGTGCAAAAAAATCTTAAATCTTGAGACTGTCATTTTATTAGTTTGGTGAAGTGTTAAAACTTCCCACAACACACTTTTTTCTAGTTACTTAGCCACTGATTCCTTGCGAGTTAAACAGAATTGTTAAATCTGTTTCATTTTACAAACTTTATAGATAGCGGTGGCCTGCCTGATAGATCTTGCATGTTAACTGGAACACCCGAATCTGTTCAGTAAGTATATTGTCTAATACTTTAAAATATTTTTAGATCTAAAAATGTCATGACTCCTGTACAGTGAGGTGACAATAACTAGGCTTGAAAAGATTCAGTTTTTATTGGTAAACATTGATTGTAATGCACACAGAAATTGACAAAAATGTGTTTTCACTGATGATCAAAATTTACAGATAGGCAAAATAAGAAAAATGCTGTTTGAGTGAATTTGATTTAAGGATATTTCCTTCGCATACTCTTGTCATGTGCTATTGACAGTTTGTGTTTTAACAGTTATAAAGCTTCAGTTCTTTGAATCTGAGCGTTTACGGTCATTAAGTAATTATTCTGACCCCATGTTGTCTTGGGGGGAGAGAGGAGCATAATTTCCCACAACTCTGAACATTTAAATAGATAATGTAGAGAAATGCTTAAGAGTAAGAATTGGATTGTACTGAGCCTGAATATAACCATTCAACTGTTAAAATGAAGTAGCCCCTTTTCTTGCAGTCAGGTCTGTGCTGATGGATCAGACCCTAAGGATATTATTAAATCAAGGATGAAACATTTGATCTGACTGAACAATGCAGCTGGCCCAATTTTGGCTAGTAATTACCAATCTGTACACTAGTTTCAGCATGGGTATAAAGTGGGTCAGAGTGGTGGTGTGACCATGCCATTTGATTTTATGTTGATATGTAATTTTCTGGATAAAGTTAATATTGAAATGTGGTGTTTCTGATGATTAGTAGGGCTTGGGAGACATTTGTAAATTTGAGTTCCCTTACTATTTTTCTTACTGCCATAATGTTAATAGTAATTTGAATTTGATCTGTTGCCAAGTAATTTAGTTTACAATATGTCAGTAAGCGAAAAGACATTAACGTTTATTAAACATAGATTAAAAAAAATAAAGGGGGGGGCCTAGAACATCTACTTTTTTTAATTTTGAAAGGGTCTTATGCCTTTCACTCAAATTAGCCTGCTTAGGAATAGCTTTTTAGCAGACCAGTTGATCACAACAAAATGTTACAAGATTAGATTCATTCTGGCTCGATAGGATAAGCACTTATTAGCCAGAAGACAAATTGATAAAGAAGCAACTGGAATCAGGTGGCTGTGGAAATTCCTCCATTGAGGAGTAATAGTAGAAACCCTAGTTTCTTTTCTTTGAAGTTACTCACGGCACAGTCATGGATATGTTGGTGTTCAGTCAGAACATTTAGGATTTTAAAAGCAGGCCCAATGGTGTGAAGATAAATGTGTTCCTATTATATAGTAGTGGTGGGAGTAATCATGGTGGTACTTGGTAAATCAAGGCTTTCCAGTACACAAGACTTAGGCTTTTAGCTGAGACAGAAATGTTTAGATGCCTCCTAGTCTGAATCCTTACTGTCTTTATGGTTTAGATGACCTGTTTCTAAAGCAACATAGTGCCCATTGATAGAAGACTTGCATCAGCAGAGAGAATTTTCACCATCCTGTGCAGTGGTGGGTTGGTCTGTGAAATTACACAGCAGAGTATATTCTAGTTGAATGCTGGAAAGTCTAGTGCAGAGGTTCTCAAATTGTGGTCCACAGACTGTCAGTGATCTGCAAGCTCCATTCAGGTGGTCCGTGGATAGTTCCCTCTAAGGGTAGGTCCATACTTACCGCGCGGGTCGACGCGGTGAGTTCGACTTCTCGGAGTTCGAACTATCGCGTCTAATCAAGACGCGATAGTTCGAACTCCCCACGCGCTCCGGTTGACTCCGGAACTCCACCACCGCGAATGGCGGTGGCGGAGTCGACCTTGGAGCCGCGGAGTTCGACCCCGCCGCGTCTGGACGGGTAAGGTACTACCTTATTTCGACCCCCCCCCCCCCCCAGTAGTGTAGACCAGACCTAAGGTGCGTGCCTGGGCAGCCGCACACAACAGAATGAAGGGTGACCCGCCTAATTAGTGGAGCAGTGCAGACTTGGCTTCACTAATTAGGTGCCTGGACCTTGGAAAAGATGCCATAGGTTGCCTACCCCTGGGTTAGGCCTTTGACTCTTGCCTGTATGTTATCTTAATAGCTAGGAGTTGAGGATTTTTTTCAAAGACTTCTGTTGTGAAATTTTGTTTTAGTGACTGTTTTTGGTGATAGTAAGATGGTGAGGCAATAATTATCCTCAGTTTCTAAATAAACTGATTCCCAAATGCCTTCAAAAGGGAAAAGTAGAAATTTTCAATTTATTTTTATGTTTGATTGTTACATTGTCTGTTTCCTGTTTAGATAGTTCATGGCATACAGTAGAACCTTGGAGTTATGAACACCTCGTGAATGGAGATTGTTCGTAACTTTGAAATGTTTGAAACTCTGAACAAAATGTTATGGTGGTTCTTTCAAAAGTTTCCAACTGAACAATGACTTAATATAGCTTGGAAATTTTACTATGCAGAAGAAAAATGCTGCTTTCCCTTTATTTTTGTTTTAGTAGTTGACGTTTTAACACAGTACTGTACTGTATTTGTTTTTTTGTTGTTGTGGGGGTTTTTTTTGTTTTTGTTTTTTGTTTGTTTTTTTGCCTGATCATAGAATAGAATATCAGGGTTGAGAGGGACCTCAGGAGGTCATCTAGTCCAACTCCCCTGCTCAAAGCAGGACCAATCCCCAGATGGTCCCCTCAAGGATTGAACTCACAGCCCTGGGTTTAGCAGGCCAATGCTCAAACCACTGGGCTATTCCTCCCCTGTAATTTATGTACTTCTGGTTCAAAATGAGATGTGTGGTTGACTGGTTAGTTTGTAACATGTTCATAACTGCAGGTCTACTGTATATATTTCAGGCAGTTTTTAAAGTAATGTTTCTTTGTAATTTGTTGGTATTGATGGAATGTGTCTTAGGCCTGGTCTACACTGGGGGGGGGGGGGTCGAACTAGGGTACGCAAGTTCAGCTACGCGAATAGCATAGTTGAACTCAAAGTACCCTAGTTCGACTGACTTACCCGTCCAGACGCGGCGGGGTCGAACTCCGCGGCTCCAAGGTCGACTCTGCCACCGCCGTTCGCGGTGGTGGAGTTCCGGAGTGCGCGGGGAGTTCGAACTATCGCGTCTTGATTAGACGCAATAGTTCGAACTCCAAGAAGTCGAACTCACCACGTCGACCCGGACGGTGAGTATAGACCTACCCTTATTGTACTAGAAAAATGGAAGTGACTATTGATAAACATTGAAAACTTTAAATTGCAAACACATATTAATGGAACAGGGACAGGCAAATGAGAACGTAATGAAAATAGGAGAATTTCTCCTTGTATGGTGAATGTGCCCAAAAAATTTGACATTTTGGAAAGCTGTTGGAGATTTCAGAAGGAAGATGATAGGGTGTCTAATAACCCCTGTGTGCTTTTATTAAATTGTCCTGAAAACTCTGCATCTTATAAAAGCCATAAGGAACTAATAACTTATCCCCTAGTTGCAACTAGAATTACTGTAGCATGGTGGTAGAAGGCCCTATTGTCTGGTATTGAAAAGTGTGGAAAATTCTGGTGCTAGAAAAAGTAACTCAAGTCAGAGTTCTACAGGGGAGAAGGAAAAAAGGTAACTACCTAGAAGTCTGGTGGAACTTCTTGAAAATTCGCTGGAAGAAGGTTATCGGCCACCACCATATCGGATAGTTTGAGAACTTGTTTTAGTGCTGAAGAAGGAGGAAACACCTTCAGTATTAGTCAAAATTAAATTAAAATTGAGATATTAAAAGAAGGAAACAGGAGAAACTTAATATCATGTAGAGTTTTGCTACGACAACTAGTAAACAAGTAAGAAAAACAGGTGGACCTAAATGTGAGACTTTAACAGACAAGACAGAAGAAGAAAGTAGAAAAGCATCAGCCACAATACCTGCTCAATACCATGAAGCTGAAGAAAGTGACTGGAAACAGGTCTCATCAGTACAATTTCAGGGACTTGGATATGTGGCATTAAGTTCACTTTCTTATTTCACATTATATAATTGGGCATCTAAACCAGTACAGTTGTTTCACTCTTCTTAGAACTCTTAATAGGATGTGAATCTACCATATTCACATGTTCACACTGAGCTCATCTTCATGGAGTCTCACATAAAGATGTTAAGAGAAGCTAAACTGGGAAAGCATCCTGTAGAACTTGAGAAATACATCTTTTATAGATATCAAATTATACAAATGTCAGTTAAAATTGTAATGAAGAAACTTTTTGTCTGTGTGAAATGAATTTTTCCAACTGGAACAATGCGCAGTTTGTAATACATTTAGCAGTAACTGTCCTGTCTGTCTTCACAGGTCTGCAAAGAGACTGCTTGACCAGATAGTTGAAAAGGGAAGACCTACACCTGGCTTTCATCATGGTGATGGACCAGGAAATGCTGTCCAAGAAATTATGATTCCAGCTAGTAAGGCAGGATTGGTTATTGGAAAAGGTGGAGAGACCATTAAGCAACTTCAGGTAAGTTTTAAACATGGGTAGGGGTGGGGGTGCGTGTGTGTGTGTGTGTGAGAGAGAGAGGGGTCAGACTTTGGAATTGCATGGAAATTCAGTTTTATATTGTCAAATAGGAACGAGCAGGAGTCAAAATGGTCATGATTCAAGATGGGCCACAGAACACTGGTGCAGACAAACCTCTGAGGATTACAGGAGACCCGTACAAAGTTCAAGTAAGGAGTTTGTTTCCAGCTTTATCTTTTTTATGTATATCAAAACAATTTTAAAATTATAGACTCTAAAATACATTTTTTCTTCTTTAGCAAGCCAAGGAAATGGTGTTGGAGTTGATTCGTGATCAAAGTGGCTTTAGAGAGGCGCGCAATGAATATGGGTCAAGAATAGGAGGAAATGAAGGGATAGATGTACGTATGGTTGAAAATCTATTGTTCGCGGTGTACTTTGAGACTGTTTAATAATGTTAAAAGCTAGTTAATACCAATAATAGCTCTTTAACTGTATCCCAAAGTGGTTATGGCACGTAGGTATCACTTGCTCACCGCTGTACTACTACTACTACCTCTTTGTGGAATGCAGCAGCCATCTTGTGCCAGCAATAATGAACAGCAGATTCTGTTGCTTTGGAGGTGTTTTAATTCTTTTAAGAGGAAGTGAAGAAAAGTCTAGTTAAAACCATAGAGTGAAGAATGTAATTACACAAATTGGAATTTGGGCAGCACACAGGTGTTTAATCCTAGCTGTTGTAAAAGTCATGGAATTGTAAATGATCGTGAGTGGTGAGGGTTCCTGTTGGAGTTATTGTTTGATGACACGGGTATCCTAGGCCCCCTAACACCTTCTTCAGGCATTGGCTGGGGGAAAACCGCCATCTGCTGAAGTGATGCCTCTATCACAATCTGTGGTATCTGGAATTTATTTCCCCTTTTTTGGCCATTCCATCCATTTACTGGCTGGGATCATGAGTCCATGGTTGCTTAGATTTGACAAGATTGCAGGCTGAGGTGGTATGGTTGGTGACCAGTTCAATTTTCCAGTATTCCTTTTTATTGTGGTCTTTGGTAGGAATATTTGTTGTTTCAAGATATTTATTGATGATGTATTCTCTTAAGGTCCCAATACCACGATTTGCTGTTGGTATTGTAATTGGAAGAAATGGAGAGATGATAAAAAAGATACAGAATGATGCTGGTGTTAGAATCCAGTTTAAGCCAGGTGAGTGGAGGGGGTGTGTGTGTGTGTAAATGTTAATCAATTTAGCTTTATTTTTAAGTAAAACATGGCTTAATTTAAATATTACATTCTTATTCCAGATGATGGGACAACTCCAGATAGAATAGCCCAAATTACAGGACCTCCAGACAGATGTCAACATGCTGCAGAAATTATTACAGACCTCCTTCGAAGTGTCCAGGTTAGCTAATATTAATAATATTTTGTGCAAAAAATAAAATTTCAGCTGAGTTAGGAAAAATCCATGTGTTGGCTGTCTGTCCATTTTAATAACCTTACTTAATGGTAGTTTTTGGTTCTGTGTGGAAAACTGAGCATGGATTATAAAACATCCTTGTTTGCACTTCTTAAGTGTCAATGAGGTTACTTTCTCTTTTTTAAAAAAAAGTCAGTTTAAAGCCCATGGCAATGTCTTGTCCTGGCTATTCTAGAGCTACTTTTATTGAGTTGACAGTTGTCTGTTAGTGCACTACCTGCTTTTAATCAATCATAATCTTGTGGTGGTTACTAACCCTTTATCTAATCATTGGCTAACAGTCCCACCATTACTCTGAAATAGGCAGGCAATCATGTTTTGCTGTATTGTGAGGAACTCTCCTTTTCCCTGTGAAATCAATCTGGTTTTTGCCCTACCACACTATTTTTAAAGTTTTAATTTTTTTTAAAAATGTGGGTTGGGACAAAAGGAGTGATTTCAACATTTTTATATTCTCTGTCTGTGAATACCTCCCTCCCAGCTGCAGAAATTCAGGGTACTGTATGTGGTTGTCTTCTTTAAACACACAATTGCTGCTGTATTTTTTAACTGCATGCTTCAGTTGTGCATTACCTTCTGCTCAGCTCTTCAAGGGGAGCTATGTTTAGTGCATATGCTTGAGCTATGTGCTAAATCAGATGCAGGAGCATAAAAGCTTCCTATGCAGACTTTTCTGACCAGGGCACTGAAGGCCAGCACAGTTACCCCCTTATTTATGTGCATGTGTGCGCACACAAAACTGGAATGTGCTTTTTTCCGCATACCTTTCTGAACCCTGTCCCTTATATCCAGCCACTATTGCCTTCCCTCCCATCTCTTCACTTCCACCTACTGGATGTCATGTGGTCTTCCTTCCCTCCTTTTGCACCTTAGAGTGATTTTTGAGGAAGACCACTGGACTCCTGTGGTATGACAGAACTTGGGGTAATCTGGAAATGAAGCAGGAACATAAAATGAGTGAAAGCACTTCAGTGAAAAATCCTTACTCAACTAAATGTTAACTATATACGTTACTGGGGTGTGTGTGTGTGTGTGTATACAAATAATAAAGCCTCTTAAATGTTTTAATCTGACACTTGTTAGTTGGCAGTGGGCTTTGTTCTAGAGTCACCTGTTGTCACTAATGAATTAATTGTGGTAAATGAGGCAGTAAGTTTTAATAGTGTGTGCTAACTTGTAGCTTTTCCCCCATTAGGCTGGTAATCCTGGTGGTCCCGGACCTGGTGGTCGTGGAAGGGGCAGAGGCCAAGGCAACTGGAACATGGGGCCTCCTGGTGGATTACAGGAATTTAATTTTATTGTACCCACTGGAAAAACTGGATTAATCATTGGAAAAGGCAATATATTTTAAATTAAAATATATTCTAACTAGAAATCATAGTACTTAATATTTTTGTGTAATTAATTATGCCAGAAATCTTTGCAAAAGTGCATTGATTTTTTTTCAGTTTAGTTTAACAATGTAATCACATTGTATCCATGTTGATTAATGCAACACTAATTTCTTTTTTCTTTAGGAGAGAGTGGTTGTTTCTGGTAGCCAGAGTAATGTGCATCTTGCTAAGATTATTTAAATATAACAAGAAGTCTGAAGTTTTTAAAACTAAAGGCTGAAATGTTTATCTTTTACATTCTTCCAGTTGGTGCAAGTGCAAGTAACTCTTCTTCATCCAGTGTGATCTTAATTTAGACTTTCCTGATCTCACATACTGTAATTGTCACAAAAGAAATCTCTGCACTTTTCAGCAAACATCTACTAAAATTGTCTCATTACTAAGATTTTTTTACCTTTACAGAAATATCACAATTTATAGAAATATTATAATTAAAACTTAAGAGGCACTACACTGTCAAATGAGATATATACTCTTGATTGTTACCTATGTCTTTTTATTTACTCATTTGTAATGAGTCTTTCAGACACTACAAATTATTGATCTGTTGTAGTTCATCTTTTGACTTGGTATACTAGTGCATGGTTTAAATGGACACAAGCTTGCATCTCCCATCCGAAAACTGTGTAGCTATTAGTGTTAAGTAACATCTGAAATTAGTGCAAATGGAGGAGACTAGAGGGAAATGTTCTTTTCAGTTAGTTTACTTGTGCGCAGTTGGTAGCACATGTTCAACAATTAACTTCACTGTTTGGTCAGTTGCATTTTCTGTCATCCATACTAATATATGATGACACCATTCATGCACTGCTCTAGAGGAGCTCAGGTATGTGCTCTTCAACAGACTGGAAAAAATCTTGTGGGGGTTTTTTTTTTTTTTTTGGTCTGTCTGTTTTTTAAAGCACATTATTTGGAAGGTGGGTTTTTCATTAGTCAGTTAAAATTGTGTCCTTTTAAATTCAAGTTGAGGTTCTTTCTTTTTGTGCATTCTTTGTTTTTCCCTGTATTGTATCTTGTTCTTAGTATTACATAACTCGCAACTAAATCTTTTTTCTCCCTTCCTCTGGTATTTTTTTAATTAACAAAATCTGATTTCTATATGCATAATTTATCTTATTGAACACTTCTGTGAAGTGTGTATATCTGTATATAATTTTAGACATCTGTGGCTCTTGCTGTCGAATACTTTGTTACAGTTTAAATAAGTGACAGGTCTGCATATGCAAGAAAAGCACTATTCTGTGACTTCCTTACTGAGCTGGTTTTCAGATACTGATATTGTCTTGCAGTCTCTTCCCTTGGGGCTAGTGTTTTGTTTGCTTTTTGGTGTGTGTGCTGTTTTTCATTTTTTGGCTGGGTCCCTACTGTCAGACCCAAGGAAACAGTTTTTTTTTTTTTTTTTTTTGTGTATACCTTGTGTAACTGAAAAGAATAGATAGGTTATCAGCTCTGTAATTCAGTAGTTTTCTTACTTTTTTGTAAATGGCTTTTGCCTATATCTTATTTAGTATGTAAGTTGAATGTCTTGCCATCAAAGGTGGATGTTTTGATTACAGGTGGTGAAACTATCAAAAGCATAAGTCAGCAATCTGGGGCTAGAATAGAACTTCAGAGAAATCCTCCACCAAATGCAGATCCTAACATGAAGTTGTTTACCATCCGTGGGACACCACAGCAAATTGATTATGCTCGGCAACTTATAGAAGAAAAGATTGGAGTGAGTATTCGGGGAGGCATTTTTAATTGCTGTAAAGGCCCACTGGTACACTCATACCTTATTGCTTCAAGATGCAATTGAGAGAATATAGGAAGTTGAACGGAATGGCTGTAGCTGCTTTCTATTTCTTCCCTCTTCTAGGTTGCTTATTCAAATGCTATTCATTGGTTGGTAGTAACTAAAAGCCGTTGTTAATCAGCACCTGATTATGTTTACATGTCTCATTTTACAATCGCATACTAATTTGCACTTTTCATGGTAGTCTGAGAGGTGAAGGATTAAATGGGAAGACGATAGGATGACCGTTTTCCAGGTTGCAGTTTTTGCTGTTCTTGTGCAGTGGATAATGAAGAATTTGACAGCCTAGGAAACCAATTTGGGTCCACTAAACTATTAAGTTTAAAAAAAAAAAGAGCTACATTAAACACTTAACTTAAATCTTTACAAACTCCTCTTACTCTCTTCATGTAGATTTCTGTTTCAGTCATGGCTCATAATGTAGTCTTGCTGCTTTTTCTATTCATTTTTGTTTGCCTACACATAGTTATAATTTCTTATTGACTTATTTTATTTTCAGTTTTTGTGCATCTGAATTTGTAATTGAGTATCTAAGTATGCAAACAGTGAGCAATTGGACTAAAAAAACTGTATTGATTTTTATACAATGCTCAGAATAGCTCATGCGTAGTTGGTAATGTTCTTTTTTTTTGCAGAGAATTGAACTGAAATGCTATCCTTTGATTAAAAGTAAAACTTTTAATTTTTCTAAATGAATTCTCTGGTTGAAATGAAGAATGACTTGATTTATATCTTCATTCAGAACATTCATATTCTCTGACTTTTTTTTAATCCTATTAGTAAAGTTTAAGCCAGTGATTGTCTAATTACTGTCTCTAAATCATCAGTTGTACATGAACATAAAGACCTTTCTGGTGGTCAACATAATGAAGTATTTTTAGATTTTTTTGAATATCTTGATATTTTAAACCCACTGTTGTTGGTTATTAGGAGAGGTTGCCCATAAACAGTGTGGGTGTTGGTGGGTGTGGTCCTTGAGAACCAAATCAATGGGAGGAAGGCATTGGAGTGCTAGCTAGGAAAGAATTCCTAATGAATCAGCACTTGGAAAGAAAAGTTTAGTAGAGAACACCCGGGTGAAACCTTTTAGATGAACCTCTATTGGAATTCAGACTTATGTTTCCAGTGTGTGAAAACATGGGGGTCACTCTTCCCCCGCCCACTTCTTTCCTGTTATAGGGTCCAGTAAATCCTTTGGGTCCACCTGTTCCTCATGGGCCCCATGGTGTTGTTCCTGGCCCACATGGACCTCCTGGCCCACCAGGTCCTGGCAATCCTATGGGACCTTATAATCCTGCTCCTTATAATCCAGGGCCTCCTGGTCCCGCACCTCAGTAAGTAACACTTTATCTTATTTTTTTCAAAAGGTGATTCTCAAATTGGATTTCATTGCATGTGGCTCTTTGTCTTTTACAGTGGCCCTCCAGCCCCATATGCTCCACAAGGGTGGGGAAATGCCTATCCACACTGGCAGCCACCAAATCCACCAGATCCAGGTAAGAAATTGAGTCTTTTTTGCAAAAAGTTGTGTTCAGGCACACATTCAGTGCATGATTGTACATGGCCTGCTTTTAAGTGTGTTTTTATTTGTATGAGTAAATCCTGAAAAGCTGTTTCTCTTTGGAATCTACTTCATTGATATCCACTCTGAATGTGCAGTTCTACATATACCATGTGTTGGTGGTGAACTGTGGAAAATCAGTTGCCAAAAAAAGCTGGACTATGCTTTCTTCTTGTTAGGGAAAGCATAACATTGGGGGCATGCATCCCAATTTCACTTCCGTTTTCCTAGTCAGTTGGATATCAGGATTATTTACGGTGTTGAAATGAAGTTTTCTTTTCCTATTAAATTCGCCTTTTGTCTTTGTGCCCATTTTCTTCAGAGAGACCACTATGTCAGATTCATTGCTCTGAGGTGTTATGCTTCTGTGATCCTCTCCAACAAATAGATTTGGAGTTTTACATTTGACCAATGTCCCTTCTAATTTATCAGTGAACATGGTTTCTCACTATTTCTGCTGTAACTAATTTTTTTTCTGAGTAAGTGGTGGTGATTCAGATGAAATTGGAGCAATTTAAGGGGCTTAAACTTTCCATGTTTCTCTTCCCTGTTTTGAGGGGTGGGTATTCTTCAGAACTTTTCAGTTCCTATTCTAATTTAATTGAAGTTGTTAAAGATCATCAGGTTCTAGTATTTCATTCTCAGTACTTAATTATTTTTTTCATAATAATATTCTGAAGTCCATTCTCTTTTTAGAAATCTTCACCTGAAGAAACTTTGAAAATAATCACAGTCTCTATTTATCATCATTGTATTGAGAAATAGATTTTTATAGGAGGCAAATATTCATGGTGTTACTCTTCCAAATGCAAACATCATAAATGCAGTATTTTCAGTTTTGCATTGCCTTTTTTTTAACCTTGGGCACATGTTGTTTGTTTGCAGAATATTTACATTTTGGCAGAGCATGAATATGATTTTGAGGCTCTGTTCCTACTGTCTATTGTACAAAAGATTCATCAATAATCCCAACTAGTGCTAGTTGAACATTTTTCTCTCAAAACCATTTTTGAATGAAAATTGGATGTTTTAGAAAAGAAATTTGCTTCGGTGGAAAAAGTCTAGCTTTCAATTGAAAAACCAAGCGTGAGTAAACGGGAATATTTTTCAGTTTTGGCTGCAAATTGAAAAACTTCCAATTTGAAATGCTGCTGTTATATGGGTGTGTCAAGCTACATCTACACTAGAAGCGCTGCAGCATTGCAGCTGCACTGATGCAGCTGTGCTGCTGGTGTTAATGCTCTTAGCCGATGGGAGAGCTCTCCTGTTGACCTAATTTCTCCACCTCCCATAAAGGGAAGTTGGCAAGAGAAGCTCTTCTGCCAACATAGCGCTATCTGAACGGGTGCTAAGGTTGGGTGGGGGTGTGGATTATTCATACCCGAGTGACGTAAGTTTTACCAAAGTAAGTTCTAGTGTAGACAAGGTCCTAGTTTCTCATTCCCTTTCTGGACTATAGATCCTGGGGTACACTACAGCTGGGGACACCTATGATGTGTGGATCAACAGGAGGGGGACTGTGGTGCAGATATGGGATATGTAGTCTAACCAGGAGCCTGGACTGTAGATAATAGGGACATGAGGCACCCAAACCTTAAATTCCATTAGCCACTACAGCATTTTCAAATTGAAATTTTGTTTTAAACCAAAAAAAAGAGGGGGAAGGGGCCTTTCAGTTATTCACCAGAAGTCAACATTTTTGGCGGGGCAGTCAATTTCTGACCAGTTCTAGTCCTGACACAGCAATTCTAATGATGGAGAACTTTTGGCCATCTCTACTGTGAGCAGTTCTTTTTGCTCATTTTACTGGTCTTTCAGTCAAGCATCTTCAAATTCTAGTTTTCTGACATATGTAACAGCACTGGAGATGCAGATGTAGTAATGCATATAAAATGTGCCCATCTTCAGTTCTTTAAAGCAGAGTTATTCAAAGTAACTTTTCTCTGACAGTTTCCTTTGATGGGGCTAGAGTTCATTTCATCCTTTTTCTGTTACACACTAGAGAGCACTGTAATCAGTTTACATCTATGGGTAGCCCAATTCAAATGTTCAGTAAATTAATTTGTGAACTGCATGGGAGTGCAGAAGCAAAAGAATGACAAACTTTGAACTTGGTGTTTGTATTCTCTCAGTAAACATTCACTGTTCAGTCAAGGAGTGACTCAAATTACAGTTAGGGTTGGCATTAGGATGGTAAAGGTGTTAGCTTGGTACTTTCATAGAGATCATAGGATCAAACTGAAATATTGTAATTGATTAACTGAACTATAGTATCAGTGTTTTAGAATAAGTAGGAATCAATGGACCAGATCCTATCCCTTGTTTTGCTCTGTTCTGTAGCCTCAAAGCGAACTAACTGGCTACACAAGAATTCCCCTAGTGCTGGAATAGGGCTGGCATAGCAGCTCCTACACTACCCCCTTTCAGCAACCCTTTCCCTTTCACCACACCTTCCAAAAAAAAGTTAAATCTCTCTCAATTGTTCTTTGGGACCAGCTAAAAGTCTTAAATGTTCTCCCTGAGATCTGGCCCAGTGTTTTAAAATACTTAACTTCAAAATTCTTACATTTAGA
Organism: Mauremys reevesii; assembly: GCF_016161935.1. NCBI lineage: Eukaryota > Metazoa > Chordata > Testudines > Geoemydidae > Mauremys > Mauremys reevesii. The sequence continues at coordinate 84,764,507 of NC_052630.1, forward strand.
ACGTACTGTTTTAGTGTTGTGTGCGTTTTCAGTATTTGGCTTTCGTTTTCTTGTAGTAATATTTCATTGTTTTCTGTTTCTTTTCTAGGTTCTCTTTTCTCCTCTGCTCTATCCTATTAATTCTCTCCAGAGCACCTATTTAATTCTCTCCATCTGTTCAGTTTGTGTTGCTCCCTCACTGTTTTTGTCCGTGGGTGAAGTTTCAATCATCCTTTTCCCATATGCTTAGTTCTGACTTGAGAATCCTAGTTGTAGTTTTTTTTGCCTCCAACTCTGTTGATCAGCCATCCATGTTCATATACAAGTATCCATAAGCTTCAAGAACACACATCACATTTTCTGCTGAGCCACATGAAGTTTACCAGTCCCTGATGTGCCTGAAACCTTCTTTTTGTAAACTGGTTTTGTAATTATCTTCATGTTGTTCAGCAGAAAGAGTGAATTGTTCCTAAAAGGTGCATGTGGATAAATGGGAGAACCAAGGGGATTGGAAGCAAAGACATTTGAGACTCTAGTTATAATTAAAAATAATGGATGGAAGGGAAAGAGATGATGAGATATGTAGAAGGTGTAACAGTGGTTACATGGTTTATACTTTTTAACAGCTTGAACTGTAAAATTGCCTGATATTCATAGTTATGCAAGGATGTACATTCAGGATCTTGGGATACTTGTTGCATATTCCAAACTGTCATTAATTTTTAACAGGGAAAATAGGTTAATTGCAAACCTATGCCAAATCTTACTTAAAAGAATGAAACTCCATTGCTAAAACCATCTCACTATATCCATACTTACCCCAAAATGATGCTGTTAGTGTGAGGTTACATTGGGAAAACTTTTGTTGAAATTCTGAATTACGTTAATTGAACAAAACAAAAAATGTCCATGTTACAGAGCTATGGACATTTTAAATTAAAAAAAAAAATCTTTGAATTCCCGGACCACACCTCTAACAATGTACATTTTATAATTAGGCTTCTAAAACACCCATAAGTCAGCAATATTGTACAAAAGTACACTTTGCAGCACATATGTAATTTACTATACTCACACACCCACCCACCCACCCACGACAGATTGTGTGCTGTAATAAGAAAACATGACAACGAAGCTGACTTGGTTAATGTAGTTTAGCTCAGAAATTTTTTCATTATCTCCATTTTTAATGTATTTGTGTTAAACTGAATTTAGTTATATTAATCTTAATGGGTTAAAATGAAATTACAATATACATATAGCTATGTTTAAATATTAAATATTTTATTAAGATTTCTCAGAAGAAAAATTAGGAATGCCAGAAAAAGACTTGATCTGTAAGAATTTTTTACAAATCCTACTGCTTACACAATATATTACAAGTGATGGTTTATTTCTTAGGTAAACCAGGAACAGATCCCAATTCAGCAGCATGGGCAGCTTATTATGCTCACTACTATCAGCAGCAAGCACAGCCGCCACCTGCAGCCCCTCCTGGTGGACCACCTACAACCCAAACTAATGGACAAGGTACACAGATCAATCTGTTACAAGGAAAAACTGCTCATTGCTGAAGGAAAATAGTAGCCCACCTAGACTTTTATATTACTGTTGGTTGGGTTCACCCATACAAGGGCTAATTTATTGCATATTAGCCTATTGTGTTCGAAAATCCTTTACTTCTAGTGCCAAAGCTATAAACTTACAGCTTTGCTTCAGGTTCATGAGTGTTAGGAATAATGTTTAAAATAGTGGTTCTCAACCAGGGGTACACGTATGCAGAAGTCTTCTGGGGGATACATCAACTCATCTAGATATTTGCCTAGTTTTACAACTGGCTACATAAAAAGCACTAGTGAAGTCAGTAGAAACTAAAATTTCATACAGATAAAATGAGAAAGTAAGCACTTTTTCCATAGTAGTGTGCTGTGACACTTGTGTATTTTTATGTCTGATTTTGTAAAGCAAGTAGATTTTTAAATTTACAGGTGCAAAATCAATTGATATGTCTGGTTTAAACCAATATGAGAGTCCAAGCACAAAGTCATACTAGTTTAACTAAATCAGTATAAAATCACACCGTGATTTATATCTGTACAACTTCGTGTGTGCACCTGGTCTAAAATATTTTAGACTGCAAGTGGCATTTGCACAGCATGTGAGAGTTAGATTTTTTTCATTCTTGAGAAATTTAAAGTATTAAGTTTTGATATTAGTTATTATAGATATTGATATTAAGTATTGTGTACAGTTTTGTTGTTTTAGCATTGGCTAGTAAATAAGCTTATTTTTATAGTGTGTTGTAGCAGATTAATTGCATTCATAGGTAAATTATATGTAAATATTTAAGCCATTTTTTGTTTCAAATTAATAGCTGGATGCTTGGAAATGTTGGTATACAACAGTTTTGTTTAAATATAACTTAATTCATGCATTATTTTATTTTTACTTTCTGTAAATCAGGAGAACAACCAAATCCAGCACCAGCAGGGCAGGTTGATTACACCAAAGCTTGGGAAGAGTACTACAAAAAAATGGGTATGTTCATTTTTGGTTTGTTAAAAAAGTAGATCTTTTGTAAGGGGAAAATGGTGTTCACATTTGATTTGGCAGAGTTTTAGCAATAAAAATATAACTGTATAATACCACAGTCAATTGGCGTAGGTTCTTCTATTGTAGTAACTGAGCACGTTGTGCCAGGAAATCTGACTGTAATTAAAATTTTAAGATATCTTTTCATTGTGCTAGTGATCAGCAATGGGCAATGTTCCACATTTGGGGAGGGAAAGTGTATATTTCTTCTTAAATTCTTTTACTCCCTAACTGGCGTTGAGGAACCAGATGTAGAAGTGTTTTTGATTTGTTTTTTTTAACCAAGCAAACATGATTTCCGAGAAACTACTCTGTAATATATGAGAGATCCCGTATTTAATTGTTGAGTGGAAAAGTAGCATTATTTTTTAATCTTTTTCAACTTAAATACATATTTTTAAAAATCTTTCAATATTTGGAGATCATTCTTTTGTTTCCTTTGGGAATCTGGAAATTCGAGGTGCATTTTATAAAGCTGTTGTATGTCTTCCTGGTTTGGAAGTTCATCTGTTTAACATTTGCTCTTAGATGACCACTTACGTCTTTTTATTTTTATTATTGTCTTTTGTTTACTCTAGCTTTTTATAATAAAGCTTGCTACAAATGAATGCCATTTCTATAGGTTTTATATGGCATGTCATATTTTTTAAATCTGTTATTAGCTGTTGAACACCTAAGTGCTATAAACTAAATCATAAAGATAGTGCTTGTTCTTCGCTTTGACTAGCTTTTTAAAAAAATAAAAGTGAAACTTGTGATTCTTTGAAGGGATATGTGTTTCACTTTGTTGTTTAGTTGTCAGTCATTTCCTTATTTTTCCTTCCTTGAATAAGGAAGGAATATTTGGCACTGATGTGTCAGACCTGCCAGTAGGTGCTAATTCACTTTTCTGGGTCATGACCTTTTCTCCCATTTTGAACATAATCTCGTTCATGGGGCTCAGCCTTATCCTTAGGCATACTCCAGAATTTCTGCCTCTGGCCATGCAAATAATAGCAGCTTTGATTTCTCACTTTTTCCATTACCGTACTTGTGTTTAAAAAAGCAGACTTTGGAATAGCAGTGAGCAGTATTTCTCTTCTTTTCAGTCCTCATCCAGGGGCAGTTTTTAGGGGCATCGTGCTCCAAATTAAATCATCTATCAGGCTCCTTTACTTCTATTTCTTCTTTTCCTGAGCATGATAGTCGTGACCAGATGGAGTAGATGAAACGTGTAAGAGGCCTTCCATCTCAGGAGGGGGAGTTCTGTCATAATTCTCCCAGCCTAAAAATACTCTGCCAAAACTCCGTTCTGATTCTTACGGTTTGTTGGGCTTTTCCATTCTTTCCCTGAACAGCTCAGACTTCTCTTCAAGGGTGAGTCAGTCCTATTGAGATCCTGTTTAATGCCTGTGAATCTGCAGTCAGGTCAATCCTTGCTGTTCATGGATTCTTCCCATTAACTCCCTCCCCACTGGTCCAGTCCATGCGTAAGGCAACAAGCTCTATAATCTCTTCTCACATTCTTAAAGGGATAATTGCAGTCCTGCCAAGTAATCTGGTATTTGTTCTGACTTGGTTTCCCTCCGAAGGAGGGTCTAGGCTCCTTCAGGGACCTTTCCCTTCATTTCCTTTCTAAGTGCATATCAGATGAAGAAGGGCACAGGGGCTCAGAGCATGAGCAAGTCCTGAAAAAGGGACCAGTTCTCAGATGGGGGAAAAAAAAATTCACCCTTCAAAAGATAAGGCAAAAAATTCCAAAAGGGCAGAACAAATTGGAATTCAGTAGTTGGGAAGCATTCCAGATCCTTATCTTTCCCCTCCAGCTCCAGCTGTAGTTAATCTCATGAAAGAGGTACTCTTGACTTTAAACCTTCATAAGCCTGAGCCAGAGAACCAGGGGAGGTCATTTCTCCACAGACCTGTTCAAGGTAAACGGGAAGGAAGGTGATTTCCCCATCGAGATCCATCCAAAATGGAGGATAAACAATTTAGATCCAAGGGCAAATATTCAATATTCAGTCAGAATTTGCAGTTCCTCTTCTCTTTCTTCAAAGAGATTGTAAAGGAGGAATGAGAGATCTCTGACATGGGGAAGAGATTGTCAGCAAGACATTATGCTGTGTAAGCTTTCAAAACCCCAAATGCTCCCTCCTCGATAGTTGCAGTTGTACCATCCCTTGTAAACCATATGGTAATTCCTGGCAGGAAGAATAAAACTTTCCTCATAACCAACTTAAAACTTATGGTTCTGGGAAGCTTCATCAGTAGTACTAGGAGCTACTCTGGTAATTACATGTTTCACGAGAGCAAATGCTTGCCACCGCTCCCCAGAACCATAAGTTTTAAGTTGGTTATGAGGAAAGTTTTATTTTTAGCTATTGTATTCATAGTGATGGGTCCATGATTTTCATGAGGTTAGCAGCAAGGGCCATGGCAGCAGACTCCATGGCCAAACACCCACCAACTCCATCTTAAACACAGAACTGCAGATAATTACATTATGCAAATTCACCATCTCAAAATTCTCAAGTGGAACGCTGTTTGAGGAGAAGCTTGAAAAGCTGGTAAGTGACAGTTTGGACAAACCAAATTACTTGCTACCCACTCCAGCATAGTCAAAATGGACTACAAGCACATATACAATGGCAGAAGTTCTTTTCCTACGAACATCAAAGATGATGCCATCTTATTTCAAGAATAAAGCTTGGGCATGAAATGCCAGGGAGAAAGCCAGATTAGGAAATGGGCACTTTCCCTCCTTCAGTCCAAACCATCAATGCGGCTGTAAGCGAGTCTGCATCTGCCCAGGGCTAGGAGGCAAGATACCGCGCTCTTCAGACTCGTGACCCTGACAGTGGGTACTAGAGAGCATAGCAAGAATACTTTGGAATTGTCTCCTCCACATTCTTCACTCTTTCTGTCTCAGACCTTGAAGAGTAACAAACATCAGTCCATCCTGAATAACACATTTATTGCAAGTTGGGGCAATAGAGCTTGTCCTTTTAAGACCAAAGATACCCATTGGTCTACTCTATTTTCATATTAAGCAATAGATCAGGTGCAGACCAGATCATCCTAGACCTCGAAACTGAACAGGTAGCTGAAGATTAAAATACAGGACATTCTTCCAGTATAGCAGCAGAATCTCCTGCATATGACCTGATATTGCTGGACCCTGGCAGTAGCTTAACTGCCATCAGCAGTTCATCAATTTCACCTACCAAACTGCTGCTGACAGTGCAAAGTATTGCAGTTTGGGCTATCCTCTGCCTCCAGAGTTTTGTCGAAAATAATAGTGGTGATAGCAAGACTCTGGACTGTAGAAACTCATATATACCCCTTGTTAGGCAACATAGTTGCTTAGCAGTTGATAAATACAAGGAGAGCCAGTGTGTTCCTGACATAAGAAAAGCTTGACTAGATTCAGGCACTGATTTAAGGCAGGGGCAGGCAACCTATGGAATGCATGCCAAAGGTGGCATGCGAGCTGATTTTCAGCGGCACTCACACTGCCCGGGTCCTGGCCACCGGTCCGGGGGTCTTTGCATTTTAATTTAATTTTAAATGAAGCTTCTTAAACATTTTTAAAACCTTACCTACTTTACAAACAACAATAGTTCAGTTATATATTATAGACTTATAGAAAGAGACCTTCTAAAACAGTTAAAATGTATTACTGGCATGCAAAACTTTAAATTAGAGTGAATAAATGAAGACTTGGCACACCACTTCTGAGAGGTTGCCAACCCCTGATCTAAGGTATTACGTTGTGGAGAAACACCAGTCCATCCTTACCTGCAGCTCCTAGGTCTTCTGGTCACATGAATAAATGCAAGGCTGCATGTGAGTTTCAGGAGTTCCAGAACCATTCAAACAAGATGCAGAGGAAAATATGATTGCCCCTCTGCTGGTAGAAACAGGAAGTCCATGTGATAATAGAACCTTCCCTTCAGTCAAGAGGCCAGCCTTTTCCATAGAACCAGCTACCTAGGGATGAGAAATCAGGTTGGCTGTTCTGTCAGTCAGGCAACACAGTGATCTTTACATATATAAATCAATGAGTGGGTGCAAAGAATCTCAAGTCTAAATGCTTAAGCGTGAATTCTCCTATTTCAATCAAGATGATCAAAATAAAAGGACACTAAAAACAAAAATGGACTAAGTTTTCATCAGATAAACAACCTAGAATGGGTTGAATGAAGAAGTACTCCAGCAAATATCCAAAGAGCCAAGCTACCCCCATATAGGTATATTTCCATCCAGTTGGAATGGAGAGTTACAGGAAACAGACCAAGGTTAACTGGGGATATGTTCTGGCTCACAGAGGGCCTAAATGGTTTCTTTGTGTGCTTCCAAGGCCCCCTCCCTTCCACTGTAAGGAGAAGTAATTAAAAAGATGAAGGTATAATCATTGTTAACACAGATTGGACCTACTGGGATTATCCTAATGGTCTTAATTTCAATTTCTCGCCAATTAGGATGCTCTGTTGCAGAGCCTGCTGCAGAATCCCAATCTTGACTACCTGAGACTGACAGCTTGGTCACTGATCATCAAGTCCTAAATAGGATGGGATGTTCATCTGAAGTAAAACTCTTCTACCCTTTCATCTTCTCTGCCTACACACAAATGTGGACAGAATTCTTTCTGATGCTTGGAGAGAGATCCTAGGAAATCAGAAACTGTAGTTCTGGATTTCTTTGGTCTGAAATCTCCCACCTGTTTCTTTTTGTCTCAGCATTAAATAGTGTTATAAGCACAGATCATCGAAATATTAAGCAAATAGATCAAGATTCCATAGGGTAGTACATCTATCCAAACCAGCAGTCAGACCTGTCTTCTCTTCCTGCCGATCTGCGGTCTTCATAACATATTCACTGAGACACAAGATGTAAATTCCATATATTTTCTTTACATAATCATGATTCCGGGTTGCAGTCATGTCAGCAAGAAGGGTGTCTGCTCTTAGAAGCCACAAGCTTTATTACTTTTTCCACAAAGACAATCACTTACTATTCCAGAATAATTCCCAGAATCAGTAATTACAAAGGAACTTTTTTCCATACATCAAGGGAGTTCATTCTTTAGTTTTACTTAAAGCTTCAACACCCTAAAGAGCATTGCACATTCTGGGTATGAGACGCATTCTTAGATTTTATCATTGTAGAATCTTCTGGTTCAGGATGTTATAATTGTTTTCTGTTACCTTACGGACCTGGGCCTGAAAATGTCTAGATTTTTCATAGTCAAACTCTGTATCAGTGGGGTTCAAAGATAAGAAGTCTTAGTGGATCAAAGCATTCAGAATGCTCAGCAGTAACATCTTGGCAGATGATAAAGCATCAGCCACCACAGAAGAATCAGAAAATGTGCTAATTGGTCACCCATTAACATGTTTATAAAATGCTTGACCTTAATTCCTGTTCAGAAGCATTGTTCAGAGGTCCCCAAGTACTATTACTAATACTTAAGGAAGGAATTCCTCTCCTTCCTTATTGCTCACTACAGCCTAGATGTTTAACTGGTGGAGAGGTAATTGTTAAGAATAAAAAAATTGACTGCTTTTCTGGGACTTTGCCTCCTCTCTTAGGAGGCAAAGGTTTTCTTTCATATGCTTCTACAGTGGCCTCTTCAAGATGCATGTGTGTATATAGGTAATATGATCTAATAAAGCATTACTGGTAAAAAGTTTCCGTATGCTAATTAGACTTTAGTGTTTCAGTACAGCTTTGGAAGGACTCATCCTGAGTGAGGGATGTGGTGAAGCCCCAGAATTCCATTATTCCTGGGGAAATTCTGTGCCAAAAAACTAAAAATTCTGCAAACAAAATTTCCCCCAGGAATAGTTAACCCCTACGACAACCCAGTTCCTGCTTCTTTGTCGTCGTCTTCTCCTCCCCTCCCCCCAGAGCCCAGCTGTGGAGCCCTTCCTGGCACTCTCGCACACCAGACACTCTCACACACCACCCCTACCCAGACACTCACACCCCATACCCCACCCTCTCCCGAGGCTAGCTGCAGGTGCACGTCTTTCTGCCCCCCCCTCCCCACACACACCCCTAACACTCACAGACCCTGCCCTCCTAGAGCCCAGGGAAACTTTCCAGTTCCCTCTCCCTCCCCTCGGGCTTGTCTTCTATTTGTGAGCTGGGCTCTGCCGGGTCCAACGGCTCCTACTGGTAGCCAACATCTCTACAGCCTATTTCTATGGGGGGAAATGGAAATTCTGCCCACTCACCATTAATTTCTGCAAAATTCTGCATTGTGTAGTGGCACAGAATTCTCCCAGGAGTAATTCCAAAGAGTAAGCTTGAGCTGTCTCTGGAATTTGCAAGAAAAGTAGTCTAACCCAGATCCTTTCTGGACCTCTTCCACAAAGTAAATCAGCAGATAACAAATTTGATACTGGTTTTCGTGTGAGGTTTTTGCACTCCATAAAAACAGATGGTTAGATACAGAAAGAATCTTCAAAACCTTCCTTTTCCAGCTGGGCTTCTGGAGATGTGAAGGGAAGAAGTTGGAAAGTACTTTGGGATATAACTTGTAAAACAACAGCCAGCTCTATCACATATTTATAAAATTGGAAACCTTCGCATGGTACCAATACAATTACTGCACATTTCAGCACCGTACTTTAACTTTTTTCTTTGACTCATGTCTAATACAAAATCTCTAGCTATAATTGAAAGTGGGTTTGTGAAAGAAAATTTCCTATTGAAGTCACCAGAAGTATCTATTGATATTTGAGACCTTTTGACCACACTGTTGGAGGAGGGTAAATGCAAATGGCACATGACAAACTACATGACTTCAGCTCATAAATTTCCATTTGGGTCATAACTTAAGTTTTCCTGATCAGGAACAGAAGAGATGCTTTACCATCTGTCTACACAGTTTGATCAAGAGAAAGTAGAATTTAAAATTTTCTTCTAGGATTAAGTGGTATCAACTGTGCTGGCCTTACCTCAGTAATACGACAGTGATAAAAATCACTAACCCTTAGGAAAACTTAATATCCAAGTGTATATAAACTGAACACTGGCTGATTTTGCTCCAGTGTTGTGCCAGGGAGGAATCTTGGCTATCGAGAGGTGTGAATCCCTCCATCTGGGAGCTATTAATAAGAGAGAGGTTGTGTCGGGAGGTTGAGATACGGGAATGGAAAGCGTTCACTAGGGAGCTGTCAGGAGTCTTAGTGAGCCATGTTTAGGAATAGAAGACTGGGCTTCTGGAGATGTGAAGGGAAGAGTTGGAGAGTGCTTTGGGATATAACTTAAAAAAAAAAAAAGAAGGTTTATTGCATGCGATAGAACAGGCTACCTCATATTTACAAAATGTAGGAACTGGACCTTTGCATGGGACCTACACATTACATTTGCAAAAGAGGATTGGAATAAACAAAAGGAAAGTAGAAGGGATGTCTTTCATTCTGGTGTACTTCTTGTAAATCCTTTGTTTCTTATTTTACTCTGTTTCTAGCTGATTTGTTTCCTCAGAAGATCCAGGTTTGTTTAAAATCTTTGTATGACCACAGTGAGCAGGGATCAGTTTGAGTTGCAGGAACTGACGTGTTTTCTTTTTATTTTTGCAGTTTTCTATTCTCTCCATGTCTCCCAAAATAAAAAAAAAAAAAAAAATCTAGGAACCGTACACACCTTATTAGCCAAGATTATAAAAATTAGGACATATCTTAATGTATCAGTATGCATATAAAGACTTGTCTTTGGAAGATCAAGACAAGTCAGTTAATCTTTGTCCTTGGCTATCTCAACCAGCCATCTTGAGCACCTCAAACTCTACCTGAATGTGTGCTAGTATTTTGTCAGTAGTCATGTGTTTCCATTATAATGGCAGCTGGCAAAAGCACCTTTGGAGTGTTGTGGCTCTTGGGATGCCCCATTGTCATGCAAAAAGGTGGTGGTAATAATAGGAGGAGTTGGGGGTTTCTAAATTCAGAGGGGTGAGGGAGGAAGAGGTTAGGGGCATCCTTGACCTTCCTTTCAAATAGTAATATTATTGGGTTTAGGGGTTTTTTTAGTAATAACTTGCCTGTTGGATGGAAAAAGTAAAACTTGTGCTATTGGCGTATTCCATGTACCTTGTTGCCTTCTGCTTTCAACTTTGAGCACTGTTGAATGAGGCAATAGTTCTTAATTATAATCAGACAATTATTGTGTGTGTTGAATAAATTACAGAGCTTGAAATTTGGAGATGCGGAAAGAGGAGGATCTTGGGGATTGTCTTCTTTTGTGGAATATATTAATAAAAATATGTGCTCTTTGATGGAAGTGCTTAGCTCTAATAGTGTTAAACAGATCTTGAGATTTATTTCTATTTGCTCAGACAGCAAATCAATTAACTTGAAATTTAATGAATTAACAGCTAGTGTGTTAGTAAATGCAGCCTGTGCAACAAGATCACTTTTTGTAATCTGACTACTTAATTTCTCTCCCTCGTTGACCTGCATTTTAACTGAAAACACTGTCAGTTATTCAATTCAAGTAAATCCAAGTGGGCATGCTTGGAAAAGAAAGTGTTATTTTTTGTGTCATACACCCCCCTCAAAAAAACACACATTTCAGCAGGAATCCTTTTTATTTTTTGCTTTTAAAAGTATTAACATACAAGGTCTAAATGACAAAATTTGAGTGTTCATGTGCAAACTTCCTGACTCCTGCACGCTGCTTTCCATAAAGGATGTGCTCAAATTCGGTCACATGGAAGTAGTAAAATCAGTATTGTTGATATTTAAGCATATTTGAAATGGTAGTGTCCGGGAGTTAAAAGTGGCTCTCTAATATCAACAGGAAGAATAGCATTGTGTAAATTGCTTGATATTTACATGTATGCTATCTTTTAATATTTTTTTTAATGTGGACCTGAAATCAACTGAGAGGCAGAATACCTGTGTCTTTGTATATATGTATAATTTTAGTGTACACGGGAGTTTTTACATTAAAATGTGGGGGGTTTTTCAGGTCAACAAGGGCAGCCACAAGATTATTCAAAGGCTTGGGAGGAATATTACAAGAAGCAAGGTAATGTTTGCTAGAAATGAGATTATTTTGAGCTTCTTTGTCTTTGTTACAGCAACAAAGTTATGCACTCCTAATTTATTTTAGGTCAAGCAGTTCCAGCTCCCGCTGGGGCCCCACCAGGTCAGCCTGATTACAGTGCAGCATGGGCTGAATACTACAGACAGCAAGCAGCATATTATGCCCAGACAAGTCCACAGGGAATGCCACAGCATCCTCCAGCACCACAGGTATAAAGTTTTATGAATTATTTTGTGTTTATAAATTTATTTATTTTTTGCGCATGTCTCCTGTTTTGTTACCGTTGGAGTGTGCATCCTTTTTTCTAGCAAAATAACTCAGAATAATTAGTAAATGACTTTTATCTGGTAACGTGAGTTCTCTATCTCTTCAGAACGTTCAGTGCTTTTGATTACAAAATTTTCTCCTCCCAGGGTTTAGAAAATCATGCAAGAAGCCACCACCATTTACATTAACCAATTTTTCTTTCTTAAAGGCTTCACTCCTGAGTTAGCTCAATTTGAAGGATTTTCTTTAACTTTTTGTGTATCTCTTATGTATCTCTTCTGCACAGGGCCAATAATAAGAAGTGGACAATACAGTATTTGCTTCATTGTGTGGGGGAAAAAACCTTTGTTAAATGTATGGATGCAGACGCCTTGATGAAGATCTTAATTTTGTTTGGTTTAAAAATAGTGTTTTTGAAAATGTACAAAATATCTATCACTACTGATAGGAGGTAATATTTCTGTGTAGAAATGAAAATTGGTTTGTTTTTAGTATATTAGTGTAGATGTACACATTCCAGCAAATGTATTTGCAATTATTATGTGGTCAATGCTTTGTGATATAAATGTACTTTTTCAATGTATACTTTCACTTTTAAAATGCCTGTTTTGTGCTTTACAATAAATAATATGAAACCTCCTGTGTCGGTAAGTTGGATATGTGGGTATTTCAAGAATTCTAGGACTTACTAGCAATGCTGAATTAAGGTATATGTACCCAAATGAGATTTTTTTTTTTCCCCCCTGAAATCTTAGAATGAGTTTAAAAACCTGTCATTGGCATGTTTTCCCCTTTGCAGAATAGTTGTAGATGGAGGATCTCTTTCATTTATTGTATTTTGCTGTCTAGCACCAGTAATCTTGATACCTTCATTTTCTTTCTATTTGATTAAAAACTGCATGTGTTTAAAAAGGTGATCTTTTGGCATACTTCCATTGCATTAACAGTGAAATTTCCCTTTTTATACATGACCACTGTTTCAGACCTGTACAGCTGCTATAAGTTAACCTTTCTGTTTTTAATTTGATACTTACTTGACTGTTTCAGCATAACTATTTTAAACATTTTTCAGATTAGTTATAAAAGGTTTTTACTTTTATAATTAAATGTTCTAAGCATTCAGTTTGCAGTAGTTCATTTAAAAAATCAGTGTAGAAAGGTGAACTTGGTTACCAGAATTGCATCTGACATTGAAACTTTATATTTTGTTTGGGGTAGGGGGGAGTGGTTGACAGAGAACTTCTTTCAGTACAGATAAGTTCTGTTGTGTAAATGCTCAAGACCAGTTGTTGAATCAAATTATTTGATATACTTTTTTTGTTGCATTACTGCTCATACTGAAAATCTGATATTCTGTTGAAATTCATTGTTTGCTGTTTGCATATTTATTGGCTCTTTGCATATATTAGACTACATGCAATACAGTCTGTCTTGCCATTGTCTGTTGAAGTGCAGGTTTGATCCAGCCAGTATAGAACTAGCTCTATAGGGGTGAGGAGGACTGTGCTGTGTATCATCCTTGATTGTTCCTTCAAGGAGCATTGCACTGTAAGTACATCAGAATGACAAATTGATGAACTGCAACAGTATCGTTTGTCAATGTTCCACATAATGCAAATGCCATACTTGTGTGAATATTATGTTGGAATACAGTGCTAATATCTTAGGAAATCATAACTGCTTCTTAATTCAGAAACATAGGTGTGCATATATATATCTATATGTGAGCTTTATGGGTAAGTATTCTTGAAATGTTCAGCAATAGCTAAAGAAAATCTTGTGTTATCTAAGTAATACAACATTTTTCACTAGGGCTCCTGAGACAAAGGTTGTATTATTTAGTTTATGAAAATATGCATATCTTGTTAATATGAAAGTGATTGGAACTGCTTGACAGACAGAAGTTGTTTTGTCTTAAGTTAGTTTGCAGACATGTAGTGATGCAGGTATATGTTAAACCATTTTATAAGCCTGTATTAGCCATATCTTTTTGGAGCACCATTTGTTGCTTTGAGAATACATTTTTAAGGTGGCTGCATAGAGAAGTAAAACTCGAGGCTTGAAATTTGAAGTAGTTTTATTATTCAGATAATTAGCAATGTATTTTATTGTGTTTTGTAGAACCTGGAGGGAACTATCTTACCCCTTTTTAGATTAGGAATTTTAGTAGTAGTTTGAAACAAACAGCTAGGAAGATATTGCAATCTTTAGGGTAGGATATGAAGTTTAATAGTTAAGATATTTTGCATGATACTTTTGTAGATGACCTTATAGTAGAATGGTGCATTTATTACTAATTAAACTGAACAAAATTAAATTCACTGGATTCTATATCATTCACAAAATGGAGGCTGTTGATTTTGATTCATTTTAAGGTATAAAATCTTTATTAATTGCAAACAGTGCAATTATTTATACTTCACAGTGCCTTCCCAGACCTTCCACCTTAGGTTCTGCTGCAAAAAGCAACAGGTAAGCACAACCTAAGGAAGTATATAAATACATATTTCAGTACATTAATGTTGTCCCTGTGAGATTTTTGTGGTTGTGTATTCAAAAGCAATCTGCTGATTTCCCCAAATGCATTCTGTTACTCATGGTTCCATTTCAGTGGAAAGTCTCTCAGTTGTTTAAACAACCGTTCACATTTCTGGGTAAATATGTATCTTTATTTTTTAGAAAAGATGAGTGGATTGCTGCAATAATTAAACTTAATCTGAATAAGTCATTTTTTGTTACTTTTTCCTCAAATAGCTGAATTGTAACAATTTAACGAAGGAAAACAAAACTTTTTTCCCCCCCCAAGATGCAGGAAATACTTGGTTAGAAACTTCAACAGCCTTCACAAATGTTTTTATAACTGGCAGGTCATTATTCCCACCCCACCCCTAAAAGCTAAATAGAATACTGTGTGTTTCTCTTGTCACTGGAACTGATAACTTGACTTTTTAAAGAAGTTATACAACATAATATTAGTGAAATTTTTAGATAAACTAGTTTGCTTATCCATCTGATATAGTAGGAAAATTGACACAAGTTTTGCAGAATAGTATGTCTTACTAGAAAGCATGTGCACAAGTGAAATGTTAACTGTATGGCAAATAATCTTTTCATTATCTATATAGCAATCAGTATTTTCTGTTCTTTGATACTTTCACTGGATTGCTGTATACTTTTGCCAGTTTAAAATGTTTGTTTTATTCGATGGTCTGGTACAGTTTTTTAGTTAAAGCAGCATCTCATCAGTTTTTGTTTATTCAATATATAAAATGTGCTGATCCTTTTTCAAAAGTCCTGCTTATATCTATATCAAAGAAAAATATTCAAAAATACTGCCTTCATTTTCACACACAGTGCTGAAGATGCTGCAAGCACCAAATCATAGCTCATAAAATCAGGTCCTGAGATAGTTACTACCAATAAAGAGGAATCCTTTGAGTGTATGCCATTGGTGAGCCGATGAGCACGGACCATAGAAGGGGTCCATGTAGAAGGTAAAATTGGCAAAACAACAGATTTGAAATGTATCCCATACATAATGGTGTAGGGTATAATTTTTCTGTCTGATCACTTCTCATTCTTTAAAGTGCTGTTTGCTTGACCATAAATGTTCAATAATCTGTTTAGTTTTAAAAACTATGTGGCTAATATTAAACTATATATTTTAATTTATATTCTTCTAAGCAGTCAAGCTTAGATATATTTACCTTCTGAAATTAATAGTTGCACTTAATTCCCTCAAGCCACTTCATTTTTGTTTACTTGTAGTTTGATATGTAACTCTCATTTATTTTTCACAAGAGAACTAGGTATGTACCCCCAGTGGGTTTTAAATCCTAAGAATTTATTGTCTGGGGTGGGATTTCAATTTCACTTCCTTAAACATGCTGCTTTTTATTTCACTGTTACGTGAATATTTTAATAATTCAAATCTTAATTTGAGTAAATTTAGGAAGTGGGAGGAAATAGAAAAGACAGGCCAGTTATTTGGATTGATGATGGGGTGTGAAAGTCATAATGGCTTCAGTTTAGTGTTTGTGGCATACTGATTTTCTGCTCACTTATTGCTGGACTTATAGGCATGTTTTATGCTAAGTGTAGTGTTATTATTTAAATCAGTCTCCGAACTATTTCTTTTAGAGGACAGAAAATAATTAAATCACTAGAATCTTATTTCTGAGCAAAGATTGTTTTTGTGATTTGGTAGAAAAGTAACTGAACTTTCCAAAATGGGACGTTAAATAAATGTATCTTGATTTTGATAGAACCTCGCAAATGAAATAGGAAGTTGAGTACTGCAGTTTTAAAAGGGAAGTAGGGGAAGTGTAATGTTTAATATAGTAAAAGCATTTACAGATCGCTTTCTTCAGTCTTTATACTGTAAGACATGCCATGAAATACGTCAGCTGGAAGGATAACCTTCATTTGGAAGTATCATAGTGTATTTTGGTGTCCAGGCAGGTTGTATTATTATTCATTGCACAGCCTATCTTACGTGAAATATTTCATCTTCCTCCATAACAGTTTTATTGGATGCTAGAAACTATTTTCCCCCCCCATGAAATAGCTTTTCTATGTTTCCTTTGCATGTTGTAAATTGGCAAAATTTGGGCCGTCCAGTAAGCATACAGTTGACAGGGTTTCCTCTTCCCTAGTAATACCCTATAAAACTCTCATGTATATGCACATATTTCTCTTATGCATGTGAGATGCATTTTCGTCCTGAGAAAAGTGTTCTCTACAGAAACTACCCGTGTGTAAAAAGAAGATTGGCTTTATAAGGCTACTGTGATGGGAAGTGTCTTAGGGAGATGCAGCTTGGACTTGAGGTAAATTGAATGCTTTACAAAATGTGGTTTTGAGCTTGCATTATTGACATTGTATGTAATATGGGTACACATTAACTGTATAACCTTTTTGTATGGTTTTCTCAATAAATGTAAAATGATGGATAATACAAAATGATGTTTGTCTTTTTTCCCTTCTTTCCTCCTGGCTTTATCTTGACTTTCGCATGTCCGCATCAGATGGAAAATACATACATTTGTGATTATTTTCACAGTATTATATAAATTAATGCAAGAAACATTGAAATGGAGGGCTGGAAGGGACCTGGAGAGGTCATCTAGTCCTTGTCACCACATGTAGTAGGGTCAGACCAAGTATACTTAGACGGTTGCTGACAGGTGTTGGTTTAACCTGTTCTTAAACTTCCAGTAATGGGGATTCCACACCCTCCCTTGATAATTTACTCCAGAACTTAATTATCCTTATAGTTAGAAATGTTTTCCTGATACCACCCTTGCAGCAGATTAAGCTTGTCCATAAATCCATGACAAGGAGACCAGCTAATCACTGTCTTTTCTCAAAACTAAACATACTCATTTTTTAAATCTTTCCTCATCAGTCATGTTTTTTTAAACCTCGGTATCACTTTTGTTGCTCTCCTCTGGAATAAGCATGATGCCCAAAACGGGGGACACTGTTCCAGTGCTGAGAAGAGTGGGAAAAGCTGTCTTACATACAAACACTCCAGTTAAAACACCTCAGAATATTTGCCTTTTTCGGAACTGCATCACGTTGTTGACTTGTACTGCTGAAAAGGATATGGGGGCTACAGTGGATCAGAAAGTGAATACAACTGCCTAGCCCAGTTGTTTGCCACTTTGTATTTATAGATTTGGATTTTTATTTCCACATATAGTACTTTGCACCTGGCTTTTATAAGTGCACTCTCCACTCCATTATCCAAGTCATTAATGAAAATATTGAATAGTATCAGACCCAAGACATACCCCTGCTGGATCCCAAATGTTTATCTAATTTGACAGCAAACCATTGATTATGCTCAAAGATAATTATCTTTCAACCAGTTGTGTATCCATTTTATAGTAATTCTATTTAGTCCACATTTCCCTAGTTTGGTTATGAGAATGTCATTGGAGACTGTCAAAAGCCTTACTGAAATTAAAATGTCACATTTACTGCTTCTCCCTTTATCCACTGGGCCAGAAACCCTGTCAGAGAAGGAAGTAGGTTGGTTTGGCATGATGTGTTCTTGACAAATCCCTGTTGGGTATTACTTATCACCCTATTATCCTGTAGGTGCTTACAAACTGATTGTTTAATAATTTTGTGAAGAAACACTACCTACATGAAATGAAGCAAGACATATTTGACAATTTATCTTCTAATTGTCATATTCAGAAGACTGTCATGCAACTGATCAGCAAAATTGTCAGGATATATCTAATTGTAATTGTTCATTGAGAACCAGGAAAAAAAGTTTCAAAAATATGCAGCTAATACAAACACAAATGGAACCAACAACCAGAATATATAACTTAAAACCTCAAACAATCATTGTTTTATTTTTTCCATAAGAATTCATTTGGGTACAGCCTCTAGCTTATTGTATTATGTTGAGGAATATAAGTGCTGAACCTCAGAAAAAGCTGAAGTATGTGTACTTTGTGTATTAAAAAAAAAAGTCCTATGAAAGTTGGACAGAATAATCTGAACAAAAATCAATTTTAAGATGTTTTGAGACACTGACAGGTACATCATTTGTCTTTGTAGATTTCCCTAAGAGAATTAATGCTTTGTTGTCTTTTCACTACAAAACCAAACATACACTAAGATGCAGTAACAAAAATTGCAACCAGGTGAGGATGAAAGTGGAGAAAGTAGCTGCTGTGCAACCCCAATATATCCCCAAATGTACCTTCTGCAAATTTTGTTTTAATATGCCAAATGCTATTTTAACATGGGTAACTGGTAAAGTTGTGGGGGGGGAAAACAACCTTCAAATGCAAGTCTTGGTAGTCTAATAGAGTTAACAAAACTTTAGTGATGAATTTACAGTATTAGTGATGATAGGCTAATTACACATCCCATTACTATGTTGAATATAAGTATTAAAGCTGATTGAAAGGAAAATGTTTTATTAAACAAAAAGCTTAAACCATTACATAACCTTTTATTGTTTAAAAATAGTACATTACTTTTATTCCAGAAACATTCACTTTTGCCTGTTAAGTCTGAGACATAATAAAGCAGCTATAAACGTAGTGTTCATGCAGAATGTATTCCTACCTCCTGAACTTCCAGATTATGTATTTAACTGTTATACTACAGAATAATTGGTCTTCAAAGGTAGGAACACAAATACAATTCAGTTTTTTCTATAGTTGGGCTTCTTCATACCAGTCCTCGTTTTAGTGTAATGTGCCTTTGATACCAAATTTCACATTGTAACAGAACTTGAACACTCATGCAGTACAAAGGATATCCCTATCTGATATAGGAATGACACTTTCTAGTTTCCTTTTATTGGCCCCACCACAGAAAAAGAGATGGATGCAGTAAGAAAGTTGAGGGAGGTTTCCAGCAAAAGTAGAGCATTAGTAGTCATCAGCTAGAAAAGAAAAGGAGAGTCAAGAAAAATGGAATAGACTTTGTAACAAGAAAGGTGTGTAAAGTAATTAGGCACTCAAACAAAACAAGATAAAACATTAACTCTTACTTTCAATGGTGAGAATACAGGTGCTAGCTGCTGTGCCTCTGCTGTTGACTGCTTTACACATATATTCTCCTTCATCTTCTGGGAAAGTTTCTGGTAAGTAAAGGCAGTAGGTTTCTCCTCTTTCAATGTACTGATAGTCCTCAGAGTCCTGCAACATTTCCCCTTCAAACCACCATGTGACTTCAGGTTTTGGCTCTCCTGTAATTTTAACAGTAAATCTTACTGGCTCGCTGTCTACAACTGATACGTTCTTTAGGGGTTTCTTGAACCATGGAGCTCCTGACCGAGCTTGGTTCTCTTCATCTTCATAAGTAGAACCATTTATAATACTTCCCTCTTCTTCCTCCTCCTCTTCCCTTTTCTGTGTTAAAAATACATTGATTTAGAGAATTTCAAACACTGTTATAACATGAATAGTTTGCAATGCCTCGTAAATCTTTGGCCATATGAAAGTTAGAAAAAACTAAAATTTTGAGTATCAGAGGGGTAGCCGTGTTAGTCTGGTTCTGTAGAAGCAGCAAAGAATCCTGTGGCACCTTATAGACTAACAGATGTTTTGCAGCATGAGCTTTCGTGGGTGAATACCCACTTCTTCGGATGCAAGCAGTGGAAATTTCCAGGGGCAGGTGTGTATATATAAGCAAGGAAAGGAGATGGCAACTCCCAACGCAAGCATACTGGATAATAACAGATTATGCATCAATACCACAATTTGGATACTGAACAAGAAAGGCATAATGGGAAAGTTGGGGAAGACTGAGCTTAATATGGTGGGGTGCAGAGGTGGAATCTGGGGAACAATATAAGAATGTATGTTGCTTTCTCCTTATTTGAGAACTGGCCAAATGTTTTAAGGAAAACATATCCACTTTCTCTACAGCATTATGTATGTATTAGAGCTGTTAAACTATTAAAATAATTAATTGCTGTTAGTCATAGTTTTAATTGCACTGTTAAATAATAGAATACCACTTTAAATTATAAATATTTTTGGATATTTTTCTACATTTTCAAATATTGATTTCAATTATAACACAATACAAAGTATACACTGCTCACTTTATATTTAGTACAAATATTTAAACCAAAGATAGTGCAATCTACAAGTCAAAGCATGAAGAGGCATATGAATGTTTAGCACAGTGGTTCTCAGACTGTTGTACTGATGACCTCTTTCAAACAGCAAGCCTCTGAGTGATCCCCCCTTATACATTAAAAACACTTTTTTATATATATTTAACACCATTATAAATGCTGGAGGCAAAAGGGAGTTTGGGGTGGAGGCTAACAGCTCACAACCCCCTATGTAATAACCTTGTGACCCCCTGAGGGGTTCTGACTCCCAGTTTGAGAACCCCTCTTGCAGCACTGGCTACAACAGTGGTTTTTTTTACAGTGCAAATATTTGTAATCAATAATATAAAGTGAGCACTGTACACTTTGTATTGTGTTGTAATTGAAAAATATTTGAAAATGTAGAAAAACATCCAACATATTTATAATAAGTGTAAATTGGTATCCTATTATTTAACAGTGCAATTAAAACAGACTAACTGTGCTTAGAGTTAATCACTTGAGTTAACTGCGATTAACAGGAATATCTGCAAATTCCAAAAGCAATTTTACTGGATATTTCAACTGTTTCGGTAAATTTTTGCAGTATCAAGACTCTCATGATTCTAGTAATGTTGTTACTAACTGGAAACAAACCAGCTCTTAAAACATGCATTTCATTAATATTAGATTAACAGAAAATTCTTGGCTCTTGAACATTTCTGGAGAGGGCGTTTTGAATCCTCCATACCTTCTGTAGTGCAGCATCAATTTCCTTCTGTTCAAACTGCATACGTAGTAATTTTTGTTCCTCAATTCTTCTTTGTTCCTCTTCTTCCCTTGCCTTTGCCATTTGCTCAAATCTAGCCTTCATGTTTACTTTATGAGTAAATGGAGCTTCAGGTTTCTTGGCAGGCTTCACATCTACTTCATCATCCTTTTCAGTTTAAAGAACAAAAATTTAGTAAAGTAATAAAGTTTAGCACTTTACTTTTAATCATACTGACGGAAGACTGTACCAATAAACACTAAAAACGCTAGCTTAGTTGAAGGGTTCACGTTTTGCTTGTTTCTTGGGGGCAGCATGACCCAGCCAGAATGCTGTAGCAGTTAAAACCCCATAAGCACAACAGCATCTGAAGGCTGGTCTAGACTGGGATTTAGGGGTGAGATATTCACTAGGTAGCTTTACCATTATGAACCTTTAGTTGAAGCAATAATGCTTTAAAACATGCTAAATTAATTAAAAAGCCAGGCTCCCTACTATAAACACTCTTAAATGCTAGGTTGTCTTCACTGCAAAAAAAAAAATTACAAAAAATCTTTACAATGTGATACCTATTCTGAGTTAATTTTAATAGAAACTTCTAGTGGAGATAGGGCACTAGTTACCTGTATACAATCCTACAAACTGGTGGGATTTACCTCAGCTAGTTATGTCAAACAGCAACCTGGCTCTGCCTTATCGCCACATGATTTTACCGTGATAACTATTTCTAGATAGTAGCTGAGTGGGTGGGTATTCCTACAAGTGTCAGTTTCAAGATACCTTGTACAGCACCTAGCACAAGGTTCTGGGCACTATGCCCCATATAATTAATATTTAATCATTACACTAGCTCTTGTGTATGTAAGTCAAATTTTCTGGAAGGGAGCCCGAGAAAGAAGATAGTGCCCCCCCCAAGCTTCGCATAAATGAGCTAAATGATAACATAATAACCCAGTTGCTCTGCTGTTTCCCCTCAATAATTAGAGTGTGGTGTTCGGGATTGTGGTATACTTGTAAAATCCTATACATCAGCCTGCTAGCCTGGCTCTACATAGTGATATGTGGTGCACTACAGTTTCTTTGAGCAGAGAAAGAAAGTAATAGACAAAATAGAAAAACGGGTTACAACAACCCATTAAGCCAGGGTTTCTCAAACAGGGGTTGCCACTTGTGTAGGGAAAGCCCCTGGTGGGCCGGGCCGGTTTGTTTACCTGGTCCGGACGATCGCTGCTCTGGGCCACTGGGAGCTGCTGGAA
This sequence comes from Mauremys reevesii, assembly GCF_016161935.1. Taxonomy (NCBI): domain Eukaryota; kingdom Metazoa; phylum Chordata; order Testudines; family Geoemydidae; genus Mauremys; species Mauremys reevesii. The sequence continues at coordinate 84,786,984 of NC_052630.1, forward strand.
GCGGCGGCCAGTAAGTCCCTCAGCCCGCACCGTGTCTTGCAGCTCCCATTGGCCCAGAGCAGCGATCTGCGGCCAGTGGGAGCTGCGATCAGCCAAACCTGCGGACAGGGCAGGTAAACAACCTGGCCCACCAGGGGCTTTCCCTACACAAGCGGTGACCCCTGTTTTGAGAAACCCTGCTTTAAGCACTTGTCATTTCTTGTTTGAGTAACGGGGAGGGGGAGACAATGTACTGGGTGTGGCCCTTCCCCTTTCTAGGTGGAGCTTAACCAGGAAGCCTACCCAAACCCTTCTTGACTATTCCCAAGCTTCCTGTGCTTCTTTTGACCACTAACTTTTTCTATTTAAAAAAAAAAAAAAGCCCACCCTGCTTGTTCTAGTAAACTGGTGGGGATTTTCTTTCCTCTTAAGAGATTTGCTACAGCAGTCCCTACCCCAAAATGGGGGGGAGGGGGGGGGATTCTCCCTTCTGCAAAAAGCCTTTAAGAAAAAGAGAAGCAAAAATAGGTTAAACTGTACTGTACCACTAACACAAAGAACACAACTGTCCCTTCACTACGAAGGTGTTATACTTCAGTGTTTCCTTTTTCATACTGAAAACTTGTTAGCTCTTTTTTTAACCTGTAGCCTTCCCCGAAGTCACTTTGTACGCTGCCAATTTATTTCTAGCCTCCTCTCCAATATGACTTCCCCCGCTGCCACCTCTCCCCTGCTGCCACCTCTTCCCAAACAGGAAGCAGGTGGGAACTGATGAGGAAGACAGAACATGATAGTAAAGAGGATTTCTGGGATGTGCAGGGGAAGGTCTACTATCAAAAAAAGATATGTCTGCCAGGTGTCAGCTCCTCTTAACTTTGGGGGTTGTTTTTTCTTATTACCTGGAAATTAGCTTGTTTAGCAAGGGTTAAAAAGAAAAGACAGAAGGGAAAGGAAAATAAAACGAGAAAGGATAAGGCAAAATAGAATGTGGTGAGAAGGAAAACAATTTCTTGAGATTTGTTATTTTAAAAGATATTTTAATTTTAACAGTATCTAACTGTAATATGGACTGTCCAAGCCAGAGTCTGCTGAGGTGTTTTTATGCCACAACTTTGCAGCAGCTTCCAGAACTGCACAGCTTGGGGCCTAGTTCCAGTACCCATTATGTTAAATGAATTGGGGTTCAATTATTTAATCAAGGTAAGTGGGGGGGGGGGAATAAAGGCACTCAAAGGAATTTGGGGTGTGTGGAAAAAGAGTACTGGAGATTGGGTTGAGGGGCTGAAGGTGAGACTCAGACCTCCTGACTTCACTAAATTCTCAAGCAACATTTCACAGTGGCTGCAAAGGGGGTGAGGGGAAGAGAAGGGACCCTCCTGGAAGCTTTGGGGCCATGCTCTTCTTTGCCCCTCCTATCTCCTTACTGCTCCTCCGAGGGGATGGGACTGTATATCAGGGAGAGAGCTCAGGTGCCAAAGTTGGTTTTTCCTAGGAGAGAAAGAGTTCAGGAAGTTGGGCCACTACCTTAGTCACAGAAGGGGAAGGGAGAATAGGATGTGGAGCAGATCCTAGACTGTTGGAAGTGTCAAGCTGGAAAGAGCTAATTCCTCCTCCTCCTCCTTCCCCCTTTGAAAAAGTATCTGCCCAGCCTTCTTCCTACGACGGGCCCTCAAGGAAAAGATTGCTCCTGGGCCACAGGGCTCCTGCTCTCTACTCCTCAAATGGGAACCTTGAGAAAACCAGGCAGGGACCCACTCCTTGAACCCACAAGTCCCTGAGCAACCTGGGCAGGGACCTCCTCCTCCTCCCAAGCCATAACATTAAAAACCTGATTTAATAAAAACAATAAGGAAACATCTTAAGCAGGTTTTATAGAGAGAAGTGATTAAAATCTGTCACAATGTTTAAACACATGGATGTTCTACACATCAGCCATTTGCCAGACAAATGTCAGATCTGCAGATTGAGAAGTATAAGTGGATGGTGAGAGATGGTGTGGGGACTTAATGGATGTGGAGCCAAGCGCAAATGCATACTAAAACCTTTGCAAATATAGAGAAAATACGTTGGTGGGAAGATTGAGGCTGCTGGTTCCCTAAGGTTTGGCCAGGAGGGACCTCCTCAGATGGCCACAGCAGGGAGTAAGGGGGGATTACTATGGAGATGGAGGGAACTCTGCTGGAAGGGCAGCATTGTTCACTTTAGGATCATGAGGTGCTTTGGACAAGTTCACTCTTGCACCTCGAATGCAGCTTACTGAGGATGAAAGGACGCTAATGACCTGTTCCAACAGCTAAACTAATGTGACAACATTTTTAGCAATTGTTGACTGAAAATAACTTGCCTCATGAAATTTCTCAGTTTCCCTCTCTTTTATTTCCTGGTCCACTGCTCTTCTTCTAGCTCGCTCCTCTTCAATTTTTTTCTGTATTTCTTCTTCAGACAATTTACCAATTTTTTCAAACTTGCTTTTTAAGTTCTTTGCCTGAATAGAACCACTTCTTTTTAACTTTATTAGTTCTTCATATTCCCTGCTTAATTCAAAGGTTTCAGCCTCTTCTTCCTCCTGTTAAGAGATTAAAACATAAGTATAAGTTTGCCTGATTTTGAAAACTGTTTTTGTGTAAAAAATGCTAAGTGTAACTAGCTACATTTTCCCTAAATCTAATGAAACCAAGGTATCAAAAGATGGTGGTAGATCTAATTCCCCAGTGCAGGAACCTTCACTTTTCATTTCTTTTAAAGTGCCAGGCATACAAGACAGGTACACATTTTTAAAAAAAAGGTAAAAATACTCCAATTATATTTGCTTCTAAACCAATTTTATTAGTTTGAAAAGGCTCTTGCCTCTTCATACAGTCCCTTCAAGTTACTGTTCTGTGAAGTCAGTCCATATGAAGGGTGCTTTATTGATATGGCATTGCATAAGAACTAGATAGTCCTGGAGGCAGAGTCTTCTGTCACAAAACGGCAGTGGCACTGCAAGATGCTTCATGCTACTCTGCCAGTGTACTTCACTCCTCTAAGAGCAAAAGCATAATTCGGTCTCCATGTCTTGTGTTTCTGGTGAGACTGGAATCTAGTATTTTTTTGGCATAGACCTTTGCCCACTGGGAATGAGAGACCACCAACTTATTTCACACAGGTCAATGAACTATTACCATGGGTAACAACTAGAGCTGTCAAGCGATTAAAAAAATTAATCACAATTAATTGCACTAATAGCATACTATTTATTTAAATATTTTGGATGTTTTCTACATTTTCAAATATATTTATTTCAATTACAACACAGAATACAACTTGTACAGTGCTCACTTTATATTTTTATTACAAGTATTTGCACTGTAAAAAAACGAGTATTTTTCAATTCACTTAATACAAGTACTGTAGTGCAATCTCTTGATCATGAAAGTTGAACTTACAAATGTAGAATTACGTACAAAAAAACTGCATTCAGAAATAAAACAATGTAAAATGTTAGAGTCTACAAGTCCACTCGATCCTACTTCTTATTCAGCCAATCGCTCAGACAAACAAATTTGTTTACATTTGCAGGAGATAATGCTGCCTGCTTCTTGTTTACAATGTGACCTGAAAGTGAGCAGGCATTCTCATGGCAGTGTTATAGTCAGTGTCACAAGATATTTAGGTGCCAGATGCACTAAAGATTCATATGTCCATGGTTCAACCACCATTCCAGGGGACTTGCGTCCACGCTGATGACGGGTTCTGCTCGATAACAATCCAAAGCAGTACAGAGTGATGCATGTTCATTTTCATCATCTGAGTCAGATGTCACCAGCAGAAGGCTGATTTTCTTTTTTGTGGTTTGGGTTCTGTAATTTCCACATCGGAATCTTGCTCTTTTAAGACTTCTGAAAGCATGTTCCATACCTCATCCCTCTCAGGTTTTGGAAGGTACTTCAGATTCTTAAACTTTGGGTCGAGTGCAGCAGCTGTCTTTAGAAATCTCACATTGTTACCTTCTCTGTGTTCTGTCAAATCTGCAGTGAAATCATTCTTAAAATGAACATGTACTGGGTCATCATTGGAGACTGCTATAACATGAAATATATGGCAGAATGTGGGTAAAACAAGAGCAGGGAAAATACAATTCTCCCCCAAAGAGTTCAATCACAAATGTAATTAACTCACTGTATTTTTTAACAAAACATCATCAGCATGGAAGCATGTCCTCTTGAATAGTGGCTGAAGCATGAAGGGGCATACAAATGTTTAGCGTATCTGGCACATAAATACCTGGCAATGCCAGCTACAACAGTGCCATGCAAATTCCTGTTCTCACTTTCAGGTGACATTGTAGGACTTTTCAGGTGACAAGAAGTCGGACCGAGTGGACTTGTAGGCTCTGAAGTTTTACATTGTTTTGGTTTTGAGTGCAGTTATGTAACAAAAAATCTACATTTGTAAGTTGCATTTTCACGACAGAGATTGCACTACAGTACTTGTATGAGGTGAATTGAAAAATACTATTTATTTTATAATTTTTACAGTGTAAATATAAAAATATACACTTTGATTTCAATTACAATACAGAATACAATATATATGAAAACGTACAAAAACATCCAAAATGCTTAATAAATTTCAATTGGTATTCTGTTTAACAGTGTGATTAAAAGTGCGATTAATCACGATGAATTTTTTAAATCATGATTAACTCAAAAAAAGTAATCGTGTGAGTTAAATGTGATTGATCGATAGCCCTAGTAACAACTCTTAGTAATTAGTGGCCTTGTAACTGGTGACCACCTAGATAGAGTAAGACTCCTACATATCGTGCTACCCTATGCTATTCTTCACCAACAGTCTAATTTATTCTTAACAGGTTCAATGCTCACTGAATGCAATATGCCATAACAAACCTACTCTCCAAAATATAAAGCTGCTTTTGAAAAAGAAAAAATTTAAGTAATGCTTTAACTATTTCTTAGCACAGTGCAGATAAGTTACACTATATGTATTTAAACTGCGTACAACTTAATAGCAAAAGGCAAACTGTGAATATTCTGACTGCTTTAAAAATGTTGGAAGGGTATTTTAAATAGAAAAAAAAACAAGCAATAACATAATTTTGAACTGGAACTAAATCATTGCCCTCACTTCACGTTTTTTCTAGTTACCTCTTCTCTCCCATTTCAGTGTTGATAGTACACTCTAATTAGTTTAAGATGCAATCCTGAACATGTTTGGAAATCTCAAATCCTAAAGCCCTTATTACTCACCTTGGATCCTCCAGGCATGAGCAGCATATTCCTCATTTGCTAACTTTGGAAGGTTTTGACAGTAGTTCCAACTCCAATTATTGCTCTCCTCAAGCATTCAAAAATCATTTGATTAATTTTATAATTCAGATTTTAAAAAATAATTTGTGAGTTATTTTAATTTACCTTTTAGTTTATTAGCATTTGCAATTTATTCTCTGCAAGCAGAAGGCCTAGAAACTTTTTAAAACAGATTTTTTTTATGTAATCGCATCACTCAAGGATCTGGAGCTTTAAGAAAAAACACCAAGTAGGGCAAAATCGTAAAATGAACACTAGAAGGAGGAAATAATTATCTTTTTGTACGTTAGCACAGTCACCTTGTAGAACTCCTTACCTGAGGAGGTTGTGAAGGCTAGGACTGTAACAGCATTTAAAAGAGAACTGGATAAATTAATGGAGGTTAAGTCCATTAATGGCTATTAGCCACGATGGGTATGGAATGGTGTCCCTAGACTCTGTCTGTTTGTCAGAGGGTGGAGATGGATGGCAGGAGAGAGAGATCACTTGATCATTAAATGTTAAGTTCACTCCCTCTGGGGCACCTGGCATTGGCCACTGTCGGTAGACAGGATACTGGGCTAGATGGACCTTAGGTCTGACCCAGTATGGCCGTTCTTATGTTCTATAGGAGGATTATAGATATGATTCTCCAAGTATTGCTGTAAGAAGTTTACAAAACAGCTTTTCAGCAGAGGATATAGCGAAACCTGCAGAAGCTACTATGGAAGTAGACAGCTTTATAAGTCTAAAGGTGCTGGAGTTCTCAGTTGAGGAAGGCAAAGAGTATTAATCTGTATTCAAAGCAATTTAAAAGGGAACAAAAGTTTTCAAATGGAAAACAATTTTTTTAAAGTGTTAGATATTCATTTTCCTTTTTCCATTCCCTTCTTTCTAGGCAACACTTAAAAAAAAAAAATACCAACAAGACTATACCTAAAATCTTCAAATTTTAGAATTTTAAGCAATGATCCATTCATTATTTGCTATCAGGGAGGTAACCCTGTAGGACACTTCATTCAATTATTTTTGAGAATACAAACCTCTCCCATTTCTTGTCTGAGCTGCTCAAATTCTTGCTTCTCCATTTCCAATTTTTGCCTGCGCTCTTCTTCTGTGCGTCTCTTTTCTTCTTCCATTTTTTGTCTCAGTAACTCCTCAAAATTAATTTCCAGTTTACCTGGTGTAAGAGATTCTTGAGAAACTGATTTAAACATCTCTGGGGTCTCATCATCCAGTACCTATTGAAAATAATTATCTGTTGCCACTTTTGATACAATTTGTGTACTTGTGCTATATTTAGAATACAAAATTTGAGGATGTGATAATTGGACCTTTTGCTACCTCTAATTCACAGTGAAATAAGATGACATGCTTTAATGTCTAAGACTAGACAACATTGATTCATTTGCATTTTGCGTTAGTGTGCTATCTTTCCCACTTACTTTTAATCAATTTAACAAAAGTAAAATTTTGAACTTATTGAAACAAAACAAGTGTATCCTAAACTTTAAAATAAAGCTGCTTTTTCCACTAAAATAATGCTTCAATAATATGGAGTGAAGGAGAGATTCCATATGAGCAAAGGAATGGGAGCAAGGAAAGCTTCAGTTCTAACTGATCAGGCAAATTGCTTATCATCTAATTCATTTTCCCAGTTGTTAAAATAGGGTGAATAAATCATGCATAATTGTCACAGTACTGTGAAGATCATGTAAAGTTACATTCTTAGATAAACAATGCTATACAAACCATATTTATTCTCCATTTCTAAGCAAATTTTGTGTATTTGTATTCAGTTTTCTTTAATCTATGTTAACATACTGGCATGTACACAAACAACATACAAAGAATGGAGAACATGTTCTTAAACAACGGTTTGTGGGGTTTTTTGGTTATAAACTAAATTATTCTTTTACTTTTAAATCCAGTGCTTTCCGCATTTTCAGAACACTTCTATGTACAGCCAGAAGTTGGGAATGGGCAACAGGGAATGGAGCACTTGATGATTGCCTGTTCTGTTCATTCCCTCTGGGGCACCTGGCATTGCCTACTATCGGAAGACAGGATACTGGGCTAGATGGACCTTTGGTCTGACCCAGTATGGCAGTTTCTGTGTTGTGTTGTTCTTAAATTTTCCCTCTGATACTCTAATCTTTCAGGCATGCAGCAAAGCTTTCTTGAGGAGGAAGTGAGATGAAGTGGACAGAGTTTTATGAGCAGTCCTTTGCTTATGTTTTGTGTTTAATTTGAGATAGGCACCTATCCTGTGATCTGAGTAACTAAAGTTTACACTTCAGAAATCTGAAAGAATAATAAAACATTTAATTAAGTTTCATAAGCTGTTTTGAGGTGTGACACAAATTAGACATAATTTTATAAAGATGGTCATACACTATGGTAGGGTGTCCCAGGTAACCTTGAACAGTGCAGGTGGTCTTTTATAATTCACCTTTCATCCTCTATTTTCTTTTCTCCCTTCCCCTCTTGCTCCTTTCCTCACCCCTTCCAAATTTCTTAGTGACGTGCATAGGGGGAAAAATTACTTAAAAGCCTTTTTATACGTTAGGATGGCATGAAAGGTTAAGGTTTCTGTCCAAAAAGAAAATTTGCTTGATTTTTTGACACTAGAAATTAAAATTGTGTCTATCCTGGAAGACTTGTGATTAGAGAATTAGTGGGATTAGAGCTGATATCTAAAGAGACAAAGCTGAACACTTGTGTGGCTTTTAACACTACTTGCTTCCAAAGCCTAATGGACACCAGTGTAAGGTTGTGTGACTTTGTTAAAGATTCCAATACCTTTCCTTCCTTAAGGTGTGTAAGCTCACAAATAATGTCTTAGACCCAGCTCCACCAAAAATCAAAAGTTTAAAAGCAAGCAGAGACATAAATCTTTGTTTTACGAAACAAACCTTTCGGCCTCATCATAAACTAAAAAAATGGATTTGTGCATTTTTTGCTTATTTTGTTAGGTAATCTCGCTAGCCACGCCTGTAATCATATGGTTCTCATCACTGTAGAATCTGGTACTTTTCACTGTTGCAGGAATCACACCTGTTTTCTCTTGTTGCACTACGTTGTCCCTACTTCCTCATTTTACCCCCGACCCTTTCAGGACTTCTCTTGCCTCTCCCCTAGCTGCTGTTGCTGGCTGTTAAAGACATCCTTTGATACTGCCCTATGAGCAGCTCAGCTGCTCCTCCCACTCCCAGCTCTTCAATTCTCTTGCATAGGGCAAGCTTATGTCAGTTGAGATGAATTGCATCAGCACAAGGTGGAGGCAAAGACCAAGCCATAAACCAACAATCTCAAAAAACATTTATCAGTTCACTTAATGATGAATATGAACCATGATTGTATGGCACATCTGCAGGTTGAAAGAAGGTAACCACATCTAAACCAGAGAAGAAATGTGGGAGCCCTTTTGCTGGCAACGCATTAGTTCATCTCTTCACAACTTCAGAAAGACTTGGGGAAGCTAAGTGAACGGAAGCTGCAAGGATGAGAAATCAGTCAATGGACTGTACATGTGCAGAAGTGAGAAGTGTGCTAATTGCAGCTCTGAAGAAGCACCCTGATTGCCAATTTAATGGAGACACATAGACCCATGAGAAGACAATGGGCCAACTGTATCCCTGGTAAAAGCCACATGAAAAGTGAAATTGCACTAGGTATGACTTTACCCCAATGTGTTTAGCTTACCAGCTGTCCTGTTTGTATGGCTACATGAGCCCATGCCCTCCTTGCCTCTTCTGTAAATACAGAACTGGGGAATATTTATATTCTGTAATCTCCATACTATGCAGTATGGTGGAGCTAAGTTTCACTGGGCCTGTAATGTGACTATGTGAGGAAGAACGTGTTTTGATCCCTCTGTATAAAGCGTCCTTGTACTAGTCTAATTTAATTGAAAGAAAATGAGTGATCCAAGATGAATGTTCCAGGCTGAAGGTGATTAACTTGATGGTGACAAAAGCTTTAAAATAACGCCTTTTTAAAAAAATATATTAAAATAATGCTTCAATAATATGGGGTGAAGGAGAAATTCCATCTGAGCAAAGGAATGGGAGCCAGCTGTTAGGGAAGAATGTGGAACAAGATCTGCAGGAGAACGTATGAAACCTATTAGGAAAAGACAGCTTAACCTATCAAGACCTAAATTTTAGTTTCTGTTTCTCCTAAAGAGTTGATGACTACACAAATATTTAAAATACTATAAGGAGTCACTGTCCCTCCTGCACTGCTGCTTTAGGTTTTTTTAAATGTCATCTCCTCTTCCTGGGGAATCTTGAATTCAGGCCAGGAAGATGAGAGGAAAAAACTTTCAAACTCTCTGGTAAGATAATTTTTAGGAACTTTGACTTTAGGATCCTAAATTAACAGAATACATAAACATCTTAAATGTCTTTGGTTATTGCTATGCAGACATGTCATCTATGTTATATCTTATGGAATTAACTTAATTTACTAAAGGTGAGGGGGTTTTGTTATTTTGTAATTGTTCATACTCATACTGAAAAAAAAACAACCTTAAGGTACATCTAGTTTCCAAGTTAATTTTAAACTATCAGAAAAATATTTGGGGGAGAGGGGCTGAGAGAGAGGGAGATAGCAATTTTCAGATCCTCCCTCCTACTGCCAAACATGTAATATTGATATTACTGTAATAGTGACACCTGCTTGTCCCATGGGAAGGAAGTTTTGATGACCTCATTGCTATTGCTGGAGCTAGTAAAAGAGCAGGAAGTGTAGGTGGACACCAAGTTTTCTTTGCAAAAGCAACACACTCTGTTCTAGCTTGTATTACAATAGAGAAGAGATTTTACAAAGCAGTGGCTGCAACCACCCGACTTTTCTTAAAAATCATGACAGCATTTTGTAGCCCTATTCGTAGTTCATCTATTGTATCTGCTGGTTTAACGTCTCATTTTTGTCCCTTCCTAGAGCTGTGGACAGATCACAGGCCCTGTCTACACTACTGCTGAAGCAGTAGTACCACATAGTTTCTAAACCAGGATTTTCCTAACATTTCCTCTGATTGTCTTATGATGATGGTAGGGCCCTGGTCTATCACACAGTTTTCATCCCTGTTTATGCTAGGAGAAGTGTTAATACTACAATTGCTAACAAAACGTTGTTCTTGCCAAAGCTATTAATGCTAATGGTCATGGCCTAATTCACTGAGATGTTGCTTTTGAATTCTGAATGAAACAATTTGCGTTGTTTGTGTCTGACAAGTATTTCTCATTAAGCCTGAATTTGAGAACATGAAATTCTCATTCTGGACCAGACCAGTTTTACATCTCTTCCAGTACCTTGTTCCCCACAATGGCCCAACAGCAACTGCTTCAGAAGAAGATGTAAGATACTCCCATATGAAGCATATTCTAGAATATGTTGCTCACACAGAACTTTGTTCCTAACCTCAGTCAGAGGTTGCTTATGCCAAGAAGTACGAAAGCGTATATCCCTTCTGAAGCTCTGGGTTACAATTTTTGTAATCTTTTACAATAACTCTGGATATCTTTATCTGCACAAAAGTCCAATATTGTCTAGTTTAAAAAAAAAAACCACACAATTTTCCAGTGACTTAATTGGAACTAAGCCTCCTGTACTGCCCTCCACAGAGAGGCAGCATGAAGAAAATTTCCTGGGTAAAAACTAAATACACTTGACATTTGAGTGTCATTCTACATTAGAGTATTTTTTTTTTTAAAAAAAAGGGGGATCTATATGATTGCTCAATATTGTCCAGATCAAAGTTGGCTAATTTTTCTCCCCCATTTTTTAAATTAAACTAACTTGCAGCATCATAATCTCAACCTGATTTTTTAATTTTGTTTTTTGTTTTGTTTCCTGGCTTGTGAATCATCATACTAAAAAGATTATGCAAGCCAAGTTCTGTCCCGAGTTGTTCATTGAGGTGCCATAGATATTAACCAAGTTCTGCCCTCGTTTATTTTCCTAGTTAAAGAGAGACATTGATGGATTTCAAGGGAGCATATTTGTTTTCAGCCAGTTGGATCATGACTGGTGTGTGGTCTTGAAGATGGCAGCATGTAGGAGAGAAATTCCCCAGGAAAAGAAATAATTTTTCATTATGTTGATTCTTTGGTTTTCTTTTAAGTTTTCAAATACAGTGTAATACTGGTTACAAGCAGTAACTTTTGATGTAATTTTAAATGATTAGGAATGTTTCCTAGGGCAAGCTACTAACTTGAGTTTAACTACCCAGATGGTCCATTCTCTGATAACTTGTTGGGTTAATGAAGCAGCTGAAATGTATGCTACTGAATAGGCAGATATGATCTAATGCCATATCCAGAAGTGCACCCTACTGGCAGAATTCAGATCTGAAAAATCTCTTAAATGCTAAGCAAAATGTCTTACCATACTCTTCCTTGCTTCAGCAAATGCCCTTTTCTCCTCTTCTATGCGTCTTCTGGCTTCTTCTTCTGCTTTCCTCTTTTCTTCCTCTCTCCTCTGTCTTTCTAACTCCTCAAAGCTGAGTTTGAGTTTACCAGGACGGAATTCTTTAATAGAATTTTCATTTTCTTTATCTTCTTCCTCTTCATTTGCCTTTAAAAAAAAATTAAAAATGTTTTTACCCTTTTTGGGCCAGTGGGAAGAAAGAAAAGCTCCCTCTAGGAAATGTAAAAACTGCAATCTATCTCAAAGCCCACACACCAAATACTTTAAAGTTTTAGATACTTAGGCACAATCTGGATAACTTCTTGAATTCTCTCTGAGGAACAGTTTAACCCTACACGCTTATAAATCAAGAACAATACTACACAAGCAAGGGGTGAACTAAATAGCCAAAGTCATTTTAAGGGCTGGATCATTTTGACATACCCCCTTTGAGGCCTGTTTAGGTAACAATCCTGAAAATCTGAGTAATAAAACATCTCTCTGAATCTTGAATTATGCTGTTAGGTTCCTTTCCAGATATGTGAAATTAATGGACCTTTAATTTGTAGTAGAAATACTATGTAAATTCATTGGACTGTAGTGTCTCTATTTGTATGTGAAGTGCTTTCCCTCAGTTCTGATTTGTTACAAAATAATATAGTAGTGGACTGTGAATTTTTATAAATAAACTACTACAATATATTAGCATTTTATTTTTGACCCAAATTGACAATGGTGCTTCTGTTCCTCCTCCAGAAAATGAAATATCACTGATGAATGGAAATGAGGTGCTTCATTGTTGCCCTTCTCCATTAGACACTGTCTGCAAGGAGAAGGCTGGGATTTGCAAACTCCAACTGAGAATGAAAACAAGCAACTAAGAATGAATATTCCTTCAACTGCTGTATGTCTACAGGGAGAATGAATCCATGAGCTATGATGGCATCACTGTTCAAGTTTGCTGCACATTCTAAGCATCATGGCATTGAGCTGTTGCTCACAGAGTTGAGAAAATTATAGGACATCAGCTTTTCAGAATGATTAAATTACTGAATATCTATGGAAAGGGGGAAAATGGAAGGAAATAACTGAATTATCCCCTTTAGAAAACTCTGCAAAGGTACAACCAACAAAGGCAAGTGATTGGGAGGAAAATGGTAATTTATAACCAACTAAAGTTGGGTGTGTAGAAAGGGAAACACAATAAGAGCTTTTAAAAAAAAATTGCAAATGTCACTTTTATATTAAAACTATGTATTTCAGAATGTGGGTGAAGGGGTGGAACAAAGTATTGTTTAGGATAAGCACTGTGGCTTTCTAAACGAAGAATACAGTATAATGTTGGAGAGCTGTGGTGTACAGGGTTGTTAGTAAGAGGAAAGGTTAAGCACCTGGAAAACAGAGCTGGACCTAAGCTACAGAATTTGGATTCAAGATCAGATATGGATTTTGACCCCATGCTCACACTCACAAGTTCGGAGGCATTCTGATGCTGGGCTCCAACAATTTGGTTTTGGAAATTTTCAGGCTTTCAATTTTCTGAGTGTCTGTGTTTCCACAATTTTGTGCTGAATTAGGATCTTTAAAAATTGTTACTATACAAACACCACATCAAGTGCAAGATGGTTACAATCTGCCCAGGAACAGTCTAGTATAATCAAGCTGTTTTTAGTTACCAAAAGTGTGTGGTCTATTAAATTCCTAGAAATAAAATCTTGCATGGTGCATTGAAATAAAAACCCCATTCACAAATGCAAATACTAGTGTGTACCTTCTGTGTGGGAGAACAATGGCATAAATAGTCATCTGAATGCACAGAAGTAAAATCTATGTTTAAATACAGAATTTTCTAAAGGTGGTCTCATTTTGTTGCAAATTATTAAGAAAATGTAGTTAAACTATCCAACGTACCTGATGCGAATACTCAAACAATTGTTATTGCTATAGACCATAGTACCTAATTTATACAGAGGTCTACTGAATCTTAGATAAACCTAGCTTACAAAAATCTTTAGGGCAAAGGCTATATTATGGAGACATATCAGGTGGGAGTTGAGGGGAGAGAGAACAGGATTTTTTTTTTATTTCTGACAACATATTAGGCTAAATCTCTCCAAGGCTTAATCTAGAGTGTATTATTTAAACCCCCTATAAAGAAAAAGAGTGATCCAACCTTCCCCTCCCCTCCTCTCTCTCCTACTCCAGAGAGAAATCCTCAGTGATGAATATAAACATGGTAGGTAAACAAAAGAGATTAATAAGAAATGGCTCCAGACAATTGCCATGGAATGCTTTCTTGTGTGAAAATACTGGTTATTCCAATGCTCAAAGTATCACTGAAGCTAGACAAAGTGTAGATAACACCAAATTTGTTAAATAATGTTTAGCCATGTGACTAAAAACACTAGAAGGATGCTGATACCCACAAATGTGGTAAATTCATCTGGAGTAGTTTAAGTTCAATCAATATTTAATTAATTGAAAACTAAGAACTGGAGTCAATTTAAGAACAGGATAAAATCTGTTCATACTTTTATACAATTGCTTCAGTTCCAAAAAGATGAAAACATACTGACACATGGAACTGGAGTATCCTATGATGCATACATTTTGTAAGAATGAATATGATTGATAGCATGTTTTTAAGAAAAGGAAGCTTCACTCATACCAGTGGCTTGTTTAACTGACTATGCCAAGACTTAAATGAATCACTATCTAGAACAGTGATTTTCAAAGTTCGGGTCACGACCCAGTACTGGGTCACAGAATGCAAGGCACTGGGTCGCTTTGCTCAGCACCCAGGAACCCTGGCAGCTGGCCAGTAAAAACTAGTAGTCCCTACCTCTTCTGACACCGCACTGTGCCCCAGAAGTGGCCAGCAGGTCCGGCTCGTAGGCAGTGGGCCACGGAGGTTCTGTGCACTGCCCTTGCACTGAGCACTGGCTCTAGACTCCCATTGGCCAGTTCCCAGCCAATGGGAGCTGGGGGGTGGTGCCTGTGGGCGAGAGCCACATGGAGCTACTTGTGTGCCTCCGCCTAGGAACCGGACCTTCTGGACGCTTCCGGGGCACAACGCAGTTCGCAGTGCCAGGATAGGCAGGAAGCCTGCCTCTACACCCCATCTGCGCCACTGACTAGGAGCCACAGGATGTAAGTGTGCACCCAACCCCCCTTCCCCAGCCCTGAGCCCGCCTCCCACACCCTGAATCCTCATTCCTGGCCCCACTCCACAGCCCTCACCCCCACACCCCATCCGTTTGGTCACGGGCATCAACAACTTTCTTCCACCGGTTCACCAGAAAAAAAGTTTGAAAACTACTGATCTAGAACAGTATCTAGGGCAGAAAGTATTTTTGAAACTGATGATGCTGTCAGGTCTCAATCTCAACTGTTAAAAAATGAGAATCATGAGGTTAACAGTTTGAAACAATTCAGATGTTCCTCAGATACATGAAGGAATGTAGTGTATTTTCTACACAAATAAGCATCCATAACTAGAAATGAATAATGCATCCATTTACCATTTGTTGTCTAGCTTCTTCAAAGGCACGTTTTTCCTCTTCCAAACGTTGTCTTGCCTCCTCCTCTGCTTGCCTCCTTTGATTTTCTTGTCTTTGTCTTTCCAGTTCTTCAAATGTTAATTTCAGTTTCCCAGGAGAAAGAGGTTCATTTGTTTCACTGCCTTCATCTTCATCCTGGATAACAAAAATGAAAGTTAAATACAGTTTAAATATCAAACCTGTGTTTCCCAAGTATTTCTCGTGATTTGTTTACCATGACAAATGAAAGACACTTGGCTTCCTTGAGAGATCGTTTTTGTTCCTCATATCTTATGCTCTTTTCTTCTTGCTTTCTTTTTTCTTCTTGTTCTCTCTCATTTCCTGGGTCTTCAAATTTTATTTTAATCTTTCCAGGTGTTTTGTTAGGTTTGACAGGCACTACTGTCACCAGCAACGAATCATCACCTTCCTGTTGTTAATAATAAATTTGTTTCCATAAATATTGACTTTTTGGAGTAGTCTTTCCACATGCAGCTGCCACTGTTACCTGTGCTTCTCAAAACTGCCAACATAGTTATATTGAGACCAAAAGTAGGGACCAGAGCAAAACTCACTTTCCAGTGCTACTGACAGCCATTAGTTTTCTTCTGACAACTGAAGAGCATCAAGAGAATTTTATTTTAAATTGAAATGCGACTGGTAGCAAGCATTCCTAGAACTCGTACAGTATCTTCATTGACAGTTGAACGTATCTACAATATTCATGGCTGATTGGAAAAAAGCTGCTGACATTTTGCAGACATAATTGTAAATGCACCTCAGTTTTAAGGTGCTATACTCCATTTGGAAACAAGCTAATAGGGAATTTGCTTTCACACTCTCTCTTTCTCCATAAACAAATATGTGGTTTAAAAAATAGCATGTGAAGTAACTGCCAGTCCCTTCAGTCTTACTTGGGCAGAAGTCTGGGATCTATTACATCTATGTGCATGTTCAAGCTCCATGATATCTAGGACTGAGTCCTTAGTAATTTTTTTAAGTGTCAGAAGTTGTGCAGCATTTCAAAATGTCTGATTAGAGCAACACTGACAACTCAAACATTTACAGACTTCTTTTGTATATAAAATGTATTGCTGTCTTGAGTGAATTTGAGCTATTGTCCAATACAAATTCATGTGCAAAAATATCTTCTATGATGTGGATTTACACAAAATATCACCATTAAAGAGACTGTCTAGTAATTTAGACCCAAAATTTAGATTTAAAAAAACAAACAAACAGAAAAAAACCTTCAGTAGAAGTGTGATGATTACACTTTGTTTTGACACCTTAGTGAAAAATGGGTTTTTGGTGTCTAGCTTTTTAAAAAATTAAACATCCTCTTACAATGCTGGAACCTCATAGACAACAACATTGTGCTAGCATATGTAAGCCAGTGTGTTAAACTGACCAAACAAACCAGTTTAGCTACACTTTCCAAGCTGAAGTGCAATATGTAAATCAAAACATCGTTAAAGTGATTATATACATTTTTTTAAACGAATCTAAAAATCTTGATTGTACTGTAACATTAAAAAAAAAAAAGGCTTGACACTATTCCTGTTTAATTTCAAGATTAAAAAAGGCAAAGAGCTTTTAAGGTTAGATTTTCAAAGCCACTCGTGCATTTAGAGGCCCATGTCCTGTGAGCATCAGAATCCTTTACATGGCTTTGAAAATGTAAGCCTTAGTTATTTTTTTTATTCTGACTTTAATGGTTGGTAAGTCATTCACCTTTAAACTTGTTTTAAAGCTAGAATAAATTGGCCTCATAGATAGATAGCCACAAAATATATTGCCAAGATATTTTTCTCAGGCTTTTTTAGCCTTGTTACAGAATTTCAGTGAAAAATTAAGTGTATTGTTTATTTATCCAACCCCTATTAAAATAATAAAGCAGTGAATAAAAAATTGGGTGAATGTTTCTTTGAGGGGAAAAAAAAAGTCCAATTACCTCTGATGCTGATTCAGTTCCTGTATTGTTTATGTCATCAATCTATTAAATGAGAATTTCACATAATTATGTTACTTTTGTTCTTTGCCTTAGATTTTCAAATATAAAATGGAAAATTAACTTGTGCATCAGTGATTATATGTATGTTGCATTTAAGTTTATGTATCTTTGGGGTGGGAGGGAAAGAGGGATACCATTCTGAATACTTTTTGATAGCTATGAGTTTAACCTGACATTAAATTTTAATGCCTAGGTTGTATGTCATGTTTTAACATACAGCAGTATTAATGTTGGAACAGTTCTTGAGGCTTACTAGATAAAGCTTACTTTACTAGCTATGTAATCCTAGAAACAGAATTGAAACCCTGGGTATAGCATAGTAATCTTATTTAGCATCTTAGTGATAAACTAGTAAATACAGTGTAGATAAAGATTTGTTTCCACATGCATTCTATAATTGTGCAAGAAAAGCTAAAGAAAATCTCATCTAATTTCATATCAAAGTGACCTTGTCCTTCCCTTGAGACTGAGCATAGGGAGAAAGCCCTCTTTCCTATATTCATATTCTTGACATTCGCTTCCATATATTTTTACTGTCTGAAATTAGTATAACTTCCTTCCAGTGTACAAATTTACATACCGTACTCCTACTTTTCAAAGTAAATAAACTCTAGAACAGGTACTGAAAGAGATTGAGCTAAACTTTCAGCAGAATGCTCACAACTTAGTAATGTTACTCCCAGTAGGACATGAGTAGTTAAATCTTTGTTGGACATTTATCCCTAATAAGAGTTCTCTTTCCTCTTCTGTGTGGAGGAAAAAGATTTAGTGCTAATATTTTTGGTTAAGCAAACCATTTGTTCATGGTCCTGGACTATGACATTTAGAGTCTTACTCGCACAGGTAATTGCTTCCGTGAAAGAACTTCAGAATGAGGGGACACTCCAATTTAGAGTTCAAAAAGATAAAATAAGGCTTGTAGGCATTGGCAAGAATTGAAGCTACTCATATACACTGCTACCTTGATATAACGCCACTGATATAACAACTTGGATATAACGTGGTAAAGCAGTGCTCTGGGGGGGCAGGGTTGCGCACTCTGGTGGATCAAAGCAAGTTCAATATAACACGATTTCACCTATAACGCGGTAAGATTTTTTGGCTCCCAAGGACAGTGTTATATCGAGGTAGACGCGTATTTCAGAGTAGCAGCCATGTTAGTCTGTATCCCCAAAAAGAACAGGAGTACTGCTGGCACCTTAGAGACTAACAAATTTATTTGAGCATAAGCTTTCATGGGCTACAGCCCACTTCATTGGATGCATAGACTGGAACATACAGCAAGAAGATATTTATACATACAGAGAACATGAAAAGGTGGAAGTAGCCATACCAACTGTAAGAGTCCCAGGGGCGGCTCTAGGAATTTCGCCGCCTCAAGCACGGCGGCACACCGCGGGGGGCGCTCTGGCGGTCGCCGGTCCCGCGGTTCCGGTGGACCTCCTGCAGACGTGCCTGCGGAGGGTCCGCTGGTCCCGCAGCTCCGGTGGAGTATCCGCAGGCATGCCTGCGGGAGGTCCACCGGAGCCGCGGGACCAGCGGACCCTCCGCAGGCACGTCTGCAGGAGGTCCACCGAAGCCGTGGGACCAGCGGACCCGCCGCAGGCATGCCTGCGGGAGGTCCACCGGAGCCGCCTGCCGCCCTCCCGGTGACAGGCAGAGCGCCCCCCGCGGCATGCCACCCCAAGCACGCACTTGGCGCGCTGGGGTCTGGAGCTGGCCCTGAAGAGTCCAATCAATTGAGATGAGCTATCAGCCGCAGGAGGGAGGGGAAAAAAAACACAACTTTTTCTGTATGTATAAATATCTTCTTGCTATATGTTTCAGTCTATGCATCCGATGAAGTGGGCTGTAGCCCACGAAAGCTTATGCTCAAATAAATTTGTTAGTCTCTAAGGTACTGATTGAAACATCGCTTTTAAGTAGTCTTTAGTGGACAATTTGTCTACAACTGTGCATCTTACAAACACCTATTTTCAGTAATAAACTTGAGCATAAATCAGCATCTCTTGTCTAAAATGTGTGTATGTAACAACAAATGTTTTAAAATTTACTTAGTCAACTTAACCTTGAATCACTTCCAATCATATGAAACCAAAATCTGTGTTTGGTTCATTCTCTCTCCCACTTTCTGTTCATCTTTTTCATCAATGCTAGTAACTCAAGCTCAGTGTTTGACAAGAGCAATAACCCTCCACACACCCTAAAAACTCCCCCACCACACTCCTCATTTCCCCCCTAGACTACAGTCTACCTACCTTCAAGAAACTAAGACCAAATCCTCTGCTGAACTCTTAGTCAGCCTTTTTTATTTTGTATGATTTTTTTTCTATTTCTTAATATTCAGAACAAGATAAATATACCTCCTGGGCTTTTTTTGCCAGTTCTCTCTGAATTTTCTTTTTCTCAATCATATCTTGTTCAATTCTGCGCTTTCTTTCCTCCTCCATTCTTTTTCTTTCTTCTTCTTGTCTCTGCTTCTCCATTTCTGCAAACTTGCCTTTAACAGTTCCTATGAACGTGCAATACAAAACTCAATAATTTGATCTAAATCTTCAACTGTCAAATTACATGGACTTTTAAACTGAGTCTCTTACCTGTCAGCTTTGGAACATATGCTTTTTCTATTTTAGAAGACTTTGTTTCTTCTTCTTCTTCATCAGAAGCAAGCAGTTCTTTCATCTAGTTGATTAAAAAGAGAAACTAGAATTGAACTGTCTTTAAGCATTTGAAGACAAAATTTCATTATCATCATATAAAGGGTTCAAAAATAGTTTATCTACTAGATGTTGAGTCCACTTATTTGAATTACAATGAAAAGTTCCAAAAATATTTTTAATTCTTATGATCAAGTGAATATTACAAAACATGAAAAATATTTGCAAAGAAAATAACCTCCTGCTTTCTCCTGTTCCATTCTCTCTCTCTAACATACTGTTCTTTTCTTCTTTGCTTTTCATCTCTAGATCGCCTTTGATTTCTTTCTTCCCTTGCTTTCTGCATAGCTTCAAATTTATCCTTTACATCACCCTTGTGAAGTTTGGGCACATAGGATTTTTGTACAGGTTTAGATGAAGAAAGCAGAATCTTTGTGAAGATAAAGAAGAAGTAAAGATAAGGAAAAGAAAGTTGAAACAGATGGAGAGAAATTGTATGATAGATTGGTTTAGACAGAATGAGATTTATTAAAACAAAATACATATGTGATCATGACTTTTGTGCCACTGGCTACTGTCTGCCAAGCATCTTAGCTATACTTTACCATTTTTTTTAAAGTAATGAAGTAATACATATGAAGGAATAAACTGAGTTTTGTTGGACTTTAGCTGTATGAATCCCACTGATTTTAATGGAGGGCTACGAAGTTAAACCCTGGATTTTGAGAATGTACTCTTATAACATATGAAATTTAAAAAAATATATATACATCTCTATATTGTTGCATTATACTCACACTGAAAACAGAAATATATACTTGATTCCGCCTCTAGAAGCAAGACTGGGATTTAGATTTCAGGTATGTACAAAGACATGGGTATTAGCATCACAGTGTCTAATATTTCTTTGGTTTCTTATGTTACAGATGTTTTACACCATACACTGTAGAATCTTTACACATGGTGGCATTTTAAAAGAAAAATATATATAATTCTTCCATTTAAAAGTTAAACACATCATCAAAAACTGATTCCTTAAATATTGGGGTTGACCAATCCAGTGGCTACACATGACAGCTGAGGACCAAGCTCCCTGGGCCAACAGAGATCTATTGTCTATATGGCTGAAGAATTTTTAATGGGTGTTTCTATGCTAACACTTTCCTCATCTGTATGCTTCTGCTGGCTCCAGTTAGTACATTATACCCACATCTTACAAATATTTGAGTGTTCTGTCTCCTTTTACACTTTACTGCCAACAGAGTATGGTTGAATCAGCTGAAAAACTGACTGAAAACATTGTTTCATATTTGATGTGCTTCCTATTTGAGTACATCACACACTGTTATACTTGTTTTAACTCCTATCACTAAGTTATCTAGCTAGGATGCTAAAACAAATCGTTTGAGTAACTTAATCCCAACATTTTCTAAAGATATTAAAATATTTTAATCTTAATCTTGAATCATGAGTGGTGTAGGAAAGTGAATAAGGAAGTGTTATATACTCCTTCACATAACACATGAACCAAGGATCATCCAATTAATAGGCATCAGGTTTAAAAAAAGCATAAGGAAGTACTTGTTCACACAACGCAGCATCAACCTATAGAACTCATTGCCATTGGATGTTGTGAAGGCCAGAAGTGTAACTGGGTTCAAAAAAGAATTAGATATGTTCATGGAGGATAGGTCCATCAATGGCTAGGTGTCCCTAAACCTTTGACTGTTAGAACCTGGGACAAGAGGACAGGAGATGGATCACTCAATAAATCCCCCTGTTCTGTTCACTCCCTCTGAAGCATATGGCACCAGACACTGTTGGAACACAGGATACTGGGATGGATGGAGGATTGGCCATTCTGGGTCAGACCATTCTTATGTTCTCCCACCTCTTTCCCTTTTTTTCTGTCCTCTGAATTTTCAACAATGTTATGTTTCCTATTTTGTGATTCTCACTTCAGACATCCACTTCCAGCCTTTCAACAAAAGCTAATATTTAATGCATTCTAGTTTTTCTATACTAGCAAGAACCCCTTTAACATATTCCAGTAAATATAATAATCTTACATTCCTTAATCAAACTGTTCTTTTCAAGGGCTTCTCTGTTGCCTTAAGATACAGGGTGCATTCCCATTCTTTCCCTAGAACTTATGCTCTTACCCATTTGCTGCTTACCAGTCTGAAATAAAGCATCAATCTTGTCTTTTGTCAGCATCACTTGTAAGTTATTACAGAACTTTGATTATTTTAAACTTGATACATACCTCAGTCTTCTGTACAATGTCATTCATGGTTTGTTGTTCTGTGATCTGGCACCTGACCCGTCTGATATCTGGGTTTCTATTTTTACCTGTAAGAAATTGCTGCAGATTTATTACCAGCTTAAGAAGACTCACTCATTAGTAAAAATTTCAACTATCTTTGTAGAAAAAAAATTAGTCCAAATTTAAGCTTGGTGCACCACAACTTAATTTGGCCCTCCTGAGTGAAGATATATGAATGTGTACCGAGCATGCAATGGTACTGAAATGCAGTGGCAACAATTCACTATTTGAACTTCATTTGTTACGGATTCACCTACATAAATTATCATGATATTTAGCTTATATGTGATAGCCCTGACAATTATTAATACAAATAAACTGTCGATTAATCACAGTTAACTGACATTAACTACAAAAAATTGCGATAAAAAATTAATCGTGATTGATTGCAGTTTTAATTGCACTGTTAAACATTAGAATACCAATTGAAATTTATTAAATATTTTGGATGTTTTTCTACATTTTCATATATATTATATTCTGTGTTGTAACTGAAATGAAACTGTAAATTATTTTTTATTATAAATATTTGCACTGTAAAAATTATAAATAAAAGAAATAGTATTTTTCAATTCACCTCATACAAGTACTGTGGTGCAATCTGTCGTGAAAGTGTAACTTACAAATGTAGAATTTTTTTTGTTACATAACTACACTCAAAAACAAAAAATTTAAAACTTCAGAGCCTACAAGTCCACTTAGTCCTACTTCTTATTCAGCCAATCATTAAGACAAACAAGTTTGTATACATTTACAGGAGATAATGCTGCCTTCTTCTTATTTACAATGTCACCAGAAAGTGAGAACAGGCATTTGCATGGCACTTTTGTAGCTGGCATTGCAAGGTATTTATGTGTCAGATATGCTAAACATTCGTATGCCCCATCATGCTTCGGCCACCATTCCAGAGGACATGCTTCCATGCTAATGACGCTTGTTAAAAAAATTTGTTATTAAATTTGTGATTGAACTCCTAGCGGGGAGAATTCTATGTCCCCTGCTCTGTTTTACCAGCATTCTGCCATACATTTCATGTTATAGCAGTCTCGGATGATGACTCAGCACATGTTCATTTTAAGAACACTTTCACCGCAGATTTGACAAAATACAAAGAAGGTACCAATGTGAAATTTCTAAAGATAGCTACAGCACTCAACCCCAGGTTTAAGAATCTGAAGTGCTGTTCAAAATCTGAGAGGTATGAGGAGTGGAGCATGCTCCCAGAAGTCTTAAAAGAGCAACACTCTGATGCGGAAACTACAGAACCCAACCCAACAAAAAAGAAAGCTGCTTTGGATTGTTATTGAGCAGAACCCATCATCAGCATGGACGCGTGTCCCTTGGAATGGCCGCTGAAGAATGAAGGGACATATGAATCTTTAGCGCATCTGGCATGTAAATATCTTGTGACACAGGCTACAACGGTGCCATGAGAATGCCTGTTCTCACTTTCAGGTGACACTGTAAACAAGACATGTGCAGCATTATCTCCTGCAAATGTAAACAAACTTGTTTGTCTGAGCGATTGGCTGAACAAGAAGTAGGACTGAGTGGACTTGCAGGCTCTAAAATTTGTTTTATTTTTTAATGCAGTTTTTTTTGTACATAATTCTACATTTGTAAGTTCAACTTTCATGATAAAGAGATTGCACTACAGTACTTGTATTAGGTGAATTGAAAAATACTATTTATTTTGTTTTTTACCATGCATAAATTTGTAATAAAAATAAATATAAAGTGAGGACTGTACAGTTTGATTTCAATTACAACACAGAATACAATATATTTGAAAATGTAGAAAACATCCAAAAATATTTAAATAAATGGTATTCAATTACTGTTCAATCATGCAGTTAATTTGTTTAATCACTTGGCAGCCCTAATAATTGTATTTATTATTATCACTAATGGGACAGAAGGATGGTTCAGTGGTTAGGGTGCTAGCCTGGATCTCGAGACACCCAGGTTTAATTCCCTGTTCTGGCATAGATTTCCTGACTGTTTGACGCTGGGCAAGTCACTTCAGACTAGATCTTTCAAAGGTACCTAGGTGGCAAACTACTGCTGATTTAAATGGAAGTTGGGTGCTTAAGTAACTTTGAGGATCTGGGCCTCGGTCGGTTTGCGTCTCAGTTCCACATCTGTAAAAGGGGAACATTAGTACCTTTCTGTCTTCCAGGGCTGTTGTGAAGATAAAGACAGTGAGGTGCTCATATAGTACCGTAAAGAGGGTTGGAAATAGTACCTTAGGAAGATAGAGTGCTGTACCAGGTAACTGAGTGTGAGCTAAGACCTCTAACACACTTTAAAGATTACAGCATTTCATATTTTAAAGCAAGCTATATTCATATGTTACTCCATTCAAATTGTGAATTAGCTCAAGTGAACAAAATGAAAAATAATGGATAATACATTACAAAATGTGCTTAATCTCCCTTATTCTGACAATTTAATTATCATTGGTCACATACAGATAAATAGTGTATATTATGAAAATAATGAGGTTTCTGAAGTGAAACACGCAGGGGCCAGGGCCAAGACTTGCCAAGTTAACAACCTTCATCTGTAGAGTTTGCTACCGCTGGAAATCAGTACAGTCCTTGACCTAGACACCTCCAGAACGGATAGCAGATCAATTTTTCACACAATCTTTCCACAATGACAAAGATGAAAGAAGTCCGAATGGTTATTTCTGGAATAGTCAGTGAGGCTTAGGAACACACACAAATGAAAGGAGTACAGTGATTTTATCTGGAAGATGCCTAACTTCTATGGCAGGTGCATTTAAAAAGTATAGATAGTATTTGGAGGAAAGATTATCT
Organism: Mauremys reevesii; assembly: GCF_016161935.1. Taxonomy (NCBI): domain Eukaryota; kingdom Metazoa; phylum Chordata; order Testudines; family Geoemydidae; genus Mauremys; species Mauremys reevesii. The sequence continues at coordinate 84,812,023 of NC_052630.1, forward strand.
CTGGGTCCTTTCAATTACTGATTTCTCTTCAGATACTGCCAACTGTAGTAATGGTTTCAGGGACATGAACAAGTACCTATGAAGCTACCTTTTTTCCACAGAGCACACTAATCTTTTTGGTAATGAAGAAAAGTACTTATCAATCTGGGCTGGATAAATCAATAACCTAGATATAAAAGACTATATCCCACCACCACACTAACAAATTGTAGCATTTTTATATAGTGTGCACATAACTGTGAGGTGTAATTGCTGACCACAGCAACTGTACTTGTCAATGTGAGAAAAAAAAACACACAAAGAGACAGATTTGTTCCATTGTGGCTCTTCAGTGAGAGGGTTTTTTTTTTCCTTTGCAACAGACCATATATAAAGCTTTGGTGTTGAAATGCAAACTGACATCTGTGCACTCTTTACTAGTATGAAAAGCCACACTAGTTAACATAAGCAGAGATAAAAACCTCAGGAGCAAGCAAAACAATCTAATGCTAAAGATAGCGTAAGTGCAATGCCAGTAAAAGGCATGACCAAAAATGGTGGTGGTCCCTAATCTAGAGGTCAAACCAAGTAGTTTATGAATGAGCTAACTGTGATTATATGTAGTAGAATAAAGGTTAAAAGTCAATAAGCCTTGCTCAGTTTTGTTCAAACCCACATCAAGCATCTCGACTGGTGTTTTACCATTAAGTGCTCCTATCTATAATTGTGTTGTCACATTCTGTAAAACTACTCTGTGCGTGTGCCAACTGTGATTTGCTCATGCTTGGCTGTTTCTGAGGACTACCATTCATACATATTCATTTTCTGTATCAGTGGCCTCATCTACAGAGTTTTCAAATAATACTACCTTTCCCGCAAAAACTTAAAGATATCTCTAGGAATGTGTTATCACAGTTTTCAAACTTTGTATGTGGGACCAAATAGGCGGTTGAGGCTATAACCAGAAGTAATTTTTTTTCTTGTGAATTCCTTATTTCCTGAAGCAGCATTAGGTCTTATGGGTAGCATCTGTGAAAGTCAAGTTTATTTGATTAAAGCCACATAATACTCATCATTGCATAGTACAATTTGATTTTTTCATTACACATTAGCTGTTTTCTTAAACCATGCTTTTCAATATAATGACTTATAAAATAAGGCCTCAGTCCTGCAATGAATTCCAGCCCAAGGGTCTGCCTATGCTTAGCTCATTGCTGGATTGGGGCCGAAGCCTCTCTTCATGAAACTGCTATAATTTGTTATATAAATTTTTTAAACATTATTCTATATTTTATCTTTTTAACTTAAAATCATTAATGGAAATAGTTTTATAAATGTAAATATTTCTCTGCAGTATTTGTAAGCAACATAACACTGCAATGCTATTTAAAGCAAGCAGAATGTCAACCTGGCTAGTCTATTTTCATTGCCCGAAATGACTGAAAAACAAGAAGTAGAACAATTCCTACAACAATCTAGACTTCAATGTGTTTTTTTAATAATGAAGATGGTGTTAGGAACACAGGCACTTGAATCTGTTTTTTGAAACAGCTGGTTTCAGCTGGCCAGTGTCCTTTCTCAGCTCTTGATGATGATGGATATAAATATATTTATTACAGTGATCGATATTTTAAAATCTATGGAAATAAGACTTTTAATTAACAAAGGTCTACTAAAGTAGGCTGTAAGCTCCCTACTCATCTCTTTACTCATTAATAAATTATTTTAATAATGAATGTGGATCTTTATGGCTTCATAAAGTAGTAGCCACTTGTTTTCAATATAAAGCATTTAAAAAAATTATCCTGGAACCTTAAATGCCTACGGATGCTACTATATCTTAGACTAATATGGAATTCTGATATGCTAACAGATGGTCTTGTAGACCACAGTAGTTACAACAGCAAGAAACAACAGTGTGTGAGAGTAATTAGGCACAGTGATTCTGCTGTGGTTTATAAAAGCAAAAAACTTTCCACCAACTTCAGTTCATTAGGTACATATCCTCTGACAGGATCACGACCTCTAATGAACCCAACTGTAACCAATCTTAAACCAAGTATTTTTTATCAGCCTTCCCAAATGAAAGTTGATACATTAATAATACCAAATACCCTACTCATGGACTGATAAAAGGCAGGCGCATGAGTTTGTTAGAGTTATTTGAACTGTTGAATAAAAACACAAAAAGTACTCAAATCAGCTGTAGTTTCCATTTGGACTGCCTGTCTGCAAGTTGGTGATAGCATGTTCTAATTCTGTTGTGTCTAGAAATACTCTAGATGCTTCTTGCAAACATTTTTGTGGTATCTGGATTCCTGCAAACTTTAGTAGGTGTCAGTTTACCCTTTGAGCATTTGTTTTAGGGTATATCTCATGCTGTTTTCTTAGTGTCCTCAACTAGCAACCCTGTTGTGATAAGCATGGCCTGTTCTGTTTGGTTAAAGCCATTTTTCCAGGTGGATCTTGATAGCCAAGATCCACCTGGGAAAGTCAGGAAAAGAAACATCAAACCCCCGCCCCCAACCTTGTTTCTGATTTGGCAGCCTTGGAACTAGCACATTCATGTGTTATGTTTAAAATATAAATAAATACAGCTAAATCAGTTTTACCACATGCATTTAACAGAAACGTAAAACAATCATTAAGAAGATTCAAAAATTGACAAAACTATTCAACTTTTGTTCTCCTTTGCCCTACAAAATCTTTGGAAATCAGATGGACCTTTCAGTGTATCCTGAAAGTCACCAAATCTAGGATCTGGAGGAAGAGGGTTCCAAAGATGACCTTGCACAGGGCACTACTTTTCTGTCAGCTGACATACTCCCAGTGGTGAGCTGCAGCCGGTTCGCAGCGGTTCGCACGAACCGGTTATTAAATTTAGAAGCCCGTTTAGAACCGGTTGTTCCTGGAGGAACAACTAGTTCCAAAAGGGCTTTTAAATTTAATAAAAGCTGTAGCAGCTCCCTACCCTTCCCCTGGCCCCAGCTCACCTCACTCCGCCTCCTCTTCTGAACGCTCCTCTGGCTTCTCCTCCCCCTCCCCAGCTTCCCGCGAATCAGCTGTTCGCTCAGGAAGCCTGGGAGGGCTGAGAAGAAAGCAGAGGCTTCCTGCAGGTGAGTTTGAGCTGGGGCCAAGGCCGGAGGGCGAGGGCACCAGCGGGAGGAGGGCTCCAGGCGCCACATCGCCCCGCGAGGTCGCGGGGGGACCCTGGGGCAGGGCGGCGTGGCGGGGCTCCTGGCCCCCGGGGTCCAGCTGCGACATCGCCGGGCAGGGCAGTGCGGCTCCTGCCCCGGCCCCCGGGTCCTGCCGCGAGCTCGGCCGGGCGGCGCGGCTCCTGCCCTGGCCTCCGGGTCCAGCCGCGACCTCGCCGGGCGGCGCAGCTCCGGTTCCTGCCCCGGCCCCCGGGGCCGGCCGCGCGGCGCGGCTCCGGTTCCACCCCCGGCCCCCGGGTCCGGCCCCGGGGTCCGGCCGGGCGGCGCGGCTCCGGTTCCTGCCCGGCCCCGGGTCGGCCCGGGTCCGCCGGGCGGCTCGGTTCCTGCCCGGGTCTGGCCCCGGGTCCGGCGCGGCTCCGGTTCCTGCCCCGGCCCCCGGGGTCCGGCCCGACGTCAGCCCGGTGGCTCCAGCCCCAGCCCAGCTGGGCCCCCATCTCCAGGCAGCAGGGTAAGGGAGCAGGGAGCGGGTGTTGGAAGAGGGCAGGGGAGTTGCAGTGGGTGGACTAGTGTTGGGGCAGTCAGAGGGCAGGGAACAGGGGGATTGAACGGGGGAAGGGTCCTGGGGGAGCAGTCAGGAAGGAGCAGGGGTTGGATAGGGCAGTGGGGGGCAGTTAGAGGTAGGGATTCCAGGGACAGTCAGGGGACAGAGAAGGGGTGGTTGGATGGGGTAGGGGTCCCTGGGTGCCATCAAGAATGAGAGAAGGGGTTGGATGGGGTGGCAAGGGGCAGTCAGGGGACAGGGAAGGGGGTGGATAGGGCACGGATCTCGGGGCGGGGGCTGTCAAGGAACATGGGGGGTTGGATGGGGCAGGAGTCCCCCGGCGGGGGGGAGGCATGACCCCCCTCCTGGGGTGAGGAGGAGGGAACCGGTTGTTAGTATTTTGGCAGCTCATCACTGCATACTCCCCACCGCCTTAATACATGTAACTGGTTATATACTCTATACGTGACTTCCCCTTAAAATACTCTGGAAATTGCAGCTAGTACAGAATGCAACTGCTTACTATGTAGATTTTGGCATAGGTAGCACATTACATTTATGTACCACCCTCAGCTCCATTTAAGGCTTTTTAATATTTAAAAATGCTTTTAAGTTTGGGCCTTATAGATGTTCAAGGCTATTTTGAGAGAGTCTAGGGAAGCTACCATTAGCTGAACACCTCAATTTTACATTAACAAAGGCATGGCTGACCACAGTGAGGTCCATATTCAGAAAGTCTGCAATCTTCTTACTTAAGAAAATATGTTGGAAAAACGCCGTTGGCAACTACTACTATTTGACCATCCAGATGCAGATCCAATAAGACTCCATGTTGTGAGCCTGAAAAATGGCAGGCATACTTCTGTAAGTGGGGACACTGATATAAGTACCATTTAGGGTTGCCACCTTTCTAATTCCTGGGAATCAGACCCTGAGGCCTCACCCCTTATCCCGCCTCTGCTCCACCTCTCCCTTGGGCCCCACCCCCTTCACTTGCTGGATTGTCTCAAGGACCCGGTCTGTGAAGGCAGTGTAAGGTGCCCTTGAAGTAGCAGTAGCAGTAAACCGGGCACCTGACAACCCTAAATGGCACCCAGACACAGAAGTCAAAAACTGGACTGTCCAGGTAAAAACCAGATGGGTAGCAACTCTAGTGCCATTTCTTCCAGTTGCTTCCCTGACCTATAAGTATCACTTTACCCTTAATCTAAATTTCACACACAGCTAGATGGCTCTAATCCAATTACTGCAATTACTTTTTGATGCTGGGTAAATCATACTCCACCATCTATGTCAGAAGATACACCTCTACCTCGATATAACGCTGTCCTTGGGAGCCAAAAAATCTTACCGTGTTATAGGTGAAACCGTGTTATATTGAACTTGCTTTGATCCACCGGAGTGCGCAGCCCACCCCCCCGGAGCACTGCTTTACCACATTATATCCAAATTTGTGTTATATTGGGTTGCGTTATATTGAGGTAGCGGTGTATGAAGTACATCTGTTGCATGCTAAATACATTTCAGCCCACAGTTGCACTCCTAATAACATCCTATATACCTTGAACAGAAACAGTGACAAAACTGAATACTGTTTGATGTCTGATACTACCCTCTAGGATCTTTCAGAAAGGAAGGAACAGAGCTACTTCCTCACCATTTCCAAGTGGGGCAGATCAAAGTGCACTATGGAACTTTTCATGCACAGCAACAGACTCCATGCAGACACTCCATGTGTGACAGTCTAATCCAGGGATAGGCAACCTATGGCATGTGTGCCAAAGGCAGCACACGAGCTGATTTTCAGTGGCACTCACACTGGCTGGGTCCTGGCCACCGGTCCGGCGGGGCTCTGCATTTTAATTTAATTTTAAATGCAGCTTCTTAAACGTCTTAAAAACCTTATTTACTTTACATACAACAATAGTTTAGTTATATATTATAGACTTATAGAAAGAGACCTTCTAAAAATGTTAAAATGTATTACTGGCTCGCGAAATCTTAAATTAGAGTGAATAAATGAAGACTCGGCACAGCACTTCTGAAAGGTTGCCGACCCCGGTCTAATTTGAGGTAGATTTACACCCCAACTTGCTGCATGCTAACTGTTTATATAAGCAAGCCCTTTATATGTTTTTGCTTGGACCTACTCATAAGTAAGCTACCCTTCATGAGCAACAATATTAGATGAAGGATCCTTCAGATTGGCCTTATCACTAGGAAAGAATCGACCAGTAGAGTCTCTGTATGCTATGCTGCTTCTAAATAAGAGGGCATTTTGCTATGAGTGCCTTCACTAATTCCCTTGGCTAGGGGGAACTATTACTGCTTCTAAAAGTCTCACAGTTATATATCCCAGTTTTGGAAGGAAGCCTGTCCCAGTGAAAGCAAGTCCTTGTAACAGAAGCAAGGTTTACTCTCTGGGAAGGCAGAGGCCTACTGTACATAGGCATTGTGTATTTTTACCCCATCAATGGGTGCTGTGTCTTCATTGTATACTTGGTTGTGCATAACAATCATATCTCAGGTTTTCAGGGAAAGTTTGCTTCCTTGATATCACAATACTGTTCCAACTTTTCTGTACATATTTTTGGTTATTGGAGCCCTCCCATAGAGTTTCCCTTCTATAGCATTCCCATAGTTGGAATGACAAACCTGAATATGATGGAGAAATGAATTTGTTACCTGATTATTTTGCTTCTTGGACTAGTCAGTCTTGTCATCTCATCGCCTCTCTAACTGATATACATCTAAAGTTACATTTCAGTTCAGCTGGGTAAAGGTACATCTCAGGAAATATTAGTCTAATGTTTTAATACTGTTAATCAAAGTTCTTAGATTATGTTTAATCTTTATAAGCAGTCTACGTAGGGGTTTTTGCAGGACGGGAAGCCAAACCTCCATCCTGTGATTGACAGGTCTGATCTGGACCCTGGAGCTGCAGAGCAGAGGAAACCCCATTATAAGAATGGCTTGTCTGCATATAATGGAGAAAATTATTACTCAATAGGCTAAAAATGAAATCTTAACTATAGTGCTTGATGACTATTACAAAAACAGTAACAGACGTAAAACTAGGAAACAGGTTAGGTAATGTTATTGGTTTAGCTGCTATGGGAAAATATCTGAATCTCTGCAGGATTGTTTAAAAAACACAATTTACTTATCTTACTGGTTCTAAGATGGGGGTGGAGGGGAAATAACCGACTATATGATATGTCTTTACCAGCTATAATTGGGTCACTTCTCTCTCTCTCTCTCTCTCACACACACACACACACACACAAATCACTGCTATTCAGACAAAATTAAAATAAATACAGAAAGATGTTACAAGACAGCAAAAATTTGATTCTTCCTTGTCAACTCTTAAGCTGAAAAGTCTGTTTAAACATAATGTATCCCCTTATGTAAGAGTTACACCGTCCTTTAACTGAACAAAAGCTGTTGCATAGCCTTCATCAAATAAAGTTATTCTAGATTTTGTTTTAAAATATGTTGTCTATCATTAACAGAAGACCTAAGGCAGATTAAAACTGTCCTTATTTCCTATTTTGAAGCAATTTAGTTATACTAGTTTGAAACTGTGAAAACTTATGTTTAGCAATAGACTAATGAACATTCTCATATAGATGATACAGATGGAGAAGACCTACTTGGGACTTAGTCCACCTCTACTCTACCCCTAAATAAAGGGCTATTTTCAGCAGATACAGGAATAGAAAGCTAGGTTGAAAACAACGTATCTAGTTCCTCAATAACTCCCCTTTCTAATAGGCTTACCTACTGTCTTACTGGCAACAGTATAAACATGTATTTTCACAGCATAGTCTTACGTTTACCATCTGTCTCCTTTTGATGACCCACCCACAGAGAAGATGGTTTCCTACTTATAAAACAATCTTTTGAGACTTGGAAATTTACTACTTGTGGTCAAGGCTCTTAGGGACAAGAAAGCACAGCTAGTTAACATATTTAATAAAAACTGAGTTTAATGAAGCTGGGAAGAGGACAAAAGAAAGGAGCATTTCCCCTGCTCACTGTTCATCACTTGAGCCCTACTTATACCCTGACTATAACTTTCTCAAACTACATCTTTTAAAATATAGCAAAATAAGGCCTAGTTTGAAACTACCACTAGCCTCTGCACAAAGCAGATACTGAAAGCATCATACCTCAGCTGGTGTAAACTGCTATTGCTCCATTGACTTCAATGGAGCTGACACTGGATATCAGCTTAGGATCTCGCCCCTAGAATCTTATTCTGCATTCGTTCACAAAACCAACTCATATTTTTGCATATTTTACATAAGAGAAACTATTTACCCCCAAAATTACATGAAATTGATGTGTGTCTAGAATATCAACCAGTAATTAAACCACTGAACAGAGATGATATTCATTCTTCTTTTCCCAAACTTTTAAACTTTAAAGATCCAGTTTTATAAAGTGAAGGTGCTCACATTACAGCTCCAAGTTAGATGCACGACTATGTTACAGCTAAAGTATCATAGCGGAATAATCTTAGCAGACATTATTATGGTAAATTAGATTATTGTAATTGCTTTGCTTATACTGATAGACATTTCGAATAAGCACCATTACCATAGTATCTCAGTACTATGTCCAAACTTAGGATAATCTTTTTTCTGTATGATAGAGAGCGGCCTTCTTGTTCCCACCGGGTTTAAGAAAGTGGGGAATGATCTTAAGGTCTATGTTCCAGGAAAAATGTATGGGGGAGGGGGAGAATCTGCCATATTACTGGGAAAAGGCATACTTTGGGTAACCTTACACTGGGCCTTATGTAGCAAGACTCTGACTCATCCTAATTTCTGGTGGTAGCAAATTTCCTTGAGTGAGAAAGCAACATGCTCAGCCCTAAACTACAACATCCCACATTATTACAGATGCTGCAGCAGAATAGAGGAGCAGATGTGATGGAGACAGTTTGACGAAGGCTGAGAGGATGTTTTAAAAACAAAGACTAGGACCTTGAAATGCAGAATCATATAGGGCAAGGATCCAAGGTAGAGTGTGGAGCACTGCTTGTTGAACTAGATACAGTTTCCATATAGACCCCAAGGTCATGTCCAGATAAAACACACTGCAGTAATCCAGGGTGGAAATGATAGATAGATCTCTGTAGTTACACCTGCATTTGAAAGGAGAGGATGAAGTCTCCTGGCTCAGGCCTGGTCTACACTACGTATTTAAACTGAATTTAGCAGCGTTAAACCGATTTAACCCAGCACCCGTCCACACAATGAGGCCCTTTATATCGATATAAAGGGCTCTTTAAACCGATTTCTGTACTCCTCCCCGACGAGAGGAGTAGCACTGAAATCGGTATTGCCATGTCGGATTAGGGTTAGTGTGGCCACAAATCGATGGTATTAGCCTCTGGGCGGTATCCCACAGTGCACCAATTGTGACCGATCTAGAAAGCAATCTGAACTGGCCAGGTAGACAGGAAAAGCCCCGCGAACTTTTGAATTTCGTTTCCTGTTTGCCCAGCGTGGAGCTCTGATCAGCACGGGTGGCGATGCAGTCCCAAATCCAAAAAGAGCTCCAGCATGGACTGTATGAGAGATACTGGATCTGATTGCTGTATGGGGAGACAAATCTGTTCTATCAGAGCTCCGTTACAGAAGACAAAATGACAAAGCATTTGAAAAAATCTCCAGGCTATGATAGACAGAGGCCACAGCAGGGACTCAGCACAGTGCTGCGTGAGAAGCGTAACGGAAAGCCAAAGAATCAAATGGATGCTCATGGAGGGAGGGAGGGGGTACTGAGGACTCCAGCTATCCCACAGTCCCCGCAGTCTCCGAAAAGCATTTGCATTCTTGGCTGAGTTCCCAATGCCTGAAGGGTCGAAAACATTTTCCCGGGTGTTTCAGGGTGTATGTTGTCAATTTACACCCTTCGCCCCCCTCGAAAGAAAAGGGAAAAAAATCATTTCTCGCCTTTTTTCAATGTCACCCTATGTCTACTGCATGCTGCTGGTAGATGGGGTGCTGCAGCACTGAACACCAGCATCCCCTTCCTGGTGGCAGACGGTACAATATGACTGCTATCCATCGTCATCATCAGCCCGTGAGTGCTCCTGGCTGGCCTCGGTGAGGTCGGCCGGGGGCGCCTGGGTAAAAATAGGAATGACTCCCGGTCATTCCCGGCAGATGGTACAGAAGGATTGGTAACTGTCCTCATCATAGCAACTGGGGGCTGAGCTCCATCACCCCCCCCCCCCTTTCATGTCTAAAGAAAAGATTCTGTACTGCCTGGACTATCATAGCAGTGGGAGGCTGCGCTCCTCTCCCCCCCACCCTTTAATGTCCTGCCTGGACTATCATAGCAGCTGGAGCCTGCCTCCCCCTCATTTTATCTCACTAAAAGTCAGTGTTTCTTATTCCTGCATTCTTTATTACTTCATCACACAAATGGGGGGACACTGACACGGTAGCCCAGGAGGATTGGGGGATGAGGGAAGCAACGGGTGGGGTTGTTGCAGGGACACCCCCTAGAATGGCATGCAGCTCATCATTTCTGCGGGATCTCTGGGGCTCTGACACGGAGCAGCTGTGCTCTCTGGTTCTCTAGTACACTTGCCCCATATTCTAGGCAGGACTGACTCTATTTTTAGACAAAACAGAAAGAAGGGAATGACCCAGGGAGTCATTCCCATTTTTGTCCATGCACCTCCGGCCGACCTCAGCGAGGCCAGCCAGGAGCACCCATGACAGCAGCAGACGGTACAAAAGGATTGATAACCGTCATCGCCAATTTCCAAATGCAAACGGTGCAAAATGACTGATAACCATCATCTCATCGCCAATTTACATGGCAGACAGTGCAATAGGGATGGTAATTGTCTCTGCTACCTTGCAAAGGCAAATGAATGCTGCTGTGTAGCACTGCAGTACCGCCTCTGTCAGCAGCATCCAGTACACATACGGTGACAGTGACAAAAGGCAAAACAGGCTCCATGGTTGCCATGCTATGGCGTCTGCCAGGGCAATCCAGGTGAAAAAGGGCACGAAATGATTGTCTGCCGTTGCTTTCACGGAGGAAGGATTGAGTGACGACATTTACCCAGAATCACCCCGTGATTCTGCCCCATCATGCATTGGGATCTCAACCCAGAATTCCAATGGGCGGGGGAGACTGCGGGAACTATGGGATAGCTACGGGATAGCTACCCACAGTGCAACGCTCTGGAAATCGATGCTAGCCTCGGTACATGGACGCACACCACCGAATTAATGTGCTTAGTGTGGCCGCGTGCACTCGACTTTATACAATCTGTTTTAAAAAACCGGTTTCTGTACAATCGGAATAATCCCGTAGTGTAGACATACCCTCAGTAAAGATAAAAGGCATTTCTGGCTGCTGCTTCTGTTGGATAGTCCAGGAGTAGAGTTGACGCCAACAGGACTGAGAGACTGCATAACACCTTGAGGTCGCAGCTCCTACTACTTCCTTGAAATGCTTTTCTCTGCTTCTAACCATCACTTCAGTCTTCCTAGACTGAATCTGACCCATCTTTTTTTCCCCATCTAAGGTCTTGGCTACACTTGGAAGTTACAGCGCAATAAAGGAGCCCCGGGCCCAATAGCTCACTACCCGTCCACACTGGCAAGGCATGTACAGCGCTCTGACTCCATGGCTAAAGACCAGCTGGTACTCCACCTCAGCGAGTCGAATAACATTTGCTGTGCCCCGGCTGGAGCGGCATGGCGCCAGTGTGAACGAGGTGTTGCATTACTGCGCTCTGATCGGCCTCCGGAAATGTCCCATAATCCTCTTAAGTCAAGTGGCCACTCTTGTCTTTGTTTTCAATTGCAACAAGAATGCGGATATGCCCTTTGAAAGCTCCATTTCTGACAGCCGGCTGCTTATCTGCCCCGAGACAAAGCAACCATTAGTGTGGAATGCTGTGAGTGAGAGAGAGAGGCAGGAGTGGGGGGGAGGTCTGCTGCTGTCAGAACTTACAAGACAGCATGCTGACATGCTCTCAGCCCCCACAAAACCCACTCTCCCCCCCCCCCACATACACACAACACACTCCCTGTCACACTCCACCCCCATTTGAAAAGCACGTTGCAGTCACTTGCATGCTGGGATAGCTGCCCATAATGCACCGTTCCTAATGCCGCTGCAAGTACCACAAATGTGGCCACAGCAGTGCACTTGAAGCTGTCAATGTGGACAGACTGCAAGGCTTTCCCTACTGCACTCTATGATGGTGGGTTTAACTCACAGCACTCTACATCTGTAAGTGTAACCATGCCCTAGGTTCCAATTTACTTCAGACATTGGAACAGCTGGGAAATGGCACTCTCTCCTGTTCAGCAAGATATCCTTAGAGATGAGTTTAAGCACAGTAGGCTATAGTGGCTTCTTCCATTGAGGAAAATGGATATCTTAAACTTTATGGGCCCAGTACATATTTCCATGTACTTGTAAATTTCCAGGATGTAAATGATCAATTCCTCATTGTCAAATCTTCAAAATACTTCTACCTTTTATCAACAGTATTTCTTACAAATATATATTTATTCAATTGGCAAAAGAGATCTCCCTTACCATTAAAAGAAATGTCTGAACAAATGACATCCGCAAAATACATTCTCAAACATAAAATTCAATTACAACAAAAAAACATTTTGACACTGATCGTTTAAGAAAGCAATGTAAAATGTACTCATAAAATGTTCCATTTTCAGATTACTTTTAATAAAGCCAAGCAGACAAAACTATAATTAAATTTATTTTATCTGAAAATATATCTAACATTAGATTGCACCATTTGGAAGCAACTTATAGAGACATTTTGGATGAGAACAGAAGGGAAGGAGGAATTTATTTTGTCATCCTTATTGAACTCCAACTACTGAGAGACAGACATAAGAAATGGCTTGCGCACGCACAGCTCTACTAAAGAGAGAGTATTTTTAAACAACTCAATCAAAATAACAATTTTAGCAAAAAGATTAGCTGCCCAAATTACTGACTCCATTCATATTTCTTTCCTGGGCTCCTTTATGATGACAAACATCATAAAACTGAAAATTTTGAAATACTATTGAATTAATACTAATACAGCTCATTACAGCGTTTGAGACCTGTAATCATTTTACGTTAAAAGTTGCTATAAATGCCCCACCACTTCACACTGGCCTAGATCACAGTTTTATTAAACAGGCATATTGCATTTAACAAAAAACATTAAAATGACTTGTCAGTTTTTTCTACAGGCCAATAAGTTACACTATCTGCTGATTTGAACTGGGTCACGGTTTAAGGAGTAAAGACCATTTTGGTCTGTCTGTCTCACTCATCACTGTTTCCAGGTAGGCCCTCTTGATCCTTCATTTGTATGTCATAAGTTATTTTGCTATTAATCACAAAGCCCTTCTTCACCGGCCAACTATTTCCCCACATTCATTATTTATTGTTATTTTAAAAAAATGAGTTAAGTCACATAGGTAGTAATTATTTCTGCGCATAAAGCATAGAGAAGGGGACATGTGGCTAAAACAGTGCTTTATTGGAGCACGGCAGCAAAGCATTTTTTTGCTATGACTATAGTAATGTTATCCAAAGGTGCCTTTTATTAAATTTAGTGAAAGTGACGCAAGCAGCAGTGACTACAATTATAAAAATAAGCAAATAAGCGCAGTGCTGGTTTGCTGAGTTAGATTTAGGGGTATAGGCTGTAGACAGCTCTTCCACCCCCTCACCCAGGGACTCTGTCACCACTAACCCTGGCACTATTTTTAGCTCAGCATCTTATTTCCAGTAGACATCTCCCTAGTCTCCAATCAGTTCTACACCTGCAAGTGTTAAGAGATTTCCTTTTCACTCTAGCCTGACATCTGGGAGTCAGAAAAAAAACAACCCCCAAAACACAGGTTAACCCAAGTCATTCAACAGGAATAGGTTAAATTCCTGAAAGGCCAGGGTCCCCACACACAGCTGTGGATGAGGAGACATGGGCCAGTGCATAAGATTTGCTTCACTTCTCCCCCCCAGACCAGGCGCCGCTCATCTGTATGGTAACAGTCCAGTCACAGCGACAGCTCAGGCCTGCACTGTTCTAGCTGGCGTCCCCCGACGCTGAGCTAGTGTCTGACACAGGCTCTCCTGCTGTCTAGCCCTGTGTGCGCGCTGCTGGGCAGCTGAAATGGCTTCAAAGCCGGAGAGGGGAAAGCTGGGGGCTGCCCCAGCAGCGAGATGACAAAACTCAGCGGTGTCCCCCTGAACCACAACGAAACAGGCATCGCATGTACTCATTTCCCTGCCGCTGCGGGGGGCCTGCGGCTGCAAGGACCTGGTCTCCCGCGAGGCGGGGGTGTAACACTTGGGCCGCGTTTCAGGTGTTGCGTTTAGGGTGCGGGTGCGGGGGGTGGCCTGTGATACGCAGGAGTCGGGCTGGACGACGGGGTGCCGCCTTCTGGCCTTAATATCTCACCATAGCTGACGCTCTACTGGGGACTGGGGGACGGCGCAGCCAAGGGTGCGACAGGGGGAGCCCCGGGAGAGGGGAAAGGGGAGCCCCAGCTGGGGCTCACGGCGGAGGGGAGGCGGGCTGGGGGCAGCGGAGCCAGGCCCCGCGGCGGAGAGGAGAAGGGGGAGCCGCAGGACGGGACAGAGGCACAGGGAGGAGAGGAGTCGGTCTGGGCATGGTTTGGGTGGGGAAAACCCTGCGCCGTGCGCCCGGGCTGGGAGAGCAGCGCCCTGGCTGCGCGGAGCGGGGGCCGCGCCGATCCCGCTGAAGTTTTCTGGAGGAGTTTTACGCCCCGCGGAGCGTCTTACCTGTGGGTCCTGCCCGCGGCTCCGGCTCACGCTAATCCCGAGGGCTGGCTGGCTGCCTGGCTGGAGAGCGGCGGCGGCGCGGCTGTGGCTGCTGCTGAGCGCCCCTTGGCTGCCGCCGCTGCCTCCGGCTCTGCAAGTTTCCATAAAAGTCCTGGTGCGCAGCCCGCGCCCGCATTCCAGGCGCGCCCGGCCCGGCTGCAGCTGTCCCGACGCTGCCGCTGCCGCCGCGGCCCCCTCCCCTCCGGCACAGTCCGACTCAGCGCGCCTGGGGCAGAGCCAAGCCCCCGGCCGCGCCGCATGGGGCCAGCCCGCCCAGCCACGGCGGCGGTTATTTCGGGCTGGAAGCGCCACCGGCTATAAATAACCCGGGGCTCCCGGGAGCAAAGCGTTCCCGGGCCGGCTCCTCTTGAAGGCGGGGAGGGGAGGTGACCCAAGGAAGCCTGGCAGGTGAGACAAGCACGGGACCAGTGCAGCGAAACAGACCGTGCCGTGGCCAAGTGGCACCTGCCATGCTGGGCAGAGGTGAGGCCGTGGCAGGTAGATATACCCAGGGCGCCTCAGGTATTTGGAAGGCACCTATCACCTTAGTGTCGTCTAAGCAGTCAGAAAATACTCACCCCCAGCAAGCCTTTCAAGGGGCCTCTTCCCACACAAAGTTCTGCACCAGGACACGCAGAGATCACTCACTGGTGTATGCTTTGTGAGCAACTGCGCTCTGGGCCTCAGGCCCTAAAGCCCTGGGGCATTTTATAGCATTGAGCCCATGAAAGCAGACAGCTAATAATAGTATGTGACAGTTAACTGTGGTGGAGTGGGGAAGAGTCCGGCCAGTGCCAGCTCTATAGAACTAAGTTGGCTTCCTAATGAAGTATATATAAATTATTCCAAAACAGGCATTTAGGGAACAGATGGTCCCTAGCTTCCTTGCTCTGGAAATTAAGAACGTTTCTGTGCTAGATACACAAATATAACTTAAAAACTTAAATACGAGTTATCTGTTGTACTGGGCTTAGTACAGTGGATTCGACTTGGTTGCATACACCTTGGAATAATAAATGATAGTGCAGGTGGCAGTTTGAACATCAGACTGGAAACAAGACATAGTTTTTTAATTACTGAAAGTAATTAACTGGTGGAACAATTTACCAAGGGTTGTGGTGGATTCTCCATCATTGAATTTTAAATGAAGATCAGATGTTTTTCTAGAAGATCTGCTCTAGGAATTATTTTGGGGAAGGTCTAGAGCTTATGCTATATAACAGGTCAGACTAAATGATCACAATGATCACTGTACTCTCTGGAGATTTAAAAAGGAAAAAAAAAGTGAGCAAGGCAGGGACACACAAATTCCTCATCCTTTCCTCACTCAAGTGGCTGAACCAATGTCTCTGGGTTAAAATGAAGATGGGATGATTTAACTTGACTTCTTTTTAGATAGCTATGAGCAATTTGAAAGAGAGGGTTAAAATAAAATGTCCTGTGACCTTGTGTTATAGGGTACTGTCTGGGTGTCTACAAGAATTAGATGGGAAAGTACCATCTATTTAGGTTGTTAAAATGATGCTTTTTGCCCCACAAAACTATTTATAATGTACCCATCACTGTGGAATCTGAGAACTTTAAAAAATATTAGTCATCTTTGCTCCTCCTTTCTACTAACAAATTAAATTAAATTAATGGAGATATCCTATCTCCTAGAACTGGAAGGGACCTTGAAAGGTCATTGAGTCCAGCCCCCCTGCCTTCAGTAACAGGACCAAGTACTGATTTTGCCCCAAATCCCTAAAGGGGCCCCCTCAAGGCTTGAACTCGCAACCCTGGGTTTAGCAGGCCAATGCTCAAACCACTGAGCTATCCCTCCCCCTGAAGTATGATGGCTTAGAGCAGGAGGGGGTGTCAAACTAACTGAGAGGAGATCACTGGATTCCATATCAATTTATGGTCCTGGATATAAATTCATAACTTCATATACTACTCAATCTAGACACTAATGTCAGGGAAGGTTTGTATAAGGGAAAAATATAGTTTATGTAGTAACTACACTTATTTATAACTTATTCATGTGCTGTTATTATTCAGTGAGAAAACCCACTTTCCTTTAGGCCACCTGTTTCTGCTCTTTTTCTTTGCATGCATTCTCTGTTCTGTCCTTCAGCTTTCTTTCCTTGCAGCAACTTGCAATTCTCATCCCTTGAAGGCTTCACTTCCATCCCTTTTCCCATTAGCTGTTAATTTTATTGTTGTCAACTCTTAACAGAGGACAGGAACATTCACACCTCAGTCACTGCTTCAGACTCTCACATAGGGTATGGCTACACTTACAAATCTGCAGCGCTGGTAGTTGCAGCACTGGTCGTCCAGCTGTGCAGGGCCAGCGCTGGTGTGTGGCCACACTCACAGCTACCAGCGCTGCAGTGTGGCCACATTTGTAGCATTTGCAGCGCTGTTGGGAGTGATGAATTATGGGCAGCTATCCCAGCATTCAAGTGGCAGCAACATGCTTTTCAAAAGAGGGGGGTGTGGGGCAGTGTGACAGGGACGGGGGGGGGGGGAGAGAGAGAGAGTGGATTTTTGGAACCGACACTGGGCAAAATCAGAAAATTTTCCCACCCCCTTACTGTTAACTGCAAACAACCTGCATCCAACATACTCTTTCCCCCCTCTGCCCCCTCCCCCGTTTCTCTCAAGCAAAGCAAACACTCAACCCCTGCAGGGGTTATCTCATTTCATTGTTGACAGTAGTTACAGATTAATGACAGCAAACAGGAGCTATGTTTGAAGCAGCTCCCGGTGCCGGTGCCGGTGCCGGGCTCGGAGCTCCGAATTGACAACAAAACAAAGAGAGGCTGCATAACAAAACAAAGGGAATAATTTAGTTAAAAGCATTCTGGGATACTCCTTATACCCTGGAGGCCAATAACAGCGCTGGTGAGTGTCCACAGTTGATGACCAGCGCTGCAGAACCAGCGCTGCAACCCTTATACCCCAAGCAGACCTGGGTGTACGGCCAGCGCTGCAGCCAGGGAGTTGCAGCGCTGGTTGTGCCCTGCAAGTGTGGACAGGGTGTAATTGCAGCGCTGGAAAGCCTCTACCAGCGCTGCAACTTGCAAGTGTAGCCAAGCCCATACACTGATATTGCCTTACACTCTGTAGTCTAAGGTGCCACAAGTACTCCTGTTCTTTTTGCGGATACAGACTACCACGGCTGCTACTCTGAACTCTGTAGTAGTGCACCCTCACCTCGTAAGTGCCATCTCATTTCTGACTGAAGTGGCCTCGTCTCTAATGCCCCCCTACTGAGCTCTTCCTTTGACCTGCAGAGGTTTCTCCCAGCCTACTTCTTCCCCCAAATCCCCTCTTGATGTTCAGTGGTTTGGCTCTCCAGCCATGTCACATAAAAGTCTAAACCTCTTCCAGGCTACCACAAACAAATAAAATAAAAATCAAAAGAAGTCTTCAAACTAATATCCTTCCATCCCTCTGAAGCTTCATTGTAGTTCCCTTATTGACTTTACCTCAGGGCTTCCGCTGCAGGAACCTAACCTGCTCCTACGTTCTTCCTCCATTGTTTCCTAGCTATTAAACCCTTTACCAGGGCTACTCTCTGCTAGAGAGACCTGTCTCCTCTGCAGGTACTCTCCAACCAAGCTTCTTCTTGCCTCCTGGCCAAAGGAAGCAGACCTATTAATTACCCCCCAGGTGCAAAGCATGACTAATTGGGGTTCTTTCTCTTGCCTTGCAGCTGCTGGGGGTTAAGCCCCATCAGACACTCCAAGGTCTATGAAGGTCTGTCATGCCACTTACATTCATGACATGGTCTAGATCCTACCTCCAGGCTATGTTTGTCATTCTAGGTCTAGATCTTTTCTTCACCTATGTTTTGGTTGATAGAAAAAGGAGTAATAACTTTTGAACTACGGGACTAAACGACACCAATTTTCTGTTAGGCTTTTGCTAGATCATCAGTTTACCATGCTGAAAATCATGTGTGGGGATTGTTTAATGTGTAGAATTAAACAAAAAATTCAGTTTAAATTAATGCACCTAAATGAAACATGTCCTAATAGTTTCTGCTTCCCTGCTTTTTCATTTAAATATTTAAATTTAAAAAAGAGTTTGAGAAGAAAACCCCCATACCTACAAGTTTAATTGGTGCCAAAGCTGGCTGCAAATAAAATATTGGTATATTAAAGTACACACGTTACCGGAAAACCTAATTAAAATTTAGACACATATGTAAGGAAGTATTGGAGTAGATATGCATCAGGCTGGTCCAACTACATATAATGAATGAGCGTTAGAGCAAATATATAGTAATGTTTTGCTTTATATATGGAAATTCATTGTATAACTCAAAATGAGAATTATTTTTCTTCTAAAGTGTTTTCATTGAATTGTTATATTTGATATAACCATTTCATTTAGGCAGTAGACAGTTCACCAGTATGCTTACCATTAGTCAACTTGAGTTGATACATGTTTAGTTTGTAAAAACTAAAGACTACATAAGTGAAGTAGAATAATCATTAACATATTAAAAGTGAGATTTCAACTAAATCACAGCTAATATAAATATCATAATTCTTGTATCGTTTAATGTTTGACTGACCTTAGCAGTACCATATGGCTTTTGCATGTAACTTGCTCCAACTAGCATCGAAAGTTGCATTCAAAAGTAGCATGTTTGAACAAATATATTCAGTTCTGATATTTCATTATGAAACACTACATATAAACTACTGTAGTGAAGTAGGAGACATACCATAAATGCTGAAGTGTAACTTTGGCATTCCTGCTTCCCAGGATAGCAGGCACAGGTAGAAAGCACTTCAGATATATGTTGCTGGTTAGCAACCGATCTTCTTTATGTACTTTCTTCTAGGCAACTATGCAAATGATTTAATTTCTGTGATAGAAGCAGCCAGCTGCAGGATGAACTAGAAAGAAAAAAATTACAGTCCAGAATAACTGCATCCATGAACACTGACTCCTTTTCTCCAAATTTGTATCCATTTTCATCAGCACAGTTTATTGGAAGTCACATGATAAATACTACTTGCTACATACTATCTGAAGCACACAGTGGTGACCATCTCGCTGAAAAACAAGATGGTGACTACATCAGAACAGGAAACATGTGAACCTGATTTAGAGCCTAATCCTAATTCTGCGGGATGCTGATTACCACCAGCTTCTACAGGTTTAAAAGGATTAAAAATTAATATATTTAATGTTTATCTATTTTCTACATCAGTGGTTCTCAAACTGTCGGTCAGGACCCCTTTTTAATGGGGTTGCCAGGGCTGGCATTAAGACTTTGTGAGTCCCAAGGCCGAAGCCCTGCCACCCAGGGCCAAAGCTGAAGTCTGAGGGCTTCAGCTCTGTGTGGCGGGGCTCAGGTTACGGGCCCTCTGCATGGGGGGGAGGGGGAAGGGTCAGGTTTTGGCTTTGCCTCCTCCCCGCCCCCACAGGGCCACAGGGCTCAGGCGTCATTCCCCCATCCTGGGGTCGTGTAGTAATGTTTGTTGTCAGAAGCGGGTCATGGAGCAATGAAGCCTGAGAACCCCTGTTCTACACCACTTTAGATTTAAAAATAATTGAGAGAAACAAGGTGGGTGCAGTAATATCTTTTATTGGACAAACTTCTGCTGGTTAAAGAGACAAGCTCTTGAGTACCACGGAGCTCTTCAGGTCTTCTTCAGCTCTCTGGTGCTCAAAAGCTTGTCTCATCTCACTCATATTGTTTTTCCTCTCATCCTGGGGCCAACATGGCTGCAACACTGCATATTAACAATAATTGTTTCATTAATTTTTCTCTATTTTGCATTTTTTAAAATACAAACTGCAGTTTTCTCATAAAATAGACTATTCAGTTTCCAGTCAATTCTACATTTATATTATGCACAAGCACAATGGGTTGCACCTACCAATAGGGGCATATTTGTTAGTAGGGTGGGAAAAACTGGGTCCATTAGAATTTAAAAGAAGACATTTCTATTGAACTTTGGTTTTGTAAAAACTAATTTCCACATCCCCATCAGTAGTGTTAGGTGGCAGTGTTCTAATGGAGGGAGGAAAATGGACAGGGCTTCCTTTGACATCATCCCAGCTGGTGAGGTTGCTGGGTAGAGCATGCTGTTTCCTTAATACTTCCATTCCCAGTTTGATTCTTAATTAAATATCTCATTATTCAGTATAATTCAGTTTTATACATCACAATAAATTGTTAAAATGTGAATTTCTGGAACTGTGTGCCTAGGGAAATGAGCATCTTTCTTTTGAACTAAACAGGAAAGGTGAAAGATTCCACACACTAGCTGAAAATACTCTTTGGAAAAAATACATATTGTGAGATGCCAGCTTATGTGCCTTGAAACAAGACAGATCATCAACAGTTTTTGGTATCTGTATTACATATACACATCAAATATAATTCTGGTTTTAACAATATTTCAGTTGACATTTCATACAGATTCACAAGTAATAACAACACCCTTCTTATATTCAGAATTTTTATCTTTATCCAGGATTTTACCCAATATTTTGAGATTGGTTTTTGCAATAGAAGCAGAAATATATTTAATGAAATACAATTCCAGTTTCTTTACATATTCCAAACTAGAAACTTTTAGCTACAAAGCTGCAGAGTTATTTGTAATTATCCCATATTAAGTTTATTATATATGCAACAGTTTCTCTCAATGTTGTGGCTGTTTTATGTCACACTGCTGGTGCAAAAGCAGTTCAAAAGCAGCCTGAAAGCCAGTGAGGCCAGCCATGGAAAGATCACTTCAGTTTGATATACAGGATCCTGCACCATCTTTACTCCTGATCACTAGTGTAGGGAACGTGGCCAGGGAAAAGGGACTTGGCTACAAGCTCTCTGCACCCTGGTGATCCCCTGCTACTGTACTGGACCATATGGCAGTTGGCAGCCAGCACAAGTTACAGCAACCTGAAAGCTGCTCTAATATATGCTACGAGACCAAGAGAGCACAAAGCACATTTTGTCCACATCTAAGGATCCGGGCCAGAAAGTGCAGAGTAAAGAGAGTAGCTACTAAACCACTTACAATCTAGCATATGGTGATAATAGTGCTTGTAGTCTGCATTAGCAACTACTGTCAAGAAGTCACAAATGCAGGTGCCAGCACATTAAGATGCTACAGATTATTCCATATTTTTATATATATAAAAATAAAATGTTTTAATCTGTTTTCCTTTAAAAACTGAATTGTGGAAGAGCACATTAATAAAAAAAAATCTTAGCTCTCTTTTGTTTTTGGACTATAATGCAACATTAAACTTAACACTTTCAGCTTTGGAGCCTTAAGTATCAGAACCTGGAACTCTGTAATCTAAAATGTTATTTTGAAAGCTAAACATTTATTCTATTATGTGTATCACTCAGATGCTGAAATACTCTATTCTTATAAAGTACCATAAAAAGAGTCTTTGGGGATTCTCTCAAAGGGATACCCACGAAAAAGTTTTTCCTTAAACTTTTTATTCTGAATTCAAGACAAGACTACACAAAAGATTCCCTGATCTGAGCACCAGTGTGAACAGATACACACACTTACCAAAACTCATATATAAAGTCCTCTCCCAAACCAAAGGTTGGCTTTTTGAAAGGAAAAGACTGAGACTGATTTAATTGAGAAACAACATGTCTTTAGGTTTTATCATACAGCCTTACTTTAAAATATAGTTAAAATGCTACATTTGAACCAAGAATTATACTAGTTTATTCATAACTGCATTGTTTTAAAAACCTAGAAAGATGAGTTTTAAACCAATTAATTAACCTGAAAAAACTGTCATTACTTTTAGAATATACCAAATAGTGATCTCACACTAGTGATTTCAAATGTCAACCTCAGTGATGATGTATTTACATATTTTAAGCCAACACCAATTAGCATTGAGTTTTTCATGTTATTTTCACCTGCCCAAATGGTGACTGCATTTACTCCATTATGTTTCAATACAAAATGACTGCTTACATACACGAACACAATTTTAGGGCGTAGTTAAATATTTTGTAAAGTTTTTTTTTTTTCCTTTTTTTTTGCAGGTGTATCACATAATAAGTTGAAAGACGTGTATACCTTGGCTGAAACACTTCCTAGACAAAGTACATTGCAGAGTTTGTACTGAACATTTCATATAATAAGGTTTAAAGACAAACTCATCTAATATCTCCATATACCACATATCACATAATATCTGTGGCAAATGTACAGTATTTTATAAATAAATTTTACCCAAATATTGCAGAAAAAAAACTTTGGGGTACATTATATATAAATACAGAGACAGCTGAGCTGTGATTTTTAATTTAGGTATATATACTGTAATATGCTCACCAGTTCTTTTCCTAAAATTTTTTTTTAATCTCCCTGAGTCCATTCCATATTTAGCAACACAGTTACATTTTCAGATGTTTGCTCAAAAATAGCAATGACAGCACTGGAGGGGGAAAAAAGGCAAGGTGCACTCAATTTAGGTTTTTTTTTAAGCTTATTGTACTTTTTCTTCCAAAAGCCCATTGGCCATGATGTGTCCATGACCATTTATGCAATCACTGACATGCCTTAGTGAATCGGCTCCAAGGTAGGCCATTAAAAGTTCAGTGCGACGCATTAGCAATTGCATAAGATCTTCAGCTAAATTTTCCATAGTTGAATATCGCACCTTTTCAAAGTCAAAAATGTCTTTGAGGAAGTAAAGAACTTGATCCTAGTGGATAAAAAAGAAAAACCTGTATTTACTTATAGAAATGTATAGAGTTTTGTTAAATATTACTTATACAATGTTATATATTTTTCCTCATTTACATGTAATCTTTCTGAAGCACACATAAAATATGCACACAGATTTATTGGGCAATTTCTTACCGTGTCTAACTACCAACATTCATTTACTAACTCTCTTGACTGTTTGAAAAAAAAAACATTAAAAATAGACACTGTCAGGTAGGTTTATGCTCCAAAACCAACCTAATATGAATAGAAATGTTCATGATTAATATTTTTCTTAAGAAGTTGCACTGAGCTGAAGTGTTGGAAATAAAAGCCAAGAAAACTTCAAGCACTTTGCTAGTGCATGGAAGAACAAGAAAGGGAACAGACTATAAATAAGTAAAATTGACCAATCTAGTTTCACTGTTCGCACATAATGAAATGCAAAAATTAGACCAATGCCATAAATAGTGAATTGCAAATTCTAGCCCTAATGTTGCAACCACTTATGTATACTAGTAGTCTCATGACTTCAGCTGGATTACTCATGTACAAAGTGTCACACAGACTCAGAAGTGTTTCAAGACTGGGGAGCCTATGTTCTGAAAATTCTTAGTGTGTTAATAATTTAGAGCAGGGGTGGGGAACCTCCAGCTTGCTTTTTAATTTAATCTGGCCCACAGCAAGTCAACACGCTGCGGGGTGGAAAGCCCAAGCCTCGGCACTCCACACACCCTCTGCGGGGCTGTGTGTGGCCCGCGACTGAGCCTGTACCCCTACCAGCAAACCCAACCCACTTCCCCAATTTCAAAACCGCCCTAAACATACCCTAACTCCCTCCCAGAGCCTTCACTCCCACCCGCACCCCAACCTCCTGCCCCAGGTCGGAATCCCCTCCTGCACCTTAATGCCCACCCAGATCCCACACCAACCCCTCGCCCCAGCCCTGAGCCTCCCTCAGCCAGAACCCTCACCTCCTCCCACACCCCAACCTGGACCCTGCTCCTGCACCCTGAACCTCTCATTTCTGGCCCCACCCCAGAGCCTAGGGGAAGCCCTGAGCCTCTGCACCTTCCTCCCCGTCCCACAGGGCTCCATGTGGCCCATGACTGACTTTTCTGGGGTCAATGGCCCCTGATAGAAAAAAAGGTTCCCCACCCCTGATTTACAGTATAATTAGCAACATAGGTAGGGACTGTTTTTGTAGTATGGGGCAAATTAATCCCTGTTATTTGTGGTACTGGGCTACATTAATCTCTGGTATAACAACTGAAAATAATCAGGATGAATATTGCCTAGCAAAGATTTTTTTATATAAATTATTTTTATCGTAATGGTGTCCCTTTAAGTATGATCCTCCTATCTGATAGGTGCTTTTTTATGTTAGATAAATTATCATTACAAAAAGGATCCATACCTTAAAGAAGCAGCATAAATCATAAAGAGAGTTTCTAGGTCCCAAAAAGCCCCATGCCAAAACAGGACTGACATGCTCACAAATGGCATAGAAGTGTGCAAAAAACCCATCAGGTACCTGGTGATGTAAGAAGTAGAGAAAGAAGTTATTTTTCTCAGTATAAATCCCTATTATATCAAATTAAGGCATTACAGACGCTCCCCGACTTATGCAAGTGTTTCGTTCCCGAACGCCTTTTGTGATTCGAATTTTGTGTAAGTTGGAAACGTATACCCGACAATTACGCAAAAAAAAAAAAAAAAAAGGAAAGAACATCTATTTCTAGCTTACGGAACTTTTTCTGTAAGTCAGTCAGTCTCTGGTAATTAGCCAAACTACTCATTTAAAATTACATTAAGTATCAGAGGGGTAGCCGTGTTTGCTGCTTTTACAGATCCAGAAAGCTCATGCTCCAAAACGTCTGTTAGTCTATAAGGTGCCACAAGACTCTTTGCTGCTTTTAAATTACATTGTATATCAAGTAAGTGGAAGAATTGTTAAAAGTTTTCAACTTCGGCAGTATTTTAGAATATAAACATTTTGAAGGAATCTTGATGTAATATTGATATTCATACATTAATAATTTAAGGCTAGATGAGACCATCAAATCTAGTCCAGTGGTTCTCAATTTATTTACCACTGTGGGCCAGATATGCAGCTCTCTATATGTTATGTGGGCCGCATCCACACAATGTATATATACTATCTGTATGGCCCTGAGGCTGTCACATGGGCCATAGCTGTGTGCTCATTGTGTGGCAAGTGGCCTGCGGGTTGAGAACCACTGATCTAGTCTCATACTCTTATATAACACACATCATAGAATTTCATCTTGTTACATCAGGATTGTTTGATTAAATCATCTTTCTGAAAGGCATCCTGTCCACAGCTTCTTTCACTAACTTGTTCCAATGGTTAATCATTCATTGATAAAGTTAGATCTTGTGTCTAATTTGAGTATGGCTGGCTTTAACTTTCTTGCTATGACTTTCTCCACTAGATCAAAGAGCCCTTTAGTACCTGGTATTTTTTTCCTTGGAA
Organism: Mauremys reevesii; assembly: GCF_016161935.1. Classification (NCBI taxonomy): domain Eukaryota; kingdom Metazoa; phylum Chordata; order Testudines; family Geoemydidae; genus Mauremys; species Mauremys reevesii. The sequence continues at coordinate 84,837,760 of NC_052630.1, forward strand.
GGTACATACACATCATCACCAAATCATCTCTTGGTCTTCTTTTTTATAAACTAAACAGAGGGTTGGCCAGGGGCTTGAACACAGGACCCATGTTGGCAGTCAGGGCAGTATTAAGGTCCCATAAGGGAATCGTCTCTTTCACAGACAGTTGTAGACAAATCACTCCCATTAGGCATCTCACCACCATGGGGTTTGAGAAAACTGACTTCCCTTTGATGGGTGGATGAAATGCCAAGATCGCTGCTAACCTTCAATGGACTGAGAGACAGACCAAAAGACTGAAAATGTAACAGGTACTCCACAATGTCCTGAATGTACGCCAGCATTGGCTGAATTCCCCAAGCAAGTAACAAACTGAAAATTGCTTACACTTGGCCAAATAAGTCTCACTAGTAGAAGGCTTCCTGTTATACACCTGTCCAACAACTTCCAAACTTCATTCCTTCTGCTCATCTAGCCTTGCAAGCATCCATGCCATGAAATACAGTGTTGAGTGCTGGATGCAAAACATGACTATGGTGTTGAGTCAGTAGGTCAGGATGAAGAGAGAGAGATATGGGAGTCTGAACCAATAGACTGAGTAGGTCAGAGAACCAACATTGCCTCAACCAAGGTGCAGCAATGAGAATTAGTATGGCATGATCCCACTTCAGCTTGAGAATGACCTGTGGGATGATTAGCATCAGAGGGAAGGCATACATCACATTCAATCCCCAGTTAAGGTGGAAGGCATTGGTTAAGGAGCCTGGACTGAGACCCGTTTGAGATTAAAATTGATGGCACTTCTTGCTGTCTCTCATTGCAAACAGATCAATAGCTGAAACACCGTATTCTATGAAGATGGACTTCAGCACAGTGGACTTTAGAGAGCACTTGAGTCTAGGAGAAATTCCAGCTGAGGTGATCTGCCAAGTGATTCTGGACTCCAAAGAGACCTAGCAGACTCCAAAAGGGTTTCATTTATTTGGAGATCAACTCTCCCTGGAGCTGAGGGCTGAAGGATACCTGCAACTTGTGTGTGTTCTCTTGTATGTACTTGGCCGGGATCCCAAGGTGTAAGATAATATGCCTGAGATGGTCCTAGTATGACCTGAAGTCCTCAAGCACTGATGAGGAAGAGTTTGGTATTGCAGAGTCATCCAGAGAGGAAGAAGAGTAGTGCAGGGCCAATAGAAGCTGTTGTAGGGGGCAGGTTCCTGCATGAGAGGGTCAGTCTGGACCAGCTCAGGAAGAATGACCTGTAACAGAGGTGGCTCAGGAATAGAGACTGCAGCTGGAATTGGCAAGCTTGCCCTGGACTATATCAAAGAGTGGGATCTTCTAGACTGGGTACATCCCAACAATTCCAAGGAGGTAACTGGGAATAGAGGTAAGGCATTGGTGGCCAGTGGGTACTAGGCCAGGACCCCTATCCCTGCTGCAGGAATAGTGTCAATCCTGGTACCAATGATGATCTGAGGTGCTTCGAAGGTAAAAGAGAAGAGGAAGACATCCCTGAACCAGATCTCAAGAAGCCCTGGGAGTCAGCTGGTGGGAATAGAGAAGCCTCTTCTGATGGAGCAAACAAACCATCAGCCTTGTCTGACATCTAATATGAAGAACTCATCAGTGTCAAGGATGAATGAGTGATCAACACCATTGGTATCAGGAGAGGCATCAACCATTAGCCAGCACTGGAGCAAATGAGGGTGCCAAAACCGTTGTCAGCACCAAATCCAACAAAGGGGTCCATAGTACAGACATCATCGGTGTCAAAGAAAGCCTCTGCACTGATGATTTTTTTGGTACTGCAAAAGATGTTGGCTGTGACTCCGCAGTCTGACACCCGGACAGTGCATAATTCAGTACCAACAAGTGAGACAACTACATGACCTGAACAGACAATGGCAATGGTGCAGCAGAAGATGACGATGTAGAAGCCATGGCAACTGACAGGGGAATCAGGAACGGAAAGGCAAAGCAGGTCAGATGTTGCCGAATATGCCAATGGCATGAAGACTATCAGTGCCAATGCTGCCATCACTGGTATCGAACTCAACAGAAGCCCCATGGCCAGAAACAGAGTCAACAGTACAGAGTCCAAATGATCTTGGCATGATACCGGGAAGTGGTTAGATAGGCCAGCTCCATCATGCGTACCACAGGACTCTCAGTGCAAGTCAGCACTCCTCTTAATCAACGAAGAGGAATCCCTCCAAGTCCTGGAACAAACCTGATTGGTCTTATGGGACCTCTTCCTCAGAAGAACCAAGGAAAGAGAAAGATCTCTCTTCCTGCCAGAGGGAGCACCAGATCTTAGGCCAGAAGCCACATTTCAGGTTGGCTCCAAAGGAGAGGACAGGGCCAGACAATCTGAATGCAGGCTCCCATTGCCAAAGTGGGCCTCCTGGTTTGCTCTAAGAGCTTCCGTTTCAGATGCAAGTCTCTCACGATCTAAGTGCTCTTCTTAAACGACTAGCATATAGAGCACGCTTCCTTAATGTGCCCCTCTCCATGAGTGTGGGGGGGTCACTACTGGGGATAGTCAATGTTTAAATCCTAGTGATGGCATCGCCCAGGGCAACTATCTATCCTAACTACTATAACTAAATCTAAAAGGTACTACTAAGCTATAATAACTAGCAATGAATTATATACAATAAATTCCCAGAGAAACTGAGAAAAAAACAACATGAGGTAAACCACCACAGAGAATGCACCAACTGTAGCTACAGGTGGTGAAAAGAATCTGAGAGGGGTTGGGGAGTGCTGCCCTTAGATAGTCTGGTGAGGGGCTAGTGCCACCGAGCACAAGCGCCATCCCTATTGGCTCTGCAAACATTTCCGGATTTAAGTGTGCTGGGGGTGTGCACACCTAAGGGGAATACAAGTCTGCAACCATTCAAAGAAGAACTATAATGATACAGTGATGTGACAACTAAAGATTCCTGTCACTTATTCAGACAGTATGATTTTTAAATGATCTTTTACAAAGAGTATCATTACAAGTGAAGGCAACCTTCTGAAGAATGGATTTGTTAAGAATGGCCAACATGATTTGCCTGAGATCAGAAGTCAGTGGCAGAGAAAGGACACTCAGGGTGCTAGCTGAGATTCAGGACAACTAGATTAAATTCTTTTCTCTGCCACAGACTTCTTGCATAGTCTCTATGGCTCAACTCCCCTTGTGTAAAATTTGGGGATAATGGTACCTCCATACCTCACACAGGAATGCTGTGAGGATAAATACTTTGAATTCCTTAGCATTTAGATCAGGAGCAGGCAAACTTTTTGGACTGAGGGCTGCATCGGGTTTCGTAAATTGTTTGGAGGGCCGGTTAGGGGAGACGGTTGTGGTCCCTCCCCCCTGGGACTCCTGCCCCATCCAACCTCCCCTGTTCCCTGACAGCCCCTCTGGGACCCCTGCCCCATCCACACACCCCTTCTCCCTGTCCCCTGACTACCCCCGGAGCCCCACTGCCCCACCCAACCCCTCCTCTCATTCCTGACGGCCCCCCTGGGACCCCTGTCCCATCAAACCACCTCTTCTCCCTGTCTCCTGCCGCCCCATTCAACCCCATCTCCTTCCTGATTGCTCCCTGGGACCCCTGCCCCCATTCAACCCCATTTCCCCCGACCACCCTCCACACCCCGCCCCCTGATCACCACCCCAAACTCCCCTGCCCTCTATCCAACCCCCCTGCTCCCTTACTGCGCTGCCTGGAACTGTGCCGCCACCACGCAGCACAGAGCGCTGGGTCAGGCCGGGCTCTGTAGCTGCGCTGCTCCAGGAGCTCACAGCCCCACCGCCCAGAGCACTGTGCCAGCGATGGAGTGAACTGAGGCTGCGGGGAAGGGAGAGGGGCGAGCGTCCCTGGCCAGGAGCTCGGGGGCTGGGCAGGACGGTCCCACAGGCCGTAGTTTGCCCACCCCTGATTTAGATAATATGGTACTGGGGGCCATGTAAGTACTTCTATTCAGACAGGACTAGAGCCACATCTTGACTCCAAATTCTGTGCTCTACCCACTAAAACATTCTGCCTCCTTTGTAAGTTTGTCTTCAAGCCTCAGGGCATGTCTACACTACTAACTTAAGCAGTCCTATGTTGGGTCAACTTATCACTACCCACATGTCCATACTACCCTCCTGCTGTCAGTCATGCGCCTCCTCACCATGAGCCCTTCCACCAACGTAAGAAGAACACTGTAGGTGACTGAGAGCCCCCCCCGGCCCAGCTCGAAGTTCTGCCAGGAGTCCAGGAGGCAAAACTGCTGCAAGTGGGGAGCCAGGCTCTTGGTGGGAACCCCAGGCAGCAGCCCAGCTCAAAGCTGGGAGCCCGGTGGGCAGCTAGACTCTAGCTGGAGCCCCTCCCTCCCTGGGATGACAGGCCAGGAGCCAATGTAAGTAACTGTATACTGTGTCGCCCTAACTAAACTGATATAAGCGCTATGCCTCTCGTGCAGGTGGAGTTATGATGTCAGTGTAGTAGGGCACTTACATCGGTGGGAGCAAGACTGTAGTGTGGACACTGACAAAGTTAGGTCGATGTAAACTCCTCATGTCACACATACACACCCACCCACCCCACAGAGTGTGAGAGAGAGTGTGTGTGTGTCTCTCTCACACACACACACACAGTCTTTCACACTCACCTCCCAACACATAACTTGTATTACTGTTATTACTTCTGATACTTCCTGCAATGCACATATATTCTCTGCGCATATATTTTATTCTTTCGAAGTGCTGTTATTTTAGTTTTTTGACTAGTCTATGCATTTCATTATTTTTATTTCTCTCTTACGTTTAAATTTAATTCTTTGAGTTAAAATGCCTAACCTGTCGTGGCTGGAGTAATTATTCCTACGGTAACTTAAAAAAAATATCTAGGTTTTTTCTTTTTTACTTGTGGTGCACATCACCTTGATATTGGTGCACATAACAAAATTCATTCCACACATGGATGGAAAAGATTAGAGGGAACACTGCACATGAGTTGTCATCTTATCTTCCATGAATTCACATTAATTGACATGTTAGACTTTACACATATACACATTTAAGTGTCTGCAGGATCAGACACTTTGTAATTTATTTCTTTGATGGCACATAGCATGACTTCAAACTCCGAGCATTCTAAGAGTTGGTCACTCAAGTTTGGTCAGAATCTCTGAATTATAAAATTAAACAGGCTTCAGATTAGATTTCAAGACAATTTACCTTCATTTGCTGCCTTTTTTGCTTCAGTACTGACCAGCAGCTTGAAGCCACAGCCTAAATATAAGAAGAAATTATTTACATAACTTTTACACAAGAAAACTGACTATTTAAAAAAGCAGTAGACTATAAGATCTTGCATTTGATGACTAGTTATTTCCTTAATTTTAATGCTGTGATAGCATTAGTTCAAACATAAAATGTCATCTGTTGTGAATAGCTAATTTTACTATCAGTTCATATTTCTTATGTTTAAATTAAAAAAAAAATGAAATTGTGTATTCTTTCCCAGAAATTCTGTCCCATTTTGCATTGGTGCCAAATTGTATTTCCATTACTAAAGCCTAACTTTTTTTCCCCCCACAATTTAACATTAGCAACACTTAAATTCAACCTCGCTGATACACAGCATGTTGTGTGCCAAAATGTGTGTTCCAAAACCATAACGATCTCAGATTTTAAAAGGAAGCATATGAATACATGGTAATGGCCTTTTTCACTTTAAGAAAGAATACTTGAAATAGTTTTGCATACAGCTGTGGAGTTTTGTCCAAATAAGGATCTGAGCAATACAACATATTGATGGCAAACCTAGGCTCCCCTCCCCCCACAGCACATAACATTCTGATGGAATGTGATGCTACTTCAATACCATGAGGAAACTTGCTACTCACAAAACATAACTTTACCACATACGCTACAAAAAAAATATGTGCCTTACCTTTTTTCTGTAGAAGAAATATTTCAATTGAAGGGTAAAAAATAAAAAAGGAAAACCAGCAGTTTATAGTTCTAAATAGATGCAATGACAGCAACATCTCTCACCTATGAACAATTGGCCACACCACAATCCCTTCCTTCAAACATGCATGGATAAGCTCAGTTATTAAGAACATTTTCTAGAAAGCATAACAGGCTGATGCACCTATGAAAAAAACTAAAATACGTTTCTGAAAATGTTATGAATGTTTGAGTCTTTGTATATTTTACAGTGCCTGCTACTTTTCCATACCCGACCAGTACAATTCTAGGATATGAACTAATACATTTCCCCCATAAATCAGTATGTCTTATTTCAAATGTGACCAACATATACACTAGCCCTGCAAAATTCTACTCATCCAGGGCAAATAGTTATTTTTGCCAAGTTAGTATAACAGTTTTTTCCATTATAATAGTCATGGCAAAGGGCTGGCAAGTAAGTCTGGTACATTTTAAATTAAGATTTTGCAAGGCTGACACAGCGTAGGAGATTTTGCTCAGGCGTATTTTAGGACTTAGCTATGGTTGGAAATGGAATTACCTCTGACAGAGAGAGAGGTCTCCCCAGATCAGAGTTGCAAGTAACCACAATGGGTAGCTTCATTGTTCGTAGCTCATTGATAAAAAGGATGAGTTTAGTTGCTACAGGTGCTGGTATTTTAATCTTTAAGAGTAAGACAGGTATCTATTCCCAATAGTATACTCATTTAAAATTTTTAGAAAGGAATGTTGAAATTAATGTAATTTTATTACATCTCCTATCAGTTGCAATAATCCATAAGAATCATAGTATAAGAAATTTAAAAAACCACTTACAGTTTCTTTAAAAGAGGAATTAAGCCAGCGGTTGTTTACTACATTCTGAATAGATGTGGGTGGATTCTCTAAATCTTCAAAGGAATCCATTAATATAAAGTCCAGAACAATGTCGTAAAAATTTAGATTTTTCACCTGCATTCAGTTAGAATAAGATCAAAATAACTTAATTTCTCTTTCAATACTGGAACAGAGCATAAGCCAGTATTCCATACGCTACATATATCAGGCAGATTTATCATCTTCAATTATTTAACTAACATTAAAAAGCATTTCACTAATGGGAAAAAACCTGACATTGCAACTCAGCGGTACAGAGGTTTTTAAAAAAAAAAGTGGAAGCACATTTCACTAAATCTAAAGTATAAAAAAGCAGCTGGCTTTCTGATACATATGAATTAATAAATCAATTCTGAGAGGGGAAACAGGTTGTGCAATCAAGTTTAATGAGGAAAAAAGCACTACAGAAATCCAAACGTACCCCCCTGGCAGCAAGTTCCATTTCAGTATTATCCCAGTGGTCTGTTTGCTCTAAAAAATGTATCATTTCATCAAAGACCTCTTCAAATTTCTTTGGATTCTGTGAAATAAAGCCAGTTAAGTGTCATATTTCCTAGTAGGATGACTGTTTTAGTTCTAAACTCTTAAAAGGCAAGTGTTTTGGGTTTTTTTATTATTATTATTATTATGCCGAGAATTATCATGATTAACTCTAGGACCAGACAAATTAATTTTGATCTCTGGTTACAATGAATACACTAAAGTAACAACAAAAAAGGAATTTACCTTTCGAGCTCTCACAATTAAAGCAGACAAAATTTTTCTTCCACTCTCAGCAAGAAATACTCTGTTAGCTGTTTCTGAAAGAATTACCTGGAAAAATTTCCAGGCAATACAGACCTATAAGTACACAATTTATAAAGAGAATCGCACTAAATGAGGCTATTAGTTTCTTTAGTCAAATGAAATTAAGAGATGCTTGATATTAATACAGTATGCAAGTACAATACTTCTAACCCATCCAGGAAGCAAAGGTTCCAAGGATACCCAAAAAGATGGGTTTCCCATCCAGTGATGCACATCGTTATCAAAGAGGCCATTCATTTTGTCTTAACATATTGGTCCTGATTCAGAAAGGTACTTAAACATGTCCTTTAAATTGAAGTATCAGAGGGGTAGCCGTGTTATTCTGGACAAAGTCCTGTGGCACCTTGTAGACTAACAGACATATTGGAGCATAAGCTTATGCTCCAATACGTCTGTTGGTCTTTAAATTGAAGACACCTGAATGCAACAACATTCTGAAGTAGATAAAATGTTACTCAAAATGCTTTAAAAGTAATGAAAAAGCCCCCAAAAGTTCATCGTTCTCAAAACATAAAAAAATCCCACTCCTTCAGTGAACTGAATATGCTGCTCTCATAAACAGCATTCAGTAATTACAATATATAACTATTACACTAAAAATAGGTCACTGCAGAAGTAGGGCGAGACAAAAACTCTTAGCTTTGACCTAACTCTGCTCCACTTAAGTGATACATATTGTAGAAGAAAGAATGTGTGTGCGCACCACATTGATAACTAAGTATTTACCTGAAAAGCCTGTCGAATACAGTGAAGCTTAGCAAGAAAGTCACTGTCCCCCAAACACTCCAACATTTCAGTCCTACATAAAATGGAAAAACGTCGTAAACTATATTTAAAAAAGAGAAGCACAGTACAATTTGACTAGGATTTATTTAGAAATAGCATCCATTCTAGATTAGGGAATTAAATGCAGTTTTATGTAGAGAATTTATCTTTATTCCTGGGCTTTTCTTGGAAGTTAATTAGTAAATACAAATCAATACCTTAATATTCTGGAATAAATTTTGCCCTCTTCTGCTAAGTGCATAGCTTCTTCATATAATGGACAATGGCAAAGAGACTCTAGACCATAGGTATTTCGGATCTCTCTGTGTTCAGTAAGCTGAAAGACATTTTTTGTTAAAGCTTATTAACTAACTTGCTAAAATGATTTTAAAAGTAAAATAAATTAATTCAAAGTCTGCTTGATACTCTGACGAAAGGAATATCCTTTTCTATGTTGGTTAACTATATCTATAACTGGTCAACATTCAATACTAAAATAAAAAACAACAACATTCTAGAACATTGTGGATTTTAACATGAAAGCTATGGTTTCAGATTTGAGCTTCCGAAGGTTAAATTGTAGAACAGGTTCAGATTAGTTTGTTTGTTGAAAGGAAATGTCTCCCTGCTGGTCACGAACAATAAATTGATGAGGAGGCACTGAAAGGGGCAAGAGGATCACCTCAAAAAAAAAAAAAAAGATGGGAATGGTTATAAAAAAATCACTGTCATTTTCCTAGTAAATGTGGCTCTTAATTACTAAAACATTACTATCCAGTGTTTTACTTTGGGTGCCAAAAAAGTCTCTTCTCTGTCTACGGTTTTTAATACGAGTTTAAACCTTTGGCTGACATTACTAGAGAAATGCATCATTACCCATCCCACAAAATGTTATTAAATAAAATAATATTTAAACCATTCAAAAAACATTAATGTAGAGCATCCTACACATTAGGAATATCATAATTTTTCACTCTGCATAGCAGTGGCTGGTAGGTTAAACAGTTACCATTTCATTACAAACATTACATCATTCTTATTATCTATCCAAAAAACTGTAGAGGCAAACATTTTTCCATTTACTAAATGGCTAGAACACACATTTTAACAATTTCAAAAAAATTTTACTTTACAATATTACTGCAGATTGCCTGAAAAGACATTTTGCACTTCTAGGCATCAAAACCCTAATTTAGAAGTGTCTTAAATAAAACTAATTTTTACAAAAATTAAAATACTCTATCTGGGTTTTTAAGATATTTATGTCTTTGTCTTCTAGATATGTTCAAAGTTAGACAAACAACTGTTACAATGTTTCCTTCAAATACAGTCTTTCCTTAACATTAAGTTTGAAGATGGTGTTACATTTATCTTCAAGTTAAGAAAAAAAATTATGAGCACATTTTTCCATCATTGGGGATACATCTCTGTAAGTGATGGCAGCAGAAGTTCTACATGCATATTGACGAGAAAAATATACTCCTGGGTGGGCCTTTTCTGTGGTCCCTATTGGAGAAACCCCAGTGACTACAATGGGAGTTAGCCCAAGTAAGGATTATGGCCTTGATTCAGGAAAGCACTTAAGCATGTGTTTAAATTCCACTTATTTCAATGGGACTTAGGGTGTGTAAGTATTGTCCCGAAGAGAGATGCTTTCCTGAACTGGGTTCTAAAGCAAGACTGGGTACTTAAGAGAATAAGTGAAGAATAAAAACTTTAAAAAAAATTGGTAAAATAATATACTTAGAGCAATTAAACTAGCATGAAAATTAACAGTTCTGTCTTAAGAGTTTTAAATCTTTGTCCTGTCTTATTTATTTGCTGGTACAGCAGAATGGACTAGGATAAACTGACTTCCTGAAATAGATCTGCAGCTGTGACAACATATCAGATTAAAGTTTTGATACTAGTTAACAATAGCATCATATTCATATTACAGCCTAAAACATGTTTAGAGAATTTACAGTGTTACTCTCTAAAGTTGCTTTATCTTATTTAAGGAAGAAAGCAACAAGTTCTTTTATGTGAAGATTGTCAAATGTGTACTTGAGAACTTGTAAGTAATATTTTAGCTGATTAGCAGTGATAGGAATAAACAGATTTTCTAGTATTTTTCATATTTGAATCATAAACATACTAGTTATGCAAGTTTTTCCGCTAGTTTCAGAATGAGAAAAAAATCTTACTCCATATAGAATCTGTTTTCCAGTGTTACAGCCTAACAGTGTTTATAGAAAGGTATTTTTCAAACTTTAATGCAAATATTTTCAAAAAGAAAAAGCATATAATAGGACACACTGAATCCACTGAATCATACTAATGTTAAAAGGCCCAATGCAATACCTACTGAAGTCAACAGACTCCCCTAATCTTTATTTCACCCGCAAAGCATGAGAAGGCCTGATCAGACTTCCATGGGATTTGTATCAAGCCCAATGTTACCTGTAGTTAATAACTCCTTCTTATACTTTGCAGATGAAATAAAATAGCAACACACACTACAACAGCTGAAACCTATGAGAAAGCAACTGCTTTCATGACACATTCCAGTCAAGGCAACACATGTAGACAAAGGAGATAATTTATAATTTAGTTATTACAGCTATAGAGTATTTATATTTTACTTAATTGTCGGTAAGGGAGAGTTAAAGACCTGAAATGCCCTAGACAGGGTACCGACAGTGTTTTCACTTTCCCAGATATGAAAAATAAGTCATAGTGCTTTCATAACAAAGAAAATATGGGATTACTTTAAAATGTTCCTAACAGTGAAACTGTAGAATTTTATCCTAGTTTTGTAATAATATTAATCTAAATTAATAAAGTAAAAAATATCCAAGTCAAAATCAAAAGGAGGCAAATCTATTAGGAAAATAAGATTTGTGACAATTATTTAATCTATAAAATTTAGAAGCAAGCGTACTGATGAACATGCAGTTCTTTCATAAAATTAGAAGACAATAAAAAGAGGTGTTTTACACCTCTATTGTGGCTTGGATTTTAGCAGCAGGATTTCTGGAACTTTAGGGGAAAAAAAATCAGTGTAATGAATTTTAAGTCCAAAGCCACCAATGCATTCCAGCAGCCTCAGAAATGGGGGGCTTTGTCTGGAAAGGCAAGAGAAACAGTGTTGTCTGGCTTCTTGAAGAGTCATCCCTCACCCTTCTATTGGGTGGATCAGCTGCCTCATGGGTTTGGGAGATGACTGTCTTGTCTAGGGGATGCAGTAGAAGCCCATATGCTCCTATACACCCAAAAAGAAGGCACATAAGCCCTCTTCCCCTGGTTGGGGCTCCATCTCATGACCAGAAAAACTCCCACTCTGAGGTTAGGACCAGGATTTTTGGGATCTAGTGTGGATATTGTGCTACTTGCCTTTTCTGGGACTGATAAGGACTTTCCCCTTCATTCCCAGACTGGCCAGGGTTATTTTTGCCTTTCCCATAACAGCCGAGGAGCCTAGTGGGCTGGTTAGAAGGCAAGGGTGAAGTTCAAGTTGTTGCAACTTGACAGGTGTCCAGTGCAGATACTTGTTTGACGGGGGTCTGCTAAACTGGAATCTGAAGTGGAGTTAGAAGCAGCAGCTGGGGAACAGGGCTGGGGTTCCTACTGTGTGGCACAGGGAGGAGACAACTCTCTTTCCCCTGGCCCCTGAAGGAGAGATGCGTCCCAGCAATGGATTAGGACCAGATGTGGAGAGGTGAGGGGAAAAGAGGACTGACAGCAGTCCTCCACCAGGTGGAACAGATTATAGATGGAAGGATGATCTGCATTGGGCAATATATTGCTGGATAGCTCCCAGATGAGTTAAATTAATAAAGTTGCAGCCTAGTTAAACCACATCCCGTGTGTCATTTGTCCCAGAAAGGCAGGAAGAAAAGACAAAATGCTCTTGGAAGCCATGAAGAACCAAAGGGTCTATTCATGACACTGCTCTGGTAACAAAAAAGGTCTAACTTCCTGCCCCCCTCGAGAATTCTTGTCAGTACAGAGCAGGCTCTCTCACAGGAAGGGAACCAGAGAAGGGAATATGGCCCGGGGACTGCTGGCTATTCTCAGCTACCAAAATGGCTCCTTGGTTGCCACTCTAGCCAACCATAGCCCCTACTTGAGACTGAACTGTTCCAAGCAACCGCTAAAACTTGAGGAGCACACAGATATTTTTAAAGTCTGAGTAGCACTGTAACATAGCTGAGGATCTGCGTCAGAGTGCCTGTGGTCTCCAGAACTCACCTTCCACACAACCTTCAGGCCCAGCCCCATTCCTCAGGAGTGTCCCCCCTCCGCCACTTTTAATTCAAATTGAGTCTAGAACTTATGGATGTGGTCTCACTCAGATTGTATGGCATAAATTAAATGGTACTTTCTTCAAATACCTTCCAGTTGTAGATTTCAAGAAAGTCTTTTAAAGCATAAAGAAGAGCAGGACCCCCCCAAATAATGTATTCTGTTTCTATAATCAACACAGTGTAAACAGGAATCAGGTTACTGGGTTAAAAGCAAGAAACAAAATTTGTGGTTAAATTTCTTTAGCTATATCTACCGCTCAAACTAAGTGTCAATCCACTAGCAATTAACTAGGACAGGGAAATTAAAAGGGTACAACTGTCGTGACATCTGTATGCAAAAGCTGCTTCAGTGGAAGTTAATGTCTCTGAGAAATAATGTCTGACAAAGGAATGCAAGTAGGATCAGGCAGTTGGCTTGAAAATTTCTTCTATGTCTGACTGACTTCTCTTAGCTTACAAAGATATCTGAGCCAGGGGGAATATACTCTAACTTTAACTTGAAAAAGGTGTCTGTACCAATGAATAATCTTTGAAAATACATCTGCCCATTTCTTCTTTTCCCTTCTCACCATAACACAATTTAAAAGTTCCTACTGTCTAGGAATGGTCAGTCAAATTCTCTCTCAGAAACAAGGTAAGGGTAAAAGTTTCCCAATATAATTTCCTGGTCCAGATAAAACCTTGAGGGGCTTCAAAAGGAACAATGAACTTGACTAGTAATTTGAAAAGGGAAATTTGCCACAATTTCACCACAAAACTACTCTCTGAATCCAAATGGTGAGAAACACTGAAGCTCTAACATGTAACCTTCACATCCCCATTTTTAACACAGTCTTGCCAAAAAGGGTCAGATACTACAGTGTTGAAACTCAGACAGAATTAATAACATACACTGCATGGAATGTTTCTTAAAGAGAACCTCTCATGCTAGCACCAAAGGGAGCACTAACTCCATAATTTGTAAGTCCCTGAGGCATACTACCTCCAAGATTTTAAAAGAAGTATTCATAGCTTTGCCAAAAATTCCCAAGAAAGTACTGTCTGACTCTTACAAACCACTAACAAGAGAATGTATAATTCAGGATGATTAGTAAGATTAACTAAAAAGTCAAAGAACAAGGTGAAAGAACAGTTTGTCTTGCAAAGAAATGGAACAAAAGGGAAGATGTACAACAGCTACAGACAATAATGGATAAGTAGACTCCATACCCAGGAGCAGAATGTAGAAACTTGTGGTTCATTCCAAGCCCATGAAGAAAACAACCTACTACTTGGTGATCACAATTGGTGATCTCTACCAACAGCGGAAATACACTGAGAAGCAATAATTGTTAATTCTCCTATATGAACAACAGACTGCCTCACATTTTTTTTTAAAGTGTTTCTCTTCCCAGAGACAGGACAAGCTTCTACTGGAAATAAGTGCAGGTTCATCTATCAGAAAAGATGGCTGCCTTGTTGCCTAGTTTGGAAATATATCCTTTTTTTAAAGTCCATGCGTGTGTGTGAATTAGATAACCCACATTAACAGAGTTTAATTCTTCACCCCTCTCTTATGATTAGACCACATGAAGATACTAGAGTATGATACTGCCAATAAGTTAACGAACCAGATCCTTTAGCTCAAGCTGTGGCGGCTCACACTTCTAGATCCAGAAGTCTCGAGTTCAAACCCCACATATGACCGGGCCAGGGGCATCACATCAAATAAGATTGGTTTCCCAAAACTGGGCTGCCTGAAAGGTGAACTATTAAATCTCTGAATTTTTTTATTTAATTTTAAAAAGTGAGGCTTTTAAGATGTATAAAAGACAATTCAACCCCCCCGTCCCCCCAGTTGTGTTGGATGTCTCCAAAATAGTAACCCCTCCAAAAACATTAGTAACTTCAGCTCACAGAGTTACCTCTGGTTTGCTCTAGACAACTTTGGGGACGATGAAATCTGGGACAACTGTACCTGAGGTAAAGACGAAACATCCCCTTCCCCCATGGTTAGGGGCTGGGAATACGGCAGCTCAGGTTTCAACCTACAGCTATGTTGTTCTAGACCCTCTAAAGACTATCAAAATCCTCTTGCAGGTTGAGGTGTAGAGGAGGCAAGTTCTGATATTTCAAATGTAATGCTGAAAACACCATTTATACACTTTGTAGTCACTTTTAAACATCAAAGGGCCTTCATCACCTTCCTCTCTAGGGTATTCATATAAAGATGTTTCTCATTTACCAGGCTTCAAATGTGTTTCCACAGCAACGAGGCTCATGTAATCAGACACCATTTGACTCATGGTGGGTAGTCCTTTATTGTTTTTTTGTTTTTAGTATGCATTCCTTATTTGTGGGACTACTCAACCTGGATTGAACTAGAACTAGGCCCTGAAGGTGTTTATTCCCACAAAACAACTGTGGGGAAATGAAATATATCCCAATACACTTCTGAATGATAAATCTGTAGTTTCCTATGAACTTCTGAAGATCAAGGAAGTGGCAAAGGACTTCCTCTTCCAACAGAAATTTCATTCCTAGGGAAGTAACAAGTAGCATCCCCAAATGAATATCACTGGGAGGGGTCACGATATTCTGGGTATGATTGCTAAGTGGCCAAGGCAACTGAACAGGAAGAGAGCACCTTACACCATTTTCTGCGCTTTTGGGAGGAAGGGAATCAGAACTGGCACCATGGGTATTTCTGCACTGCACTCAGGAGGTGTGACTGTAGCACAGGTAAGCATACCTGATCTAGCTTACTAAAAACAGCAGTGAAGCGACAGTAACACAGGCAGTGGCACAGATCAGTCTCTCAAATACAAGCCTGCATGGCACCCTGGATACATATTCAAGTGGCAAGCGCATGCCACTGAATCTTCACTGCTATTTTTAGTTAGTGAGCTAGCTTGTTCAGCGCTAGCTTGTGTTTATGCCTACTGTGCTACCATCTCACCTCCTTACTGAAGTGCAGACATACCTTTAGTGGCTTTAGAATATCAAGATGGTGAGACTACCTTGACAATTTAGAAAGGCAACAGTCAGGGCTATTGTTCTTGCCAGTTATAACAGTGTTTCTTAAGGAGACTGAGTCACTTTAGGCTCAGGATAGGAAGAATCTCCCCCACAAAACATATCAATCTCTCTTACTGAAAAACTGTGTCCCCTGCCTGTTACCAAGCAGACACAAGATAACAGACTGCATTCTCTCTGCATATCTGCTTAAATAGTAGGAAAGCTTATGTAAAAAAATGGGAGATGATGGGGTATCTTATTTTTTCTGTATCCTCTTGAATTGACAGCACTCACTCATCTGAAGGGACCTTGGATAGTCTTCTCCAAATTCCAGGAAAGGGCAACTAGTCACAGGAGATATATTCCTTGTTAGAAATTACTTTTCATCATAGCACTGTAAGTTACTTTGAGATTTCAAACTCAGGGAATTTTGGATTGTTACATATGATCAAGAGTTTAATTGCAATCCATTTCAGAAAATTCATTTCACAAGGGAAGCATCTTCCCCCAAAACCTTTAGATTATGGATAAGTGGCAGGGGGGAAATAATACAGTTATTTAGATGGTTGGTACCGTTCCATCTAATTTTGCTTCCTCAGTAATCAGAACCATTATAGGTGTTCATTAGATATCCAGCTCGGACACCCAGAAGGATGGTTGTTTACACTGGTTAGCAATTCATTTTTAGAAGAATGGATAACTCATGGAATGTGCCGCTAGTGACCAAAAAAGCACTAAAATGACAGTTTTGAAAGCAAAACAAAGAGGACAGGAATTAGTGTGATTGTGATTCCATTGGTCCAAGGTTAAAAAAAAAAAAAAAAAAAACTAGGAAGTTGTCTGCAAGGGGAGGCTTTTTTTCATGTAAGATGCAATTTATTTTCCCTGCAAAAATTAGTAACTTTTAATTTACAGTAAGAAATAAGAAACATTAGTAATCTATTTATTTTTCATGAAAGAGAGATTCTAGTATGGTTATAGAAAAAATCCTTCCGACTCTTACCTCAGCTGCTGAAACAAAGGAGTCTGTTGATGCAATGCTCAGTGTATCTCGCAGACAGAAATCTTCTGTAGTATTCTTCACCGTTATATCGGTATCTTTATCTTAAAAATGAAAAGAAATCAATTTACCAGTTTGTCATTTTCTTTGACAGTCTATTGATTTAGGTACAAGTCTTGAATTTAAATGGCATTTTTTAAGAAGGCTTTCCTTTTAACTTTGTAACAATAAGATGTCATACATCTTTTATATAAAAGTTGTTTAAGCAAATTTTGATATAATGAATGCATTGAAAACTTTACAGTTTTAGCATCACATTTATTTTGTTGAGGTACCTAGAAAGCTACAGCATACAGCTAGAAGAGTAAAAAGTTACCAAACTAAACCCTTACTCTTCTCCCCAACACACACAATATTTGGGGTTTTTTCCCAGTTTTTATTTGCAGGATGGCTTTATACACACCAACTTCTTTTGCCATATACGAGACTTCCCGTGAAAAAAACAGCAAGAAAGATCCAAAGATGCCTTATGGGTTTTGTCCTCTCAGGCTCTTTTTCTCTCCTCAAACATCTACTACTTCACTAAACTAATTTAAATAATCAACTAAGACTTTAAACCTTACAAAATGTCAAATAAAAGCTTTTTTTGTAATCAGGACATGTTATGTGTGGTATAGTTTTTTTTAAAAAGTAAGTGAATTTTAACAACTTTTAAAACACCCAATTAGGTACATCCTATGAGCTTCAAAATATAAGAAGCCTAGAAATACTTAATGCACCTTATTACTTCAGGTTTTTATTTCCATTCATTTTTGTAATATTTTAAATATACATATCCTTCACAATTTTTTTATAATGTGACCAATATTCAGTGTGATCTCAGTTGTACTGATCATTTAAAAAAAGAAAAAGAAAACTATAATTCTAGTTAAACCAGTTGGGGGAGAGGGGCATTTTTGTTTTTTAAATTATCCCAATTCTGTAGTTTTTCCATTTCACTCAGCTTGGACAGTAACCAGAGTAAAATCAGTTTATTTTCTGGTTCTCATGCTCTTAAAAGGGAACTGCAAGGGAAAATGTAAACCTCCACCCACCCCTCCTATCTCCCCCCAATGCTCTTCAGTGAAATAAACACACCCAGAAAAATTTCTAGCAGCATTATGATTTTTAAAAACTTCAACAAAGCCTATATTTTCCACTAATATCACATTCTATTAATGTGCAATACAAATCCTTTCAATTTGCATTTAACTTTTTTCAGATTTCAACAATTGCTGCACACACTGCCAGCGTATATGGTTTTGTTTTCATCATGCAGAAGCACTTTCACAGAAGGATTAGATTCATAAGTCATTTAGTCAAATCTTGGCTTGATGTACTTCATACTGCACTCTCAACAGAGCACAGGCATTTATCTTGGATTACTTTACCTTCAAACATTACACATGTGTTGCTAAAAAGTCTGTTTTATTTCCAGCAGTCAGCAACAACCAGCTATCCAATGTCATCCAGATCAGTTACTATGGTTATACTTTATAAAAAACACTATTATATAGCAAAGTGGCTGTATGCCAGTTTTACTGGAATGGTTTACTCATCAGTTGAAATGCTACAATCCACATTATCATTTCTGTAATTGTTATAGATTTACAATGGCAACTCAACAATTATACACTAGATATCAATAAACTAACAATATTAAACTAAATATCTGTCTTTGAGAAGACCCAAGGAAAATACACCTCTACCCCACTATAACACGGTCGTGAGGAGTCAAAAATCCCTACCGCATTATAGCTGAAACTCTGTTATATCGGGGTAGGGGCAGCAGAGCTCTGGCGGTGATTTAAAGAGCTCCAGACTCCAGCCACTGTGGGGAGCCCCAGGCCCTTTAAATTGCTGGCAAGCCCCACTGCCACAGCCCTGGGGTAGCAGCGGCGGGGCTCGGGCGGTGATTTAAAGGGCCCTGGGCTCGCCGGAGCCCCGGACCCTTTAAAACGCCGCCCGAGCCCCGCTGCTACCGCGCTATACGTTAACCCGTGTTACATCAAAGTTGGGACAAAAACTTTCTTAGATATTGCTATACTGCATTCAGTCAGTTAGACTGAATCCAACTTTAAACCACAACTTCACTATTATGCATTGTGACGGAGTCCCCCGCTGGGAGTGCCACTTGATGTACTGGGGTACCACTGAGACTGCCTGTTCCACCAGCCTGGGCTCCCTCACCCTGTCCTGCTGTGCCAAGCCCTCAAGCCTCCTCCAGCACAGACGCAAGTAGGGACACACTCAGCTGGAGAAAGACAGACACACTGAGATCAGCTGAGAGTGGGAAAACTCAGCTTGGGAATTGTCCAGCACTCACGTGCACACTCCCTCTGGAGTGTAAATCCAAAATTGTCTTGTCCTGCACAGAAAACTGTACAGTGTAAGCTCATGACATTCGCTCCTTTCCTCAATGTGGCAGAAGATATGCACAGCTTTTTTATGAATTGCACAAACTGGTTTGTAGAAAACAAAAACAAGCTTATTAACTACAAAGGACAGATTTTAAGTGAATATAAGAGATGGCAAACAGATCAAAGCAGATTGCTGAGCAAACACGCAAACTAAGCGTAATACACTAAAGAAACTGGCTACAAGTAGTAATTTCTCACCCTAAATGTTGTTTTAAGCATGTTGCAGAGTTTCTTGTAGACAAACCCTTCTTAATTGCAGCTTAGAACTCCAGATATTCCTTTCACAGGCCAGACACCTTCTTGCCTGGGTCCAGTGCTTTCTTCCCCAGATGAGTCTTAGGTGTTTTCAGCAGTCATCTTGGGTGGGGATTCAGTGAAGAACCAACCTAGATTAACTCACTACCCTGCCTTAAATAGGATTTACATAAGGCAGGAATCCTTGTTTCCCAGCTTGGTCCCCATTCCCTATTAGTGGAAAAATACTAGCAGGCCAAGATGGGGTCCAGTACCAGGTGACATGATCACATGACCCTGCAGTGTCAAAGCAGCATCCCAGGAAGCTTCTCAGGAAGGTGGGAGATTAGCATCTTCAAAGTCCTATTGTTCTCCTTAATGGCCCCTTGACTAACCAGCCAGCCTAATTGCTTTTTGTCTGGTGGGCATTCCCCAGGTGCAAACACTTTTGCAATTGATACATAGTCCATATTGCTAACTTTAGATACAAAACTGAT
Organism: Mauremys reevesii; assembly: GCF_016161935.1. Classification (NCBI taxonomy): domain Eukaryota; kingdom Metazoa; phylum Chordata; order Testudines; family Geoemydidae; genus Mauremys; species Mauremys reevesii. Next base: position 84,857,643 of record NC_052630.1, read on the forward strand.
ACATACACACAAATAGGAAAATCGTATTCAGTAAATCATAACCTTTCCAATGATACCAACTTAGTCATGCCATATTCATATCACAACAATATCTCTATGAAGAATATGGGGCGTAGTGTCACACACATATTAAAGCAGTGATTGTCAGATACTCTAATTGTTTTCAATTGTGTGTTCTCTCTCTCTGCTAGCCTATCACTTCTTAAAGATAAGAAAACAAAACCATTACAACATCCAGGTGGATTGTCTAAGCATCACGAAACAATCATATATTGTACTGGAAATTGGGGAGCTGGGACAGCAGAGGGCTTGTCTAAACTGGCAAGTTTTGTCACCAAAAACTGCCTTTTAGCGACAAAACAGCAAGAGCATACACACTACAATGGGACTTTTGTCACAAAAAATGCCCAGTTTGGTGACAAAAAACTTCCACCCCTACAAGAGACTTGTCTTTTCCCCTTCCTTTATTGTTGACAAAGAGCCAGTATAGACACTGCTGATTATTTTGTCGACAGAACTGGCTTCCGCCAGTATCCCACAATGCCTGCCCTGATTACTCTGCTCAGTGTTTTGATCTCTGCTGCCCTGCAGGCATGCACTCTGGGAAGTATCTGTGTACTACTCCGTTTGGGGAGCAAACGGAGAGCAAATCATTGGAATGCTCCTGTTCTGCCCTGCGCTAGGAACACAGAAGCAGGCAGACTGCTGTGCTGCTTTGCCATTCCTCAGCACAGAGAGCTCACAGAGCTACTCATGATGCTGCGCTTAGCAGTTGAGGCAGCTGTGGAAGAACTTGGAGAGAATCCCAGAATGCGCACCGATCAGCTCTTCCTTCCCACAACACTGCACTGTGGGATACATACCCACTGTGCATTGCTCACCCTGTCGATGATGGTGTCCCCAATGTGGACATGATCTGTCGACAGAGGGAGCGAGCGGGAACACCCTTTGGCGATATTTGTTTTGTCAACTTTTGGGTGTCAACGTAAGTTTTGTCAACAAAACTTGGTAGGGTAGACAAACTCAGAGGTTCTCAGACTCAACTGTAGACCACTGGTGGCCTGTAAAGCACTTGCTGAAGGTCTACCGAAAGCAGGCTGGTAAAACGATTCTGCCTCCTCCTTATTTCTAGCTCATAATTTGCATTAATACTCCTCTAAAAATACATTAAATGCTTTTTTTTTATATTACTTTTCCACATAAGCGACTGCTATAGCTGTAATACGGATGTTAAAGGCAAGGCTGCATGTAGATGTAGTTTGGCTGAAGAATTTTCCATAGAATTGATCCTTACCACAGAACTGTGTTCCATAATCTAAACTTTCAGTTTAAAAATAGTTTCTATCCCTCATGGTTGTTAAAGAAAACCTCTAAATCAGTGGTTCTCAACCAGAGGTACGGGTACCCCGGGAGTACGCAGAGGTCTTCCAGGGGTACGTCAACTCATCTAGATATCTGCCAAGTTTTACAACAAGCTACATAAAAAGTACCGGCAAAGTCAGTAGAAACTAAAATTTCATGAAGATAATGACTTGTTTATACTGCTCTATATACTATACACTGAAATGTAAGTACAATATTTATATTCCAATCAATTTATTTTATAATTATATGGTAAAAATGAGAAAGTAAGCAATTTTTCAGTAATAGTGTGCTGTGACATTTGTATATTTAGATTTTGTATGCAAGTCATTTTTAAGTGAGGTGAAACTTGGGCAGGGCTGCCAAAAAAAACCCACCAAAAAACCAGCAGGGAGCACATGGAGAGCGGTCAAGGCGGCTCACAGGGGGATGAAGGGCAGCGCTGCAGCCCGGTCGCAGCATGGCAAGAGGGGCTCCCCCCTCCGCTCTTGGGGTGTCTCCCCTGACCGGGCAGGAGGAGTCCCCAGGTGCTGCAGGAGGTGCTGGCTCAGCCTCTCCTTTAAAGGCAGCTCGGCTGGGCCGGGCTCAGAGCGGCACGGGAGGCGGAGGCCGGTGCAGGCGGCGGGGAATGGCGCATCCTGGGGAGCCCGGCGGCACGGCAGGGCGGCCGGACCATGCTGGCCCAAGATTGGCCGGAATGCCGCCCCTTACAATGTGCTGCCCCAGGCTGACCAAATGTCCCGATTTTGGGGTCTTTTTCTTATATAGGGTCCTATTACCTCCAACCCCCATCCCGATTTTTCACATTTGCTATCTGGTCACCCTACCTGGAGCTGGCCCTGAACTTGGGGTATGCAAGACAAATCAGACTCCTGAAACGGTATAGTAGTATGGAAAGGTTGAGAACTGCTCTAAATCACGAGCTAATTGCAAGCCAAGTCAGTGTTATCTTCCAGATCTTCCTGAGTCTGTAGACAGACTGTTACAATTGGTCTGAGAGATGTGAAGTGTCACATTCACCTCAGTGAGGTGAGCTCTGAAACCTCTGCTGACATTGAAAGTGTTAACGTTAATCATTTCACAGCTGATCCCTTTAGCAGAAACACTTAGATAGGGCCTGATTCTCATTTACACAAAGATCTGGGTAAAGCAGCCTTTGTGTAAATAAGAATCAGGCTAGGTCTAACACTAAAAAGTTAAGCCAATGTAACCCTTGGTGTAGATGGCACTAGGCTGACAGAAGAATCCAGCTCTCGGGGAGGTGGATTAACTATAGTGATTGGCGAACCCCTCCCCTTGCTGTAGTGAGTGGCTACACTTACATCGCCATAGCAGTGCAGCTGCAGCACGGAAGCTGTGCCATTGTAGCAGTGTAAGGCCTGGTCTACACTAAGGGGTCGAAAGGTGCGACTTCAGCTACGCGAATAGCGTAGCTGAAGTCGAAGTACCTTAGTTCGGGCTACTCACCCGTCCAGACGCCGCGGGAACTAAGTCCGCGGCTCCCCCGTCGACTCCGCCACCTGCTCCGGTGGAGTTCCGGAGTCGACGGGAGCGCGTCCGGAGTTTGAACTATCGCGTCTAGATTAGACGCGATAGTTCGAACTCCGAGAAGTCGAACCGGCAGGTAAGTGTAGACCTACCTTAAGTGTAGATAAAGCCTAAGGCAGCATTTCCCAAATACTGCCACCATGACCGCATGCAGCCACCAGGGGCTTTTCTTGTGGCCACAGCCTCCTGGGCTGTGATTTGGGGGGAAGCGAGCAAAGCAGTTGCCCCTCTCCCAGGGCCGCCAGCAGGGGTTCAGCCCTGCATCGCTCCAGAGATACAAATGCTGGAGATGCAGGGAGCTGGTGAATTCCCCACTTTCCTGGGGGGGGGGGGGGGAAAGAGGGAGGAGAGCAGGCTTTGGCCCCAGGGCTTCAGGCTCCATCCATGTGGCTCCAGCCCCAGGCTCACCACCCCCACCTTTGTCCCTTTACCCTGCTGCCTCCATGCTCATCTCCCCATCCAGGGCTTAATTTGTCCCAGGACTTGCCAGGGCTGAATAAGTCTGCTATGAAAAGTGATATTAACAAACATACAAATATCACTTCTCAGCAGCAGACTTACTAGCTAACGAGTCTTTAAAAAAAAAAAAAAAGCAATGAAAAAAGCAAAAGAAACAACAGCAAAAAGACAAGAACACGCAAAGCATCTTATTTGTGTTGCTATTCTGTTTAGGTCCAGTAATGACTAGAGCAAGGGTAGGCAACCTATGGCACGCAAGCTGATTTTCAGTGGCGTTCACACTGCCTGGGTCCTGGCCACCGGTCCAGGGGGCTCTGCATTTTAATTTAATTTTACATGAACCTTTAAAACTTTTTTTAAAGGTTATTTACTTTACATACAACAGTTTAGTAATATATTAGACTTATAGAAAGAGACTTTCTAAAAATGTTAAAATGTATTACTGGCACGCGAAACCTTAAATTAGAGTGAATAAATGAAGACTTGGCACACCACTTCTGAAAGGTTGCCGACCCCTGGACTAGAGACAACCATACATTATTATTTGGTGGCACTCTGAGGCCACCAAAACATTTGTTGTGAGAACCCCTGGCCTAAGGCCTGCTATATGCTTATCTCATAATCCTATCAGGTCTCCCATAACTTCTCTGTGGTAAAAGCCACAAATGCATCTTTACCCGGCTGCCAAAACCTCCCATTAGTCTCTGATGACTAGTATGTAATCATGAGTCAATATAAAAATCTTCAGCACTTCGAAAACTACAAATTTTAACCTTGACATTAAATTACATAGATCATGTCTCATCACAACACGAGGGCCGCTTAATTGATTAAATAGGAACATGTATAAACAGAACTTATTAAAAATAGTTCCTAATGTAAATGAAACAGCCAGAGAATTTTCAGTTTGCTGCACCAAATTCCCATTGATTCTAGAGACTTGGCTGCAGAGTTTAGGCCTGGCTTGCTGTAGCATACATTGGGCTCTGGTTATGGAATTCTGAATGGAAGGGGAAATAGTCTGTGAAACTGTGAATCATGGAAGCAGTGTCACAAGCCAATCCCTCTGTTATAATGGAGTTCATGCTATGGAAAAGTTTTGGGGACCCTTACGAGAGTGAGTGGAGTTACAGTTAAGAGGAGTTGAAGGCTGAAATTAAAAGTTCAAACAGTCCTGAACCTTAGTCTTTGTTATGCACACTTTTGAACAGACTATACCACTAGGAACAATAATTTTGGCAAATGATTTATTTGCTTTTCAGACACTGAAGATAAAAAATTGTTAACACACCTAGGAACGCTGAAAGTGGAATGTAGGCGTTTTTGAAAGTTTTATTTTGAAACAGTAAGTTTTGTTAAATTACTTTTTAAAAGTTGATCTGTTGGTAAATAACAGTCTACCAGACATAATATGTTTGAAATTATACAGTCATTCATTTTTAGGAAAGGTTTTTATGTTTGTCAAAATCTTTCAGAGACCTGTTACTAGTTTTATTAGCAATTTACATACCTTTCCTAGATGGTAAGTTATTTGACCTTTTCACAAAAATGCTATTTCTATGTGCCAGTTGATTTCCTTATTTAAAAATATGTACAAACCAACACAAACTGTAATAGCAAGACATGTTATGTAAGTAAAAAGATTTTGCCCTAACTTTCAGATACAGCCCATTCAAGCTATCCACACTGAGCAGCTGGCATGGCAATTTAACAAGCTCATCTGCTGACTTATCAAAGTCACTCGCAACTTCCAGCCTTCATTGTAGGTTGATGCAACAAAATGTTGCAACAACACTTTGTGGTAGCCCTCAGCTTTAGTATCCTCAAAGTTGTTATATGTGATGTTGATAGAAAGAGAAGAGCGTAGACAAAGTTACTCTCTAGTACTCCTTGCAAGATAGTTCAGTTACAGTGGTGGTCTCTGGAGATAGTATAAGGGGTAAACTAAAGACCCGAATAGAAGATTTTTGTGATCCTAAAATATGGTATTTAGCACTCAGATAACACAGTGACCCAGATAATTAGAACATGATCTATCCTCCCAGACAAAGAGTAGCTCTATAGTGATGACTGAGGACACATTTTGTTGTAGACATTGTTTCTTTTAATTTTTATTTAAATTCACCTTTTAAAATAAGCTTACAGACTTCAGTAAACAGAAGTTTCTTTGCTAATGCTGTATTACTGTAATATTCCTTCTCTAATGCATGTGTGCGCGTAACTTGGCTGACTTACATTTATAGTAGGAATGAGAATTCTGAATTGTCTGACATGTGTGCATGGTTTCAACAAAGTATTTTTTAAATTTTAAATTTTTTAGTTTTAAACACAGAAAATGCATATTCCTGTTACTGTTATTTATCAAGAATGGCAAATTCATAGGATGGTAACACCAAACCAATTCAAAAGGAAAGTATTAACTACTGAGTGATAGAAAATTAAGTCTTCTGGCAAGTGACATATGACCACTCGAAAATCAGTCTTTACAAACCAAAAAACCCTGCCTGGTCAGATATTCCTGGCTTCCTATTGCTGCTCTTAACCTCCAAAACTCCATCAGCTAAGCAGGTGCTTAACACCTTCAACACACTACAAGAAGGGTACATTCTGAAAATTTTAGGGTAAAAATTAAATTACAGCTGAAGTGTACACTGTGCAAGTGTTACGAGAACATTCCTAGATATGAGAACACGAGAAAAGAGACAGTAGCACAATGAGAGTCTAGGAATGAATAGCTGCTTGAAGAACATACTAACTACAGACCACATTTGCCAGTAAGCTAGTCCTAAGTTCTCCAATAGCTTTAGCCTAATATCTTAAAGAAAGTAATGCTAGTTAGTTTATATGCTTCCAACATATTACTATTTTAGAAGCAATAGCTTTTTTGAGATCATGATATCTTTGTAAAGAGGATGATGTAGAATTAGCAGATGTTCTGATGACAAAAATTACTATAAAAGTATATTGATCTTGTCAAAGTGCTCTAAAATTTAAAGTTGACTTAAAACTAGAATAAAGGCTATTGAAAATTCTAAAGAAATGGTTACAAGTTATTGTAGAATCTGCCTTATGTCTATGTACTTATATGGTCCTGTAACAGCGTGAGCACTGACACATCATACTCTCAAAAGAGAAGGGGCCTGGACTCTTCATAGGTAGCTCTGGTTCCAATTAACAGAGTCCCCTCAACATCCATATGGGTAACAGGTCCCATTATGAGACTGCAAAGTATTTAAAAATATAAACATCTTTCTCAGCCCCCACTCTGTATAAGAAATGGGGGAGAATGGTTCATAAGGTTTTTGGGGATGAGTTTGGGGATTTTATTTTTGTGTATGTATTAGTGAAAGAAGGAACATGTGCATAAAGAGCTTTTGGCAGGCCAGAGAGATGGAGCTTTGTATCTAGTTCTGAATGCCATGAGGCTTGTTGCTATCATCTTAGTATCAAGTTGCATAGTTTAAGTCTCTTGCTGAAAGTTCTGTGACTTGAACTCATAATTCTCTCCTCTTGGCTTCTCAGTTTCATAGTTCCAGTGGAATATAGTTGCACTGATAAGTTACAGGGGGGTAGGACAGGGGAGCTGATAGGTAACTATAGCCAATCCCTTGGACAACTCTGAAGATCCAGACACAGACCTTATAATGGACTTTATTCAATGGGAAGCCAGTGCAGAGAGTGGAGGGTGAATACAGAGATTGGAGCTGATGCGCTCACAGTGAAGTATGTGGCTTAGCAGATGGGCTGCTGTGTTTTGTATCCGTCAACTTTCTCATGTGTAGCTTCACACCTAGAAATGCGCTGCAATAATCAAACCCTGAAGTCACAAATGGATTACTTTCAGAGTGGTAGCCATGTTAGCCTGTATCAGCAAAAACAACAATGAGTCCTTGTGGCACCTTAAGAGACTACTTAGCGATTACTGTCAAGATCCAATTTCAACAGAATAGGGCACAGCATTCTAGCCAGTCACAAATGAAATGGTCATTATTACCATAGCTCTTTGGGCATCTGATGTCACTTAAGCCTGGTCTACACTAGACGTTTAAATCGGTTTTAGGAGCGTAAAACCGATTTAACGCCACAACCGTCCACACTAGGAGGCACCTTATATCGATTTTAATGGCTCTTTAAACTGGTTTCTGTACTCCTCCCTAACGAGAGGAGTAACGCTAGTATCAGTATTACCATATCGGATTAGGGTTAGTGGGGCCGCTGATCGACGGTATTGGCCTCCGGGCGGTATCCCACAGTGCACCAGTGACCGCTCTGGACAGCATTCTCAACTCGGATGCACTGGCCAGGTAGACAGGAAAAGCCCCGCGAACTTTTGAAATTCATTTCCTGCTTCCCCAGCGTGGAGAGCTCATCATCACAGGTGACCACGCACAGCTCATCAGCACAGGTAACAATGCAGTCTCCTGAGAATCGTAAAAGAGCCCCAGCATGGACTGCACGGGAGGTACTGGATCTGATCGCTATCTGGGGAGAGGATTCAGTGCTAACAGAACTGCGTTCCAAAAGACTAAATGAAAAAGTATTTGAAAGAATTTCTAAGGCTATGACGGATAAAGGCCACAGCAGGGACTCAGTGCAGTGCAGAGTGAAAGATAAGGAGCTCAGACAAGGCTACCAGAAAACCAAAGAAGCAAACGGAAGGTCCGGGGCAGGTCAAAAAAAAATGCCGCTTCTATGCTGAGCTGCATGCAATTTTAGGGGGCTGCGCCACAAGTACCCCACCCCTGATCGTGGATTCCGAGGTGGGGGTTGTAATCTCTGCCATGGCTGAGGATTATGCAGACGGGGAAGATGAAGATGAAGAAGAGGAGGAAGACCTAGCAGAGAGCACACAGCACTCCGTGAGCCCCAGCAGCCAGGAGCTTTTTATCACCCTGACGGAATTACCGTCCTCCCAGCCCTCACAAGCCACTATCCCAGACAATGACGCCATGGAAGGGAGCTCTGGTGAGTGTACCTTTGCAAATAGCAAACATTGTTTTTTAAGCAAGCCTTTTTTAATGATTGATTTGCCCTGAGGACTTGGGATGCATTCGCAGACAGTATAGTTACTTAGAAAAGTTTGTTAACATGTCCGGGACTTGAGAGGAAATCCTCCAGGGACATCTCGATGAAGCGCTCCTGTAGGTACTCCAGAAGCCTTTGCAGAAGGTTTCTGGGCAAGGCAGCCTTGTTCCGCCCACCATGGTAGGACACTTTACCATGCCATGCATGTAGCAAGTAATCAGGTATCATTGCGTGGCAAAGCATAGCAGCGTATGGTCCCGGTGACTGCTGGCATTCAAGAAGCATCCGCTCTTTATCTTGTTCTGTTATCCTCAGCAAAGTGATATCGTTCAGGATAACCTGGTTAAAAATCAGGAATTTAAGTAAGGGGGGTGGCCATTTTTCTACTGGGTTTGTGGAATGCAGCAGCTTAAAAAAAACACTTTCCTGCACGTAGCGAAGCGGGGGGAGGGGAGGAGTGAAATGCCGATGATCTTTTGTGTTTGGTCACCGGCGATCTTCCCCAAGCTACCAGACACGCAGTGGGTGGTGGGGAGGGGGAAGGTTGTTGATTAGCAGGGAGCTAGCGTGGTATTAGCCATGCGTTGGGGGGGAGGGGTAAATCACTGAGACAGTGGCTTACCATGGCCGCATGCAAGCTGAATTCTGATGCCTGGACCTGTGTCTGTGAGATCTGTAACTCCAGAGCTGCAAGCACTCACTATTAAGATGAAAAATGCGACCTTGTAGGGAAATCACATGTGCTAGGTGAATAGTGATGTTCACTGTGAAAGAGTATAACCATTGTTCTGTAAAATGTATCTTTCTAAATATTTATCTCCCTCATGCAGCTGCAAATTTTTCAACCATCCCTCCTCCATCCCAAAGGCTAGCACAGATAAGGCGGAGGAAAAAGAAGACGCGAGATGAGATGTTCTCAGATATTATGGAAGTTACACGCAATGAAAGAGCTCATCTGAATGAGTGGAAGGACGTGGTTTCAAATTACAGGAAAGAGGCCAGTGAACGTGAGGACAGGAGGGATGAGCGTGAGGACAGGAGGGACAACCGAGATGAGAGGTGGCGGCAGGAAGACCGGCAGGAAAATCAGCGGTGGCGGCAGGAAGATCAGCGGTGGCGGGATGCAACTCTGGGGCTGCTGCGTGATCAAACTGACATGCTCCGGCGTCTTGTGGAGCTTCAGGAACGGCAGCAGGATCACAGAGTGCCGCTGCAGCCCCTGTATAACCACCCTCAACCCTCACTATGTTCCACATCCTCCTCACCCAGACGTGTAAGAACGCGTGGGGGGAGGCTCCGTGCACCCGCCCACTCCACCCCCGTGGACAGCCCAACCAGAAGGATGTCGTTACTCTGAATTTTTTTTTTTAATGGCCTTCTCCATCCCTCCTATCCTCCTCCCAAACCACACCCTTACTTCTCTCCCTCTTTTTATAATGAATCAATAAAGAATTCATGCTTTTTAAATGAGTGACTTTATTTGCATAAGTAAGCTGTACTCGAAGGGGGAGGGGGAGTTGCTTACAGGGACTGAGTCAATCAAGGGGGTTGGGTGTTCATCAACAAACACAGCAGTCACACTGTACCCTGGCCATTGATGAAGCTCGTTTTCAAAGCTTCTCTGATGCGCACCGCTTCCTGGTGTGCTCTTCTAATCTCCCTGGTGTCTGGCTGCGCGTAATCAGTGGCCAGGTGATTTGCCTCAGCCTCCCACCCCGCCATAAAGGTCTCCCCCTTACTCTCACAGAGATTGTGGAGAATACAGCAAGCAGTAATAACATAGGGGACATTGGTTTGGCTGAGGTCTGAGCGAGTCAGTAATGTGCACCAGCGTGCCTTTAAACGGCCAAATGCACATTCCACCACCATTCTGCACTTGCTCAGCCTGTAATTGAACAGATCCTGACCACTGTCCAGGCTGCCTGTGTATGGCTTCATGAGCCATGGCATCAAGGGGTAGGCTGGGTCCCCCAGGATAACGACAGGCATGTCAACATCCCCAACTGTTATTTTCTGGTCTGGGAAGTAATTCCCTTGCTGCAGCCGTTTAAACAGAGTAGTGCTTCTGAATACGCGAACGTCATGAACCCTCCCTGGCCATCCCACGTGGATGTTTGTGAAACGTCCCTTGTGATCTACCAGTGCTTGCAGCACCATTGAAAAGTACCCCTTCCGGTTTACGTACTGGGTGCCCTGGCGCTGCGGTGCCAAGATAGGGATATGGGTTCCATCTATCGCCCCCCCACAGTTAGGGAATCCCAGTGCAGCAAAGCCATCCACTATGGCCTGCACGTTTCCCAGAGTCACAACCTTTCGTAGCAGCAGCTTAGTGATTGCTTTGGCTACTTGCATCACAGCAGCTCCCACAGTAGATTTTCCAACTCCAAATTGATTCCCGACTGACCGGTAGCTGTCTGGTGTTGCAAGCTTCCACAGGGCTATCGCCACTCGCTTCTCTACTGTGAGGGCTGCTCTCATCTTGGTATTATGGCGTTTCAGGGCAGGGGAAAGCAAGTCACAAAGTTCCATGAAAGTGCCCTTACGCATGCGAAAGTTTCGCAGCCACTGGGAATCATCCCACACCTGCAACACAATGCGGTCCCACCAGTCAGTGCTTGTTTCCCAAATCGGCGTTCAATGGATAGAATCTGCCCCATTACCATCAGGATCTCCAAAGCACAGGGGCCCGCGGTTTGAGAGAATTCTGTGTCTACGTCCTCATCACTGTCATCGCCGCGCTGCCGTATCCGCCTCTTCCTCGCCTCGGATTCAAGGTCCTGGTTCACCATAGACTGCACGAGAGTGCGCGAGGTGTTTAAAACATTCACGATTGCGGTATGGAGCTGAGCAGGGTCCATGCTTGCTGTGCTTACTGTGCTATGGTGTCTGCACAGTTCACCAAGCAAAAAAAGGCGCGAAACGGTTGTCTGCTGCTCAGGGAGGGAGGGGTGAGGCTGTACCCAGAACCACCCGCGACAATGATTTTTGCCCCATCAGGCACTGGGATCTCAACCCGGAAATGCCAAGGGGTGGGGGAGGCTGCGGGAACTATGGGATAGCTACGGGATAGCTACCCACAGTGCAACGCTCCAGAAATTGACGCTAGCCTCGGACCATGGACGCACACCACCGATTTAATGTGTTTAGTGTGGCCGCGTGCACTCGATTTTATAAAATCTGTTTTACAAAACCGGTTTATGCAAATTCGGAATAGTCCGGTAGTGTAGACGTACCCTTAGGAATCCAAAAAAATCCCAAAGCTAGCTTTAACTTCATTTACCTTCATCAACAGTCATGATTCAAACACAGCTCCTGGGAATTTTAATCAAGGTATTAAGTAAATGTTTGGAAAAAATTAATCAGTTCTGTCAAGTAGGAACTGGCTATTGGTGCATTCAAGTTAAAATTGTCAAGATTCACCTATAAACTGGTCAATTTCACTTCAAAAGTCATATCTGCCTGAGAGAAGAAGTTTGTAAATCTTCAGTAGACATCCCCTGAAGATGAAGCCATGTAACAATAATAAAAAACAAACAAGGATTTAGCAGAGTTACCAATGGGATTATTTTAAGTAACAACTATTATCTGCATGTAGTATCTAAATTTTATTTCTCTAAAAGCACATTCATCACCAGCACAGCATCCCTTTGCAGCCCACCAGAATCCTTAGAGAAAATCACTAGTCTCCAAGTTATATCCTCCTCACAAATGGCCCATTTAGTTGACAAAGTTCCAACTGTTAGCACAAAAGAAGGACAAGAGACTCAAATCTTGCATCCTTGACAGCTCACTCAGCCTGGTTGTCACCCCAGTTACAGGTACAGTCTTCATGTTTTAAAGCTTAAAAACAATCTTATGTTTGATATTTTGAATTGACGTATAATTACATTTTAGCTCCTTGGACAAATTACCACTATCTACAAATAAAGATTAAATAACCTAGAAGAAATACTGCTATTTTAATAATTAACCTAAAAATAAAACCTCAAAATAAGACCAAACCACCACAATAGTTTGGCCCATCTCCTTGATTATTCAGAGAACCATATTCAGTAAACAAACCTGATCACACTCCCACATACATTAAATATGAGCTTATACCTTTTCTTTGTTACTTAATAACTCTAGTTGACCTATATAACAAGTTTTATTGAAATTGGTAATTTGTGGTCCATACACAATGAGGCCTTTTAGGGTCTCACTTTTCCTTTGACTGTTTTGAAAATTACATTTGTTTGTTCACACCTGCATGTTATAAGCTTCTACCAATGACTCTCAATAAGGCTTCTTGCTGTTTTGGTATATGGTATTCTGTAAATTAATGTCCAGAAGTTAGTCTTGTATGTGTTCAGTGCCATAATCTCTGAATAATAAAATTGTTTATACTATACTGTCTTGAAGTTAAACATGCTGAACTTCTGTGAAGAAGCTCAACGGCAGAACTTAGACAATTATACCTTTCCTTTGCCGCCTGCACAATTTTAAATGTATGAAAGAGTGAGTAGTGGAGCTATTAAAACATATTACAAACAGGAATATTCTTGGAATAACAGCATCTTCCTCATTTGTTGAGTTCAGGCAACACAGTAAATGCTTTGCATTTGTTTGTTTAGTGCCATTAACATTCCACTTTGCTACTCTGTCATCACACAATCAAATTTGGAATTTAACAGTGGTAAACCCAAATTAAGCTGTACTAAATCTCTAAATTAGTTGCTGTCCGACATACTTGCACTCCAAGAGAAAGTACATCATAAAATAACTTATTCTAAGTTGCCTCCCAATACCAGTGAGTGAATTCTTAGTCCTGCTTTCAAACTGCCAGCACATTTTTATTTCATAAAAGATCCTGTTCCCTTCACAAGCTTTAAGTCACATTTAAAACATTTATGTAGGTAGACAATGTCCATGTGCTGCTTTTTTCCTGTGCTAGGCACTGAAGCCAACAATCAGTGGGTCCTGTCTGATTTTAGACTAATGTTCTTAAATCCCAATCCAAAAATTCCAGTACATCTACTGAAGAATTTGACTGGCTTTTGGCCATTCCATTTGCTTTGAAGCCTAATAATTCGTGTATCATTTGGCTTCTATACTTAAATTTAATTTGATGAAATAAAGCAGAGATTTGGCATCTGTGTTTGTCTAATTCCTTCACAGTTAATTCAAATAGATTGTCAACATAGTTTATTCTTGTTTCTTCCTTCCCTCTCTTCATTCTGTTTTCCTGTAGCCTAGAAATCATCAAATCTATTTTGGCCACAGCAAACTCTACTTTGGATTCCACGAATACTTTAAAAAAAAAATCTAGGCTGTCGATTGGGAATTTTATAACAGAGTGCCATGATAACTTCCAGATACCACAATCGTCTGATTCAGACGTCACTGCCTTTTCTTAGCTGTTCTTTTCATTATTTAAAAACAGGCTTTGGAATCCAGTCCCTCCTTTACTTTTGTGCAGAGCTGTTTCTCAGCAATTATGAAGCGATCTGTCCACTCAAATTCAGTCTGATAGCACGTTAATTAATGTATTCAGATACAGAGCTCACTAAAAAGAAAAAAAAACAGTTTGGGAGGGGAAGAGGGAGGAAGATTAATTACAGGGCTTCCACTCAGAGAAAAACTTTTAATTTCCCCCATAGGGTTAACTCCCATCCTCCTCCAGTTCCCAGTCTCACTCTCCCGCAAGGGAGGCCCGAGATTTTAGGTAGTGAATCCTTCTCACCAGGCATGAAGTTCAAAGGTCTTCTTATCCCTAAGGCAAGGTACTTAAGCATGCAATGGGACTATTCACACGGTTAAAGTTATGCACTTGCGTAAGTACCTTACTGAATCAGGGTATTAATCTGCACTACCTATTGTTCCTTTGTTAAGCAGCTCTCTGCCACCTTCCTGGATCTCTGCTGTGCTGCCCCAGGTAGATAAGCAGACAAGGAGGGGAAAAAAAATCAGTAACATAGGCCTGTTCTACACTACAAGTTTAGGTCAAATTTAGGAGCGTTATATCGAATTAACCCGGCATCCATCCACACAATGAAGCCATTTTTGTCAACATAAAGGGCTCTTAAAATTGATTTCTGTACTCCTCCCCGACAAGGGGAGTAGTGCTGAAATCAACATTGCCGGTTCGAATTAGGGTTAGTATGGACGCAATTCGACGGTATTGGCGTCCGGGAGCTATCCCACAATGCACCATTGTGACCACTCTGGACAGCAATCTGAACTCGGATGCACTGGCCAGGTAGACAGGAAAAGCCCCGCGAACTTTTGAATTTCATTTCCTGTTTGCCCAGCGTGTAGAACTGATCAGCACAGGTGACCATGGCAGAGCTCATCAGCACAGGTGACCATGCAGTCCCAGAATCGAAAAAGAGCTCCAGCATGGACCAGACGGAAGGTACTGGATCTGATCGCTGTATGGGGGAGATGAATCCGTGCTAACAGATCTCCGTTCCAAAAGACGGAACGCCAATCTCCAAGGCCATGATGGACAGAGGCCACAACAGGGACTCAACACAGTGCCGCGTGAAACTTAAGGAGCTGAGACAAGCGTACCAGAAAAATGAAGAATCAAACGGAAGCTCCGGGACAGAGCCGCAGACATGCTGCTTCTACATTGAGCTGCAGGCAATTCGGGGGGGGGGGGGGGGAGCCACCACCACTACCCCACCCCTGTCCGTGGACTTGGATGATGGGGTACTCTCAGTCACCATGCCTAAGGATTTTGCCAATGGGGAAGATGAGGAGGACAAGGTTGAGGACAGCACACAGCACACCGTTCTCCCCGACAGCCAGGATATTTTTCTCACCCTGACTGATATACCCTCCCAACGCGGTATCCCGGATCATGAAGCCATAGAAGGGACCTCTGGTGAGTGTACCTTTGTAAATATAAAACATGGCTTAAAAGCAAGCATTTAATGATTAATTTGCCCTGAGGACTTGGGATGCATTCGTGGCCAGTACAGCAACTAGAAAAGTCTGTTAACGTGCCTGGGGATGGCCCGGAAATCCTCTAGGGACATCTGATCAAATCAAAATGGATTAATCCCAGACCACTGAAATGGACATATCCGAACCAAAACCAATCTGTGCTGCATTTCAGCTTTCTTCTCACATGCAATAAATAGCTAAATATTTCGCGCCGCCCCACCCCAAAAAAAGTTTAATGAAAAGTTCTACCCCCTCTGTTGTCTTTGTTCTTAACATAACATGTTTTTATTCTGACTTTCCAGAATGACTTTCCATTCGCCCCTGAGCAGAGATTAGAAAAGCCTGAAAAGTGAAAGTTTGAGAAAGTTATAAGTAAAGAAAGAAGCCCTTTAGAATGGAAACATTTAAGCAAGCTCAACTATATATGCAGCTATGCATGTCAGAGAGTGAAAAAATAAATTATATATTTTAAATCAAGATGTCTGCATCATACTGCTGCTAACTACACACCTGTTGCTATAGTCTGTCAGGGTTGATGTATAGAGAACAGTAGGGCAAGTGCTTCAGTGGGTATTAACTGTTGTAGAGTGTCCTATATGGAGGCATCACACAGGCTTAGGCAAGCTTGGCTGGTCACCACATCCACACTGACTAGCTTCAGAAATTAACTGTACTAGAAGCATTTAACTAATGTTAAGCTTTGAAACACTTCAGTCCCCTAGAGTAGAATGAACTTAAATTAAAACTCTGGTTTCAATAATATATGTAAAACAAACAGAAGTGGCTAGATCATGCCAGCTACTGCGAACAAAAAGAAAAAAAAAGTTATTGCAGAAATTTAGCATGTTTGCCATGAAAAAAGTTAAGATTTTCACTCAAGTGATTCCACTTCAAAATATGCTGCTGACAAAAGTAATGTTAATACCAACATGCACTCTTGCACTAGCCAGTGGATTATTTTGAAAGAATATTAGTCATCATACTTCAATAGCTTTATGCAATACTTATACAGTAATATTCCATTCTGGTATTATTTTTTAAAAGGTAGAGAATCAAAATAAAATGGAGGTGTAATGTACTCTGATGTTTTCAAGGTTAATTTGCCAAGTTATCACTTCAGAAACAACCTCTCCTAATTTTATCTTTCAAGGCCACATATTCTAGATTGACATTCTATTTCAGCTTTTCAGGCAAAGGTTACTGAAAAAAATATTTTAATGTTAGATATGGGCCAAAATTTGCTTCTGATAATCAGTTTATATAACCTCATGCTGTGCAACTCCAGCCAGAAAAATAGTATTTATCTCACAGAAAACTTGCTATTTGTCTGGTACAGTTCTTCCTGCCATTAGTAAATGTATACTACAAGTATATGTAAACACATACAAATTATGAAGTATATGTAGATCTATAATAATAGAAGGAGGAACCTGTAAACTAAAACTAAATTTTAACTTGTTACAACATGTTGCACAAATACTTTAGAGAAACCTATAGGCAAAAGTAACTTTTTTTCTTTAAAGTTGCTTCTACTTCCTCCCTAACCCATCTTAAAGGAGTCCTCAAGAACTGCTATTTTGTCAGGCTGTCAAACAATTAAATTATTAATTGTGAAATTAAAAAAAAGGCAATTAATCAAAGTTTTAATCACACTATTAAACAATAATAGAATACCATTTATTTAGATATTTTTGGATGTTTTCTACATTTTCAAATATATTGATTTCAGTTACAACACAGAATACAAAGTGTACAGTGCTCACTTCATATTTTTTATTACAAATATCTGCACTGTAAAAATTAAAAAATAGTATTTCAATTCACCTCATACAAGTACTGTAGTGCAATCTCTACCATGAAAGTAAAACTTACAGATGTAGAATTATTTTTTACGTAATAGCACTCAAAAATAAAACAATATAAAACTTTAGCGCATACAAGTCCATTCAGTCCTACTTCTTGTTCAGCCAATCGCTAAGACAAACAAGTTTGTTTACATTTATGTGAGAGAATGCTTCTCGCTTCTTATTTACAATGTCACCTGAAAGTGAGACCAGGCATTTGCATGGCACTGTTGTAGCTGGCGTAAGATATTTACATGACAGGTATGCTAAACATTTGTATGCCCCTTCATGCTTCAATCCCCATTCCAGAGGATATGCTTCCATGCTGATGATGGGTTCTGCTTAATAACAATCCAAACCAGTGTGGACTGAAGCATGTTCATTTTCATCATCATGAGTCAGATGCCACCAACAGAAGGTTCATTTTCTTTTTTGGGGTTCAGGTTCTGTAGTTTCCAAATTGGAGTGTTGCTCTTTTAATGACTTCTGACAGGACGTCCCACATCTCATCCCTCTCAGATTTTAGAAGGCACTCCAGATTCTTAAACCTTCGGTGGAGTGCTGAAGCTATCTTTAGAAATCTCATATTAGTACCTTCTTTGTGTTTTGTCATATCTTCAAGTGTTCTTAAATTGAACAACATATGCTGGGTTGTCATCCAAGACTGCCATAACACAACATATATGTCAGAATGTGTCTAAAACCACAGAGCAGGAGACATACAATTCTCCCCCAAGGAGTTCAATCACAAATGTAATAATGCTTTAATAAAAAAAAAAAAAAAAAAAAAAAAAAACCACCATCAGTGTCATCAGCATGTCCTCTGGAATGGTGGCCGAAGCATGAAGTGGCATACAAGGGTTTAGCATACCTGGCACATAAATACCTTGTAACCCAAGCTACAGCAGTGCCATGTGAACACCTGTTCTCACTTTCAAGTGACATTGTAAATAAGCAGGCAGCATTTTCTCCTGTAAATATAAACAAACTTGTTTGTTTTAGTGATTGGCTGAACAAGAAATAGGACTGAGTGGACTTGTACAATTGTACGTTGCACTTTTATGATAAAGAGGTTGCACTACAATATTTGCCTGAGGTGAATTGAAAAATACAATTTCTTTTGTTTATCTTTTTTACAGTCAAATATTTGTAATCAATAATAATGTTAAGTAAGCACTGTGCACCTGGTATTTTAAGTTGTAATTGAAATCAATATATTTGAAAATGTAGAAAGCATCCAAAAATATTTATAATAAATTTAAATTGGTAGTCTATTATTGTTTAACAGTGCGATTAAAACTGTGATAGTGATTTTTTTAATTGAATTAAATTTGTTTTGAGTTAATTGCTTGAGTTAACTGCGATTGACAGCCCTACTATTTAGATTTTATTCTTTTGACAAATAGATTCTAAAAGCACCAACAATATATCAAGCACTGAAGGATGAGAAAATTTCCAAACTGTACATAATCTTTTTCCCCTATACAAAAACATACAGGAAAAATAGATAAAAAAGGTAAAATTACTTACATAAATTACAATGTAACAGCTACTGCTGCTAAGTAATAATGACAAGAATCAGAAAAGGTTACTAACCATGAATAGTTTAAATCGGGGTTCTCAAACTTCATTGCATCGCGACCCCCTTCTGACAAGAAAAATTACTACACGACCCCAGGATAGGGGACTGCAGCCTGAGCCTTCCCGAGCCTCACCAACCCGCATGGAGGCCAAAGCCAAAAAGCCCCACCACCTAGGGCAGGGAGCCACAGCAGAAGCCCAAGGGCTTCAGCCCCAGGTGGGGGGGCCTGAAACCTGAGCCCCACCCACCCTGGGCTGATTCCCTCAGGATTCGGCCCTGAGGAGTGGGGCTCGGACTTCGGCCCCAGCAAGATTTTTTGCCAGCTCTGGTATCCCCATTAAAATGGAGTTGTGACCCACTTAGGGGTCCCAAGCCACAGTTTGAGAACTGCTGGTTTAAATCATTCCATACAAGGTTCCATATTATACATTCACATCAGGGAAGATTCACACATCACATTCATAACATTTTACAGGAAGATTGTGCATTTAAGGTCTGATCTGACTCCCACTGATCTCTATGGTAGGCAGATCAGGCCCTTTGTCCTGGCTTGGGGCAATTTTTATAGTAAGGTTGTAAGTATAAAACCAAGTGGAAGTTAAGATTCCCTGACAAGGGAGAAGACAGGAATTGGTGTCTGTCAGTCTCCAACCTTCTCCATTCTGTTCTACCCCTCCCTGATCCTTCCCCAAAAAGCCACAACAAAAAATCAGCATAAAAAAATTGGATCTAATTATCATTTCATTCTATTTAATATCTTTAAATATCAGACTATACTTAAAAACATTTACATGCAGTATAGAGACTAGCCGTATCCAACATCAAAATAAGTTACATCAGATAACAAATTTGTTCATTGTATTCTATATGTAAAGAAAATCTTGAACAAAAATATTTGCCACAATAAATCCTTGCAGGTTACTCCACAAGAAATGCCATAACTTTTCTGAGACAATATTTTTTAGTTTGACTGGAGAGAGACTGAAACATTCTTCCCAAATTAAAACTGACTGTTCAGACCATGAATTTAAGATACCAACAAAAAAATCATAGCAACAACATGGCTAGCAGGCACTACCTATCAAAATGCTTTATTAGTTGTTTTCCCAGCATAAATAAAATTCATAATAAGTTGCATCAGGCAACTGACAAACTCTCCCCTCAAGGGAGCTACAGAATGAACATTTGAAAAAAATGCTGTTACTTGGAACAGACACTTAGTAAACAATTAATGGAACACAAACAAACAGAAACAATGGAACATCAATTTTTAAAAAGTCTGTCTTAGAAATGAAGTCTTTTAAATGTGTTTAATCACAGCTATAATTAAATAGATTAAAATATATCATATTAACTCAATCCTTAGAAAATTACTACTTTGTAATAATTGTTTAAAACTTGAGTTTGCAGGAAAGAAGTTACAAGTAAACTGACAACAGCTGATATGCATGGAAACCTTGTGCCAATGGAAATGTATATGACTGATTTCAGGCCTCAAAATGTAACATCCATACCCCCTTCTGCTTTATGAGTTACAGTAACAGGTGTAAAAAAAACATGCCAGAAAGCTAACTTTGACCTAAATTTAAACTCCCATGTTACTAAGAGCTATATTTAGTGGTTATAGAATATCAGCATGGTTAACAGATGAAAAGTACTGCCCCCTGGTGACATTCAAAGTTAAAGCTAACAAACGTAAGATTTGTTTTGCATTAAGTAATTGGCAATTACCCATTTTAGATCAGGAGGCCTTTGTGTCAGGGACATATCTTTGTCCATCGCTGTGAAAATCCCCCCCAAGTTTGGCAGTTATAAGCCTTTGAAATAACTACAGTTCACACATGATCAGACTTAATAGGATTGACAGAGAAAATCTCCTAAGGTTCCATCCACACTGGCATGCTTCAGCTCATGGCTGGGCAGGATTTTCCCTGCAATGGCAGCTCTGAGCTGCTGTGGTCTGGGCCAGGGCTGGGTCCTGAGAACAGGGGGACAGCATTGCCTCTACTTTTTGTGCCCCCTAGCTGATGCCCAGGAAGGAGAGAGGAAGCTGCCTGATTCAAATGCAAAGGGGACAAAAGACAGTTTTTTTGGAGGGAAGAGAAGGGAAAAGGAAAGGGGGGTCAGACTGGTTGGGCATTAGACTGGGAACTGGGTAGGGGGAGACTGGGACTGGGTGGGAACTACTAGGGTGAGGGGAGACATATGAGGAGGAGCCAGGATACACGCGAAAAAACTGATAACTGGCTGGGCAAAGAGAATAGGAAACCTGATTTGACTAGGAGCCCAGGGATCAAAACTGGGACTATGATCTGATGGAGAACGGGAAATGAGAAAGGGGCAAGAGGGAAGATGGGATGACACTGAGACAAGAAGCCTAAGGAGCCCAAAGTGAAATGGCTTGGTGAAGAGAATGGCAATAAGACAGGTTGGAAGGGACAGGGCAAAAGACTCTGTGCCTAGTACAGCACATTCCCCTTCAGAGCCTCGAATGGAACCTAAAATCTCTGAGTCTCACCATTCCTTTGTCAGAAAATATCTGTGAAAAGTCCTCTGGCAAAGGCTCTCTCTCATTCCCATCTAGTACTAGTCTATCCAAGGATAATAGCCTATTAGTGCTCTTTAGGGTGACCAGATGTCCCAATTTTATAGGGACAGGCCCGATTTTTGGGTCTTTTTCTTATATAGGCTCCTATTACCCCCTACTCCTGTCCCCAGTTTTCACACTTGCTGTCTGGTCACCGTAGTGCTCTTAGTTACTCTATCAACTCAAGTGGCAGAGGTCTGTATGTTGGATCTAAAGGATCCACCCTGCCATGACAAAATAGGTTTTTTCAGTTGGCTTTTTAGAAAGTCTAGCAAACTGCACACACACAAAAATTATGTTAAGAATGTTAAGGCTATAAAGTCAAACACTCAAATGTTAGGAAATGCCAGAATTTAGGTTGCCTGTGCAACCTCAGTTTCGCCCTCTTGTGCGCCTGCATTCGGATATAGTCTCTCTTTATATAATCACATACTACTTTTTCCTCCACAGGGCCTCTGCCTCATTCAGTGCACAGGATGGACTTGCTCTGGGGATAAATCAGGGTTGTGGTCGCAACGAGGCTGCTGTCTGTGAGACTCCTGCTTCATTTGTTACAGAAATTGGACCATGTATAGCAAATGAGAAAGGGGACTGAAGGAAGAAAAAGGACAGTCTCATACTTAAGACAGTTAAATGCTGCCCTGGAGAAATGGATTCTATCCTTGCCCCTGGCACAGAGTTCCTACATGATGCTAGGCATGTCGCAAACTTTTCACTAATTATATGTTCTTCATTTTCTCAGTGTCTGACTTGAGAAACACTGGGTTCTTGGAGCTGCAACTGAAGTCTATGGAAGCCATGCTTTACAATCCTAGGTACTCTTGAAGTATCTCAAATTGGGCACCCAACATTAGTGGATACTTCTGACCATAACCGCTGTGCCTCAAAGCTCCATCTGCAATACGGGGATAATACCATCCTCTCACCTCAGAGGGGTATTGTGAAGCTTAATTAGTATTTGTGAAGCACTCTGATATTAGTGATGAGAACCATAGAAAAGCCCATGAGGAAATTAATAATACTGCCTTTAGAACAAGGTTTGAATAATGGGACTAAATAAATTCTGGGCCACACACTGAACTATGAAAATAACACAAAATACCAAATAGCTGCTCATTGAGCACCATCCAGTCTGTGTCCTGAATGAGGCAGGGGACTTGCGGAAAAATATAATATGGGCTCATGTAATTAAAGATTTATCACAGTGCATATCCACAACAGGGCCAAATTAAGGTTCCAAAGATGACCTTAATTCTGCCATTTCCTAATTTATGAGTGCTGGATTTTGCAACCTTAATAATGTTCTTTTAAACCTAGTTTTTGTGTGTGTAATTATCTCTCTCTCACACACACACCCCACATGGACCCCATCCAGGAGACTGCATGCCAACTTGCAGCCTAGACTGAATTTTTATAGCCTTTCCTACATTCTGGGGAAGAGCACCCAATCATGGCTACTACAGGAGGCAGCAGAGCTCTTCCCCTCAGGAGCTGACACAAAATTTTGGGAAAAGCAGCAGCAGACAGTACCTTTTTCACAAGGAGGGAGGGCAACAGCAAGAGCTGCTATGTTTTTTCTGCTAACTCCTCCCCTTCTTGTGAAAAATGGGTCAGTCTGCTATCTGCTTTCCTGTCCTCCCATCTTCTTTGCTCCAACATTAAGCCTAGGAAGGAGAAGAGATGATGGAACCTTAAAAATGTCTGCAATGCTGTTGTGGGTGTTGTGCAAACACTGCAAGTGGGCAGGGGACTTAACTCCCTGAATCTCTTATTTAAAATCTTTTTTCATGTCTGATAATTTTTTTAATTAACACTAATGCATGTGCAGGAGAGGAAGGGAAAAGGAACAGGACAGGTTAAAGTGATGAGCAAGAATGTGGGATTAACTTTCCCCCTTAAAAAAAAAAAAGACAGCTAAAATAGAAACACTCCCAATATTACTCCAGTTCTTATAGTTACCACAGGGTTGTTATGTGATCACAAATGGAAGGGGAGGTGATGCATAAGACAATTTTATGGAATTTATTAGGGATTCAGGACATATTTGTGCATGGATAATTGCAAAATTTCATCTCTTTCATTTTTTGTCGGTCTATGGGGGGGAGGGATAGCTCAGTGGTTTGAGCATTGGCCTGCTAAACCCAGGGTTGTGATTTCAATCCTTGAGGAGGCCATTTGGGGATTGGTCCTGCTTTGAGCAGGGGGTTGGACTAGATGATCTCCTGAGATCCCTTCCAACCCTAATAATCTATGATCTATGATTCTAATCTATGATTCTATGCCATGATTATTTTCTTGCAATCCTTGCACTCTCCCAAGTTCTAAATAAAATTTCAGGAATTATTGTTAGCAGTTCAGAAAGTTCAAAGAACCCTTATCACCCCATTATAAGTATAATCTTACCTAGCCAATTTTAAAAGATTCATAGACTTTAAGGTCCATATATTCTTATTCTACAAATATTATTATAATATATTTTGGGGTTCAGAAATCCTGGAACATTGAGAAATATAAATATACCAGAAAAATACTCTTCCTGAGCCCATTTATAAAGATGGGTACATGCAATTATACAAAGCCAGATAATGGGATAAAAAATGAATTCTGTAGTGTAGATGGTCCATTTACTGTTCAGTATCTCTCTGTTTATTGGGTTTTTTTTTTTAAACCTTCCGGATGATCATGTTAAGAATGATAAAAATATAAAGATAGAAGAACTCACCAATATCATTAGCTAGGGAAGAAGGATCAGATGCCCCAAGGGTTGCCTCAAACTCCTCCTGAAGACGATAAGCTCTTTGAAGCAGGGATTCAAGCTTATGAATGAATTCAGCACTAATGATATCCTGCAAGTAGAATTAAATTATACTGTACTCAACAGAAAATCACATTTCTTTCTAAACTACTTCTTTTTAAAACACTAAAAATATTAAGCCTTCAAAGAGTTCACAGTACCCCATTAAAAACGTAAAAAAGTTCAACAGACATTGTCAAAGAGCTCAGGCATCCAGAATACTTCCCCTACTGGGTACAGATACACCTTATTAGGCATAAGTAAAATAAAACCAGCATTTAAAAAAAATATCTTTGTAAGCTGAATGAAATTATCATTCCTGATATTTACTGCGCTGTGATGATGAATGACATGGTGATTGAGATTGCTTTACTATCAGGAATTTTAGGATAGAATTTTATGGGCAAGGGGAACAAAGTTTAATTGTATTACATTGTGCATGTTCACCAAGTAGTCCTCCCTCCCAGGAGCCGTTTGTACTGAGCCCCTATCCCATCTCACACAGTTTTTCTTTACACTTAGGGAGGAAATGACCAATGGGTGTGCTGCAGAGAACTGCTTCAGGGAATGCCAATACACCTCTGATTGTGTGGTGGTTTGATAATATCTTCCAGGAGGAATGCTAATGGAGCAACAATTGTCAGTATGGCTAAAACCAGGCTAATGCTAGGGGAAAAAGGGTGAGGTGGAGGTGAAAAAGTGCTCCAATTGCAGGTATTCAGAAGAAGTTTCAGCAGCTGCAGTAGAAGCTGAGCTCTGTTATTCAAATATTTTCAGTCATTTGGCTATGCTACAAATATATACTATAGTGTATACAATACTCACTTCTACACTCTCTTCTGCAATGGCATCTCCTGCTCCTAGTTTGATGGAACTATAATTTGCTTCATCTTCAGCCTGTCTGCTACGGAAAGTCAGTGCCTGCTCCCATCGACGTAGTGCCTCTTCAAAAAGCTCCATACCTACAGGAGATCATGAACACTTCCATTACATCAACAGAAATCCTCTGCATTCTTTTATATTTCACTTTCCACAACTAACCACACACAAAATAAGATTAATTATAGTACACGTGGAAATGTTGTTTTAAGGAAATAATGTTGGAATTGCTAGTAATTTAATTAAGTTAATTACAAGAGCTAGTTACACCACTATCCCGATATAATGTGGTCCTTGGGAGACAAAAAAATCTCACCGCATTACAGGTGAGACCGTGATGTATCAAACTTGCTTTGCCCGCCCCGTTCCTTGTTCCCTGACCGCCCCCTCCAGAGACCCCCTCCCTAATCACCCCCAGAACCTCACCCCCTACCCAACTCCCCTAGATCTACAGCTCTGCTCCGACCCCTATCCACCCCGCCCCCTGACAGGCACCGACGGGAAGCAGTGCAGCGCGGCCCCAGTCCGCTCCACTCTGTCAGCTCCCAGCCGTGGTGCTCCGTTTCCCGCCGTTGGTGAGTGCGGGGAGGTTGGGGAAAAAGGATGCTCCCTCGCTTTCCTTGTCCTGTCCCCAACCGTGTCATTCCTGGCGGGAAGTGGAGTGCCATGGCTGGGAGCTGGTGGAGTGAAGCTGGCTGGGGCTGGGCTGCTCCGCTTCCACCCACCAGTGAGTGTGGGGAGGTTGGGGAAAGGACGGCCCCCGCACTCACGGGCGGCGGGAAGCAGAGCAAGGCGGCTCCAAACCGCTCCACTCCACCAGCTCCCAGCCGTGGCACTCTGCTTCCCGCCGCAGGTGAGTGCAGGGAGGTTGAGGAAAGGACGCCCCCCGTACTCACCTGTGGCGGGAAGCAGAGCGCAGCGGCTGGGAGCTGGTGGAGTGGAGCAGGCTGGGGCCAGGCTGCTCCACTTCCGCCACTGCTGGTGAGTGCGGGAGGGATCCCTTCCCCCAGTCCCCTCCTCCGAGCGACACAGCTGGGGCCGGGGCGAGGGAGGCAGAGTGGGCTGCTCCCGGCCCCCCACTAATCCCCCGGGCCACTCTGGGACTGCGGGGTCCCCAAAAGTGCCCTCCCACAGCTCCTGCCCCCCAGACCCTGGGGGAGGGGGAGGAAGCTACTGACCGCCCCCGAGACCCTCTGCCCCTTATCAAACTCCTCAGCCCCGGCCTGGTCCAGCACCCTTAACACACTGCTCAGAGCAGTGTGTCAGAGCTTTACCGTGTTATATGCGAACCCGCATTGTATTGGAGTAGAGGTGTATGAATAAAACAAAGCACACAGGAGTTCAGTAAGAATCTCTCCTACTTAATTACAGAATTTTATATTAACTATCAATCTGTTAATGTAACAAACATATATTGTCGACTTTTCATCTTTTAAAAAAATTCGTGTCATATCAGGGAAAGATTTCCCTTTCTAAATTAATTAAAATTAAAATGCTGGGTGAAATTTTTTGGCTGAACTTTTTTCAGCCAAAAAAAAATTAAAAAAAAAATCATCTCAGGAATGTATGATGTTTTTGCCAAAATATGTCAACAACAAAAAATTCCAAACATTGAAAAGCAAAGTTTTCATTTTTCATTTCAAAAACTACTTTTTGGTTTGAGATTTCTTTCAATGTTATCAAATGTAGTCAAAACCTTTACGAATGGTCAAAAATTGGAACTAAACATTTCATATCATTTCATTCAACCCAAAATAAAATTTCTTGACTTTTTGATTTGTCAAATAATTGTGTTTTCAGTTCGACCCCAAACCATTTATTTATTAAGATTTTTTCAGAATTGCCGGTGGACCAAACAAACATTATTCACACAGCTCTAATTAAAATCTCAGTGCCTCTCAATTCCAATTAATTAGTTTCTATAAACCTAATCTGTTTATTGGCTTTCGGTAAAATAAGAATTCATGGATATCTGTCTATAGGAGGTACTTTGTCTAGCATAAGTAAAAAGATCAAGGCCTTGGAAGCATATCATGAAAATATTGTGAAGGAGTCACTTTACTATAAATCAATCAAGGTAATTTGTTCAAATTTTAAAGCATCTGAAAGCGGCTAGCAAAAACACAGTACTGCAACATACCACATATTATTATAACCTACCCATCAAGTATAAGTTTTCAGGTGTGGTCACTGGAATATTTACAAGTTTAATATCTTCATCTGCTTTGTCCCAGGAACTGGAATTGGCACAAGCACAACTGTGAGAGGAGGTGACACTTTGGACCTAAAAAAGTGAGGTGCATTGTTAAACAAAGAGTACTTTAATAATAATTATTTCCTGGTGCAGTGCACTAAATAGCCCTGATTATAACTAGTTACTGTAACAGATTACATTTCAAAAAGTATAACAAAGTATTGGCTCTTTTCAGGCCAAGAGTAATGTTAATTGCTTTTCATGACACCACACTCAAGTATTAAAAATGATATCATAGAAGTGTTAATACTCAGTCTCACTAGGAAATTCAAATGCAAGACAAAAAATAATCAGTAATAATCCATTACTACAACAAGAA
The DNA here is from genome assembly GCF_016161935.1 of Mauremys reevesii. Taxonomy (NCBI): domain Eukaryota; kingdom Metazoa; phylum Chordata; order Testudines; family Geoemydidae; genus Mauremys; species Mauremys reevesii. The sequence continues at coordinate 84,885,226 of NC_052630.1, forward strand.
TATAATCAGCAATTTGTAATGGTTAGTTTGCAAAACTAAGTTTGACAACTGATTGTAAAACCATATGAAAAACAAGTTTAAAAAAATATATCTTTATCTCTAGCCTTGTGTTTTATTGGATATTTCACAGCTTCACTAGGCACTATTGCTATTCAGTGAAAAAAATTCCACTCTACTCTTTACCACCTAGAAGAAATGTGATCTCCAGGTACATTTGTTCTAGGGCATGGAAGGCAGATCTATTTTTTGAAGCTTCATGCAGGGATTTGTCACCCTTCTTGAGGGGCCTCTTGCCTTTGTCTTGCTTGTATTTCTGCTTCTGGAGTTCCTGTACTTGGAGGAGGACTCCAAACCAGTAGTACTAGATATAAAGGTGCCACCTGATGGCTCCAGACAGGTGGAAGGGTAGCGGGAGGGAGCAGGAGCCAAACAGGGCCTCGTGGAGAGCTCCATAAATTTTCCCTGGATCCTGAATTCATGAGATTGCCTGGTACACAAAGGGAAAGTGCAGAAGATGCTGCACTTCAAGGGGACATGAGCTTCCCCGAAGGCAATACAGGCAGCTCTCTCATGGGTCGCTCACAGCAAGGACCCAGGGGTAGGCCAGGCAAGGCTTAATGCCTGGATCTCTGGTCATAATAGATGCCCAAAATCATGGGGGAAACAAAGGATGGGGAATTCCCACCCCCGATTCCCAACTGACTAACACTAAAAACTAATTACAATATTTACGGATTCAAACAGCAGAATGCTGAAGAATAGGAAACGGACACAGGAGTTTCCATCCCAATGAATCCCAGATCCCAAGCAGCAGAAAAGGAATTGGAGAGGTGGTCAGTCTGCACTACCCTTTATGACATTGCTATTAAAGAATTTATGGTCCCAGGGGCATCAACACCCACAGAGAATACCCATAGAGATCAGCACTCAAAGAGGAATAAGTCCTCCCCCCACTGCTCCGAGCTACCCAACACCAGGTTTGTATGACCTCCTCTAAGCTGTGCTAGCACAAAAAAGTAAGAGACATGTCCAGAGGGAGATAGACACAGTAAACACAGGATTTATGAGAGCTCCTCCTCCACCTTCAGAGCTGTTTTCATGTGGAACTTGGCTCGCTCCTACATAGAAGATAAGCTAACCTTCACCACGCATGGGTCTTTCTATTGTGCACCCAGCATCTCTAGCCTTCTGAGGCTGTGCAACCCATACGGCAAAACATTTTCAGCTCAAGAGAATCATTGTGTGCATTCACGATAGGCAGTGAAAATTAAAGTTCAGCAGTTTATTCAGTTAGCTGTTCTTAAGGATCTGTTATACAATAAATACTTACCGAGGCCAAACTTTGTACTGAACCAGAATATTTACTGAAAAGTCCTCCATTTGCATAAACACAAGACTGAGATCCTTTTTCTTTGGCTGAACTCAAGGAAAGAGTCAAGTTTTGTCTGCTACTGGAACAACTGGAACCTAACAAACAGATAGACTACTTTTAAAAGCTTCTGCAACCAGAAACATTTATTATATCAGCAGGTGTTCAGCTCTGAATTTTATCTAATTATTCACTATGTCACATAAGAACTTTAACCATTAATCTTATCTTTTGAATTTCATGTTTACATATAGAAGTATCAAAATACCTGCAAGAATGAGCACAGTATTAAAACAATTTGCTCTTAAAAGATAACAAAAATACTTCCATCAATATTCAAGATATATCTTCTGAACTGTTGGAAACTTAACAGTAACTATTAGCTCTCAAAAAGCTTTTGATTAAAAGAGATTATTTGCAGAGATTATAATTAAAACATTAGCTTTCAGAGCAATGCCTACCTGAGTTATTACAGTGTTCTAATTTTTGTTGTTACACTTATCTATTTTTCTATTTTCTTTAATTACATTAGAATTACAAACACACAGTTTCCTTATTTCCAAAATTAAAGAAAAATCTGTCTTGAGTTTGATTACACTGTATTTAAAAGGTTTATTTAAGAGAAGACAAAAAGCCTTCTTTGGTTTTCTCATGTACCTTTTTCTGATGCAGCTGTTTTAGTACATTCTAATACAAGATGGCCTGGCTCCCATGGTGACACTTCTGTGTTTTTCTTTCCACGTTTTCTTTTAAAATGATGTGCCAGAAAAATTACAGAAACTGCACTTACTGCTGTTACTACAACCAGCTTCTTCAACCCAGGAGAAAGTTTTACCTGAAATGAAATCATGAGTATGTCATCATTGCAGAGTTAACACAAGCTCTGATTCAGGCATGGTCCCTAATTCCTTCTCCTGTCCACACACAAAACCCTTTAATCTGAGAACGGTGGTGCTTTCAACCAAAGCTACCTGGAGGTAACCCATCTGCTTTGCAATGAAGACAGTCTAAATCACTTGTGTGCTGACAGTCCTTCAATGCCTTCCCACAATTCCCCATGCATGCCCAGGATAGTCAAGTTCTTCCACAATTCACTGGGAAAGAATTAGAGCAGCTCAGCTTACAGCTGCACAACGAATCATGGATATGCCCCCAGATGACTTAATGACACACATGGGTGAATTACTCCTGGGGGAATTCTGCATCCCTGCGCATGTGCAGAATTCATGGCCCCCGCAGATTTACTTGCTTCCCTGCAGAATAATGACTTCTGACACGGAAGCAAAGGGAAGGCACAAGAGTGGGCATACACCCCTCTCCGGCAGCACAGGCAGGTTGGTTTGGGCACCCAGAGCAGCCAGTAGAGATGTAAATCATCGTCAGCAGGGGGTATCACTGTTCCTCTCATCTCTATTGTGGCACACTTGGCATGGAGGAGCAGGGCTTCCGCGTGTTTCTGAGGAGGTAGGTGTGGGGCAGGCTCTGTCCCCTCAGTCAGAGCAGAATGTAGCAGCCTGCCTGCTTAGTGAATTGTTCCCATTGTCTTTGTGAATTCCCCTAGGAGTATAAAACAGAGGTAAAAGTTGTAAGGCTCCTTTACATTGCCAGTGTGGTGTAAAGGACAGTATGGCTTTATAAATGCTTCTGGTGTTCTAGTGATTAGAATTGGTCTAAATTTTTGGGCTAAAAAAAAATGTGCTCCATTAACTGTTTGTTACTGACCTTTCTGGAGATGGTCAATAGCCAATATAAATTGTGAGTTTGATTCCCCAGCCCTCATTTACTCTTCAGTTGCCTATGATGTACCACTGAGCATATGGCTGCATATACACTTCTACCCCGATATAACGCTGTCCTCAGGAGCCAAAAAGTCTTACCATGTTATAGGTGAAACTGCGTTATATTGAACTTGCTTTGATCCGCCGGAGCGTGCAGCTCCCCCACCCCGAGCGCTGCTTTACCGCATTATATCTGAATTCATGTTATATCAGGGTAGAGGCGTATTTGTTGACTAAGAACTAGAAATAAAGGATCAAACCTAGCTCCATTACTATTAGGCAAGGGAAGCTGGGGATTTCCTCCAATGCTCCCCACTCTCATTCTCCATCCATTGTATTGTAGTTTAAATAAATTACTGAAATAATTGAAACCAGAGAGATTATATTGTGTTATTTTGACAAATAAAATGTGCAGAATTTTTAATTTTTTGGTGCAGAATTCCCCCAGAAGTAGTGAGTGCAGCACCAGTGAAGACACAGTAACTCAGTTATGGCTTTGCAGTGTGGCTTCTCACACCTGAGGTGGGCAATCTGCACTAAAGATATACCCCAAGAGTTGGGATATTTTTAAAGCATTATTACAATTTTACTGGCTACCTAAGGAATTGACACCGAAACTTTCAAGTAAACATTTTTAAATTTCAGTGACCGTCAAAAATACCATAGATAAATAATTTGGAAAGTAGCTAACAGCTTTAAAAACAAAGAAACAAACAAAAAAAACACGGAGGAACAGCAAAGTCCTCACTGGACTAATGTTTTTTGAATCTGCATCCCTTCTCCTTCCACAATTTAAGAAATATAATTTATTCCTTCTTTTAGTTTGAAACACATGTATTTGGCTATCAGAGTGATATTTTACTTCTACATTTTTGTCTGGATATAGGCCACTTCCATCTGAAATTTTAACATTAAATTTTAAAGAAAACCATTATAAATAAATGCACAATAAAGCACAACTCTGCATTGGCAGAGAAATAAACTAGGTGATTAAATAGAATAGCCTTAGATGGCATCTCAGTCTCTAACTTCTATGAATTTCTTCTGTGACTCACTCTTTATATAATGTGATAAACAGTAATGTTCAGATACCAATGAGAAGCAGTCTAAATATGCAACAACTGGAATTAAAAATATTAACAAAACTTTGAAAATCTGAAGAGGCAAACAGTTCAGGAAAGTAAAGAAAAAAAATTTAAATGGAAAATAAGGGGCCAGATCACAAGTAGTGGATTTATGCTGTTTTGGTGGTAGAGAGCAGAACACAGAAACCAAGCACTTTGAGGCTCCCACAGAGGGTGGGCATAGTGGTTTTACAGCATGCCTCTCCCTCAGAATAGGGGCATGGTTGGAGCATGTCAGACATCTGGCAATCCTCAGCTGTAGATTGCTTGGAGCTATAATTAGCCAGGTGTAATTTAAAGAAGCCCTGAAGTTGCAAATTACACTGCAGGCAAGGCCACCCTTTAGCCAATCCTAGGGTAAGACAACTGGAAAGTGGTCTAGCGTCACCTCTGCCCCCTCATCCCCATCCTCAGTGTGCATCTTGGCCAGAGCTGTAGATCTAGTTTCTAGTCCAAGATTGAAAACACAAGTTTATATAAATACTAGGGCTGTTAATTAGTTGCAGTTAAGTCACATGATTAAAAAAATTAATCACGATTAATTGCAGTTTTAATCACACTGTTAAAAAATAGAATACCAATAAAAATGTATTAAATATTTCAGATGTTTTTCTACATTTTCAAATATATTGATTTAAATTTCAACACAAAATACAAACCTGTACAGTACTCACTTGATATTTTTATTACAAATATTTGCAATGTAAAAAGGATAAAAGTAGTATTTTTCAATTCACCTTGTCAAGTACCATAGTGCCATCTCTTTGTTATGAAAGTGCAACTTACAAATGTAGATTTTTGTTGTTGTTACATAACTGCACTCAAAAACAAAACAATGTAAAACTTTAGAGCCTGCAAGTCCACTTAGTCCTACTTCTTGTTCAGCTAATCGCTAAGAGAAACAAGTTTGTTTACATTTATGGGAGATAATGCTGCCCGCTTATTTATAATGTCCCCTGAAAGTGAGAACAGATGTTCACATGGCACTTTTGTAGCCGGCATTGCAAGGTATTTACGTGCCAGATATGCTAAACATTCGTATGCCCCTTCATGTTTTGGTCACCATTGCAGAGGCCATGTTTCCATACTGATGGTGCTCATTAAAAAAATAATGTAATTAAATTTGTGTCTGAACTCCTTGGGGGAGAATTGTATGTCCCTTGGTCCATGGTTTTACCCACATTCTGCCATATATTTCATGTTATAGCAGTCTCAGATGATGACCCAGCACATTGTTCGTTTTAAGAACACTTTCACTGCTGATTTGACAAAATACGAAGAAGGTACCAATGTGAGATTTCTAAAGCTAGCTATAGTACTCGACCCAAGATTTAAGAATCTGAAGTGCCTTCCAAAATCTGATCAGGATGGGGTGTGGCGCATGCTTTCAGAAGTCTTAAAAGAGCAACACACTGATGCAGAAACCCGAACCACCAAAAAAGAAAATCAACCTTCTGCTGGTGACATCTGACTCAGATGATAAAAATGAACATGTATTGATCTGCACTGCTTTGGATCATTATCGAGCAGAACCCATCAGCAGCATGGACGCATGTCCTCTGGAATGGTGGTTGAAGCATGAAGGGACATACGACTCTTTAGCGCATCTGGCACATAAGTATCTTGCAACGCTGGCTACAACAGTACCATGTGAATACTTGTTCTCACTTTCAGGTGACATTGTAAACAAGAAGCAGGCAGCATTATCTCCTGCAAATGTAAACAAACCTGTTTGTCTGAGCGATTGGCTGAACAAGAAGTAGGACTGAGCGGACTTGTAGGCTCTAAAGTTTTACATTGTTTTATTTTTGAACACAGTTATTTTTTGTACATAATTCTACATTTGTAAGTTCAACTTTCATGATAAGGAGATTGCACTCTAGTACTTGTATTAGGTGAACTGAAAAATACTCTAATTTGTACAGTGCAAATATTCATAAAAAATATAAACTGAGCATTGTACAGTTTATATTCTGTGTTCTAACTGAAATCAATGTATTTGAAAATGTGTAAAACGTCCAAAAATATTTATATAAATAGTATTCTATTATTGTTTAACAGCGTGATTAATCACAATTTTTTAATCGCTTGACCTCCCTAATAAATGCTGTTGTCAGAACTAATCTGAAAAGAGAAAAACATTAAAAACCCAACAGCACAAGACAAGATTACAGTGAGCAAATATCAACAGAATATTTAAGAATACACACAGGTATTTAAAATCAAAATCTAGTTGCAATTATTTATAATAATGAATTACATAGGATTCGGGTTTTAAAAAAATTAATTGGATAGTCTCCAATTTATTTTTCATGCAATTGTGCATACATATATGATGGCAAACAATTGAACAGACAAAGGAGAGCCTTAGGATATAAAATTAATCCCAGAGTTGGACACAATATTTATAGAGTACATTAGCTTGGTTACAACATTGCGGCAACACAGGGTGAGACCAGCGAACTCAGTGAGTTGAGATCTGAGCTGATTTTACAGGAGAAAGAATGAGTGTATTTCAGCAGTGACTATTCTCATTATTTGTAGTAAAACAAGGAAACTACCGGGTAATCTTATTTTGGGTACTAACAAGTACGCAAAGTTATACACCATAAAAATGTTTATAGTTGTATTTCAATATGTAATGTATTTATTGAAGCCACTGGTTTCATACATGGAAATTAAATATGAATCACAGTATTTACTTTTTAGAAACATCTGTAGACGGTCCTGACTGTAGATCAAGTTTTGATTTCCTGTCAATGTTGCTGTATGGATTAAATGGAGAACAAGTTCTGGATCCAATTTTCTATTTTATTTATTTATTTCTTTTAGAGGCTAGTAGCATTCCACCTTTTTCTACATAGTAGGGCAACAGGACATGGACTTCTCTTCAGCCATAATACCTTACAAGGGAATTCTGTGCCAAAAAAATAAAAATTCTGTGCACAATATTTTAAAATTCTGCAAATTTCTGCTTTTTTTTTTTTTGTCAAATAACACTATATAATTATGCCAGTTTCAATTATTTTGGTAATGTACTTCAAAATACCTAATTGCAACTACCTCTGCAACAATACAGACAACAACAAAAAGATTCCCCCAGGAGTAGAGAGTTAAAGAAACCCATACGACAACCCTGTTTCTCTGTCCCTTCCCCCAAGAATCTAGTGCGGGGCCAGACATCTACACCCCATCCCTGAGCCCAGCCATGGCCCCAGCCCAGACACCCGCATCCCCTTCTCACCACAGCCCAGCTGCGAGGCCCTCCTGGCCCAAACACCTGCACCCTCTTCTCCCAGAACCCAGCTGCCGGGCCCCCCTGCCGAGACACCTACACCTTCTTCCCACAGAGCCCAGCCGCCAGGCCCCCTTCAGACCTGCACCCCCTCCCCAAGGCCCAGCCACAGGATCAGACACCCACATCTTCTCCTGTGCGCCCCCACCCCCGCAAGAGCCCAGCCGTGGGGCCCCCTTGCCCAGACATCTGCACCCTCCTCCCCAAGAGCCCAGCCGCGGCCCACCCCAGACACCTGCACCCCCTCCACCACAGAGTCCAGCTGCAAGGTCAGACACCCACACCTTCCTCCCAGAGCCCAGCTGTGGGGGCCCCCAGCCCAGACATTTACACCCTTTTCCCCCAGAGCCCAGCCATAGGTTCCCCTGGCTCAGACACGGGCACCCCCTCTCTCCCTCCCAGAACCCAGCTCTGGGGCATCCCACAGTCCTGACACCCACACCCTCTACACCAGAGAGCTACTAGCTAAAAATTTTGAAGATTTTCAGTTATAAGGGGGTATTGAAGATAGAAAACAGGCTGGATGTAAACCAAGAGACTGTCAACTATGGACCACCCCTGTGTATGTATTATCCACAGTACAACCTCAGAGTTCTGAGCACCAGAGTTACAAACTGACCAGTTAGCCATACACTCTATTTGTAATCCGAAGTACGCAATCATATCAGGCAGCAGCAGTGACCAAAAAAAAAAAAAAGCAAATACAGTACAGTACTGTGTTAAAGGTAAACTACTAAAAAAAATAAAGGAAAAGCAGTATTTTTCTTTTGCATAGTAAAGTTGCAAAGCTATATGAAGCCAATGTTCAGCTGTAAACTTTTGAAAGAACAACCATAATATTTTATTCAGCGTTAGGAACATTTCAGAGCTATGAACAACCTCCATTTCTGAGGTGTTTGTAACTCTGAGGTTCTACTGTATTGTAAATTAATCCGATAATTAATAACACTCACCTCATTAATCTTTATATTTAGTGTGACAATTCATTAACACAAGTTCATTAAAAAATTTACACTCTAGGAAAACATTTTCAAATGAACCAAATAATACTATTCAAGGATTAATTATGTTTGAACATAAAGTATGTGATATTTGACTTATCAGCAGAGGCTTGTTGCAATGAAAGCATATACCAAGGGTGGCCACCCTGAGCCTGAGAAGGAGACAGAATTTACCAACGTACATTGCTAAAGAGCCATAGTAACACATCAGCAGCCCCACCAGCAGCCGCCCCCCCCCGCAAACTCCCAGCGCCTCCCACCTACTGGCAGCCCCACCAATCAGCACCTCCCCCTCCCTCCCCACACCTCCCAATCAGCTGTTTCATGGCATGCAGGAGGCTAGGTGGGGGGTTGGGGAAGTGAGGGCATGGCAGGCTCAGAGGAGGAGGTGGGAAGGGGTGGAGTGGGGGCAGGGCCTGTGGCAGAGCCAAGGGTTGAGCAGTGAGCACATTGGAAAGTTGGCACCTGTAGCTACAGCCCCTGAGTTGGTGCCTATACAAGGAGCCGCATATTAACTTCTGAAGAGCTGGATGTGGCTCTGGAGCCACAGGTTGGCCACCCCTGGCATATACTAATGCAGAGAGAGTAGCCTCTGCTACTTCCAAATATTATGCACAGAATAACTGAATTATTATTTAAAACAAACATTGTAAAAATTAACCATGAAACATTTTCAGATCTGTTTCTAAAAAAAAAAAAAAAGAGCACCACAAATGAGACTACTGAAATATATTAATTACCTGGATGACAGAATAATACCAGGAAAGGGGAAAATCAAATACCCGTAAAGCTGCTGTCCTCAAAGAAAAGTGTGTCTCACTAACAGCTTCTTCTGACATGGTTCCTTCTCTCCCATAACCTCATTAAGTGAAACTACCTCGAAAACATTTTAGTCACACATGGTATCTCTCAGTCTGCCAAATGAAAATTACATGTTAAATTATATCACAAGCATAGACATAGTTTTATTCTTAAAACAACCAACAACCTAACATTATAGGATGCATGTTTATTTTGGATAACGTTTATATGAAGGGGTGAAACTAGTGTTCTCAGTAGCAACTACCAAGAATAGGGTGAAAAACTGAGATAAAATTAGGCCAAAATACTTTTAACTGCTCTGTGGAGAAAGTGCCCCATATTCAGTCATGGGGATCTACACACGGAACAGCTTGCAAGATAGAGACTTTAGTTCTTTTATTATGAATAATCCCCATACTGAATTTACTTCTGCAAGTCATGATCTCTATTTCTTAGGAAACAAAATCTGCTGTCTAAAAAGATTTGCAAATCTTAAAATTGAATAATCAGTGTCAGAGTTTAAGCACCTGAAGTAGCTTCTCTTCCCTTTAAGGTATGAATCTTCTACAATCACACAATGGGGAATAACGTGGCTGCTCAAAGTTGCTGCAGTTTAATTTCTTAAAGGGAATTTCACTATTTATTCTCAATAAAGCCAGATACAAAGTAAAATGTAGGGATAGCTCAGTGGTTTGAGCATTGGCCTGCTAAACCCAAAGTCATGAGTTTAATCCTTGAGGGGGCTATTTAGGGAACTGGGGTAAAAATCTGTCTGGGGATAGGTCCTGCCTTGAGCAGGGGGTTGGACTAGATGACGACTTGAGGTCCCTTCCAACCCTGATAGTCTATGATTCTAAGAATTCTAGATACAAGTCTCCTTTGGACAAACTACTTACTGGAGTAAACAAAAAAGCAGAAGGCCCACACAGACAGGCTGTAGGGTCAGTTGTAGAGACAGGCCATTTGGTATCTGTCAAGTAGTTCATCATATGGTAGGGGAGACCATCTGAGCAGGATACAAAGATTCGGGGTGTAACTGCCGGGGCTCGGGGCTTCAGCCCTGCTTCTGCTGAAGCCCCAAGACCTGGCAGACACACCCAGTGGGGCTGAAGCCCCAAGACCCCTCTCCCTGCTGGCAGAAGCCAGAGGCAATGCATAATTTTTGCCAGGGTTTGCTGGACCAGCTCACTCACATGGCGCTGCCAGGCCTCCTCTCTGCAGGGCAGCTGCTAGATCTGGTGAGCTGTGGCCATGGCGAAAGGCGGCAGGGAAAGCTGCTGCTTGCTGCTGCCTCTCTTTCTAGAGCTAAAGCAGAGAGGCCTCTCCCTGCAGCTCCTACCTATTTACCATTGTCTCTCCACAGGGAGCTAACACTTGGGAGCTGCAAGGAGGAGCCGCTGAGGATAAGAAGGGAAGCATGTCTGGTAGGACCTGACTCAAGCTTGGGGCGGGGGATTGACCGCAGAAGCCCCGAGTTCTCCCCACCAGTCTGATAGGCAGAGAATTGGGGGGGATATAGAGGGGGAATCCATGAGTCACGCTTTAAAAGAGCTACATAGTACATACAGCTCAGGCGCTGCAGTCCGGCCACCCCATCATATGGGGAAAGGTAAAGAAATTTCTCTCCATCCTAAACTATCCACCCAGCCTGGACTCTGTCTCCGTGATGTTCCTGGGGAAGGACGGTCCTTTCCCCTCTCTGTCGGCCCCACCTCCGAGGCGCTGTGAACAGAGCATCCTTGTCCCCGCCTCAGGCGGGCTAGCTGTAGCAAACCCCCGCAGCCTGCCGCTGGGGCGAGGGTGGCTGAGAGCTGCCTCCACCTGGCGTAGTGGGCCCCTCGCTTAGCACCCACCCGGTCTGGGCAGCGCCGAGCCCCCCGTGCCACCGGGACCCGGGTCACCCACAGCGCAGTCTACGCGCTGCACGGGCTCGGGGCCCCCCCGAGGCCAGGGCGGGGCGACCCGGGGCGAGACCAGCGAGCGGCCTCGCTCTGCCCGTACCCGGTCAGGAGCAGGACCCGCGCCGAGAAATGGCCGCAGCCAGCTAAGGGACGAACCCACAGCACCCCCGTGCGCAGACAGAGACTGGCTGGCTCCCTCCCGCCAGCTGCGCCCCACCCAGGCTGCGCTGCAGGGCTCCAGCCGACGCCCCAAGTTACCTGCCAGCGGTGAGAACAGCAACCAGTGCCCTGCCCCAGCAGCGCCCTCATCTGCCCGCCCGCTGCTAGGAGACAGACAGAAGATCTACTTCCGGTGTCAAAAAAAGAAACACGGGCGGGAGGGAGGAGCCATCGACACCACGTGGGCAATACACCGCGAGAATCAGTCGCCGCCATCTTAGTGCGGGACAAACCTCGTGTATGAGAGACCCAGCGCCGCCATCTTTGTGCGGGGCGAAGCTATCGGAATGTGTGCGGGACAGACAAGCAAGCACCGCCATCTTTGTGAGGGGCGCACATCAGTGTCCGGGGCAGAGAGCAGCAGGCGAAGCGGAAGGAACCGCCGCTGCGGGCAGCGAGGGACAAGCGAATAGCGGGTCCCTGTGAGCTGGGCACCGCGAACCAGGTAAGGCCGCCGCGCAGCGAGTCCTCGGCCCGGACGCCGACCTCCGCACGTCGCCTGCCGCCTCGTCTGGGCGCTGGGTCCTTGCTGCGGAGAAATGACCCTCTCCTTGGCGGCTCCTTCCCTGAGGCGGCCGGGCGGGCCCAGCCCCTCGCGCCTGGGCTCTGACACGGCCGCCTCCGCCAATCCGCGAGCGAGGCCGCCGCCGGTGCCCCGGCCCCTCCGAGGCGGGGGCCATGTAGAGCCGGTCCCCGGTCACTGCCACGCCCCGAGCCGGCGGGGCGGGAGGAGCTGCTCGGTCCGTAACTAACGAGCGGGGCTGCGGCAGCCGGCGGGAGGGAGCGCGGTGGAGAGGCCGGCACCAGGGGCGGGGCTGCTCGCCGCTAAGCAGGTTTGCCCTTGGTTGCGCTGTGTAATGGGCCCTCGGCGCCGCTGTAAATGTAAGCAGTGCTGTGCAATAGGTAAAATGTGCCAAGCAAATACTGCAGTAGGCTCATGGGTGTGAAAATCAATGTAAACTTCTACATGATGGTGGGCTCCGCGCTAGCAGAATCCTCATCGAATTGGGGTGTGCTGTTAGTGGCATTTTTAATTAAAAAAAAAAGTAAATGAGTTGTTTGGATGTATCAGAATAGGATGGAAAATGTAAACAAATGACCTTAGACCTAAAGAGCATACTCTCATTTTCAGTGTGGTTTTATGTTGAGTTTCCTTTTATTGAGAGAGCACAGGAATTACAAGAACAAAGGGTAATGAAAATGGTTTGCCTGTAAAAATACTACTTGCCTAGGGTGAGTTTTGCATCTCAGAGCATGGCCAGTATTTTCTTCTGTTCTTCTCAGTGTTATCACTGAACATGCTATGGCAGTTGACAACAATATGGCAGTGTTTTATAATAAGTGTGGAAAAGTACATTTTGTGTCTGGGCTGATAAAGTGTTGTTGATGTTGTAAGGATAGAATAGATGTATTGATGGAGATTACTACTGGGAAGAAGAATGTAAAGCATCTTTAGTCAATTGGTAAACTAAAGGATAAAGTGAAAATAAAAGCAATGTTCCTTTTGTCACATCTCTCAATGCAGGAACAAAGATGCTCAAAACAAATGTGAAAAGCTATTATTTGTGCAATTCATAGTCAACATGAGGAAATTACTGCTGAAGGAGTTGAAGGCCTATTGTAGCAGGATTTTTGAAAGGACTAGATAATTTTGTGTGCACATATACACAAAGCTATTTGATAGAAAAATCTACAAATTATTTGAATACATAAAGAAATCTGAAACTTATTTGGACACATACTTTGCAATACTATGAATTGAATACAGTTATTTATTTTGTTAATGTACAAGTGGTGGCATAACAGTTGCTGAAAGACCCATAACTGAATTTCTTGACTTTTATGTATTTAAATCTGCAGGTATAATGTTGCACTGTAGCCATATTTCTTTTATTGGAAAAAAAATTAAATAAGTGCACTTGAATGTGTGGCTATTGACGTAAACACAGGTGCAAACAAAGACCCTGATCCTAAAACTTGATCTGTGCAGGCAAACCCTTATGCCATCATGGAGCTAGCTGCAGGATTAGAGTCAAATCTGATTCACATTTATTTCTTCCCAAACTTCAAAGTGATGGTCTTTGGGTGTGTGGTTTTTTTTGTTTTGTTTTTGTTTTTTAAAATCATTTTAACTCTTATTAGTGGTCAACTTTTTTTTTAATTACCTACATAAGATAATTATATTTCCATGACTGGCATGTAATACCATAAGGCAATCACTGTCTTTATTGATTAACTTTTCTGACTGCTGTATTTTTAATAAACAGTCTTAACATAAACTGCATTATTTTTCTATTTGTGCCCAGACTAAGACTTTGTTTCCTCATAATTTTATTTCTGTATGTTTAATCTTGATGAACATGAATTCTTTCAGAATCCTACAAAACTTATTTGGATCTGTTCATTGTATATAGCAGGGGTCTCAAACTCAAATGACCCCGAGGGCCGCATGAGGACTAGTGCATTGGCCCGAGGGCCGCATCACTGACACGCCCCCTTGCTGCCCCTGCCCCCACCCCCAATCCACCCCTTCCATGAGGCCCCGCCCCTGCCCTAAGCACGCGGCTCCCCGCTCCTCCCCCCTCCCTCCTGGAAAGTGCTAAGCGCCACCAACAGCTGTTTGGTGGCTTGGCGGCGGGGCACTTAGGCGGCGGGTCCCGGAACAGAAGGGGCCCCCCACCGCGGAAGACCGGGCTGCGCTTCGGCGGCGGCGGGTCCCTCTTTTCCCCACCCCTGCCGGTCCCGCTTCCCACCCCGGCCCCGGCCAGTCCCGCTTCCCTTCCCCACCCCCGGCCCAGCCCGGCCCGGCGGGTCTCGCTTCCCCGGCCCGGCCCGGCGGGTCTCGCTTCCCTCCCCCACCCCCCGGGCCCGGCCCGGCGGGTCTCGCGTCCCTTCCCCACGCCCGGCCCGGCGGCTCCTGCTTCCCCCCCTTACCCGAGCGCGTCTCCGGCGAGGCCTGAGCTTCGTCCCGAGCTTCATCCCGCTCAGAGCCGCGTGGTGAGGGGGCGGGGCTGGGGGCTCCACGCCGCGCGCCGCGCGCCGCCCAGAGCTCCCAGCCCCGCCCCCTCCCCACGCGGCTCGGATCGGGGCGGGGCTCAGGCGCTCGGACGGAGACTCGGCGCTCTATGCACCGAGGCTCCAGGAGAGGGGCGGAGGCGGGAGCCTCCGCTTTTCTCTTGGGGGCCCCTGCGGGGCCCGGGGCAAATTGCCCCCTTTGCCCCCCCCTCTGGGCGGCCCTGGGGAGCTCTGCGGGCCGCAGGGAAGAGCTCCGCGGGCCGCATGTTTGAGACCCCTGGTATATAGTGTATATTGATTAGCGATCAGGAAAAAGTCCTATGAAATCACCTGGTAAAATAGCTGTATATTTTAAGGACCTCAGCATAATGAAGGAAGTGGGATGTGTGTATTTATGTATTCATTCCAATACACTATAGCAGGGGTAGGAAACCTATGGCACGGGTGCCGAAGGCGGCACACGAGCTGATTTTCAGTGGCACTCACACTGACCGGGTCTTGGCCACCAGTCCAGGGGGATCTGCATTTTAATTTAATTTTAAATGAAGTGCCTTAAACATTCTGAAACCTTATTTCCTTTACATACAACTATAGTTTAATTTATATATTATAGACTTATAGAAAGAGACCTTCTAAAAAAATTTTAAAATGTATTATTGGCACGCAAAACCTTAAATTAGAGTGAATAAATGAAGACTCGGCACACCACTTCTGAAAGGTTGCCGATCCCTGCACTATAGAATTTCTATAGTTAAGTGGGGAAGATGAAAGCAATGGCTTACATTAAATACTTTTTTATGATTTTGTTTTAGTATATCATGATGCTATTTAAAACTAAGTGGAAATGGGGTCTAAGCTTCAGGTTCTGTGCATGAGCCTGTCGGATACTTTTGGTGCTATCTGAATCGTCTATCTCAGTGTTTGAGGGGTTGGGGACCCTTTTCAATGATAGGACCTTTATGGATGAGGTAGTTCTTCAGTGTTAAGCACTATGCAAGTCTGGTGCTGTGGAATTATAAGTAGTAAATGGAGAAAGAGGCTGCCTAACATGATGATTTAAGATGCCATTCACATTGCTCTAATTGTCAAATCTGCTCAGTAGAACACTTATGAAAGAGTATTATATAACATACTTTGATTTTTAAGATGAGCCTAACAGTGTCAATACCTTACTTCTATAGGACCACAATTGTGCATGGTGCTATACATGGTCACTTACATGGTAAATGAAAATGTGCTAAATAAGTAACAGGTCTATATCTTGAAAAGCAAAGGCATGACTGGTTCAATGACCGTATGGTACAATATACAAGAACATAAGAATGTCCATACTGGATCAGTGCTGTGGTCCATCTAATCCAGTGTCCTATCTTTTGAAAGTGTCCAGTGCCAGGTGCTTCAGAGGGAATGAACAGGATAGAGTAATTATGAGTGATCCATCCTCTGTCATCCAGTCCCAGCTTCTGGCAGTTGGAGGTTTAGGGACATTGTAGAGTGGGATTGTTCCCCTGAGCATATTGGCTAATAGCCATAGAGACCAATGCTTGATAGAATGAACATCCTGATAGAAGCTTTTGGGAAGACAACAGAGGGAAGTAGGAGCACATTAACTAGAAGGTTTTTCCAAGTGAACAGTAGCCTCTTGAGATGCATTATGGTCCAGTGGGTAGGACAGTGAACTAGGAATGAGGAGATTTGGGTTCTGTTCCTAACTCTGCTGCGGTTCATAGAATCATAGAACTGGAAGGGATCTCAAGGGATCATCTAGTCCAGTCCCCTGCACTTGTGGAAGGACTAATTATCTAGACCATTCCTGACAGTTGTTTGGCTAACCTGCTCTTAAAAATCTCCAATGATGGAGATTCCACAACTGCTCTACGCAATTTATTCCAGGGCTTAACCACCCTGACAGGAAGTTTTTCCTAATGTCCAACCTAAACCTCCCTTGCTGCAATTTAAGCCCATTGCTTCTAGTCCTATCCTCAGAGATTAAGAACAATTTTTCTCCCTTCTCATCGTAACAGCCTTTTACATACTTGAAAACTGTTATGTCCCCTCTCAGTCTTCTCTTTTCCAGACTCAACAAACCGAATTTTTTTCAGTCTTCTCTCATAGGTCATGTTTTATAGGCCATTTTTGTTGCTCTTCTCTGGACTTTCTCCAATTTGTCCACATCCTTCCTGAAATGCGGTGCCCAGAACTGGACACAATACTCCAGTTGAGACCTAATCAACGTGGAGTAGAGCAGAAGAATTTCTTCTCGTGTCTCGCTTACAACACTCCTGCTAATACATCCCAAAATCATGTTTGCTTTTTTTGCAACAGCGTTACACTGTTTACTCATATTTAGCTTGTGGTTCACTATGACCCCCAGATCCCTTTCCACAATACTCCTTCCTAGGCAGTCATTTCCCATTTTGTATGTGTGCATCTGATTGTTCCTTCTTAAGTGGAGTACCATGCATTTGTCCTTACTGAATTTCATCCAATTTACTTCAGACCAATTTACTTCAGATATGCTTCTAACAAATTTTTTTTATATATTTGGCATTAAACCAGCCTTGCATCAGAGAAAGTGGAAGTCTGGCAAAAGAACTGAAGGAAAGAGTTCTGTACTACATGTGATGTTTTCCTTTTGACATCTAATGTGCCTGCTCAGGAGTATATGTCACTGTAAATAAATGAAACCAGGATAAAGTTCCCTGTATCCGCTTCTTTCTCCTTCAACAAGGGAGTCATGGACTATGAAATCTGGTTTTTTCCCGTGAAATCTGTGGGTTTTGTGTGCTTTTACCGTATATTATACAGATTTCACAGGGGAGACGAGAGTTTCTCAAACTGGGAGTCCTGACCCAAAAGGGAGTTGCAAGATTATTTTAGAGGGGTTGCACTATTGCCATCCTTACTGCTGTGCTGCCTTCAGAGCTGGGTGGCCAGGAAGTGGTGGCTGCTGACTGAGCACCCAGCTCTGCAGGCAGCAGCACAGAAGTAAGGGTGGCAGTACCATACCATGCCATCCTGACTTCTGAGCTACTGCTGGCAGTGTGGCTCTACCTTCAGAGCTGGGTTCCCAGTCTGCCACTCTCCAACTGCCCAGCTCTGAAGGCAGTGCCACTGCCAGCAGCAGTGCAGAAGTAAGGGTAGTAGTATCACAACCCCCCTACAATGCCTTGTAACCACCCTCCAACTCCTTTTTGGGTCCGGATCCCTACAGTTACAACACTATGAAATTTCAGATTTAAATAACTGAAATCATGAAACTTACAATTTTTAAAATCCCATTACCATGGTCAATTTCATTAATTTGCTAGGGCCCTAGTGATTAGGTTCTCCCTCATTGTTCAGTGTGGGGGAACATGACTTCACCTACATTGCCCTTGTTGCTTGCATGGTAGCAGGATTTCAGAGGTCTATGTCTCAGTAAGTTGCAAATACAAACATGCATTTTAGTGCAGGCTTGCAATTTAGCAGGTTTAGCTATATTTAATTTTATTTACTAGATTCTGTTACTTTCAATAAACGGTTACTTGCATTCATTTTAAAATGCAGTGTGTGCATTTTCTAAATGTACTTTTATTTAACTGAACAGATAATGGGATTGTCCTGGGTTTATATTATAAGGTTATAAATGTATACAGCAGCTCTGTCAAATGTCTCATATTACTGCTTACAAGAATAAAATTTCTTCAGGTTATACTTAATTTTTTTTATTCCTGTCTTGTAGATATTGCCTCATCTTAAATGCTACAGGAGCTAGAAAACTACTGTTATTAAAATGTCAGCTCTCAGCAGTGATTGCCCACACTTGGAATCCATTGGCGAAATAACAAAGGAAGAATTGATACAGAAATCTCATGTGAGTTTCAGTTCTTTAGTTGGCTCCCTGCTGGAGTAAAACTAGTTGTGTATTTTAGCTGCAAGGCTTGTTGCTAATGGCTCGACAAAATTACTGTTTGTGCAACACATTAAATGGTAAATGTTATCATAGACAAAATATTTAGGTTAAAATCTTACAATTTACACTGTAAATTGCAGTGTACATGATCTGAGTTCTACTGTTAAACAAAAGAAACAAGAAGAATGGAGCTGATGAAGCAGTAAAACTAGTTATTTCATACATTACATTTAAAGATGAATAATTATATACCAGCAGTTCCAGCTAGCCTGTCTCAAGGGTTCTCTACCTCTTTCATAGTATGGACTATATTTTAAGACAGATTTTTGTGGGCTGGCTCCTATTTGTGATTGTACAGAGTGCTTCCCTTTTCATTTGCAATCAGGTAACGTCCCTGTAGCAACTACAGTCACTAAGGTGGAAAAGTAACATAAAGAAAAAAATGATTGTATTTTAGCTGACTTTTAATGCTATTATCAGAGAAAATAAAGAGAAGAAGCTAGCATCCTGTGACCAGCCAACTCTCACTGGACCACCACATGCTTCTTGGTCCAAGGACCACAGTTTGAGAACCTCTGCTGTATCTAACCTTTGCTTCCTATACCTATCTATCTCATAGAGCTGGAAGGTACCCTGAAAGGTCATTGAGTCCAGCCTGCTGCCTTCACTAGCAGGACCAAGTACTGATTTTTGCTCCAGATCCCTAAGTGGCCCCCTCAAGGATTGAACTCACAATCCTGGGTTTAGCAGGCCAATGCTCAGACAACTGAGCTATCCCTCCCCCCAACCTCATTAAATATGGCAGCTGAAACTTTTAATAATTCATAACTATAGTGGCTCTGAGGTGGAGAAAGACTCCAACTTCTTCTGCTTTATGTATATTTTCTTAAACTGAAAATGCAACAGTTGGGTTCTTGTTTCTCTGTTCAGAAATATGGCACTCCTGTGCTACTACGTATTTTTGTATGTTGTTTATTTTGCGATTTAAAAATTTCGTGTTTCTGTATTAAAGGAAAGACAAGCCTCAGAATAGTTCGTTTTAAAATGATAACTGGTGTCTGTCAGTGTGACCGTGAAAGCTTAAAATGGGATGATATATGTACTTAAACTTTACACTGTTTACTTTTTAAGCCCCAAATAACAAGTAAAATATCACATCGTGCTGTATAGCAGGCTTTTCTCTTTATGTCTATTCCCTTCTATTATAGAACATTTAAGAAATTTAGAGAGTTTTGGAGCGTTCTAATAAGGTGATAGAAGTGGAACAAAAACTGAATGGCATCAACAAAATTCTTGATTTTAAACTAAGACTAGATTACAAAAATTGTAAATTCATCTGGTGATAAGCTATTGAGTATTTAAAGTCTTCATTTGCAGTATCAGTTACTTTGTGTTGTTTTGCATTGGATTCTTGTTTTTTGGGCCATGCTACCACAATGGTCCCTTCTTCCCTTGAAATCTATGAAAACCATTGTGATCAAGTCTGACGTCCTGTCCAACACAGACCACAGAACTTCCCCAAAATAATTCCTAGAGCAGGTCTTTTAGAAAAACATCCAATCTTGATTTAAAAATTGTCAATGATGGAGAATCCACCATGATCTTATTAAATTTTTCCAATGGTTCATTACTCACACTGTTAAAAATGTACACCTCATTTCCAGTTTGAATTTGTCTAGCTTGAACTTCCAGCCATTGGATCATGTTAGACCTTTCTCTGCTAGACTGAAGAACCCATTATTAAATATTTGTTCCTCGTGAAGGTACATATAGACCAGGGGTGGGCAAACTTTTTGGCCCGAGGGCCACAGTGGGGTTGCAAAACTGTATGGAGGGCCAGGTAGGGAAGTCTGTGCCTCCCCAAACAGCCTGGCCCCCGTCCCCTATTTGCTCCCGCCCCCGACTGCCTGTATTAGAACTCCCGACCCATCCAACCACCCCCACCACCACCACCCCCGCTCCTTGTCCCCGACCACCTCCTCCCAGGACCCCCCGGCCCCTATCCCCTGACTGTCCCACCAGAACATCTGCCCCATTCAACTGCTCGCTGTCTCCTGCTGCTCCCCGGGACCTCCTGCCCTTCATCCAACCTCCTTGCCTCCTTACCATGCTGCTCAGAGCAGCAGGACTGGCTTATTGGAAAGCCTGGGAGGTGGGCAGGCGCAAGCCACGCTGCCCGTGCGGCAGCGATGGCATAACTGTGGGGCAGGAGGGGCAGCAGGGGAGGGGCCAGGGGCTAGCTTCCCCTGCCGGGAGCTCAAGGGCCGCGCAGGATGGTCCCGTGGGCTGCATGTGGCCTGCGTGCCGTAGTTTGCCCACCTCTGATATAGACTGTAATCAAGTCACTCTGTAACCTTTTCTTTGTTAAGCTCAGTCATAAGGCATATTTTCTAATCCTTCAGTTCACTGGTTCTCAACTAGGGGTACACATACCCCTGGGGGTATGCACAGGTTTTCCAGGGGGTACTCAGTCTAGATCAGTGTTTTTCAACTTGATGGTTGTGACCCTCAGGGCGGGTCTCAGGATGGATGCAGGGAGATTGCAAGTGCAGTGCTGATACTAGGGGTGGCAAGCAGGGCCATTGCCTGGAACCGCGTGCCACAGGGGGCCCTGTAAAGCTAAGTTACAGTGCTTCAGCTCTGGGCAGCAGGGCTTGAGCATGAGCCCCACCCACTGCCCAGGGCTCCAGCTTCCGACAAAACTCACAAGTGAAAAACCAGGCTCAAGTATCGCACTGAAATGTAACCTCAATATTTATATTCCAGTTGATTTTATAATTATATGGTAAAAATGAGAAAGTAATCAATTTTTCGGTAATAGTGTGCTGTGACACTCTTGTGTTTTTATGTCTGATTTTGTAAGCAAGTAGTTTTTAAATGAGGTGAAACTTGGTGTACGCAAGACAAATCAGACTCCTGAAAGGGGTATAGTTGTTTGGAAAGGCTGAGAACCATTGCTTTAGTTAATCATTTTCCTGGGTCTTCTCTGAACCCTCTCCAGTTTATCAACATTCTTCTTAAATTGTGTTCACCAGAACTGGCTGGACACAGTACTCCAGCAGTGGTCACACCAGTGCCAAATACAGAGGTAAAAAACCCTCTTTACTGCTACTCTAGAGTCCCCTGTTCATGCATTCAGGATCTCATTAGCTCTTTTGGCTACAGTATCCCACTGGGAGCTCATATTCAGCTGATTATCCAACATGACCCTTAAATCTTTTTCAAAAGTCACTGCTTCCCAAGGTAGAGTCCCCTATCCTGTAAGTATGGCCTACATTCTTTGTTCCTAGAGGTATACATTTACATTTAACCATACTAAAACTCATTGTTTTCACCCAGTTTACCAAGCTATCCAGATTGCGCTGCGTCAGTGACACATCCTCTGCATTATTTACATTCCCCCAATGTTTGTGTCATTTGCAAACTTTTATCAATGATGATGACTTTGTTTTCTTCCAGGTCATGTGATAAAAATGTTAAATAGCATTGGACTAAGAACCAATCCCTGGAAACTGGATTAGTAAAATAATTCCTGATTTATATTTTATTAACAGGGCACTTGTCAGGACTGCAAAGTTAGAGGACCAAACCTTTGGGCATGCTTAGAGGTAAGCTGATCTACTGCAGGGGATTTGTGTGATAGATCTCGATACTCCTCTAGTGAAGCTGTATTTAAAGGTTTGCAGCAATTCCTGCACAAACAGCTATTCTGAGGGTCTTAAAATTTAACTAGAACCATTATTTTATATCAAAGCTTACCATATATGCTTTTAGCCTCTAAGTGGTGTGCTTTGTAACCAAGATTCAGGCACACTTACATTTTGTAACTGAAAATGATCATGAGTTTAAAAATGAAATTTTGCTGTCTGTTCACTGGCCTTTCCAGGGTTATTTGTCAGTGAGGTAAATTATAAAATAGCTTTAGGAAATCCTATGTTCTACCTGGTCAGAAGTCCTGGGAAGGTCTTAATGCATCACAACAAATTACATTTCTTGAGTTGCTTTACAAAGAGTGGAAATACTATTGGTATTTACAGTAAATATTGACTTGTCAGAGCACAACATTATCTGGTGCAGTGTTTCTCAAATGCAGCCACTGTGTCCGCATGTGGCCAACAGGGACTTTTCTTGTGGCCACAACCTCCTGGGTGGTGGTGGGGTGAGGGAAAAGCCAGCAGTGGTTGGGCCTGCCCACCTCTGGAGATACAAGAGCTGGAGGCACAAGCAGCTAGTGAGTTCCCCACCTTCCCAGGGCTGGTGGGGTCAGGCTTCAGCCCTTGGGCGGTGGATGGAAGTCTCCAGCCATTGGGTTTCAGGCTTCATTCCCAGGCCATACGGTGGCAAGCTGTGGCCGCAAGATCACTCCCCCCTCCAGTGCTCTTGGCCCCCGATACCTCCATATCCACCTCCAAGGCTTAATTTGTCTCAAAGCTTGCTGGGGCTGAGTAAGTCTGCTGTGAAAAGTGATATTTGTATGTTTGTTAATATCACTTTTCACAGCAAACTTAGTAACTAGCACATCTTTTTAAAAACAAAAAAAAATCAAGACAAGAACATACTAAGCACCTTATTTGTGTTTCTATTCTGTTAGGCCCAGTAAAGAATAGACACAGCTGTTAATTATTTTTATTATTGAGTCTGGAAAAAAAATCCTACATAAATTACAATGATATGGACATTTATATGTGCATATTTATTTGTTTTTCCTAAAGTTAATTAAGTATTTTAAGCCACCAAAAAATTTGTTGAGAATCCCTGACCTAGTGTCACTTCATTATCACCAAGCAAAACAAGTAAAAAACATTTATTCAAACATTTAAAAATCCTATACAAACATTTAAAGAGTATTCTTTCTTCAGGCTTTGTCCTTACCTACTTACCTCTTTTCCCTCTCCCTCTTAAAATAACTTAACCACCTTACCTCCAGCATTAAGATATATTGCTGCGTCACCCTCCCAGCTTTTGGCATGAAGGGGGGCTTCCAGATGTTTTTAAAAAATGAATGGAGAGAATGTTGCATCTGATTAAGGTGCATCTCTGTGATACAAGAGGGGAAGTGCAGCTGAATCAGCTGTAAAATGTCCCTCCAGGTGCTGCAGATCTGCCTGAGCAGGGTTTTTCAACTCCTCAGCTCAGATGCATATCTCTTGTCAACACTCAAATCTGGGCTGAAACGTGACAGGGAGCAGTTTGTATATATTTCTAAAATTGCTTTCCACCCCCCCTCCTCTTCAAGAGAATCCTGGTTGCAAGAAAAATAACAGATTTTTCTGTTCTTTCTCTCAAAAAGAGATAATGTTAGCTGAAGTATTATACAATTTCTCATTAAGCTATTTTTTTAAGCTACCAAATTACATCTAAAAAAACTTTTAGCAGGGAAAACCAAAGTGGAAGGAGTGGGAAGGATCGGAATATCAGGTGGAAAAGTCACAAAACCAAAAGAGGGGGGAAAAGAGAGAATACCAGGCATTTGCTAAACAAAAATCATTTTTTGTCTGTTTTGAATTTATATCCGCTTTAATCTGGAACACTTGGACATTTATTGAATAATTTATTTTAATTTCCTACCAGTATTTCCACAGAGTGATATTTTAGTCACAATAAGACACTTCAAAGGAGGTGTCATGGTGTGATATCTCCTCTTCTTGGATGATTTGGCACCTTGCCTTCCCGTTTGTCCTTACCCAAACACCCAGCACGTGGTGAGATCCCAGCATGATAGAAACTTCATTATGCCTCATTGCTTAACCAGTACTTATTATCTTCTATAAATGCGTGCTATTAAAGTTTTAGAAAGCAGTTAATGCAATTGACGTTTAAGTACCAACGCTTTGTATGAGCAGCATCTGTGTATATATGTTAATGTACACAAACAGTATGTACAAATTACTTAAGTGCTTGTGTTTGGTGCTCATGGAACTGGGGACTAATAGCCATGTCTTGAGGTTAGTGTCATACTGACAGCTTCAGGTTTGCATACCAGCTCAGCAAATACATGTTAGATCAGAACTGTAATAATAGAATTATTGAATTATAAATAGACTTGGCATTTTGTAACTCAAATATGGCACATACTTAAAGATGGAATGCTGATGGCTATTAGCCTTCAAGGGTAATAAATCTGTAGGTTATAAAATATTCAGATGGTCAGTAGCCTTGATGTGCATATAAATGTGCCCAGATGTTCAAATTAATGACATTGAATATTAACAATTTTGACAGATTAGAGGCAAACTCTGAATTAAAGATCGCAAATAATACACACACAATTGAGATGGCATGTTTACATTTCCAGGAATTTCAGAATATCTTGGACACTTTGTTTTTTAAATAAGAAAAAGATCAAGTTAAAATGGCTGAAGAAGGCATACATCAAAAACATTGTCTAACCCCACCCTCAAAATCAAGGAAGTTCAGAGGAAAATCTTGCAGCATTCTCATTGCTTTACTATATTATTTATTGCAGTCCTTACCTTGCATGATACCTTGCTCTTTTCAGAATCCTGCAAATATGCAATAGCGTCAATTAAAAATGCATTTGGAAGCCTTATCACTTTGTTCTGTAGGTATGTTTTGACAACTCACTAAAAAGAATTAACAGCGTATACTGCACCATAATTATTTCTCTTATTTTTGTTTGACAGAATAGATGTTCGTATGTTGGCTGCGGTGAATCCCATGTAGATCACAGTACCATACATTCTCAGGTAGGTGTGTGTGTGTGTGTGTGTATGTATATGTGTGTGTGTATATATATATATGGTTTCATTCTAGTTTTTGTCATCTAGGATCTCTCCATCAAATGGTAAAAGCCCTTTATTCTAGGACAGCAGCTTTTTTCCCCCGACTCCTTAGGGGAGGAGGTGGAGGAAGGAGTTAGACTATTCTTCTTGTTTTTGACCAGTGCAGTCAGGTAGTTTTTCGTGAGTTGAAGCTTTTCTTGTTAATAATGCCTTCTTGCCCTTGGGGATCATGTCTAATTCATTTGGGGGCCCGTGTGTTTATAATAGGGGGGAGGGATAGCTCAGTGGTTTGAGCATTGGCCTGCTAAACCCAGGGTTGTGAGTTCAATCCTTGAGGGGGCCACTTAAGGATCTGGGGCAAAAATTGGTCCTGCTAGTGAAGGCAGGGGGCTGGACTTGATGACCTTTCAAGGTCTCTTCCAGTTCTAGGAGATTGGTATATCTCTAATTAAAAAAAAAAAAAAAAAAATATGATTATGCAGCTACATAATTATTCATCTATTTAAACGTACTGCATAATTGTGCTCCCCAACATAAAATGCCTCATGCATCTCACTTGGGAGTTAACACTGCAGTTTAATTATGCTCTTTTAGATTAACTATTTCATTGCTGATCATTTTAACAAAATTCTTTATCACTGTTGGATGTAGAGGCAGGCAGTAGGTCTGGGTGCAGTGGAACAGTTAATTACTGTCAAGGTGTAACAATGGAGGAGGAATTTTGTCTCCCTGGTGCAACATCCTGCTTCTCCTTGACAATTTCTGGAAAGCATCTTTGTGCTTGTAATATACAAATTTTCATAAAATACATTGAATTTAATGTTGAAATCAATAATGAAGAGTTTGTACTAATGTGAGGAAGCGGTGGAAAAATCATTATTGCGTAGTCCAGGATTCCTGCTACATAATTCAGGTCTAATGTGCAGCTTAGCTCACAGACCCTTGTTCATAATTCCTGCAACTCCTAGTAGCACTCTGCCATCTGACTTGTGTTTGGAGGCGTTACTAAGTTTTTTTTTGTCTTTTACTCTTCTCAGACTTTATTATATAAACAGCAATGTCTTTTTTTTTTTAACAAATAGATTATTTCTTCCTAGGTATGATGCTTGGGTTAATTGTCTGTCTGCACTGCAGTAAAAGACCCGCGGCATGGCTGCAGCTGGCCTGGGCTAGCTGACATTTGTTCACAGGGCTATAAAATTACAGAGTAGATGTTTGAGTTTGGGCAGGAGTCCAGGCTCTGGGACCCAGTGGGGGTGATTTCAGAGTCCAGGCTCCAGGCCAGATGTCTACACTGCAATTTTCAGCCCTGGAGTCAAAGCCCCATAAGCCTGAGTTAACTGACCTGGGCTCTGAGACTTGGTGCCACAGATTTTTGTGTTGGATTATATATGTACCCTCTGTGGATGTTTTTCTCTCATGACTTGAATCTACAGCAGAAAGATCTTTGGAAAGATTGTGTAAGTCTTTGAATCTTTGGAGAAAATATACTTTCATGTAGGGCCATTCACTTTACTGTGCAGCCTTCTCTTCCTGACCTCCAGTATATTGCAGTATAACTTTGGAAGCTCTTAGAGAATATCTGAACATTTGGAAAATGTAAATCATATAATAAAGTGCATTTGTATAATATACATATTGATGTACTGCTTCAGTGCATCTCCTACCAAGCTTAGAACCTGGTCATGGAGACTGTGCCTTCAAATATGGGATAGGTACGGCATAGTTAGATGGGATGCTCTGTGCATATGGACACACTGCCCCACTTTACACAAACCATCTTGAACAGAGTGAACCTTCTTGTGCATTTGCAGTGGCCATTGCCTAGAAGTCCTTAACCATGCACGCTGCAACCTGGTCATGAGATCAGCCAGATTTGGTAAATCCCTGGTGTGAGGTGACCAAAACAATCAAGTTCAGTAAGAGTGCTAGAAATGTCTGTGCATATCAAGAAAGAGCGAAAAAGCTGGCAGAGTTGGGGATTGACTGGACCAGTGACAGGAGTGGATTAAGCAGCTCAAGAGCAACTATTGTAAAGCAAGGGATGCGAGCCACACCTTTGGGAACATTCCATCATCCTACCTCTTTTAGAAGGAGTTTGACAGGGTGCTGGGTACTGTGCTGAGTGTGGAGCCAACAGTGTGTCACCATCAGTCGGGATGGCGACCTTCTGAACCCTGAATCAGAGGGGAGCTGGAACAGGCTAGCCAAATAACTCTGGTGCTCACACTAGTTCCTGAGGAGGCTTTGCCACCACAGCAGCTGTAGCATGTCCTGAGTCTATACTCAGAGGGGCAGTTTGATGACCCTCAGGAGGAGCAGTCTGCCGCAGAACCAGCAGAAGTAGCCCCAGAGCCTGGTAAGTTTCTCGCCCCATGTTTGCTGCTGCTGTTTGTTGTTAAACCAGAAATCTCTCCCATTCCTTTATGCCCCAAAGCAAAATATATTACTAGCTCTGGGTAGCAGCATGCGTCCACTAATGGTGAAATGCATGCCAGTGCCTTGATATCAACCCACTACCACCACCATCACGTGGAATTCAAAATGGAGACCAGGAAGCACAAACAGCAGTTAAACAAGCATTCACACTTTCATTTTTATTTGATACTTGTTGTGACAAAGTTCCTCCTCTACCTTCGTGGGTCCTGCGCTTATTGGCGGATTTGCTCGCCTCAGTGATTCACCATGTGGGTCAGGAAAGAGCCCAGAGACCTTCCCCTCTAGTAGAAGCCACAGTCCAGGTCAATTCCTCCTGTGTCTAATCAGGAGTTGAGAGTTTTGGGGGGAACCCAGGCCCGCCCTCTACTCCAGGTTCTAGCCCAGGGCCCCGTGGACTGCAGCTGTTTAGAGTGCCTCCTGGTACAGCTGTGTGACAGCTACAACTCCCTGGGCTACTTCCCCATGGCCTCCTCCCAACACCTTCTTTATCCTCACCACAGGACCTTTCTCCTGGTGACTGATAATGCTTGTTACTCCTCAGTCTTCCAGCAATATGTCTTCTCACTCTCAGCTCCTCATGCCTCTTGCTCCCAGCTCCACACGTGGTCCTGTCGGCGTGCGCCGCCGACGTGCTCCTTGTTGTCCAGGACCTGGGCGACTTGGCGCAGGTGGAGGCTTGCCAGGCCATCTACTCGGCAGCCTCCTCCGCCCGGGTCAACTGGGTCACAAGCTCTGGCCTGGAGGTCGGGGACAGGTGGCAGGCGAGCTCCCTCCCACCTGTGCTTCAGGCCATCTGGTGGAGCGTGGGTCCGCTGCTCTATCTCGGCGTTTACCTTTCTGCCACGCATCCGTCTCCGCCGGAAAACTGGTACTGTTTAATGGGCAGGGTGACGGAGCGGCTCCAGAAATGGACAGGACTACTCCGGAGCCTCTCCCCTTGAGGGAGGGCACTGGTGCCCAATCAACTAGTCCTGTCCATGCTCTGGTACTGACTCAACACCCTGGTCCTGGCCCCGGGCTTCCTGGCCCACCTCCAGACGGTGATTCTGGAATTCTTTTGGCCAGGACTGCACTGGGTCTCTGCAGGGGTCCTCCACTTGCCCCTGGAGGAAGGAGGACAGGGCCTGAAGTGTCTACACACTCAGGTCCATGTATTCCGCCTCCAGGCCCTGCAGAGGCTCCTTTATGGTGCAGGTAGTCCGGCGTGGACTTCCTGCGCCGCTTCCGAGGGCTCCGATACGACCGGCAGCTCGTTTATCTCCATCTGAGAGGTCTTCCGTTAGACCTCTCCGGGCTGCTGGTCTTCTACCAGGACCTCCTCTGGACCTGGAAGCTGTTCTCTGTGACCACATCCGTGGCGGCCACCAAGGGAGCAGATCTCCTTGCAGAGCCCCTGCTACAGGAGTCCCCCTCGGTGCGCCAGAGGTTGGTCCTGGCAGAAGTCACCAGAGTCAGAGACCTCCTGGACTACGACCGGGGAGACTGGCTGGATCCCCTGATGTTCGCTCAGCGCATGGGGCTCTCCAGGCCTCGTACTCCCCAGTGCATACTTCAGGAGGTGAGAGCCGCTTTGCTGCCTGCTGCTCGGGCCTACCTCGACCGAGTCCTGCGAGAGGACACGCCCCACCCACCCTCCACCCCAGGCCCTCCAGACCTTTTCATCGGGCCCCTGCCCTGTGGACCTAACCGGCCCCCCCGCCCTTTCACCATAAGCCGGCTGCACGACTTGCAGCCGGTTTGTTTCCAGACCGCGCCAAGGAAACATCTATACACGCTCCTGCTCCACACCTTTCACTTCCTCACCCTCGTGTCCCGCCCTGACACAAAGTGACGGTACCTCCTGCCACCTCTAGAGGGTGAGGAGCCCTGGTGGGCCAGCCTATACTCTGCCCTGGTCCTGAGGCCCGCCGGGGATATCGGTTGGCAACTCCTTCATGGGGCCGTGAGCATGAGTGTGTACTTGACACAGTTTACCCCCGTCCCAGACACCTGCCCCTTCTGTTCATGAGGGAGACCATGGTGCACGTTTACTTAGAGTGCGCCAAGTTGCAGCCCCTATTCCAGCTCCTCACAAATATTTTGTTAAGATTTTGGTTGCACTTTTCCCCCTCACCCTTTTGTTTATGCACTCCCTATCTGTGGCCCCACAAAGCCTCCTGGCCCTGGCTAAAACGGCCATCCATAAAACCAGGGAGAGGAGGTTGGCCGATGGGGTCTCCTGTGGCTGTGGGGCCTATTTCCAATCTTTTGTCCGTTCACACATCCGGGCAGAGTTCCTCTGGGCGGCGTCCACTGGCTCCCTTGACACCTTCGAGGAGCAGTAGGCGCTGTCCGGGGTTCTCTGCTCAGTGTCCCCATCTGGTTCCCTTTGTTTGACCCTTTGACCTCACTCCCAGCCCAGTTATCTCATTAGTTGTCCCCCAGAATTATTTGGTTTCCAGGCTCTGTGGCCTGGCCCCAGCTCTCCAAGGGAGTGGGGGACAGTTGGGCTCTAGCTGCCCAGCTTTCTTGTCAATTTCATGACTCCCCTGGAGCAGTGACATTTGACAAGAGAGCTAACAGCCAATGTAAGTAAGTGTCTACACAGACACTGCAGCACCTTAACTACACTGACATAAGCCTTATCCCTGTCGTGGAGGTGGAGTTATTTTGTCAGTGCCGTAGGGTACATACATTGGTGGGACATAGCTGTAATGCAGACACTGACATAATTAAGTCAACTTAAGCTGCCTTTCGTTGACCTAACTGTGTAGTGTAGACCAGGCCATAGAGTGCTGCATATGTGGCCCACAATGGTAAATAGGTTGAGTGCCATTGCTTTAAACATATAACATTTGTAAATTTTATCTTACCGTTGTTTGTGCTCTTTTTCACTCTAACTCTGTTGTGTCCATGGAGCTTCTGGGAACCGAAGCATTCCTCTTACAATATACTGAAGCAGCATTATCGAAGTGTCAGTTTTTGGCTTTGAGATTCTATAGGCACTTTACGGATGCACTGAACCATTTTTGAAATACTGAGACAATAATGTACTGTTGGACATGCAGGTCCTTCAGCCTGTGCAGGCCCTTGTACCTCGCCAGCAAAGCCAGATTGCAGCAGGAGCCTGAGATTTCAGACTGTCGCAGACCGGTGTGAGAGTTTCTGTGATAAACTTATGGGATATTCTAGACAGGACCAACAAGCAGGTGCAATATGAAAGGGAAAAGGATTCATGACAAGTGGAAAGGCACAGGCTGAAGAGCATGAGGACAGAATTGTAGTGTATGAGGAGACTCTGGCAATATGATTTTTGGAGCAGGAACGTTGCTTGAGGGAGAGAGAGCTCAACAGAAAGACCTATTGAGAGGCTGCTTGTGCTGATGATCACAAGAGTACAGAATCCTGCTGCTCCTGCACGACATCCTGTGTTCCCTCCATGATACCATGTGCTGCAGACCGCAAACGTTTTGGAAAATTCTATGTTGGGTGACTCCTGCAACTGGGATTTCACACTACTGAAGAGGGCAAATATAGCCCCCTGCAGGCCTCTGCCCCTGTGCAGTGGCACCAAGTGCCAAAAGTGCAAGAAAAGGAAAGGAGAACTGGCGGTGGGGGCAGAGAACACGGAAAAGTAGGACATTTGCTTTTTGGCACCAGTTTCACTATTTGCACAGTTCACTGGTTATTTTATGCACTATGTTTTATTACTGGTTTTACAGCTGGTGTTGGTTTATTGCTATTGTTTTGATAGAGTAATGACAGCTGGCCTGCCTGACAGTGCTTTAATATATTTTTTTTGTAATACTGCCATGTTCACAAATAAAGGCTTTTATTTTATTAAGAACGTTTATTACCATCACTGCATTCCATCAGATAATGATGAGGCACACTGTCTGGCTGAGTGTTCTGGTTCAGCAATCCATTTCTGTCATAGGTCTGTTCAGGAGGAAATGGCTCACCTTTGGCTTTACAAAGATTGTTTAGGGCACAGGAAGCTACAACAATGCAGGCAACATTGATGACACTGGAATCTAAACAGTTCTATAAATGGTCCCGGGAGGATTTCAGTTTGCCAAAGGGCTCATTCAATCACCATTCTACACTTACTGAGAGTGTAATTAAACCTTCTGGCCAGGGCCTCTGAGATCAGGATACAGTTTCATAGGCCAAGGCAAAAGGTAGTATGCGGGGCTCCCTAGAATAAGAGTGGGGAGAGTTACTCCGTTTATGCCAGCGTTGTCTGGTGAGAATTGTTTCCCAGCCTGTCCATGAAGGTAGATTCCTGATCGGCAGGAAACCCTGGCATCATGGACTCTTCCAGGACAGCCCATGCTGACATCCATAAATAGGCCTCTGCGGTCCATAACAACAGTGTAGTATCCTTTGTGGTTTATGTACTCATGTGCTTTTGAGGGCAACTCTGGGCACATGAATCCCATCAATGGCTCTGGCACAGTTTGGAAGCCCCATTCTCTGAAAACCAGCTGTAATTCAGGGATATTGTTTAAGCCTACAGCCTTATGGTAAATCACACACCTGATTGCCACAGGAACCTCCACTGCCACTTTATCCACAGTTGTCTTTCCCATGCTAAACTGATTAGCAATGGACTTGTATCAGTCTGGAGTAGCCAGGTGGATATAGCAACCTGCTTCTGTGGCCATCCTCTTGCATGTGTCATGACACTGGAAGGTTGGGGCAAGCTGCTTACAAAGCTCCAGAAATGTAGCTTTCTTCTTGTGGAGCTTCTCATTAGTGGTCATTCCAGGTCCACATGACAATGTGATCCCACAAGTCTGTGCTTGTTGCGCTGCTCCAGAAGCGCTGATTTACATTGGGGCATCAGCGGCTATACTGAGAGTCACAAACAGCTCCAACAGGTGCCTTCGGTAGGTGAGAGAATGCTATCAATATGTCTAAAAGATGGCCTAACAGGATGTGTAGGTGGGCTGCAACAACTTCCTGTGAGGTGCAGTGTGGACAGTTTTCCCATAGTGCACTATGAACAGAGGAGTAGAGCACCTTCAGCTGCGGAGAGCACTAGGAAGCCTGGGATAGGCTGGTTTGACTCGGGTCTGCGTAATACAGTGTAGATGCTTTAGCATCAGTGTGAGACTTCAGTTCAGAAATTCTAAACCTAGTGAGATTTTCATTCTTCCTCTTTTCTGTTCAGAGGTAGTCAGGTTAGGAATGTTACTTTTAACATGCCCTTTCTATGGACATATGTGGGCTATATGTCTAACTTGGTGCAAAATGCTTTGTTGTTCAGGCTTGAACCCTATTTATTCCATGACAATCCATTACAGATGCATTGCTATTGTTTAGTCAGTCAGCAGTTTGTTCTAGTACTGCTGAATCCAGGCCAAGGCTTAGGCCAAGGTGTTGCCCCAGGTGATAATACTGTGCTAGTAATTAGGCCTCGGGTTAGAGCACTAAGGAGAACAGCAAGGGGTCTCTTTTTCTAGCAGTTTCAAAGGATCCCCATTACAGTTATTACAACAGAGTCTGGTGTGTATACCATGACAGGCAGTACAATGCCCTTGTGACCACAAGTCTCAATTACTGAGATTTCTCTTTGCAGGGTAACTCAGCTGCATGCAGCTAGGCCAGAATATAATACGTTTGTTCATTGATTGGAGCAGCTGTGTTCATGTTACATCCGCCCCATGTTGTGGATCTTGGCTGTCTACCAAATATCAGGCTGACTTTAACCTGGCACTATTGATTATTAAAATCATAAATGGCATAGACCCTGGCTATACTCAAGGGCTCCTCCATGAGTTTTACCACATAGGAATCACATCTCAAGTTGGCAGGTGATTGTAGCTTTGTGGCCCCTTGGATGTGGATCCAGTGTCCCCTGACAATCATTTTGGATAATTTCTTTATGCTTCTATTAAATACCTTAAGACTTTTGCCTAAGGCCTCTGGGACTTTTTTTAATCATTATTTGCCCTATATGTAATACCTTAACATCCCTTTCTCCTTGTATTGAATTTCTCATATGTTTTTACTGGTTTGAATTTCAGGTAGAGGTTTTCTTTTTGTGATACTTTATTTTTTTGCTTTATAGCACAATGGTTGGGAGGTGGCTTATAAATGTGTTTCAACATGTTGGGGAATGGATGTACACAAGTGATTAAAAACTTTGATTTCATTAACACCACCAGTTTCTAAATTCCATAGATCAGTATCCCAAAAAGCTCTGTAGCAAAAGATATAGAAAAGTATACTGCTTTCAGTATTGTTTAGGAAGAAACTTACTCTTACCCTCATCCTCTTTCTCCTTTCCCACCCTTCAGTATTCTCTCCTATTTTTACTTCTTGCAGTTTATCTTTAATTAGAATAATTATATATGGGGTATGGATCTTTTTTACTGTTCACAGCAGGATAGCGTATCAATCAGGATTTAGCCTTAGTGTGTTATTGTAATATAGCTAATATTTAGACACTGAGATACTGTATTAGGATTATATCACAGTCTGATGTGCTAATGACTAGCGTTAAAGATCAGTTTTACAACTTTTAAGTAAAATGATATATTGTGTGAGCTACTTGTAGGGCATTTGTGGAGTGGGTGGTACCTTGCATTTCTTGCACCTTTTGGCATTGTACTGAAGTTTATTGCTGCCTCCTTGCACCCTAAATTATTGTTTGCCTTTTTCAGGTAGCACAAAGGGAAAGATAGATTTATCTGCTGTCATTTCTAACAAGGTCTCACATTCTTGTTCAGTTTCCTTTAATTTCTGGAAAATAGCCCATATCTAACTGGAGCTCTTTTTACCCATTTAATCCATCCCTCTAGTATTCTAGATAGCCATTTCTGATCTTTGTTACTTGATATGTGGAGTAAAAAATCCCTAAAGTGGCCTTTCTAGTTTGAGAAACAATTAAGGTTGATGTCAGTTTGTCACTCCCTCTCATTTTCACTAGCTTCCTTGCTTTCTCTCTCTTGCATTTGGCTGTGCTAGAAATAATTATTTTTAATTCCTCCACTTAGATAATATTGAGCCCTTGCTAAAGAGGTTTGTGGCAGTTTATTGTAGGCTTCTACATAGCTGAAGCTGCAGGTGAAGGTTTATCCTGATAATTAAGGAAGTTCTACTTAATTATTTCAGTTACTCTGCTGAAAATGCATGTAGGAAATGTCACCGTTTCTAGCAGCTTTGTTATCCAAAAGTCTGCAAGTCAAAAACACTGGCATTGTTCAAGGTTGTATTAACAGAGAAAATTTTATCTGTAGCTTACAACAGCTTGCACAAGAAGTGCACTTTGCCCCAAGCTCTGTGTACTATTAAGGTACCATAGTAGGCTGTGAGCAGGAACTCGGTGGAGTGGCCATATGAGGGAAGGAAGGTGCGGAGGGTGTGTGTGTGGGAAAGAGTGTCTTTGAACCCTGTGCAACAGCAAGGCTGTTTCTGTTTCATATTATTTATGATAGCACCCGCATGTGTTGTGCACTTTCCAAACACTCCTGTAATGAGAAGCTTACAATTTTTATATATGGTATCATTTGAGTCACTGTAGGCAACATATGAGGAGTCTTTCAGCAACACTTAAATGACAATGTACCGCTTTGAGGATGAGCTTGGGAATATCATATCATATACATAGGCCATGTGGAAGAATCCACAGGGTTGATTTGTGTGAGAAGCTGGCAAACTGTCAAAAGAGGCTCGGAGACTTGGTGGAGCAAAGGGGACAGGGGGCAACAGGGGGCCACTTAGGAATCTAGGGCAAAAATCAGTACTTGGTCCCGCTAGTGAAGGCAGGGGGCTGGACTCGATGACCTTTCAAGGTCCCTTCCAGTTCTAGGAGATAGGTATATCTCCTATTATTATTATTATTATTTATTAAGTTTGTAGTTTTCTAGGAACTGAGCTAAAATGTCTCATTTTACGTTACCATATGACAGCTGTTTAAGGGCCAAAGACTTGATTATTTGCTATTTCCAGGGGAGATTTTTAAATACTGACCTAGAGGTGAAAATACTCTATCCCATTGGTAGGGCCCTAAGTATTGGTAATTCAGGGCTGTGAAAAACACATCACAGACCATGAAATCTGATTTCCCCGCCCTCCCCATGAAATCTTGCACAGGGCTGGGGACTCCTACCCTGTTCAGGGCTCCAGCTGCTAGTCCCAGCTGGGGATGGGGAGGGATGAGACTTCCTCTTCCCCTGCAGGGCTGCTCCACAACCCGCCCCCTGCAATAGCCTTATGACCCTCCCACCCTGACTGCCTTTGGGTTGGGACCCCTACTATTACAAAACCATGAAATTTCAGATGTAAACATCTGAAAATTTGAAATTGACTAATTTTAAAATCATCTGGCCATGAAATTGACCAAAATGGACCATGAATTTTATAGGGCCCTACCAATACCCAGATACTTTCTTGGGGAATGAATTGTAACAGTTTAAGATGATTATGGACCACACTGCGATCTTCTCTTTTCAAATTGTACTGATAGTTAAAGCAGAATGGTGTTTGTGATGTGGTTTGGACCCCTTCAATCTAAGTGTTGCGAGTTAAAAGCTTGGGTTTCAGGAAAAGCTGAATTGCTGCTAAATTTAACATTTTTACCTTGTACATGTTAGTCTTTTTTGAAAGATTTCACATATTAATACAGTTCTGGGTTGGACACATTGAGGTTTAATGTAAGTTCCAAAATGGTTTTTTTTTCTTCTGTTTTAGGATACAAAGCACTGTCTAACTGTCAACCTTACCACCCTGCGTGTCTGGTGTTATACATGTAGCAAAGAGGTGTTTTTGGATAGAAAATTGGAATCTCATTCTCTATTATCAAATGCCAGACTGTCTCACCAAACACAAGGAAATAGTGTACAGGTATGTTCTTTAAACAAGTGAAATACACACAGACCTTGTTTTAGTTGTGCTTTGTCTTATTTCCCAGTTGTGTCTTATCTGGAGTTGGAAATGATATGATTCTCTGTATTGTGCTCTTCCCTTTTTATGTCACTGAGGACTAATGCACCTTAATGCTCAATCTACATTCAATCTTTCTGTGTATCACTCTATTTATTTCCCAAGAATGATGTTATGAGTGTATTTTATTTAATTTTTTTAATCAACCAGAGAATATGAAATTACATTTGAGTTTTTAGGACGGGAATAATCATTTAGCTTTGCTTCCCATCCTGTGGTTAGTGAGAAGTTTTTAATTGTCATATTCAGATAATTACTGGCTACTGGCAGAAGAGTAAGTTGTTTTGGTGTCTGTTTATGGAGCCTCTAGCCAAAGAGAGGTGCAAATTCACATGGAGATACAAGTATTGTGTTTATCAAGAGAAACATGCAGGCAACTGTCAGTCTGTATTCATTCAGCCACTAATATAAAATCATTTAAGAGGATTTCCATGATCTTATATTTCTGGTATAGCTCAGTAAAACTTACTGGATTTGCATTGTTATAAATTACTAACAAGGTATGTAATTTTTTTCTTATTGGAGATTTTTTTTTCCCATTGAGCAATACATCCACCGTTGTTGTAGTAATTTTGGTCTCTTGACCTATGATATATGCTTCCTCAGAGGACAGAAGTAAATGGTCTCTGTGGGAGGTGTGTGTGTGTGTGTGTGTGTGTGTGTATGTATGTTTTAAAAGAGAAGTGAACAGAATAACTTAATCATGAAAGCATGCTGTCATCAAAGACACATTAAGGTACAATTAAGTCATCAAAAAGCTGATATTATTTGTAGTGCTGTTAGGATAATTAAGCTTTTTCACGTTTACACATGGCCAGGATTTAGGAAACTTTATAATGAAAATGAAACCGGAAATTTATATTTCTAAACTGTCATTTATTACATGATCATAACATAGTAGAGGAACTTGACCATTGTTAACACATACTTTATAACAATTAACATTTGTAGCTGAAAGAGCAAAATATCTAGGTGGTAGCACACTTTGTAGCTTGTTTAGGCAGAGCTCATTGTGCACACCAGGGCTCCTTGCATCTCCCCATTCCTCCCGTCCGCAGCTACCTGTGTGCCACCCTCTAGCTCCCTCCCTGCCAGGGGTTTGATCTGTCCTCCATTCTTCCCTCATACCAGCATCTCTATGTGCCACCCCCAATCTTCCCTCCCCTCACCATCAGTGGTTCTTTGTGCTCCCTCATTGCCCTTCCTCTCATACCATGGTCCCTTATTGTCCATCCGTGCCAGCATCTGTTTGCACCTCCCATTTCCTCCTACTCTCATTCCAGGGGTTCTGTGTGCCACCCACGCCCCTCCGTGCCAGGGACAATCTGTGCTCCCTCCTTCATACTAGGGCCCCACAATTTCTCCTCACCAGGATTGTGCATCGTCCATCACTTCCCCCCCCCCACCACACACACACACACCCCGCTCATTTCCCCCCCCCCATCTGCCAGGGCCTATATGCACACCACCATTTTCCCCTTTCCTCTTCATCCCCCCCGTCCCCCGCCATCATTATTTGTCTGGGAGATGAGTCATTCATGGTGTCAACATGTTAAACTCTATGGGAAGGAATGGGTAGAGAGGAGATGAGGTATTCTTAGGGTACGTCCACACTACCCGCCGTATAGCGATCGATCTATTGGGGATTGATTTATCGCATCTCGTCTAGACGCGATAAATTGATCCCCGAATGCACTCCCCGTCAACTCCAGAATTCCACCAGGGTGAGAGGCGGAAGTGGAGTCGACGGGGGAGCTGCGACCGTCAATCCCGCACCGTGAGGACGGGAGGTAAGTTGATCTAAGATACATCGACTTCAGCTACGCTATTCTCGTAGCTGAAGTAGCATATCTTAGATCGATTTCCTCTCTCCCCCGCCCCCGTGTTGACCAGGCCTTAGGCTGGAAGGTGTTAATGGGTGCCCTCAAAGAGTTGTTTGATCTATAGATAATTGCAGAGGTCCTTGAAGCTCTGGCTGTGCTAGCAGATGTCATGGGCTACATGTGTCCCCCATTTTCCTCCTTTCTGATTTTCACCAAAATTATTAGGGTTCTGGCCATTGATGCCAAGAATATTTTGGAATTGATCAGATGTTGCATTCTAAAGGAATCACATTACAGAGAAATGCCATCAAGTTGCGTGTATAACCTCATGAGCTCTTCCAGTGAATGAAAAAGAAATAGCTGAATTGGGACAAATAAAGCAAGAAAAAACCCCCAGGTATTTAAAGATTCCATGTACAAGCTAAAACTATGCCATTAAAATAAACTATTCTGTATATTTTAAAGGTAGATTGAAAATACCTTCTTTGGAGAAGGTACTGACTTGCATATCCAGCACATACCTGGATATGCAATCAGTCAGAGTTGGTGGTTCTCAGCCCTTTGCAAGACAGGACCTTTTGAACAGTGCTGTGCACATTGGAACACTAAATAATTAATATTTAGACATACCACATTTTCCTTGAGAAGCTGCATCAGAATTTCCTTGTAGTCAACAGATGAGTTATTTTAATGGATAGATGCTATTTATTTATATGCCTAACTACTTGTTAAATGACAGCTGAAGTTCAAATACAAGAGTAACAAATAAGTGTGTAAAGAGTAAAGTGAATAAAAGCACCATATTTTATGTTTTTTTTTTTTCCTGGGGGAGAACATAGCACAATAAACCCCAAAATTACAAGAAATTGATTTAAAGAAAATTATTCCAGAAAATATACCATGTATTCTTTTAACAACATATGTTGGAATCTACTAAGTGGTTGGAGTCCAAGAAGATATTGGCAAAATGTATACAATACAGTATTATTAGGGAAGTCACAGAAGTTCAAGGGAAAAATACCCCTGAAGAAATGATTGAAAAATACTTTAGCTTGTTTTCAGTTTTAATATTAGTAGATTTGAAATAGGGCATAATTTTTTTTAATCTTAAAACACCAGCCACAGAATTTTAATTGTGTAGTGTTTCAGCTAAATATATTGGATTTTCTGATGTTATTCATGTGTACTCCTGAAATATATGATGTCTTGACTTAAAAATAATTCTTGGCATGATTGCAGAATTCAGATTTGAAATGCATCCAATACCCAATTGTTTTTCTACCCTCAAGGAAGTTGCAGCGTACATGGAGTTGCATAAGGAGAAATTAGCACGATTTGTGACATTTTTGTCTTGCTTTTTACCTTGAAATTTTGTTTAGGATTTCCTCCCCTTATGTGCTCACAGAAAAATGACATAGGCAAATCGTTGTTGTATTTTATCTCATACTGCATCTCTGTTAGGGCTGCCAACCTTCTAATCCCACAAAACCGAACACTCTAGCTCCGCCCCTTCCGAAGGCCACACACCCTCACCCAAGGCCCTGCCCCCCGCTCACTACATTCTCTTTCCTCTCCCTCCTCCCCCACCCCGGTGGCTTGCTTTCCCCTACCCTCACTCAGTTTCACTGGGCTGAGGCAGGGGGTTAGGGTGTGGGAGAGTGGTGAGGGCTCTAACTGGGGGTGCGGGCTCTGGGGTGGGGCCAGAAATGAGGGGTGTGGGAGGGAGGCTGCGGGTTGAGGCAGGGATTTGGGGGTGGGAGGGGTAAGGGTTCCGTCTGGGGGTGTAGGCTCTGGGGTGGGGCTGGAGATGAGGGGTTTGGGGTGCAGGAGAGGGCTCCAGGTTGGGGGGACCTCGGGGCTGGGGCAGGGGGTTGAGGCTCGGGGTTGGGGAACAGGCTTACCTCTGGCGGCTCCCAGTCAGCACCACAGCGGAAGTGGCCAACAGCATGTCCGGCTCTTAAGCAGAGGTGTGGTAGACAGCTCTGGGCGCTGCTCTTGCCCGCAGGCACCGCCTCCGCAATTCCTATTGGCCATGGTTCCTGGCCAGTGGGAGTGCGGAGCTGGTGCTTGGGGTGGGGGCAGCGCGCAGAGTCCTGTGGCCTCCCCATCTAGGAGTTGGACCTCCTGGCTGCTTCCGGGACACAGTGCAGAGCCAGGACAGGTAGGGGCTAGCCTGCCTTAGCTCCGCGGCACTGCTGACCAGACTTTTAACACCCGGTCAGCAGTACTGTAACCATGGGGGTCCTGACCCAAAAGGCGGTCACAGGGCCGCCCAGAGGGAGGGGGCAAGTGGGGCAATTTGCCTCCGACCCCTCAGGCCCTGGCCCGGTGGTGGTCCGGGTCTTGAGTGGCGGGGGGCCCTTCAGTCGCTCCGGGGCTTCGGTGGCATTTTGGGGTGGGGGGCCTTTCAGTGCTGCCGAAGATGCAGAGCGACTGAAGGGCCCCTTGCTGCCGAAATGCCGCCAAAGACCTGGACCGTCGCCGGGTGTGTACAAGCGCCGCAGCTCCCCTGCTTTGCCCCAGGCCCCCTGAATCCTCTGGGTGGTCAGGGTGCTGACAGGAGCTGCCAGGATACCTTTTCGCCACCTTCTGTCTCTCGATTAAATGCAGTGGGCCATCTGATGGCAAATTTTTGTGCTGACTTTCACATAATCCTTTATAAGCATTGTGTTATAATCCATTGTTATGTGGTGAATTGCAAAGCAGGCTTGCTGTTCCTGAAGCAGTGGTAGGAAATCTTTTGTTTGGCATTGTATTTTGACTGATTTATTTTTCCAGGTTTTCCAGAAAATGGTGCAGTGCTATATTCTTACCATAAGTACCTGCTTGAATTAGTAAGCTTTCATAGCATAGGTGCAAACTACTTTTGCCTTACATAGAATGAAACATGCATTTAGAAGGCAGTTATTTTGAATGAACTCCTATGTTTAGGTCATAGGCATATGTTAGTAAAGCTGTACTAACACTTAAAGAAAAAATGGATTTATAAACATAATCACACTTATATTTTGCCTTTTCTTCCAATAAGGATTTTAAAATACCTGGTAATCCAACACTGAAGATTCCTCTAGTTACTGTATTTGATGCTTTAGATATAGAGGTGGAAGAAGATGAACTGAAGACAAGAGGTAATGAAACTGGAGGATTGAAGCCTACACTGTCAACTAATTGCTCTGTCCATGCCCTCACTTAAATAATTCCACCATGTACAGTATGTGTAGTTCTTTGAATCCATTCCCCAGCTGTTTAGAAATTATTTCTTTTCCAGCTGGAACTATTTTCCCCAACTCTAAAATAAGCCCTGCATTTTCAGTTTGAGGCTTAACTGCAGCATCCTTTCCTTTTCTTCAGAGAAGGGGCTCTCATGTTGTTATTTGTAATATATCAGTCACTGATAAAGAAAGCAGTTGTGATGTTTAGTGTAGTTGCTAGTTTTCATTGGACTGAAATATGTGTCATAGCCACACTGGACACTGGTAGTTATTGCAAATTTTGTTTTAACATTTTTGCTTTTTTTTAAAGATGCTTTATATGAATGCTTTCTGAATACT
The DNA here is from genome assembly GCF_016161935.1 of Mauremys reevesii. NCBI lineage: Eukaryota > Metazoa > Chordata > Testudines > Geoemydidae > Mauremys > Mauremys reevesii. Next base: position 84,927,111 of record NC_052630.1, read on the forward strand.
AGTTAACATTTTGAGTCTGCAGTTCCCAGCACTCTTTTTTGGGGTTAGTAATGGATTTCATGCTCTGACAAATGCTATCAGTGCAAAAGTTAACCTAAGCCTGGTATTGATATAATGGAAAAGGGGAAAGTGTAATGAAACTCCCAAAACTGAGAGGGTTTTATTTGTCATTTATTTGTCCACCATGTAGCATCTCTTTGAAGTCTCCAATATCGATCACTTTTATAATGAATAATTTTTGTTTACTACTTCCTTCACTTTATCTTCTGGTTATATTTTACTGAGGTGCTTTGTTGAGACACCAGTGAACATGTCAAGGCCATTCCTTCTCCTATCAATGATGGGGAGAGATTTCTGTTTCATGGACCTTGTTTCTCTTTCCTTCTCTGTTCTCCCTTGACTCAACTAGCACCAGCTTTTTTGCCAGTTCAGCCTCCCTGTTGGCCCAAAGCCTTTTCCTCTGCCACTCTTGCCATCTGGTATAGCCTTCCTGTGTGTCTCCACCTCACTGATTCACCATCTGCTCTTAGACCTTTGTAAAAAAAACTGTTTTTTATCACCTGTCAATGCCTTAGTTTCTCTCTTCCTGCTTTTATTTGTATTTAACCCTATGAAATGTTCTGGGGATACACTTTATGAAAGTTGCTGTATGGATAAAGTTGTATTCTAATTCCCATTAGCACTAATAGAGTTATGTGTATATGCTTCAAGAAAGAATAAGCTCTCACAAGTCAAATTTATCTTAATGTTTTATTTAAAAACAAATGTTAAATGTTTCTGACAAGGCATATATTGGAGGGCAGGATGAAGCAATGCTAAATGTAACTGCAGTGAATAGTTCAGTTACTACTTGATGAAAACTATACTAATAAGTTGTTAAAAACTTTGCTAAATAAATGTGTATTGAATAAAAGCCCAATCCTTTAAATGATTACACAGTTACATAACTTTATACTTGTGAACAAACACAGTGAAGTTAATCATGTGTAAGTGTCTGCAGAATCAGGGAGGGCATATGAAATTATATATAATACACACATTGTATTTGAAAAAACTTTTTGAAATACCCTAATGTATTTCAATATGTCCTTAGCTGTGACTGGTATACCTTCTGACTCTAAATGAGAATTAGTCTTCCTGGTGGGAAGAATCAGGAATGGCAGTCTGATGTAGGTTAAGCGATGGGAAATGTAGAATCATTTAAATGTAGAGAGAGGAAGGAGACTTTCTCAGTTCCTATACGCTAAGTTCTATTTTTTTACTGGTTTGTTTTTTAGAAAATATTTTTGTTTAATTTAGCTGAATGAACCAAGTTTTATAAAATTAATAATGGAACTTGCAAAGTCCTGTCTCATGCATCAGAATGATGAGATGCATTTCTTGTGTCTCAGTTAATTATCAGACTGTTGAGCTGAAGGCTTTGTCTGATTGCTAAATATTTTATTTTTAAATGCTGTGTAACTTTTCTTGGTAATTAGAAGTAGTGATTAGATTGTTTTCAGTAGTACATTGCAATTATTCTTGTAGAAGAACTTTATTATATTTTGAGACAAACTTTTATTTTATTGATTTCATTTATACTTTGGCAGCACTCGTATAGCCTGTCGTGCCGATAAAGTTTAATTGAATTGAACTGATATGAGCGTGTAATAGTTGCTAGTTCTGACTTGCAGGAATAGTCTTTTTGAAGCCCTTAGGACGACTCAGTGTTTACCAGTTGAGCCCTATAATATTTTTTTTCCCATTATAACTTGTGCTATAGATAGAGTGAGCATATATAATGTTTGCTGAGTTAATTAAGAAAAGAAATAGTCCTCGTCTGAAAATGCGATTTTCTTGGAGAGGATGACTGAAGCTGTCCTGAATAAAGATTAACACACTTAATAAATCCATACAGGAAAGAGAGAGAAAAAGAACATAAATTAACTAAAATTGATTCATTTGCAAAAATAATTACACACTGAGAAAATGTATGTATACTGTTATATAATCTAAATACTCGTTGCACAGATTAAAGGTATTGAAAAGCCATTGATAAATCCTAAAAACCTGTCAGTTATATAATTAACAATTATAGACATCAATCATATACAGATACAGTAGAATTCATTTGAACTAGTAAACTCATTAAATGCAAGTAAAATTAAAACATTCAAACCCTTATCTTTATAATCTTTCTTCAAAACAGTGTCACATAAAGATACTAAGTGTGAATAAAAAGGTAAAATAAAATCCACTGACGCTAGGTATTCTAATCAACCAACAGCAAAATAAGAGTTGAGATAATTTATCTGTTCAGGAATCAAATTCTTCTTAGTTACACTTGTGCAATCCCGTTGGTCTCAAAGGGCTTGCAGAGGTGTACTGGGAGCAAAATTTGACTAGTAAATCTTTGAGTGAAAAGATTATTTTCCAACAAGTTTCTTTTTAAATTGTAGCTTGCTTGATGTATTTTTCCTATTTACAGGTCTTACAGGATTGAAAAATATTGGAAACACTTGTTACATGAATGCAGCTTTACAAGCTCTTTCCAATTGGTAAGGAAAATAGCTGTTAAATGTAACTTTAAAGTAGGTATGTGTATCTGCATGTCTTCAGTTATAAACCAGACCCTCAAAAAAGTCCTTAATTTAAGTTTTAGAAAAATCATATCAGTATAAACCTCATTTTGATGTGTTTGGTAGCCTCATCTTGCAGTAGCATGCATAATGCTATTGAAATCAGTGGTATTACTTAAGAGTTACAGGATATGTATATAGTTTCCCTAGAATAGCAGTCTGTGGGTTTGTTTTCCCTCCTCCTCTCTAATATCTTACAGCCCTCAATCAAAAATTATAGTTCTAAAAAGAGAATTGGTCATAAATATCCAGGTCGTCTTCTAAGTGTAGGGCCATTCTTTGATATTTGAGTTGTTGTTTTATTCATTCTTTTCCAGATAGCAAAAGGTAATATCACGTGTGGGGCATAAGCAAGCTTTGAATTCCTTTTTACCATGTTATTTTTTCAGTCTGGAAAGTTTTCAGATTGCTATTTATAACATTTAAAATGAAGTGGCATGGTGTAATCTTTTAGGGACAAAAATTTAAACTTGCCAATTTTATAAAAGCAGCTGCTGTAAAACGCCTTTGATTAAACACTTGAACTGCTTGGATCTTAATTGCAAAACCAGATAAAAGAATTTCAAGATCCTAATTTATATATTAAACATACATAATGTACATAAGTAATGATAAAAATTGTAAGTGAAATAGTTTAGAAAGATTTTTATTTTATTCCTAAATATTCATAGATCAGAAAGAGCTGCCTAGCTATATACTTGAAAGTATCAGGAATATTTGGTTAATTTTTTGTTCCATTTTTTATTAAATGTTTCCAATTATAAAATAGCCTGTCCTTCCCTTTTTTAAAAAAAGTAGATTGTTAATTAACCTATTGACTTAAAATACATTTTTTGAATTTCAGTCTTACTGTTTCTTTTATACCATGAACCAAAAACAAACTGAGACTTCAATTATTATGTGTAATGACTTATTGCTGACTATTATGTTTTCTGTTTGTGACTTCCCCCTCCAAAACTGTACTGAGTTAGGACTTGGTATTAATAATTATAATCCCTAGCTATTATATAAGGCTTTTCACCAATAGATTACAAAGTACTTTACAAAAGAGATCAGTATCTTTATCTCCGTTTCACAGATGGGTACATCGAAGCACAGAGAAAGGAAGTGACTGCCCCATGGTCAACCCTGCAGGCCAGTGGTACAGTTAGGAATAGAACCCAGGTTTCCTGGATTCAGTACAGTGATCTATCCACTTCTCATTATTTGCCCTGAGGTCCTTGCTATTATCAAAAAACGCTTCGGGATTTTTGAAAGTCTCTTAATGAAAAAATAAATAAAAAGGTGGAAAATAACCAGGAAATTTGGCAAGAAGAGAGGGAAAGGACCAAAAGCTTTTTAGAATATATTATTCGTTATACCAAAATATATCTTTTATAGATCAGGAACCAGTTAACTACTGTTTCTGGTCAATATTAATGGTATGGGAGAGATCAAGGTTATAGTTCCTAGAATTTCGTTGGGCCACCAGTTGATTTTAAATTGCTACAGTGTAAACATAATGAAAAGCACACTGTGGGTATGTCTACACTGCAGTTAAACACCCTCAGCTGGCCAATGTCAGCTGACTCGGGTTAGTGGGGTTTGGGCTATAAAATTGCAGTGTAGACATAACCTAAGGCCTTGTCTACACAACAAAATTAAGTCAACCTAAATTAGGTCGACGTACAGCCATTGCAATAATTACTACGTTTTTTCATGTCCATGCTAACTCCTGTTGGCAGTGCACGTCTTCCCCAGGAGTGCTTTCACCAATGTAACTGACAGTGTGGGGCATTGTGGGGTGTTGATCTCTCCTGGTGTGCAATGGGGGGCGGGGAGAGCCCAGGCCTGGCTGCCTGCAGATGAAGGATTGAAGGGGTGGGGAGAAGAGTTCTCCTTTCCCTCCAACCCCCCACAATCCCTCACTGGGAGGCGGCAGGGCTCCAGGCTCTCCTCCCTCCCCATCACCCAGTTCCTCACCAGGAGGTGGCGGCAGGGCTCTAGGCTGTCATCTCCCGCAATGTAAGTAACACGCTGACTACACAGACATTCGTTTGTCCTAACTACATCAACCTAAGTGCTACAACTCTCACAGAGGTGGAGTTATTGAGTTGATGTAGTGGGTGTCTTACGTTGGCAGGAGCACCATGGTATTTTAGACACTTACAGAGTTAAGTTGATGTAAACTGCCTTGTGTTGACCTAACCTTTGTAGTGTAGACCAGCTCTAAGTCTTACCAACACCAACTGTAGGTTTGACAGATTAGTCTAGGGGTACATTGTCAATCAAATGTTGACCCCACTCCCTGACCACGAAGGACACACCCATTTGCCACAGTAACCCTCTTCTCCTGGGGTATTGCTTCTGGGGCCGAGATTGGTGTGATCAGAAGCAAGATGTGGCATGTGGCCCCTCTAAGATTTCCCCCCACTGCCCTCTACCAGTCAGCATAGGTTTCACCACCACAGACCCTTTTTGTGTACTAATTGGAATAGGTATCGCACAAGGGTCTAGCCCAGAACCCCCATCTCTGGAGCTCAATGGTTGGCCAGTCAGCAGCATTGCCCCCCGGAAATCCCATGGCTGTGTGAAAAGGTTGTCTCGTTTCAAGAGCATGTTTTTTCAGAAATCTTGGAAATGCCAAGCATAATCTTTTTTATATGATCACCCTAGTGTCTCATGCAGCTTTCTCACTTCATCTAACAATTTTGCATCTGTAGGTTTACCATCAGACATGACAGCCAGAAGGCCACACGCAAAACACAGATTAGTACCAGTGTAAGACAAGTCCACTAAAGACTGTCTCTCTTTATGGACAAGTAGGCTCTTGATGGTAGAATTTGAAACTCTATAGCTATTCCCACCCATGTTTTTTTACAACTATTGAAATGAAGCGTAATGTCCCATGAACATGTACCTCTCTTACTCTGTAGCAGTTTAGCAGCCTGATTTAAGAAATCTTCAGTAGAGAGGTCATCCCTAGATAGTCTTACTGAAGATTGTTTAAGAATTGTTTAAATTACAGCTCTCTAAATGTAATTGAACAAAATAATCTAGGGCTAGCCTACCAATAATGTCAAGAACTAACAGTATCCCCCTGTGCGTGGCTTCCACAACCAGCCAGATTGAATTTATTTGCTCAAGACTGACAAAACAAAATTCTTCAAAATAAACTGCACAGCTAAATCTAGGAAATTCCCATTGCCGGCTTCTCACTTGCTCCATATACACATCTGTTTGGGGCTCTGCAACTGCAGAGGTATATGGGGGTTCCTCTGTAGAACCATAGGTGTGTCTTCTACATCAGACCCTATCTGTGAGTCAGTTTCCAAGGGGCTACCGCAGGGATCATCAGGAGTAGATGGAGTGTAGACAAAGAGAAGCCCTTTACAGAGCTTTCTGGGGAATTTCTAAATCAGACTCCATGTGAGAGTCACCATAGCCCCTAGGAGACCAGGACCAGATACAGCAGTGATTTTCAAACTTTTGTACTGGTGACCCCTTTCACATAGCAAGCCTCTGAGTGTGACCCCCCCCTTATAAATTAAAAACACGTTTTTATGTATTTAACACCATTATAAATACTGGATGCAAAGCAGAGTTTGGGGTGGAGGGTGACAGCTCGCGACCTCCCATGTAATTACCTCACAACCCCCTGAGGGGTCCCGATCCCCAGTTTGAGAACCCCTGAGATACAGCCGCCTCATTATCAGACATGACGGTTTGAGTGTCTCCCCTAGGGGGCATCTCTTTAGTATTTTTCTTATCACATTAGTCTTTGTAAAATTTAAAAAATGACCCTGCCCATAACTTTTTGGCAGCTTTGTCCCCAAACCCTTTAGGTACAATCTTTAGCTCTGATGGAATGTTAAGGAAACATGGGTGTGTGATTATATCTGAAGGCAATAGTTCAACCCCATTTTTTCAATAGGTTGTGGTTAAATCAATATGGTTCAATGGGGTTGAATCAGCTGTATTGTATGCAACCACATTTCTCAAACATCCATGTTTTATACAAAATATGGGGGCTTTGTGCTTTATTTCTACTCAGCATTCTACTACATGCATTTCAGCGTTTTGCTGTAAAAAGGTCTCTTTTCTTAAAGACACAATAGCTGGGTATTCTGAAAGTATTTTTATTTAAAAGACATATAGCCCTTGAAAACAAATCAAGATGCCTCATCAAATATTTCATCTTGTTTAAGGACCACTCAGACCTTGAAACGGGAACACAGATAGTCACAAAGCCCTTTTCAATAGATGGTTTTATTTACAAAAAGAACAGGAGTACTTGTGGCACCTTAGAGACTAACAAATTTATTTGAGCATAAGCTTTCGAGGGCTACAGCCCACTTCTTCGGATGCATAGAAATACAAATTTATTTACAAATGTATTTATTTACAAATACCAAGTTTTATTACATTTTATATCATGTTTGTCCCCCCGACTTAGTCCTTTTCGATTTCTTAGAAGTACTGTAGTCTTTTTCCTAAGCAGAGTTCTATAACTTTTTGTGTGGATCAGGCAGTCAATATAATGCGCTAAGTGGTATTACTCGGTTTGATAATTTTGTTTAAAATGCTGTTGGAGTCTCAAGAGCTTTGCAAAGCATTTACCAAGGTCACCCTCAGTGCTACATTTTCTTGGTTTAAGCACAGACATTGCATTGTATAGCCTATGGCAATAACTGTGTTCAAGCTTTCCAAACACAAGTTAGCGCACAGGGCCTGGAGCTTAAAGTCCAGTTCACACAGTCATGATGCCACTGAGCTAGAGCATCTATAACACAGCCCTCACAAAGCTTCTCCCTAAGACAGTGATTAAGGACAGCATAAAAAGAAACACATACAATAGACTGCATAACTCTTTTACATTCACGATGTGGCACTGGCTCAGTTAGTTCTATATCAAGGACCTTCCTTAAATCCATATAGCTATCTCCCTCTTCATGCTCGATGTTCTCTTGAACAATTTGTCTTGGTGTTGAGCAAAAACATGTTGGGCCTGATTTCATCTTTGCTCCCTGATGTAATTTTCTCCAGGGCCTCTGGGTCCTCTAGAAAGGTGGCATTGAGCTGGTGAGAGATTTTTTGGAAAAGAAACAGCTGTAAGTCCCCTGTTGTTAGATTTATGCGACCCCAGGTCAGTTCCTACCCCATTGCACCTCATCCTTGACCACCACTTTTTATAGTCTTATGTACCTCAGCAACGTCTTCTTCACCTTGTCTGACGGTGACTCTGACGAGCCATGGTCCCTTTCCTTTATTGGGGCATACGACAAGCGACAGTGCTCATCAGTCTGCCTCATGAGCACTTGAATCTGGGGGTCAGATTCTGGTGTATCCATCAACGGCAAGGCCAAAGGGCTCTCCTCCTTTTCCTCAGAATATTCGCTGAAGTAGCGCTTTTTTTGCAGGCAGCCAAGCACCCTCAGAACTAAAATGAATTTCATAGTTCTCAACAGGGTAGTGAAATAGGCCATTTTTCCTCTCAGTGTATCCACAATTTCTGAAAAATACACTTGAAACGAGACTGCCTGTTTCATGCAGTGATGGGTTTTCCAGGGGAAGTGCTGCCAACTGGCCAAACGTTGAACTCCAGAGATCAGGGGTTCCCACCTAGACCATTGTGCTATATCTATTTTGATTGGTATACGTTTCCCTTATGGGAGGGCTTTGGGGGTGAAATCCATACCCTTTGGCAGAGGACCATGGGAGGAGGTCTTAAAGGGGTCACATGACCCTCCTCCGGACGGGTCACCCCACTCCGGAACTTGCCATGATTGGTCAAACCCGCTCCTGGGGAGGTCCTACAGGACTGAAACTGGCTCTAAGTGTAGAGGGCAGCTGAGGAATTATTAGAAGGGTCACATGCCACCCCTTGCTTCTGGTCCTTAATCAGTCTTGGCTCCAGGAGTAATACCCCTGTGGAGAGGGGCTTAGGGTGACAGGTAGGTGGGCCTTACGGATCAGAGAGAGGTACCAGCATTTGACTGATGTATCCCCAGACTATTCACATTTCCATTGACAGATTCTTCAACAAAGGTATGTTCAACCAATATTTAAATGATTTTTAAACTCCTATTGAAAGCTTGAAAGCACTGGGTTACCCAAACTAGTTAACAACAGTTCAGTTTAGAGTCTACAAAATGTATTGTGCCAGAGAGAAATCTTAATATCCGTTCTCACTGCTCATATGAAATATGTTCCTTAATGTGACATTATCATTTTAGAAAAAGGAGCTAGGATAGTTTCAGGCACATTACTACACCTGCTTCTGAGTCTCCCTGCAAATTTTTGTGGTTTTACAATGCACTTAGATTTTTTTTTCCAAGATGTTTTCCCCATGTTTCTGTGAGAAACACATACACAAATATAGAAAAATGATAAATTATACATGGGGAAACAATGAAATAGACTACTGTATTTGAAAGGTTGTCAAATGCACAAAGTAAACTGACGCTGAGACTTTTTCTCTCTAATCTCTATAGTAGTAATATTAGGCAGTCCAGTACTTGTATGTAAACAGTTTTCTGTCATTAGTGATATATTTTTTTTAAGTTGGTGTCCCTTTAAAGGTAGTCTCCAGTGTTTTCTTCCTCTGTATGGTAAAATGTATATTTTAAGGGAACAACTTATTCTCTCAGTGCTGCTTAAAATAATAGATATTGGAACTAACCCACCTATTTGTTCAAAAAAAAGTTACAGATTTTCCAGATCAAGCTTTTCTGTAATTCTAACTACAGAACTAAATATTCATTTTCTGTATAGCCTATCCCTACAGTGATATATTTTAATACATTCCTTGTAAGACATTAAGGAGTAGTTTTAAAATATTAGTTATGAAAGTTACCTGAAAATGTCTTGCAGAATATTACATAATCAAAAAGTGCCAGCTTTCAGCCATCTTGACTGCAGAGCAAGGATCACAGGGATATGCCACGATCTCCCAGTGGCTACGTTGGCTAGTGGGAACTTGCCCTTGTAAGGTGGCTCCCACTGGACAATTCCAGTACCTCTAACAAGTGGCAGGATTGGTCTGTGAGGAGTACTGTGCCACTCATAAAGTGGCCCAAATAAGCAGAATATATGAATGTTGCCTGAGGGTTTAGGAAAAGAAATCATTACTGACATTTACATGGTAAACGTTTAATTAGCCTTAGCTAACATGCTGTTAAAATGAATGTAGGGGGAGGTTTACACTTTTTAGCACTATTTAAAGAATAATAATCTTGCTTTCTTCCCTCTAATCAGCCCACCCTTGACGCAATTTTTTCTTGACTGCGGGGGCTTAGCAAGAACAGATAAGAAACCAGCAATATGTAAAAGTTATCTCAAGCTGATGACAGAACTTTGGCACAAAAGCAGGTATTGTACCACTTTCCTTGTGGAATATGTGCAGCACAGCGGTGAACTTGTCTTTGGTCCAGTTGTTTTCTTGTGTGTGATATTCAGAAGGTGTATTACAGGCTTTGAATTTAATTAATTTAAAAATAACTCTAAAAGGTTGTGTGGTGCAGTTGGGGAAGTTAATATTTGTTTTAGTGGGAAAGTTACATGGAAGAGGCTTTTCTGTGTATCATGTGACAACTCAAAACAAATGTCATTTACCTGCTGAGTGATGATGGCATCATGTTTGCCTTCAGGTTGAAAAGAATGATTTGCCCATTGCAGCTATTCCTGTAGTTGATCCCATAATCATGCATAATGGCATTAGATTTTCATCCTAGGAAACATGACAAGATTGACTTCCATACACAATGAAACATGTAAGTTGTTATAAATAAGAGTGCTCTTTTATGGATAATTGAGCCTCCAGTTTCCAAGCTCAACCTGAGATAGAACAAACTTTGGTTTTTCCATCTGCTTCATACAGCATCATTACACACATACATTTCCCATATTTCAGTGACTTCCATAAATTTCAATAACTTTCTTTTAAAAGTTTCAGAGTGGTAGCCCTATTAGTCTGTATCAGCAAAAACAACGAGGAGTACTTGTGGCACCTTAGAGGCTAACAAATTTATTTGGACATAAGCTTTTGTGAGTTAAAACCCACTTCTTCAGATGCATGGAGTGGAAAATACAATAGGAAGATATAGATACACAGTACATGAAAAGATGGGAGTTGCCTTACCAAGTGGGGGGTCAGTTCTAACGAGACAATTCAATTAAAGTGGGCTATTATCAACAGGAGGAAGAATCACTTTTGTAGTGATCATCAGGATGGCCCATTTCAAACAGTTGACAAGAAGGTATGAGTAACAGTAGGGGAAAATTAGTTTTTAGTTTTTGTAATGACCCATCCACTTCCAGTCTTTATTCAGGCCTAATTTGATGGTGTCCAGTTTGCAAATTTAATTCCAGTTCTGCGGTTTCTTGTTGGAGTCTGTTTGTGAAGTTTTTTTGTTAAAGAATTGCCACTCTGGGCGGCCCTGATCACATTGGTAGTTGTGCAGGTAAACGAGCCCCTGATGGTGTGGCTGATGTGGTTAGGTCCTATGATGGTATCCCTTGAATAGATATGTGGACAGAGTTGGCAATGGGGTTTGTTGCAGGGATAGGTTCGTGGGTTAGTATTTTTGTTGTGTGGTGTGTAGTTGCTGGTGAGTATTTGCTTCAGGTTGAGGGGCTGTCTGTTAGCGAGGACTGGCCTGTCTCCCAAGGTCTGTGAGAGTGAGGGATCATCCTTCAGGATAGGTTGTAGATCCTTGATGATGCGCTGGGGAGGTTTTAGTTGGGGGCTGAAGATGATGGCTAGTGGCGTTCTGTTACTTTCTTTGTTGGGCCTGTCCTAAGTCGCTCTCTACGCAAAAGAATAAATGGACACAAATCAGATGTAAAGAATTATATCATTCAAAAACCAGTCGGAGAACACTTCAACTTCCCTGGACACTCAATAACAGACTTAAAAGTGGCAATTCTTTAACAAAAAAACTTCACAAACAGACTCCAGTGAAAAACTTCAGAACTGGAATTAATTTGTAAACTGGACACCATCTTTTCATGTACTGTGTATCTATATCTTCCTACTGTATTTTCCACTCCATGCATCTGATTAATTGGGTTTTAGCCCATGAAAGCTTATGCCCAAATAAATTTGTTAGCTCTAAAGTGCCACAAGTACTCCTCGTTGTTGTTTTTTTTAAAATGATCCATTCACTTTTGATATTTGGAATTTGTTTTGTAATAACTGTTCTACTTTAAATTCAGACCCTATTTTATTCCTTCATAATTTTATGTGTAGACGAGACCCAAGTTAATACGTCAGAGTCACACAGCAACAGCGCTGTGACCACACAGATCTTGAAGCTCTATATTTACTTTCTCCTTATCTCCTGAATTGTCTGAAAAGTGTTTTTAGGTGTACTTTTTGAAAAAATGGGGTAGAGCAAATCCTCCACCTTCTCTCCTTTTAAAAAATACCTAAAATGTAAGAGAAATTAATTTAAAAAAAAAAACCCATTCACAACAGCTTATGCTAAAATTCAAGTTGGTGTGGCATTTCCTTCCCATTCTTTCTTTCCAAAAAGGTTTCACTTTTGGTTTTGGATACAGTTAAATACTAAAATATATATTACTGATTGTCCCTGTGGGATATCTTGTATCCTGGGGTCACTTGCACAGAATTCTTGTGCCTATGCTACTACCCGCCCACTCATCTGTCAGCGCTGCTCAGTATATAGATCATAACTTCTTTGTGGCCTTGACTCTGTATCCATTTGACATGAGTCTTTTTTTTTTATTTCAAAGGGGGTTTGATGGTCTACAAATCAACTTATCTCCTTGCACTGACCCTGTGATAAACAAATATTCCTTAATATTTTTAAACGGGTCTTTGGATGAAGTTGACTTCTATCTTGCATACCAAATTATTTCCCTGCTGTATTGCTGATTAATTTTGGCTGTAGCTTGCTTGAAGGCCTTCAAACATTAATCCCAATTTCTCACTTTTGGTTTTCCTGTGATCTGGGAGAAATATATATTTTTATATTGAAGACCCCTCTTCCCCAAAAAAAGACAAAATTACATTGGGGTAAGAATAATGTAGACCAAGTTTGTTAAAACGTGTCTCACAGTGATCAAACATGATGATCCCAATGAAGTTGGAAAATTGCAGGCCATTTAATTTTTTTTCCAAACTTTTCTTTCCCAGACCTGGTTCCGTTGTTCCTACAAATTTGTTTCAAGGAATTAAAACAATTAATCCAACGTTTCGAGGCTACTCCCAACAGGTAAACCTTTCTTAGTATTATCCAGTATTATGACAGTGAAGTATCAAAAGTATAACTGCATGATTCAGGTAGATTAAATTGTCAGATTCAAAACTTGATAAAGTAGAAAAATATGTATTTAAACCAAGCTGCTAATAAATTTTTAGTTTTTACCTTTCCATGCTTTAAATCTTTATCCCCTAAAACTCCTCTCTAACTTTTCTGAATCGCAGACTTCTGTGCTGAATTCTCTTGACAAATTGCTGAAAGGCCCCGTGATCCTTATGGATATCTCCTTTCCCTTTCTCAGGGACAAGCAGCAGAATGGTTAATATCAGAAACTTGTCACCTGAAGTAAAGTAGCTGACATACAAGCTGTTCCAGAAAGTGACACAAAGGTCTTGCTAAGCAAACATAAAGAATATAATAGAGCAAACTTTTACCATATTAATTTACTGTTAGAATATTTTTAAGCTGAGTTGGTAGTAATCCAGTTTTTTTGTTTAGACAATGAGCCCACATCTTTTCTTTTCAATGTTACTTGGTTTACAGCTTTATGGATACTGAATACTTGTGTCCTTCATTTCTTGTATAGGTAGTGTAATTACTTGTAGTGGGCAGGCATTGGTAGTTATGTGACTGAATTATATTTTAGGTGCATTCTTCAAATCATCTTTAATGAAGTGTGTCTAACATACCTTTTTTACTGTTGAAAACATATTTTATTAAATGCCCTATTGTGGGGATCACATTTAATTTCTAATTTAATTAAGAATGAGATCCTTAATAATTTTGTCAGATTCTCTGCATTGCAGTAGTTTATATTGGAAGACTTTGGTAATTCAGTATAATGAAGTTATCAAGTGAAATGGAGGGTTAAACTGTATTTTTGATATGCAAGTACTGTCTGTGGTATCAAGTAAGTGTTAAAATAGTAAACCTCAGAATTGTTGTAGATGCTTTTCATTATTACTGACATCCTGACTTACTGTTGTGTCCAGGGTATCCACGATTTATTCATGTACCTAAAGGAAGAAATAAATTCACTAATTTAGGAAAAAATGGCAAAATCATCTGCAGCTTTATTAACATACATTTCTTCAGGGGAATTTAGTCCTTGCAAGCTAAAATTTGGGATGAGCATACCATTCTGTACTCCCTTAAGTATTTAAGGGAAGACCCCAATGTTCTTCCTCAACACATCACCCTAAGCTATTCACTAGGTCTCATCTCATGGTGGCTGCTTAAACAAAGCAGTGCTAAAGTGACCTCGCTCTCTCACTGAGAGATTGGGCCCTCCCACAGCCAAACTTTATCAATCCCTGATGGTCAGCTTGTTTTCAATCAAGACTGTGAGACCAACAGCCTTCACTCCTCTATCCCCTCCCAGGTAATCTGAATTTCAGCCATTGTCAGGGCCGCCCAGAGGATTCAGGGGGCGTGGGGCAAAGCAATTTCGGGGGCCTCTTCCATAAAAAAAAAAGTTGCAATACTATATTTTTTACATTTCCAAATACATGATACTAACCAGTGAAATACATTCAAAAATTAATTTTTAATAATTTGAAAATACACCAAATACATGATTTAAAAACATTAAATGCTTTAATCGTATGTATACATTTGCAATTACACAATGGGCTGTCGCTGGGTGATGGTTGGTGCCAGTGGGCTGTCGCTGCCTGGGGGTGACGCTGCTGTTGGCCAGGGCTGGGTGGAGAGCTGGGCTCTGGGTCAGGGGATGCCCAGTTCACAGGGGCTGGGCTCAGAGCTGTGGATCGGGGGATGGGGTCACGGGGTGCCCGGCTCAGAGGGGCTGGGCTCGGAGCTGGGAGTCAGGGCTATGGGGAGTCAGGGGGGTGACCAGCACAGAGGTGCTGGGCTTGGAGCTGGGGGCCAGGGCTGGAGGGAGGTCAGGGGGGTGCCCGGCTCAGAGGGGCTGGGCTCAGAGCTGGGGGTCAGGGCTGGAGGGGGGGTCAGGGGCGTGTCCAGCTCAGAGCTGGGGGGGCCTGGAGGAGGTCTGGCTCAGGGGGGCTGGGCTTGGAGCGAGGGGTCAGGGGAGTGTCCGGCTCAGAGGGGTTTACCATGCTGCTTACTCCCGCCTCTCCCGGAGCCTCAGCACGCCGCATCCAGAAGCGGCCCTGGACAGAGCTAAAGCGGAATGGCTCCACGGGACTTGAGCTCCTTCCCCTCGGCTGCAGCTCGCAGCCCCGCCCCCTTAGCACGTGGCTCCGAGCGGGAGGAGCTCAGGCCCCGCCCCCTTAGCACGCGGCTCCGAGCGGGAGGCGCTCAGGCCCCGCCCCCTTAGCACGCGGCTCCGAGCGGGAGGAGCCACGCTGCTTTAGCTCTGTCCAGGGCCACTCCTGGATGCGGCACGCTGAGGCGCCGGGGGATGAGGGAAGACAGGCAAGGGGGGGAGCCTCCGATATTCTCGTGGGGGCTGCTGCGGGACCTGGGGCAAATTGCCCCACTTGCGCCCCCCCTCTGGGCGGCTGTGGCCATTGTATCTGTGACAGACTGACAATATCCTGTGATACTTTGATCAAATCTTACAGAATTAAGATAAATTTGTACTGAATTTACTTAAACCTTATTGAATTAGGTTTAATGCCTTTGCAGGCCAAAAAATTAAAAATTAAGTTGTGTATGTGTTGTTATGGAATTGTATCTACTGTTTCTTGTAGGAGGGGAGGCTAATGTAATTTCTTCATTATTAGCCCTTTGAAGCAGCCCCCCCGGAGAGGTCTGCATATATTACTCCAAACTGGATTCTCCAGGGCTTGACAGACAGGATTTTTGGATAAATAGCCTGGTTTTAAATTGCCTCAGAGACTTCCTTCTGATCCAGCAAATAGACAAGGCTCCAGGTCCGTGGAGGGCCCCACTCCTTTGGGAAGGGTTGGGAAGACTTAGCCTACTGAGGCCCTTAAGACTGGGTGCTAGCTCTGCTCTGAGGCTGTTACGAACTATGACTGTGGAAGAGTCTCCCTGCATGGGGTTTTGAAAGACTGCTCCTGCCAGAGCCCATGTTAGAGTTGGGGTGATCTCTGGAAAGCTTATTGGCATGTGTGTAGGTTCTTTTATTGTTTTAATATGTTTTCTCTGTAGTGCTTTTACCATGAGAATAAAATAGGCTTTGCATAAAAAGAGATGCTTAGTACTTATAACCATGGGCAGTCACACTTAACTGTCTCCAGAAAGAAAGAAAGAAAGCAGGTGTGCTTTGGGCAGCCTGTCTCTGCTGAGGATAACTAGGGCCCTACCAAATTCATGGCCATGAAAAATGTATCACACTGTGAAAACTAGTCGCTCCTCCCCCGCCCCCCCTCCCCCCAGAAAAAAAACAAAACCCAAAACCAAAATCTGGTCTTTTGTGTGCTTTTACCCTATACTATACAGATTTCACAGGGGAGACCAGCATTTCTCAAATTGGGGATCCTGACCCAAAAGGGAGATGCAGGGGAATCGTAAGGTTATTTTTGGGGAGATTGTAATATTGCCACCCTTACATCTGCGCTGCTGCTGCTGCCTTCAGAGCTGGGCGGGTGGAGAGTGGTGGCTGCTGACTGAGGGTCCAGCGCTGCAGGCAGCAGTGCAGAAGTAAGGGAGGCATGGGGTGGTAATACCATACCTGGCCATCCTTACTTCTGCTCTGCTGCTGACGGTGACTCTGCCTTCAGAGCTGGGATCCCGGCCAGCAGCCGCTGCTCTCCAGCTGCACAGCTCTGAAGGCAGTGCTGCCACCAGCAGCAGTGCAGAAATAAGGGTAGCAGTACTGCAACTTCCCCTACAATATCCTTGCGACCCCTCTCCCCCACAACACCTTTTTGGGTCCGGATCCGTACAATTACAGCACTGTGAAATTTCAGATTTAAATAGCTGAAATCATGAAATTTATGATTTTTAGACTCCTATGACCATGAAATTGACCAAAATGGACTGAATTTGGTAGTGCCCTAGGAATAACATAGTGAAGGCAGGGAACTGTGCAGCCTGGAAATAGTTGTTATTCTCCTCCCCAAAAGGCAATTGCAGGGCAGCTGGGAGTCTGAGAATGGTGCCTTTGCTGGACCACTGAGAGGAAATACAGGTGCAGTAGCCCTGAACTGCGACGGTATCACTCCCCCTAAAAGAATTACCAGCCACAGCAAATAGGTCAAAAGTTTTAAATTTACATGTGTACAGATCATTGGGCTCAGGGAGAGTCCCAGAAACCAAACAGTGGTGACCCTAATAATTTGTAAGCAAGTAGCAAAATGATTATGTACCAAACTCCTGTTAAACCCACCACAAGTGGACCAACAGATACCCTCTTAATAAATAGCTGTCTGTGCAACAAATATAAAAGATGGTTAAGAACAACAAAACTAGGAATTAATGACTGAAGATGGGAGAACCAGGAAGAGGTCAAACTTCTGCCCTCTTCCTGCTCTTATAAGACCAGCAGTGAGCTCAAGCTGAAAGTAAGCCAGCAGTGCCATTGCCACTGCAGCCCACCCACTCCTTCCACAGGAGGTTGCTGAGCTGTTAGAGAATGAATCTACAACACTCCCTTTGTTTCCTTCCCCTATCCAGGCAAGTCTGGAACAGCTGGAGGGCTGGGACAAATTAAAGTTATTTCTTTTGAAAGGTTCAAATGTGGTTTCCCTGACCAGTGTACTTAAGGCGTTGATTGGGTGTTGCAAAAAAGTTTGAAAACTTTATATGATGAGGTTAGATTCCTTTACCGACAACCTCTATTAACCGTACAGCTGGGAGCTAACCAGGTATTTGGTTGTTGCTTGTATTAGTATGCACATGTCATTGTGATGGTTCTTGGGGTACCCGGGACTGAGAGTCACCTTGTTACCCCCTGCCTCCAAACTGAGGGAGTCTCACCTATGCCTGGCTGCTCCTTACCACTATTCGCCTTTCAGCCACTAGAACACTTTCCCCTGAGCTATGCCAGCCCAGTCTACACCTTGCAGGTTAACAAGAGGTGCACCCCAGTCCATTTGAATCAGTTCTCTGTGATATGCTGCCCTGGACACAAGCTACTCTCAGAAATCCCAGATCCTCTGCCCCCAAAGGCGCAGTGTGTCCCAGTTTACTACTTTTACCTTAAACCGCTGCTCCTATAAATCAGATAGCACTTGTGAACCACTTGCAACAAAACAAAAGTAGATATTTTTAAGAAAGAATAAAGATTTAACTACAAACGAGAGACGTGGAAACAAATAGCTATAATACAAAACAAAATCAAAATGTGAAGCTGCATCTACATTTATTAATAGTTACCTTTCCTAGCTAATAAATGTTCAGTCTGTTTCAGAACTTTACAGAAACCAGGATCCAGTTTTTCATGTGAATACCTTGTTCCTCAAGATATCTTCTCAGTGGAAGGATGCAGAGTACCTTTCCCTCCTTTGTGTAATCCTGAAACAGTTTTTTGTTTCTGTTCATAGACAGGGTGAACCCCTATTTTGTCATGTTTCTTTTTTTACCTTCAGGTGGTTTTGATTGTTTGCATTTGCCTCTGATGGTTTTCCATTGAAAGTTTTGGTACTGAGCAAGACTGAACAATTGAGGCTTGCATTGCATCAGTGGGAAAACAGTGTAGGGTGGCAACTCCCTCCTGCTGAATAGGCTGTCACTGAGACATTATCCTCTGGTGACTAACATTTACTTCAAGTCCATAACGCATACTTTCAACATAAATATTACCCATACATACACCTTGCAGTGATTATGAATCTTGATGAGTTATGAGCTTTCTGTAGCTACCTTATATTTTACTTTTTATAGATGAATATCCTGTAAGATATGTTTGGTGTAGTGACTTTGTCAGGCCTGAGGTAAGTGTTATTTGCAAAGAACAGGGGACCCTTTGCCAAGGGGCCTCTGTGTCACAGAGACCACACAAGAACTATTTTAACAGTTAAAATATCCTGGCACAGAGTATAAGCTTTGTGATGAGTGAAAGCGTGAGAAGGAAAGTTGCCAAGTAAGACTCATGACATGGAATGGAATTCGTGTTGGAGGTTACAAAATCCAAAATGAAATATTATTTGGACTGACAGTCTAATTCTCTTTTGCGCCCCAGACTGGGCAGGTGGCATTTACTTTGTTTTTACTCCTTTGATTTAGTGGCCAGCTTTAGCTTTTTGTTGTTTCATCTTGTTTCGACTCCACTATGTGCATATCTTCTAAATATAAAAGGGCATTATGTACCTTATTTTAATTCCAGGATGCACAAGAATTCCTGCGTTGTTTAATGGATCTGCTTCATGAAGAGCTAAAGGAACCTGTCATGGAAATAGAAGATACCCATTCTACAAGTATAGAAGAGAGTATGGAAGAAGACAAGAACCAGTCAGATGTAGATTTCCAGTCCTGTGAATCTTGTGATAGCAGTGATAAGGCAGAAAATGAGGCTGGTTCTAGACCATTCTCAGAGGACCATACAGAGGCTACTATGTTAATTCAAGATGTTGAAAACCACTCCCTCTCAACTAAAGATTGGCAGAAAGAAAAAACACCATGTAACAAGCTTAACCGGGCAAGTTCTATGGAGGACTTAAAAAAAGACAAAAACATTGCTTCAGAAACTGCTGAATTTTTACATAATCCAGGAACAGTCAAAGTGCAGATACACAGCAGAATTTCAGGTGACTGTATGATCAGTTGCTAATTAGTAATTATAACAAAATCATACTTGTAGCTGAAATGCATGTAAAAGTAAAAATGAGGGAAACCATTTTAGATGTATAACTTGTCATGTATTGCACGAGAGTAGATTGGTTTTTAAACTGGTGCTCAAGTTCATTAATGTGGTACTTTGATTATATGTTTGTTTAATCCATTTTGAAGTCCAGTGACTATTTACCAGCTATTCAAGATTTGTAACAATTGAAAGACTTCAGATAACATTACAATTGGTGATTGCTTTTGCATTTTGTTGGCTCATTATTTCTGCTTTAACAGTTGCTGAATTAAAACTTAATTTTCTTATACACAAGCATTTAATCAGTCACCTACTGGTTTGCTAAATTGTAAGTTATCTAACTATTTTGCAGTTCAACCTGAAGCAAAACTTTACTGTTGGAAAAATTCAGCTGTGCAGTTATACCAATTTCTGTTGCAGACTACATCAGTGATGTCCACATGACTGATCTGTCAGGACCGCAAAGCCCTCCCTCAAACGAAGGAGTGAATACACGTTTATCAACCTCTCCTCCAAAATCAGGCTCATTATGGTCTGGATTGGCACCTGCACACAAAAAAGGTATATGCTGTTTTTTCTCCTTGCGTTGCATTGCTCATAAGTGTGTCATTAGGTTTTGCTTTTTTGGTATTTAATATTGATACTGCATGTGCTTCCAGGCCTCTACTTAGAGATTTGACACCATGCTAATGGGGTACAGAGCTTCTCATGATTTTCTATGTCACTGTCTCTTTTCACTTTATTGGAGAATGGTGCATCACGACCAGTCGCTATAAGCAACTGTGTATCCATAGCGCTTCCTACCTCTCCAGTTGTTTTTGTCTTATTGCTCTTGAAGCATGGACAATATTTTTCTTGAGCTTTCTTTAATAGCACCTGATTGGAGAAATGGAGGTGGAGGGAAGAATGCTCATAGAAGGAAAAAAGGTCGTGTTTTTAGAGGAGAGTCTGGGAAGGGATCAGCTACCTCAAGGAGTGGAGTAAGAAAGAGCTGCCCCTGCTGGAGAACTTGCATTTTGGTGTCAACTCTATAAAGGCCCCATGACAGTTTTTCGGGGTCCTTCACTCGCTCCGGTGGCCCCAGAAACTCTCGCGGGGACCGGGCCCCTGGAGCATCTTCGGCAGCAATTTGGCAGTGGGGCGTCCTTCCGCTCCGGGACCCACCGCCGAAGTGCACTGGGTATTCAAGGGAGAGGATTCTTGTGGAAACAAGGCATCAGTTGAGTTTCCCAGGATGAAAGAGCTCATGCCTGTCCCTGTTGCTCTAGGCAAGTTCACCTATTGGAGCAGTCCTAATTTCTGCTACCCACACAGAGAGTCTGTTTAGGCTGCATCTATTCTACAGTCTACTCATCAGTAATAGGTCAGCACTTGAAAGGGCTAGGCTCTCACTGACAGCAGGGTTGCTCTGACACAGTGCTCCTTCTCCATTACTGCAGTCTATCAGCACCAGGAATATGTTTTTATAGCAGTTTCTTCTGTCTCTACAAGAGGTTCCCCTACTTTGTACCCTGGCTGCATCTCTCTCTATGGTCCCTTTACAGGGCCGCCCAGAGGATTCAGGGGGCCTGGGGTCTTCGGCGGCAGGGGGCCCCTGCCGCCGAAGACCCGGCACTGCGGTGGGGGGTCCTTCCGCCTCGGGACCCGCCGCTGTGGGTCTTCAGGGCACTTCGGCGGTGGGTCCCGGAGCGGAAGGACGCCCCACTGCCAAATTGCTGCCGAAGATGCTCCAGGGGCCCGGTCCCCGCGAGAGTTTCTGGGGCCACCGGAGCGAGTGAAGGACCCCGCTCCAGGGGCCCCGAAAAACTGTCATGGGGGTCCCTGCGGGGCCCGGGGAAAATTGCCCTACGTCCCCCACCCCGTGGGCGGCCCTGTCCCTTTATAGAGTTGACACCAAAATGCAAGTTCTCCAGCAGGGGCAGCTCTTTCTTACTCCACTCCTTGAGGTAGCTGATCCCTTTTTTTCATCTGGATGAACCTATGAACAGCTTTGCAGAGTCGTGATCTGAAGTCCCATTCTAGCAGATTTTCTACCCGCCCTCTGTCACAGCTTTAACTCCCAGGGACCCTGAGCATGCTCGGATTACAAGCAGCCTACTCAAAGCATTAGGAAGCTGATCGTGGTCTCAACCAAATTTCCAGACATTTCCCACCCTGACAGGCTTGCTGTTCCCTCATCTGTGGAAGAGGTGGTCAGCCTAATAGCTGGCCCTCTCCAGCCATCAGCAGGAGTCTGAGCAGTTTCAGTGGAAAGCCACTCTGGTACTCTGCTTCATTATACTCCCTTTCCTTTGCTGAGGATCTGGACAACTGGTATTTCAGACATGGCCCAGAGGGGTTGCCTGCATCCCCCTTTTGGGATTGTTGTCAATGTGCAATACTCTATAGTGTGATAATTCATTGATGTAAATGAGTTTGAGTTTTTGAGTTTGCTACATAATTGTGCTTCAAAATCTTAGCATTCATGAATAATTGCTAAAGATTTATTTATTTATGGTTGTGAAGAAAACCTTCATACAGTGATGCCTGCTATATTTGGCAAACAGCCAAAGACCACAGCTCTCAAAGAGATGTTAACTGATGGTGATAGTGTGTCAGCACTGAAGTCTAACAAAGAATAATTTAAGTGGCAACATTGTATCACTCCTGGTTAGCTTTCCAGAAATATCAGTCTAATGCCATAATTCTGTGTAGTGGAAGATATGGGGCAGATTACAATGAGGCTAGTGTCAAGGTTTGCTGGGCTGGGGAATGAGAAATTCATCCTTCCTCACTCAGATGTAAAGTTACCTCCATCTTTGTCCAGAGTGGAAACAATAGAGATCTGTCCCCTGCCCTGTACCAAAAGTCTCAACTCCTTCCTAGTTGCCAAAAGCAAAACTGTCTCCTGTGCCTTCCTGACTCTCATGAGGCCAAACCGTCCTGTACCCAGAAACCAGCACCGTTTTTTTCCCCCCCTTCCAGCTCCATCTGTCATGCATTTTCAGTATGGAAATCTCTGGCAAATTGAAAATGTGAGGTGTTCTAAAACAGTTTAATATCAAAATACATGACTGAAGGATACATCGCTAGGGTCAGGAAGTGAGGCATTGCTGCATAACTAAAGTGCCACATGAAAAGAGGACTTGCTAGTGAGCTTTCTTGTTTGCTGGCTTTTCTTCCTGCCAGTATTCTCTCTTCAGATCCCAAATCTTCCCTTCTCCTATTTCAGCTAGAAATGAAGTTACATGAGACAGCAGGATCTCAAAGGTATTTGCTTAGGGGCCATACAGTTGGTGTATGGATTTCTTTTGTCTATGAGGCAGCCTTGGGCAGTTGCATCCCTGGGGGGGAGGTCTGTTTGGAGCTGTTTGTTTCCCTTTTCATTGTTATTGGCCCCACACTTAGCTGCTCCTTATTTGTATTGGCAACTAGCAAATCAGCAGGTCCATTGCCAAGACTCCTACAGGAGGAGTTTTGGGGACCTTAGTCTGTTGGGTAGGTACTGCAAGAGCATTTGCAGTCTATATCTCATATGATGCTTCTAGGTTTTATTCTCTAATGTAGGGGGACCAGGACACTGTTTCTGAGGGTTTTTTGTACTCCAGAGAAACAGCTATTACTCATCTCATACAGATCAGAACTTGAAATTATTTATACTTGATTTCCAGATCAATTGGGGAAGATCCCTCTGAGAGCTTTAGAGACTGCTCCACTTAGGCAGTCTCAGCAGGGGGCAGGTTTTCTTTTTTCAGTCAGTCTGCTTTTTAAATTCTGTATCTGTCACTGAGACTCGTCCCATTTTGGCCCACCATAATCAGTGCCTCAGCATTTCGAGTCTGTACCAGTTGAATCCTTCAACCAAGATATGTTGAAGACTCCCTGTGAAACTGTTATGGTCAAATGAGGCTAGCATATGCGCTCCGATGTATGAACTTTATACTCTGAGTGAGAATATGCTTAAAATGGGTCTTAATCTGAGAGCTATACACCAAGGATTCTAAGATTGCCCCTCTAAGTGTCTGAGTTTTACTTAACTTAAATGCTAGCCTTGAAAATTCCACTGGGAAAGAAAGAAGGATCAAGCATGTTTGTCTACCTTCATTCTACTAGGAACCTACAGGAACAATTGAGCCTAGGAGATACACTAACTCAGCCATAGCTGCCAGTAATTTGGCATTCCGTAGGGGATGAGATAATCGGGAAAGGGAATTAGTTCCTTTATCTCAATCCTGAAAAGAGGTGGCACATACTCATTTAATCATGTCATTTTAAAAATGGATTCAGGTAAAGCAGAATCAAAGGTTACACACTGTACTTTGAACCCTCTTTAACCATTTTTATTTTTGCCTTTTTATATTAGTTCCAACTGTATCTTCTCCAAAAAAGAAGAAACACAAGAAATACAGGAGTGTCATATCTGACATATTTGATGGGACCATCATAAGCTCAGTGCAGTGCCTGACTTGTGATAGGGTAAGTGTAGGGAGATGTTCTGACATGAATGTGGTGTTTATTTTTATATTAAAATATACATAGTTAATTTCAGTCATTTTACCTTTTACATGTGTAATCTTTCTCTTGGGATTTGGCCCCTTTCTGAGTTCTGCAGCTGATAAGTCTCCTCAGTTTAATTTCTCAGTCCCTAATAGTAACTGTTGCAACTCTTCTTTAATATAGACTCTTGCCTCTCATTTGGGAATAGAAAGAGCATAAATCCAACTGAAACTCAACAAAATTGTGGGTGTTGGTTGCAAACTAAGTTGGTTTTTTTTTTTCTTTTTCCCCAAGTGCAGTAAAGTTTTCTTTTTCTTCCTCTTCCCTGCCACCATCCAGGAGGTTCCCACTATTGGTTATAAACTAGCTGAACAGCTCTGTTACCTTGCTTAAACACACACAGCAAGGTGCGTGTGCAGGTGAAGGCCACAGTTCCTTTTCCTATCATATTATGGCTAACCAAGGGCTGTGGTGTCTACATGCTGTCGGTCACAGATTGCTAATATCATTCAGAACTGCTCATTCAGTTATTTTTACGTTAAGCTATGAGGTGCCTCTTTTCAATTCTTCAGTTTTTAAATAAGAATAAAGGCTGTATTGGGGGGAGGAGAAATCCTTTGCCTGGGAAATGCCAGAAGAATGGAACCCAATATGGAGGAGGAATCTTTTATATCTGCAACTTCATTTAGCAGAAAATCCAGTCATGGTTAGCCTGACTTCCTACCTAACACACACAGCTTCCTCAGGAAAATTGCCTTGTAATATAAAATAGTCTAACTATTACATTGGATTAGAAAAGGCAGTCATTAAGTGTTTTTAATTATCTGGAATATAGAAAAGGGTAGCTAGTCATACTGTTTCAACAGCCTCATCGTGTAAGTTAGGGCTGAGAAAATTCAGGTCTCATTAAAAAACATTTAAAATTTGATTTTTCAAAGTGGTTTGAAGTCCTAGAATGCCTTATGAAGCTCAGCTTCCTGCTGGAAAGTGTGATGTTCTTTAGTAAAAATGGCAGCCCCCACTGAAGAAAGCAAGTCCCATTTTGTTCACAGATAAATAGTAGCAGGTAATTAAAAAAAACTTCCAAAAATGATTCTTAGCAAATATTTATTTCTAAGTTGTTATAACAAACCACTTCAGTTTCCTTTTAAAAATAGCCCCAAAAGTGAGAAGTGCTCATTCTTATTTGGAGAGGGAGGGCTGTTTCTAAGTAAAACACCATCAAAATAATTTGAACAACATTTGGTAGAATTAGCACCCATGAGAGCCATCTGTGAAAAGTTCTGTACTACTAACATCACCACTACCACGGGATAAACCAGCTGGGGTTTATAAAAGAGCCATTGTTACTGCTTTAAGTGTTAAAGTATCACCTAGTGCAATGTTCTTCAAAATACTGGTTTTATGACCCAAATCCATTTAAATGATTGAGAGATTGCCATCTAGTGGAATTTTAGGAATAAAACACTGAATCTTTAGTTAGCAGTCACTCTTTTGATCAAACTTCTCAAGATCATAAAATAAAGTAAGGAAACACTGTGGTGTTTAATTAGAATTAATTGCTTATTTCTTTTAACAAAAGCCTAATTTTCCGCCCTACTTTATTTTTTGCGTAGGTATCTGTTACCCTGGAGACTTTTCAGGATCTCTCATTGCCTATTCCAGGTAAGGAAGACCTTGCCAAACTGCATTCTGCAAGTCATCAGACTTCTCTAGTCAAGGCAGGGTCGTGTGGTGAAGCGTACGCGCCCCAGGGGTGGATAGCATTTTTTGTGGAGTACTTTAAAAGGTAATTGATTTTCTTTGTAGTGCTTAGATTTTAAAATTGCGGTTTCTGCTCTACTGGCAGAACATTTGTTGTGTTTTCTGTCAATGATGTTTCAGGTTTGTTGTCTCATGTGTTCCTAGCTGGTTTTGGGGTCCAATAGTAACCTTACAAGATTGTCTTGCTGCCTTTTTCGCCAGAGATGAGCTCAAGGGTAAGCCACTTTTTAAAATATGTCTAATGTGCCTTCTTTTTAAAACAAGGTAAATAGATGAGGTATTTTACTTTTTGATTTTTTTTTAATTGAGCCAAAGCACACATCAGACTTTTTAAAAAATATTCCTGGTCATAGAATCCACTTCATTTTTTTTTTTTTTTAAATAAACCACTTTTGAAATAGATTTTGAAGCAAGAATTTTCACAAGTTTTCTTGGAAATAGCCAATAATTGAATTTCTCATAATGAAATAAAATCAGATTGAAGTGCAGGACATTTTCAATCTAAATTTGGGAATTTGCTCCTTCTCTTTCCTTTAAACTGTGTACTGCTTCCCTTTTATTTTAACATGATTAAATAACCCAACATAATCCAGAATATATTTTTACTGTTTGGGAGCATAAACCCTAAGAAAACCATATCATATGGTTGCTCAGTGAAATACTAAACTTTCTCCAGAGCAATCCAAAGTCTTCAGACACTGACTGAAAACATTTAACCTGAAAAATAAATTATCCCTGAAATTACGACACAATCAAAGCAATAGAAAAGTATTTGCTGTTGCAAATCACAATTATAATCAATAAAGTATAGTGGATACCTTGAAGATTAATTGCTTGTGTTTAGAAAATAATGGTTGTGTTTTCCCCCCCACAATATCTACAGGTGATAACATGTACAGTTGTGAAAAGTGTAAAAAGTAAGTCATCTTTTACCTTAAGTTTGCTTTGATAAGCCTTGGTCTTGATCAGCACATTAACTGTTGCTGCAAAAGTTGAATGTGTGGAACTAAATGCAACATACAGTGACTTTCATAGATGAGAATCCTGTATTTTTGGTACAAGGACAACCATATTGGGATTATGACGGGATCCCCAGGGTGTAGCCTGGAACTGCACTGTGGGATGACTGTGTCCCCTTAACTCTCCAGCCTGGGCTGTCTCTCTCAATGCTTTGCTAGTGACAAGGAGCAAACCCCTCTAGGCACTGTTATCACTCAGCACAATCACATATGGAGCCCCACACCCAGCTAGATTGCATGAATGCTCCCAGAGCCACTCATGAATATCACAGAGAAAGGCACCAGCCAAATCTCCCCCAGCTCACAGCCTTGTAGCTCGGGAATACACAGTCTTGCACTGTTCAAGACCTTTTCTTGAGCAATTCAAGTTTATTAATTGGTTCACCACTTGGAATGGAAAGTGGACATACACCAGCCTTTGTGAACCTGAGCAGATTTTCCAAGCACTTCAGGCAAACTCACTGGTAAAGATAAACAATAAAACAAGTTTATTGATTACAAAAGATAGATTATAAGTGATAGGCAAAAAGTCATTGTTCACCAAAATAAAATAAAATATAAGCACGCAGTCTAGACCTTAACCCTTATCACACTAGACAGTATTTAGATCAAGCAATGTTCTCACCCCATTGGATCTTAGTCCTTAATATACAGGTTTGTCTCTTAAACCTGGGCCAGTCTCCTCTGTTGAAATCATCAGTCTTCTCAGCATCCTTGTTCCTTGCAGCATAGGTGAGCGGAGGAGAAAAGGCAAAGTATGGGGCCCCGTGTTCTGTTTTATACCCTTAGTCCATGTGTTTGGAGAACATAAGTCCAGGCATGTGTAGTGGGGATTGCTGAGTCACAAGGTGAGGTTGAGCAATTCCCCTGGTGTGGCCTTGTGCAAGTGAGTCATTGCATTGTAGCTCCCTTGCTGGACAATGGCTGTTGATGGTTGTTCAACACCCGCCTAGGTGTTGGTTATCTCCCTGGTTATTGTCTTTGGTGAGCTAGTATCTGGGTGCTTCCCAAACCCACAGCAAATTTTAGTGGAAATCATACAATACAATTCTCATAACTTCATATGCATTAATGAGATATATATATTTAGATGGAACAGTGGGTTTAAGCAGATCATAACCTTTCCCATGATACCTTATAAGGCATGCTTTGTATGCAATATCACAATTACATACAAATGAAGAGTATGAGGTTTATAGGGCGCTCCCCTGGGGTGTAGTATCACAGGGATTATAAAGAAATATTTCATCTAAATGTACAGCAACCCTTTGTATTACTGTAAACTAAATCCTTAATTGTTAATGCAGTCTAAATGATGATGATTTATCAAAATAAAGGAACGTAACACTGTCAGACTCTTAACAGTTGTTGCTGTTATACATAACACTGTTTTCTTGTACAAGCATCATAGTACAATTTAAGTAAATAAAGTATGAGGCCAGTAAAGTGCAGAGGACCTTGAAGAATGTTCATAGCCTTCAGTGGAAATGGAGTGCATATTAGCACTCCATTCTAATAAATTTTCTTGAAGAATGAACTTATTTAGCAAAAACTGCAATTCAGCCATAATTTGCTTTCACAAAGTTTAAATGCTAAATCTTTTCCCCCATACTAAGAAAATCCGTTGACTAGATTGAACTGGTAGACACGTTCATAGTTACTGCTTTGAATTATTCAGTGGAACAGATTTTCTTTGCTTCAAGATTTCATTATTCATACACTTTGGTTACAGTAAGTCTAGTCTGCATTTCAGGAATATTTCAGGTTTACTAATGTAACACACAACTCTAAGACTTCATCATGTTTTTGTTGAGTTGGCACAGGAGGCAAAACATTTATAGAACTAAATGATGTTTTTCATCTTTGCTTAGGTTAAGAAATGGAGTGAAATTCTGCAAAATGCAAAACTTTCCTGAGGTATTGTAATCACACACCTTTAAAAATGTTTCTTCTGCATGATTGGGAATGTGGCAAGGTTAATGAGTTGCATAGAAAGTAGATTGTGTCTTGAATGTTAAAAAATTAAAATGTAGCCGCATACTTGCATTCCTATAAAAAAAAAAAAAGGTTTGCTCTAGTCACATTTGGTCAGGTACTTTACTTTTCATTTTAACTGTTCATTTTCTTGTAAAGTTAGAAGAAAAAAAAGTTTTTCCTACAGTCCTGTAGCCATCCTGTGGAATTCACTTCTGCTGGAGATCATAGAGTTAAATACTGTAGCTGAGCTGGAAACGTTTCTGACTTGTTATGTTTGTAGCTATGCATGCTAAAGGTAATCAAATCTTATGCTTCAGAGCATCAGCTGATGACTGCAAGAATTGTGAAGGAATTTGACCCTGGTTACAGCCTTGCACAAATAGTTAAATGCAGTTGGGGAAGAGCTTTGTCCTTCATTGAAGCATTAGGTTTTGGCAACTGCTCAGTGCTAGCCTTAGGATTTTTGCAGGATCAGTAAGATGATTTTTTGGGGGAAATCCCAAATACAGCTAACTTAAAATAAATGTGGAGAGTCCTGAGGCTGCCATCAGCTGCCTCCAACTGCAGAAGAAATTGATTCCAGCTGCTTGTACTGGGGCCATAGGAGTCCCTAAGGGTATGTCTAGACTACCCGCCGGATCAGCATGCAGCAATCGATCTAGCGGGGGGTCGATTTATCGTGTCTAGTCTAGACGCGATAAATCGATCCCCAAATGCTCTCCCATTGACTCCTGTACTCCATGGCCGCGAGAGGCGCAGGCGGAGTCGATGGAGGAGCGGCAGCAGTCGACTCACCGTGGTGTCTTCACCACGGTAAGTCGATCTAAAGGGCCTCTGCAGTATAGTTTCTAAATAGAAAATTACACATCAGTTAAGTCTGTCAATCCTTCTTACAGATATTGTGCATTCATCTCAAAAGATTCAGACATGAGCTCATGTTTTCCACAAAAATTGGTACCCATGTATCCTTTCCCCTGGAAGGACTTGATCTTCAGCCTTTCGTTGCTAAGGACAGTCCAGCTCAGATTGTGACATATGATCTCTTGTCTGTCATCTGCCACCATGGAACTGCCAGCAGTAAGTATAGGTTTGTTTCAGAATGCAAACATAGTGACAGATGTTCTTGGCACACTTCATTTTATGTAAGTAGATGTGGGATTAAGGGTACCGTTAAGATTTACTGGTCTGAAAGGTAAATATGGATAATGGTGGTAGTAATATTAATTCCAAAACTGACTAGTCTTACTGTTGATTGAAGCCAGCAGCCAGTACATGTTCTGTTTGATTATTTGTTTTTTAAAGGGAGTTATTACATACATTTTGGAATGTTGTTTAGGAGTTTTGTACAATTTCAAGAAGAATGAATCAACCAATCTTATGACTAAAAAAAAAGTACTTACAAAAACCTCTCTAGTTAACCATCCTGTTGTTGTCTGCTACATTTATTCGTACTGTGTACTTGAATTTTGTTGCAATATAAAGGACTGCTCATCCCAGCTAGTGACACCACAAGCAAATACAATGTGAATAATAAAATAAGCTCCTCCATCCACAAAGATCTGTGTTGAAAAGATGGACTTTGTGGCATGTCCAGAAAATTAGCTGATTTTTGCTCTCATTGTCAAGGGGGAGTGCACTGCAAATTCCGCTTGTGGAGAATATTCTGCCAGTACGACTCTACCTCGATATAACACGACCCGATATAACACGAATTCGGCTATAACATGGTAAAGCAGTGCTCTGGTGGGGGCGGGGCTGTGCACTCCAGTGGATCAAAGCAAGTTTGATATAACGCGGTTTCACCCATACCGCGGTAAGATTTTTTGGCTCCCGAGGACAGCGTTATATCAAGGTAGAGGTGTAGTTCCTTCTTGTTTGGCTGAAAGAATTCCAGTGCCTCTGTTATAAACTCTGGCAACGTGGTGTGGGAAGAGAGGCAGTTTCTCACATAACAAGGCCCTGAACATCTAAGACACAGATTTAACAGTAAATGCTTTCAGTTCTATCCTGAAACGTATTGGCATCTAACGCAGCTCCAAGAGCTCTGGTTGTAATGTGCTTTCTAATGATGCCCAAATCAGTCAACCTACAGTAGAACCTCAGAGTTATGAATACCAGAGTTATGTACTGACCAGTCAACCACACACCTCATTTGGAACTGGAAGTACTGTACACAATCATGCTGCAGCGGAGACCAAAAAAAAAAAGACACATATAGTACAGTCCCATGTTAAACATAAACTACTAAAAAAAACCATGGATCGGATGAAGTGGGTATTCACCCACAAAAGCTCATGCTCCAAAACTTCTGTTAGTCTGTAAGGTGCCACAGGACTCTTTGCTGCTTTTACAGATCCAGACTAACACGGCTACCCCTCTGATACTAAAAAAGAGGAAAGCAGCATTTTTCTTCTGCAGAATACGGCTTTTAAACTTTACTGAGTCAATGTTCATTTGTAAACTTTTGAAAGAACAAACATACTGTGTTCGTAACTCTGAACAAAAATATCCATTCCCAAGGTGTTTGTAACTCTGGGGTTCTGTTATAGTTAGTTTCCATGTTATTCTCAAGAGTCAGAGACCAGGAAAAAAATAGGGTGCATTCAGTCAGAAATGGGAGTCAGAATAGCTCAAGAATAGATTCTGTTAAGGACCAAAGATAAGGACCAAAGATAAGGACATTATTGTTTAGGTCAAGTTGTTTCATCTTATTCTTCCCTAAATACTGCCTCCCTTTCAAATCAACGGCAGGTATATGATTATCACAACTGTTGGCACTCCGTATTTTAAGAAACAAACCTGAGCCTAAATGTGAATAGTATCCAAGATGCAAATTAGGAATCTTGAGATGTTGAACAGTAGAACATGGTTCCTATTTCATGCAGGTACACTGGCTGCTTTTAGAGAAGGTGAAAATCTGGGCAGAGATGTTGCTTTGACTAAAATAACTTACATCATGACCCAGAGCAAAATATTCATATTGCTTAGAAATCAATCAAACTAAAGATCACTTGGAGAGCAGAGCATATGTTGAAAGAACATAACCTTGTCTGCCTTTTCCCTTTAGCTGGTGGGAATGGAACAAAAAGCTGATCTTAGATTTATAAGGAACTTAAACCAAATTTGTATAGTAAAAGTCCCTTTCATTAAACATATGTGATGAAAAGATGTACAATTTTCTGTATTCTTTACCTGTTACCTAAATTGTTCATAGCCGCACATTTCACTGTACAGTCTCTAATACCTTCTTACTCTAGGTGGACATTATATAGCTTATTGCCGAAACAATTTAAATAATCTGTGGTATGAATTTGATGATCAGAGTGTCACAGAAGTACCAGAATCCACTGTACAGAATGCAGAAGCTTATGTTCTCTTCTACAGGTAAGAAAGTGAATAAAAGAAGGAGAAAGGTCAGTGTCAGTATAAACCTTGTTCAAATAAATGAATCACTTGTGAGCTGTTGGCCATTTGGCACCCAGCTTTTAAAATTAGGTTGCTAAATAAATTTTGTGAGATTGGGGAGAGGAGGTTGGGTCCATCAGACATTCAGCTATTGGCAAGAGACCCTGTAGTTCAGATAGAACTAATGTCAAGTATGTGTCACTCAGAATCAACTATGCTGGAAAATGCTTTTATTTTATAATAGCCCTCAGAAGACACATTAATAATGCATAGCAATTTCAGCATAAGAAAAAGAAAAAAAAAAAAGACTCTGCTCTTCTGAAGAAGGCAGTAATGCAGCAGAGCTACCATAGTGGAAAGGCTTCAAGATGACTTGTTCTAATGTGATATTGAGAGGAGCACTAGATGCCACCGTGAGATGCTTTGCTTTGATTTAATGAAAATGCTTTGCCACCAGTTTATTTTTTGATGTAACAATTACAAAGTGAAATTGCTTGAACATTTAAATGCTTATAAAACTTCAGAATAAAACCACAGAGGTGGATCAGAACATTAATTCTGCAGATTTAAGATAATTAAAACTCAGTGAGATTACTAGAACTTGAAGAGTCTTAGAACTGGCAATTAAGATTGCATCCTCCTCTGAATAAAAATGAGGCATACAGGGAGGATTCTGCACACAGACAGACTGAGATTGTTAGAGCTATAAAGGGATTTGAGGAAACTCTTTAGCAGCTGGGAACTGGAACAACAGGGGTTTTACTGTGTCCTTACTTTGCTGTATCCTGGTCTTTTCCTGAAACTCAGACAGCATAAAGGAGACACCTGCTATTACCATCTTCAGTCTCTGTCACTTTTATACTTGGAACTGTACATGCAATCAGACTCTTATCTTTTAACTGCTTTACAACTATTATTCTGTTTTTAAGCGTTACATTCTTTATACTGACATCGAGTTTAAATTAAGAAAGGATGTGTGTTTGCTACCGGAAGTTGAATACTGAGTCTAGCAGAAATAAGTTACAATAGAATTGCACAGATGAGTAGATGCAGTCTGATAATATTTTTGTCTTTGCCAGAAGCACAAGATACAGGCTGCTGGCCAAGATATGGTCATTGGTCTGACTCACAATGACTGCTTCTATGTTCCTTTTAGGAATAGACCATATTGTCAAAAAGAACACTGTGCTTGTTGTGAACAAATACTTCAAAATTAGAATATAAACTCAAGCATGTGGAATATTTATATCTTGGTAGTACACATTAAAATTCAAATCCTTTATTTAAATGGGTGTCTTTTCTATTGGTTGTTTTAACTTGAATTAAAATTATTTAATGGTATAGTAATGGGATATTTTTAATTGGGTTTTTAGGTGTATTAAATGTAATGACCCAGAAATTCAGTGAAGGAAAAAGTTGGTTTCCAAACCAGTGTTCAGAGTAAATCAGCACCACACATAAGGATACATCCTGTGCTTAATGCTTTTTTTTAATTTATATAATAGGAAGAGTAACGAAGAAGCACGAAGAGAGAGACAGAGGGTATCAAGTCTGTTGACTATGATGGAACCAAGTCTCCTGCAGTTCTATATTTCTCGACAGTGGCTGAATAAATTCAAGACTTTTGCTGAGCCAGGACCTATTTCAAATAATGATTTCCTCTGTATACATGGAGGTGAGACTGCTAATCTTTTATGACGTACCAGTAAAACAGAACATCTGCCTTTGAGGATGAAGACTTATTTCACCGGCTAGCAGGGAATTTTTTAAAATACTGGAACTTGTATGTAATCAGTTTCTTATTCTTTACTCTTATCAGTTACCCAGAAGCCAAGGTTATTTATTATCTTGTCATCATTTCTGGTTAGGGACCTACTTTAAGTATTTTACAGTCAAGATCTGACCACAGAGTGTAATTCCACAAAGAGTGTATATAATAATTTTTCCTCAGTGTGCATGTTTTTCTATAGCACCCTAATATGGTCTGCATTTTTTCAAAACATTTATATAGATTTTTTGTCATTTTATACCTTTGATTATGTAGTTATATTCCCCTAATAACTCTTTGGACTAACACCTTGTAACATAAATACTTGTCACAACTACACACTGAGGATAACAATCCCAGGAACCCAGATATGATAGGGCACAACAGGGTATCCAACATGAAAACAATAATGATCAAGGAAACTTTTTTGCATGTTTTGTACACAAGTTATAAATTGTCCTTCCTCTGCTAGACATTAGTGAGAGCTGTGTTTTGCGATGTCATCTTTATTTGGGCATCTGACTTTCTAAGCAACCACCATGCAGTATCCAGCACCCTCGCCCATGTAAAAGAGAAAATACTGTGCCTGTGGTCATTTGTAGAGTTGTATGTGTGCAGTAGGAGAACCTGAGCCTATGAGAACCCAATGGATCTATAGCACCACCTTCTCATTGCTCAGGACTGCTACAAATGCCACTATCAAGATTAGGACATAAATGGTGTGACCTAGTGGTTGGATCAGGGGTCAGGAGTCAGGCTGGGTCAGATATCCAGAGGTCAGAGTCAGACACAGGCCAGAGAGCAAAATCATGAGTCAGGTGTCATGAGGCAGTCAGGGTCAGGTTACCAGGAGATCAGCAGTATGAACAGGTATTGCTGGGGAAGCAGCCCTAAGTAGGGTGAAAGCAGTTGTATGGACAATTTCCTGTTGCTGTGCTGGGTTTAAATAGGAGCTGTGAACCAATTGGGACCCCTGTTGGTCCACAAATCAGTTTCCAGGAGTGGGGTCTTCTATCAGAGTTTGGCTCCTCTTCTGACAACAGGTGGCAGGTTGGAACTTACCTAGTGTCAAAGAATCCTGTGGAACACCGTTCAAGACCTGCTGTTCCTTACATCCACAGATGCATCATCTTCGCTAGTTTTCCCCACAGGGAGAGGCTTGGATGCTGTGTATGTACAATAGCTGTTTATAGTACATAGTGTTCGTACAGTAGTAGGAGCCAACAGTAAATGAAACAGTCCATAATCCCCATAGCCTTTGTGCTGTTCCTCCTCTTCCTGAATTTTCATTATCCATATGCCTCTTTGTGGACTATTGATGCTATCTAGAAAGCCTGAAGACAACTAATGAGCTTTACTGAATAGTGAGTGGAATAGAATTTGGTAAGTCACAACCAATGGCTTTTACGTGAGTAATCCAGAAACTCTTAAGTAACAATTTTAAATTAGAATTTAATCCTACATTTTAAAAAAACATTTTACAACCAGCATTCTTAAAAGAAGCCTTTACAATCAATCCATTTCTGCTTTCAGATATGTCTGAATTAAATCTTTGATATGATTCCCTTCAGCTTTTCCGGTAAAATGTTCAGCCACATCTTAAAGAGAGTGGGGCTCTTTTAAGAGACTGCTCTTGAGTTGGTACTTTGACGGATCATTCAAAACAACATTTACTATATTATATCTTATATTTTGATTTGAATTGGTCAAAAGGTGGTTCGTGACTTAGAGACCTTTAAAACATTAGAGATAGGGAAAGAGATAACTATGTAGAATAGCCACCCAAAAAAAAAAATGTAGCAAGACCTTTTTCTTCTTTTATAGGTGTTCTTCCACGTAAAGCTGGTTTTATAGAGGACTTGGTTGTAATGCTACCTCAGAACATATGGGATACCCTATATAGCAGGTAACTTGACACTGCTTTGCGCTGTGGTTTGAGAGCCAGCATTTGTGCTAAGTCGTGAGTTCATAAATCTTAGGGTTAGTGTTTAAAAATGGAACTCCTTCTCTCAGCTTTGTATCCGGGAGTGCAAGGTGCAGATTTAGGAAATTTGCTTTGTACAAGACAGCCCGAGTAAATGATGTTGCCGATAACTGGGGTATCATACCAATAAATTATATATATATATATATATTCTTCTACAAAATAATAAAGGATGTCAGTAAAACATGCTTTGCCCACAGCTTCCTACCTATAGAAAGAGCTAGCTTTTTGTTCCCTTGTTTTTTGTCTTTTTTTGCCTCAGTCAGCTGTCAGAATTATTTCAAAATAACTTACTTCTGAGGGTTCTCTGTAATTACTCTGCACTCCTCTAGCAGGGTGAGTTTGTGTGCATCCTGAAAGAGTGACCCTTGTAAGGCCCAATTCTTTTTACAGAAACAAAGCTTCATGGGAGCCCCATTGAGATCAGTGAGGACGCTGTTGCCCATTACACATTCCAAGAATTTTTATCTTTTAAATCCCAGGCATCTGAACATGAAAGCACAAGCCGGGGTGTAATGGTTTGTAGCTAGTCCCAAGCAAAAAATGGAAATGTGTTACTATATCCCCACCACCCAGCTTCTTCCCACTTCTCTATGTAGCTTGTTTTTTCATCACACCTAACCCATACAAGCAGTATCTCTCTGCCCCCGCAGGACTTGCCACTGCTTCCCAAGGTCTCTTTTGCTCACCACCCTCCACCCCAATAGACACTCATTTCCATGCTCATCATTCTCCTCCCAGCAGAGGAAGGGTTCACTCCTCAAGTAATTCTTTAGAGTTCCTACAGAGATACCGGGAATTACTCTTTTACCTCCATATTGAAGGCCGGGGAGGAAATATGACCTGATAGTTCTTATTGCCCCTCCCACTGACTAATGAATAGTGGTTAAGGCCATTAACCACCCCCACACCAAGTTCAAAAACCAGAATTAGACCAAAGTATAACAGCTATTAAGAAACTGAATTTTACTCTTCAAAAACACAAGAAAGTTACAGATCTTTTGAAAATACCATATTCTGAGACATGTCCCTCCCATGTCTGTTCTTATCCTTACAGCAAATCAGGGGTCTTGTCAGCATTTCATGCTAGGCAGAGAGTGCCTGCTGCCTTCTCTCTCTACAGCGGTAGTCAATTATTTTTTGTCAAGGCCCAAATTTCCTGGTCAATGTATAGTCAAGGTCCAGCCATCAGAGAAAAAAGATAATAATAATAATGATAAAAAGACATTTTCAGGATCTATCAAAAGCGTCTGGCAGTCTGGATTTGGCCCATGGTCCACCTAGTGACTACAGCTTGGTGGGGCAGTCTTTCCATGCTGATCTAAAAGGCTTCTTCAGTTGAAGAAAACTGAAATTCTTATTGCAAATGAAGTTAAATCTCACTCATCAAAAACTACATTAAAAATGTTCAGATTTTTGTTGTGGAACCAAGTAAAGGTAGAATTAAACCTGTTTGAGACCAAACTGCCTCCAGTACTTTCAGAGGACTTGTCTACATATAAGTTGCACTGGTTTAACTAATCAGTTTAAAATCACAGTTTTAGGCCAGATCTGTGCCAGCAAACCCTTCTAGTATAGAGACAGTTTATACCAGCAAAATAAGCAATACCAACCAAAGCAAATTTATGCCAGTATAACTACATCTACACGAGGCTGTTGTCAGTATAGAAATGTAATTTAAAAAATCACACCTCTAACTAACATTGCTATCCCTGCAAAAGTTTCTGTTGTAGACCTGGCTTTAGTTAAACCAGTGTAACTTGTATGCAGAGCAGACCTGAGTGTAAACAAGTTCTGTTCTATAGAGGTACTTGTTAGAGCTGAGCAGAAATTGGCATTTCCATTCTGTGGAAAATTCTGACACTTCAGCATTCGTTTTCATCCTGAAATGAGATGAAAATTTGAAATTTCAAAATTATCAGCAGAAGAGAAATTCTGAAAAATGTGTATATGGAAATGTCAAAATATTTTGATCAAAACAAATCATTTCAACATTCCCCAAATCAGAATACTTTGTTTTGGGTTGTTGGGATGTTCTGAAATGCTTTGTTTCAAGTAACTTCAACGTTAACCTGCATTTTATCGTTGTGGTGCATTGCCTTAGGGGAGTTGTAGTTGGGGAGCCTGATATTCCACTCTCCCCTATGTGGCCAGATTCCTGGCTAGACTAGATCTCCCATAATGCTCTGAGTCATATGATACCCATGACCATGCAGCTCAGTGAGAGGGAAATCAGTGCATTGTCTTATGGGAGTTACCTCTGGACTGGGTTCCCTGGAGAACTGTAAGAATGGGGGCCAGAATTACAAATCTAGTAAGACAGTGTACCATGATAGGCAAATACTGTTTAATGTTTTGTTGAAATGAAGAAAAAAATAAATATTCCATTTTGGGTTAATCATTCCCAAATGAAATATTTCATTTTGATATTTCTAACAAGAAATCAATTTTTGGGGAAAAATCAAAATTTTCCAGAAATTGCATTTTCTCTCAGGAAATAATTGACAGAAAATTACTGACCAGCTCTCGTTCTTATGCTGCACTCATCTCTGTATCCAAGTGCCTTCCAATTTAAGCAACATAGCTAACATTTGTCATGTGGTATTTGTTCTCTCATCCTCTTCCCAGTGTTGAGGTGTCCTTTTGAGTAAAGGCTAAAGAGTGTACATGTTGTGTTCTCATGAATCTAAATTTCCTGAAGAAAAAGAATAATGCTCTTAGTGGGTGCATTTCCTTTTTATTTTTAATAAATAGTATAATCAGCATATGACTTAGTTCATTCGAAAATATATATAGGCAGAGAATGTAGTTCAAAATCTAAAATGTGATCCTGTAAAGTATTGTTTAGTGCATGAGCTAAAACAAGGCTCTCACTGATTTAAATGCGTCTATGAAGTTTGATGAGTGATAAGAGACAAAAATCTGAGTGGGTACAATATCTTATTGTAATGAAATAACTCAATTTTAATTTAAACAAAATACGACATTTTTATATCTTGAAGGATAATATCTTCACAAATTAAATTGTTGTAAATGGAGTGATAATCATCTAAATAGTCCTAAACAACCGAACTTACTATCTTCACAGGTTTCAAATAAAATTCTCTTCGGAATCAAGATCTTACATGCCAGATTTTAGACTGGAGCTTATTTGTACATCTGAGTAAACAAGGCATTGTTGTAAAGTGCCTTTTACCATTGCTTCAAAGGACTGGCTTGCATTTTTGGTTTTAAAAAAAACAACAAAAAAAACACTTAGCATTAATTTAATTTTAAAAAACTACGCTCCAGGCCAATGGGGGCTGCGGGAAGCGGTGTGGGCCGAGGGATGTTCTGGCCACCGCTTCCCGCCACCCCCATTGGCCTGGAGCAGCGAACCGCGGCCAGTGGGAGCCACAATAGGCTGAACCTGCGGACGCAGCAGGTAAACAAACTGGCCTCTGGCGGGCCACGTTCCAAAATAATCTTCTATGAACAAAACAGTGGACGTTGACCAAGTTTAGATGTTGGAATCATGTAGAGCAGTGGTTCTCAAACTTTTTTTTCCATGGACCACTTGAAAATTGCTGAGGGACTCAGCGGACCACTTAATGATCTTTCCAGATGTTGTGTGTACCATTCGCTAACTATTGTAAAGCGGTTTGGATAAAGGCACTATATAAAAAAAAGTAGTAATAAACAGTTTTTTATTCTACAAATAAAAGCGCACAACTTGTATTTTAATATCAGTAGTCTTACCTTTCTAATGTGATGGATGTGCCCTCTCTTCCCTACCTCGGCAGCCCCCGAGCTGGGGCTGGGAAGTAGGGGGCTCTCTCTCCCCCACCACGGCAGCCCCTGAGCTGAGGCTGGGAAGGAGGGCCGTCTCTCCCCGGCAGCCGCAGCCCTGAACTGGGGAAAGTCACCCCTTTCTCTGGCCACTGCAGCCCTGCATGTCCCAAATTCCCCCCACCCCCTCTTCTCACCCCACTGCCTCCTCCCACCTGTCCCCTATTACCCCCCAAGTCCACCACCTCACCTTACATGTGCGTCTTCTCCAGGGTCCAGGCACTTAATTAGTGGAGCCATGCCTGCGTGACTCCACTAATTAGGTGAGCAGCCCTTCGTTCTCTTGTGTGCAGCTGCCCAGGCGCACACCTTAGAGGGAACTATCCGCGGACCACAGTTTGAGAACCTCTGATGTAGAGAGCCAAGAATAAATATCCCCATTGCAATATTGTTCAACACAGAACTTGGTGACATGTTTGCAAATACATGTAAATCGTTTTGGAGACATACAAATATGAAGTGGAGATTTTTAATGTGGCATATCACACATGCTTATATTAGGATTTTGAGTCAGAATTACCAGGTGAAGAGCTTTTATTCTTGTGAATGATAATTTCTTTAAGCCATGTGGTGGGTGGATTTAAAATATATACTGTCTCTTTGTTTTTAAACTTCATAACTTTTTACTGGCATGGGGTGGGGTCGAGTGTTTTACTGGTCTTGTAGTCCACCTCCATAGTTTTGTTTTAGTTTTGTGCTCATTGGTTTTGAGAAACAAAAGTGAAATAAAACAGCTACAATGACTCTGTGCATGTCAGATAAATTGTGCATTTAAAAATGCAAATAAAATTGTTAATAACTGACTAATAATAGCTGCTTTTTGAATCCTCATCTGGGAGAAATGTCCAAAAGTATTTTGTTTTTTAAAGCTTTTTCTGTTAATTGTATTAATTTTTTTCTTCATTCAAAACTGTTGGGTTTAGAGGTAATAAACTGCTACTAGCTTTTTTATGGTATAGCCATGAAGGCTTTCGGAGGGTGAGGAGTGGAGGGTGGAGTTGTTTGCATTTTTGTAGTGGATAGTTTCAGAGCAATAAAGATAAAAAATAATCTTTAAATATACTTTTTTTTTTTTAACTTGGTGCAGTTCATTGAAGGAACTTGTGGCCAACTCTCTTTATTAGGAGAAGATTTCAATAATAAACTATTCAAACTGGGTCTAGTGAGGCAGAATCTTAAATATATTTGTTTCCAAAGATCAAATGCCAGTATCCCCAGTTATGGTAAATATTACTGTAGTGTAGAGAATAAATGGTAGTCTACATGTGTCATAGTGACCAGAACCTGAGTGTATCATAGACAGCTTTCAATAGCTCCTATTAGTATGTGCAGGTGTGCTTTGCCCCAACTTACAGATGAATTATCCAAGGTAATAGCATTAAAAATAAGAAATTCAGCCTATACTTCTGAGTTTGTTTGCCACATGTCATTAAAGCAAACAGAATCTGGTGCTGGCATTCTCGTGGCTATTAGAAATGTGGAGGAGAAATATGAAATATTTGTCATGAAACTAATAATGAAATTTACTATGATTATAGGTATGGGGGAGGACCGGCTGTTAACCACCTGTATGTTTGTCATACCTGCCAAATAGAGGCTGAGAAAACTGAAAAAAGAAGGAAGACTGAATTGGAAATGTTTATTCGGGTAAAAATTAGTAATCAGTATTCTCTGATTGTTTCCAGTCTTTTTGTCCTTATCTTATAGATTCTTCAGAAGTAATATTTTGACCAGGATTCTCAAATTCTTTCATAGTGTGATTCGTACTTCAATAGAGCAGGTTTTTTACATGAACCACCTACTCTCATTTGCAATAATATAATATCTCTGTGGTATCTATGGCAAT
Source organism: Mauremys reevesii (assembly GCF_016161935.1). Taxonomy (NCBI): domain Eukaryota; kingdom Metazoa; phylum Chordata; order Testudines; family Geoemydidae; genus Mauremys; species Mauremys reevesii. The sequence goes on from NC_052630.1 coordinate 84,968,695, forward strand.
TGCGTATGTGGGACCTGTAACAATAAGGAAACACTGATTATGTTTTTAGCTGATTTTTTTTTAATTAGTGCTACTTAGGTGGAAACAAGGAATAGAGCCAGCATCATGTGAACAATCAGTTCTTCTTTGAGTAGTGTTGTCCCTATGAGTGCTCCACTATAGGTTTGTGTGTGTGCACCCCCAAACTGCCAATTGGAGAATTTCAATAGCAGTCCGTCCCACATGCGTCTCCCCAGTTGTCATGAGGCTAGCCACCGTGCACAGGCATTTTCTTCTCAGTTCTTTCTCAACCACTCCTAACTAGAGAGGGAGCTAATCCTCCATTAATGAATCATTAACTCCCTATAATTTTGCAAATTTTAGCTTTCCTTGAAGCCTTTTTCTTTTAGTACCTGGTTGTTTTGAGTTGGCCATGGGGGGGTGGGGGAAAAAGAAGAAGAAAGGGTTGGCGGGAGGGGTGCAAACCCGCCCCTGGACAAGGGTATGCCTGGCTCCCCAGGCTTCAAAAAGTGACTTAGCAGCAAAAAATTCATCCTAATGACAGATGGACATTTGCAGTGCATTCACTTCCTGGGGAAAAAGCACAATTCACAAAAGTGTGGTTGGTGCCAGCAGTTAGAACCTAGATCCAAGAAGGACAAAGAGTTAAGGCTTCAACCCCAGGAGTCCCAGCAAGAGCTATCACTGCAGCCTTCTATGTTGAAGGCAGGTGATCCCAAGGAGACGAGCCACTCACTCAAGACCACTAAGAAAAGGCCTGTGAGTCCCCATAGCAAGCCCCGATTGAGCCGGAAATGATCGGTACTGACGGTGCCAAAGCCATCTAGAGCATGTGCGGTACCAAGCCAACAGAGCAAGTCGATCTGCCCAAAGACCCGATGGGCATGGGCAAAGAAGTACTGGTACTTGATGTGGGGGCATGAAAAGCATGTAAGATCTGCAGTGGCGAAGGCTACATCTGCATGGTCATCGGCACTGACCTCAGCGCGCGTGGCACTGATGGACTATATGACTAGGTCTGCATCTCCAACTTTGTTGGTAAAAGCCATTCGGCACGGACAACCCTTAGTTCCTCCGTCGCCTGCACCGACCGATTTCCAGTCCGCAACAGATCTCTCAGTGTCTGATGCACCAGACTCGCCCCTATTCAGTATTGGGGCTCTGATGCCGAGTTTTCCAAGAGCATTGGAGTCAATGATATCTCCATGCTGCGCACCACCTTTCTCCTCATCAGAATCAGATAGTGAGTGAGAGGACTTGGGTTCCCACCATCATCCTACCCGCCATACGCGTTCCAATTTCATCATGGACACCAGGCGTGTCACCCATCCAACTCTCAACCTCTATGGTTTGGGCAGCCATAGTACCAGCCGCAAGCTCCCTATCCTCAGTGGACCTATTGGGACCCCTGGCAGGCCCAGAGGCAACAAGCGTCCCAGGCCCCTAGTGTGGCATACCAACAGGCAAAGAGGCACCGCTGTTCTGCTGTGGTGTCAAAGGGTTCAGAAGCTCCTGAGCAACACGGGGAGGAAGTTGAAGGTGAGGCAGAAAGAGAATACATGCCTCAAGCTTGTCTCTCATTGTCCTCACCTAATGAGGCAGACATGCCCCCTCCGCCATCCATGACAGATGATTTTAAATCGCTTAGCTCAGAGGGTGGCAAAAGCCCTGCAAATACCAGCTGCACAAAGTGACTTGAACTTCACCACAAACTGGCAAACAATCTACACTCTTCCATCTCTAGCAGAGTGGCCCTCCCAGTTAATGAGGCACTCCTGCATCCTGTCAGAGTTATTTGGCAGACCCCTGCGTTCAGTCTGTTGACATGTAAGTGGACGGACAAAAAGTATTATGGGCCGGCAAAGGGCACCGAATTTTTATTTTCCCACCCGCCTCCAGTTCCATCATTGTGGATGTGGTTAATTCTAGAGGCCTCCAATACCAGTTTAAATCCACCAAGATGGGAAACACTTGGAACTGTTTCTCAGAAAAGTGTATTCATCAGCCACTCTTCACTTCCAGGTGGCTAATTATTGGGCCATGTTGGCCAAATACGACTACCAGAACAATGTGAATTTCTTTATCGATCAGCTCCCAGACCTCCCACAAAGACTAATTCATGGCAATAATTAATGAGGACCAGCTGATGGTGAAAATATCTCTACAGTCCACATTAGACGTGGCAGACACAGCGGCTCGTTCAGTTTCCATGGCTGTGGCTATGAGAAGGGCTTCCTGAAAGAGGTCCAAACCACTGTGGAAGAACTACCCTTTGAGGAAACGAAGCCGAAAAGACATATGCGACCCTTCATTCCCTGGGGATATACATGCCAGCCTACAAAAGAAAATACAGCCATTAGCCACTGTGTAAGTCCTTGTCATTGCAATACACACCTCAATATTTGTCAGAGATCTTATGAAACACAAAGAAAGAAATCAAGATTCCCCAAGGGAAAGCAATAGGGACCACAATAGACTCAGCCCTCAATCTCGAAGTGGCAGTTTTGGTTCAGTTTGGTTTACAGGAGACAACATAGGAAAGCTTGTATCGATGCCCACCAGGGTCAAGCAATCCTTAGACTGGTGGAAGGACCCAGTAAACGTCTGTATGGGAATCCTGTTTGCTCAGTCTTCCCCATTCCTTTTCCTCCCCGCCCCCCCGATGTATCCCTTATAGGGTGGGGAGCGCATTTCAATGGCAATACAACATATGACAGATCATCTCCAGCAAATATGTGTCTCCACATCAGCTTGCTTGAGCTCAGAGTGGTCAGAAATGCATGTGATCACTTTCTCCCACTGATCAAGGACACGCATACAAAGGTCATAACAGACAACATGGCCTGCATGTACTACATAAACCAACAGGGAGGCGCCAGGTCTTATTTCCTGTCCGAAGAAGCACTGAAGCTATGGAACTGGTGCATCTCCCACAATGTCCTAATATCAAAGGCTTATCTACCAGGAATACACAACACGATAGTCAACAGTCTCAGACGCAAATTTCCACACGACCATGAATGGGAAATAGAGTCGATTCTACACAACATATTCTGACAGTGAGGTATGCCGGTAGTAGATTTGCTTGCTACTCACCAAAAAAAGAAATGTGTCCACAGTACTGTTCCAGGGCAGGGATTGGTTGACACTCCATGGGAGACTCTCTCCTCCTTCCTTGGGACAAGGGCCTTCTTTATGCCTTTCCCCCATTCCCTCTATTGCTGAAAGTTCTCTTGAAGATAAAAAGGGAAAAAGCAAACATCATTCTGATCACCCCCACCTGGCCCAGGCAGATGTTGCAGCTGGCATTACGTCCACCGATGACTACCAGTCACTCCTTACCTCCTGTCACAGAACAAGGGTCACACCCTCCACCCCAATCTGCAGGTCCTGCAACTCAAAGCGTGGCTCCTTTATGGTTCCAGCACACAGAAACATCTTGCTCTGAGGAGGTACAGGAGGTGCTATTACACAGTAGAAAGGGCACTACTCGTCGTACCTAACTTCAGAAATGGAAGAGATTCCAGATCTGGTGCCAACCCAAGGGTGTTACCCCTAATTTAGCCACCCCAACGGTGGTCCTAGACTACATGTTAACCTTAAAGAAATCGGGTGTCTCTATTAGCTCACTGAAGGTTAATTTAGCAGTGATCATAACCTTCCACTAGCGGGTAGAAGGCTACTCAATCTTCTCCCACCCAACTACAAAAAGGTTTCTTAAAGGCATAGCAAACCTCTTCCCACAACCCGGGCATCCACTCCCACCCCAATGGGACCTCAGTCTAGTGTTAAAAGGACTGACTAGTCTGCCGGTTGAACCCATGGCTTTCCATCAAAAAGGTGGTCCTGCTTTGAGCAGGGGGTTGGACTAGATGATCTCCTGAGGTCCCTTCCAACCCTGATATTCTATGATTCTATGATCACCATCACTTCTGCCAGAAAGATAGGGGAGATAGCATCTTAACCAGAAAGAGTTTACCTGCTGAGTGGAAAAATCTTTTTTTATGATGTAGAAAGAAGAATCGAAAGGTTGTTTTTAAAAAAAAGTTATTCTACTTCTCTGTCCTGTTTTCCTCAGAGTCTTCTTGGAAGACCCAGAAATAAGAACTTTCTGAGTTCTTGAAGGGGCTGAGCTGGAGAATCTTTAACAAAGTGATTTTTTCCCCCTCTAGTTGTTAGTTGTTTTAGTTAAATAGGTGTAAACAAACACAGTCATGAAATAAGAATTTTAAACAATCTAAATATTAACTTCCTTACTTATGATCTCTCTAGGCATCCATGTAAACTTGTAGGAAAATCAAATAGATAAAACTTGAATTCTTCTTCGAGTGCTTGCTCATGTCAATTCCATGCTAGGTGTGTGTGCGCCCACATGCACAGTTGCCAGAGATATTTCCCTTAGTGGTATCCGTACAGCTGTCTGTAGCACCCCCTCAAGCCTTGTGCTCATACGCTGTTATAAGGGGCGTCGCCAGACCTGTGACCTCACAGTTCCTTCTTACCGCCTGTGACGGTTGCTGAAACGGTCTCTGGCTCTCACAAGACTTCTTACCCTAGTGGTTTAGACTTTTCTTGTTGTATATAGTTCTTTCTCCTGTTAGATAGGCCCTGGCCTTCTACATCGACAGAACAAAACCCTTCCTCAAGTCAACACAGCTCTTTATAGAGGTGGCGAACAGGATGCAAGGTCTGCTGGTATCGTACCAAAGGATCTCATTTTGGATAACCTCCTGCATCAAATTTTATTATGAACAGGCGAGCGTGTCGCTCCCGGTTGTCATAACTGCCCATTCCAGGAGGGTACAGGCATCGTCAGGTACCTCGTGCAGCTACCAATCTGCAAAGCTGCTACATGGTCTTCGGTCTATACATTTGCCTCCCACTATGCCATCATCCAGCAGGACGGGACAGTGAGAGTTTCGGAAGATCAGAGTTGCAAGCAGCACGTCTATGAACTCTGAGTCCACCGCCACGGATAGTGTTTGGGAGTCACCTAGCGTGGAATCGACATGAGCAAGCACTCAAGAAAAAACAGTTACTAACCGTCTGTAACTGTTGTTCTTTGAGATGTGGTGTTCATGTTCATTCCATGACCTGCCTTCCTACCCCTCTGTCGGAATTGATGGCAAGAAGGAACTGAGAGGACGCAGGGCCAGTGGCACTCCTTGTATGGGTGCATGAGCACAGGGCTCCATGAGCATATGGTCATCCCTCCGGATGCCACTAAAGAAAAAATCTCTGGCAACTGCGTATGTGGGTGTGCAATACAATACAGGAGCATTAGTTTTAGTTATTAGTTATGGTACTAGTTTATTCAAAGGAAACCTACAATCTTTAAACTCTCAAATGATGTAGGATTTAACTTTCAGATATTTTCTTGAGATTCAAGACTACCAAGTGTTTACTGCTTTGATACCCTGAGAATGTTTAAATAATTTTGTATCAATCCAAATATTGCTGCTCTACTCATCAGATATTAGATAGAAATCATGGTTTACTGAAAAAAATCATTTTGCATCTAACTATAACAATGCAGGTAATGGGCCTGTCTGTTTTATTGTTTTTTCCAGCTCAACAGAGCATTCCAAGAAGAAGAATCACCATCCATTTTTTACTGCATCAGTATGCAGTGGTTCAGAGAATGGGAAGGATTTGTGAAGGGGAAAGACAGTGGTAAGTAGCTATTTGGGGTTGTAAAACTCTCTTCAGTAGGTAGGTAATCTGTGCTCTTCCATTATGTTCTCTGCCTTATCAAATAGTAGTAACAGTAAAGTGAAATATGTCTGAATGTTGTCAGAAGGATAGAACAAAGAATATCATGAGCAGAACAGTAAAGAAAATATTTAATGCATGCTTTGATAGTTCCAAATATTATGCAGGAAGTCAATTTCACAGCATACTAGTGTCGTTAATAGAGCTATCTTCAGGTGCAAATCTCTTTTGTAAAGCTACAATTTAAATATTCAATAATACCCTGTTTTTGGGATTGTTTAAGGATAACATTTGTGGCTAACTTGCTTTTGAAACTGCTTGAAGATTTTATTCATTATTGCAATGATTACTCTTTGAAAAATGTCCATTTGTGTCTTCATATCATAGTACTGTTGCTGAAAGCATGTTTCCTTTTCCTCTGTACAAAGTATACAATTCAGCAGTCAGTAGACCAAATGGCAGGCAACTCAACTGCAATGCTGTTTTAAAAAAAAAAAAAAAAAAACTTTCTTTCCATTTTCAGAGTCCTAATCTTTTATTCATTTTTTTTCCACACTAGATCCTCCAGGCCCTATTGATAATACGAAAATTGCAGTCACTAAATGTAGTAATGTTATATTAAAACAAGGTGAGTATCTACTGATATTATAAATTCTTTATGTAGCCTATTCTTTGTTAATGGCTTGGGAAACATGCTGCTATGAAGTTCTATATGCATTTCTGTTATAAACCATAGGTTTTAGTGGTTTTATACTCTTCATGCTAAATTTCAGATAATATATGCATGGCAATTGGAGAAAAAAACAGACATGTGACCCCAAGCAGCCAGGCCACCTAACAGTTTACCCAAGAAAATTAATGGACTAGTTTCTGTTGCAGATAAATCCAACTACAGATATGAGTATAGAAAATAGTGTAGAGAACTAATTTTCTGTTGCGGGGGAAAGTATTTTCTCTGTTGTCTTTCATTAGATATGTACCACTCAATTTGCTTTGAGCTTGGAGTCTTTTCCCTCTAGGTTGGAGGTATTGGCTTTGAAGCTACTGGATGTAAGATACATCCATTTAAATAGTCTGTCCTGATTTGGACCATCAGTTTGAATCAAGAATTTCTTCAAACTAAAAGAATGTAGCCACAATATGTATGTACTCAGCACTGTACAAGACAAAAATATCAGTCTGTGCCCAAGAGAAATGCAGAAAATGGAAAAGTATAGGAAAAAATGCACTGGGAGACCTAGAGGAAAAAGATCATATTAAATTTTTAAAATAATTTTAATAATTTTTGTGAGCCTGATTGAAATCAGTGTTCTGAAGTGGATTTGAATGAGAGAACTGGGATCCTTTAGTGGACTGTTGTTGGTAGGTCATTACATACAGAGGAAGTCATCTGCATTCATAGCATATAGTACTAATGGGGGAATTCTGTGCCAAAAAATTAAAAATTCTGCACAAATATTTTAAAATCTGCTTACTTTATTTCTCAAAATAACACAATATAATCATACCAGTTTCAATTATTTTGGTAATTTATTTCAAAATACCTGTCAGCAAGTATATCTGTAACAATACAGAAAACAAAAATTCAGGAAATGTTTTTTGACAAATAGATTCTTACTAGGCATATTAATACAGAACTCTGAGGAGTAATTCATTTAAAGTACAGTACAGAACCATATTTCCCGCACCCCTCAAACATTGCAAAGGCTTGGGGAAGTCGGGGATAACGGAGGAGCTGAGGGAAAGCAAAGTAGTTGCTGGGAAGGAGCCTGGGTATGAACTTGAAGGGTTGTTGCGTATGGGTGGGAGAAATATGGAATGGGTTTTTTGTGGGGGGGGGGGGGATTGTTAGGGAGCATCCATCATGCTGACCCCTAGCCTCTCCCATTCAGTCAGGCACATCTGCCCCTGTCAGCATGTGCCCTTCCACCCCCACTCAGCCACCCACTCACCATCCCTGTATGAACCTACACCCTGTCCCCATGTGTCATTACAGCCCTCAGCCAGCCTCCTCCCCTCATTTCCATGTGTCCCTGCACCCCCTGTCCCAATGTGTCTTTGTGCCCCCGCTCAGCCATCCCCTTTCGCTTCTGTAGCTCTGTACCCCTTCCCCTCTGCTCATGTGGCCCTGCACCTCCCTCCCACCGTGGCCTTGCACCTCCACTCGCATTCAGTCCCCTGCCCTAGTCTGTCCTCCTCCACTAGCCCACATCTAACCCCCCAGCAGCCTACACTGTCTGTCTCCCCCCACATCTCCTGACCTGGCCCAATAGGTGCTGTGAAGAAGGCAGGCTCTTTCTCTTCCCTATGGAGCTGGGGTTGGCCAGGAGCTGCTGCTCTGTTCTAGTACCACAGCGTCCTCTGGTGGTAAAAAGGCATAACTGCAGCAACTTTTCAACAGAAGCTATTTTCTGCAACAAAAAATACATTAAAAATATGCACAGCACATGAAATATGCATGCACAGAGTGGCACAGAATTCCCCCAGGAGTAATGTAGTAACCGTACTCTTTCAAAATTCATCGTAATACATTTCATAATATTATCCTCTAAGATTGGTTTTAAAGTTTACAAGTAGTGGGTTAAATATTTACATTAACCTGTTACTTGGTTTCTATGAGACTTAGACCCAGGGCATATTAGAGGTTTAATTGTTTAAACTCTATATACACACATGGCACAGTGTTCCTAATGTTAAGCATCTGACCATAACATACAACAAGGAAACTGTTAAATCACTTACTGCTGGTAGATTGGTCACCAAGCTCTCACTCTAGCTTAAGCTATCCTAAGCCATAATAGAACTCGATAGGAGTTGGAAAAGTATTTGTACTAAACTCACTTGCCTTGCATTGACTCTGAGTTGAAAGAGAGATAGGTGACAGGAACTCTGGTAAATACTGTACAGCACCACATAATTGCTGATCCAACACCTACCTGTTAGTCAATGTAATTCTGTTGTTCTCATCTTTAATGTCCTATTCTTTTTAAGGTGTATTCTTCCTTGGGTTCTGAGAATTTCTTCGTGTTTCCTGCTTTATAGTCCTCACTTTTAGTACTTTGTCTCAGCCACTGTGAGCAGACTGGACTCTGTGGAGTCCCTTAACTCCATGCCTTAGTTAGCTGGAGTTGGATGTAAAATCCTTTATTGATTGCCAGGAGCTGAACACAAGCTTGTCTGCAATCAGCCTGGTGGACAAATTTATCAAATAAGATGATTCATTATAGAAACTTCACATTTTATAACCTATTTTGTGATTTGATATGCTAGTTGTACATTTGAGATAAATTAAGTGCCACATTCTCTGGTGACCAGTTGGTTTTGGTATCAATCAGTATTAAATGTAAGAAAGTTTGTTCTCCATTATGTTCTTGACAGTTCACTTATAAAATACTGTCATCCGGTTGGATAGTATGCACAGTGTTACTGCAGAAATTCAAAGGGATGATATTAAATTTGAGTGTTTAGTATTTAGGGCAAGAAGTTTTCTGCCACTCTTAAACATCTTTTTTTTTAAACCATACAAGAGTTTTTTACTCTAACTCAGAATCCTGTGGCACCTTATAGACTAACAGACGTTTTGCAGCATGAGCTTTCGTGGGTGAATACCCACTTCTTCGGATGCAAGAAGTGCATCCGAAGAAGTGGGTATTCACCCACGAAAGCTCATGCTGCAAAACGTCTGTTAGTCTATAAGGTGCCACAGGATTCTTTGCTGCTTCTACAGAACCAGACTAACACGGCTACCCCTCTGATACTTTACTCTAACTCATAATCTAAACTTTTTAAGATACGCTTTTGAAAAAGATTAAATATATTGTTTTCAGGAGCAGATTCTGGACAGATTTCCGAAGATACTTGGAATTTTCTCCAGTCAATCTATGGGGGCGGACCAGAGATCATGCTCCGACCACCTGTTGCTCCAGTAGAACTTGATGTGCTTCAAACAGAGGACAAGATTGAATTAGAAACTCGTAGTCTGTAGCCATCACCACAAAGATGAATTTTTCAGAAATCCTTTCCACTTGCCTAAAACACATTCCTGAAAGGTGTTTAGTTTTTATTTTATTTTTGCCTAGAAAGGGGCAGCTCATTGGGCATTATGTTAGTAACGGAAGAATTAGTTGAAACTTATAATATAGATTGTTAAAAAATTTACTTTGAAACCTTTCAGACAGACCATTCCCTTCATGTTTTGGAAGGTATGTGACTTACATATTTTGGAACATTTGGTTAATTGAAAAAAAGTCAGCACAATTTTTGCTACATGTTAAACCTATGCTATCCTTTGTAGAATTATAAAATTGAGATGAAGGATTTTAAAAATGCTTTTAAATATCGCTATGAATTGCTGATCAGTCTTTTCTGAAATTTACAAAATGCAGCATGTCTTTAATTGTACAGTTTTGACAAGACTAGGTATAAAAAGAGCATATTTTAAATGGATCATGGGGACGTAGTAAACACTCAGGAAAAGTTAAGTTTCACTTTTTTTTGTTTGCACTGCAATGTATAAAATAATGAACAGCATAAAACTTTCAAATGCTTTTCTTATTTGAATGTATCAAATATATAATTTAGTCTGGATGGAATATTGTTTTGGTCAGCATATGTCAGTAACTTATTGCCTACTAAAGTTTAAATCGTATAATAAGCTTCTGTATATAAACCTACCTAATATCTTCAATAGTATCAGTGATGGAAAAAAATCTTAGTCTTTAGGATATTTGTTTGAGAGCATGAAGCGTGGAATGTAAATGATTGTGGACATGAGACTGATGCGCACTTGAGAAATTAAATTGTCTAGTCTTTTTTTAATTAAACGCATAAACAGTTCCTTCTGAAAAAAATTATTGTATAATTACACTTTTTGGCATGATTTGTGATGTCAGAAGTTGGATAAAATATGTTGCAAGATTACAAAATCTTGCTGGATAATTTATACTGGAATGTGAATGGCATTCAATCTTCTTTCTTTTCTTTTTTTTCTGCCTGATACAGCTACCAGCTAATCAACATTATTCAAGGCTGGTTCAAATAAAAATGACCTTTTAAAAACTGGAAATATTTATTCAAATGTGTTTGAATTCTTTATAATTATTTGTATTTCACTTAAAAGTAACTTGATTGCAATACAGATTTCACGTGTTTAAGAAGTGTTCCTTAAAGTTTTCCCCATTTAGGTATTAGGAGATAGTGTTTAGAGACAACATGAGGTAATATCTTTTATTGGACCACCCTGTGGGTTGTTTGAAGGCCGGAAGAGGGGTTCAGGAAAGATTTCTTTCAGGATGGGGTCCCCATCAAGTTTGAGTTGTAGTTGTTTAATGATATCCCATGTAGAGTGTGGAGTGGAAAGTGACAACTACGAGTGTGCAGGCGAGGAGGGGGCATCTCTGTATTGAAGCAGGTTCTCTCAGCTTATAAAATAAAATAATAATAATACTCTCTCTGAACACTGGATTTATGGTTTATTACAACTGAGGGGATGGTACGATGAGACTTCCTACAAGGCATGATCTGCGACTGCTAGCAGCAAATGTCTACAGTAGCTGATGGGGAGGGCTCTGAGTTACTACAGAGAATTCTTTCCCAGGTGTCTGGCTGGTGGGTCTTACCCATGTGCTCAGAGTCTAACTGATCGCCATATTTGGGGTTGGGAAGGAATTTTCCCCTGGGTCAGATTGGCAGAGACCTTGTGGGGGCAGGTTCGCCGCCTTCTTCGAGTGATAGTCCCTATTGTATTCCATTGTGTGTTTACGCACGCGTCCGAAGCTGGAGTAGTTGAAAGTAGTAGTGTCCATTGGTTCGTGGATGCACCCTTGCCTCACCTCATGGTTTCGTCAAAGGTGATAAAGAGCAGGGTGGACTGACTTTGTCTCCAGTTCCTTCTCATTGCTGTATGGTCCGAGTGAGAGCTACTAGTATTCTCTCGAGTATGACGAACCTTCAAATGTTTAGAATTGTATATAGTTAGTTTTTCTTGAAGTGTTTTCTGTTTTTACTGTTTTAATGTAGTTTTAGCTTTTAGTAGTATTTGTAGTAGAAGTGAGACTTCGGGGGAATGTGTTTACGAGTTACCCGTCCCCCCACCCCACCACCACCTCAGTACCCATGCTGCCTGCCCTCGTTCCTTCTTGATCAGCTGTGAACATCAATGCTGCCTCTACTGCTTGGGAGAAGCCCACGTTTCATCCGGGTGCAGTATCTGCAACTCCTTACCAAACTGTACCCAAGAAGGCAGCATGGAAGTCGCTCAGGGGGTTGGGGAGTTGTATCGGTATCCACTCTCAAGGTGATGTTCTCATACTCCGCTGGTCAGACCAGACCAACTATGCCTTACCCCCCTCTACCTTTCCTGCCATGAGTACTCCACAAGATCAGGCAGGAGAGAGCCATGGTCATTCTGATTGCCCCATTTTTGCCAAGACAGTTCTGGTTTCAGACATACCAATCTGCAGACATGTCACCTCACGGCATGGTATTTGGATAGGCAGCTTCTCTAGAATGGGAGTGTTCATCGGAAGTGCAAGACAGCCTCTTGAGCAGCAGAAAAGAGTCCACTAGGTGTTCCTACTGGAAACTCTTCACCTCCTGGGACGAACAAAAAGGGCTTTCTCCACAGGAAGTGGAGATTCCCCTCCTTTTCAGTTATCTCCTGTCCTGGAAGACATTGGGGCTTGCCCTCAACTCTCTCAAGGTCCTCATAGCGGCAATCAATGCCTTATACCCTCCATGGAAGGACACTCTCTATATTTACACATCTGTTGACTAATAGGTTTTGGAAAGGCCTCCTCAGAACTTTCCCACCCATACAACCTATCGCTCCCCAGTGGGACCTCAACCCTAATTCTGATGGCACTAATGAAACAGCCCTTTGAACCGCTGGCTTCCTGCTCTGTCCTTCCTTTCCATAAAAGTTGCATTATCTGTGGCTATCACTTTGACAAGAAGGGTAGGTGAACTTTGGGGCCATGATGGCAGACCCCCGCCCCCCTTCACCATTTTCCAGAAGGACAAAGTCTCCCTTCACCTACTTCCCAATTTTCCACCAAAGGTAATATCCCAGTTTCATCTCAACCAACTCATATATTTAATTGCTTTCTTTCCAAAGCGTCATGTCTCAGCAGAGGAACGACAAGTTCATTCTCTCCACGTCTGCCAGGCCACGGCCATCTACCTGCAGGGGACAAGACTCATCAGTACGTCTCCTTATTGCAATAGCTGAGAGAGCTAAGGAGCAAGCGATCTCCACACAGAGAATCTCCAAGTGGATTTCGGGGTGCATTACATTCTGCTATTAGTTGTCGCTACTGCCTCCACTGCTCGGCGTGAAAGCCCATTCCACAAGAGCCCAAGCGTGTAGAGCAGTCACGTGGAATTCGGTACATACTTTTGCAACAGATGACTCATTTGGCACTGCTATCCTCCCCTCAACTGTTCCATCCTCATCCTTGCATCTTCCTCCAAATTAGGTACTGTTTGTTAATCACCCTCAGTGGAATACAATAGGGGCCATCACTCAAAGAAGAGGTTACTTACCTGTAACTGCAGGTTCTTTTAAGTGTGTGGGCACATTCTGTATTCCACTTCCCATCCTCCTTCCCCTTTGCTGCGGATCTATTCAATTGGTGGTGGAGAAAGAACTGGAGACATGGTCGGTCTGCCCTGCCCTTTATCACCTTGGATGAAACCATGAGGCAACGCAAGGGTGTATGTGTGGACCAACGGACACTACTACTTTCAAATTCTCTAGCTCAAGAAGCATTGCATGTATGCATAAACCCTCAATGGAATACAGATAATGACCACACATCTCAAAGAACCTCCAGTGACAGGTAAGTAACCTCCTCTTCCTCTGCAGCATGGGACCTGGGTCACTTGCAGGTTTAAATTAATGTAAATGGATTCTCTGAAGTCTTTAAATCATGATTTGAGGACTTCAGTAACTCAGTCAGAGGTTGGGGGTGGGTGAGGTTCTGTGGCCTGCAATGTGCAGGAGGTCAGACTAGATGATCATGATAGTCCCTTCTGACCTTAACTATAACCCACTAACAACCCCCTGCCGCCCCAAACAACAACACACCTTCCCCCCTCTAACTGGAGGGGTGTTAACTTGAATGGTCCCTTGAAATGTGTGTTAACTACTTATGCTTCTGCTAAACAACCTGTTCCACCTTGTATTTAGCTGTGACACTCTGTGTTTCCAAGACCTGAAGAGCTCTGTGTAAGCTCAAAAGCTTGTATCTCCCACCCACAAAACATGGTCCAATAAAAATTACCACCTCACCCACCTTGTCTCTCAACACCATTTCCAAACACCATGAGATGAGATTTTCTGGCATGAGTTTATTTTCCTTCAGAACTCGCAGAAGGAAGTGAAGGAAGAACCTCCTAATGTGTTCATGAACAGTACTCATGACAAATCATGCTGGTTCGCATTTCAGATCTGTTTACAGTTTAAACAGTTCCAAAAGGTTAGTCTTTCTTGCCATCCATGAAGTATATAGAATTGTACTGTAAATTTGCAGAAATTTTTTTCACTAGTAAATTAAATCCCATCTAGAGGAGTACTATAAACCTACATATTCTTCTTTTAGTGCTTACTCATATCAATTCCAGTTAGGTGTGTGCGCACGCCATGTGCATGGGTGTCAGAAACTTTCCCTAGCAGCTACCAATTGGGCCAGCTGTGGGGCCCCCTGAAGTGGCGCCGATATAGCGCTCTGTATATGACCCTGCCTGCCCAACGCCCCTTCAGTTCCTTCTTACCGCCAGTGACGGTTGTTGGAGCAGTGGTCTCTTGCTTGCAAGTGCTCCATTAATACCTAGCTCTTCTGCTTATCTTTGTACATAGTTACCCATTGTTAGTTAATTGTTCTTTTCTAGTTGTTAATTGTAGTCTTTACGTTGGTTTGTTTTTTTCCCCTTCAGTGAGTACCCCGCAGGGCTTCAGAGCATGCCGTCCCAGGGCTTCAAACCCTGTAGCTCCTGCACCAAATCTATGCCCCACGACTCCTGTCTCTGGTGTCTGGGAGAAGCCCATGAGGCGGACAAGTGCAAGATCTGCAAGGCCTTCAAGCCTTGCACTAGAAAGGAGAGGGACATTTGTTTAAAACAACTCCTCGTGGAGTCTGCCCTCTGTCCGCAGCAGGACCCTGGCCCTCGGTGTGGAGTGCTCCTCTGGTGGTGCCGTCAGCAGCACCGAAAAAGGACTCCACACTTTCTCAAGGGTCTGCGGTCTCCCAGGGCCCAGAAGCATTCCCCTTGGCACAGCTCCTACTCGCCAGCTGCCCGCAACAAGCAGGCTAAGGACAAGCCTCCACAACAGCCTGATATGGAAACCGCAGCCTCGGCAGGGCACGGTGTGGAGCATGGGCCTATAGCCGACAGACCCTCCAGTCGGGCTCAACCTTCATGGGCTCCCGTCTTCCCAGGAAGCCCCATGGTCCTGGACTCCCCGCGGCTGCAGGTGGAGGAGGTCATGCTACCCTTCACACTGGACACTTTCAAGGCCACTAGGGGACCTATCGAAATGACGGTGCCCAAGTCTCGAGGCCTCCACTACCCCAAGGCCCAGCACCTTCCAGAGGCAAACCGGCTATATTCAGGCCATCTGTCCCCCAACCAGGATCTCCATGCCGCTCTGAGTCCCAGCGCTGTACTTATGCCCTGCGCCGATCTGACTCACGGCACTAGTCTGACTCGCGCCACTGGTCTTGTAGTCCCAACGCTCGGAGCCATTCCCGCTCTAGGTGGTCGTCAACTGATAGGTCTGTGACCTCGTGGCACCACTCGCATCGACCTCGGACTGCACTTCCCCGTCGTCACTCGATGGACTGGCACTGCTCTACGCAGAGCGGTACTGCTCTACTTCACAGCACTGTACCCCATCTCAGCACCGACCCACTTTGTGGCACCACTCCCCTGCACAGCACCTGTCTGTTAGCAGCACCATTCCAGATCCCACTTCGGCACGGGCCTCGATAGTGGCACCACTCTACATCACTGCACTGCACTCCACCAAGGCGAAGCCCCACTTTGCGGTTCCAATCGACCTCCCGGCACCACTCCAAATCTCCTGACAAGGTGGTGGCGGGTACCTCCACATCTGGCCCACCACCTATGGACTACAGGGCCCTGCAGGAGCTCCTCCGAAGGGTGGCCCTAAATATGAACCTCCAGGTGGAGGAAGTGGTAGAGGATGAGGACCCTGTGGTGGACATTCTGGCACCAGAGGGTCACTCTCAGGTGGCCTTACCCATGCTAAAGACTATCAATCTAACACCAAGACTATTTGGCAAATGCCTGCCTCCATTCCCCCTATGGCCAAAGGGGCTGAACGAAAGTACTTTGTCCCTAATAAAGGGTACAAATATATCTTTTCACCCATCCCCCTCCATTTTCCCTTGTGAATGAAAAAGAGAAGCAGGGTCAGCAAGGGTCCGTGCCCAAATCAAAAGACGCTAAACGCCTTGATTTGTTTGGGAGAAAGGCCCCCTGTTGAATAAACCTTTCTCTCCGGTTGGCTAACCAGCTCGCGATCCTGAGCTGGTACAGTTACAACTCGTGGTCTGCAATTCAAAAGTTCATAGAGCTTCTCCTTTCCGAGTCAAGGGCTGAACTGGGGGCCATCGCTGAAGAAGGCAGAATCATAGGGTTCTTCCCTCTAGGGTTCTTTGGATGCTGCAAACTTGGCAGCACGTACCCTGGTGCCAGGTTTCATGATGAGATGCAATGCCTGGCTCCAATCCTCAGGTCTCCTCCCGGAAGTTCAGCAAACAATTCAGGACCTCCTGTTCAATGGCCAGGGCCTGTTTGCTGAGCAGACAAACTCTAGACTGCATACCTCGGCATGCATACCCTGGCGACCCAAAGGAAGCCTTTCAAACTGCAGACCACCGGGCAGCTGTCTTTCCCCACTAGGCCCAGGCAGGACTTCTCCCGCAGGAGGAATAGATAGTCAGCGTAGGCCATCACACCCTCCTCCTGAGCAGGGCCAGGGACAGTCCAAGCCCCCTCCAGGCCCTAAGCGCCCCTTTTGAAGGTGCCTACAAGGACGGATTACCAGTCCACAACCTGGCCAGTTTTCCTCCCTTCCTGAACCATCTATCCCACTTCTACCATGCATGGTCACTTATTACGTCGGACCGGTGAGTGAGGAAGCCCTCTTACTGTGGGGAATTTTGTCTATCCCACTCCATCCTTCTCCAAGCTTCATACCTGCCGGGCATTCAGAATGTGCTGGTGGACAGCTTGAGCATACAGTTCCTTATGCACAAGTGGTCGATTCGTCCGGACATTATCCACTCAATCTTCCGCAGTTGGGGGTTTCCCCGAATCAATCTGTTCGCCACGCAGGCCAACAGGAAGTGTCCAAACTTCTGCTCCTTGCGGGGTCACAGGCCAGGCTCGATCGCTGATGCATTCCTGATTCCGTGGTCCGGTCAACTATTATATATCTTCCCACCATTTCCACAAGATGCTTCTCAAGGTTCGCTGGGACAGGGTGGACATCATACTGGTGGCTCCAGCTTGGCCTCGCCAGTGCTAACACCCCACCCTCATGGACCTGTCAGTCCAGTTCCTGGTACATCCCTCTCGCTCCCAACCTCATCTTGCAGAATCATGGCCACTTCCTTCACCTGGACCTTCAGTTGCTCCACCTCATGGCCTGGAAGATCAGTGATTGAACCAGGCAGAGCTCGCCTGTTCGGACCTGGTGAGGCAGGTGCTTCTGGAGAGCCACAAGCCATCTACCTGGGTCACTTACAAAGCGAAATGGAAAAGGTTTTCTATCTGGTGTGCCCAAAGGCAGGTACTTCCGCTCCAGGCTTCAATCCCGTGTATCCTGGATTATCTCCTGCCCTTGAAAGACCAGCGCCTGGCATTTGGTTCTCTCAAGGTTCATCTCACAGCTATATCGGCTTTTCATCCCAGTGTTTGCACACCCCATCGTGGGACGTTTCCTGAAAGGTTTGAAGAAGATTCATCCCCAGATGAAGCCCCCTGTTCCGGTCTGGGACCTTAATTTAGTCCTTTCTTACCTCCCTTTGATCCGTTAGCTTCCTGTTCGCTCCTCTACCTCTCTTGGAAGGTTGCTTTTTTGGTGGCCATCACCTTGGCACGACGTGTCTGAGCTGCGGGCCCTCACGTCTGAGCCTCCGTACATGATTTTTCATAAGGACAAGGTGCAGCTTAGACCTCACCCGACCTTTCTTCCCAAAGTCATGTCCCGCTTTCATGTTAGCCAGGACATTTTTCTGCCAGTTTTCTACCCAAAACCACACACCAGCCCTCGTGAACAGCAGCTGCATTTGCTGAACATTAGAAGGATGCTCGCCTTCTATATAGACCGAACAAAGCCATTCCGCAAAACAACCCAGCTGTTCATCGCTTTAGCAGAGCGGATGAAAGGTTTACCAGTCTCTTCCCAGCGGATCTCCTCCTGGATCACGGCGTGTATTTGCACTTGTTGGGACTTGGCAAAGGTTCCTCCGCCTGCTATTACGGCTCACTCCACGAGGGCGCAGGCCTCATCGACAGCCTTCCTGGCCCATGTACCTCTTCAGGAGATCTGCAGGGCTGCCACGTGGTCTTCAGTGCACACCTTTACGTCGCACTATGCCATCGTCCACCAATCTCGAGATGATGCGGCCTTCGGCAGAGCGGTTCTTCAATCTGCAATAATCTGACTCCGACCTCACTTCCGAGGTAAGACTTGGGAGTCACCTAACTGGAATTGATATGAGCAAGCACTCGAAGAAAAAACAGTTACTTACCCTTTTTGTAACTGTTGTTCTTCAAGATGTGTTGCTCATATCTATTCCGTTCCCCCTCACCTTCCCCTCTGTCAGAGTTGCTGGCAAGAAGGAACTGAAGGGGGGTCAGGCTGGCTAGGTCATATATATAGAGCGCTATATTGACGCCACTCCAGGGGGCTCCACAGCTGGCCCGATGGGTAGCTGCTAGGGAAAAGTTTCCGACAGTCATGCAGGTGGCGCGCGCACACACCTAACTGGAATAGATATGAGCAACACATCTTGAAGAACAATGGTTACAAAAAGGGTGAGTAACCGTGTTGTTTCTGTTTCACCTCCCTCTCCAGTGGGATTATGAGTTAGCGCTTAAGCTTGATGAACATGGGGGCACCAAAAATACCTGCCTCTCTTTCTAGTGAGGAGTAAGAATGTTGAGTGGATGTATTGGATAATCCTTTTTTTTTTTTTTTTTCCCCTAAAAGGGAAAAATATTTGGATTGGCTGCTCTGATGACTATTGGGCTTACTTTCAATGATTTCCCTAAATGACAGTTAAGGTTCAGCTGTTCCCGTTGTTAATTGATGAATAACCACATCAAGAAAAGACCCAACTGGAGCCAAGAGGAATACATAAGTTTGTCAAAGTCAGGTGGAAAGAATTTTCTTATGCACTCTGATAGCACTACATTCCTTATCTTGGCTGTTGAGTTGCCTGTGTGACAAATTTGTTACCAGTTGTAACATTGTAATAACATGATAAAAAAACAGAAGGGTTCAACTGCGGACTCGGGTGTCCCGCAGTCGTGGGCAACGATGGCGTTCACGGTGGGGTCAGGGCCGGATGCACGGGCATTAAGTAGCGCGGACACGAGAGTCCCGGTGGTGTCACAGGAGGCAGGTGGTTCTAATGCCTGAGCTACGGAAGGGGCAACAAAAATCCGGTTGCCTCTTTCATGGGTGGGTGAGGACCTCTCCCAGCTGGAGAGGGCTCTCAGCAAGGTGGGATATAATTCTTGGGGTTCCGCTGCGAAGTGTGCATTCTTGGCAAAATTTGTTAAACCTATACGCCAAGTATAAAAAGCAAACGGGCAAAAACCTAGGAGCAGCTTTGAAATTAATATGAACTGTAGCGGCCATGTGGTATCAAACATTGTTGAAACAGGGAAAAAAAGTTAAAAAAAAAAAAAAAGGCAATGTGTACCTGACAGCTAGTAAAAATTAAGCAACTAAAAGTGAAAATTACAAACCAGGTGGCAACCCAAGCCTACGCCCAGGACAAGTTGCTGGCCTTAAGACAGGACTTCCAGGCGCAAAAAGCAAAACGCACCTGCCTGGAAGCACTGGCTAAGTAAGTACCGGTCCTTCAGGGACTCGTCAAAGATTTAACCATTTGTGCCCACATTCTCCACCAAAAATGTGACAGATTGGTAACATAAATCTGCCTGAGGCATCAGGTGATCAGGCTGAGGCCACAGGATTGTTAGGGTAGGAGATGAAGGAGCATACCCAGTGACTAAATTTTAAAGGTTTATTAATAAAATAACAGCGGTGAGTGATGGGTCCGTCCCCATGTCACTCAGAGGAAGGAAGAAAGCATTAGTGCCTGTGCCCTAACCCACTTTTATACTCTCACATGCACAACCCGAGGCTGGCCAAACCTGGGTGTAACATAAGAAGAAGAGGGGGAAGGGTGGACGAGAGTTCTGTCCTGTGCACAGGCCGTCCAGGGTCCGCTATTTATCTCTTCAGCTTTTAGGATGGTTTTAAGTCCTGGGGGCATTTCGTTCAGGGACCTCTGTCCCCCGTGCTCTATGTACCACTCCAAACCAGCTTTTTGTGGCTTCTCCAGCTTTCCCAAAACACACTGGCTTCAGGGACGTGAAACAGTTATTTTCCCCCTCGCTGGCCTTCACCGTCTAACTGGTTTTTGCAATCCCCTGCAGTCTGGTTCAGCTTGCTTCTCTTTTCTTTTTTTACAGCTGGTCAGGGTTGAGATACGAGCTTCCGGCTTTTTGACATCAAAGAGTCTGTTTGTGTGCATTGGCCTTGAGTGGCTGGAGTCGGCTCCTTATCTTCGGACCTAGCTGGAGCGTCAAATTAACTCGTTCCCTTCTCCCTTCCTCCCCCTTTGGCCTCTTGAAACCTGCAAAAGAATCTTTCACTCCATACTCACTCCTTTAACCCTTCCTGAAATACCTTGCAATGCCTATAACAGCATTAGTAACATACAATGCTGATCTGCCTCCCCAAGGGACCCCCTGAGGGAGGGGACCATTGGGGTGTGACACCTGCATGCAATATATATGCTACTTAGGCATCATCTAGAGGCTAGCTGAAGAAAACTGTTGTAGGTTATACTTCTCTTTGCTGAGGTCCTAGAAAGGAGGAGTCAACATGCTTGTCACATCACGGACTGTGTGAAGGTGTTTGTATATCAAATCTAATTCCCTGCCTAAAACCAAAATAGTGCCAGATCCCAAATTAAAGCTCTTCTCTCTAAAGTGAACTCATTTCTAAATGAATCTGGGGACCAGCTGACATGACTGGCAGGTCTTATAGCTTCTGTAAAATATTGCATATTACATCGCACAAGTCACCTGAGCAAAATGTTCCTTAGGAATCATAGATGGTACATAAGTGGATGTTAAAAAGTGATATTTTCTGTTTATCCATGCAATCTATTTCCTCCCAGTTGTTAGAAACAAGCTAAATTTAATTTTCTGACAATTACTATCTAGAGATTTCCTGCTCAAGACTTTGAACTGCATAGGGGGAAAGGTAGAAAACTAAATTTGGACACTGAAATGTAGAAATAAGGTGATATGATTGACTGTGATAATGTTTGTATACGACTAGACTCATTTAAATGATGGGAAAGGTGGTTGGTTGGTAAACTATGAATGGAGGCATTGCTTATGTACAGCATAGTGGGAAAAGGCATTTGATTCTTGCAAGTCATTACTATTTTAGCTGAAAATAGCTGCAGTCATAAAAAGAAAAATTACCAAAACAATTTTTATATCCTTTTCTCCAAAAGAAAATGCAAATTCCTTCATATTGTAATTCCGATTGTGCAATGTTTGCTTTCCCCAGAAATCAACACTTTTTGAGGTGACTAATTTTATTCTGTCTCTTCTATGTACCTTTTTGTAGTGTACATTCTAAAACAAGATGTCCTGGTTGCCATGGTGACACTGACATTTTTCCCACAGCTTTCATTAAAATAGTGAATTTAAAAGAAGAGAGATGTAGCACTGACTGATACTCTATATTCATGTTTCCTTCCACCTAGGGGTAAACCTTCTCCTCAGGACCAACTGTAAGACTTTTTAATTAGATAATCAGTTTTCTTAGCAAAACAAACACTTCCATAGTTGCCCAAATGTAACTGGTTGGTTGCAATTAATTCAGTGGCTTAATTATTAAAAGTTAAACATGTCTAATTAAATTTCTTGTCTAATGCTGTTTATAATTAGACTGATTCTATGATTTAAATACACAAACAATAAATATCAAGACATTTTTTCAGCTGTGATTTCTTCAGAATCTAAAAATCCCTGTACAAATTTAGTAGAGGGCCACATTGTCCCTCACTTTTTTTTCTTTTTGTTTGTAATCTAATTAGTTCACTTCCCTGCCCAAGAACCAAGAAATATAGAATTAAACATAATGTTTATAAGTGACTAACAAACTAATTACCACCAGGTCAAATAAATGCCAAAACAAAGACAAGAGAGGGAACAGATCTGAATCAAATTTATTGTGAGTATAATATGTCACTGTAAATAAATAGTAGTAGTACTGACATCCACGCTGTCACCAGAATCTGAAGATAATTTAGTCCCCTGCAAAAACATAGGCCTTTGTATAGTCACATGCATGAGTGCTTACAGGATTGGAGTCTTAATTTAGTAATAGTTAATGGTTCATCTGTTTACAGTGTTCTGGTTAGAAATAGAAAATGCTTTGGTGCCACAACTACCATATTTCTGGGACTTTTGATGAAGTATCAGGAACCCTAGCTAAGATAAATAATAGATCAGTGCAATTTTTCAGAGTGAATAACTATTAAAGCTTGTTTTTGAAAACAAGGATGTATTAGACCAGGGGTGGGCAAACTTTTTGGCCGGAGGGCCACACTGGGGTGGAGAAATTGCATGCAGGGCCATGAATGTAGGGCTGGGGTAGGGGGTTGGGGTGCGGAGGGAGTGTGGGGTGTGGGAGGCAGTGCAGTGTGCAGGAAGGGGCTCAGAGCAAGGTGTTGGGGCAGAGGAGGAGAGCAGGATGTACGAGGGGGCTCAGGGAAGGGGGTTGGGATGCAGGAGGGGGTGCACTGTGGAAGGGGGCTCAGGGCAGGGAGTTGGGGTGCAGGAGGGTTGCAAGGTGTGGCAGGGGGCTCAGGGCAGGGGGTTGGGGTGCAGGAACGGTGTGGTTGTGGCAGGGGGCTCAGGGCAGGGCGTTGGGGTGCAGGAAGGGTGCCCAGTGCAGCAGGGGGCTCAGGACAGGGGGTTGGGGAGAAGGAGAGGTGTGGCGCGCAGGAGGGGGTTGAGATGCAAGCAGGGGGCTCAGGGCAGGTTCCCCGTTCCCGGCAGTTTCCCGGCAGTTTCCCGGCCAATGGGAGCTTTGGGGGAGGTACCCATAGGCAAGAGCAGTGCACGGAGCCCTCTGTCCCCCCCTCCCCAGAGGCTGCAGGGACATGGTGCCGGCCACTTCCCGGAGCAGAGTGGGGCCTACAGTGCCACAGGGGTGGCAATCCTGTGGGATGAATCCAAAGCACTGAGGGGCTGGATCCAGCCCATGGGCCATAGTTTGCCCACCCCTGTATTAGACTGTCAGATTTCACTGAGATTTGTGAATGGGATTTTTTTTTTCACCAGCTTGCACTGATTGATCATCTTTCCTGAACTAGAAATAATACATTGCATTTCAAATTGTATCACACCCACTACTTATTGAGAAACTGCATGTGAAATGCTCAATTGTAAATGACTGATTTCACTAGGACTCCTACCACATATGTCCTTCAAACAAAGTTGTATTTGGTCCCAGAAAATGTTTCACATCACAACACGGCCATTACTGTGTCAGAGTGAAAAGTATACAGAATTGC
Organism: Mauremys reevesii; assembly: GCF_016161935.1. Taxonomy (NCBI): domain Eukaryota; kingdom Metazoa; phylum Chordata; order Testudines; family Geoemydidae; genus Mauremys; species Mauremys reevesii. The sequence continues at coordinate 84,992,277 of NC_052630.1, forward strand.
AAAATTAAAAACTTCTCTAGGAGCAAAATGAAAACCTTCCCACAAATACAACTGTGACCATAAATAACATGCCTTTTTAGTGTTCCCACAGTCTTGGATGGCAGGCTTCTTTGCAGGAACAGTAAGATTTTTAGACTGGAGCCAGAGCGGGAAAGGGACAGCACCGGAGGAAACCCTGGTAGGAGAGGGTAGGTAGGAACATATCCCAGATCAGGCCCTACAGCTGGCTCATGGCCCTCTTGGCCCTGTTTTCTGAGGATCTGTTCAGGGATGGGCCCAGGGAACAGCCTGGGGAGGGAGTGGCACAGGATCTGGAACAGATCAGCATCTGGGTAAGCAGCAGCCAACATATTTATTATAATTATGGGGAAAATTACAGCATTAAATGGGAGGGATTTCTGGGTTATGGCCAATAAAATAGTTATGGAGGGTTATTGGAATGGGATGGCTTCAGACTTCATTGAAGGTGGAAGTCATGCCATTTCCCTGGCCCTCTTCCTTCCGTTGGACCACCATGTAGCCAAGAGGGCTTCCAAGTGGGCGGAAAAAATTAAACATGCAACTAAGTTTCCACTTAAAAAAGAAAATCGAGATTACAGGTTTAGCAAGCACCAGTGCACATTTCTGCATATATTGCTCTGTTTGTAGCTATGTCACACTGGTAGACTGATACAGTTACACCGTTACTAGCATTAGAGCAGTGTTTTTGATCTGGATACATGGCTACCAGGAGCTTCTGAAGATGCCTGTGTGTAAAAATGGAATAAAAGTATCAAATTATGGTATGACAGATGGGAGATTTTTTTTCTCTATGAACCAAAAATAATTTTAAAAGTTGAAGGCCCTGTTGGATCAAGGCAATCATCCAGGTCTCCTGAGGAGAGGACCCTCAACCAGCATGGAAAAAGGAAAAGGCTCAGATGACCTGTTGCTTGAGATATGGCACAGGTCAGAACAACAAACACCTGGAGGAGCAGGAGGTGGAAAGAGAGAAGGCAGTGAGGGAGACTAGTGATGCAGTTCTTGATCATGTCCACAGGATGAGGGAGCAGTGTGAGTGGCTGCCCATCCTGACGGCTAGCAGCCTCCAGCTCGTGCACCATCATTAATGCCTACAGACTCTCCTTCACTTTACCATACCCTGCACCCATTGAACAATCCAAAGATGGGGTTGGCTATGACCCATTCTATGAACTGGAATGGGCAGATGTTCCCCATTTACTCTACCTGCAGATTTACACATTGTACAGGGATAATGAGAATGGATACACATATAACATCCAGTTAGCAATGAGACTTTAGGTAATGGCACAATTCTGCAAGTTTGCACTTTTACTTACTTGTGTATAGGGAACTAGGATGCTTGCAATGGTTTTCAGAATACTTTTGGTTATGTTAATAAATTGGTTTGCTTGAAAAAAGATAGTCATGAAGTTTTCGAAAGCTTTTAATAAAATATCAAACTCTTACCACATAAAAGCAACAACAAATAAACTCATATGTCTTTTACAGCTCTACAGGGCACATTTCCTCAAGTGTCACTGAAAGGAAATGGGAACACAAGGAATCACTTGTATTTCCTTTGCTTGCCCGGACTAGTCTCAGTAATGACAAAGCACTTTCTGGTTGTCTGTACTAGATCTGCAAACCAATGGTGTCAGGCCTACTCCGTGTGAAAATTCTCGCCCTTATCCTCAGATATGTTGTGGAGAGTAACAATAATACAGATATCAGAGGGGTAGCCGTGTTAGTCTGGATCTGTAAAAGCAGCAAAGAGTCCTGTGGCACCTTATAGACTAAGACGTATTGGATGCATCCGACAAAGTGGGTATTCACCCACGAAAGCTCATGCTCTAATACGTCTGTTAGTCTATAAGGTGCCACAGGACTCTTTGCTGCTTTTAATAATACAGATGGCATTGGTCATAGTGGCATCCAAACAGTTTTGTAGGAAGTTCCATCTTGCTTTCAAATGTACACACTGCCCCATCCTGTAGCTGCTAAGCTGCTTCTGTCAGGTCAGCTCTGTAGCCGGACTATAGTTTCATGAGCTATGGCTGTAAAGGGTAAGCATAGGCACAGACCCTAACCCCCACTGATAACCATGTTATTTGGAGGAACCACCAGATCTCAGCACGCTACTATCATGCAACTTGCTGGTACATGCCTGCATTAGCGTTTATGACTCTGCCTTTTTGATTAACTAAGGCAGGGGCGGGCAAACTTTTTGGCCTGAGGGCCGCATCGGGTTTCAGAAATTGTATGGAGGGACGGTTGGGGAGGCTGTGCCTCCTCAAACAGCCAGGTGTGGCCCAACCCCACCCCTATCTCGCCCCTGACGCCCCCCCGGGACTCCTGCCCCATCCAACCTCCCTCCCGTTCCCTTACGGCCCCTGTGTCTGAACAGCACATAGAACAATGAGTCCCAGTGGATAGGGCACTGGATTGGAAGTGACAAGTCAAGGGCTCTAATTCCTGTCTCTGCTATGGACCAGCTAGGTAACCTTGGATGTATCATTTCAGGGTAAGTGAAACAAACAGGGATAGGGAGGACAAGGTAACAGTAATACAAGCACGTGCTCATGTACATCAGCTGTGCACACAATGTAACTTACTGCCAGTGGAACCATTTTTATGTGAGTGTTCTGTAGGTACAACAGAGCAGAGACTCTTCCAGAGGCACTTGAAGGAGACAAGGTAGTGAGTGGATTTATTATTTTTTGGTAGGAGTTACCATACATAAGGGTCAGTACAGGGGAGAACTCCAGAAGTGAATGAATTGGCAATGAGGGCAAGGAATGTTGTAGGAGCAAAAATCCAACAACAGCGCAATAGGTAATTAGTAATGTAAGTCTCAATCCTGCAATAGATCTGAGTAGTTGAATCCATGTGCCCCCATACCACTTCATTGCAGAATTGGGTATTTATTCAGTTTCCCCTGTGTCTTACTCAGCAACAGGAAGAGGAAAACCATTGTTAAAAATAGTAAAGTATGATTGCAAACCACAAAAGCTGGCAGGTTGACTCAGGAGGCTGAGATGACTTTTAACTGGTTTGGTTTTTTGGGGGGTGGGGTGGAGCCTAGATTAAGTTGACAATGTCCCTCTCAGGAAATGCTTCATTTAACTTTTCAACTCAGATTTCTTCTAGTGCCAAGGCCTACGAATAACTGTAATAACAGATTATGATGTAAATGGTATCAACTGCTATAAGTAAAATTACATAATGGTTTCCATTCCAATCTTACTCAGAACCTTCCTCAATTGTCACTCATCAGTCTGAAATTTTCCAGACCCCAATGGGTGTGTTTCTTTTTTGGAAGTTTAAACCAAAGTTCAAGAATGAGGAAAGTGAAACTCAAAAATAGGTAAAAGTAAATGACAATTATAATACAGTAGTTTCAAATATTTTAAACTGATATTTTAGTTTTATAATGTACAATCCAAGCTCCAACTATAATCTTAAATGACAATGAGTATACTATGGTAAGCTAAACAGAATGTCAGACTGCCTCCTTCTTTGAGTACTGCTTTTGTGGTTTATGAGTCACCAAAAGATCTAGATTAAATCATTTCCTTGTAATTCACTGCATTACAGCCATTATTGTCTAGTCACCTGATTCTGAAACCTTTACTCTTGCAATTTGTGTAATTGATTTAAATGGGAATAGTCTCATGAGTAAGAATTTCAGGCTTGTGACCCTATGCATTTATGAAATGGAGCAAAGTTGTTCTGTGCTGAATTATAACAGACTTATTCTAAATGTTTGTGAAAAAATACATTCAGTCCTTTCTCTTAGTAATAAAAATGTTTTGCTTGTTTCTAAGACTATCTTTTAGATTGCTAACATACATTAAACTTACAGGAGTAAATATGGAATGAAAATGATGACTTACTGCATGTATTTTAGTATAGCAACTTATTTTTGCATAAAACCACTTTGTAGTGGAGACCCACATTAAAGATTTATGTTAAGCAGACAAAGGACCCACTAACTGGATTTATGTAATTTATTTTTAAATTAAAAAGCTATCCCTATAAAACAAAACATCTGGATAGAGAATTACAGATGAGTAAATATCCTTTATCAGACTCATTCCTCCCATTCATGGCACAAAAGGGAGATTCCAGGGATAGCTGGCAGTCATAGTAGCTCCTGGAAGCACAAGTAAGGAAAATGTTCATGCAGTTCAGGGGCAACAGCAAGCATAGCTAGGCAGCAAAGCAGAGGACTTGAAACTAAGATAACATGGAAGGTGAGAATTTGGCTTTTAATAGCACAGGCATTTGTTAAGCATCTTAGAGACCATGAAAGCTTATGCTCAAATAAATTTGTTAGTCTCTAACGTGCCACAAGTACTCCTGTTCTTTCTTCTCAGTGTCTGTTTTCCATGGTTTTAGCTGTTCTAAAGCACACAGTTCTTGCACTTATTTAAGTCTAACAGCTTTTTTAAAATCTTTACACCTTCCCTTACAATAATAAAAGTGATGTCTGCAAAGGATTGTATCTATCATAAAAATTACTGAGTCTTACCTAATCTATAAACATCATCTATAGTGCCTCAGTGACCTCATATGCAAGGGTGTTCTATTGTTGAATTGCTGTTACAATAAGGACATGTTTCTCTCTCATCTCAACTAAACTCTCCCTTCTTTAGTCTGAAGTCATTCTTTCCTGTTTTTCTTCCCAATAATGTCAACCTGTTACATAATTGTTTCATTACACTGTAAAATACATACAAAAGCAAATATTCTTCCCAGAGGGATTTTTTCCCTCCAAAAAATAAACTGCTTAAATTTCAATATTAAGTAGGCAGATGTTCCCTAAAGTTGGCTGATGTGTGGTATTTTGAAAAATCAACTTTTTGGCATTTGATTTTACATTTTGGCACTAATTTTGAAAGTAAGCCACTGAGTTATTAAATTGAGCTGTTGCCCTGCCAATACATTGCATAACATTTTGTTACTAATTATTGTGAAAGGGCAGGCCTCTAAACCACCAAAGGATTCTATAAAGTGATATCTGAATTCTCATGGCAACTTTCTAGCTGCTTCCTGGATACCGTTAGGTCTAAATATAAGAGTTGGAAGGAAAGAGGAAGATTGTTGAGATTTTGCCTTGACCAGAGAAAGGGCTGAAGATCTGCTTTCTGCTCAACAAACCCCAGTGAGGGTAACTGGAGATTGCTGATGCCAAACTCAGACCCCCTATTGAAGTAAATTTAGTACGAAGGGCTATTGGCTGCATAAATACTGCGACCTCAAGTTAATGGAGATACAAACTGTAAGTGTGGTTTAGAAGGATGGTTTGTCTTCAGAGTACATCTAATTAGCATCAGTATTAAATCTGCAGTTGGGGAGGAACTTTGAACTGAAAATTTGGCACGACCTCCATAAAACGTTGAAAAAGGAAGGTTCCGTAGCTGTTGGGAATAATAGTTGGGGATTGGCAGTTAGCTCTTGCTGGCTAAGAGCTTCCCTTAGGAAAAGGGGAGTCTCTTTAGGAAGAACCAGAGTTAGCTAGATGGTTACAAAATCATGAGAAATAGCTTGTTCCCAGTAAAAACGAGGAATCCTGTGGCACTTTAGAGATTAACAAATTTAGAGATGCATCTGATGAAGTGGGTTCTAGCCCACGAAAGCTTATGCCCAAATAAATCTGTTAGTCTTTAAGGTGGCACAAGGACTCCTCGTTGTTTTTGCTGATACAGACTAACACAGCTACCACTCTGAAACCTTGTTCTCAGTGTTCTACATGCCAGAGATTGTATTTTGTGTCTTGTCTTTTCTTTCAATATATGTAACTTTAACAGGAAGGGACCAAAGAACAAGGCAGCTTCAAAATGGTTTCTTTCTGAAAGGAATGAAAGAATATTGATCAGTAACTGAACATTTATAGTAATGAGCATTAGAAGAAAGGCTGGTGATTGTGGACTAGATGGGTTGCCACAATCCTTCCATTCTTCAGGCACCTCCAGAGCATCTATTAAGTAGCAGCCTAGATTACAACTATCTTGATATTGTGCATCTGTGAAAGGGATCATGCACCACCAATAAGGAAAAGACATTTAGGACCCAAATCTGCACTGCTGAAGTCAAATGGAAGTTTTGCAATGGGAATGACAATGGTTCAGCAGCCTCCTCTGATCAGGCACTGGACAGATTTCAACCTAAATACTAGGGAAAGATGTATTCATCACTGTATAATAGCTACTTGTTCACTGTGGAGGTGTTTAGTTTACACCTCTACCCCGATATAACGCTGTCCTCGGGAGCCAAAAAATCTTACCGCGTTATAGGTGAAAATGCATTATATTGAACTTGCTTTGATTCGCTGGAGTGAGCAGCCCAGCCCCCCCAGAGCACTGTTTTACCGCATTATATCCGAATTCATGGTATATCAGGTCGCATTATATTGGGGTAGAGGTGTATTTGGAAATGACTGGTTTAATAGTCAGATATTGTTTTAAATTTTACAGTAAGTGTGGCTTGCAATTGATTCCTTTCGAGATCTGCAAGTTAGAAAAACTGTTAGCTATTTTAAACTTGTCTCATTCTGGCCTCTCCCATTCCTAAATGGGAGACAAGATTACTGTACATTAGTACCAACAGCTGACCAGGAGTGCTCACCATTATGTTTTTGCTACTTTATAATTTTCTGTAGTTTGTTTGTGACATCTAAATTATTTGCTGTGGAAATCCATGTCTAAAACTAGTCTAGATAAAGTGCTAAGAAACCTATTGCAGGAAATGATCCTATAATGCTGGAAGGAAAAGTCTACATCAGTGGTTCTCAACCTTGTCAGACTACTGTACCCCTTTCAGGAGTCTGATTTGTCTTGCGTACTCTAAGTTTCACCTCACTTAAAAACTACTATCTTACAAAATCAGATATAAAAATTAGGGCTGTCAATTAATCGCAGTTAACTCACGTGATTAACTCAAAAAAATTAATCGTGATTAATCGCAGTTAAACAATAGAATACTAATTGAAATTTATTAAATATTTGTGGATGTTTTTCTACATTTTCAAATATATTGATTTCAATTACAACACAGAATACAAAGTATACAGTGCTCACTTTATATTATTTTTAATTTTTTAATCACGTGATTAATCACAATTTTTTTAATTGCTTAACACTCCTAATAAAAATATAACAGTGTCACAGCACACTATTACTGAAAAAATGCTTACTTCCCATTTTTTAGAATATAATTATCAAATAAATCAATTAGAATATAAATAATATACTAACATTTCAGTGTATAGTATATAGCGCAGTATAAACAAGTCATTGTACGAAACTTTAGTTTGTACTGACCGCTAGTACTTTTTATATAACCTGTTGTAAAACTAGGCAAATATCTAGATGAGTCGATGTATCCTCTCGAAGACCTCTGCGTTCTCCCAGGGGTACATGTACCCCCGGTTGAGAACCACTGGTCTAGATGAGCTAAAAGGACCTAAAAGCCACAGTAATGGCCCAGTATGTTATTGGAGACAATGAAGTGAGGTATTTCTTGGCAATACTTGCAAAAGCCCCTACTTGTAACCTCTGTGAATTCTGCCATCAGTGCTGTGGAGGCAACAGAGTTAGGGACGACTCCATCACCCTACTTCAAATCCACATAGAAATACCATGATTATTAATGATGCTCGTCAGAAATCTGCCCCATGCGTCACCCTTCCTCATACAAGCCCCTCTTTGAGAGACTTTATTTTGGATCCAACTACCAGATTGAAAGCTTTGACTTCCTTTCATCCCCCACATTGCTTCCCTCCACTCTGGCTCTCCTGCCCACTTTTCTCTCTACTACCTCAGTATGCCAAGTAATCCACAGCTTCAACTACCTGCCTATCCCTCAATCAGCTCTTCCCCTGTGACACAGCTCCAAACCCTCTACTATCCCCACCCTTACATCCCTGAACCCCCAACTCCTCTCCTTCAGCTGAGTAGCCCCTCTTGCCCCCCCAGGACTCACCGTTGGTGTCATCTGGAGGGTCCAAGGACAAATCCACTCTATCCTCTCCTGTAGTCTTCAGCAGTTGGCTGATGGCTTGCTTATTCCATCTCCTTCTTTGAGGCACCACTGCCTCCCGCATCACATGAAATGCATCTTCAGAGGCCCACTAATCTAAGAAAACACATTTTCAGGGATAGGACCACTGCCCTTCCTCCTGCTTTCTGTAGGAACCCAGCTCATGTTGAGCCCCATCTTCTATTGTTTGGGCATACAGACCAGGGATTTCTTACACTGGAGCATACTCCCATATATGGACTTAAATCTTCCCCAAAGGGAATCCCTGCCACTAGTGGATGGGGCTTCCTCCTAAACCCAGTCTACAGAAAGCCTGACCAGAGCCCAGCACCCTCACTGTAGGCCATGTGGACAGGCCAATGGCCCTGCCCTTGAAGATGCAGCATCTTGGAATTGAAAGGATCATGTCCCCTTTAAGCAAACACTGTGAAGATGCTTTCCTTGACAATGGAGAGACAGGGACGTAACCAGCTGGCAGCAGCAAGTGGTGTAGGGCAGCAAGTGGTGCGGGGCTAGGAATTACTCTCTTTAGGGCCAGAGCTGATAGCTGCTGGGCTCTCTTACCTGCCTAATGACACAGCTTTACTCTCCTTTAAACCTGTCTTTTTTACGTGACCTCTGTACAAAAACATAAGACACTTTCAATTTTAAAAACAGGTATTTTGTTTGGAGAGGTGGTTTGGGCAGTATGTATCACAGGAACCCCTGGAGTGCCTGATCTCTAATTTGCACCATAAACTCTATGCCAGGCCCTGAACTGACATACTAATTTTCAAGATGCTATAATTTCTTATCTGGATTTTGCATTCAACCTGGGATTAACCATGAAGGCCGACTAGAAGCTTCTGGTAGTGCAAAGGACAGCTTTCACAGAGAGGTAGTCTGATATTAGTAATGTTCTACACTTATCTGTATTCTTTACAGGCTAAATTTAAGGTTCTGCTAATCCTTTATAAATCCCTAAATATCTGAAAAGTAATTAATTGCAACTATGGAGGAGAAAGAGACCAATAAAAGATATATCAGATCTGCCTAAAGCCAGACAGCATCCTAGAGTGAAAACAAACAGAACAGTTACTACAGCTTCTGTGGGGAGCTCCCTCACTGACTTCAGTCAGACAGCTGATTGAAAAGGTCTTGGAAAAAAGGTAGGCAGTATCAGTTTTGATAAAACATAAGGGAAGGCGCTGGTGCCTGTGACAGGTCAGGATGCATAGACCCTTGTTCCTGGTGAGCAGTTATAGAGTTAACCTTCTTGCCCTAGAAAAGGCCACAGATAAAGACAATATTGTGGTGCTGGAAAGATGTTTAATGGTTGCCATCAAGTGGATCTTTCATCTACAATCACAAATCTGGTTAAAGCTAAGCACCTGTCTTTCAGGCTCCATGGAAGGCACAATTAAGCTCTTTTATGTTGTGACAAAGTTGAAAATAAAAGCTGCAACTGCCCAAAGCAATGGGCCATATGGCAATGCTTGAGCAGAAGCTAGCCTCTATGGCAGTGGTCCCCAACCTTTTAGTCTGGCAGGTGCCAGATGAAGGACCATGGCGGCGGTCAAGCATTTGCCGAAATGCCGACGAATTTCTGCGGCATTTCGGCGGCGACGCCTCTCGATGACGTCGCTTGTCAGTGGCAAGTGGCATCATCGAGAGGCGTCACCGCCGAAATGCTGCAGAAATTCGGCGGCATTTCAGCGGATGCTCAACCGCTGGCCAAGACGCAGGCGCTTGTAGGGGACCCCTGCTCTGTGGGATGATGTGTTCCCTGATTGCAAATGCAAAAGCTATGGGAGCACAAGCTAAGTGTGTGTAGAGAAGAAAGCCAGCAGACAGTGACAGAAGCATCTGTGGCATGACCGTGGTCCTGAGAAGAAGCAGAAACACAAAATTCCTTGAGAACTGACTGGCTTGGGGATTGGCTCAGCAAGGAAACTGCCTTACACATTACAACATCCAGGGAAACTAGGGTGACCAGAGAGCATGTTTGAAAAATTGGAACAGGGGGTTGGGGGGTAATAGGAGCCTATGTAAGAAAAAGACCCCAAAATCAGGACTGTCCCTATAAAATCAGGACATTGGGTCACCCTAATGGAAACAGGACTCTCTGCACATCCTTTGTAAATCAACAGGATTGTGCCAAAAAATACACCTGACTCACCTCATCAATTTCTCTTCCTAATGGACACAAATGTGAAAGACCCCCAAAGTTGCTTATGTGGGTAAGCCAAACGGGGGTGGGCAACAGTCTAAAACAGGGGTTCTCAAACTGGAGGTTGGGACCCTCCAGGGGGTCATGAGGTTATTGCATGGGGCGGGGGTCATGAGCTGTCAGCCTCCACCCCAAATCCCACTTTGCCTCCAGCGTTTATAACGGTGTTAAATATATAATAAAGTGTTTTTAATTTATAAGAGGGGGTCGCACTCAGAGGTTTGCTATGTGAAAGGGGCCACCAGTACAAAAGTTTGAGAACCACTGGTCTAAATGCCCAGCGCTGCCTGCCTGGTGAGCAGCTGGAACCACTTCCTATGGCTGGGCCTTGCCACCCCAGTGCCGGCATGCTCTGAAGAGGGGGGGTTTTAGGTGGGGGCAGGGAACGCACCAGCTCTGCCCCATCCCTCGCACCTCTTGCTTCCACCAGCCGCATCGCGCAGTGGCCAAGTCGGGCCCAGCCCGGCTCTTGACTCACACGCCCTCTGGCCAGACGCCCGCCGCGTCCCTGTGGGCAGAGCCGGCTCGCACCCAGCTAGGGACCGCCCCCCTGCGACTCGGGGAGAACAGGCACTCGGCGCGTCCAGCGCCGACCCTCACCCCGCGAGCGCAGGCGGCGGCTGGCCGCCTCCCGCAGCTACCAGCAGGCGGAGCTGCAGGGAGCGGGTCCCCGCTGCAGCGGGGGGAGGGGAAGGAAGCGGAAGGAGCCGCCGCGCTGAGGGGGGAGCAGGCGCTGTGTGGAGCCGCCGCCGCCGCCGCCTGGTGCGCGGCACGGAGAGAACGAGCAGGGGAAACGGCTCCTCTGCCGGCGGGCTCCGTGCGCGCGAGAAAGCGGGAGCCAGGTGAGGCCTCGACACAAGGGAAAGGGGGGACCCGGATGATGCCGAATTCGGCGCCTGCGAGGGGGGGCAGACGGAGGGGAAAATTCCCACGTGACCAGCGCGTGGGGGGGAGGAGGCTCGCGCGCCCCGTTCGAATCCCAACTGTCTGGGGCCGGAGCGGCAAGGCAACTCTTGCGCGTGCGCATCGGCTCCGCCCCCCCTCCCGTCGCGTGCGTGTACATGTGCATGTGCGCGCGCCGGGTGCCAGTACGAGGCGTTTGCTGCGGGATCGGGACACGTGCGCGGCGCTACCGCCATGTTGATTCCTAGCGCAGCTGTGTGGGAGGGGACAGTATGAGACAAGGAGGAGGGAAAGAGAGTGAGTTCTCGCGAGGCTGCGTGGTTCCCGTGGGAGCTGGCCGGCAGCAGGATGGCGGCGCGGCGCTGGGCTTGCTGGGTAATGGTACCTGGGGTCTAGGGGGCGGGGACCGTGGGAACAGCCTCCTCGCACCCTCCCTGCCTCAGGGCACACGGGGGGCGGGGTTGAGCACCCTAGGGAATCGGCCCGTGCGGTACCCGTTGCTGCTCCACAGTAGGCGCTGACCTGATCTCCTTTGCTGACCCCCTGTGGCCCACTGGCAGTTTGTGTCCCCCCTGCAGTGCTGTCTGCCCTCAAGTGCCCCCCGCTACCTGTCCCTGCTGTCTGCCTGCCTGCCTGCCCCATAGCCCTGCCCTAGGGTGCCCTTATTTTCTCATACAGCCCTGCCTCTTCCCAGCACCTCCCATTGTCCTCAGGCAAACCAGGCTTCCTGCAGTCTGACCATGCCCTAGCCTGTAGCACCTTGGGCCATCCTCTGGGCAGTGTGCTTAAACACCCCAAGCACATCTCTTATATCTACAATGTGCCTAGCACGCTGTGGTCACTACTGCATATCAGAACAAATAATAATGCTGTTCCCCTGTGTAGACCTGGCTCCCAGCACTGCTTTGTCTGCTCCTTGCATGTTTCTGCTGTGATGCGTCTGAGGGTGCCCTGTAGCACCCTCACCACTTCTGTTTTACAGGCATGCCAATATCATGGTTGTGATGGGTGAGGTAGACAGGTCTAAATAGAATGGACAGCAATGCAAGGTGCTGCAGACATAATCTCCTGTGACTGTACTGTGGTGTGCTGCAACACCCGAAACACACTTTCTCTTATATTTGAAAAGTGCCTTGCACACTGTGGCCACTATTGGAAATTAAAGAAAATAATAATAAACTGTAGCACCCAAGCATTCCAACTCTGCAGGACTCCCTGCATTTCTAATCTTGGTCCCTAACAGGTTTTGCATATGGTCCTACTGCCCTGTAGCATCCCTGTTACATTTCACTTCTGGTTACTCAAGGCACCCTGACAGTTCTCCTATGCTAAAATTGCAACATCCCTTGTTGTTACAGTTCTAGACTGCTACCTAGCTCTGAAATTTCTACACAGTCTACAACATGTGACACTCAATTCTTTAAGCCTGGACTTCTGGAGCATATTATCAGCTATTGAGAAATGTGGTCTATTAATTTTATGATGGGACTACCCATGCACTGGGATCTGTATTGCTATTACCAAGTCCGCTGTACCTTGTAACTTAGTGCATGTAAATGGACTCAAGTTTCCAGAGGTGGAACTCTGGCGTATGATCTATCCCCAATTAAATACTAAGTTGGCAAACCTTTGAGAATACACTTTTTGTTTGTGTTTTTCTAGTTGTAATGTTAGATTAATCTTATTAACTATTATTCATTTTTTGAAGTTTTTGCTTGTGATGTGTTTTAAGACTTGATTATACAAGAACTGATGCTCCAAAATTAGTTTGTAGATTTGTAGCTTTATGATTTAAAAGTTTTTCTTGTAAGTAAATATGTTTCCCAGAAAGTAAGTTGAAGACAATAAAATTGATATTGTTCTGTTTTACATAAAAATAACGTTAAAGTACTTTAAAAATGCTCAGATAATAGAAGCAATAGCTATTATTAAAAAAACTGTTCATGTAGCTCTAGGAGTGAAAAAATAGACAGGAATTTTGCAGATTTTATGAAGTAGAAGAGTATGTGCTAAGATGCTCACTATTTTCGTGAGACAGAGCCTGGAGATTGGGGTCTTCCTGGCTCTGCTGCAGATGTCTGGTGAAATCTGGACCCTGTTGAAGAGAATGGCAAAACTCCAGCTGATTTCAGTGAAGTCAGGATTCTACCCTGTCAGTATGACTTTGAGCCAGTTACTTATAGTCTGATCCAACTGCAGTTGAAGCCTTTTCATTCATTTTGTTGCTCTCAAGACTGAATAAAATAAGTTGTTTTAAGAGGAAATGTCTTAGAGCCCAAGATTGGGCCCAAACTTGCAACTCTTGCACAGTAAATTATCTCTTTTCATTCTATTGAATGGTATAACTATGTGTGGATAAGTAGTAGCAGACTGGACCTTAAATAGAAATATCTTTTTTTAATATGATCCTCCAGGTGTATAGCTATTTTAAGTCGATGTAGTACTAATTTAGTACAATACTGTAATTCTCACCATTCTGAGTTCTCTATGTGATTAAAAACTAAAGTGATTATTTCTTTGTCTCTTTAATTATAAAATGTTTATTTAAGTAATTAACTATTTCAAATAGCATAATTATTAAGGAAAAAAATAAGCTTAATCATATTTTCTGTGTGAAGATATTTAACATTTGCAGAATCTGAAAAATTTACCACTTAGAACATCAAAGATACTACAGAGTTAAGTATGAAAGAAGAGTTGGGTCTATGGCTTTGGCTACACTTGCACTTCAAAGCGCTGCCGCGGCAGTGCTTTGAAGCGCTAAGTGTAGTCAAAGCGCCAGCGCTGGGAGAAAGCTCTCCCAGCACTGTCCGTACTCCACCTCCCTGTGGGGAATAACGTACAGCGCTGGGAGCCGCGCTCCCAGCGCTGGGGCTTTGACCACACTGGCGCTTTGCAGCGCCGCAATTTGCAGCGCTGGAGAGGGTGTGTTTTCACACCCTGCTGCAGCGCTGCAAATTTGCAAGTGTAGCCAAGGCCTCTGTCAGCAAGGCCCAGGGACAAGGCTCTAGTCCATTCCACTTTCTCTGCCACCTCACCAGCTGAGCAATGGGAAGGTGCTTTGATTTCTGCCAGGGTTTCTTCCTACTCTGCTCAGGGATTCTGTTTTGTATTAGCTTCTGGTTAGTAATAGTCTAATAAATTTGAAGCTTTATCATCCTGTTTCATCCTGAAAGGATGAAGGCGCTTTCTCTCTTATTCCTCTCCCAGAACCTTCTGGCTACTGAGTTGGGGGATTCTTCATTATTCTAGCCATTCCCTAGAGCTTTCTGGTGTCTGCAAGGATGGAAAGACTCTGTTACTCTATCCTTCCACCAGCATTCTGGCTAAAATAGATGGAAGAGAGCATCTTTTCCTTCTATACTCCGCACAGTACTCAGGCGGCTGGTTGGAGGTCTCTGCTTCTTCCACAGCCTCCATTTTTGTGGCATTTAATTGGTTTACTTTTTGTTCAAATTTGGCAGGTTATCTTTACAATTATAAGGGCTATAATTTGTTTTAAAGACTTGTATTGTGTAGAAATTAATGCGGTAACTCCCCGCATTTGGTAAGGAAAGTTCACTCATCTGGGATGAGTAGTTTTTTCAAGTTGGCAGCATTTGCTTTAGCACCAATCTTGCATTCTGCTTATGAGAACTTGCTTATAAATCAAGTTTTACAGGTAGTTTTATATAACTATAGCCTTAAGGGCACTATAGACATGGCTTCTCTTTTCAAATGTCACTTTCACAGTAGAGTAGACTTCATAAAAGAGAACTTTTAAGATCAGATTAACTAAAAATATCTCTAGACTTCTGTAATATCCAGGCCCCGATAGCCCAGGTATGCTAACTTCCTTGCACTGCTATATTTTTATTTGCATAAATAATTTGTGTTCTGTTTGAAAAACTTTTTTAAAATTAATTTTGAAATATCTTTATTAGAAGTAGGATTAAACTTGAAGTAACAGTGTTTTTTCTATTGTATAATATACTTTCTAGACTAAAATGATTTTAAACAAATCAGTACAGTACTCTACAGTTAAGAACTCAGTAATTCTTGCTTCTACACCATATCTCTCCAAAATCACTCTTGTCTGTGTTTTGTTGACCCTTGTTCAAGCTGTTCTGGTACTGAAGTCAAACATGTTTTTTAAGGGTACCACCAAGTTTTTAATGGAGAGTGGAGGACAGCCTATCATGTTTGTATGTCCTTCTAGATTGGGAAGAGGTTTGAAGTACAGCAAAATATAACTTATGTTGCATATTTTGGCATCTGTAATCAAAGTAAAGGTGAGGGCAAAACATGGCATATTGACAAAAGTATGCTTCACTCTATTACTGTCTAATCATAATTAGTCTGTTAGGATTGTTTGCATTTGAGCAGTGTCGGTAGTTACCCTATTTTTATATTCTTGCTTGCTTTGACTTAATACTGTGTCATAATTTTGTTTGTTGTAACTGGTAGCAAATTAGTCTTTAATCAGTAAAGCAACAAAATAAAAGAAAAATACTTGATTTTTTACATTGATTCAAATGCTGAGAATGTAAATCCTGTAGTGCTTTTGTATTTGTTTCCTTTCTGTTGATAAGAGGTTTTCTTTTTATATCTGCAACCAAGCCAGGGGCTATCACTGAAAGGAATTTTATGTGTTTCTTAAATTAGAACTTCATTGCATAAATAAAAACATGAATTTGATCTTAAAACTGATAGGAAATAGTGAAGGAAGCCTTTCCCCTTACATTAAAGCAGAATTTGAATGATGTGGAAGAATTCATCATTTCCTTTGTTCATTTTGTTCATTTTAAGAATGTTCCAATTTTGTCCAACTTTTATGTTTTGGGCCATACTTTAATGCAGATATTGCCTTCTCCTGTTCACTGTCTCATAAGCCACCTTCCTTCCTATTTTTAGTATTTTATAATATTCCCAAGGCAGCTATAATGATTGCTTATACTGGAAAATAATATTTAGAAAAGTGTTTGTCCTTTTAGTTGTCTTTAATAAGGTAAAATGACATGCTTCTATCATATGATTAGTGGGTTCTCCCTTATTCACAGCAAGTGTTTTATAGACTATGTATAGTCCACTAGAATATCTGTAGTAGAACAATATTAAGAAAATATTTTGAATGGTAAAGAGATGATCCAACTTTGATGTATTAAGACAGAATCAAAATATTAATTTGAAGTGAGCGGGAATACTTTTTTGTAATAAAAATATATATTCTCATGAAAACTAACGAGAGTTAGTCTACAGTATTTATGAATATAACAGGAAAATTAAAATTCAGACTAAATGAGAAGCAGCTTGCAGGTGGGGAGAAGAGGGAATTGTTTTTCAGATGACTACATTTGGCATGCATATTTCAGAATGAATCTGGACTTATTTTAACTCTGCATTTGTAGGACTCATTATTTTTACAGATACTGAAAATCAGTTTCCTGCAGAATTTTACTGTTTTGTTTGGCTTGCAGTACTTATGGCTGTTTGTTTTTGGTTTTGTTTTATTTTATTTATGTTTACAGTTTTTCATTGTACCTATCTCTGAGAGCCAGAGTAAAACAGCAGTCAGTTTAACTGACCAGAATTTTGGTATTTGATCATGTTGACAGCCATCAGTATTCTATCTAAATTGGCACAATTAAAAAAAATTTTTTTTTCTGAACTCTACTTTGCACCAGTGAAGATCTGTGGATAGCTCCTCTCTCTGTAGATTTCAGGCAGGAAAGAAGCCAATCAGAAGCTCTCATTGTTCATCCCTCTTTGGTCTGCAACTTTCCCCCTTTTTATCTGGTCTTCTTATCTTTTCTGCTTCTCCTCTGTAAAGTATCTTCTGTCATTTGGCAAGTGTATTTTTTTATGGTTTTATATTTTTCAGTATACTCATGGTTTACTGTTTTGGTTTTCTGAAAACACTTTTCTTTTGCGGAGCAAAAGAAAAGTAAAGGCTTCAGGCTCATTGCTTGTAGTGGCTCTGCTCAGGCCACAATAGCGGGATCATTCATCCCTACTTGTGGATGTGAAATTGAGAGGACTGTGGACTGCCAGGATTCAGAAGTTCATTATTACTTTGCAGCCCCCACAGCACCATCCTGCCTTAATTAGAAACATAGGAGCAGCACCAACATAAACAGAAAATTACCCACAGATTAACTTTCCTGTTAAAATGCATTGTTTCCTCATTCACTTCTTTATTTAACATAGAAAATGCTATCCTGGGAGAGTGGTGAAGTATCAGTTATTTTTATCTCATACATTAGTCAGAGTTGGTTTGTCTTTATACTTTAATATATAGTAGGGCTTGATGAATGTAAGACCAACTCCAGTAATTCTTCATGATACCTCACAAGCCAGCCTTCTAAAAGTATGTTGGTTCTACTGCATCTGTATCCAAATACTTGATTTTTTTGGGCTCCTGCCACTATTTATTGGGCACTCATTCATTGATTATTTGCTGTACGTTCCAGATTGGTCTGATGCATGATATTGTTGTTGAGCGAAGTCACGTGCTCAGTACCGTACAAAATATAAAACAGTGTCTTTGCATCAGGGAGATTGCAGTCTTTGGAGCAGTGCACAGCATGCTGTTAGCATATAACACAGTAATTATATGCAATGCAAGAATGGACTAGGAGATCCAGAGAGTAGTGCTAATTTTAGGGAGGGAAATGGTTTTGTTCTAAGAAGTATGTTGACAGAATTTGTTGACGTGGATTCGATATTTGTCAACCTTCTGGAAGAAGGAGATTTTCAGGAAGGATTTGAATGAATAAAGAGTAGGTGACTGGCACGTTAAGATGCAAATTTCATTCCATACATTGAAGGAGGTATGAAGATGAAGTCGTTCTTATTACCCTCTCTTTTCCTATTCATTAGTGATGTGAAAGGAGTGAGGGAGATGAGTTAAGAAGTCAGAAAATGATGTAGGCAGGGGCCAAATTGTTTAGTCTCGAGCATGAAATATGCGTAGGACTGATCCCTCTGAAGCCCATCACTGCCACATCTATCTGGAGGTTGTGGTGGAAGACTGTGAAGCACTTAGCTTCTGTTCTAAACTTTTTGTCATCATTAGGTAAATATGTTGCTATTTGAGGTACTAATTTTTGCTAACCCTGATCCTTGAGATGCTACCGGACAAAGATTCTACAGTGATTGCAAACTCCTATTAATGGTCTTCCAGAATTCTGCTTAATTTAAAAAGAAAACTGTTGGAACTCTAAATGTCAGAATATGCAACAGGAATACAGGAGTGGCATAAACTATTGGTATCCTTGAATTTTGCATTTTAGATTCACCAAACTCAACCATTGATTCTATAGATTTATTTCTTCAGTGGCTATTAAATCTAAATACTGTGCAAAAACAATAGTGAAAATGGTTATATTGTGTGACACAGATACAATAAGTAGATTTTTAGGGTACTTGTTGCCCACCTATCAAAACTGTTTTTCAAAAAGATGCTCAGTAGAAAGAGAAACATAATACACATGTAATCCAAGGTAGACACATACAGACCTCCAAAGGGAAGGTACTCTTAGGCGCACAGGATTTAAGAGTTGTTTTCTCAGTCAGGGATATAAAATTAACCTGTTGCTGAGTGTGTTACAAACACATCAGGTACGCCCCTCGGACAAAGTCCATATACTTCCAAGCAGTCTAAAAGGTTTTAAATTGATGATGATCTTAATTTAAAAAATGTTGTTGAGTGGGAGACTCATTCTGGTCTTAATAAAGTTTAAAGTTGACTGGTTGCATGATGATCAGATGTTTAAATGTGTGCTGAACTTTTTCATTTTATTTTCTCTGTCTTTGGCCCATATAAAGTGTACATCTGTCTGCCCCTGAAAACATTGCAATGGTACTGCTAAGAGTTTATTGTATTAAACAGTCAGCAGTCTTTGCACATCTTGGGATAATTATGTTGTGACTACTGTAGGGTTAGGAACAGCATAGGATATGGATGCAGTAATGTTTCTGTGATGCGAACATACTTTACTAGCTGAGGCTTGTCAGGTGGATTAACTAATTTCATTATTATGTTTTGCAAAAAATTTGATGTAGAGATTTACATTTTGAGAAGTTTGGTGATAGCATGTATGGTTTTCAGGGAAGGTGTGTATGGGGGGAGCTATGGTTTGCTTTGGATAACAATGTGGCTGAGGGTCTGAGGCCCCTGAAAACAAAAGGAGTATTCCTTGCTAGTTTCATTTGTTTCTTTGCTCTTTGGAGTTGCTCTGAAAGGCTATTTTTCATATCATTTGAAAAAAGAGGGGCTGTGTACTCAACATACTAAGTTTTGTAAAATAGAGCAAAGCAAAGAAACAGTAAAAAACATAACAATGAAGCGAATACAATTCATTCATATTAAAAAATCACCGAAAAGCATTGGGAGCATGCATAATGCATATAGTTTTTTATGATGATTCCCAAATACATGTATAAGAAGTATATCCATCCAAGAATACTTCAGTGTTCAGTATGGTAATAAACTAATGAAGTACATGTATTCAGACTTGTTTCATGAGTTAGACTCCATAATAACCAAAGTATGTGTGTTCAGTGGACAGGAGATA
The DNA here is from genome assembly GCF_016161935.1 of Mauremys reevesii. Lineage (NCBI taxonomy): Eukaryota > Metazoa > Chordata > Testudines > Geoemydidae > Mauremys > Mauremys reevesii. The sequence continues at coordinate 85,011,987 of NC_052630.1, forward strand.
TTTTGTGACATGCATTCATGGATGTTAAAAATAGTGGCTTTTCTGACTGGTATAATGTAAGTGGATATTTTAAATCAACAACATTTCCAAAGTTTAAGGCTATAATTACATAATATAATTCATGGTTATTTGTATTTGATATATATGAAAACGTTAGAAAAGTTGCTGAATTATCGACTTGCATTTAATGTTTGAAGAGTTTGTCTCTTTGGTTGACAGAAATAAATTTATTCTGTGAATGGCAAAGTGACTAGGCATCTACAGATGTAATCTGTAAATTTTAGATTTGAGAAAAAAGTGACAGATGTTGCTGTTGCCTCATTGTAAAAGCATAGGAGTACCCAGAATCATTTCTCTCAGAGGAGTCAAATGCAGACTACTACTTTGTCTTGCCTCAGTTGAAATATGTTTATATGCTGGGGGCACCTTTCCTCTAGGCTCACAACACAATAATATAATGTGTGTTCAGATAGCCCATTTGAAAAAAAAGGATCTTGAGTTGCTTCCCCCCACCCCTTTTCCAGTGGAATGGGAGAAATACATTTAAGTACAAAATAGTGTTGTCAGATTGTGGGCAGAATTATTTTCTGTGTAATTCCAAGTATTTATTTCAAAGTAATGAATAGAGTTATTTTAATAAAATATTTTAGTGTGCTTAGAGAAGAACTCCACTCTCATATGACCAGCTGTTAATGTTCTTTTCTGCTATTAAGGCTGATTGATTCAATTTCTCTGCCTTAAATAATGTTTTTAACAAAACAACTAAGCACTGTGGTTTGCTTCCTGTTTTTCTAATATTATTGAATGTTGAGCATCTTTTTTTATTTCAAGCTTGTGCTTATTGGCTCTCCTCAGTAGCTGACAAAGAATCTTTGCCATGCTCTTGGGCAGAGGTTTTCTGTACTTTACATTCCTATTCATTGTGCACTTTAAATTTTCTTTATACTATGAATTTTCTATAAAAGTAACAAGCCACTAGTGGAAAATCTCCAGTATTTTTCCATCAAGAAGTATATGGGTGGATAAATAGACTCAAAATATTTTTAAGTAACAAATTAAGAAATATACCTCAAAGTTTCCAAGATTTATTCTTTATTTTTTGAAAACTTAAATATTAAAAAAAATTAAATTAAGGCTGAGAGTCCATGTCAGTGATTGAGGTTAAAAAAAAAAAAGTTACAGGGATAGTGTAATTATCCCAATAACAAATATTACAAATCCAAGAAGTTCAAGGTTAAACTTAAGGATCCAAACGTGTTAAGGTATGAAAGGAAGGATGTTCTACTGCCTAGGATACTAACTGGGGCCATGGAAGACCCTGGTTCAGTTCTCTAATGTGCTACAGACTTCTCGTATGTCCATAGGTAAATCACTTACTCTCTCAGTGCCTCAGTCCCCCATCTGTCAAATGGGGAATATAATACTTCCTTATTTCACAGGTGTGTTGAAAGCATAACTACATTAAATATTGTGATATGCTCAGATACTACCATGATGGGAGCTATATAAGTATCTAATAGTATGTCTACCCTAGAGTCCGAGATGTGATTGCCTCTTAGCCTAGCATGGATATGTCTACCCAGCTTTAATCTAGCTAGTGTGGCTAAAAACAGTGAAGGTACAGCATCATGGGCTTCAGCACAGGCTGTACAAGTGCTCCTGGGATCCTGGGTTTGTACTTGCCTTCCTACCCTGTGCTGAAGCTGACTCCAATGTGTCTTCAGTGCTGTTTTTGGCAATTTAGTTATATTAAAGCTAGAGTAGGTGTGCCTACACATGTTGAAAATCACACCTCCAATTGTAACAGACTTAGGCTTAGCCAAATAGATATCCAAATATCTTAACTGTATATTTCCACAGCTTTAACTCTGCCCTGTAGTAATACTCAACAATAAGCATACATTTATGATTAATGTATTTTAGTGTTTGTGATCCCAGATTAGGTGAAAATGATTTATGAAGACTCATTTGATTTCTCTCCTTCCCCCCCCCCCTCTCCCCCCACATTTGTCTGCATGGTGTCACTACAAGGCAGAGTTAAGGTTGAGTCCATTTCCTTACCTTAACTCTTTGGATTTCTACTCTGGCTATGCACTCCTGGAATAAAACATCTAGCCCAGATATTAATAACTAAGCAACTTCATGTTTTGGAGCTGAACAGATATTTTTTTTTTCCTGGAAGGATCGTAGATGTACTTTCCCAAACTACTCAAATCTCTTCCAACTTCTAAATTTTCACATTTTTTAAAAGGACAGATAGTACAAAAATATAGTTTGTAATGTAATTGATCCATACATTACAAAAATTAATGTTTGAGCGTGAATAAAGCATTGTAAACATATAGAACATTATCAAGTGGTTGTATAATTAGGAACAACTACATAAAATTCTGGCTTTTGGTACCTATATAGCAGTGGTGGGCAACCTGCGGCCAATCAGGGTAATCTGCTGGCAGGCCGCCAGACAGTTTGTTTACATTTGCACGGCTGCCCGCAGCTCCCAGTGGCTGTGGTTTGCTGTTCCCGGCCAATGGGAGCTGTGGAAAATGGCAGCTAGCACGTGCCTGCACCGCTTCCTACAGTTCCCGTTGGCCGGGAACGGCGAACCATGGCCACTGGGAGCTGTGGGCGGCCGTGCACTGATCTACAGTCATGAGCCTTACAATACTGAAGTGTAAGCTCAAAGCTGAGGAGTGGTATGTAAATGAAATCTGTCAGGCTAAGGCTTGCTTGCCTTAATACATGATGCCAGCTCTTCGGAGGAATTAAGAAAGGAAAACCTGAGTTTGGCATAGAAATTTCCAAATATTGTAAGAGAAGTTTAAAAGGACTTGCACTTTAAAATGGTTAAACAAAGCTTCCCCAGATGCTTTTTCTTTTTTATGCCTTGGGCTCAGTTGTAAGTGAACCAGCAAAGAAACATTAGGAACACTGGGCTCTCTAAGCTTTTTACTTGACAGTTTTACTCCATGAATGTTTGACTATAATTTTAGATGTGCATCTAAAATAACATTGTGTTCTTCCTCAATAGAATATGTTATACCAGCCATAGACTAATAAAAGCAAATTAATCCAAAAGAGGTTACAGTGACTTTTTAATTTCTTTAGGAGTTATTCCCAAGTTTATAATGTAAAGGTTTTCAGTAGTAGTTGCTATGCAAACCTCATGAAATTGCTGAAACAAATAATGTCCAGACTAGAAAAAGTAAGCATCTTCCATAATTAATCCTGTACAAATAAAGGATTCAAAAGAGAAAAGTTTTCACAGAATTTGTTCTTCACAATATAATAATAAATGTATTCATCTGTAAGAACTAAGTAAAAAGGGGGCAAACATCAGGGTTTTTTTTTTTTTTTTTGCAGCTTTACAAAATACAACTTGGACCAAAATTTGGCTGACTTCTTTACATTATGAATTTTAAAGAGATATTGCCAAATTAGAAATCTTGAGCCTCTCAGGGGCTGAGTACAGAGCTCATGGGGAGTGAGGGCTATAGTGGCTTTAAGTCTGAATTCCAGGCTGTTATAGCAGACAGAGTAGCCCCTCGGGTAGTTTAGACATCCCAAAGGACCTGTCTGAATTATGGCAGTCTGTCCCCATCTGCCTACAGGCACCTGTGCTGCCCAGAGTGCTTTGACTCTGCCTCTGGCATCCCCCCTGTGCCAGCATTTGTGAGGAGATGCTCAGAAGACATCCTGCAGTTGGAACCCTGCACCCACATGGAGCTCTGCAGGCACAGAGATTTGCATATGTATTGTAAACTGCAGGATCAGAGTTTTAGGGGGACTACACTGTAGCACAATATAATTCATATAGTTAAAATTAAATCTTTAAACACACTGATCAGGAAATCTATGCTTCTGTTCCATCCTTAGTTTGGGCAGGACTTTATGCAGACAGTTCACTTATCTAGACAGTGAAACGAGACTGGTGTCCTTCTAGTCTGTTTTCTCATTCTGGTTCTTGCGCACTAGCGTAATGGTACAGTATATTGTTTCCAAAAACTTGAAGGGAATGTTGAATTATTTATTTCAACAGATTTTTTTTTTACTCCTGAAAATAAATGAATATGTTTTATAAAACTGTCTTTAGGCCCAGAATACTGGTTTTGTTTAAAGCTACTTGGTACGTATTTTATACTCTCTCCTTATGGTGCCTCCAACCCTTCTTGCCTGAGATCAGTTAGGGTGCTGGACTAGCATACTCTGCGTGGCACTTCATTTTGCTGTGAAATATAGCTGGGCTGGCCAATAGTTTTTTCTTTTTTCTTTTTAAACAAATATTTATAAAATACAAACGTACCTGATTCTCTCAGGGCTGCCCAGAGGATTCAGGGGGCCTGGGGCAAAGCGGGGGAGCTGCAGCGCTTGTACTCACCCGGCAGCGGTGCAGGTCTTCGGCAGCATTTAGGCGGCGCGGGGCCCTTCAGTCGCTCCGCATCTTTGGCTGCACTGAAAGGCCCCCTGCTGCCGAAATGCTGCTGAAGACCCAGACTGCCACCAGGCCAGGCCTCGCAGGGCCCTGGAGCAAAGTGCCGCACTTGCCCCCCCTCTGGGCAGCCCTGTATTCCCCTTCTTCCATTTTGTTAAAATTATCATTTAGTGTATCCTTAGAGTAGCCAAGAGCAGAACAAACAAGATAAGTCTTGAAAAATAAAAAAAAAGTGGAAGTGCCTCTTGACGTATGAAAATCTATGTTGCGTACGATTTAGGAACATCTGTGACTTGTAATCCTGGCTGTGAAGTCTGAGTTTTCCAACTTCATTATGTAAAATGTACATGAAAAATGTAAGTGCTTTAATCAGTGATTTGTTAAAACGTGACCATGGTTGGCACTTGGTTATTTTATCAAGGCCAATGAAATTACAAAAAAATTATACCATAGCCAGTGAGTGCTATAATAAGAGATTTATTATTATATATTTATTATTTTAAAGATTAAAACTGGCAGAATTGAGTTGGGCTTCTAAAAGACTGGAGAAAGGAGAAGGTGAGTTGTCATTTAACTCATGAGTTCTGGTGCATTCTTGCAGTTTTGATAGGAGTGCTAAAGTAGAACAGGCTCTGGCTCAGGGGTGGGCAAACTTTTTGGCCCGAGGGCCACAACTGGGTGAGGAAATTGCATGCAGGGCCATGAATATAGGGCTGGGGCAGAGGGTTGGGGTGTTTGAGGGGTGCAGTGTGCAGGAAGGGGCTCAGGACAAGGTTTTGGGGCAGAGGAGTGGTGCGGGCTGTATGAGGGGACTCGGAAGGGGGTTGGGGAGCAGGAGGGGGTGCGGAGTGCGGGGGGGGGCTCAGGGCAGGGGCTTGGGGTGCAGGGTACAGCAGGGAGTTGGGTGTGCAGGAGGGGTGTGGCAGGGAGCTCAGGGCAGGGGGTTGGGGTGCAGCAGGGGTGCGGGGGGCAGGGAGTTGGGGTGGGGGGGCAGGAGGGCTTCAGGGTACGAGCTCCGGCCTGGCGCTGCTTACATGGAGTGGCTCTGGGGTGGCAGTGGCACACACCGGGGCCAGGGCAGGCTCCCTGCCTGTCTGCCCTGGCCCTGCACTGCTCCCGGAAGCGGCCAGCACCATGTCCCTGCAGCCCCTGGGGGAGGCGGAGGGGTAGTGTATACCTCCCTTGAAGCTCCCATTGGCCACAGATCCCTGTTCCCGGCCCATGGGAGCTGCTGGGGGGGAGGTGCCTGTAGGTGTAGCGCATGGAGCTATCTGCCCCCGCCCCCCAGTGGCCACAGGGATGTGGTGCTGGCCGCTTCTGGGAGCAGCATGGGGCCTGTGTTGCCACGGGGGTGGCAATCCCGTGGGCCAGATCTGGCCTGCGGGCTGTAGTTTGCCCACCCCTGTTCTAGTTGCTGGTGTTTTGACAACTGTACCAACTAAAGCTGTCATTGACATGGTAGCTAAAACCCTAGTACCTTGTGTATACTTCAGCTTCCACCGTTGCCAACACTGTGGAAATTTGTTCAGGAAAAAACCTAGCCTAGGTGAGGCTATAGAAAGTAAGGCAGAAGATGGAGATGTTCTGAAACAAAAAAAGAAGAAAAACATTAATATTCCACAGTGTGAGTATATAGAAATGCCAAGTAGTAAGGAAAACAAAATACAAGTTATTAAGAAACTGTCTATGCTGAAAGTCTTCCCTTGCTGTCTCTTAGTTGTCTGGCACGGTTATGGGCCTTGGTGTTCTAACTTATCTTTTGTTTGTTTTGTCACTGTGACAATACAAGTAGATACGGCTTTTGGAAATATGTCAGAGTAAACTGAACAAATAGAGCAAAATTATTAGGCCATTCATAAATGAGGAGACGGGTATGAAATGAATAACTCAAAGTAGTTGAGATAATTAACTTTTTTTCAAAATCTGTATGACAAAAATAAATAAATTTGGATAATTGGGAAACGAAGAGTTTTTGCAAAAATAGTTAATTACGACTAATTTAAGAACAGGTAAGGGAACACATGGAGAATCTGAGTATATGTACAAATCAACAAATACAGCTAATATCTAGTGTGCTAAGTGGACGGAGGGTAGGCGGGCAGTGTTGCAACAGATATCTTCTCAGTAAGGGTCATTGTAATATGATAGAATGCTTACATATAGCATAATGTCTAGGAACTTAGAGAATTTTGTTTAGAAAGTGCTTGATGAGAGAGGATAGTGTATATACGGAGGAAGGAAATGAATGATGACTGTGTCAGTGTCTTGGTGCTCCTTCTTTCTATGCTTGAGCAAACAGTGTTTGATAGTGGTTAGAGAGAGAGAGAGAAAGAGAACCCCACTATTAAAAGATCATGCAGAGAGTAGGGTTTAGTGAGGATGAGGTCCAGTGAGTGGAAGAGTTCATCTAAACTAAAAGTTTAAATAAGGTGAGGGGGAGGAGGCTGATGGTTAAAGGGTCAACATAGAAGATGAAATTGGTGGCGGTAAGGGTGAGAGAATGTACTGAAAAAGAGAGAGAGCCAGGAATCAAAATCAGGCAGGAGGATGAGGAAGTGTTAGGTTGGTGCTAGATGACAGCTATATAGAGAGAGTCTGGGAGTGTAGTTTGAAGGAGTGGTAAGAGAGAGTTAATTTTGGAAGATTTAAACACTGGGCACAAAACAGTAGTAAGGGGCAAATGAAGTCCAATGTCATTTTATGAATGTCCAAGAAATACTCTCATGATAAAGTGATTGCAATAAAAATGCTCAGTAGTGGTCAGATTTGTAAGTTTACTATGACGGGTATTGTTTAAAATTAAAAAAAAATTAAAAAAAATTTTTTTTGTCCTATTGATGGTTTTAATTTTATGTTCTGAGATGAGGGAATGAACTTGCATAATGACTCCGTTACTGAATCTGTCCTGATGTGGATGAGGAGTTCTAAAAATTATTTGTTACCTGTGCAATACTACTTTGTTTTAAGCCCCATGAGTATTGACAGCTTATATACTTCATATTGGCATGCTGAATGTCTTTGTTAATATTTGTCAAAGTTGCTACTTTGAGACTTTTTTAAAGCGATCATTTTTAAAATGCAATTTGCAAAAATAGTAAATTATATATACATCAGTTTTTCCACAAGCAAGCATATTTTTCCTACTAGCAAAAAGATTGTTCACATTCGAAACAAAACAGAAAACAATCATTTCCATTTTGTTTTCTATAAAAGTATCTTTGAAAAAGACCTATCTGTGAAACCGCATTAGAAGCAATCCTGTCACTCCCACTTCGATGTGATTCTTTATGGTCCTTTGAGTGCTGTTGGACTTAAAAGTTATTGGCAGAATTGTCTTGATGGCTGTCATCAGTGTGTAAATTCTGCTGTTTTGTGTGACAGCATAGTAATAAATTTGTCAGGATATTAAATAATTCCATTTAGGGAATGTGAGTGGAGGCCTACCTTATGTCATCATTCATGATTTGAAAATAAATAGTCTTGTTTGAAAATTTTAAATTAAAGCGTTGCTCAGAAGCTACAACAACTCTGTAGAATGCTAATGAAATGCCATCCTACAGGACGTATTGATTATTAGTGCTATCTAGCACCTACACAGTATTGGTTATGTATTTAGAGTTTTACTGCAGGCTTTCTTACTTCTAACTCCTTACTTGACTATGTATGGACTAGGAGCTGTATACCACAGTTCAGACTTCCTAACCTTAGCCAGTATTTTTTGGGGAAAGAGGAACAGTTGAGTTCTTGTTACTCTAAAGTGCCAAGATTTACATGTGACCTAAATGTATTTGAAGGATTGAAAAGCTTAATATGATGACTTTAACTACTGGAAATGATACAAAAATATTGTCAAAGGAAAACAATGGAGCAACAAAATCTGCTAAAACATTAGTAATTAATAGAGATGGAGAAATTTTGATTTTTCAGCAAAAAAATAGAAAACTGAAATACTTCAATTCTGAAATGCCATCATGATGATTATTGGAGTAGTAATTTGCCCATTCTCCTCTATAGGCTCCCTTGTTGGACTGCATCTCTGATGATGCACTACACTCTCATCTCCTGAGGAGAGTGCATAATGGCAGTCACATGTCTGAGGTGTGAATCATGGGAGATTAAATCCTTCTGGGGAGATTCAGTAGAATTAAAGGTGCCCTTTCTGAAGAATATGGGTTTTGTAAACTATTGGGAAAAAGAGTGCCTTGACTCTGAGACAACATCAGCTATACCGCCGAGCTATCTTCTACTCATTGGAGACAGTCCATTTGTTGAAGGAGTATATCACCAAGACCATCTCACAAGCTAAGAAAATAAGTTTCCTCATTGCCCTAGTGTGCAAGAAATTGTATAACTCCTGGACATTCTGTTCTCCTGATAGATCAGGTTGCCTAGGCATGCTGTCACTCCTGACCCCTTTCACTAGGCAACATAAGGGCCAGAGAACAATATCCTAAAAGTCAAGATTGACCTGGAAGAGAGAGTGCAATCACACTTGCTCTGGTAGGAGCCTCATCAGGCAGAGAATGCACTATGTTGTAATCATCATAAATGCCATCAGAAAGGGTGGGGCAAGGGTGACTTTTCACTGAATTCAAGGGACGAGCTGGACAGTCATTTTTGAATCGGTAAGCTCAAGCTAGTGGCACAATAATCTGCCATGTATATAATTAAAATATCAAGTTATTTGCTTAGGGGAAATTTCAGCTGGAACGTTGGCAGGCAGACAATTTCAAGGGAGTGGGGAGTGCAAAAATCCATCCAATGGGAGGATACATTTGCCTGTATGAAGGGGGGACAAAAGAATAACTTATCACTGGGAATTTGGTTGGTGGTGGAATTTAAGTTCTAATTTAAGAAAAATAAGGGCTTGTCTACACTGGCAATATTAAAGTGCTGCCGCGGCATGCTTTAACATTGTAATTATAAAACACCTAGACATATTTTCTTCATAATGCAAAATTAGCCTGTGGAAGTTATTTCCAAAAGGTATTATCGAGGCATGAGCTTTGTAGGATTAAAAAATATTGGACACTTGTATGAGTAATATTTACAGTTACACTTGCTAGGCACAAGGGTTGATTTTACGAATTTCCAGGAATTAGAAAGAAACTTCTATAGGTATGCTATTGCATATTTGTCTAAATGAGTGTGTGGGGTTATTATTGCTTTTCATTATTGTTATAAACACTTTTCTTTTAAATAAATTTATTGGTCACTTTTTGACACATCATCTTGAAAATGATGGACCATTCATCTAATTTGGTTGGATAATTCCTGTATCACAACAGATATTAACAAATTAGAATATTGTTTGTAATAGTATAAGCATGGCACTAAATACAGTTTTGCAAAGAGTAAAGACATACATTTACTTCACTTTTCTAGTATCAGAGGGGTAGCCGTGTTAGTCTGGATCTGTAAAAGCAACAAAGAATCCTGTGGCACCTTATAGACTAACAGACGTTCTGCAGCATGAGCTTTCGTGGGTGAATACCCACTTCTTCAGATGCACTTCTTGCATCTGAAGAAGTGGGTATTCACCCACGAAAGCTCATGCTGCAGAACGTCTGTTAGTCTATAAGGTGCCACAGGATTCTTTGTTGCTTTCACTTTTCTAGTACAAGATGCTCTTCTCGAGGGTCAGGGAATTGAAATGTAGGTTTGGTGTATGAAAAGCCAGTGTGTTAATTCTAGTCGGTCCAATTCAAATACATGGTCCTGAACATTAAAAGAATTAGGGCTTAAAGATATGCAATAGTGCAGGGGCAGGCAAACTTTTTGGCGTGAGGGCCGCATCGGGTTTAGTAAATTGTATGGAGGGATGGTTAGGGGAGGGCGTTTTGGCCTGGCCCCCACCTCCTATCTTCCCCCCCGCCCCAGACTCCTGCCCCATCCAGCCACCCCTTCTCCCTGTCCCCTGACCGCCCCCGGATCCCCGCCACCCCATCCAACCCCCTCTCCTTCCTGACTGCCCCCCTGAAACCCCTGCCTCCATTCAGCCCCCTGTTACCGCCCGACCCCTGTCCACACCCCCCGCCCCCTGACCACCACCTTGAACTCCCCTGCCCTCTAGCCAACCCACCCTGCTCCGTGCCCCCTTACCGCGCTGTCTGGAGCACTGGTGGCTGGCGGTGTTACAGCCGTGCTGCCCGCTGGAGCCGGGCCATGCTGCCGCCACCACCACACAGCACAGAGCACTGGGTCAGGCTGGGCTCTGCAGCTGCACTGCCCCAGGAGCTCACAGCCCCGCCGCCTAGAGCATTGTTCTGGCAGTGAGCTGCAGAGAAGGGGGAACAGCGGGAGAGGGGCTGGGGGCTAGCCTTCTGGGCCAGGAGCTCGGGGGCTGGGCAGGACGGTCCTGCGGGCTGTAGTTTGCCCACCCCTGCATTAGTGCATATAGGTTTTCTGGCCTTCAGCCACTATTCTGAAGATAAATCACTGCTGTCAGCCTGGTAACTGATTATGAAGTAGCTATCAGTGTGTCTTTCTAACAGTGATTCCCATGCTGCCACCTTCTTCCACAATCACGTATTCTCTCTCTCTCTGCACACACACACATATATATATAAAACTGGCTTATCCCAGGGCATTTGAGAGTGAAGGAAGGCACCATCACCTTACTTTTCAGCCACTAATTAATATCAGGGTTGATAAGTACTTGATAACTTTTGACCATTCCAATCCACTCAATGTAACCAAGGAATTAATAAATCTGATAATATTTCTTAAATGACTTTTGAAGTTTGATATCTTCCTTATACTATAATGATAAAATTATTAGGAAATAACAATGTTTCTTGGTGGTTTTACTGATTTAAAATAATATTCTAGCTATGTTTAAGAGTTTATTTTTCATCCTCTATTTTTTGTTAATGAATACATATTGACTTATGGTTGCTGTAATGAAGTTACTGTAATTTTTTAAATTAAGCTTTAATAACTGTATAATTTAAATATTTGAAACACATTATTTCTATAATTGTGCACGAGTGATGCTGGGTAAGAGCAATGCTGTTTAGCAGATGGGTTAGCTGTTTAGCAGATGGGTTATGTTTCACACTGACAATATGTCGTAGTTTAGAGGGCAGACATAAAGCTGTGATGATATGATAAAATGGGTGGGGAGGAGGAGGAGAATATATAGTATGATAGTAAATAGGAGTAAAGGTCTGATTTGTGAGGCAGGACATGAAAACCACTGGAATAAACAAATGATTTTCAAACTTTTTTTCTGGGGACCCAGCTGAAGAAAATTGTTGATGCCTGCGACCCAACAGAGCTGGGGATGGGGGGTTTGGGAGGGGCTCAGGGCTGGGGCAGAGGGTTGGGGTGCAGGGGTGAGGGCTGCAGGTTGGGGCCAGGAATGAGGGGTTCAGGGTGTGGGAGGGGCTCAGGGCACTGGGCTGAGGGTGCAGGCTCTGGGATGGAGCCGGGGATGAGGGGTTTGGGGAGGTCAGGGAATTGGGGCATGGACTTACCTCCAACAGCTCCCAGTCAGCGGCGCAGTCAGGGTGCAAAGGCAGGCTTCCTGCCTGTCCTGGCACTGTGGGCCACGCTGTGACCCAGAAGCGGCCAGCAGCAGGTCCAGCTCCTAGGCGGAGATGCACAAGTGGATCTATGTGGCTCTCTTCCGCAGGCAACGTTGTCGCCCCCACCCCCCCTCCCCCGCTCCCGGCCAATGGGGGTGCAGAGTCAGTGCTTGGGGTGGGGACAGAGTGCGGAGCCCTGTGGCTCCCCTGTGTAGAAGCTGGACCCGCTGCTGGCTGCTTCCAGGGCGCAGTGCGGTGTCGGAACAGGTAGGCATTAGCCTGCCTTAGCTGGGCAACACTGCCGACGGGACATTTAACGTCCCGGTCGGCGGTGCTGACCAGAGCCGCTAGGGTAACGGGGTGCTGAGCCAGGCGACCCATTGCCTTACATGACCCGAACTTTGAAAAACACTGGTTTAGTATGCATCTGGTTATCTTGACAGATTATTATGTATTAATGTATCAAACAACTCTTATTTTTATGTGCATAAAAAGTTAGTTTTAACTGAAATAAATGTTTTAGGTTAAAGTGACCTTTTTAATCTTCCTGCTGAATTCACTGTATTGGGAGTCTTTTTATTGACTTCAATGGATATTGGATACGGTCCTGTGAGCCTTATCCTGAGTGTTGCAACTGACTTTAATTGGAGAAGGGTGGTCCTAATATTCAGATGTGACTTTCTTTGTGCCACCATCAACATAGGGACTAAATATCTAAAACTGAGAACTAGTCCTCTGAATTTCTTCATTTCCTAAAGCTTAATATATCACTTACTGAATTTAAAATTTTCCTGATGTTGGAAGTTACCAAGATCCATAATTGCTAAAGAACATGTGGGTTTCTATGTCAAAGGTCATGTATTAATGATGTATTGAGATTTAGAGCAGCATTAGAATTTATTATGGAATTATAGGCTTTACCAATATTCAGCTGTAGAAAAAATATTATGAATGCAAAGAAAAGAGAACAAAATTTATTTCAAATCTTTAGTCTTCCAGGCAGATATTTAGAAGTTTTTAGAAGTTTTATAAATATTTGAATCAGAATGGAAAGTGTTGGACAACCTTAATATTGGTGTTTCTAGTATTCTATTTAGAATCTAATTCAGTAGGGTTGGGAGAGAGAAAATTATATTTGCGGACTTTTAGTACAAGAGAAAATAGAAAGATTTGTTTGGCGCTTATCTGAAAATGTCCTTTCTATGAGCAAAAAAGTTCCACAGAACTGGCCCATCCTTGACAGATTGTTTTCTATTAAAAGCAGGGACCCATTCTGACTTTTGATTCCATTAACAAATGTTGATGTTTCTGTTAAGTTGTGCAGTACATAATTGTAATATCTGTCTTTCTTGAAAGGAGTTCTGTATTGGTTCATTGACCAGGCATTTAACTTTGACAATGAAGGGATTATCTTAAACTGGGTAGGTCTTCAGGGACTGAGCCACAACCTTTCTTGCTAGTGACTGGGAGGTCTGGTTCTGCTTCCAGAACTTCAAATGGGCTGAAGATCCCCTGTAATTTAGAAATAATTTTAAAAATTGAAAAAATACTATGTGATCATGTAACTGAAGACAATGCGTATTCACAAGGGGCTTAATTAAGGATGCACAGGCAACCTGAATACTGGTGCTTCCTAACTTTTGAGTGTCTTAGTTTACAACCTTGATGTTCTTTTAACATGTTTTTGGGGGGAGTAGGGGAGGTGTGTGTGTGTAGTGTAACTTGGCTCTGTCCCAGTCCTGTCTTTTCTCTACCCCATGGCTCCTCATCCCAGCCCCAATCACCTGACCCAGCCAGCATCAGCTTCACCCATTGCCCCAACTTCTTGTCCACCCAGTCCCAGTTCTCCCTTTCTTCCCTCATCCAGTATGTCTCTCCCTTGCCCCCTGGACTCCAGTCTTTTCCCCAACCCCCATGGGCACCTAGTGCCAGTTTCCTCCATTGCTGTTTCCTTGTCCCAGTCTCTCTGGACAGCCACTCTCAGTTCTCCCTCTTGTTGTCAGATCTGGGTCTCCACTCCCTCCAACGCTTGTCCTTCCCACTGGCTCCCAATCTCCTTGTAAACACAGTCCCAGTCTTCTCTGCTTCTGTAGCTCTTCATTGAGGTTTAGTGGTCTGTCCCTCCTATCCTAATTCCCCCTCCTGCCCCCACCACTGGTTCCCAGTCTCCTTGCCCAATCTTTCCCCTGCCTGAGCCCCTAGTCCCCTTCCCAATAAATCCCAGTTCTCCCTCCCTCAATTGCCAGTCACAGTTTTCCCCCTCCAGTCAGTCTCACCAGGTTCCTTGCCCCAATCTCCTCCTTCTCACCCCCATTCCAGCTCCTGTCTCTATAGCATTCAAGTCAAGGAGCTTCCTCCTTGTTGCTTGTGTGCTGGCAGGAGGATCGTTGAGGACACAGGAGAGACAGGATCCCTGCTCTCAGTTCTGGTGAAACTTTCCAAAAATTTTCTACCTGAGGCAGATACCTGGCAGGGAAAGTTTCAGCCCAAATGGGTAAAGTTTGGCAAAATTATAAGCAATATAAAACAAAGTCTTAGGGCTTGTCTACATGGGGAAATTTACTGGAATAGGTATACCTGTATAATTATACTGGCATAGCTATGTCTGTATAACTCATTATGTGGACACTTCTGCTATAACGGTGCATTTTTCTGTTTAGCTTATCCTGCTTTGAACATGGTATAAGATCAATCAGAAAATGGCACTCCTATTCCTGAATAAAAGTACCACTCATGGAGTTGTACTGGCATAGCTATGCCAGATAATTACACTGGTATAGCTCTGCCAGTAAATTTCCCCATGTAGAAATCCATAATTGAATGTGTCAGGCAACCTGAATAATAGATGGTGCAACCAACTTCACTGATGACCTGCTACTGATTGAAAATACGGAGGGGTTGGAGTCTGGAAGAGGGTATATAAGAGAGGTCTGAAGTAGACCTAAAAGGAGGAGAGAGTCTTGGGAGTTATGGAATGGGATTCAGGGAAGGGAGTGGAGAGGCAGTGTCATTTACAGATGTTAAACATAAATGCTTAATATTTTAAAATAAACTTGGTAAAGTCTGCAAGAGGTAAACCTAATATTGTATCTAATCCTTGTATCTAGCAGTGTAGGACTTCCTTCATCCAGACTTTATATACCAACCAAATTTACACTTTTGGTGTTTGTTTATAAATAATTCAAGTTGGGTAACTCAAAAACAAAACAAAGCTTTCTTCAGAGTTATGCGTTAAATGTGTTTTCATGAATACAAATAATAAATTATTAGACTGTAATAAAATTCTGTTCCCTCACACCATACACCACTCAATCTCAAGTTTGCACTTCCACTCCTTGGCGTTCGTAGCCTACCCCTGCTCCCGCAAGCATTAGGGCTGTTAGACTGGGCAAAGATCTCCATGTATTCTCATCATTCCAGAAACCCCTTCCCCAGAACTCTCCCACCTACTTGTGCAGCAGTCTTCAGGGTAGCTGTAGGGCTGCTGCACCACTGCTATGTCAGCCTGGTGCATTATCTCTGCAGGCGTGCTGGTCTTGGGGTCCAATCTCTGTTTCCTTTGGCTGGAACAGAATCTCTCTCCCCTCCTGCCTCACTTCAGGTGCCTGGGGTGCTCTCAGTTCCATTAGCATACTATATATTTCTCCCCTATTTGACTCTCTGTACTGGGGACTGTTTCTGTTCATTCACAGGGCCACATATTTCTCAGGATAATCACCTACTTCCCCAAGGTCCCAGTTTTCAAAAGGGCACACCTTTATTACGTGTCCCACAATTTCAGGGGCCAGCCATGTGCCCACATTCTCCACCACATGTAGGGATGTGGGCCTGTTTCTATTAATGCCAGGCCCAATGTTTGTTCAAACGATAAAACAGTTCAACATAAGTTGCATATATAAAACCCAGTCTCTGCCCCAATTTAGGGTTTTCTGCAGGGGCCCCTGTATCTCTCCTCACTGCTCCACTGCCTGCCACAGGAGCCCTTCCTGCCTCCCACAGCTGCATTTGAACTCTCAGCTCTTTATAGATAACACCTGGCCCTTTCCCAGCTGGATCTAATCATTGAACAAGACTGACTGGGGATGGGGCTTAAAGGAACTGACAGTCCTGTTACAGTGCTGTCTAATAAGTAATAATGTGGCATTGTACTAGAAACCTGAGTTAATCTTACTTACAAAATTCTTACTATGTTAAAAAATGACTGGTCTGTTGAGCTACTAAGAAATATGTCAATATTTGAGGGGCCTTGTACTTTAACAGAGAAATTTGTCACACAGCTCCAAAATATTTTACCCATATCATTATAAAACAAATTCACTTAACATTGAAAAAATAATTATGAATGTGTAGTCATAAGTGGTTTGTATTCTAATAAAAAAAGTTCTTTATTTTAGCCCATCTTTTGTTTCATGATATTTCAGTCTGATCCACATCACATTCTTGGTAATAGACTGAAAATCAAATGGAAAAACTAGGTATGTTTAAGGGAAAATATACTTTGTTTTAATAAGTATATTTAAAAATTATGAGTGTTATAAATAAATTGCTACAGAAATAAATATTTGTACATTTTGCTTTATTGAATTTGCTGTTTAGTGAAAAAAAATCCTTTTTCATAAGCCCTAGTACAAAAATAGATTTTCAATCCTGAGCCAATTTAATGAATATAAAAAAGATGGTTTCCCTTCCCTAAGAGCATTTTTCCATTAATTTCAACTTTCTTCCTTCCCCTGTTGCATACTTTATTTTCATAACTTTCATTTTTTCTCTTTGGTGGGTTTTATTGCAAAGCGTGCTTTGCTCTCAGAGCTGTTAAATCAAGTGTGAAACAAAACTATTGTGAACAAATGTTGGACGCGATAATATCAAGATACAGCTGTTGAGTTGCAAATAATAATGTGTGATTGTGTTTTATCCATAAAATAACTGCTTGTAAGAAACTCTCTCAGAAATCTTTTGACTTTCTGATTTAGTTTTATGAAAGAGTTTTGCAAAGTTCTTAGTGCTTCTGTTACCAAACTGAAGTAGTGAGAATTGTAGTAATTGCCTCCTGATACGTTGTTGTTCTATACCTGTAAGGGACTAGGACACCAACAGTCTGGTCTAGGGTCACAGCTGGGCTGGGGTCACCAAGACAAGGACAGTCATGAGGTGGTAGTCAGCATGCTGGGATCAATCAAAGTAATTGCTAGAGTCGGGATCAATAGACAAGAGCCAAGGTCGGAGTTAGGTAAGGATCAGAAACCAGAGATCAGAGGTACTTACCAGCCTATAGTCAGGAGGCAAGAGCCAGAGTCAGGCTGGAGTTGGAGGCCAGAAATCAGAGAGAGTTACCAGGCTGGAAGCAGGCTGGGGTCAAAGACTTGAGATCAATAAGCAGGATGAGGTCTAGAGTCACAGCAAACCAGCAGTCTGCATATTTGCTCAGACAACTTCCTGGGCAACCCACCAGGGTTAAATAGTGAGCATGCGCCAACTGGAAAGCCACAGGATGCTGTCACTCCAGACCCTTTGGGCGGTACTTTCTAGGCACCTAATCGCCACAGTTCTCCTTGTTTGTGGTTCTGTGTGCCTCCCTATGACATTGTGGGAAGGCAGTTGTCCCAGGCTCCACAGATCCAGATTTTAGTCCTGTGGATCCTTACAAAACCTTCTTTTATGTATCAGAAATTAGCAAAATATGTTTGGGGCTTTTGCTGAGCAGATATTCTGCATATTGATTTGGAAATAATTGAAAACCAGTTAACTTGAACTAGGTACAAGATACACTACTCTAATAAGTAATCCTGTACCTGTGTAAAATGCGAGTAAAGGCACAGCAGATTATCGTACTATATATTTTTCGTGTTTCAACATTTGGTGTAATGTTGACAAATCTGCCTGATAGCCTTTAATAATCCACAGTAACGGTTTAATACTATTGTTAAGGATTGCTGTACTGTTACCTGCTTGTCATGCCTATGAAACAACCATTATTTTTCTAAGCAATGCATTTAAATAACTCTATATCCTATTAACAGTAGTTTACTAAAGACAAAAACAAAGAAACATCAACAAAACACAGAAACAACAGAAAAAAAATACCTTGTTTTGAGATTGGACCTTCATCTGGTTATCTCACTGGTATATTTTGCCCTGGGCCCTGTGTACAGAGCACTTTAACAGAATGGCTGCATGATGTTTGTTTGTTCCAAGATGCCATATAAATCTCTCTCTGTGCCTCATATATCCACCTAGATTGTCTTTTCCTTTCAGCCTATAGTTAACCCACCAGACATTTAAGGCATTTTGCAGGAAAGAGGATTGTAGAGGATTAGGGGAGTGAGTAATGTGAGAGTTAGAAAGGGCCTCAGAGAGCAAAGAGAAAGATGTAGAAGAAGTCACTTCCGTGTAGGGTACCAGGCATCAGGTTTTTGTCCGGAATGCTCGGTCGAAAAGGGACCCCAGTGGCTCCAGTCAGCACTGCTGACTGGGCTGCTAAAAGTCGAGTTGGCAGCATAGCGAGGCTAAGGCAGGCTTCCTGCCTGCCCTGGTTCTGTTCAGATCCTGGAAGCATGTCCGACTCCTAGGCGCAGGGGTGCCCACGGGGGCTCTCTGTGCTGCTCTGACCTTGAGTGCCAGCTTGGCAGCTCCCATTGGCCGGGAACCATGGCCAGTGGGAGCTACGGGGGTGGCATCTGCGGGCGCAAGCAGCATGCAGAGCTGCCTGGCTGCGCCTCCACCTAGGAGTCAGAATCACATGCCAGCTGCTTCCCGGAGCTGCCTGAGGTATGTGCTGCCTGGAGCCCGCACCCCAAACCCCTTCCTGCACGTCAACCCTCTGCCCCCAGTCAGAACTCCCTCTCGCACCCTAGCTCTCTCCCAGAGCCCACACCCACACCCCCTTCCTCACCCTGAACCCCTCATTTCTGGCTTATTCTGGAGGCTGAACCCCCAGCCGGAGCCCTCATCCCCTCCTGCACCCCTACCCCAGCTTGGAGAAAGTGAGTGAGGGTGGGGGAGAGCAAGTGATGGAGGAAGGGCGGATGGAGTGAGTGGGGGCAGGGCTTCGGAAAAGAGCGGGGCCTCGGGGCAGTGGGTGGGGCAAGGGTGTTCGGTTTTGTGCAATTAGAAAGTTGGCAACCCTACTCCCATCCTGGTGCTTCTTCGAAATTAGGATCTCTGCATGGCATCCACCTTCTACTATTGTGGCTTGCGCTGGCATTTTGCTCTAATCTTATGTGGCTTATGTTCTGAATGGAAACTCCTCCTGTTCCCCTAAAAACATCGCTTTAGCCCTTTTTGTCACCTGCCACCTACTTTCCCCAGTTTAGGATCTGCACAGTTATCATGCGGCTTTGTTATCAATTAACATTTCTACACAATTCTGTGATTCTTAGATGGTTATATTAAGGAACCTTACTGAATGATTTATATCTAATTTGGCTAATCCATATACAGACTTTTTTTTAATCTTGTGAAATAACTATGATATTTTATGTAACATCACTACGCTTTTTTTCTTTTCCTTCACTAATGCATTTTCACTAGAGAAAGATGTGGTAAGTCTGATTCTGCTCTCATTTATGCTAACTTTATACTGGTGCAACTATTGTCTTCAGGAGAGTTATTCCTGACTCTCACCACAGTTTGAGATCACAATCAGGCTCAGAATAAACAAGATGATTTCCAAAATACCCATGACATTTTGTTTTTGCATATAACCCAAATAATGCTTCTGGGGTAAAAATTTGGAAAAACCTGCCAAATTTCAGGCTTGCATAGCAAATTGAGTTGAATTTGGCACATCTGAAAGCATTTCCATGCCCCTCAGTTTTTTCCTGAACTTCAGAAAAGAGCACAGAGATTAATAACCCCTACTCTTTAGTAAGTGACTGCAGTCTTACTGGAAATATGCATTCTGAAATGTAGTGGGATTCTTTGGATTCTCCTTTTTATGTCATTATCTGGTATGCTTTTCCAAATAATAGTTATTGGATTGTAGTGTTGGTGCCTGAACTCTCAGGGCAAATGAAAACGTGTTGCATTTGAATGAGTAGATTTATTTCTGTCTTTGTGCACAAAAATAATTCCTTTTCCCTGAAAACAAGTTAGCATGTGGTGTTTTGATTTTGGGGAAAAAAACAGGTTGGGGACCCACTTGTGGACTCTTGTACCCTTCCCACACACACACACTCTCTGACAAGGAGTAGGGAAGCCAAGGGAATTTGAGCCTCAGGGATATTGAAGTCTTGAGCTCTTCTTATCCGCCTAAAGAGAGGTATGGCACAGGACTGGGTGCCTGAATTAGGGGTTATTGTGGGCTTTGCTCTGATGAAAAGCACAACCTAACTCAAATGTTACGTTAGTTAATGTTTGTAAAGTACTTTGAAGAGTAAAAGTGCTGTAGGTAATACTAAATGCATTTAATTTATTTTCTTTAATAATTCAAGGGTGAGAAGGTAAAAGTGAAAGAGAACAAGTGTACTACAATGTATATATTTGCACTTGTCCTCTCCTATGTTGAATCTTACTTTGGTTTCTCCTCTTCTGTATCCAATACTATTTTGTGAGGAAAAACTGGTACTGTTATAGGTGCTGTATGTCTACTTATGAGCTACTTCCTGGCCATGGTATTGGGAATAGTTTAATCCTGATTTTGCAGTCCTGCGGCTGGATTTGTTTCCAAGCACTATTTATTACTGTTTATGCTCTCTCCACTCTGTATTGTATGAGCTTTGTAAGTAATGCATCCTTATTCAAATATTTTAGTGACATCATTGCCCTTTTTCTTGGTAGTATCATAGAATATAAGGGTTGGAAGGGACCTCAGGAGGTCATCTAGTCAAAGCAGGACCAATCCGCAGACAGATTTTTACCCCAGTTCCCTAAATGGCCCCCTGAAGGATTGAACTCACAACTGGGGGTTTAGCAGGCCAGTGCTCAAACCACTGAGCTATCAAATGTGACAACATAAGCTATTCAAATAAGGGGTCGGAATGGACCATGGACATCCGCAGTGATGACTGGTAGGAGCAGAGCACAGCATGGAAATCTGATAGACCATGAACCAGAAGTTTACATTTTCTCCACTTTTGCAGTAGTTGGAAAGTGTTAAATTTTGTCCCTCCTCCGCCCTCAGAAAAAGACTTCCAGCATTGCTGTTTAAGATTTTATTCTTGTTTATTTCTTTAAAAAGTCATACAGTGATAAATAAGTGATGCTTTTTGTGAGGCAGATACTAAAAATGAGGGATATCTGTTGAATCTAGCAAGAAATATTTGGAAGGGTATATGCAAAACTGGAAATTGGTTTATTTGATTTTTGCTTGCCAACTTGAAATGCCACTTTCTGGTCCTTATGAATAATATGCTAAGTAAAACAACCAAAATAAAATTGACTGTCTAAATGACCTTATTCTAGGAAGACTTCAAGCACCGTCATCAATATTTATTTCCCATTTCAGTTGTTGCTATTTCTTCAACCTACTTCCCAGTAACTGTTACAGTTCAAATTTGTGAAAATTTATCCCAAAATGTAATCGTATTAT
Source organism: Mauremys reevesii (assembly GCF_016161935.1). NCBI lineage: Eukaryota > Metazoa > Chordata > Testudines > Geoemydidae > Mauremys > Mauremys reevesii. Next base: position 85,033,477 of record NC_052630.1, read on the forward strand.
GGGGGCAGCTGGTAGTGACCCCTATATTTAGCTTACCTGATATTTCCCATTATAAAGGATTATTGCAACTTTTTCTTTGAGAATCTCTGACGCCTCCATTGTTTGCAGCAAGGAGAACTCCCTCAGGCTAGTGAAGTGCTGTTTTTTTTGTTACATGAAATTCTGTTAAGCTTTTGCTGAGATATAAAGTACTAAAAATTGCCATTACTATCACTTGCAGTCTTCAAGAAAATGTGGGCAGCCTGCCAAAATAACAACTAAGCACTGTGCTTGCACTTTTTGAGGCTGGCTGATTCTGTCACCAATGCAGCAGCATCATACTCTGTATGGGGAGTTGCTAGAGCAGCTGTGGGGCGATGAGTTGTGGTTTTTGTTTTTGTTTTTTTTTGCACAGGACAGCCAATCCTGGCACATGGCGCCTAGTGGTTCATGCCCCCTTGGGTGCACTGCATGGGACAAGAACAACCTTCCCACTTCTGGTCACCTCCTAGTGAGCCTGGCATCTAGCCCCAGTGTTCCCTCTTTCTCTCCCTCCTCACATCTTCTCTCTTCCATTCTGGGGATCTGGAACTGCTCCATTTAGAAAAGGGAGGGGAGGGAAGAACTAGGCCAGGCTCCTCTCACTCAGTCTGTTTCTTAGGCACCAGAGGTGAAAGTAATATTAATTTCTTACTAGTTCGAGGGTCGGGCCTCGGGCAGAAGGGGCAAGGTTTGGGTTTAGCCTTCCCCAGCCAGCCCATCCACACTAGCTGGGCCCTGCTACCTGGGGCTCCGGTGGCAATTTAAAAGGGCCCGGGGCTCTGGCCGCTGCCACAGTGCTTTAACATTGCTGCCCCTTTGCCTCTCCCATCTGCAGCCCTGCCAGTAGGGTCCCTTGCAGTCAGGGCTGCAAACAGTAGGGTCCCTACTGGCAGGGCTGCAAACAGGACAGCGACGTTAAAGCGCAGCCGCGGCAGCACTTTAACATGGGCTGTGTACGGGCCAGTACCGGCTGCTTACCAGTATGCTGTATCGGCCCGTACTAGCCCACTTTCACCCCTGTTGGGCATCCTCTTCCCCTCATCACCCAAACCAGCCCTCCAGACCCAGCATGTGGCCCCAGTGGCTCAGTTACACACGCTCACTCACTCTGTTTCTCTGTCTCTTTTGGGGCTATAGGAGCTCAGTGCTCTGTTCCCCTCTGGAATACCAGCCGCTGCCAGCTAATTTAGTTAGTCCTGTATCTTAAAGTGATAGTCTACTCTACTCTATGCTGTGCTGAATTCCAACCCTTCAGGCTTCCAACCCTGATGATAGAACTTACTGGATGGTGTTGTAGTTGCACATAATTCAATTTGTTTTTACCTTTTTTCTTTAAAAAAACCCGAATCCTTAAAAATTATACAAAACCCCCAGTTGAAAGAATATTTGGGTTGCAAAGTCAAGCATATGAAAGTTAGAAAGTGGCATAATTACAGTTGTCAGTGTGCAGTTTTAGTTCTGCCCATTTCTGTTGCTCTTCCATTTGTGCATTAATTAATATAAATTAATTTTTTTGGCAAATAGTTTATGTACCAAAAAATTCAGTTTTGGCTTGACCAAAACTTAATGAATTTGGGTGAATTTGTCAAACTTTTGGCCAAAAAAAAAAAAAAAAGCTGGGGGTGGGGGGAATAGTCTGAAAAAATCTAAATAAAATGTTTTAAAATTTAGCCGGTTTTCAAAATATATATATAAAACCTGCCAAAACAAATGCCAAATTAAATATTTTATTTGACCAAAAACAGAGCATTTTTGTTTTGTTTTTTGGTGAGGGGGGGAAAAAAAGTCACTTTGAGTCCATCAAAAACAAAGGATTTTTTTCCCCCAGATTTTTCAGCCCAGCCACTGAACTGAAAAATCAGTTATTTGCCAGCTCTAATTATGTATATGCTGAGAAAAACTGGGTCTATAAAGGATGGAATGTGTTTAATGAAAGTATTTGCAGATATCATAATAAATCACTAATGTTAGTGAAATAAAGATTTAGGTCAGCATTTTCAGAACTCGATGCCTAAAATTTGACTTTACATTCGTATTTAAAGACCTACATAATTGGGCAGACCTCCCACAGTTCCTACCAAAGTCAATTTGGGTTCCTAAATGTGGATTTAGAGGCCTATCTTTCGGCACCTAATTTTGAAAATTTTGGCCTTCCTAAATAAAATATAAGTTTATATCATAAAAATAAGAAAATCTTTCCAGGTGGTTTTAGGGAAACATGACACTGTTTCAGTATCTCTTTTTGATTTGGGACTGCCACTTTAGTGATGCTTTCTGGCATGCATTTTTCAAAAGAGTATTTGAAGTCAGAAAGTGTCAAAAGTAGCATGGTAAATTGTAGAAAGCTCCTTTTTTCTTTAATAAATTTCAGCCATTTAGTTCTATTGCCAAAGACAACAGAGTCTTAATGTTAGACTTGGAAAGAATGAGCATCTCCTGCACCTGTGTGTTACACTATGTGAGAACTGCAGCTCAGGTTACAAGCATATGTGACATACATAATTTACCTTTTTGCACATGTCTGCATAAGTCTGTTTCTGTGCCACATGCATCTACAGAAATGGCCACTTCTTCTTTAGATATTGCCTGTGTGGATCTCAGCTCTGACTGATGTATATGTCCTCAGAACGTTCAAAATAGTTACATAGTGCACAAACCCCTCAGGTTATAAAGGATGCACAGCCCAACTGCCACTTGGTTCATACTGCACTCCTGAGGAAATTGTGCACCAAAAAATTAAAAATTCTTCAATAAAAATTAAAAATTCTGCGCACAATATTTTCCAATTCTGCATATTTTGTCAAAAAACACAATATAATCACACCAGTTTCAATTATTTTTGGTCATTTATTTCAAAATACCTGTCAGCAAGTATGTCTGTAACAACAGTACAGACAACAAAAAAGATTCAGGAAATATTTTTTGACAAATAGATTCCTTACTAGGCATATTAATACAGAACTCTGAGTAATAATTCATGTAAACTACAATACAGAACAGTATTTCCCATCACCCTCAGAAGCAGTTCAAAGGCTTAGGGGAGTCAGTGGTAACAGAGGAGCTGAGGGAGAGGGAAGTTATTGCTGGGAAGGAGCCTGGGTGTAAACTTGAAGGGTTGCTGGGTATGGGTGGAAGTATGGAACAGGTTTTTTTGAGATGCGGGGAGGGATTGTTGTGGAGCTTCCCACATGCAGACCCTGGCTGACCTCTAGCCTCTCCCATTCAGCCAGGCACATCTGCCCCTGTCCCCATGTGTCCTTCAACCCCTGTCCACATGTGTTCCTCCACCCTCACTCAAACACCCACTCCCCCCATTCCCATGTGGCCCTGCACTCCCTCCCCCTGTTCCCAGGTGTCTCTGTGCCCCCACTCAGCCACCCCCTGTCCCCATGTGGCCCTGCACCCTCTCTCCTGTCCCCATGTGGCCCTGCATCTCCCTCCCCCTGTGGCTCTGTCTCCACTCCCATTCATCCACTGCCCCTGTCCTCCCCCAGTAGCCCTGTCTGATCCCCCGCCCCCAGCAGCCCCATGCTGTCTGTCTCCCCATAGCCCCTGTCTCTTGACCTGGCCCGAGAGGCACTGAGAAGAAGGCAGGCATTTTTTTCTTCCTAGCCGGCCTGGAGCTGCTGCTCTGTTCTAGCACCTGGTGGGCAAAAGATGGAACTGCAGCAACTTTCTGTCAGAAGCTTTTTCTGTGCAAAAAAAAATTAAAACTATGCATGGCTCATTAATTATGCATGTGCACAGTAGCACAGAATTCCCCCAGAAGTAATACTGACAACTGTAGGCAGCAAGTAGAAACTCAGGTCTGGTCTACACAGTGCACAGCAAGCCAGGGTATGAACCTACAGCACATTAGCTTCGCACACGGTACATCAGAGTGCACTGTGGAACCTTTTGTGTGCAGTAGGAAGATCCACACAGCAAGTTAGTGTGCCGCAATCTAGTGCACTGTAGAGTCAGACCAGGGCTTGCTGTACACTAACTCGCTACGTAGACAAGCCCTCAGAATGTCTGTCATCATCATCCTGGCTGTCTCTCTAAGAAAACCACTCTGTTTCTTGTTCTTATGAGTATAAAATTATAATAGTTACAGTAGGGGATAACTTTACAACATGTGCCAAAAAGCTTTGCTCCTGTTTGGCTCTTTCTTTTCTTTAGGTTCCATTCAGCATCTTCCACTTCATGGTAGATTACCTTCCTTGATGTGCTTTGGATGATTGTGGCCAAATCTGCCAACTTCAAGTGTTGTCCTTCTTGCATTGGTACTATGTTTGTGACTGATGAGCACACTCTGCAGCCCAGTCTACTCACAGAAGTTTGACCAGTTTAACTAAATCAGTTTCTAAATGAATTAGTTAAATTGGTGCAGTTTTCAATGTGGGCATTCTTAAATTGGTTTGAGTAGCTAATATCAATTTAGCTTACTTCAGTTTATTACCAAATTAAACTAAATCAATGATAGTTACTCTTTTAACTGATTTAAATTGATGCAGTTTCTGTGTGCAGAAAAAGCCTATGCCTTTTCTGCTTCAGGGACGGACATAATCTTGAAATCTGTTTCATATGCTAACCTTCTCGAGGTGCATGCATCCAGTCTGACTCAAGCACCATCTCTGGGAGGCAGACATATAGGCCTCATCATCTGCTACTGAGCATTCAGGCACACTGGAGGTCCTGGTCTGAATCTAGGACAAGCAGCCTCACATTCAAAAAAAGCTTGATGCCTCGGGACTCAGCAGCTGCTCCGGGCCAATGGGAGCTGCTGGCCAGTGGGAGACGTGATCGGCCGGACCTGCGGACGGGGCAGGTAAACACACCAGCCCGGCCCGCCAGGGGCTTTCCCTACACAAGTGGCGACCCCTGTTTGAGAAACTCTGTGCTAAAGGTTATTCCAAACAACAGTGCAGGAGCTCTCTACAATCTCCAACATCAGATCTAGGAGAGTGGGATAAAGGATGTTGAGAGAGGTTACTTTATGCAGTCACACTCCATGACAGCCCACCCATCCACTTTGCAGTGCCCCACAGGAACTTCAGGCAAAACTGCTATGCATTATCTTTCCTCCAAATGAGAGCCATAGAGGAGGCCCCTCAGCAACAGAATGGGAAGGGAGCCCTGCAGGAAATTTATGTTAAAGAACCACAGTTACTATAACTGTTCTTTTCCTGCCATCTACCAGCTCCTTAGCTTTTTTGCTACCATTTTGCCTTTTTTCTCCATGTCTGTGGTCTTTCTGTGTGTTCCGCATAAGAGGGAATTCAGTGGATTTCTTGCATCTTCACTACTGCCTACCAGAACAGAATGGGAGGCAGTGAGGTAAAAGTTATTTTACCCAGTTCATCAAGGTGGAAAGCAAACTGCTCTTCCATACACTGACATAAAGAGGCAGAAAGATGGATCAGTGGAAAGACTGCAGGACGAGACAGCTAACTGCCATAAAGGGTGCCAAAGCTGCTCAGGAATAGAGCTCAATTTTGGGGAGATCTAGAAGTTCCACATGTTAACTATTTTTCTCTATTGTGCTGCATGAAATCCCTTCACAGTTTAGACACAGTGCAGTAGGCAAAGACAGTTGCTCAGCAGGGCTCCTAAACTCTGTAAGAATGGAGTTTTATGCCAGCACAGTTAAAGATCCCCAGAGGGCATCTCTTTGCCTGCTCCCATTCAGCACCTTCTGCCCCTCATGCTAATGCATGCCTTCAGCTAGTCATCAGTCGAGAGTCTTCCTTCTGCAATTATCTTCATTTAGTAGTTCATTTTTAGAATGATTTCAGTCAAACTGAAAATTGCCAATGATTTTAAATTGTAAGCTCTTTGGGGCATATACTGTGTCTCATTTCTGTGTAAATCACTATGCTGACTTCTGGTGCTGTATATATTGTAAAAAAATTGGCAATTTGTTAACGTTGCTACATAATATCCATTTTGCCACAGAATTTATTCAGCTGAGTAATTTAGGTTTCATGCGCCACATGATACCACCTTGTCCAAAATTCACTAAAATGCACTAAAACTCTACTGCAACCTGTACAGTAACCCAATTTGAAAACATTTTTCTTCCGTTTCCTCTTTTGGCTTAGTACTCCCCCTGTTTCTCTCCTTTACCCCCATAGCTATTCTTCTCTCCTTTCCCTCTCATTACTGATTTCTCTTTCTTTTCACCTAAGTGGAGCTCAGGATTATGCTCAGTGCCAACTGCCTCTTAGTTTCAGATGGAACATTTTGCTGAGCATAGCTGAGAAGTGACTACGGGATGCAGTGCTGAGAGCTGGCCACTTGCACTTAAGTGTATGTCTACGTTGCAATTAAAATCCTATAGCTGCCCATGCCAACTGATTGAGGCTCATGGGGCTTGGGCTAAGGGGCTGTTTAACTGCAGTGTAGAGACTTGGGCTGGAGCCTGGGCTTGAGGAACCTGTGAGGTGGGAGGTTCCCAGAGCTTGGGCTGCAGCCCCTGCTGGAACATCTACACTGCAGTTAACAGCCCCACAGCCCAAGCCACATGAGCCTGAGTCAGCTGGCATGGGCCAGCCACAAATGTCTAATTACAGTGTAGATATACCATTAAGAGACAACCAAGGGTAAGGAGTGATTAAATTTTTGGGAGAGGTGCCTCTATTTTCTAAGTACAGCATCATTACTATATTCTGCTGCTTGCTACCATTGCCAATGCTTGGGTCAGATATTCTAACTCTTATATAGTACCAGCCACATTGGGATCATGGGCAACAAACTGTGTTTCTTTAAATATTTGTAGAAGAGCAAAGATCCTTGAGAATTGATGACAGAATCAGTTCTACTTTCAGTGGTTATTACTATGTTTTTTTCTCTTAATGGGCATAAACCATGTCTAACTGCTTGTGTGTATTCATATTTAAGGCTGCAATGGGGTCAAATCATTTTATCTTGTATTTAGGATCCCTCCAGGTGACAAAATATAGAAACCTGTGTTTTCATCACCTGTTTTTACTTAAGACTTTGTCAGAAAAAGTTAAAATAATGAGATAAATTGGGATGACATCCCATGTGACTTATATGTTGTTGATTTGGTTCTAACCCAGAGGTGGGCAAACCATGGCCCGCGGTACCATCCTGCCCGGTCCTTGAGCTCCTGGCCAGGGAGGCTAGCCCCTGGTCCTGCCCCTGCTGTCCTCCCTCCCCTGCAACTACGCTGCCACGCGGGCAGCGCTCTGTGCAGCGGGGTTGTGTGCTCCTGCAGGGCAGCGCAGCAGCATGTCTGGTTCTGGCCGGGCGGCACGGCAGCCAGACATGCTGCTCTGAGCGGCATGGTAAGGGGGCCGGGGCTGGGAGGTTGGATAAGGGGCAGAGGGTCCTGGGGGACAGGGAGCAGGGGGCGGTTGGATGGGGTGGAGGTTCGGGGGGGGCAGTTAGGGGATGGGGACCAGGGGGAGGGGGTTGGATAAGCGTGGGAGTCCCAGGGTGCCTGTCAGAGGGCAGGGGTATGGATAGGGGTCAGGGGACAGGGATCAGAGGTGGTTGTATAGGGGGTGGGGTCCCAGGGGATAGTTAGGCGCGGAGAGGTCCCTGGAGGAGGCGGTTAGGGGACAAGGAGCAGGGGGGTTGGATGGGTTGGAGGTTCTGAAGGGGGCAGTCAGGGGGTGAGAAGTGGGAGGGGTCGGATAGGGGGCAGGGGCCAGGCTGTTTGAGGAGGCACAGCCTTCCCTACCCGGCCCTCCATACAGTTTTGCAACCCCAATGTGGTCCTTGGGCCAAAAAGTTTGCCCACCCCTGTTCTAACCTATTGCATTAGTGTTTGAATTTGGTTTCTTTCAGTATAGCCAGGGCATCATGTAATATAATATGTGCTTATGCAGCCATGTAAATACCTTATAATTTACCTTTTTCCTAAGATGTCACTTAAATCTGTTTATTATGCAGATCAGCACAAATGAATTTTTTCTGTAATTTTCTGTTCCTCAGCTTATCTGCTTGCCATTTTAGGATCTCCAGGAGAGAGAAACTGTGTAGCCCGACAGAGAAATGGGAAATACAGCAACATGAGGTTCAGAAGGTGCTAGTGCACTATCTTTTGGGAAGCATGGAGAAAGATACAGAAGCATATGGCTGCCATCCTATGGCTTTAAGGAACAGAACTATTTCACCTACAGTGCATCAAGAGTGGAGCGCTGCTTAGGAGTTATGAATGCAGCTGCTGCCTCCTGCAAGCCTGCCCTGCTCCCCACAAGGCTTTGCTTCAGGCCCTTTAGCCACCATCTGTCACCCACTCTCCCAATTTAAAAGTTGTAGTGTTTATCAAATGTCTTTGCAATCAGTCAGTGTTGCTTCATCTGTCTGTACTGCTGTGGTTCATAAAACAGGGACCCTCACTTTAGGATGAATGTACAAGAAAAGGAGGGACCTTGATTTGGCTTAGTTAATACAGTAGAATAGTCTCCTATTTTGAGAAATTAATTTGTCAGGACTCTGAACTTATTTTCTACATAATCTTTAACCTATTTAAATGTATAGCATTGTTTTTCATTTAAATACTCTCAACAATTGTCTTGTTAATTCACTGTCATTATACTGTAAAGATAAGTTTACTTACTCATCTACGAGTGTATGAGAATATCTAGGATGCATTAACCTGCATCTAATAATAGCAAACAATTACTTTAGACTCTGTGCTTTTTATTAACCTTAATAAATAGTAACACTTTTTTCATTGTTTGGTTTTTTTTGTTTATATAAGAATGTAAATCATTCCTAGTTTCATTCTCGTAATATATACCAAGTAATACTGTGCTATTATGCTATCTAGTACTTAATGTAACTAGGAATTTTTAAGTGTATTTGAAATAGCAGTTTTAACATAAGCCCATGTAAACAGGCAGTTTCATTAGTTTCTGTCATTGTCAGTCAGAATCAAACTGTTCTAGAAGAATATTGTCATGCCCTGATTGATACAAATACCAAACCCCCAATTTTTTCTGCTAAAAGACTTTACCCTACTTATACATATGTATATATAACTTTCTGAGAGGTGACACTGTCATTCTTCTTTCTTCTTGCTGAAAATGGGGGGGAAAAAAAACTCTTGAAGTAGTTCCCTTCCATTTGTCAATTCATGCCTTTATCAAAAACATGTGGGTGGCCTGATTTTTATTCATTTATTTATCTATTTTTAAAATAGCTTTTAAGCCATGTGCATCATATATGTCAGTTGGATGGGTTGCTGAAATCTGGAATTCTGACAGGTGGAAAAGAAAAAATATGCAGTAACATTTATGCAAACAAAAAAAGTCTATTAATCATCTTTGATGTAATAACGCTCCAATACTAATGTCCAATATTGCAATAATATGAAGAATGCGAGAAGATAAGGCTGGGATTTAAGATTTCATTGATTGGACCAAACATAGAGAGTCCCACTGTTTCACACTAACATCTCAGATCCATACACAGGGGTTTGAAATCTAGATCTGAACCCAGATTTTCCCAAAATTAGAGATAAAAATGATTCAGTCCATCATTATAGGAATAGGTTCAAACTGCAAGTTTTAATTATGATGTTTTGTTTTGAACCCATTTCTACTGTTAGTGGTTTGACAGGAGTAACATCTTTTGATCATCTGTCAAATTAGAAGTGCAATTGAAAATACTGTTATCAATTTCTTTGATTTATAAAGGCAACAGATTCAGTTAGCAAGATATTGTATTAATATGTTTTCTGTTTCATCTTGTTGTGATTATAATTAATGTATATTGCTATTGATGAATATGGAATTTTAAGGATGAGGTTTGATATTTCTTGTTGTGTGAGTGCAGACATTTAATAATCATGCCTGTACAAAATGATTTTTTGTACAGTATAGTAAAAATAGTGCATTTTAGTAATACTGAAGTGCTCCAGTTATATTTGATATTTAGACTTTAATGATACTCTAATACCTGTCAGAGTATAAAGAGAGAATAAATAGAAATAGTAAGTAAACTATTCTATTTCTTGGGGCCAATATACGTCTCTGTAAAAGTCCTTATTTGTTGAAACAGAGGGAAGAAACATTGTTTCATAAACATATGTAATTTTCACATTAGTGCCTTTGTCACAATGTAGAATATATCCTTCAGAACATTAACATAATTTTTATGATTGCAGATGTTTTTGAATGTTACTTTTTTCTCATTGTTTTGTTTACATTTTTTTGAAGGTTTCCCAATGAGTGGATCATGATGAACATACTTTAGGGACTTGCCATAGTATGGCTGCTTCTCGATCTACTCGTGTTACAAGATCAACAGTGGGGTTAAATGGTTTGGATGAAAACTTTTGTGGTCGAACCTTAAGAAACCGTAGTATCGCTCATCCAGAAGAACTATCTCCTCATTCTCAAGTACGATCAAGATCACCAAAGAAGAGACCAGAGTCTGTGCAAACTCAAAAGGGAAGTAATAGTGGAAGAACTACTGACTTGAAACAGCAAAATGCTCGGGAATCATGGGTGAGCCCTAGAAAGAGAGGACTGTCTACTTCTGAAAAAGATAATGTTGAGAAACAAATTGTGGAAAATTGTGAGAAAAGACAAGCAGAATCTGTATCACCAGTTTTAAAACGAATTAAACGTTGCCTACGTTCAGAAGTAGCAAACAGTTCAGAAGAAGAGTTGCCTACTAAAGCAGAAAAGGAATCATTGGAGTGTAAGAGTTCCATATCAGACAATGATGCAGTCTCTGCAGGGACTAAACGAGCTTGTCGATGTCTTATACTGGATGATTGTGACAAAAGGGAAGTTAAAAAGGTGAATGTCTGTGTGGAAGGGTTTAATAATTCTGCAATAGTTGAAGAGCTCACGGGCTATCAGGCTGTCAATGGGGTTGATGAGAGAGAGTCAGATGCCCTAAACTGTGATGACTGTCAGTCTGATGGGAACACTAAACAGAACAGTGCTGGTTCCTGTATGCCCAAGGAGAAAACTGTAGCAGAAAATGGGAATTCATTTGCCCATTCTTCATTGTTGCTTAATAGCAGCAAGGAGGACAGTGTTATAGACCATTATGTGCCTTGCACAAATTCACCTGAACAGGTAAAGTTAGAGGACCACAAAATAAGTGACTGCTTGCCTGCGGACCCTGTTGATCAGGCAAATGAGCCAGCTACTGGGTCCTTTTCTGAAATCCAGTCATCTTTCTTAAGGGATTCTGAGGAGGAGGTGGATGTGGTGGGAGATAGCAGTGCCTCAAAGGAACAGTGTGCTGAAAACACCAACAGCAACCTGAACGCTGATCATGATAGTACATCAATCTCAGGTGAACCTGAACCACCATCTTCTGTGCTGGAATGTGTTTCAGCTCAAATTACATCAATGTCAGAACTTCAAGAACACAGATATACATTGAGAACTTCACCACGAAGGGCTGCCCCTGCCAAAGGTAGTCCCACTAAAAATAACTCGCCTTGTAGAGAAAATGGGCAGGTTGAGGAAAATAATCTTAGTCTCACTGAAAAGAATATAGCTGCAAGTACTAATAATATCTGTGGCTCTCCCATAAACGCTAAAGAAATTATGCAGAGTGAAAAAGTGAGAGGTTGTGACTCTGGAGATTATGTGAGTGATGGACTAAGTAAGCCACCCTCTGAGGCTCGGCTCATTGCTGGATATATATCATCTGCCAAAGAGAGTGCCAACCTGCACACTGCAGAAGATGATGAGGAAGAGCCTGATGTGTATTACTTTGAATCAGATCATGTGGCATTGAAACACAACAAAGAGTATGTGTAACTATGGTAACCATGAATTCTGCTTTTGTTCCTTAGCCAAAAATCTAATTATCAAAAATTATCCATATATCTTTAAATAATTCCACAATAATTTAAGTATTTTGATTTCTTAATTGTTTAGCTATTATTAGTTTAACCTCAACCCTCATTTCCCATATCCTCTCAAAAAGTAACCTTTCATCTATGTAATATGCAGTGTGGTACAGCAATGTGGTTTATACAGTACTAATAATTTAAGATTCTAGCAAGAAATTGTTTTTGAAACACACTTCTGTTGTTTTCCCCCCCAGGGAACTTACAGAAACCAAACCAAAATATTACAGCCTTTAATTTAACTAGAAACATTTTGATTATTTATCAGCCTGTTTAACATTTACAGTACATTCAGGTTTATTAAATGGTGATACTACTATACATAGCAGAGTATATAAACAAGTTGCTATGGCATCCATTTTCCAAGCATTGTGGAAGAGATTTAGCTATATTTTTTCATGTTAATTAACTTGTCATGTTGCTAAATTCCAATGTAACAATTTGAAAACTTACACCAGTGTTGTCATTGCATCATGTTTTCATTTATGGTGACATTATTTTAGCACAAAAAGTATAGATTGATATTCTAATTACCCTTAGCAAGTATAAGCATCATTTGTTTATTATCTGAATAGCTTTAGTAAAATGGAGTTAGTCACAAATATGTAATGTAATGAAAGTCCTTGTAAAGAAAAGGCACTGATTTTTATATAAATATAGTTTATATGGAAAGTATTTGCCCGAAAATGACAGATCCGACCACAACTTTATACCAAGCAACAATTTCAAGACCTTTTTAAAATTTGTTTGGTTTTATGTTTTCTTGCTATTTAGTATATTGTCTAGATTTTCTTCTGAGTATTGAAATACCAAAAATATTAAGTGCAGATGAGCTTTAGTTTTCTTTCCTCATATGAACAGACAAACAAAGTTATTGCTAGCTATAAGACTTGACAGAAGCTGTGGTTTCCAGAGATAATGGCACCCCTGGGGCATTATGAGGCACAAGACACAGATGATTGTCTCTAATCCTGCAGAAGTTTGACTGTGTTATTATGGCTTTTGGAGTTACATTATTTTTATAATGAAATTTCCTCAGTGTTGGATATAAGTAAATTGCTTTGATTAGAGAGAGCTGCCAATTATAAAGTATACAGTAGTTCAGCTGTGAGGTTTGCATAAATTATCATTAAAAATGATAATGTACATACATTACAGCACTTTCTCAATCCAAGTATTTTTTTGCTGCTTTCCCGTTGACAGACATTGCATATTGTATAAAATTAAATGTATGATAAAAGTCAGATGAAATGGAAATTCGATCACTTTCCCTCTTTTAGTTTTTGTTGTTTTTATTTTAAACAAGATGATCTATTTTAATTTATGTCAGTGCGAGGACAGTTTTTCTCTCAGCTCTGTAATTGCTGATTATTAAGAATAGAATGTGACAGTGGGGCAGATTTTCTGATGTGACCTTGGATTTTGCTCTTCCAAAATTAAGCATACAGAAAATCCACATTATTGTAGGCGAAATCCACATGTGGATGTAAACATTAGATAATAGTGCATTTAATTTCCCTATAGTATGTGCAAATGCGTGTAAACATGTATTCCTATACAGTTTAGAGATTAGTTTGAGGCCACCTGAAAACCTGGATCAATATGTTAACATCTGTATGTGTACAATTGCTCTTTAAATTTAACTAGTTATCGTTGAGCTTGGCAGGCTGCTTGTGACAGCTGCTTGGAATGGTTTTGAAATTACATATATTTATAGGAACAACAAGGAGTCCGATGGCACCTTGTTGTTTTGGTAGATACAGACAAACATGGCTACCTCCTGATACTTGACATATATTTATAGGCTGATAGTCACTGGTGATTGTTAAGAGGTAATGATCTAGATGCAGAATTTTAAGCAAATATTACAGTTTCTGAAATGTGTAACATTCCAGTAGTTATAGCAAGAAAGGGAGACATCTAGTCTTTTATAAATCATGGTATAAATCAGGAAAGGACTGTGCCCACTTTCGAGGTGGAAAGCACAGTTCCACTGAAATACTATTATTTAATCTGCATTCTTCCTTCTGAAAAAGAATGGGCAAGTCTACACTGACCTGCAGTTTGGACTAAGGGGGTATGAATAGCAGTGTGCACCAAAGTGCTGTGCTGTAACTCCCCTGTGTGGAACACGTGAACTTAAAAGTCCCTAGTTCACACTAATGTAGTCCTGTTTAAAGAGTTTCCATTATAGCAGGCAAATGCTGTTAGTTCTGTATCATTTTGGCATTGCAGAGTGTGGTGGTCTTAGGTTTAGTAGCTCTGCAAAGAGCATAAGATCTCTCTATCTTACAGCAATTCATGATTAGCCATGTCTTTTCATTGTGGGTGAGTTTTGCTCTTTGTTCGCCTTTTAATTCTTTCTTACAAGTCAATCCACGCAGCCACTCAAAAGATGACACTTAAATCACTCCACAGATTATCAAAGAGAAATCAGTGTTTTTTGATACCCACCTGTACCCTAGGCCAGCTCCCACGGGGTGGGGAGGGAGCACTCCCAGCTCTGCTTGGCAACCGCCCCCCATCAGGCACGGCCTGGCTCCCGGTGTGGCCCCTAGCTTTGGCTCTGCACCCAGCTCTGGTCCTAGCTCCCGCCCTGCCCCCTGCTGAGGCCCCAGCCTCAGCCCTCTTATACCTGTCTACGTCCTATCCCTCCTGAGACGCAGCCCCAGTCCCAGCCCTCGTGGGCATACAGAAAATCCACGTTATTGTAGGTGAGTAAGGGGCGGGTGACCCTTAAAAGTTTGGGGGCCACTGCCTTAAAACAATGTATCATCTGTAAAACTTGCCCTGTCTGTGTCCCTAGTGTTCTCATAAACCTTAACTGTACAGTTCATAAATCTAAGTTTCACCATGTTTGAGAATGGCTTTGTTTTATGCAATATTATCATGAATTGTCATTTACTGATGAACATTAAACTTGTATTGATTTCCTTGCTAATATAAGGCATTTCCTACAGTTACAAAACTCACAGTAATTACAATAACTTCATTTGTAAAATTCAACAATTACAGTCCTAAATAGAAATATGAAACTGTTAGACTATGCTAAAAAGGCCAATAAAACCCCTTAAGACTTGTTTCCCAGAAAAACAAGGTAATAACACATGTATTGTAGCCTTTTTATGTGAAGTTATGATGTTTTAATTTGACAGTGTCCATAAAACATTTTTATGTGAACACTTCTAAGGAAATATGAAAATACTGTAGGAAAATAAACACCACAAAAGTGGGAGGATAGTGGCATATTATTGTTTAATATTTATATTGGGTAAAACTGTCTCATCCAGATCATGGTAAGTGCTATACAATCTTATAGTAAATGACAGTCCTTCCTTCAAAGAGTGATTCAGAAAACTATAAACAGTAGTTGTACAGCCATACAAATAAACAATAACAGACTGATCTAGGAGTTTATATAACTGTAAAATGTTGGGTTTTTTTTTTGTTTGTTTCATGTATACATTGTTAATTCAATTTTTTATTTTGATTTTCTTTTGTACAATTTCTGCTCTTACAAGTGCCTCGCTGAAAAAATCCATTTTATATGTAATTTAAAGTGTTTATATTTTCCCAGTACAGAATTTTTACATTTTAACACTCTGTTTTCAAAAGTCTTATTTAGTCATCTTCTTATGTCTTAATACTTGCTAACATACCCCCTTGCTGTCTCCTTGTTAACTTTCATCATTCCCATTAATTTACTTGGCCTAAATTCTCTGTCTTCTCAATTCAGGCTTATTGTTTTCAGTATGTGTCTCCCTTTGTCCTGCTTTTCATTTTTCCTTCATTCTCAGTCCTTTTTTTTTTTTTTTGCCTACTTCTCTCCACTTACATTACCTTCCTATGTTTATGTTTTGAAATTCTTTGCATTACAGGGACTATGGGGAGGGGAGCTGGAAGTGTCTGCTCAGAACTTTCTTTTGAGAGATTGGATAGTCCCTGGGCCAAATTTGAGTGAGTTCATAATACCTTTATGTATTGCTATACAGCTGTGGCCTGAATCCTGAAATCAGTTTTTCAGGGGGACACTTACACTTGCATAGAATCCCATTGAAGTCCGTGGGGTTCTGCATGGGCGCACGGACCTGTATATGGCAACTAGATTACAGGATACAGGGACCTATATTTTTCCAATAGACAAGTGCTTCCTTACATCTTTCTGCATACATTTTATTATATTTCATAGTTTAAAAATGACATGAATATGAGTTTAAAACAAAAGAAAAGAGAGTGTAAAACATTTAATTATATTTCTAAAATCCCTATTTATTGTCTGTAATAGATTGGTTTGTCAATGTGGAACCGTAATTGAAGCCAGTGAGCTTTGCACAGATACAAGAGTCCACCTGTGGACAAAGAATTGCAGGGTCAGGCCTAGATATTTTAACTTCTAGCATGTTGTGAGCTCTTATGAACCATGCGTGCGCAAACACGTATTTTGCCTTACCGGTTATTTCAAGACCCTCTTACAGAGAAGCCATTTGAATTATAAATCTATAATGATTTCATGACAAACTTTTAATTTTTTCATTTGAAAAATGTAATTAGTTTTCATTAATCTGTTCACAGATAAAAACCAGAGAATTCAGAGTTAAGATTAAACTTAAAATAAATCCAAACATGTTAAGATAAGGCATCGAAATACCTTTAATTCCACCTTGAAGCGACACCGTGCAGTTATGAGTTGTGCCTAATAGTGCGTCATTCCAGTTTAGATTATACTGATTTTTATAGACACGTTAATTTTTTTCATTATTCCTTTCTTCATGGGGCACACCATCTTTCCTGAGGGAAACTTAACATTACTCTTACTTGGAAAATGGGCGCTGGTGGTCATTTTGAAAGACACCTTTTTTTTTGCTAATAGCAGTCTCGTACCCTCACTGACATTGAGAACAATAGGAGGTGGCAAATACTTTGACACAGGTCAGTTCTTCTTGATAGTCTCTGTAGAAGAATATTATTTGACAGTCGCCGCTGAAGAAGTTGTTTTCACTTTTGAAGAATAATGGGAATAAATTACCATTAATCCTTAATAAGAATATCCAAATGTAGTTTATGCATGTGATTGGAGTGAGTTTTAACTTGAGAAGGGTCTGTGTTGTTCTGTTAATATCACTTGAAACAGAATGGTCTGACAAAGGGTGATACATTTCTTAAATTACCCATTTTTAGTTTATTTTAACTCATAAGACACTTAATGGGTTTACTTGTCAATTCAGGAAATTCATTCTGTGCTCAAGCATGTGTTGTAATTTTGGTGAGGTCTGGCTGTATTTTTTTCATACATAACAAAGTGGCTTAATCCCTGCTTCAAATGAAAATCTGAACTTTAACTGTGGAACCACTATTGGTGCTTCCATAAAGTGGAAGCATAAAGGAGCTGTATAAGAAATCCTTTGTATGAGTTTGAGATGAACTACAGTTTAGTAATACAAATAATTTTTTGTTACTAAACAACATTATACTAATAAAATGTGATTAGTTAAATGTTAGTGAAGTTCTGTTTTTTATAACTGACCCCAAATTTACACAATTTCAAAATTTTAGTATAATTTCTCAGCAGCTTCCATTAGTGTCACATTTATAAGAGATACAACCTTAGAAAGCAATAGGTATCAGTAAATAGAATATTACATTAAATATTAAATTAATAAATAATAAACTAACCCTCCACAGGACTTGAAAAATGGCTTTGGTGAATAACACATAGCTAGTAAAAAGCTTCTCGGGGTGAGTGCTGGCAACTTCTTCTACAGAGTTGAAGCTTTCCTTTAAAAAGAGAGAAAAAAATTGCAAAAATAACCTTCAAATGTGAGTGAAGTCTAAACCAATGCAGATGGACTACAGCACCACTTCCTTTCCAGCTATTCATAGCTTTGCCAAACTGCAGCAGAGTAAAACCAAACAGTTTCATTGCTGTCCCCAGGACTCTGACAATAATAATGACAATTTCGCTCTGTTGCTAGTTGGGAAATCTCTGAGTAGGAACAGGGTTAGGCGCTGCAGTTATTTATTAGGGAAGAAGATTTAATAATTTGCATCTGAAGGGAGGGGTACAGTAATGGAAACATCTCCCTCGCAATAGCCAGAATGCTGTGATAAAGGTGAACTAACAAAAACAAACACACTGTAATCACAGCAGCCATGAGACAGCTAATGGTAGAGAAGTGGAGACCGCTGATTATTTTGATAGGAGCCCTGAAATGACAGAGGAGCAACAGTGTGAAACAGAATATGCATGCTCATTTTTCTTGCAGCAGGCATGGTGGGTTTGCGGAGATGGGGAAGGGAACACTTCAAAATTATTAGACACTTACTAGCCAGAGGCTGATTTTAAAGCTGAATCCACCAAGGATCTAGGGATGACGTCCTTGTATTACTCCCTCCCCTTCCCTTTGGCACCTGGACAGTGGGAGTCCCCTCATCACATCTGTTGGCTTTGTCTAATAGCTTTAATTATCTGTTTCTTAGGCATATGTTAAAGTACTTATGTGATGGGTTGACTTTAGGGAATCTGTGAAGAGTGTTCATGTGTGGGAGCCTGGGCATAGAAGAGAAGGAGGGATTGATACAAGATAGGAAAGATAAGTGTGATGTTGAGGGAGAGGAAGAGAGAAGGAGATTTTGGTGAAAGAAAGAAAATTAAATTTAAGAGAAGATAGCAATCACAAAGAGAGATCAAAGTGTGAAGGAAGCAACGCAGGGTTGTTAAAGTGGAGGGGAAAAGAAAGGAAAAGTCTAGTGAAGCTAGGAATAAGGACAAACTAAAGCAAGAGACGTTAGTAAGTTTGCATTTATTCCTTTAAAATTTCTGGAGTTATTGCCTTGGGGCATGGCTGCATCTGTATTTTTCACCCTGGCTAATCTGCTTTGTCTGTCTTGGGACAATTCTACATTACAAAATTAAGTTGACCTAAGTTATGTCAATGTACAGCCATCCCAGTAATTAAATTGCATTTGCCTGTCCAAACTATGCTCCTTGTGTTGGCGGTGCGTGTTCTCACTACTAGCGCTTGCATCTATGCAGAGAGCAGTGTTCCTTGGGTATCCCATTGTGTAACTTGTCACATCTAGTGCAGAGTGTTTTGGGAGGGGTTTGAAATTCCTCATGGGGACAAATGAGTCACATAGGAGTTAGTGGGAACATGGTTTCAATGTCCCATGATGCATTTTTCTCTTTCCCATAATGTTTCGTGCCTCTTTTTTCAAAAGCATGGGTCCTGCACATCTATGGACTGTAATGAGTGTTGCAAGCATAGTGCGTGCCGTATTTGCAGAGCCGCCAGAGGCGCCACGGGGAACATGAGGATTCATTGGAGGTTAGCTTACTGTAGCATATAGAAACAATTCAAAATTGTTGTTGGCATTCACGGAGCAGCTGCAGATGGTGGAGTGCGGATTCTGGGCCCGAAAAACAAGCATTGACTGACGTGATCAAATTGTTACGCAGGTATTGGATGACGAGAAGTGACTGAAGACCTTTTGAATGCACAAGCCACATTCCTTGAAGTATGTGCAGAGCTCGCCAGCCCTCCGGCAGAGCAACACCAAAAGGAGAGCTGCACTGACAGTGGAGAAGCGAGTGGCGATCACTGTGTGGAAGCTTGTCATGCCAGATTGCTACCATTCTGTCTGGAATCAATTTGGAGTTGGGAAATCCATCATGGGAGCTGCTGTGATGCAAGTGTACAGGGCCTTTAATCACATCCTGCTACAAAGGACTGCGACTCTGGGCAATTTGCAGGACATAGTAGATCACAGGAGCTGACTTTCTAAAGTGCCGGGGAGTGCTTGCCCCCTGGCTCTGCCCCAGGCCCTGCCCCCACTCCACTCCATCTCCAAGGCTCCACCTTGCCCCACCTCTTCTCATCCCCACTCCACCCCTGTCCCGCCTCTTCCTGCCTAGTTCTGCCCTTCCCACAAGCGTGCTGTGTCCTTGCTCTTCCCCCCCCCCCACCTCCCTCCCAGCCTCCTGCTTGCATGCAGTGAAAGAGCTGATTATGGCAGGTGGGAGGCATGGGGAGAGAGGGGGAGGTGCTGATCCACAGGGCTCACCAGCAGGCGGGAGGCACTAAGGGGAGTGGTGTGAGCTGATAGGGGGCTGCCGGTAGGTGCTCAGAACCCACCATTTCTTCCCCGTGGGTGTTCCAACCCCGGAGCACCCATAGAGTCAGCACCAATGTAGTAGATGGTTTTGCAGCAGTGGAGGTCCTGAATTGTGGTAAACAATAGATGGCATGCATATCCCTATTTTGGCACAGGATTACTTTGCCATAGAGTGCAGCAACAGAAATGGCTACTCTTCTACGGTATTGGAAGTGCTGGTGGATCACCGGGGACGTTTTACTGACATTAACGCGGGAAGATCAGGGAAGGTGCATGACATATGCATCTTTAAGAACACTGGCCTATTCAGAAAGCTGCAAGCAGGGACTTTCTTTTCAGGCCAGAGGATTGCCATTAGGGATGTTGAAATGCCAGTTGTGATCCTGGGAGACCCAGTCTACCCCTTACTCCCATGGCTCATGAAGCCTTATACCGGCAACCTCAGTAGTAGCAAGGAGTGCTTCAACTACAGGATCAGCAGGTGCAGAATGACAGTTGAATGTGCCTTTGACTGTTTGAAAGGCCGCCAGTGCTGTCTAGTCACAAGATTAGACCTCAGTGGAAAAAAATATCCCAATGATTATAGCTGCTTGCTGTGTGGTTCATAGTATCTGTGAAGCAAACAAGGAAAAGTTTCCACCGGGGTGGAGGGTAGAGGTGGAATGGCTGTCTGCTGATGTTGAGCAGCCAGATACCAGGGCTATAAGAAGAGCTCAACAGGGAGCTATGTGGCTCAGGGAGACATTGAAAGAAACCTTTTAATAGTGAGCCACAGTAATGTGTGTTGCTATAGTGTGCTCTGCGTGATATTGGTTTTTTGCACCCTGGTATGAACCTTGTAATGGATGCTTTGTGTGTAGTAAATGCAAATGCACCTGTTGTTGTTATCCATGAATGATGTCCGCCCCAACCAGCATATGTTGTGAACTAATAAAGATGAATTAAGTTTTCACAGACTTTTATTTTAAACCTGTGTAAACAAACATATTTGTAACTGAATGAAACTTTATAAATAGAGGGGAAAGAACAGTCATTTTCATTTCACAAACATACGCCAACCGTGACTTTCACAGATCAGTGTATGTGCGGCTCTGATTGTACTCTTCCCCGAGGGTGGAGTGGTAGTGGTAGTGCAGTGGCCCTGGATGCCACATGCAATGTGCAGTAGATCTGTAGGGAGTTCCCAGAATGCAGTTCTGTCTGGGCTGTAGAGGGAGGCGAGTGAGGGTCTGTTGAGCCTGAAGGTCAACAACAATCTCCAGTATGTCTGTTTGCTGCTTGAGAAATGCTAGCATCTCCTGCTCCACGTCTCTCTCCTTTTCTTGTGCTTTTCTCCTCTCTGCTCTATCCCTGTCCGTTCTGTCTGCGAGGGTGATCCTCCAAGCCCTGTGCTCAGTATCCAAAAGCACTAGAGGGTTGCAGGATCTCTTGGAACATGTCACCCTGCATCCTCTTCCTTCTCATCTGGCTGAGTTACTGTGCTGGTGTGGATGGAGAGACCCTCAACCACATTTCAAGTTGCAAAAAAAATGCACAGAAGTACTATTGTGAGTGTACTCCCAAGATAAATGAAAACTTGGTATACTGAACTTATTCCCTTGGACCCACACAAGTTACAACACTGCAGTCTCACTTCCCCCTGGAGATTCATAGAGCACGGCAGCAGTCCCAGCCATGGTGAATATGGCCCGAGGAGGGGGAAGAGGGCTAGTTGGGACAATAAGGCCGGGGGTATCTCCTGGGCATGAGTATATGCTGATAAGGCAATTGAATTGAATACTGGCACCGTTTTCCACAGGTGGTGGTGATTTTAGCCGATTTCTCACTCCTGAGGGTAATGGATGCTGAAAGGGAACAGCTCCTGCATGCATCCAGCTGCAGACCTTATACTGCTAGCCTGTGTGCTGCATTGATGCCGGCTAAAGTAATTGCTGAGTGGCATGGACCAGTGTCTTACCGCAGCAGAAGAAATAAGGCAGCCCTCCCCAGAAACCTTCAGCGGAAGATTGCAGACTACCTCCAGGAAAGTTTCCTCGAGATCGCTATGGAGGATTCATGGAACGTCCCGGTGCACATAAACTTTGCCCCCTCTGCCTAAGTGTACATGGGAAATGAGAAGCAGATAGCAACTCTACCTCTATTGGTTATTTCTTGCCTCTTGTAGTATGATTAAAAAAGAGTAAATTAACAGATATATCCCTGCAATATCAAAGCAAACTGCATACTTACCAGAGGTTTCTTCCCCTGCATCAGACTCACCTGTGCTGAATTGTAGGGTCTGACTCGACTGCTCGGGAATCAAAAACAGGTCCTGGCTCACTGGATCTCTTATTGCCTGTCCATCCTCTTCTTCCTCATCCAACACCACCTCCTCAATGTTCGTTCCAGGGACCTGTGACTCCAGCTCCCCTGAAGTATCCACTGGGCCTTTGGCGGAGGAGTCTCTGCTGAGAATGGCATGCAGCTCTTTGTAAAATTGGCATGTCTGTGCCTCTGCACTAGAGCAACTATTAGCTTCCCTGGCCTTCTGTTACGCCTGCCACAGCTCCTTTGCTTTGCTTTCATGCAGTATTGTTGCAGGTCCCTCTGGTAGCCCTTCTCCCCCATGCCCCTAGTGATCTGTTTGTAGATATCAGCGTTTCTGCAGCTAGATTGGAGCTCTGCCTGCACACCAGCCTCTTCTCTCCACAGAGTCTGGAGATCCAACACCTAGTGTACGCCAGGCAGCGTGGAGACAGCATGGTCAGCTGGTAGTTGCTAGATGAGCTCTTCACTCCGAGCAGACAGGAAATAGGATTTCAAAAATTCATGGAGCTTTAAAAGGGGAGGGCTATGTACCTGGCCACCAGGCTGCGGAGTTCAAAACAGTGACCAGAATAGTCACGATGGGGCATTGTGGGACACCTCCTGGAGGCCGATAAAGTCAACATAAATAACATAGTGTCTACATTGACATTGTGTTGCCGTAACTACGTCAATCTAATTGCTACACCTCTCACAGAGGTGGAGTTAAGTCAGCGTAGCGGGCGAGTTACATTGGCGGGAGTGACACTTTAGTGTAGATGCTTACAGAGTTAGGTCAATGTAAGCTGCCTTGCGTCAACCTAACTGTATATGAGGCCTCAGCTAATAAATATTAAAGTAATTTTTTTCAAGTCCTTAGTTTCATCACCTTCCTAAAAATATAAGTGCATACATATTTACTACAGTGCAGCCTAATTAATAGTCTAAAACAAATTTATTTTAAAGAAATTTTTAAAAAGAAAACAGAGATAACATTTGGCACCTACTGATTTGGAAATGCTTAACCAGTTTTAAAGTACATTAATTATTGTAGAATATCTAAATTAGAAAGTGACAAAAGATTAGACCTATACGCTCTTTTTGGAGGTGTCAGAAATATCAGATTAAAAGAAATGCAACTGCTACAGAACTGCAGTGTTGTTCTTGTAAAGTTATAATTAAAGTAGAACAGGGGCATCTGTAGTTAAGAAAAAACATGAACAGAATATTCTGATACTCTACTAAACAAATATGAGACCTTTCCATGAAATATTCCTTTGGTTTTTGAAATGGCCTAATTTGGTATGTTGTGTCTGACAGTGGTAGCTATTAAATGCTTCAGAGAAGGTGCAAGAAAACACACAATGTACAGTTTTGCAATAATGTGTCTGGAAAGTTTCTTCTTCACCCCAAGTATTTAGGATTTGTCTACACGCAAGTTGTGCCGTATTAACTATACTGGGATCATAGAATCATAGACTTTAAGGTCAGAAGGGACCATTATGATCATCTAGTCTGACCTCCTGCACAACGCAGGCTACAGAATCTCACCCACCCACTTCTGTATCAAACCTGTGTCTGAGCCATTGAAGTCCTCAAATCATGATTTAAAGACTTCAAGGTGCAGAGAATAGTTAAAGTGATACAAACTCCCTAGTGTGGATATACAGTTATGTCAGTATAAAGTGTCTTATGGCAGTACAGTTGTTCCCATATGAGAAGGGGAATCAGCTGTGCTGGTAAAAGGCACCTTTGTACTGGTAAAAAAGTGTCCATATTAGGGGTTGTACCAGTATAACTATTTTGATTTTTTTTTTTTAATCATACCCTAATGACAATAATTATACTGGTACAAAATCTGTGTGTAGTTATTGGTTTATGCCCTGAAACAAGAGGGTTGATACTTCATACATTTTAATCCCAGGCAATGTAAATATAAATTTCTAATCTGCTTTTGAATTCTGTTCTCTTATTATACCATGCCCATCAAGAGCCACTGAGCTTTTTGCTGCATTAATCCCTCTTGGAAGTGATTTCCATCGATCAGTGGTTCCCAAACGGGGGTTCGTGAACCGTTACAGGGAGTTCTTGGGAAAAAATTCCCAGGCAGCACGGGGACAGCAGTCTGGAGCCCCTAGACTTCCAAGAGCTAAGCAGATCAAAGCAAACATATCTATCACACTGAGGAGATTTAAACTTCAAGACTCCTTATAAGAAATGGAAAGGGAGGTGGATATTTTTTGCTGTTTTTAAAATTAAGTAGGCAGCTAGTATTGTTTTTAAAATTATTATGAACAAGTTTAAGCTTTGTTGTAACATGCATTGTTTGCCTAGACTGCTCAAGACCTGAATGCTTGTGTAAGAGGAACTCTTTGAGTTGGCTTCTTAAATACCTTCATGCTGTTTCACATCTGATACTCCTTGATGAAACCTTGTCTTATAAGAGGCTTATTCAAAATGAGACAAGCTATGAAAGTGAGATCTTGGAAGAGTGTTGCTGTTTTCATAATGTAATAAAAATACTGTAATAATTAATAATAAATAGTGTGTAATAAGCATGTCACAAAAACAAATTTTATATTTCCAAGATCAATGCTTTTATAATTTATACTCAGGTAAAGGAGGAAATACTCATTTTTGAGAAGGGGGGTTCGCAAGACTTGACATTTTAGTGAAAGGGGTTCACAGATTGTTAAAGTTTAGGAACCACTGCCATAGGTGATGGTGGTGGTGGTTGATGGTGGTGGTGGTTTGTATTACAATAGTGCCACTAGGCCCCAAACCTGATTGGAGCCTATATTTGCTAGGTGTTAATCATGTGGTGTTTAGATGTGATTTAAAGGAAATAAATACCTTATTAGTTTGTTTCCTTTAAGTTTGTTCTTACTAGGAATAGGATACAGACATAGAATCATGAATGAAGTGTTAAAGTTCAGTTGACTATTATGTCTTCTCCCAGGCCATGTCTCCATTACCACTTATGTCGGCAAAACAGTTGTGTCTCAGAGATGTGAAAAAAACACACACACACCCCCGAGCGACATAAGTTTCACTGGTTTCAGAGTAGCAGCCGTGTTAGTCTGTATCTGCAAAAAAAACAGGAGTACTTGTGGCACCTTAAAGACTAACAAATTTATTTAAGCATGAGCTTTCGTGAGCTACAGCTCACTTCTTCGGATGCATAGAATGGAACACACAGACGGGATATTTATACATACAGAGAACATGAAAAGGTGGAAGTATGCATACCAACAGGCAGAGTCTAATCAATTGAGATGAGCTATCGTTAGCAGGAGGAAAAAAACTTTTTGAAGTGATAATTAAGATGGCCCATAGAAGGAGTGAGGAGAACTTAACATAGGGAAATAGATTCAATTGGTGTAATGACCCAACCATTCCCAGTCTTTGTTTAACCCACAGTTAATAGTATCTAGTTTGCATATTAATTCAAGTTCAGCAGTTTCTCTTTGGAGTCTGTTTTTGAAGTTTTTTTGTTGCAAAATTGCCACCTTCAAGTCTGTCACTGAGTGGTTAGAGAGGTTGAAGTGTTCTCCCACTGGTTTTTGAATGTTATGATTCCTGATGTCAGATTTGTGTCCATTTATTCTTTTGCGTAGAGTCTGTCCGGTTTGGCCAATGTACATGGCAGAGGGGCATTGCTGGCACATGATGGCATATATCACGTTGGTAGATGTGCAGGTGTATGAGCCCCTGATGGCGTGTCTGATGTGATTAGGTCCTATGATGGTGTCACTTGAATGGATATGTGGACAGAGCTGGCATCGGGCTTTGTTGCAAGGATAGGTTCCTGGGTTAGTGTTTATGTTGTATGGTGTGCGGTTGCTGGTGAGTATTTGCTTCAGGTTGGGAGGCTGTCTATAAGCGAGGACTGGCTTGTCTCCCAAGATCTGTGAGAGTGAGGGATCATCTCTAAGGATAGGTTGTAAATCTTTGATGATGCGCTGGAGAGGTTTTAGTTGGGGGCTGTAGGTGATGGCTAGTGGTGTTCTGTTATTTTCTTTTTTAGGCCTGTCCTGTAGTAGGTGGCTTCTGGGTACTCTTCTGGCTCTGTCAATTTGTTTTTTCACTTCAGCAGGTGGGTATTGTAGGTTTAAGAATGCTTGATAGAGATCTTGTAAGTGTTTATCTCTGTCTGAGGGATTGGAGCAAATACGGTTGTATCTTAGAGCTTGGCTGTAGACAATGGATCGTGTGGTGTGTCCGGGATGGAAGCTGGAGGCATGTAAGTAAGTATAGCGGTCAGTGGGTTTCCGGTATAGGGTGGTATTTATGTGACCATCGTTTATTAGCACAGTAGTGTCTAGGAAATGGACCGCTTGTGTGGATTGGTCTAGGCTGAAGTTGATGGTGGGATGGAAATTGTTAAAATCTCGGTGGAATTCCTCGAGGGCTTCTTTTCCATGTAATTGTTTGTGTGCACAGTGCTATGTCGGCAGAAGTTCTCCTGTTGGCATTGAGCAGCTACACGAACAATCAGACAGGAGCGCAGCTGCAAGTTCGCTAATGTGGACATGGCCTCACTCTTTTGTTCTGCAAACACAGTGTTCAAGGTGAGGACATAATACTGATTTATATAATGATTCAGCTGTGCTAAATTGTTGTACGCATTTCCCAGCCTGAGGACAAAATCTGCTTACCTGCCTTTTACCGGTATGATTGATGGTAATAAAAAGAGAAATGTTATCCCCTCCACACCAAAGCACAGCAAAACAGAAAAAGCAAAACAAAACTTCAGTGAATATGTGGAATTTTTCAAGGCCGACTAGTAGTGGTGGTATATTTTCAGTATTATTTTCCATTACTTTCTTAATACAATGTAACATATTTTGCTTTTTTTAAATTATTGGTATACATTTTGGCATCTTTTTATTGAAGACATCAACTGGATCCTATGATAGTTTTGAAAAATGCCAATGCATATTTCAGTCTTTTATTCAGAGATTTTAGAGCCAGAAAAGGACCATTATGATTATCTAGTCTGAGCAGCATAACACAGGCCATAGAATTTCACCCAGCAATTCCCTCATCAAATTCAATAGCTGTGTTTTTTAATACAGCATTTCTTGTTAGAAAGACATCCTGTTTTGATTTAAAGACTGTGATGAAAAATCTACCACATGCCTTAGTAGGCTGTACCAGTGGTTATTTATCCTCGTTTAAAATGTTTACGTTATTTCCAGTTTGAATTTGTTTAGCTTCGTCTTTCTGCCATAGCATCTTACTATGCCTTCTGATTATTGAAGATGTAGTCTAAAGGTTATCCTTAGAGATGATCCCTTGCATCAGGACTCATTAAACTATTCATGACTGCAAGTCATGTCCGGTATAAATAGATTGTAGGTCTATAACATTAACATAATGCAATACCTAAGGGATTAAGCTGTAATTACTCTTAGAACAAGAGTATGTCCTTAAGTACTTTATTCTGCCCCCCTTGCTTTTTTGCTTAGTGAAAATCTATTTAAATGACCTAGGAGAAACCCCTAATTTAACAACAGCATTACCAACTCTTGCAGGCTTTTTTTAGAGCTGTGGTATTTCAGCTGGGTCTGGTGAATTTGAGCCTTGTTTAGGGAAACCCCCCTTTGACTGGCTGCCTTTCTATCCCTCCCCGCACCCTAGGGAGCAGCACCCAATCAGGATTGCTGCAGGAATCAGTCAGAGGTCAGAACCAACACCGTTCTCACAGGAGGGGAGGGAACAGAGACCCCAGCAGCTCAAAGTGGCCTCCTCCACCCTCCCCTTCTTTGAGCTCAGGGTAGCCCTCATTCCCCTTCCCTGCCTCCTTCTCTGCAACACCAGCCCTGGGAAGGGAGAGAGGGGAACCGCTGTAGCTGGTCACCCCGGCCTGGGCAAGGGTGTGTGTATGGGTATGTGTGAAGATAGCCTAGAGCTGCAGGAGGAACAGACATTAAGTGGGGTGGGAGGCGAGGATGGTGCAGACTTAGGCTAAGAATTGATGAGGATGGAAGGCAGAACTAATTTGGAGTAGAACTGATGAGGGGCTGTGGGACAAGATTGATTTGGGGGATGGGAGGGCAACATTAATTGCTGAGCAGGGAGATGAGCAGATGTAGGGGTGAGATCTGCACTGGGACCAAAATCACCTTCCCCAATAAATTTGGGAGAGTTGGCAACGCTAATTGACTCACTCCATGGGGATGGAGCGGGGAGAGTTCAACAATCAAAAGACAGACTGAAATACACACTATAATTTAAAAAAAAATCATTTTTGGGAAGATCTTGTGATATTTTTGAAGGGGTCTGACTCAGGATTTTTGAACTTTTGGTGTTGGAAGTGCTGAAGTAAGTTATACTTTGTGTCATTATTGATGCATATGGAAAACTGGAAAAATAATTGGATACTAAATGCTGTGCAGAAACAGTAAATGAAATTATCAATATGTCTTGGCAGCTTTAAAATATTAAAAATGGTTAGAAATGTGGAACATGTTCCCCCGCCCTAGAATTAAGCATGAAGAAATGTGCCTGAATAACCCTCCTATTTCAGTGCACCTGGTCTCCCACTTTCTTAATTTAAATCCCTCACAGCAACCCACTACTTTTGTGAGGCCTACAGATCCTAACTCATGTCATTATGCACATTATTATTCCCATCTATTTTTTTTTTTTAAGGAGTAAGTTATCCTCTAGGTTTCTTACAGTGTCTTCTGTCTGTCCTTATAGGGTGCCTCTACACAGTGCAGGGGAGGGGAAGGAGGGGGATAAAAAATCTGCAGCAGTGAGACTCAAAGCCCAGGTCAACTGACTGAGGCTCACACTGCAGCACTAAAAACAGCAGTGTTAGACGTTTGGGCTGGAGCCCAGGTTCTGAAACCCAGTCAGAGGGTCTCGGAGCCGGAACTTCTACTCTGCTATTTTTAGCTCTGCAGTGTGAGCCTTGCAAGCCCAAGTCAGTTGAATACTTGCTTCCATGTGGGTGGGTGGGTTGGCTGGTTGGTTTGTTTACTGTGTAGATGTACACTTAGGCCGTACATTCCTTGAGGAACAGAGCATGCCTTTGGCTTACCCACAAATTGGTTACATCAGGGGTAGACAACCTATGGCTCGCGTGCTGAACACGGCACGTGAGCTGATTTTCAGTGGCAATGACACTGCTGGGGTCCTGACCACCGGTCCAGAGGGCTCTGCATTTTAATTTAATTTTAAATGAAGCTCCTTAAACCATTTTAAAAACCTTATTAATTTTACATACAACAATAGTTTTCGTTATATATTATAGACTTATAGAAAGAGACCTTCTAAAACGTTAAAATGTATTATCGGCAGCGAAACCTTAAATTAGAGTGAATAAATGAAGACTCGGCCCACCACTTCTGAAAGGTTGCCGACCCCTGGGTTACATACTCTGGCTTCAGGACTCACTTTAGATGTTTGTAATTTTAGGAATATTATTTAAATACAGTATAACATTTTATATTTCAGTACTATGTTCAGAAGGACTAAGCAGGCAGAATAGAAGGCTGACATAAAATGCCCACAATGACCACAGATATATAATAGATCACAGCTAAGCAATACAGCTATTAAGATAACATTTCAATAATGTTGCTTCCCTGCTTTTGAAGGTTAGATACATTTTTAGCATTTTCGGCATATTTTAAAAAGTAAATTTACGGTAGGTTAGTATTTCTACATTGTGCAACCTCAGTCCAAACAGTTGGGTGTCTCTTTTACCTTAGGATAATTAATTTTGAATCACTGTCAATTTTTATAATGTCCTGGTAAATAATTAATCATTCATTTACTGAAGATTTTATGTCTCATTATTTCTGTATATACACACACACACACACACACACACACATTTCACCTTTTTTCCTAAACTCTGTTTTAATTACATATAACATAACTGACATTTAATTTTAAAAATAGTGATACTTCCATGATGGCTGATGCCAGGGATTGAACTAGAGATCTCCAGAGCTTAAAAGCATGATGCTCTACAGAGTGAACTGAAGAACTAGGCTCTGTAGCTGAGGATTGTAACAAACACTGACCATTGGGATACATGTACTCTTTGAAAAGTATAGTAGTAACAAATTACTATAACCGTTACTAGGGAAGGGCTTGATTCTGCTCTCATGTACATCAAATTAAATAAAAAATAAATCAGTTGAAGGCAGTGAAATTACACCAGTATAAAATTAGTATGTCTGAACCAGCAGAGTTGTGCTCTATGAGAACAGGTGTTGTAAAAACAATTTAAGTAGTAGATGTATTTTTGATGACCTTATAAATTAGAGTATCATGTGATTCAGGCCCAGTCTACACTACATGGTTAGGGCGACATTCACTTAAATTTGTCTCCTACCAACATATGTGCCTCTCTCACTGCATGGGAATCTCTAGTGTTCATGGAATGCCATAACATTAATCAACTGACATGTTTTATCTGAACAATGCCTTTTTAAATCAACCCTGCCTGACTGGAGTGAACCATGTCACTCATTTTTTCAAGCCTCTTGGCCAATACATTTGAAAGTATTTTTATATCAATATTGATTAAAGAGAGAGGTGTATATGTAATACACTTTTATGTACCCTTGCCCGGTTTAAGTAGTACAGTAATTAGGGCTTTCCTCATAGTAGGAGGTAACTTACCTTTCTTTAAGGCATCTTCATAAATGTATAACTGCTTAGAGGCCAGAATTTATTTGAAACTTTGATATCCATCAGGGCTTGTCTTGCCTGAATTCACTTCCTCCCTGGCTTTATTTCCCCTGATTGCAAGGGAGAAGCATCCTGGGTTGTTGCTCCTCTGATATTTGTGGGAAGGTAAAAGCTTTATTAGAATTATTCAATTGTATGGGAACTTTAAATGATCAGTTAGATTATCAGGATTTAGTCCTATTCCTTATTGCACACAGAAGCAGGAGGAAAAATGTTGGAGAAACGGTACTTCTCCGTGTGAGAGATTTTAGCCGCAGAAGAGCTAACACTTAGTCATGGGAATTATATAAAGAACTTGGTTGCCTTGAGTGGAAGTTTTGGTGTTGAGGAACAGAAGATGATGCAGATGCCATCTTATGTGAAGAACAGCAGTCTGAGGCATTTGGGAGGAGTAAAGCCTGTTGGGGAGTTAGACCAGATGCTGTTTGTAAACAGGAGAGACTAGAGAATAATTGGAACATTCAGAAGAGCTGTAAGAAGGATGAAGAGGAATTGGAAGTAGTCAACAACAGGCAGAGGCCATGTCTACCTCTGGTAACATGGAGTGGAGGCCGTATGTGATGCTTGAGGGACATTAGGCCAGCAGCAGAGGAGCAGCAGGTGACAATCTACAAAGGAAGCAAAGCAAAGGCTGCTGTGAGCTTTGTGGTGAACAGGCAGCCTAGAGATGTTGGTAAAAGGGGAGATGTGTAGATATGGAAGATTACATAGTTTTAAATGGGAAGTACTTGCGGGGAGGGATTTATTATGCTTTCACTGGTGTTATGTTGTTAAATTTCCTATTGATGAATATGATGGACAGCTCTCTTTAAGAGGGAGGCGGCAAGAAAATAAACTCTTAAATCTAGTAACTTAGTAAATATTATGGTTCTGGGTCAAGATAGAAATTTAAGACCATTTTTTGAGAGAATCGACAAGCTGACAAATGGGGGGGCGGGAGGGAGCTCTGACATTATTTACAAAGCAGGATTTACCTACCTCATAGGTTTTTGGGAAGATTAACATATGTGCAGCACCCTGAAGATGGAAAGCACTCCATAAGTGTTAAATGTTTCTTTTTTCATTGTCGTATTCAATGTAGTTGTAGCCGTGTCAGTCCCAGGATATTAGAGAGACAAGGTGGGTGAGGTAATATCTTTTATTAGACCAACTTCTGTTGGTGAGAGAGAGAAGCTGTCGCCACACAGTCTGTCTCTGTGTGTGTGTCTCTCTCTCTCTCTCTCCAACATAAGTTGTTCTAGTGAAAGATATTACCTCATCCACCTGGTCTCTCTTTTCATTATATATTGGAAATTAGCAGCAACAGTGAATTATAAGGACTTTCAGAGGACAATAGAGTGCATTCTGTATCACATGAAGTGGATAGTTATAGAACTACTGAACAGTGAGTTTCACAAACAACCAACAGTAGATTTTTAATGTCCCTGGTTGTGGGATTCAAGCATTCTTACCCACCAGATGTCACTTTTTTCAAACCCAGATGTAGGCTTGGCAAGCCAGTCAGTTGACCACCTATTATTTGATTATGGTCAAATATTGTCACATATTTCAGCCTGAATGGCCTGATGTAGGCAGCAACCTACATAGTTCCTTTCTGTCTTTCAGGATTTCATTTAATTGTTCCACATTTTTCTGAGTTAAAATAACTCATCTAAGTAACTTGTTTTTTGTAATTAGGCATAAGTATCTATCCAAGTCTAAGCCTATTAGAAATAATAAAGTCTTACTCTTTTTTGTTACGGTTGTTATTATTCAAATAAATTAGTACTTTAAAGTATTTAACCATTTTTTATATTATTTGACAATATTTGACAAGTCAGTTGACCAATTAGTTTTGGACTGGTCAAGTGTCCAATACTAGGTGCAATAATTTTTAAATCTAAAGGCTTGTCTACATAGGGACACTCAGGAAAGTTAATTCAAATTAACTAAAAGTGTGAATTTAAAGCAGATTAGTTAAACCACATTAAATCCCTATGTGAATGCGCTTTTGCAGAATTAGTGTCCTTAACTCTGTTTAGTTTAAATCACATGAGGTTTGTCATCAGTGCAGTGCCATGTAGACTAAGGGCGTGTGAATTGCAGAGTGCATCAAAGTGTTGTCCTCTAACTGCCCCCTAAGGACACTGCTGACACAAACTAAAAGGTACCCAGTGTGTGTTAATATTATTCCTGTTTGGTGCACTCTCCAGTTGCACCCCACATTGCAACACAGTGTAAACGTAGCCTTGCGAAGTGAATTAAGCTAAACTGAGTTAAGGACACTTTAATTATGAGTGAAGAGCATGCACACAAGGGTGTAATGTAATGCTGTAAATTCACATCTTTAGTTAATCCAGATTAAGTTTTCTGAGTGTCCCTGTGTAGACTAGCCCTAACTCTAGTTGTTGTAAAATTAATAAGCTTTTTTGTTTTGTTTTGTTTTTGTTTCTTTTTAAATGGAGACCAAGAACAAGTCACCCTTTTCATCTTCTCCTTCCCCATTTATATTATCCATCAGTCCCTGACTTGGATCTACATCTATCTCTGACTCCCAGTTTTCTCCCTCCAATATATTATTTGTTTTTAGTCTCAGATGTGCTCAGAATACTTTGTGCCCACTGCCATGGTGTCACATTTGCTGTATCATGACAGTCAATGAAAAAAGATTTCAAGCCTGAAATCTAGCAGTGCAAATTGCATGCATCTGAGCTGAAAAAAATACAGCTGCTCAGGAGAGAAAATATTTGATTAATAGATTTCTGCGGAAAGCCAATCTCATATTATTTGCTGTGGGTTAAATTTTAAATGCATTAAATATTTCTTTTTTTCTACAGTAATTTACAATCTACTAATATAAAGTATGTAGTATACTAATCCTTACTTAGCCCAGCATCTAATGAGATTTCTTGTGAATCACTGTTCTAGCAGGTGCGGGAAAATCCCCCTGACTTTTCTTGAGTTGTTTGAATGCCAGTAGATGGCAGTAAAACAAAGGTTTAGTCTAATGCTTAACAAACTGATACTGCTCTTTCGCTTAACATAATTTATCTAAGTGCACAATAGCAAGAAATGGCATAATTGGTATTTCAAGTCTTGTAAAACTGAAAACTATAATGTTTTTGTTTAGCACCATAGATCCCAGAAATCGATCTATCACCATAATTGCTCTTATATACAAAATACCACTGAAATGCAGTCACTTTTTGTGATGGAAAGTGACAACCAGCAGTGCTCAACATTAGATAGGGAAGAGAAGAAATATTCTTGTTACCAAGGTCAGAAGACAAAAACCTCTGTCTTATGAAAGGTGCCATGGGATGTTCTAAATCAGTGGTGGGCAACCTGTGGCTAGCAGACTGCACGCGGCCCATCAGGGTAATCCGCTGGTGGGCTGCCAGACAGTTTGTTCACATTTGCATGGCTGCACACAGCGCCCAGTGGCTGCGGTTTGCTGATCCAGGCCAATGGGAGCTGCAGGAAGTGCGGGCCGCAGGTTACCCCGTTCTAGATCCACAGACAGCTGACAAGACTGCTCTTATTCTGAAAAGCGCACAAACAATAAATTGCAGCGAATTCAGTACAAAAATTTTTATTAAATAAATATAAAATTCCAGAGCAATGAAAGCATTCTGTAGCAATACCTTCACAACAGCAGTCAGTTTTATTCTTTACTATCCGTATAAATAGGCTAAGAAGGAGTATATTTATTGATAAATGCTGGTAAATGTCAATTTTACTGGACAGACACAAACCAAAGAGAAATATTTCCATAAATAATAATCAACATATATAGATAAGCAAAGTAAGAAAACGCTGCTTGAGAACTTATTAGAATTTGAATTAAGGATATTTACTTTGTATATATTTGGCACAATTTATGTTTTAAAGTTTATAAAGCTTTAACTTTTGGAATCTCAGCATCTGCTGTCATTACATAATTATTGGCTGATCCCCTGTTTTCTGATCCCTTCCATAATTTTCCACCACTGTGAAAATTTAAATTGATATAAATTGAAAAAATACTTTAAAATAAACATCAAAATTATCCATCAAAATTATAAAAAATAAAAACTAATTTCTGCCAAGCCTGCATATAAAGAAAAAGAATTTTATAAACTATCTGCTTATTTCAAAAATTATTGCCTAGAATTAGCCTGAGGAGAAAATTGCATTTGAATAAGGGTTCTGAGACCCGGAGATAATTTCTTCTCTTACCATTTAAATGTGGAGTTATTACCGTCATGGTAATGCAAATGTTTGCAATACATATGCAATTTATGCCAAAGCCAAATAAGTATCATTTGCTTATACATGTGTCTGCTGGATAAATCTTTAAAGACAGAGTTGGCAATATAGTGTGAAATTGTAAGAGTCCAAAGCTCTAGCAACTTCCATTGAGTGATTAAATAAGCAAATACAAGAAGGTTGACTATATTGTGACATTGTAAGCAATTGTGTTGTCACATTGTGTTGACAAAACTCAGTTCATTATCTCCTGTTGGTATCACAAGCCTAATTTGTTTTACTTGAGAGAAGAGCAGAATTGATACTGTTCCCTCTAGATCTCCAACCTAAAACAAGAAATGAAGGTGACATTGGCCTCTCCATTTTATCAGATCCGGGAAAACTGCCAAATTATGGGTTCATAATTGTTTGGGATTTTTTTCCTTACATTTTGTGTGTGTATTTAGTGTACCTGACTGACAACTCTGGTGATGGAAGTTCTCTATCTATTTACGATGGCGACAAGAGCAGTGCAAGTACTTTTCCACAGTCCAGCCACCGTACATAAGCCCAAACCTTGTTGGGGGGATTAATTTTTAAAGAGAAGAGGGTATGGCATCCTTCATTTACATCCAGTGAATTTGACACCTCTGCTAATATTATGAACAAGTAACAAGTCTGCTACTTTTGATGGTTTTTGTGGCATGGACACCTGTCAGAACAAAATTGAAGCACAAACTCATTTAAGAAATTACTGATTAGCTACAGTGGGTGTTTTTTCATCTCCTGCTTTAGAATGGATTTGGACTGGTAACCTATCAGTGAAAAACTTGATGTCCTATCACCAATTCCTTGAAACATTCAGTTACATGGAACTATTAAGTTTTGAAAGCAAAATTTGAGGCCTTGAGAAGCTAGAGGTAAAGTTGTTGTCACTAACTGTGACCCAAGAAATCTAGTGGTAGCACCATATAAGACTGGTGATGAAGAAGAAATCCATTCCTTTAAAGACTCTGAGTGTCATCACGTTATCTGTGAAGAAGGCTGTATGTGGGTATTTTTATTTTTATTTTTGTTTTGTTTTTTAAAAAGAAAAATAAATGCAAGAAACGTGTTCTGTTCCTGAAGCAACTGAAAGTCAGTTTGTCAGAGACCACAGTCCCTGTGATAAGCTGTTGTCATTTCCCAACTCAATTAAGATAAAATATGTGATCCATTACTGGATACCTAAGAACAGAAATATAATTAGCACAGGACCAGTTAAAAAAAAATAATTAACCACTGGAAAAAAATAAATAAATGGATCTTGCATCTCAGAAATAACTAGATGCACTACTTTGAGGATTGGTTGTGCACAAAAAAAGAGAACATGATTTCCCAAAGAAATTTTTCAAAAATTTGTCCAAAAAAAAAGGTAATATCACTAAGCAACCCTGCTCCCCCGCCCCTGTATATGGCAGGATCTCTAGAAATCTAGAGCACAGTGTAATGCTTACATTGTGTGGCAATCTAAAACATTATAGCAGAACACTTGAGTAGGGGATTCTTGCCAATTTATATCTATCTTTTAAAATCTATTTTATTTTTTAAGGTACAGTCTCAGGAAAGCCTTTTATCTCATCTTAAAGATCACAGAGAACCCTACCTATTTAAGTTACTACATTATCTGATAATCACCTTATTTGGAAAGCTTTCTTCAAACATCTATGCATGTTGTCTGTCATTAGTGTTCCAACACTGCATTTGTAGGTTAAAACAAATCTTAGTTTCACAGACTGAAGGAGTTCCTGTGGGAAGCACTGTGCATTAATTTTTTTCAGAAATGCTAATAATGGAGCAATTTTTAGAGATTTGTTGTTTAGATTAAGTTTGTAACTGAAGCTAAGTCAATGTGTAGTATCTAATTGTGTCTGAGTGTGAGTTTAATAAAAGTCCACTTGTTTAATTGTGCAAGATGGTTTTGTTGTTTGGTAAGGGATCATTTTTCCTGGTGGTTCCTCAAAGTCCTAATAAAATGAAATTAAGACTTCAATTGTTAGGAGCTCACTTTAAGAAGTTTTAAGTGTTGTTCTGGTGGGTCATCAAAGTATAAATTTAATTGGAAGTTTTGAAGTGGTTTTTAAAGGCTCTAGGCTCTAACTACATAATTCTCATTTTAGATTAAGCACAATCTTATGCCTTGTCTTCTCTGGGATTTTGCCTCATGTTAGTTAAATTGAGTTAAGAACATACCTTCTTTTCCCAGAGAAGACAAGGCTTTTGTCTTCTGGTGAATTACCACAGGTGCAGAGGCTGACTTGAGTTATAATTCATATTGTTATATTCACAGAGAACCTAGCAGATGTGTAGTAAAAGTCTATGAACCCAATTATTTTGAAAATAGCCACTTAAACTCAGGGGCGGCTCTAGACATTTTGCCGCCCCAAGCACGGAGGGCACGCCTGCGGGAGGTCCACTGAAGCCACGGGACCAGTGGACCCTCCGCAGGCAAGCCGCCGAAGGCACCCTGCCTGTCACCCTCGCGGCAACCGGCAGAGTGCCCCCCGCGGCTTGCCGTCCCAGGCACGCGCTTGGAGCGCTGGTGCCTGGAGCCGCCCCTGCTTAAACTATGCACACACTTTGCTTGTGCCCCTGCAGAAAAGCATCTAATTCTAAACATAGGAGTTGCATGCACATTTTAAGATCCCTGGTTAAAAAATGAAACTTGTCACTTACTGCATTTCTTGAAATATAATCAAAATGTTA
Organism: Mauremys reevesii; assembly: GCF_016161935.1. NCBI lineage: Eukaryota > Metazoa > Chordata > Testudines > Geoemydidae > Mauremys > Mauremys reevesii. The sequence continues at coordinate 85,071,395 of NC_052630.1, forward strand.
TGTCACTACTTATAGATAGAGAAGAAGAAGAAAGGTTAGAGGATGTGAAATTTTTATATTCAGCCTGTAATTTCCTTGGATAAATCTCTCTTTCAAAAGGATAGTTGGTTCTCATAGTAAAATAAATGGGAGTCATGCAGCTAAAAATCTGTACGCATCTTTGAAAATTGGAATGGTTAAAAACCTAATAGCCTGGTGGCCAGATGAGTAATTGGATGTATAATTAAGAAGCAGGGTTGAAATAAAAAGGAAGAAAGTATGATGGCTATTAGAGAACCTGGTAGTGAAAGAAACCTGACTGAATTGCTTAAGTGTAACATACAGAAAACATGTGTCTTCTATATAATAAGGAACTTTTTTACAATATTTGCTTACGATACCAGTTAAAGGGATTTTACCTAAAAGGATGAAAACCTATGCCATCTTCTGAAGTCTATGAGTATATACAGTGACACTCCTGAACCACTGGTACAAACACAGGCTGTAAGGGGGGGGGAAAAAGAAAAAGCCGCAATCATTTGTATTGTTCCATTGAATAGAAAATATGCAAATATTTAAGATGGCTGCTTTGCATTCTTTCCAGACTGAATTTATTTAGGGTCACTCAGTGTGTGTTGCATGAACTGATTCTAACCTTCCTGTTTGCTCAAAGGACCCCAGAAGCAGGGCCGGCTCCAGATTTTTTGCTGCCCCAAGCAGCAAAATAAATAAATAAATAAATATCCCACAATTGGCGGCACTTCGGCGGCAGCTCAGCCACACCGCTTAATTCTTCGGCTGCAATTCAACGGCGGGTCCTTCGCTTCGAGAGGGACTGAGGGACCCACTGCCGAATTGCTGCCGAAAACCCCGGACATGCCGCCCCTTTCCATTGGCCGCCCCAAGCACCTGCTTCCTTTGCTGGTGCCTGGAGTTGGCCTTGCCCAGAAGTTCCCCTTTATGATATACTATTGCACAGTCAAGTCTGTAGGTCTGACATGTGCAGGTAACGTTATGCTTTGTGGCAAGATATTGATGTGAATCTGTAGCACCGATATCGTTTTTGCTCGAGAGAGGTTAGATTGCTTTCAGGACAGTTGTCTCATTCACACATGGTGTCACACCCCAGTAGGCTATCTGTTGTGAATGGAGACCAAAGTAGCCAAGAGTTTGATAATTTGAGGTTTACAGTGTAATGTGTTACACCTAGGTGCTTTGCTATTGAAGCAGGATTTTAAGCAGTAGATCGATCAGGAATGCAACACTCTCTTAACTCTTTCTCTTCTTTAACTTGTAGTCAAGGAACTTGAAATACATTCTCTTCTATGAAGACTGTATAGCATCCCCAAGGAACTTTAGAAGGGAAGGAGATGGCAGGGGTGGGGAGGGTGGCGTGTAATTTGGAGCTAGACAGAAGTAATAGAAACAAGATAAGGGGAGACAAAGGCAAGGAAAGACAATGAAAGCCCAGCAGGAAGGTCAGCCCTTGAGAACTGTTTCATATTTCATGCTTTGCGCTCACTCTCTCTGAAGAGTTCCACATAATGGTACGTAAATGTGTCTCAGCATGGTATATACTGTACTGAATAAGCAAGAATCACACATTCTGCATTTCCCCAAAAAGCTGTGGGGGGAATCTAATCCCAGTTTAGTTCTTTTCTAGGAAAAAAGACAATTTCCACTTCTTAATTTTAATTTTATTTATTTAGCATAGGAGATGGGAGGACATTAATTATATGAAATAAAGCACTATCAGAACAAGGATTACATTTTTTTTACTAGAATGCTATTTTTAAAGTACAATTTAATTAATTTCAGGCCTAAAGGACTTGACAATGTTATTTTATATTTAATTTTGAGATCCATAATTAACCTAATAATGCTCATTCTAGATTTAGTCATTTAATCTGTACTGGGCCAAGAATAAAGTGCTTAGTTAATCACTTTTTAATTATAGGAAAATAATACAGTTGATTTAGATTAGGTTCACTTGGCAAGGATGTTAATATTTTGAGAAATTTTTTACTACGTTATTAGAGTATTTGTACTGATCTTCCATTGTGAGTTTCATGCAGTTTTAAATATTAATTTATATCCTGTCTATATTGCTTTAAACAGCTGTAGGGGCTTAAATTTCAGTACACCTGCTATCAATAGGTGTATTGTCAGGTTAAAAAAGTTTTTTTTTTTTTTAAGAGAGACCTGTAGCACTAACACTTGTATTGCTAGCCACAAAAATTAAAAAACATGAGCCAGGCTCCCAAAAACATGATTTAAAAAAAAGAAATATTTTTTTTGTCTCCTACTTTTTGAACTTTTAGTGTTCACATTTTCAAGCTTCCCATTTTTCAACCATGAGACTTATAAACTTATTTATTTTTTTAAATCACAGGTCTGATTTTCATGTATTAACGTGGCCGTAAGAAAAATTCGTATGAAAAGCTGGTTTCTGTATTTTCAAAAATGTAATGAGATACTTGTTTTGTGAATCTTTTCATTTAATTACACAAAACTTAAATTTGGAGGCTAAATTATATGACAGTATCCCTTGATTAATTTTGTAATCTCCAAATAGAAATAAATATCTTTAGCAGAAACTAAAAACATTACTGGTAAATCTATTTATCTGAATAGTTTGCTCAGCAAGCTGATTTTGTCCTGAGGATATAGCTACAATAATTGCAGATAAACATCACATGTAATACTTCTGAATACTTATGTTTCTGATTTTTATCAAGAGCAAAGGGAGATAATTTGTGAACCAATGAACTTGCAATTCCTATAGTGTCTTACTCAGCTGATCAGACCACAAGATGGGGAGAAATAGTTACATAGATCTGAATTTTCTTGTTTTTTCAGGAACATAATTTTCTCTAGGCCTACCCACAACTGTGTATATTAAGGCCATAATAAGCTGATGACCCTTCTGTTTTATATGTGCATGCCCTGTCTTGTAGACTGATATTAGAACAACATTAATCCATGTGAAAAATGATGCACTATTTAAAATCATTTAAATAACTGTTTTTCCTAAAACATTAAACAGTGCCATTGAACTCAGTGATTGTCTTGTCTTGGCTTCTTTTTGAAAAGCAATTGTTTAAACGCAGTCTGGGGAAAAGAGTTTAAGATACCCCAGGTTTTTATTAAGAAATAAGAAGGCAGAAGTTTATTTTAACTCTTACGTAAATAAAACTGTATATTTTTAACCTTGGTTCTGCAAACTTTTGTTGTGTGTATTTGTTATGAAAGCAAAGGATTACTTGTACTGGTTAAAAGAACAGGAATACTTGTGGTACCTTAGAGACTAACAAATTTATTTGAGTGTAAGCTTTCGTGGGCTACCGCCCGCGTAATCAGATGCAAAGAATGGAACATATAGTGAGGAGATATATATACATACAGAGAACATGAAAAGGTGGGAGTTGCCCAACCAACTCTAAGAGGCTAATTAATTAAGATGATGTCAGTAGGACAGAAAAACCTTTTGTAGTGATAATCAGGATAGCCCATTTAAGACAGTTTGACAAGATACTTAACATGGGGGAAATTAAACCTAAATTGATAGTATCTAGTTTGCATATCAATTCAAGTTCAGCAGTTTCTCCTTGGAGTCTTTTTTTGAAGCTTTTCTGGTTTTTTTGGGGTTTTTTTTTTTTTTTTTGGTTTCCCACGTTTATTGGAAAAGTGACAGCGCAGCAATGGTTTCAGATAGCTCCTCTTGGTGTGCGTGACCTGCAGTTTGGACAGACTGCCAAAGTCCAGCAGCTTCAGCATTTCCTTAGTATCTGGGTCAACTTCAATGATCTCCTGGTCAAGGGCAGAGACCTCAGGGACATAGTTATCTCCTCTTCCTTCAGTTTGATGGAGATACCTCTGACAGGCCCCCTCTGAATACGCTTCATCAGATGGGAGACATACCCAGCTATCTTGTTGCGTAGTTTCTTGCTAGGGATGATGGCAATCTCTTCACACACCCATTTGTTTGCAAAATTGCCACCTTTAAATATGTTACTGAATGGCCAGAGAGGTTGAAGTGTTCTCCTACTGGTTTTTGAATGTTATGATTCCTGATGTCAGATTTGTGTCCATTTATTCTTTTGCGTAGAGACTGTCCAGTTTGACCAGTGTGCATGGCAGAGGGGCATTGCTGGCACATGACGGCATATATCACACTGGTAGATGTGCAGGTGAATGAGCCCCTGATGGTGTGGCTGATCTGATTAGGTCCTATGATGGTGTCCCTTGAATAGATTTGTGAACAGAGTTGGCATTGGGCTTTGTCGCAAGGATGTGATATATGCCTATTAATTGCTTGTTTAATTAGTATTTTGGTTTTCAGGATGCATATCACCAGGTGTATACAGACAAATGTCAACACTTTCCCTCCTTCCCCACCCCCCAGTAGAAGACATGTGCCTTATTTTCAGCAAGCCCTGTTTTTTCTTGCAGAGGCTGCACACCTGAACTTATGTTTCTTGTCTTCTTTATTTGTTTTCAGTTACTGCATTTTTTGTTCTTTTTTTAAATAAATAAAAAAAAAATTTACCTTCTGGTATGAGGACCATTTAACATTGGAAAACTCATAACTTTCAAATTAGCAAACACAAGGATCTGGAGGCATGAGGTTCCTGTTTTGTACCTGGCACATGAAGGTCCTGCTTTGATCTATACCTTTAAGGTCTGATCCAATTCCCATTCTAGCCAATGGAGAGACTAAGGCCTTGTTTACACTGCCACTTTACAGCGCTTCAACTTTCTCGCTCAGGGATGTGAAAAAACACCCCCCTGAGCGCAGCAAGTTTCAGTGCTGTAAAGTGGCAGTATAGACCGTCCACCAGCACTGGGCCCTCATGGGGATAGTTTTTAACAGCGCTGGGAGAGAGCTCTACACAGTGGCAGCACTTTAATGTTGCTAGTGAAGACATACCCTCACATTCACTTTAGTTGGAGTTGGATCTGATTGTTCACACTTGTGCTTGATGCTTTATTGTGTTAAACTTGTTTTAAGTAAAAGATCAACAGAAAAAAGGAATTTGTTGAAATAGATGATGATTTTTTGTTTTAAGGTTTTCCGTGTGTTCAATACAAGTCAGGTCACATTGTTGGGCCTAAACCAGCAGTTCCCAAATGGGTTTGTGCCATCTGCAGATGGGGGCGTGGCAATCCCTAGTGCATGCAGATGCCATTTTGCTCTACGCAGCGTGACATCACATATGTGGTACATGCGAGGTCATGATGCATGGAGGATGACATTTTGCTTTACAAAGTGGCATCCTCCATGCTGTCTGGGGTCCCAGCAGGACCTTTTCTTCATTAAAATTGGGTTGTGCCTGCAAAAGGTTTAGGAACCCCTGGCTTAAACGACTATCAAATTATAATATTACAGCCTGGTTTACACTCAAAAATTAGATCAGCGTAGCTCCGTTGCTCATGGTTGCACAGGTTCTGTGCCATAGCTGTGCAGCAGTAATAGCTGTAGTGTAGACGTTGTAGGAGCAGCAGTGATCTGTATGCTATGTATAACCTGTATGCTCAAAAGGTCTGACACACACACCCACCCACCTCTCTTTGTCTCCTCTCCCTCTTTGAAAACCTGTGAAGTGGCTTTCCCCTATTCCTCCCTCCTGGAATGCTTGTGGGATGAATGGGCTGCTTAAACAGCTGGAAGATCAGAAGAGCTCCCAGGTAGACAAGGTGTCTGGGACTCTAATTAGGCAGCACTCACACACGCAATGCATGGTCACTGGCCAAGGTGAAGTGTGACCAGCCAAACGCGGCCAAGTCATCTCTTGTCCCAGGCCATGAGGAGCAGGTCCTTTAAAAGGGGAAGGGGCCATGTGCTCAGCAGTGCACTCACAAGCTTGTACCTCCCATGAAGGCCCTTCGCCCTGTGGTTCGCTGCATTGCATTCCGTTGTGCCTCATTGCACCATCCATCGCTGTGCTGTGGGACACTTACCTTGAAGGATCTTGACATTGCCAGTTCCATGCCTGACCTGGGAGCGTGAGTATGCAAGTGTGAGTGTGACACATACACCCCCTTTTGAGCTTAGCTATCAATATAATAAACGTGCTGCTTTCTGCCAAACTCTAGTGGGTCATTAGTCCTCCCTAAGCTTACTAGCTGGCCCAATTTTGGGTAACAGACATGACTTACATGTATACATATCAGAAATATTTATATGCAAAAGTTACTCAAACTTGTCTGCAGGACTGGAGTCATATATATGTATGTACATCCACCATTACACAACTCAGAAACCTAAATGAAATAAAACAGGCAAGGTTTTTACAGGAACAACAGAAAACAATGTTGTGAGTCCCTCCCTACTGGATTTGTTTTGTTAGTTATTTAACACATTCTTAAAGCATTGTTTACAATATTTGTATTCTGTTTCAGAAATGGTAAATGCGATGCCTGTTAATTTTATCTTTCCTAGAAAAGCTGGAACTAACCTGGTGAATGTGTAAAGGACAAAGTCAGTAGAGAGAAATTTTATTAGCCAGCTCCTATTAGGATATTCTAAACAATGGCAATGTTAATAAAAAGCTACTAAAAAGTAATTTTCTGAATTTTTTAAAGGTTCATGTAACACATAATTTCATCACTAGGTTGTCTTATGGAAGGCAGCTTGTGGGGAAATATGTTAATAGATTCTCTCAAGTAATTTTACATTCTAGAAAAGCAGTATGATTTTGAGTGCAGCTTGACCGATGTTGTGGAGGGGTCTAATTTTTGGTTTGGACTTGTTTATTCTTACATGAGGTGTTTTCTTGCATATGTTCATTTTGAGTCTGTTTAGTTCTCTCTTGGTTGTTCTTTGTAAATAATTGCACTGTAGTGAGGTCAAAACATTATCTTCTATCTGTTCTTTTAATCTAAAGCTGCTATGAAATTCTCTGTTTCTGTAGATGAGTATATCTCAATCATTCTTCTCTGCTTGTGGTAGAGTAACAAGTTAGCACTTACTAATGGAACCCATTTGTCATGGAGTGGGGTGAGGTGGGGGGAAGTTTATTTTGAAGTAGGAAATAAAGAGTCATGACTTTTGTCTTTGTTTTTACTCTTGTGAGCAATTCTGGTTGTCACATGTAGCTATTGGGAAGCTCAGGAGCTTGCCGTATGTCACCATGATTTGTTGCCATTTTTATTGGCAAACGGCTAGAATAAGGATTTAATATTAAAGGAATGCCTGAATTTTCTGTTTTATTGGTGTGCTTTGTATTTAACGACTTAAATATCAGTCAAGACCATTTTTGTTTCAGTAAAATGCTTTGCTAAACTGTTACAGATAAGTGTGCAAGACCTCCTGACTTTTTATTAGTAGATAATCATGGCTGGCATTTAGATTTTTTGTTGTTGTTTTTGCTAGAAAACTTTAGTGAGATGTTTCCCTTTGTCTCTGTAGTTATCAGAGACTGTTACAGACGATTGCTGTACTCGAGGCTCAACGTACTCAAGCAGTTCAAGACCTTGAAAGTTTAGGCAGACACCAGAGAGAAGCACTGAAAAATCCCATTGGATTTGTGGAAAGACTCCAAAAGAAGGTATACAATAGGCATTTCTTAAGTTTTACGAAAAATTATTTATAACAATTAACTCATCACCTATTAAAAACTAGTGTATTATATATACCTGTGTAAATATTAAAAGGTTTAAATTCTTTCTGTAGTGAAAGAAAACTGCCCTCTGTTCAGGTTTGATGATTGGTTAAATGTTGGTTAAACCTATAAAATACAGGTAATTTTGAAAAATTTGTTAAGGACACATTTTTATAGGAGTATAAAACTCATCTTGTCTTCAAGCTTTCAGTGCATATGGGCTTTCTATGATTAGAAAGAAAGCATTTTGCGGTAGGGAATGATATCAAGAAATCATAGCCTTTGTCACCAAAGAGACTTAAATGCTTTCAGTTCAATTTCAGGTTAGGGTACTTTTAAATGGAGATTGTGAGCAGGAAATGTAGTTCGTAAACTGAAAGCAAAATGAGCTTTGAAGGCATACCTCAAACCAGGAGAGTGCCAGTGATTATATCAAGCTAGTGTACATGTGTGGAGGAGGGTGAATTTCAGTAAAGAAACAGATTTCATTTTCAAAAGTTTAAAAGGAAGTTATAACAACAGTAACAGGGAAAACAATTTTTTAAAAGTCTTTTTTAAATGAAAGCAATGACTGACTTATGCTATGATAGCAGCATATCTCTCAATGAAGGAGAGATGTTGGTTCTGGGAGATTCCCTTTCCATAAACTTGGGGCCTGATCCAGAGGCCATTGAAGTCAATGGTCATCTTTCCATTGATTTCTGTGAGTGTTGAATTGATTTCTAAGCAGGTTATAGTTGTGATTCATCTGGCATCCAAGCACTGTGCTCTGGCAACCATATCAGACAGTCCTTGGAAAACATTAATGCCTTTTGCAGAGCATTTCATGTATTTTCCCATCTTGGCCAAAGAAATTATGCCAAATGGGGGTGGGTGGGTGGGTGGGTGTGTGTGTGTGTGTAGCATTGCCAGCAATTGTATTGTGGGCAGAAGGCAACGAAATCAATTTAACAGTAAAAACACTGGATAAGGTGCAGTCATGTCTATCATAGTAAACATTTAAGTTTACATGTGGATGTGATTAATCAGTTCTGATAACTGTATTCCTTTTAGTTCTTGTTAGTCTGCTATGTTTGCTTGCAGGAGTACAGGTCTGGGTATACAGTATGGGTTTTTTTTTAATAGTTAACAAATCAATGAAGATAGTAACAGGATATGAAAATCAGAAATACTTGGCTGCAACTATTCAATGTAATTTTTAAACTCTAAGTCCAATAAACCATCATTGACCGTGCCGCTGCATATTTTATATGCCCTGCTGCGTATCGCTCTTTGAAAATGCTTTCCCCGTATAAAGAATATGTGCTGCATGGCACTTAAATATACAGACTTTGAGTCCTGCTGTTAGCTAAAAACAGATCCAGGATTTCTGTGGTTCCATATCCTTTCATTTGGATGCTCAGTGACTGCATTAAGTATTGCTTCTCATTTTGATTCTTTCAGGTTGATTTAGGGCTTCCATATCCGCAAAGAGTTGTCCAGTTGCCTGAGATTGCCTGGGACCAATATACCACCAGCCTTGGAAACTTTGAGAGAGAATTCAAAAACCGGAAACGTAACAGTAGGAGAGCGAAGCTGATTTTTGATAAAGGTAAGTGGAAAACTAAGTGTATATTGCAGGAAAAAAATAACCTGCTGTGTTGGTTTAATAACACTTTCTTTATGTTGCTTGTAGTAGGTTTGCCTGCAAGACCAAAAAGCCCTTTGGATCCCAAGAAGGATGGAGAGTCCATTTCATACTCGGTGTTGCCTTTAAGTGATGGCCCAGAAGGTTCTACCAACAGCCGCCCACAGGTAAATGTTATAAAAAAGAAAGTAGGTAAAATTTTACAAAATATTAACTTTCAGATGGATTACTTATTAATACTAGATTATGCGGGTAGTGTTAAAATTGTGATAATAAATTTAATGCCTCGGTTTCCAAATGTTCAAAAATCAGTCATCAAAACACTTGGTGGTGTCATCTTTTCTTTTGACCAAGTCAGATAACTTTTTTCTGTCCTCTACCAAAATAATGTTTTCATGTATGTTTTTCTTTTACTTGGGTGGAAAAAGGGTTAAAGTCAAGTTATCCTAACTTTTTTTCTAAAGTCCTATTCCATGTTATATACTGTATTTAAGCAGATGATAAGAGGGCGACTTTGCGATGAGACCAAACCCGAAACTTTTAACCAGCTGTGGACTGTAGAAGAACAGGTAATGGGAAACCCTAGCTAGCTCGTAGACCATTTTGTAACCATACAGTGGTGTTCACAAAAATAAACTCAAATTGTGTAGTAACGTTTAAAGCGCATAACGCTTTGGAGTCAAAGATAACACGTATGTATTTATTCATGTTTTGCACCAGTTAGATTTTTATTTTTATTTTTTAATGACAAGCCATGCCCCTTCTAGATAAGGTGTATTAATGTTTGTGATCTTGTCTTGTGCTTGGTTTAGAAAAAACTTGAACAATTACTCCTGAAGTACCCACCAGAGGAAGTAGAATCACGACGGTGGCAGAAGATAGCTGATGAACTGGGAAATCGAACTGCAAAACAAGTAATGGGGAATTCTCTTGCATAAGTAACCATCTCTCCTTTTGCTCTCTAGACATTCCAGGAATACTAGAGGGGGCAGGTGTCAGGTGGTCTTTTGCATAGTTTCTTCAGTAATGGAATTTTTATGCAAAAGTCATGTCAATTCATAAAGAGACAAGGATTTTTTTAAAACTGTAAAATGTATTTTGGTTGGGAAAGAATTGATTGCTTCTGGGGGAAGAAACCTCACCAAAATATTCTTTGCTTGCGTTAGTGCAGGGTTCCTCAAACAGAGGTCGCCGCTTCTGTAGGGAAAGCCCCTGGCGGGCCAGGCCGGTGTGTTTACCTGCCCTCCCTGCGACCTCTGTTTGAGAAACCCTATGTTAGTGGCTATGCCCTGGGACTACTGACATCAATTACTGCATCCTGAGGATGTTGAAATAGATACAAAGTGGAGTTGCCCACATTCCATTTGGAGATTTTAAAAAACTCATACTAGATTAAAAAAAATCAGAAAAGTTGCCAAGTCCTGAGAGCCAACCTGTTAATCTTAATATTTTGATGAAAAATTTAATCAATCATCCAAAGAAAGGTCTGGAGCACTACTAACATCTCTACTAGGGGATCTGACCATAACAAACCTAGGGCTCTTTGTTAGGACTCTTAAATTTGAAATTGTATTAATTTTTAATAAATGCCTACAAACCATGATTAAGCTGTCAGGTCTAATGGTTGTCCATTAGTCTTTGACAGCGGCCCTGTGCAGGACTGGATTAACTCTCCTGTCAGCCCGGGGCTATTAGGTTTTTGGGGCCCCTGTATACAAGTCTTTTTCCTGGGAGGGAGTTTGGTGCAGGAGGGGGCTCTGGACTGGTGCAGAGTGTTGGGGTGCAGGAGAGGGTGAGGGGTGTGGGCCCTGGGAGGGAGTTTGGTGCAGCAGGGGGCTCTGGGCTGAGGAAGGGAATTGGGGCACAGGAGGGGGTATGAGGTGCAGGCTCCAGCTGGGAGGCACTTATCACAGGCAGCTCCCAGCCAGTGGTGCAACAGGGTTCAGGCAGGCTGCCTGCCTGCCATAGCCCCACGCCACTGCCGGAAGCGGCCAGCTGCTGGCAAGTCTCTGCGCGCCCCTGGAGGGAGAGGGACATCGTGTCTCTGTGCGCTGCCTGCGCCCGCAAACACCACCCCTGCAGCTCCCATTGGCCAAGGGAACTGCAGGGATGGTGCTGGGGGCGGGGGCAGCGCGCAGAGCTGCTTCATTCATACATACACACCCCACACCCTCCCGCCAGGGGCCAGCCGCTTCCGGGAGCGGCGTGGGGCCAGGCCAGGAAGGCAGCCTGAGCGCCCCTTTTAGCGGCCTGGAGGTCGCTGTCTGTGATTTATTTTTGTGGGGCATCCCCTGAGCCCCCAGCTGCAGCCCCTAAAGCCCCTGTCTTAATCCGGCCCTGGCCCTGTGACATTGTTTTCAAAATACAGCAACACCCGTTGCTGACAGATTCATTTACTTTTAACTCCTATTGTGAGTTACTGTGAATGCATAATACTACTGTTGTCTTTCCAGCAGAAAGAGACAGTGTGAGGGACAGGTTCTTCTTCAACACTGTAGAATGCGAAAATATGTCTATGTTCTGAGACACTGTGTCTGATCACATAAATTATCTTTGATGCAATTTCAGAATAAAAAATTTAACTGCTATGCTCAACCCCCAATTTTTTCTTTTACTCTTTGCAGAAGAAGAACCTAGACATTTGCCTCTTATAAATATTACATAAAGTTTAGAATGTCATTTTTCTCTGAAGTTTGTATTTTTCTTTAAGCACTTCAGGCAAACATTAGCTTTTTAGTGGGTATTTGAATTCCTTATTTAAAAGTCACACCGTATTTATTTATTCATCTAACACTTAATTAACTTACCTTGTTTCTTTTAGGTTGCCAGCAGGGTGCAAAAGTATTTCATAAAACTAACTAAAGCTGGGATTCCGGTACCAGGCAGAACTCCAAACTTATATTTATACTCCAAAAAGGTAAGACTACATTCTAGCAGAAGACTTCATATTTGCATGTGCATTTACATGCAAATTAGTTTTGAAAATACTAAGGATCCTACTTTAAAGTGTGGAATGGAACCTTTTTATTAAATAGACTGCTCATCCCAAGTTATATGTATCTATTATTTCACTGACAGAGGTACTTTTTACTGCTGTTAGCACCAGAGAGCAAGCTGGATTCTATTCTGGTTTGCACGTCAACAGTTGTTTTAAGTAAGTAAGTTCCTGTTGTAGCATCTTTATTGGCGATGAAGTGCCAGCCAGAAGCACACATTTGAGTTTGCAGGGCTGGCAGGTTTGTTTACTCCCCCCCCCCCCCCCAAGCACATGCACACATATACTGAACATATTTGAATCATCGAAGACAAAAAATATAGAATCCCAGCAATGGCATTTTCACAGTCACCTTTCAGAGAAGAACAAAACTTTAAATCCATAAAAATTAGAAAACATGGAAGATGAGTTTTCACAAAAATGAGTATATTTAAACTACTACAGCCATAGAGTTAACACTGAAACTGAATGCTTTTCTCAGGCCTGCAACTTCTCTAAGATGTAAGATCATCCACAATTATTGTATATCACATATCATTTTACTTTGTAAGATCTTTGTGAACAAATCTCCACGCCCAGCCCTCCTAATCCCGTCCCCTTGAATGCAGTGTTGATCTTGGAATGGTAGAGAAAAGAATAAGAATAGAAGGATAAATTCAGTGATGTTTCTGAGAATTCTTCCTAGTATTGGGAAGAGAAGAGAAACTCAAATATATATTTAAAATAGTTATATGGATTGATGTATGTATTCAAGCTTACACAGAGCTCATCTTCAGGTCTGGGAAATGGGACATCTCTCACCAACAGAAGTTGGTCCAATAAAAGATAGTATCTCACCCACCTTGTCTCTCTAATATGGATTGATATAATTTTATGTAGCACTCAGATGCTATTATGATGGTTATAGTATATTAACAAAAACAAAAAGGAGTCCGGTGGCACCTTAAAGACTAACAGATTTATTTGGGCATAAGCTGTCGTGGGTAAAAAACCCGCTTCTTCAGATGCATGTAGTGAAAATTACAAATGCAGGCATTATATACTGACACACAAAGAGAAAGGAGTTACCTCACAAGTGGAGAACCAGTGTTGACAGCCCCAATATGATCAGGGTGGATGTAGTCCACTCCCATTAATTGATGAGGAGGTGTCAATTCCAGGAGAGACAAAGCTGCTTTTGTAGTGAGCCAGCCTCTCCCAGTCCCTATTCAAACCCAAATTAATGGTGTTAAATTTGCAAATTAATTTTATTTCTGCAGTTTCTCTTTGAAGTCTGTTTCTGAAGTTTTTTTGTTCAAGTATGGCTACTTTTAAATCTGTTATAGAATGTCCAGGAAGACTTCAGGGTCTTCCAAATTTTCAAAGGTAGGTGCAGTAATGTCCACAAAATATATTCACACCAGATAACTTTTCTAAAACATGTATTTGCAATTGTAGGCCGGAATCCTGTAAAGATTTATGCACATGGTATCAATGTGTAAAGATAAGCACATATATGTCTTAGCAGCATCAGATCCGTAATTAAGAACGTTATTTGTGCAAACAACCTTTCAGAGGAAGCTAACGTTGCTGCCACTTTGAAAACTTAAAAATCAGCATTCTTTTGTCCATTCATATCTAATTACTGTGCTTGAGGACAAGGAGGTGGATTTTTTTTCCCTTCAGTTTAAGTTTTAATAGAAAACAATGGTATTGCTGAATGTGAGCACAAAACAGTACTGCTAAATGTGAGCAGACTGTGGCCCATTGCATCCGCAGTGTAACCATAATATTAATTTCTTCATGGGTAGTTTTGTAATTCTTTTTAAAATATTTATTTAAATTTTTTCCCAAATTTACAGAGATTGTCTAAGTTCCTTAGCATTGTACTACTCTTTAAATATCAAGTATTATACCAGGGCTGAAAACGGAACTGATGTTGAATTTTATATTAACTTATAAAATTGTGATATTTATAATGGAAACCCTACCATGCTGCTTTTCTAAAATACATGAAACATATATTTATGTCTGTTTTCACGGTAGTATTCAGATCCTAGCTCTGAACGCTAGATTCATGCTGGTACAGTGCATTGTTCCTAGGTTCACTCCAACCTGATGTCCTGCAGGGGTGTGGGCTCTCTACGCTCTTAACACTTGTAACCAATAAAAAATGTAATCATTGGAGGGGGAAAAATTAAGTTTTACTGCAGATGGGGGAATTGAACTCTATCTGCTAATAGAGTTGTCTGCTTAGAGCAGTGTTTCTCAAATGTGGCCCCGGTGGCCGCATGTGGCCACCAGGGACACTTCTTGCGGCCACCACCTCCTGGCCAGTGACTGGGGGGGAATCAGCAGTGGTTGGGCCCTGCCCACCTCTGGAGACACAAGAGCTGGAGGAGCAGGCAGTCAGTGAGTTCCCCACCTTCCCAGGGCTGTGGGGTCAGGCTTCAGCCTTGGGTGGAGGGTGGAAGGCTCCAGTCACGGGGCTTCAGGCTCTGTTCCCTAGCCAGACAGTGGCAAGCTCTGGCCCCGTCACTCCCCCCTCTAGTGCACATCTTTTAAAAAAAAAAAAAAGGGGGGTGGGGGTAGGAGGCAACCAAAAAAGCAAAAGACATAAGAAAAAAGACAAGAATGTTCAAAGCATCTTATTTGTGCTTCTATTCTGTTTGGGCCCAGTAAAGAATAGACACAACTGTACATTATTTTTATTACTGAGTCTGGAAAAATAATCCTACATAAATTACAATGACGTGGACATGTATATGTGCATATTTATTTGTTTTTCCTAAAGTTAATTATCATAAGTATTTTAGGAAAACTTGTCAGTGGCCCACCAGCAAGAGATGGTGGCTGCATTCTGAGGCCACCAAAAAATGTTTTGTGAAAACCCCTGATCTAGACAGACTTTTATGTTCAGTGCTGGGTAGGAGCTGGTGGTCATGATACATGTAGGTACTAATGACATAGGGAAGGGTAGGAGACAGGTCCTGAAGGCCAAATTTATGCTGCTAGGAAAGAGGTTAAAGTCCAGGACCTTCACAGTAAGATTATCTGAAACACTTCCTGTTCCATATGTAGGACCAGAAAGACAGGCAGAACTGCAGGGTCTCAATGTGTGGATGAGACAATGGTGTGGGGAAGAGGGTTTTAGATTTATTAGGCACTAGGGAACCTTTTAGGAAAGAGGAACCTATACAGTAAGGATGGGCTCCACCAATACCAAAATAGAACCAGACTGCTGGCATATAAAATTAAAAAGATTGTAGAGGATTTTTTAAACTAAGGGCTAGGGGAAAGCCAACAGAGCCAGGAATAGAACACAGGTCTCTTGACCCCAAGGCCTGTGCGCTTGCCAGTAGGCCAGAACTGCCTCTTTTCAATTTTTGACTCTGCCACAGTGTTTCTGTGTGACCTTGTCACTTCATCTCTTTGTGCTACAGAGCCTAATCTGTAAAATGGGGATAATTCTGCTTCCTCTCTTTTTCTTTTGTCTATCTTATTTATTTAAATTGTAAGCTCTTTAGGGCAGGGACTGTTTATTACTAGGGGTTTATCTAAAATAGGAGTGTGTCACAGTGTTTTCTATTATCTGTTCCATACATAAATAATCTCCAAGGCATAATGTATTAATCTCTCAAATGAATGCTCCCAGAACACTTGTACTAGACTCAGAAGTAGATGCTGTGTGAAAATTTGTGGGAAACGGGCGGCTCCAGGCACCAGCACGCCAAGCGTGTGCCTGGGGCGGCAAGCCATGGGGGGGTGCTCTTCCGGTCACCGCGAGGGCAGCAGGCAGGCTGCCTTCGGCGGCATGCCTGCGGAGGGTCCGCTGGTCCTGCGGCTTCGGCGGACCTCCCGCAGGCGTGCCGCCGAAGGCAGCCTGCCTGCCGTGCTTGGGGTGGCAAAATACCTAGAGCCTCCCCTGGTGGGAAAGATAAGAGATCACATATAAAAATTATAAACATTTTGTCTACAGGTTCTATTGGTAGGAATTTCTTACTACAAAAAGTAGTTTCTGAGGAATCTGATCTGAACATTATATGTCATTTTTCTACTACAGTCATCAAACAGGCGACAGCACCCCCTAAATAAACATCTCTTCAAACCTTCAACTTTCATGACATCCCATGAACCTCCAGTTTATATGGATGAGGATGATGACAGATCCAGTTTTCAGAGCCATATGGATGCTGCAGCAGAGGAGGAAGTATCGGTATGTCATTTAAACACAAAATTGCAAAATGTCTCACGGTGTTTCTTGACTGTTTAAGTAATGATATTTGGAAGGAAAAAGGAAGTAAGGAAAAAGTGTCCTTACTTAAACATTGTCACGTATATATTAAACTGTTGTGAATTCAGTTGCATAAACCAGGAGCAGGAGATTGAATTCTGGCACCTCTTTGATGTGAAGAGTCAAGTACAGAAAATTCAGGGAAAGTCCAAACCATTTTTTTGATACCATGGAAGAATTAGACACTTCCGAAAACTTGTAATTGCACGTTCACATCTTCAAAAACGGTTCAGTCTGAATTATTCTGAACACCATATAAAGTGTGTAGACATATTTCTGCCTAAAGTGTTGCACCAAAAGGACTAAATCCTTTCATCATTCTTTGGTATAATTGCATCCCATGCTATATATATATATATGGCTCTTTGTCTTACCTTAGTGGCTGGACTAATAGAGGTTAGATGCAGAGGTCCACACAGACAACCCAACCAGCAGTGTCACTACGTAATCAGTGGACTAGGTTTGTGGGCTTATAATATAAACATATTTTCATACTTCTGTATACAGTACTGTATGTAGGGAATAAATCCTACTGCTGAAGCTGATAGGTTAGATTCTCCGCTTGTGTAAAATCAGCATAACTCCGCTGAAGTCAAGACAGAAGGATCTGGCCTGCTGAATTTATCTTTGTGTGAATGGAAGGGGGGGTGGGGTGGGGGCTTATCAGTCACAAGCCTCACAGCATAACAAAAGGTAATGAGATGGTCCAGTATAGATCAGTTCAGTTTTTCTCAGTGACTTTGTGACATGTACTGCATTTTCTTCATCTTAAATTGTTAGATACTCCTGGATCCATTGTTCAGTCCCAGCCACATCTCTTGTCTTCAGACGTGCTCTGTCTTCTCCTTGTGACTTAATTTCTGAGCTGTCTGGGACATCTCTCTCCCATCCTCTACCAGCATATCTGATAACTTACTATTTTTCCATATGAATCTTACAAGAAGTGAAACAAGTATTTTTTAAAATTTAATTAAATTAAAAAATTTAAATGTTAACATTTGCCTCTCTTTATCATAGCAAATCTATCTGGAATCAATTGTACTTTTCTTCTGTGTGCACAATTTTTTTTATACTACATTCTACATCTAGATTGTTTGTTTATTTATTTTGCCAAAACTGATTACATTTCACCCCATGATGCCACAATTATAGTAGGTTTAGGGAGCCTATATTTCAACACCAGTATTTGTTTTCAATTTTGCTACTAGTAGCTTTTGGTTTTGGTTTTTGCAAGGGTAATGCTTGACTTGGTCCTGTTTTAGGAAGTGTGGCTTACCCTTTTCTTTCTTCACTAGTGCAGCATTTCAGATGGCTATTTTTCTTATTTGCAGTAATGTAGAAAGAGACAGGTGAGCTCCATTACGAGAAAGATCCCGTTATTAAGGCTAAGTTTTTGTCATGGATGATTTTAGTAAAAGTCACGGACAGGTCACAAGCAATAATGAAAAATTCATGGAAGCCCGTGACCTGTCCTTGACTTTTACTAAAAATACCCATGACAAAATGTGTAGCCTGGGCAGTTGGCTACAGAGGGGCTGGGAGCTCCAGGGTACCCCTCCTCTGGCGGCTCAAAGCTGTTGTGGCCCGGAGCTCTTGGCATCCCCCCACCTCCCACTGGTTGGGAGCTCCAGGGATCCCTGCTGTCACCCACAGTGCATGGGAGCAGTGGGGATCCCTCCCCACACCCCAGCCGGGAGCAGCAGCAACATAACAATGTTTCTCCTTCAGTAGGAGCTAAAAAATATTTTAATACAGAGAATTCAACGAAGAACTGTCCTCTGTGAAAAAAGCTGCCATCTTCCATTGCTGTCAGTGGCTCCGAAGCTATAGCTACCTTCAGTTGGGTGGACATTTTGAGAGAGAGACCTCAGTGGAACTGTCTGTGTTTTCTGACAGCCTGGTGGGCACCATCTTCCCTGAGATAGCTTGGCACTCTCACTAAGAAAAATGGGAGATGGTCGCTATTTTAAAACGAGAGAGCAAATGGTTTTTCATGAGGTTCTCTTAAGATGGTTTTTATGCACCAGCTTTTGGTAGCACATAAACTTTCAGTTATGAAAAATAATGGCAAAAATGACCATTGATCTTAAATATTCATTTTCAAAAGCTACTTGTTGTACCTTGTCTATTCCACAGAGAGGGTAAAAAAGGAGAGGAAAGCTAGGGTGTGTGCATGTGTATGTGCTGTGGACTAAGAGGTGCTGGAGAAAAAGGAAAATAAGGGTGTGTGCACATAGGGTCATTTCTCTGGAACTTCATATTTCCAGTGGCATAGAAGGATGCCTCTTTACCACTCCCACACTCTGGTGAACCAGGAATCAGGACATCAGGAGTTTAAAACTGACATTCAATGAAAAATGTTCAATGAAAATTTGATGCCTGTCTTGGCTCATCGGTATATTTAAATGTGACATTGTCCAAAAACCCTAAACACATAAGTCTTTAGGGATCTATCATTTTTGGCCCACTTTCTCAGCTAGTTAAGGCACTTGAGCAGTCACTGGACAAAACTATCACTCTTCTGTAGAACAATGTTAAAGAGAACAAGGTCTTATTAATTTGATATAGTTTATGCTAAATTTTAATTCTCAATTTCTTAATCTGTTACTAGATATTTGCACATAAAATAACCTAGCTTTGTATTGACAGAAACTAGCTTTTTCCCTCCATGTGTCGGTTCTCACTCAACATGTGCACAAATATATTATGTACAAATTAAATTACATTTCTTAAATGGAATTAAAAATCTAACTCATCTGTAAGCTATCTTCCTTATTAGAAGATATGTACTGTAGCACACTGTTGGTTTAATACAAACAATGGTACTAAAAATATAAATTAACAATAGATTTCTTTCCCCAAATAATTCTTGTACGTCTCTTATGTAGTTTATTCTGTCAATATGTTTCTAAAAGAAATCTGATCACAATTTTATGTTGAAAGAAGCTAGATCTTCTCAGTAATTATATCCTCAAAGCAAAGGTTTTCTTTTTTGAACAGGATGAGGAAAGTATCCCGATATCGTATCGAGAGTTACCTGAATACAAAGAATTGCTAGAGTTAAAAAAGTTGAAGAAGCAAAAACTCCAGCAGATGCATGCAGAAAGTGGATTTGTGCAGCATGTGGGCTTCAAGGTAAGGTATACCAGTGATCTGTTGTTACAGTAAAACCTCAAAGATATGAACCCCAGAGTTACAAACTGACTGGTCAGCCGGACACCATGTGGAACCGGAAGTAAGCAATCAGGCAGCAGCGGAGACCCCCCCAAAAAAACAACAAATACTGTACTGTGTCTGTATTGTATCTTAAAGGTAGGCACATCTGGACTGCCTGTCCCCATCCGCAGGGCAGCCACTTACAGCTAGGAGGTGAAGACACTGAGGTTCACAGGCACAGCTGTGAGCCCCCTCTGTGAGCCCAAGGCAGGCAGAGCAGGAGTAGTGCTGCAGTCCGTGCCGCTTTCCTGTGAGCTGCGGGTGCTGTTTTTACCCCCTTCCCTTGGCCAGAGGAAGACAAACTTGCAAGCTGTCTGAGCCTGGGAAAGAAGCTGTCACAGCCCGATCTGCTTATGCTGCAAGAAAGTTGCCAGTGCTGGGGTGGGAGCTGCTGCTCTTGCAGCCAGTGACTGGCTTGGACTGTTAGCCTGAGCTGCTGCCAGCATGCTGCACTCTGGAGGAGCAGCTCAGTTTTAAAGGGCCACAGCCTGCATGGCACACCCACTGATGCCGCAGTGCTCCAGGTGCCTCACTCATCACCCTTGCAGCCAAGGGGCTAGAACCAGCTGCCTGTCCCCATCCCCATTCATGGGGCAGCCACTTACAGGTAGGAGGTGAAGATGCTGTTCAAAGTTACAAATAATCTCCATTCCCAAGGTTTCTGTAACTCTGAGGTTCTACTGTATTCAATTTAGTGTGAGCATTTTTTTAAAACTAGCAGGAAGTGGATTTTCTTAGAAAAAAGGAAACTTTCCTTTTCCTTTTCAGAGTGATAGATGTATAGGAAAAAATAATTATGGAAATATGTAATATCATAATGCAGGATTTTGTCTTAGAAATTTACAGACAACACAGTAAAACTCTCAGTAAAGAAAAATAAATGACTACAGCTATCTGCACCGGTTAATGAAACCCATCTTGGAATCTAATCTCTTTTGGGGTACTGGGGGTATTAAATCTTAAGGGTGAAATTAATCCCAGTTAATAGCAGCAAAGTTTCCCAGTCACATAAGAATTAGTCCTTCAGGAGATTGTCCTTTTGAAGGAAGAAAAGCCAAAGATGTGGAATGATCACGTTGGTAGATCAATAGGCAGTGTACTGAGGCAGTAGCTGCAGAGAAAAATTGCAGCAGCATTTGGGCCAGCTCCAGGCAATTTTTGAAGAAAGGATTCAAACAAGGACATAAAATAATGTTGGTATGAGATGAAGAAAAATAATGTTTTTACACTTAACATACAGAGACGTGCTATCCACAGCACCATCCGTTTCTAGGCAACATTGAAAAGGGAGGGAATGCCCAAGGATACCTGTTGTTTGAGAGGATTTTCAGTCATTACCAACAACCTTCTTTGTAGCTGTTCCCCATGTATGGAGTCGTGCAGGAATTGCCTTGACTCCTTAGCGATGAGAAGGGGCTTATTGGGATTTTTTTAGTAGTAGCCTTTTCTATGAGACTGCAAGGTCAGTCAGTCCACGGAAACTGACGTACACTTGAAAACTGAGACTATCAGGCTAGTAACATGCTGATACTGACAGATTTATGTCACGGTATTAGAAAGCTGAGGCTTTTTTAAATGAATGCTATTATTGTAGAATATAAAACGTGGACCTTGAGCAGGAATATTGCAATTCTAGCTATGAAATAGAATGGACAAAGTAATTTGAGTTACTAATTTAGTACTTTAATGGACTATATTCAAAATGTTATTAAGGTTGCAAAATCAAGCACTCAAAAGTTAAGAAATCCCAGAATTAAGGTTGTCTTTGCAACTTTAATTTGTCCCCCTGTGTCTATGCATCATGATACAGCTTTTAGTTATATGAACACATACTGTATTTTTCCACCAGACTGCCAGCTCATTCAGTGCACATGATGGACATTGCTCACTTAATGAATAGCTATTCAATAATTTTTTTTCCTGATTATTCAAAGTGTGGCTTCTTGCCTCATTTACATTATTTAAACCCTGGTTAGAATACACAATTGTTTATTTCTTCATGGGCTTTTCTTTGCTGCTCGTCACTGTAGGATCTGAGTGCTTCACAAACATTACTTATTCTTCAGAACAGCCCTGTGAGCTGGGGGCGAGGGGGTATTCTATTTTACAGATGGGGAGCTGAGGCAAAGAGAAATTAAGGTCAAAAGTTGCCACCAGTAGTGAGTGCCCAGTTTGAAATGATTAGAACCTCATTTTTCAGACTATGTAGCATTATATAGCACTTCATATGTTCTAAGTACAGCTCCCATTGATTTCAGTTCCAGCTGTGAGTGCTCAGCATTTCTGCATATCAGATCCCTCAAGTTAGGCACCCAGAAAATGAGGAACACACATTTAGTGACTATGAAGAATTAAAGTGATTTGTCTAGCATCACGTAGGAACTTTGCAGCTAAGGAAGGGATAGAATCCAGTTCTCTAGGACACTATTCAACTGCCTTAGCCATGAGACCATCCTTTCTTTTCCTCCAATCCTCTGCCTCATTCACTACACACCTTCCAACTTCTGCAACAAATGAAACAGAGTCCTGGAGACAACAGTCTCCTTTACTGTACAATCCCTGATTCATCTCCAGAGTGGGTCCACCCTGTGCATTGAATGATAGCCAACATTGGGTGTAATCCTCTCTGTGGGACTCCCAGTAGAGAGGGATGAGACACAGTTTTCCAGAGGGTTTCACGGTTATTTGCTGTCAGCACAAGAATGGTGAGACTCAGGAAGCTTGTGTTCCGGTCCAGGCTATGGCAGGGAGTTTGTTTTAGTCTCCTTGCCTGACCAGTCCTGGCCTGCCATGCCTGCTCCCAATCCCAACCTTGCCAACCCCTCCCAGTCTCCTCTTTTCCCTACTTCCAGTCCCAGTCTCCTCTTTTACTTCCTCCTGATTTAGCTTTTGTCCTCTCTGCATTCAAAATAGGATTCGTCTTCCTCCACACTGCCTGAGTGCCAGTAGGGGGGTCATTGAGAGCACAAAAAAACCTCCTTGCTTTCAGTTGCAGTGCACAGACCCAGAGCAGCTGGAAACATCCATTACAAGGAAAGTCCATCTTCACCCCTGTAGCCTTGGACTGGAGCATGCTCTGTCATGTTGTGGGAAAGGTGAACGTGCAGTGTAGTCAGCATTAGGATCTGTGAGAGGTTTGAGCATGTTCAGTGAGGAAGGAATCTTCAGAGATTTAACTGGAAAACAGAAGAAGTTTCTACTGAGCCTGTGAGAACTGAGATTTCTCCAGTGCTTATAACTTGGACAAATCTGGCTGGATTTTCCCTGGGAATATTAAAAGGCACATCCATGACACAAAGGCTATCCCCTTCAAGTCCCTGCTCCAAAGCACGATGGTGCATGAGGTAGAAAAGTTCTCATGATTTTTTTTTAACATGGGCAGAACTACATATTTTTTCCTTAGCCTTGTTCTTGGAAATGACTGAACAATTTCGGCTGAATTAAAAATAAGTAAGTAAAAATCAGCCATAGGCTGATACCCAGAACGGAAAATCTCAGTCCACATGTTTTTTTGGCAGAGTTATAAGCAACTGAAATTAGGGTCTTATCACGGGAATTGTCAAGCAACCTTAACAATAAGTGGAACTACCAGCCTTGCCTGTAGTATAAGTTATATATGTATTGAACTTGGAAACGCTACTGTGTAATACTGTGTAATAAACCTAAGCTAATGTATGATCTTCTTCAGCTGCTTGTTCATGTCAATTCCAATCAGGTGTGTGCGCACGCACGTGCACAGTAGCCGGAAGATTTTTCCCTAGCAGCAACCGTAGGGTCGGCCTTGGTACCCTCTGGAGTTACGCCTTCATGGTGCTCAATATAGAGCCCTGTCGACCCGCCACCCTTGCAGTTCCTTCTTACTGCCAGTGACGGTAGCTGGAACTTCCCTTGCTCTTGCTCCTGTTGTACTCAACTTGTTTATTCAGTTTGTATAGTTTAGTATAGTTAGTCAGTTGTAAGTTTCATTTACAGGGGTTTACCCCCTGTTTTTCCCCCTTATTTGTTGCCTCCGGAGCATGCCACGATCCCCGGGCTTCAAGACCTGCAAGAACTGTGCGAAGCGCATGCCAAAAAGTGACCCACGCACACACTTCCTGTTTACAGTGTCTGTGCGAGGGTCACCAAAAAGACTTATGTAAAATCTGTCAGGAATTCCGACCAAGAACCCTGAAAGAGAGCAGCCGCTTAAAATCCTCCTCATGGAGGCAGCTCTTCGACCGCAGTCGGACCCCAGTGCCGGGGATCCCTCCAACCACGTCGTCTTCAGTGCAGAGCATGCCGGTGCCCTCTTCGAGAGACCAGGCACTGAAGAAAGATGCGGCCAAGGACTCTAGGCACTGTCATGGAGCATCTTAGGGACACTCCAGCCTTTGGCACCAGTCCCGATTGCTGGTGCAGAAGAAGAGGATTGAAAGGGGCTGATCCCCTTTGCCTAGATGCAGAGACCAGCCATCAGTGGTACTTCAGTCGGGCCATGGCTGCGAGACTCGGGGCGGCCACATTGACTCCTGCCCAAGCAAGGCAGTCATGTCTGGGCATGTCACACTCACCAAATCCCTTGGAGAGCCTGCCTCTTCCGTCCACTCCTGAAGCGTTTGAGGCAGCAGAGCACCTGCTCAGACTCAGGGCGCCATTCTCATCCCTGAGGCAGGAGAAGGCGTTGGCACTGCAGGCTCCATCCGGCACTGTGCAGTCGAAGGGAAAGCTGGCTATGATGTCACGTCGCTCCCCATCGCCTCAGCAACCACAGATGCCAGCACCTCCATCTAGGGGGTGCAGTCAGTCCCCAGGCTTCCAGCGCTCCACGTCGAGAGGTGCAGCGCTGCCCTGGTCTTGTATTCCAAGACCTCGGAGTCGGAGTTGTACCACTTCAACTACAGCAGGAGCAGAAGATCAAGCTCAAGGCACCACAGGGGGTCCCGGTTGATGCAGTGGGCCCCTCAATGACAGAACCCAGCTCAATGGCCCTTCTGGACTCCAGGGGCTTTCCACCAAGCTCAGGGTCTGAGCCAAGGATCTCACTCGGGTGCTGCTTCAGTCACGTCTGCAACCTTTGTCCCACCACGTCCAGCGGCTGAGCAGTTATCTCTGGCATCAGTGCCAGCAACCGTGGCACCGTTGCCGACATCGGCACCAACTGCGGCGCCGCCGCCTTTTAATAACGTCCTCGGCACCGGAGGTGTCAGTGGCTCAGGTTACGGCGCCAACCATGCCTTCGGCACCAGCTCTGGCACCAACGCCGATGCTGTCATCTACACTGCCCGCATCAACGTTGATGACCACGGCACAGACACACCATCAGACAGCGGCACCGGCATGGCGGCCGACATCGACACCTGTACCTGCGCTTTTCATGGTGCCAAGGCCGGAGCATTCCACCACTGTCCCCACCGGCTCAAGAGATCCCTCCAGTGGGGATGGAAGGGAGCAACCACCTCCTTTGGTGGCCTCCTCATCTTCCCCAGATGAGGCGCTTGCAGGCACTGCCATTGCCCAAGCTCTGGAAGACTCCAGGGTGTTGCAGCAGTTGCTGCACTGGGTCGCACAGGGTCTGGGCATTACGGCAGAGGAAGTTGTAGATAATGCAGACCCTGTGGTGGACATCCTGGCCCCTTCAGGCCCTTCCCGTATCACCTTACCACTAATCAAAACTATCACAGACATGACCAAGACCCTATGGCAGACCCCTTCCTCTCTGCCACCTACCGCCAAGTGCAATGAACAGTGGTACTTTGTGCCCTCCAAGGGCTACGAACATCTGTACACTCACCCACAACCTGCCTGTCTGTTGGTGGACACTGCTAACCAGTGAGAGAGGCAGGGTTTCCAGGGCCCTTCCTCCAAAAATAGGGATGCAAAAAAACTGGACCTATTCAGGCAGAATGTATACGCCACAGTGGGACTGCAACTCTGCATTTCCAACCAACAGGCCATCGTCAGCAGGTATGCCTACAATACCTGCTTGGCGATGGCTAAGTTTACAAAGTTACTTCCCACAGGCTTCCGGGTTGAATTCTCGGCTTTGGTCGAGGAGGGGAGATTGATCTCTAGGACATGCCTGCAAACAGCACTTGATGGGGCAGGCACTGCCACTAGAGTCATGGCCACGGGTGAAGCCATGAAATGGGGCTTGTGGCTCCAGGTCTCCCCTTTGAAGTCCAACAAACCATACAGGCTGTTGGCTTTCAAGGGTGAGACTCTGTTTTAGAAAAGACAGACAAAAGGCTAAACAGCCTGAAGGACTCCAGAGCCACCCTCAGGTCCCTGGGCCTCTACACACCTTCCACTCAGCTGAGACACTTCCAGCTGCAGCCCATTTAGAGGTTCAGTCAGCAGAACCACCAAGATGGCTCCAGAAGGCGGAACAGAAGTGGCAGGAGAAGGCCGCGTCAACCTTCTGGCCAGAGCTCGGGACAACCGAAGCCATCTTCGGAACCCAAGCCTGCATTTCGAAGGCATGGTCGAGGAAGATGTACCACACCTGGAAATGGGTCCACCCTGCCATACCTTCTCGTCCCAACTATCTCCTTTCCACCATGCATGGTCCCTTATTACCTCAGACTGATGGGTGCTCCGCACCGTAGAGTGGGGATACTCCATCCAATTCTGTGCCCTTCCACCCCCTTCCCCGTCCCTCTTCAGGGACCCTTCTCACAAGCAACTCCTTTATCCAGGAGGTGCAATCGCTCCTATTTTAGGGGCAGTGGAGGAAGTTCCTTGAGCACAGGAGCGAGGGCTTTTATTCCTGGTATTTCCTAATACCGAAAGCCAAAGGTGACTTCAGGCCCATCCTGGACCTGCAGGAACTCTACAAGTTTGTAAAGAAACTCAAGTTCTGCATGGTCTCTCTGGCCTCCATCATTCCCTCATTGGATCCAGCAGACTGGTATGCTGCCTTCGACTTGAAGGACGCATACTTTCATATCGCGATCACTCAGCCCCACAGGAAGTACCTCAGGTTCGTGGTGAACAGCACCCACTACCAATTCATAGTCCTCCCGTTCAGCCTGTCAGCAGCACCTCACGTTTTCACCAAGTGCATGGCAGTCATCACTGCATTTCTGCACAGGCACCAGGTTCAGGTGTTTTCTTACCTCGACAACGTCTGGCTGATCAAGGGCTGCTCTAAGACCCAAGTGGAGGCTCAGGTCAAGTTTATCAGAGCCACCTTCCTCAACCTGGGTCTCCTTTTAAACGAAGCAAAGTCCACTCTGTCTCCTGTCCAGAGGATAGAGTTTATAGGGGCAGTATTGGACTCGACCCAGGCCAGGGCATACCTGCCGCAAGCGAGGTTTCAGGCCCTGACCGATACCATTCAAGGCCTCAGACAGTTTCCCACCACCATAGCAAGAAACTGCCTGAAGCTTCTGGGACACATGGTGGCTTGTACCTATTTGGTGCAGCATGCCAGGCTCAGACTTCGACCACTTCAGTCGTGGCTGACATGAGTGTACTGCCTGGCCAGAGACAACCTAGACAGAATAGTGACCGTACCTCGCCTGATCCTCGCCTCCCTCCTGTGGTGGCTCGGCCCTCAGGGAGGTATGCTCAGGGGTCCCTTTTGCCGGTCCGCAGGCGTCCCAGTCTCTAATGATGGATGCATCAGATGTGGGCCGGGGAGCACTTTTAGGAGACCACAGGACTCAAAGTCTTTGGTCTCAGGCGGATCTGGTCCTCCACATCAATGTCAGAGAGCCGAGAGTGGTGCGTCTGGCATGCCAGGCCTTCCGGGCATACGTAACGGGACAATGTGTATCAATCACGACAGACAACACCACTGCAACATTCTATATTAACAAACGGGAGGGTGCACAGTCCTCTCCCCTGTGCCAGGAAGCCTTAATGCTGTGCGACTTCTGCGTAGAACATTCAGTACACCTGCAAGCGTCGGACCTTCCCGGGGTACAGAATGAGCGGGTGGACCACCTCAGCAGGTCATTTCATGGCCACAAGTGGTCCCTTCGCTAGGACGTCACAATTTCAATCTTCCAGAGGTGGGGCTTTCCCCAAATAGACCTATTTGCCATGCAACAAAACAGGAAGTTCCAGCAGTTCTTCTTCCAGAACCACAGCCCGTGCTCCACAGCGGATGCGTTCCTCCACAACTGGGGAGGTTGTCTCTTATATATGCCTTTCCTCCCATACTGCTCGTTCACAAGGTGCTCCTCAAGATCCGTAGGGAACGAGCTCAGGTTATATTGATAGCTCCAGCATGGCCCCAACAGCACTGGTACACATCTCTCCTAGACATGTCTGTGGAAGCCCCAGTCACCCTGCCACTCTTCCTGGACCTTCTGACACAAGATCATGGTCGTCTTCAACATCCAAGCCTCGACTCGCTTTACCTCACGGTGTGGAAGCTCCATGGTTGAACCCAATGGAGCTTTCCTGTTCAGACCAGGTTAGACAAGTCCTCCTTAGCAGTAGAAAACCCTCTACGAGAGCCGCTACCTTTCCAAGTGGAAGAAATTTTCAATCTGGTCGGTGCAGTGCCATTCATCTCCAACGCTGGGCCCAGCGTCGGCTTATTCTGAACTACCTCCTCCATCTGAAGCAGCCGGGGCTTCCCTTGTCATCGATAAGGGTGCACAAGCTGTCATCTAGGCCTTTAACACGAGAGAGGAGGGCCACTCTGCATTGGCTAACTGTATGGTCAGCCAGTTTTTAAAAGGGCTCGACAGGCTATATCCTCACATCCAACAGCCTGTCCCAACCTGGGATCTCAACCTGGTCCTTTCTAGACTAATGGGACCACCCTTTGAGCCCTTGGCAACGTGCTCTCTCCTCTGTCTCTCTTACAAGGTGGCGTTCCTCGTGGCGATAACCTCAGCCAGGAGGGTGTCTGAACTCAGGGCCCTAACCTCAGAGCCCCCTTATAGCATGTTCTATAAGGACAAGGTGCAGTTCAGACCTCATTCTGGTGTCCTCCTGAAGGTTGTGTCACAGTTTCATATCAACCAGGACATCTTTCTCCCGGTATTCTACAGGGAGCAGAAACTACATTCTCTGGATGTCTGCAGGATGCTAGCCTTTTACATCGAGAGAACGAAGCTGTTCAGAAAATTGGTCCAGTTATTCGTAGCAGTAGCAGACAGAATGAAAGGTCTGCCTGTGTCATCACAACAAATTTAGTCATGGATTACATCCTGCATCCAGGAATGCTACAACCTGGTGGGAATTCCTGCACCCTCGATCACTGCGCACTCCGCCAGGGTGCAGGCTTTGTCAACAACGTTCCTGGTGCAGGTCCCCACTCAGGAGATCTACAGGGCAGTGACGTGGTCCTCCATCCACACTGTCACCATGCACTATGCGATTACCCTGCAGGCCAGAGACGATGCGGCCTTTGGATGAGCAGTGCTCCAATCAGTGGATGACACCTACCCCTCTGTCCGAGTAGCTGGCAAGAAGGAACTGAGGGGATGGCAGGTCGGCAGGTTGCCATGAAGGCGCAACTCCAGGGGGTGCCCAGGCCGACCCTATGGTTGCTGCTAGGGAAAAATCTTGCAGCTACTGTGCATGTGCGTGCACACACACCTGATTGGAATGGACATGAACGACACATCTCGAAGAACAACAGTTACGAGAAGGTGAGTAACCATTTTTTATCCTTCCGTACAGCTTACCTTAAAAGGTTGTGAATGCAGCTGTCTAGTGATACCATGTTTTGCTTCCATGTAGAGGATCCCAAGTTCAGGCATTTCAGATTGTCGAGTTTGAAGAATTGCAGAGTTGTCCTGCTCATCCCAGAGCTAGAAAGGACTGCCTTGTATCATTTTGCAGCAACTCCTCTGGCCAATTTAGGACTGGCACTGATAGGTTCCAGAGGAAAGCATGTCCATCTGTTGTTGGTCAGAAGGATAATCCCAATGGGGATCCTTGAGGCAGAAAATAGGATGATCATCAGCAGTCTAAGTGGTCTTTCCTAGGATCTGTTAATTTATAAACACTAGAGAGACAAGATGGGTGAGATATCTTTTATTGGACCAACTTCTGTCGGGGAGAGAGACAAACTTTCAAGGTTACACCAAGCTCAACTGCAGGTGGTGATGATTTTGCAAGAAATCATGCTTTTTATTGTCCTTTGAATGCAGTACATTGGTCGAGATGAAACGATATATATTTTTAACATAAATTCTTTCTTTCACTACATTTTTGTTCAATATATTTCACAGTGTGACAACTGTGGAACGGAACCCATTCAAGGCATTCGGTGGCACTGCCAGGATTGCCCGCAAGAAATGTCCTTGGATTTCTGTGATTCTTGTTCTGACTGGTGAGCAGCAAGCATTGATGCTTATTATTTGGAATTATTTGAATATCCCTTTATGGCTTAAACACTGAGTAAATTCTTCGCATATGTGGGATTTATCTGTTCCATGATGCCTCTTGAAAGTTAGATGTAACTAGATTATAACTAATGTGTGTTTCTAATAGTTTTTTTTGGTGTGTTTTCTGGTGGGGTGTGAAAGTCAATCATTCTTTCAGTGCTATGGAGAGAGTAATTAATATTTGGACCATTAAGTATGAGACAGGGAAAGTATGTTCTCTGAAATCCTCAACTGTGAAGTAATGGTGTGTGAAATAGAATTTGACATGCATCTGTCAATTAAAAAATAAAAAGAAAATATATTTTGTTCTTGCAGTGAATATATTATGAAAAATAAGTTCACTTGCCAAATTGTGTTTTCTTTCCTTTGCAGTCTACATGAAACAGAGATTCACAAGGAAGATCACCAGTTACAGCCTATTTACAGAGCAGAGACATTCTTAGATAGAGACTACTGCATGTCCCAAGGCACCAGTTACAATTATCTTGACCCAAACTACTTTCCAGCAAATAGATGACATGGGAAGCAGACGTACAACCTTGGGCTTACCATCCTCTTTGAAAAGTAACAATGGCATCATTGTTAATTCCGTGCACACTTTGGAAAGACTCTGCTTTCCCTGAAATGTCACTCACAGCATGACAGCTTCCTGGGTGTACTCGTCAAACTACAGCTCTGAACTGTCACGGTTCTTGATCGCTGAACAGCAGCTGAACATTCCTAGTGTGCAGAAGGTTTCACTGGGAGACTTTCCTTTTACCACCATAGTCATTTTTAGGTGGTGAATCTAAAACGAAACAAAAAAGAAAGGAAAAAAATACAGAAGGGTGAGCCAGAAATGAGAGCACGCTTTTAAAGATACAGTAAATTCCAAAGGCTTTGAAGAACTTGGTTATGAGATCCAGAGGAGATGAAGTATTTATATAAAAACAGTTTAGTAGCTTGCAGTTTTGTTGTGAAATAGTTTTCAGCACAGAAACTGACTTCTTTAGGCAAGGTTTTAACCAATGACAGTGTTTGCTTCTAGGATATACTCTAAAAAAATACTCACTGTTCCAGTGATGGTTGGTTACAGGTCTTTATTAAATTGGAGCTGCTTAATCACATTGACTTCTAATTTTTTTTTTTTTTTTAACCACAATGAACTCTATTACCAACAGTGAAGCACTACAGGGAGCAACTGTTGCATTGCTTCCTTAACCAGCTCATGGTTTGTGAATGTTATAAAATTGTCACTCAGATATATTTTTTAAATGTAATGTTATATAAGATGATCATGTGATGTGTACAAAATATGGTGAAAAGTGCCAGTGGTAGTAACTGTGTAAAGTCTCTAATACTCAACATTAACTCCTTTAAAATAAAGTACACAGCCTTCTGCCTCTGTATTTGGAGTTGTTAGTGCAACTCATCAAAGAAAACTGCCTAATATAAATCATATATATGGTAATAATTTTCCTCTTTTGTAGTCTGCACAAGATCCATGAAAGATTGTATTTTTATTACTATTTAAACAAGTGATTAAATTTAGCCTGAGCAGTGAGCGAAGGTTCACATGCATTCTTTTATACTGCTGGATTTTGTTGTGCATCATTTAAAACATTTTGTATGTTTCTTCTTATCTGTGTATACAGTATGTTCTTAAATAATGTTCAATTGTCAGGAGAACTGTGAGAAATAAACTATGTGGATACACTCTGTTTATATATAGAATGCTTACTGTGATTTCCTTTCTGGGTAGAAATTAACTTTTTAACCAACATTAACAATAGAAAATAGTACATTTTTGTAGGTCACATGAATACGTAAAGGGCCCATATCCACTTGGCACTACTGTTGACTTCAGTGGGAACTGAATGGACGCTGCACCTAATAGAATGTGCTCAGCCTCTTGCAGGATAAGAGCCTTCATTTTCTCATATCCTGTTCACAAATTGAGTTGGGGTTTTTTCAGACTGAAGAAGAGAGGAATGTTAGCACCTTCGGTAGGCTGTGTTAATCTCAGAAAGTGCTGATGTCTGCAAAGCTTTGTAGTTACTGTGATATTTTTGAACTAATAACTTTTTTATTGAGCTGTATAGCTTGTGATTCAGAAACACGCGTTATTTTAAACTGTATTAGTTTTCCACTTACTTAAACAAAAACTTGAATTTTCAGAGTGATTAGCATGTAAAAGAAACACGTTAGCTTAAAACTATGGCAATAAGAAGGGTAATTGGCTGATTGGATTTGATAGTAACTTTAGCTGTAGCCTGATCACAATGTTAAATTTCACAATTTCATGTAGGTGTAATTACTATTTGTTTCTAAGGAAAATAAGTTTAAGCATATAATATATTGAGTAGATAATATAGTACAATTACTAAAAACATTGAATGATGTAATACATCATCTGTAAGCATATCTCATATACTTTGAGAAATTAATAAACCTAAAGATATATAATACAACAAATATACCAGATGTACTTCACTTTTCTCTTTAATGAAAGACAAAAGCTATTGTGTGATAGAATCTATAATATCATGGGAACATGTTCTCCCACTCAGTTATGCTACTGTTATGGAAGCTGTTTTGGTGAAGAGTGATTACCAAAGAGAGAGATCTGTTGTGGTCTTATTTTCGATGGGCTTTTAAAATGTTTTTAGAGGGAAGTAACCATAATACATAAGTGGGGAAAAATTAAAAACGTGCACAGGGGAAAGGTTAATACGGTTTGAAGGGGAGGGGCGGAATGGGGTGTTGGGGAAGAGGGAATTCAGACCTGAAATCCCTTAGTTAAAATCTCTTGATTAAAGCGCTGTTTCTAATTTGAATAAATATTTGTGTGTATAGATGTGCACACACGCACAATTATCTCTCACACACAGTATATATGTGTATGGAGATATGTGTAAGAGTGATGGATATCAAATATATAATATACTCACACAAAAACATTATTGAAATGGGGGAAATCGTGTGTGTGTGTGTGTGTGTGTGAGAGATACTTGCATATTGATCCATGTAATGTTTGCATTGGTTCTAGATTGGCATCACAGCAGCTATACCTGATGCACTAGGACAGTGATTTTCAACCTTTTTTCATTTGCAGACCCCTACAAAATTTCAAATGGAGGTGCAGACCCCTTTGGAAGTTCAACCTGTTATCCAGAGACCCCTACCATAGAAGTCTTAGAATTAAAACTGACTAAACAGAATTAAACTGTAAATGTTTCAGGGCACAGCATTTGACACAGTGTGAGAAAGGGCACTAAACTGTGGGCTTCACTTCACGAAGCTTCACAACAACACTTCTGGGTTTTGACCTGAAGGTGGGGGTATTCACATACTTTTGATTGATCAGAAAAACAGAATGCCTTTTCTGAGCTCTGAAATTTTATTTTCATAGTCACCATTTGCAGACCCCTTAGACTGAGGCCTGGTCTACACTAGGGGGGAGGATGGACCTAAGATACGCAACTTCAGCTACGAGAATAGTGTAGATGAAGTCGACATATCTTAGGTTGACTTACCTCGTGTCCTCATGGTACGGGGTCAGTTGCCGCCGCACTCCCGTCACTCTGCTTCCGCCTCTCGCCGTGGGGGAGTACAAGAGTCAATGGCAGAGCGATCGGGGATCGATTTATCGCATCTACACTAGATGCGATAAATCGATCCCTGATAGATCCATCACTACCCACCGATCCGTGTAGATGTACCATCGTCTGCAGATATCCAGTGGGTCCGCGGATCGCAGGTTGAAAAACCACTGGACTAGGAAATGTGATAAAAGAAAGAAGGGTGGAATTACGGGTAAAAGGTTTTAAAAAAAAAAAAGGATAAAATTAAAATATTTAAAATATGGAATTGTGTGTTGACTAATATTGTAAATAACTTTTTGAATTAGAAACTGATGATCAGTTTCTGAGGGATGGCACCACAAATCAAAGTTTCACATTTCACTCATTTTAATTGTCATTCTAGTGAGAAATAACTCAAGAAATAAGTAGAAATACCTACATGTGGGTGTCCTTAGGATAATTTACTGGAAAAATAGCATAAGAGTACAGCCAGTAGTGCCACCAGGTTCAGATCTAGGCTAAAAGGATGTTTCTCTTCAAGCCAGAGGAGTCTGGCTGCATTCTGAAGGTAAATTGATTATTTTCAAGAAGTGGTTTGCTAGACATGTTGTATCATGTACTCTTCCAGTTGGTTCACGGCAATGTTCTGGAGTTGGCATAGCACCTCAATTGGTGTCAAAGGTAAAAGTTAACTTATAAAGGAACCCAGGGAAGCAAGAACATCCACGATTAAAGGAGAAGAGCTGGTCTAAAATTGCACTTTAGTGAATAACTGAAGCTATTGCTTACAGGGCAGATGTCAAGGAAGTAGAAGAAAAGCACAAAAAAAAAATCATCTGCCCTGATTTGGGGGGAAGGGAGGAGAGTTTACAGTGCTTTATTTGAGTTATATTTACCAATTATCCATATTTTATGGAGCTTTAGGCAAGATCAAACCCACGAGTACTGCAGCATAAATTACGACTCTTAGCATTTGTCCATACTTTTTATTTGTATTATGTCTTCATTACAAGAAAGATAACTTTAAAAATACAAATCTGCCCCATAAATGCTCATTGAAAGTACAGTTGTTGACAGAAAGATCAATCATGCAAATTTAAACTGTGGACTGGTGCAACAGCATAGTAAGAGGATGGAATTACTTCACAAGAATGTCAAAGAAGGTTTGTTTGTTTTCTGGCTACCACTGTTCCAAAACCCAACATTTTGGCTGAGTAGATGGAAATATGAGATTTTGCATATTTTTGTGCAGATATTTTGGAAAGGTGGATTGTTAAAGATACAAGCAGCAGGAATCAATCCCTGCCTTTTTTTCTTTCTTCTTCTTGACTGTCATTTTCAAAGTTTGGCAGTGCCACTAGAAGACAACAGATGAGGATCCAAAACTGAAATTTACACTTGGAATACTTAGAGAGTATGATTTAATTATCTGCTAATCTTTATACATAATGGCTGTTGAACAACTTCACATGCTAATTTTTGACAGTAAAATATGCTACTATTATTAGCCCGGAGAACTATTTGTTTGCACTTTTAATTGTACCAACATTAGTAGTTCATGTTTTCAGCAAAGAGCAAAGGTATCCCTGCCCAATTAGAAAATTGTTACAAGATACAGCAAACTCTAGCAGCACAGCAAAGATTTCACAGCAGTTTTGTCTGTGCGATGGCAACAGATGGACAGACCTCTACAGTATTTGTTAATTTCTTCATGTTCCGTTCATTTTTGCAATGCATTGACAGTGTTTTGGGGAAGTGTTAAGTCTATTCAACTTCCACAGTTCCACAAATTAGCATTACTAATTCCAGGAATGTTCCATTATAAAGCACAATGGCAGAGAACAGATTTCAAACACTATGAATCAAGAACAAGCTAAGTGTTAGCACAAAAATGAACAGTGTTAATTAATGAAAGGAAAAAAAAATAACCTCATTGCAA
This sequence comes from Mauremys reevesii, assembly GCF_016161935.1. Lineage (NCBI taxonomy): Eukaryota > Metazoa > Chordata > Testudines > Geoemydidae > Mauremys > Mauremys reevesii. The sequence continues at coordinate 85,106,922 of NC_052630.1, forward strand.
TCAGACAGCGCAATCCTGAAAGTCTTTGCTATATGGCAGCTGAAGGAACTGACTGCTGATTGTGCAATACATATGATTATATTCAAATGCATGATACTAGAAATATAAACTGGAGCTGCTGTTCACCATGCTGCTTTGAACCTGTGAAGTGCAAACAATTTGATAAACAACATACAGTACTAGTGTGGTTTTAGTGTGGAGACCATTTTGTATTTAGCATACTGTATGGTTATAAATAAAAGATTTATTTTAAAATAACATTTAATACCACATGCACAAATTCCAGATATCTCTCAAGACAGCAGATATTGCTTTGAACAGCAAGTGCACATGAGATGAAACTTTGTATGTAAACCGTTACTGTACTTCTGCTGAAAGAGACAATGCTTCCTCTTCCTTTTTCAGAAAGCTGTCGACTGATGTGCAGACTTGAAGAAAAACCTCTTCTGCTGTTCCTTCTGCATTTATCTATTAAAACAAAACATATGTTAGATAGAAATGATGTTGTGAACACACCAGCCTATGCTGATTAAGTTGTAACAATTTAAATTACCCATGTTTTTAATTGATCCAAAGGGCTCAGAGCAGTACTAATTCTGGGTTATTGGATTTGGGATTGGATTTATAAACATTCTCCTACTGTAGTGTCTGCAGCTTCTGTAAATGCTGAACTGGAAAACAGGGTATTCATTTGTAAGCTTCCACTAGATTACATGTGGAGGTTTTGTAGGTTGCGCAAGTGTACATTGATCCTTCTGCAGAGTCCTTTGAAGTTTAAAAGATAACATCTTTGATATATGGAAAAGACTAAAAATTTTGGGATTCCTATTTTAACGCTATTTTATGTTAAACAAACTCAATAAAATAGCCCCGTTTAATACTGGTAAAAAAAAAATAAGTCACTAGTACTGGCTTGTTTACTGTTTTCTTGTCATTTGAAGTGTCACTGAATATAATCCTATGATCTAAGGGCTGTCAGGCAACAGCTCCCAACCTAGCTAGTCAGTTTTGAGTTTTTTGTATTTCAAGCTTTGTGAATTTGTTCCAGTTTTTTCATGACCTCTGGGCAGTGCATGTTCTGCAGTGGGCACTGCTTTTGTTCTGGTCCATTGCTCACTTTCTTCAAAACAGATGATAAGTTTTTCTCTTTAGCTTGAGTTCTTCACAGATTCTGCTTTGACCAAATTTTCTCCTGGCTGTTAGACTAAAACTGCTTCCTATGCCGTGAAATAATTACCAGTGTTCTGGCTATGGGGAACAGAGTTTACAGATAGTAATTGTTCTGTGTATTATATGGGAAACGTGTAGATCAATACAGCTTATTTCTTTTCATTATGAATCGACTTTCTTCGTTTGTATTTAGTGTCAGATGCTTTATTTTTATTCTGCATTTCATCTTTGGCCTATTAAAACAATTCATACACCTCTCTAAATTTTTATATTTTGTATTCCAGAAATATCTGCAAACTGAATCTGCAATACAATCTATGGGCTTGGCTACACTTGAGAGTTGCAGCGCTGGTGGAGGCTTTCCAGCACTGCAATTAGTAACCGTCCACACCTGCAAGGCACATCCAGCGCTGCAACTCCCTGGCTGCAGCGCTGGCTGAACACCTGGTCTGCTTGGGGTGTAGCGAGTGCAGCGCTGGTGATCCAGCGCTGCTCATCAAGTGTGGATGCACACCAGCGCTGTTATTGGCCTCCAGGGTATTAGCAGATATCCCAGAATGCTTTTAACTAAATTACTCTTTGTGTTGTTATGCAGCCTCTCTTTGTTTTGTAGTGAACTCGGAGCTCCGGTGCTCCGGGAGCTGCTTATCAAACGCCTCCTGTTTGCTGTGATCAATCTGTACCTGACTGTGAACAATCAAATGAGATAACCCCTGTGAATGAGGCAGGCAGGGAGTGAGTGTTTGCTTGACAGAAACAGCGGGGGCAGAGTGGAGAAAGGGAGTCCGTTGGATGCAGGCTGTTTGCAGTTAAGAGTTAAGGGTAAGGGATTGGGAACATTTTCTGATTTTGCAAGACAGGAAGCTAACACACAGTGTTGGCTCCAAAAATCCACTCTCTCTCTCTCCCCCACTCCCTGTCACACTACACCCCACCTGACCCCCCTCTTTTGAAAAGCACGTTGCTGCCACTTGAACGCTGGGATAGCTGCCCATAATGCATCACTCCCAACAGCACTGCAAATGCTGCCAATGTGGCCACACACCAGCGCTGTTCCTACACAGCTGGATGACCAGCGCTGTAAACTCCCAGCGCTGCAACTCTCAAGTGTAGCCAAGCCCATCATGTTTATTACCATGATAAATAATGGCTTCATCTATGCAGTGAAACAGAATTTGATGTCTGAACTAAAGTTTCGATCTCTAATTCAATTGGTTTTTTTCCAAAGTATGAAACTCTACACTGTATGCACATAAAATAGATATTTTAGAGTAGCAGAATTTCAGTGCAAGAAAAATTCCTTGTGGAAATTTTTTTATTTCTCACATTTTTTAAATACACCATTAGCTGCCCATTCAGGGCTCTAGGTGCCTATCCCATAATTTTAAAATCACTAAATAAACAAAGGCCTGTCCATAACTAGAGCCATTTCAGCACATTCCCTCCTCAATCGCCTTAGAGAAGAGGGGGAAAGAATATGTTTTGCAATGTGCCCAAAGTAGGGTGGCCAGATGACCTGATTTTATAGGGACAGTCCCGATTTTGGGGTCTTTTTCTTATATAGGCTCCTATTACCCCCCACCCCCATTCTGATTTTTCACACTTGCTGTCTGGTCACCTTAGCTCAAAGATTAAAAACTCTGGATTTGGGTGGGCTAGGGTGGAGGGTAATTCTAAAAATCAAGGATACCCTGCAGCCTGTCTCCTACTCTCCCTCCTACTTATTGAAACAAGTGAGGTGACAATATCCATCGCTATAGTACCAATGAGCCAGTGCAAGGGATAGCAGAACTATTGCCCACAACTACACTCTGGGTTCTCTTACAAGTATAAGAACAGATACACACGGGAAAGGATCCATCCACCTCTACTTGTGTTCACAAACAAACCAATTAAATCTCATGGTCAACCTTATTGAAGGCTGCAGACAAAGAATCAGCATTAGCGTAGAACCTCAAAGATACGAACCCCAGAGTTACGGACTTACTGGTCAACTGGACACCTTGTGGAACCAGAAATAATCAATCAGGCACCAGCAGAGACAAAAAAAACCCAGCAAGTACTGTACTGCCTTGGGGCTTTAGCCCTGGGGCTCAGGGCTTCGGCGTGGGGGTTGGGCTACAGCTGCAGGGTGGAGGGGTCAGGGCTCTGGGTTGTGGGGGAGGGGGAGCTCGGGGCTTCTGACCCTCAGGAGCACTGGGGCTCAGAGTTTTAGACACGGGGTGAGCGCTGGGACTTGGGGCTTCAGCCCCACAGCTCTGTTCCTGGTTTCTGACACATGGGGGGCCCTGGGACTCAGGGCTTTGCTACAGGAGGAGTGCTGGTTTCAGCCCCAGCACTCCCCTCATGGCTAAAGCCCCGAGCCCCAGTGTGCCTCCACCCCTGGCGGAAACGGGAAGTGGTGAGGGAGGGGTGGAGCTCTAGGGACCCCCGGCACCTCCTGTGGGGCAGAAGCTGGGAATGGAGGTGTGGGGCTGAAGCCCCAACCACAGGTCTAAAGCCCAGAACGCTGGCACCCCAAGGGGCAGAAGCCCCCACCCCCATGGCTGCAGCCCCAATCCCCCAGTGGCTGAAGTCCATAATGTCTTGTTCAGAGTTAGGGAACATTTCAGATTTATGAACAACCTCCATTCCCGAGATGTCTGTAACTCTGAGATTCTACTGTATCTTCATCCATTGCCGGGAGGAGGTTAGCAAATGCATCCAGTGCAGTTGCCTTGCTACTGCCTTCTGGGCGTATGTCTACATTGCAATAAAAGACCCACCGCTGGCCCAGGTCAGTTGACTTGGGTTCGCAGGACTTCGCCATGGGGCTAAAATTTATAGTGCAGATGTTTGGGCTCGGGCTGTAGCCTGGGCTCTGAAAGCTTGTGAGGGGGATGGATCTCAGAGCCCAGGCTCCAGCTTGAGCCCAAAAATCTGCACTGCAGCCTGAACCCCATAAGCCTTTGCCAATTGACCCAAGCTCTGAGACTCAGCGCTGCAGGCTTTTTATTGCAGTGTAGACCTACCCTCAATGACTCTTCCTAATAATGGGAGAGAGAACACAGGCCAATAGCCAGACTGGCAGCATCAAGAGTTGGTTTCCTGAACATGGCGTTTGCAATACTTTATTTAAGAGCGGCTGGAATCTATCCACTCAATGGGAAACACGGACAATTCTGGCCAACAATGGGCCCAGTACCACCACCACCAGCCTTCACCAGACATGAAGGGAAAAGGTTCAACTCGCAGGAAATAGCACAAAGTTACCTCAGCACCTGTATAATCTCAGCGAGCAGCACTGGCTGAAAGAGAAGTTTGTCCCTTCAAGTGTACGATGGACCCTGCAAGCTAAGAATTTACAAATGGTACGGTAAGTTCAAGACTTAGTGTCCTCTGTTGTGAGCTAGATCTAAATACAGTATTAAGGCACCCTGTTTTTTGCGGTGCATCAGATTAGAAATTCCACTGCAGGTTTAGGTAACTTCCAACATGGAGGGTTTTAGTGTGAAGTCTGAAAATCAAAAATACACTCAGCCCTATAGTCCTTGTGTTTATTTTGGTATTATTTTCCGTTTATTTTATACTTCCCCAGATTTTTATTTCATTGCATGACTTTGTATTGAAAATACATAACTCGAAATTGCCACAGAGGAAGCTGGAGCTTTTGACTATAGAAACAAGACCATGTCGGGACACTTAAGGTACCTAGGAAGACAGTTAGCATTGTGGGATAAGCATATTTAGTTAGATGTTTTGTCAAAATGCTCACCAATCAAATTATAGTTAATGTTAACACTTATATTCCCAGGACTGGGGTTGCAGAATTACAATCCCATTGAGAATGATGGTGCAGATCACACTTCTCTGAACTAGTTACTCAGGCTGTCTGCAAACATAGAGGCTTAGCTACATGGGACGTTATCACAGAATGCGCTAGGGTGGGAATTTAAAGCACACTGTGCAGAATAGCTAAACTCCCCACTTATTCCACACTAAAAGTGACTTTTGTGGTTTAGTGGACTAAGCTGCACCACAAAAAGGGTCATTCTTAGGCTTGGTCTACACATAAATGTTTTACTGGCATCTATTGGTCATGCTAACAAAACCCCCAATATAGACACAGCTATGCTGGTGGAAGAGTGCTTCTGTCGTCAGGACTAACATCACTCAGAGATGTGATGTTCCTATGCTGGGAGTTTAGGCTGTCTGTATGCTAGCGGGCTATGCCAGCATAGGCTCTGTAGGGTAGACATGGCCCTAATGTAGAATGTGTCCACATGAGGAGCTACAGCAGAATTGCTATTGCACTCTACACACACACCCTAGCTTATTCCATGCTAACTTCCTGTGTAAACAAGCACAAGTAAACTGTGCTGCACTGCTTTCCATTCATTTCACATTTTAAAGAACTGTCCCCTATGACCACATTATCTATAATTGTCAGTTATTGTTTCTTGCACCTCTCTCTGAAGCAGTTGAGGAACAACAGGGTTTCTACTCCCAGAGGGTCACAAGGTAATCAGGAGGGTTGTGTGGTGTTATATTTTATTACAAGCTAAAGCAAAAAAAAATCTCGCTTCCCCACATATCCTTACCCTTCAAATTCAAGTATTCTCTGCCAACCTTTAGACACACACACTGCTATATGGGAGTATCACTGTTATCACTGATTCAGTCTCTGTAAAAGAGTAACACACGTAGGGATCACAAAAATATGTTACTTCAAACTAGGGCTCATCCACCTGAAAAGATTAATAAACACTCTTCTAAAGCATATAGTGTTGGCTGCTGTCAGAGACTGGACAATCCTACACTCGATGGCAATTTCTATGAATAATTGTGGGGGGGGGGTTGTAATAACTATGCAAAAAGTCTGCAATAAGTAACTAAAAGTTTCTTTTACTGCTCCTTAACCAGCACATGCCTTAACTACTTTTCAGAGCTGTTATTAAAAGTAGAAGGAAAAAAACTGCATCTGGTTTGACATCTTGTAGGCTAAACTTCAGGCTGATGTGATTTGAAATAGGGAAGTTTTATGACTCCCTGAAAATCCACTGGGCCAGGCTGCTTACATTATTTGCTAAGTGTACACTCCTTTTATTTAGCTGTCTATTTGAACATGAAGTTTCCTAGGAATACACCTACTCAGCTACTGTAAACCAGGTTGGGATCTTGCTTGATTGCCTATGCGTTGCTTTTAATATTACTTATTAAACTCCTACGTACTGACAATAAACGAAGCTTTAAAGGATGAGTCAGATATTAAGAATAATCAGAATTTGTCTTTCTCAGTAAAAAGCATAACTAACTACTGAATAAGCCACTATTACATTAGACATTGAGCCTGATTTTTAAAGGTATTTAGGGACCTGAAGATGCAGATAGATGCCTAGTGGGATTTTCAAAAGCACCTATGTGCCTCACTCCCCTGGAAATCAGTGGGGGTGAGGCACATAGGCACTTCTGAAAATCCCACTAGGCTAGGCTGACCAGACAGCAAGTGTAATAGTGAGGCACTGCTTAGGCAAGTAGTAGACTTCACACCAGAACCCCTAGGCTACAGCCCCAGTACACCCTCCAACCCCCAGCAGTGCTTCCCATGTCTACACTGCTATTTTTAGCAATGCAGTGTCCTGCTGCCAGAGACTTTCCCTGCCACAGTGAAAGGCTCCAGCAACAGGGGAAGACTCTAGCAGGGCAGAGGCAGCGGGGAAAGGTTCTGGCAGGGGGGCGGAGGGGGACCTCCAGCAGCTTCCCTGCCTCTGGAGCCTGTCCTCACTGCCTCCCCCCCCCCCGCCAGAGCCTTTCACTGCCATGTGTAACTACACACTACAGTGACAAGCATGGATACAGCCGGCTTTCAATGCAGCAGGTAGCTACACAGGTAGTGACTGTACTGTACACGCTGCCGTAAGGGTAGAATAGCCTGTATCTTTAGGCACCCAAATACAATTAGAAATCTGACCCATACTCTGCTTCACTTAACCATTATGCCATGAAAGACAACTTAAAATTCCTAGCCTCAAAAACTCTGTCCCTGTGGATAACTGTGTTCAATGGCTATAAGAGTAAAATATATTTCAGTTTCATAATTTGATTTTGTACTAGAAAAAGAAATCAGCATTTGCTATAAAATCTTTTAGCCTACAAACCACATATGCTGCAATGCTCCTGAGATGCAGCCTGCCCTAAATTGTGCCTTTGTGCCTTTCTAAAAGAAGCACCTAATTTGTTTTAGTGGAGTTGGATTCACATATGGCTGTCACATATAATAAATATGAGTATGGTTCCATAAGTTTGTTCTTGCACCTGGGATTGATTTTTGCCATGAGTTTTCCCATTTTAACTAAACCTTGACTTTTGCATTTTTTGCTATGAATTTTTTTCACTTTTCTATTTTTCTGCCATAACAAGCAGCTACCGCAAAATGACATAGTTCAATAGTTAATTGCAAATTGAGATAGTCTTTCTGTAAGTAAAATAGTGCAGTGGCTTTGTATTTTTGAAAAACAACACTCAAGAGTATGAATGCTTCTGTAGTAAGGAAGTTACAGTCTTTGTTCCTTTCAAAAGTACTTTCTGACTTACATGTAGGATAGGAATGATCTGTAAAAACAATCGGTAGTAGTTGTTATCAGCTGGTAGATGCAGTGCATCACACATAGTAGGGATCATAGAGAACTGAATTGCCCCCAAACCCAAGATTTTAAATTCCTTAAATGGAAAAACTTCTGTCCCAGCGTTAGTCACTTTGATGCCCAGAATAGGGTTTGGAAGCTCTCTGCTCAAATGGAAAATGTGCAGATTAGAAACAAACAAACCCCAAATCCCTTCAATTCTATCCCCTTTATTCCGTCTGATTAGATTTCCTTTGAAACTGCACACTACCTGTGCCTCTGCTCAGCTGAGCTTTTGCAAGATTCACTATCATTTATTCCTGTCAGGTTCACAGACAGCGGGAAACATTTGCATATTAAGATTCCAATCCTTTTGTTGGGTGTAGCGCCTTAGTTGCTGAATAGAAGCAGTTAGTTATCTTTTGTTCAAAGAGTGACTTCAAATGGAGACCTGACCTGCTGCCCCAGTAATCTGACACTGCCAAATCATAATTTCAAGACTCCTATTGACTTCAGTGGCAATTAGGTCAGACTCCAGAGGTTCATGGGCTCCATAAGGTCCTTAAAGCTCCTTCCATGTATATTCTAACAGTAAATCTCATGCAGTTAATGAGCAAACTAAGGTTTGATATTGGGCTCTTTATAAAACAAGTGCCCTCACTTGATGGTCCACATCCCTACCTTCTCCACCTAACTGACATTTAACTGGCACCCTTGCTAGCCAAAGATTACATGAGCCAGGAGAGTGATCTGTCACCCATTAATAGAAGGCCATTCCCATGTATCATTGTGCTATACAGCAGTAGGGAAAGTGACTCTTCAAAACGACGACTAACAATTCTAGCCCACAAAGAAAACATTTTCAACTTAGACTTAAACCAATAAACAGGGTGAGCAACATTCATATCCTTTGCCAGAGTGACCTAAAGAAGGGCAAAATACAAAGTATTTGGAAAACGTACACGCAGGAGGTAGAGAAAACAGTAAGAAACCATTGCTAGGCTGTGATAATGTGTGTGTCTGTTCCTGTCACCAGGACCCTGTGCAGGTCCATAAGCGCTAATAAAACCAAGTCAAGGGAGAAAGAGAGACTATCAAGGGGAGTGACAAATGATCTAGGCCCTGGTCTACACTACGAGTTTAAGTCTAATTTAGCAGCATTTGATCGATTTAACCCTGTACCTGCCACACGACAAAGCCATTTTTGTTGACTTAAAGGGCTCTTAAAATCGATTTCTGTACTCCTACCCGACAAGGGGATTAGCACCGAAATCGAATTTGGGGTAGTGTGGATGCAATTTGACAGTATTGGCTTCCGGGAGCTATCTCAGAGTGTTCCATTGTGACCGCTCTGGACAGCACTCTCAATTCAGATGCACTGGCCAGGTAGACAGGAAAAGCCCCACGAACTTTTGAATTTCTTTTCCTGTTTGGCCAGCGTGGTGAGCTGATCAGCACAGGTGACCATGCAGAGCTCACCAGCACAGGTGACCATGGAGTCCCAGAATCGCAAAAGAGCTCCAGCATGGACCAGACGGGAGGTACTGCATCTGATCGCTGTATGGGGAGACGAATCCATGCTATCCGAACTCCATTCCAAAAGACAAAATGCTGAAATATTTGAAAAAATCTCCAAGGGTATGAAGGACAGAGGTTATAACAGGGACCCACAGCAGTGCCGCATGAAGCCTACCAAAGAACCAGAGAGGCAAGTGGCCGCTCTGGGTCAGAGCCCCAGACATGCTGCTTCTATGATGAGCTGAATGCCATTCTAGGGGGTGCCCCTACAACTACCCCACCTCTGTGCTTCCCTCCTCCCTAACCCCTCCCAGGCTACCTTGGCAGTTATCCCCCCATTTGTGTGACAAATTAATAAAGAATGCATACATTTGAAACAACAATGACTTTATTGCTTCTGCAAGCGGAGATCAAAGAGGGGCGGGGAGGGCTTACTGGGAACTAGAGTGAACCAAGGGGGCGGATTTTCATCAAGGAGAAACAAACAGAACTTTCACACCGTAGCCTGGCCAGTCATGAAACTGGTTTTCAAAGCTTCTCTGATGCACAGCGTGTCCTGCTGTGCTCTTCTAACCGCCCTGGTGTCTGGCTACGCATAATCAGCATCCAGGCGATTTGCCTCAACCTCCCACCCCACCATAAACATCTCCCCCTTACTCTCACAGATATTGCGGACCACACAGCAAGCAGTAATAACAATGGGAATATTGGTTTCACTGAGGTCTAACCGAGTCAGTAAACAGCGCCAGCGAGCTTTTAAACATCCAAAGGCACATTCTACCACCATTATGCACTTGCTCAGCCTATAGTTGAATTGCTCCTTACTACTGTCCGGGCTTCATGAGCCATGGGAGCAAGGGGTAGGTGCGACCGTGCAGTGCTGCTGACTGAGAGAGCAGCCTGAGGCAGAAGCCTGCAGCTGGCATGATATTCCAGGCAGGACTGAATCTCCATTAGACGAAACTTAAAGAAGAGAATGACCTGGAGTCAGCCGACCAGGAGCACCCATGTCTGCCCAGGCACCCCCCAACCATCCTAACTGAGGTCGTCCAGGAGCACCCATGGGATGATGATGACAGCTAGCAGTCGTATTGTACCATCTGCCATCTGCAAGGCAAGGCAAGGGGAGGCTGCTGTGTAGCACCGCAGTACTGTGTCCACCAGCAGCACCCAGAGACATACAGTGACAGTGAGCTGAACAGGCTCTATGCTTGCCGTGGTATGTCATCTGCACGGGTAACCCAGGAAAAAAGGTGAGAAATGATTTTTTGACGTTGTTTTCACGGGGGTGGGGGGCTGACGCCATGTACCCAGAACCACCTATGACAATGTTTTTGCCCCATCAGGCATTGGGATCTCAACCCAGAATTCCAATGGGCAGCGGAGACTGCAGGAACTGTGGGATAGCTACCACAGTGCAACGCTCTGAAAGTTGATGCTAGCTTGGTACTGTGGACTCACACCAACGACTTAATGTGCTTAGTGGGGACACACACAATCGACTGTATCAAATCGATTTCTAAAAAATCTACTTCTATTAAGTTGACATAATTTCGTAGTGTAGACAAACCCTGAATGCATTTTTGGGTGGAGTGAAAGCTATGGATGCAGTTAATGGCTGAGGCTGGCAAGAATCCTGTTGTTTGTTTATGTTGATTCCCTACCCCCAACAAGTTTGCACCCTCACTGGACAATAACCAGATTGGCAAGGTAGGGATGGAACATAAAGTAGATGACTGAGCAGGCGGTAGTGACTGGCACACAACTTGTTTATTTTTTTTGAATGCCCACCATTACTACATTAAGGGGGCAGAGGGCACTTGGCGTTATTATGTGACTGATACAGTCATCTATGGGCGATATAGAAGACCTCGGGGCCTAACTGTTCAGTGGAAGAGAGGACTTTTTTAAAAACAAAATTAAACACACAAAAATATAGCAAACCGATTCCTGACTCTGTACCAAGTAAACAAGACATTATAACCAGAGACTAGGGAGACAGTACCGAGCAGTCAGTAAGCCATTTCAGAATACAAAAGTGAAGTTTTGAACCTGCTCATGTGTAAACTTCAGGCAGCTGAAATGCACCCATCTCTCCTCTCACTTAGGCTGAAACACATCCCTGGGCCAAGGGGTGAGGCACCAAGTAAGGCCACTCTAGGCCTTGTGTGCCAAGGTGAATTTCTCCCGTGCACATGGAGCCTGACTGAAGAGCTGGTGAGCTGCAAAGGGCAGGGGAGCTTGCACTGCCACTGCCCTGCGCTGTACCTGTTCTGTGGATAAATGAGGGGACTCAGTTGCCAGGGCTGGCAATCTGACCCCTTGTCTCAGCATTAAATTCACTTACAAATGTTGAAATCAAATAAAAATAGAGTCTTCTCTTTGACAAGCCAATTGACAACTCTGTCTTTTTGCTCTATGCCAAAGCAAAGGCTGGCTCTTTTAGAAGTGCTGTATGCTTATGCTCCTGAAAGCTGTGACGTGGAACATTTGGATTTAAGTAAAATTGCTAATCTCCCTGCAGGTAAAAGCACGATCAGTATTTGGTCATGTACTGGGGCAGGCTGCATTTAAAAATAAAGACAACTGTGATTTTCAAAGCAGTCTAAGGGAGCTGGGTGGGATTTGGGCCCCTTAAAAACCTTTTCAAATCCCATCCCATGCCCTTTTAAATCCTTCCCAATCCCTCAAAATAGGGTTTGTCAGATTTAAAGGGGCATAAGCTTTGTGTGGGCCCTCAGCACAACAGTGAATTTTATCTGTTGGGAGCACAGGCCTCAGCAGGAGGGGTTTCCCAGCATTAGTGAGGTGGAGCAGGACTTGCGTCACCTTTAAGTCCCAACACACTGGCCAGAAACCATCCTTCCTTCCCTGAACAGAGCTCCCTTCAGATGGCTCCTCCCCACCTAGGAATGAACTAAATTCCTAAGGGTGAAAACGTGAGTTATGTTTAAAATAAGAAGCACATATACTAAATACGTATTTTGAAATGCTTTTACATAACGACTCTATCCCATACACATAGCTAGATCCATAAAGTAACGAAGCTTGTGTCAAATGCCTTGATTTAGAATACAAGGAAATTGTGGTCAGAAGTAGTATTGGATTTTTCTATTTTTCACCTGACTTCCACTCCACTTCTCTATCACAGAGAGCACAAGAGTGTGCCAGTGATGATATCAATGATGCCGTTTCCACTCAAGACCCCCCCCCCCTCCAGGGCAGAAGACCCTAGCCCCGCCACAGAGCAGCACACAGCAGTCTGAATAATATGTTGTAACTTGCTATAAGTGAGAAAGCAACGCCCCTGCCCTCCAAATTGCAAATTTCTCCTCCATCAGTGATACTCAGACCTCAGTGGTTCAGGAGCAATCAAGATTACCCAAAAGAGCCACAGCAGTGTAAATTCAGTGTTTCATTTACTATATATTATTCTCCCAGCAAAACGACTGACCAAGTATTATTATTTTATCCACTACGATTTGTTGTTCGCATAGTACTGGGGTGGCCAAACCTCCGGTCTTGAGCCGCATGCGGCTCTTTTACAGTTAAAGTGCGGCTCATGGAGCCCCTCACTCCACTCTCTACCTACCAAACTGGGGTGGGGGGAGCTCAGGCTTCTGCCCTGTGGGGATCGGGGGGTCTCAGGAGGAAATGACATCACTGATATCACCACTGGCCCTTTCCTGGGTGCAGAGGCCCAAGGTGGAACTGGACGATGTAACTTACTTCCCAATGCCAGCAAGAATGAATCTGGCTCCAGGTCAAGGCACAAATGAGTGACTGGGGAACCCTGGGTCATGCATGGTTTGGAATTTCTTTCTGTCCTCCTGTAAGGAGATCTGTGAATGGTGGGGTGGGGTGACCATTTTATACAGGATTCCAAGACAGCTTAGTACATCAATCAGTTAAACATATATTTGTTTTCCTCTTGCAGCTCTACAAAGTGCAGCTTATTCATTCTTTTTACTTGAACTAAAGTCATGCTTTGTGTTACTCTATGAGGGTCAGATCCTAAACAAGTGTAAAAAGATGTGGCTCTATTGAAATTAGTGGTCCTATGCCATTTACACCAGCTGAAGATCTGTCCCTAACAGTCTATGTAAACCTGGTGTGGAGGTGTGTGTTTAGTTCTGCACAGGAGGGAGGTTTAGGTGTCACACTAAGGTGTATATGACAGACTTAATTTGCTGCCCTTGGTGACCATGCAGAGAAGTTGTCATAAATAAACAGATCAGGGTTAAGGTCTCTTTTACCTGGAAAGGGTTAACAAGCTCAGTAACCTGAGAAACACCTGACCAGAGGACCAATCAAGGAACAAGATAATTTCAAATCTCTGTGGAGGGAAGCCTTTGTCTGTGTTCTTTGTGTAAGTGTTCTCTCTTTTTGGACCTAAGAGAGGCCAGACATGTCTCCAAGTTCTCCTGGAGTAGTTCCTACTATCCAATAGTGAGTATTAATTAGAAAGGCGGATTAGTCTTATAATTTGATTTCTACATTTGCAATTGTGTGTTTGCTATAGAATTTCTTTACTTCTGTACTGTTATTGCTTTTACTGAGAAAGAAAGGAGGGGGGATTCTCTCCAGAGATGGATAAGTTTAGACCCTGTATTTTTGCATCCTGGTAATACAGAGATAGTTACTTTCTTTTTATTCTTTAATAAATCTTTTCTGTTAAGGACTTGGTTGATCTTTCCTTGGGTAAATTCTCAGGGAAAGGGGAGGAGGGAAAAGGAAGGCATCCCTCTGTAGTTGGATCCCGGTATCTCTCCTAGGAAAAGGGAGGGGGGAGGAAGCAGGGGGGAATGGTTTATTTCTCCTAGGTGTAAGAACTCCCTGGATTTGGGGCTCTTGGGATCCCCAAGGATTTTTGGGGAAGGACTGTGTCCCAATACATGTACATTATTGGGTGGTGGCAGCTTTTACCAGATCTAACTAGGATTTTAGTTTAGGGGAGTCAGTGCAGGTCCCCATTTTGGAACCCAACAGCTCTAAGTGGGGGTGAGACCTATGACAGAAGTATACACAGATTTTTTAAATAAAAGCTTTTAATAGGAGAAGATGCTTTGGTTTGTGGTGCTGCATGGTATTCTAGGTGAATCTGCTTTAAAATTGTTTTCCAGATGTCAGAAATTTGATTGCAGAAATTGCATAATGCAGGCTGCCCCACTGAGTGTTTGAAAGTAACAGTGTATTTTACAGAGACTATTTGAAGTTGCCAATGCCAGCCCTGTGCGCAGGAGAAAATAAGTCAAGCAAGAGAAAGGTGAGATCAGATCAGAATATGAGCAGCTCCGTGGGAGGCTGGCAGGAATTGAGCACAGTTTATAAATGGCCTTTCCATCACTAATCCTGAAACACCATTCACATAATGGAAGAGGAGAACAATCGCTTAATTCAAAAGTTAAGCAATTTACCTTGCATAACTGTGTCTTCTTTTCATAATATGCAATCATGGGCTTGGTTGCTTGGTAGTACGTATCAATTCGTTTCATAACAGCTTCGGCATCATCAGTGCACTGACTCCTCTTCAAAAGGCGACTGCTCATAGTCTCAGTGGAGCAGTCCAGGTAGAGCACAAGTTTTGGCTCCCCAATCTACAGAAGCAGAGAAACAATAATTAGTCCAAATGCTGGGCTGGAAAAATCTGGTTTTGTTTATTAACTCAAGTTTTTTCAGATAACTGTAAAACACAAGCTAGCTGATTAGTCATATAATTAAAACAAGACCAACTCTCTTCAGCAAACAAGTTATTCAATTAATTTAGTCCTTCTTCTATTTGTGATTTGCCGGCAAGCAGATTATTATTAACAAATAGTCATGTTATACAGCAGCATCCAGAGGCCTCAATCAGGACGAGGGCCTCAATCAGGACGAGGGCCTTACTGTGCTAGGCAAACACATACAAAGATACACGCCTTGCCCTAAAGGAATTACAAGCTAAGACCCAGACTTGGGCTTTGAGAATTTGTTTGCTATTTGCAATTATCCGACAAATGCTTTATGCAAACACACTCCAGCTTCTGGCGTGCCCACTGTAAGTATTCAGTATTTGCTGGTCAAGCTTTGTGACTAAGCACATGGTATTGTTTTTAACTCCATGACTGGATAACTATCACTTGGATAGTTTTACGTGCAAATAGGTGGTTTCACATGAATATGTTTAATTGCATGCAAATAAAAGAACTATACACAAACATACATAATCTTGTGCATGAATGTTCCCAAATGTTTATGTAAACAAAACCCTTCCTGAACAGCAATTACACAGTCAATAAAAGGCTTTAGGAATGCCATCCAATGTATTTCACCGCATTTACTCAAACAAATGTTCATAGGTACTTTATCACAGTATTTGCCTGGGTTGACTTGAGATGTAACTCTCCATCTCTATGGCTCTAGTATGAACAGAGAGATGTGTTATATCACTCTGATTTATGCAGAGATGAAGTGTTTCTAACTCATATAAGATGAAACTTAGCATTGCGTGCTTCTCAAACTGTGAGGCTACCTTCCCTGGGGAGGCTTTTACCTTTTCCAAGGGAGGTACAAGTGAATGAAGGCAAAAAAATTTTGTGGGGGTTTTTGTGGGTTTTTTTTTTCATTCTTGGGACATGGCAAAGATAGGTAATTTCTGAATTAAATAGAAGATTATATTATATGCATTTACTTGTTCCCAGCTGAAAAAGAACCTGTAAATATAAGGGGGGGAGAGGGAAACCAGGCAGGTTGCACTGTTCCCATGTTATAAGATATCTTGTGTGTCTGTGTGTGTGTCAGATCCTTACAAAAATTCTGAGGATGATTCACAGTAATTAATTTTAAAGGGCCATCATGGATGTTTCTCTACATGTTGGGTTAAGAAAGCAGCAGTGCACTTTATCCTGCAGCCTGCTCAGCCAAAAATGCCCATTGACACTGAATTTTGTCTGAGAAAGAACTGTAGGACTGAGCCTAGTATGTGATAAGCTGCATGGAGATAATAAAATCATAGAAATGTGCAGCCCATTGCACTGATGCAGGACTAAGTAAACCTAAACCATCCTTGACAGGTGTTTGTCCAACCTGTTTTTAAAAACCTCCAGTGACGGAGATTCTATAAGCTCCCTTGGAAGCCTACTTCAGAACTTAACTGAACTTATAGTTAGAAAGTTTTATCTAATATCTAACCTAAATCTCCTGTGCTAAAAAATAATCACATTACTTCTTGTCCTACCTTCAATGGACATGGAGAACAATTGATCACTGTCCTCTTTATAACAGCCCTTAACATATTTGAAAGCTGGTATCAGGTCACACCGTAGTCTATTTTTTCTCTCTCCAGACTAAACATGCCCAGTTTTTTTAACTTTTCCTAATAGGTCAGATTTTCTAAATCTCTTACCACTACTGGACACGATACTCCAGTTGAGGCCTTCCCAGTGCTGAGCAGAGTGGGACAGTTAACTCCCATGTCTTACGTACAATGCTCCTGTTAATACACCCCAGAATATTACCCTTTTTTGCAACTGCATCACATTGTTCACTCATATTCAGTTGTGATCCACTATAACTGGATCCTTTTCTCTGCAGTACTACTGCCTAGCCAAGTTATTCCCCACTTTGTATGTGTGCCTTTCATTTTCCTTTCTAAGTGTCGTATTTCTATACTGAATTTCATCTTGTTGATTTCAGACCAATTCTCCCATTTGTCAAGGTTGTTATTATCCTCTGGGTACTTACAAATTGATTGTTTAAGAATTTGTTCCAGTATCTTTCAAGGTATTAGGCTGACAGGTCTATAATTCTCTAGCTCCTCTTTGTTCCCCTTTTTAAAGATAGGTACTATGTTTGCTCTTCTCCAGTTCTCTGGGACCTTTCCTTACTCGTCCTCCATGAGTTCCTCAAGATAATTGCTAATGGTTGTGAGATTGCTTCAGCTAGTTCCATAAGTACCCTAGGATGAATTTCCTCAGACCCGCCAACTTGAAAACAGGTAACTTATATACATATCCTTTAAACTACTGTTTCCTAATTTTAGCTTGTATTCCTTTTCTCTTGTAGTTAATATTGTGTTGAGTTTCTGTCACCACTAACCTTTTTAGTGAAGACTGAAGCAAAATAAGCATTAAAAACCTCAACCTTCTTGATGTCATCAGTTATTAGCTCTCTTTCCCCACTAAGTAGAGACCTGAAATCCTACACTTTCCTTTGTCTTTCTCTTGTTCTTAATATGAGAGGAGATGTCTCTCACCTCCTCTTATTTCCTTTTATGTCCCATGCTAGTTGTAACTCATTTTGTGCCTTAGCTTGTTTAATGATCAACACATGTAATGAGAATGTCAGATATGATCTCCATCCATGTGTGTCTGAAGTCCTTTGAAAGGGACAGACAATTAAAGATGCTCTCTATTCTTTTCCATTCCAGCAGGGATTTGGAGAGCTTCTCTCTAGGAAAAGACAAGAAAAAGCCCCAAGAAAAAGTGGCCATTCATTTCATTAGTGACCATGAGCTAGAGAACTTTACCATTGGCTATAAAAGAACCTCCGATGACTGACATGTGGCCCTCCCAGAAAGGAAGATGCTTTCCTGGAGCCCATTCTTTTAAGAGGGCAGTACCTTAAAGGTAAGTTTTTAAATGCAAATATTCACATTAGGTCTACAGTAGCTGGAGAATAAGGGAGGTGGCTTCGACTATGCCTGTTTTTCTGCTTCCTTACATTCTGAATTTCTAAGAGGCAGCTAAGGCTCAGCTGTAACATCTGGTCTTATGCTGTGGGAGCCTCTGTTTCTAACAGTTGGATAGTCTCATGACAGGCTTTCATTCCTAGGGCTTTTCAGCACCATCAAGGAAAGAATAATGGCAGCACTGGCTGCAATGTTGTCCTCTTGGATTTAAAATGAAAGGGTCCAGAAGCAGTTTTAAATATGACAAATTGTTATCAAGAGGTGCAGTAACCACACCAATACTATCTGTGCCTAAAGCAAGTGCCCACAGTGCCCACTTGTGGCTAAGTTACTCATGAGTTCATGTTTCCCTCCAAAGCCACAGCAAGATAAATGGGTCAGAGTCTGCCCACAGTTATGATGGTGTCAATCTGGAGTAATTCCTCTGACTTCAATACAGCCATGCTGTAACTTTTATAAAGAGGATATCAAGGGCTCAGCTGACTGATCGGTAACTATGTTACCCGGTATGATAAACCAGGTATATTTTACTTTTGAAAACCCATGTGATTCTGCTGAGACTGCATATAAACCCACCTACTCTCTGGTGTTATGTTTTTCAGTATATATACAGTAGTCATACTTTCAGTCTGAGTAATTTTTATTCCAAATTAATGGAAACAACAAGAAAGAACAATGTGTGTGTGTGTCCTCACTAATGTGCTGCTTCAACTCTGTCCTGCAAAACAGACCACAGAATCCTAGGGATTTAGAGGTGTGGTACACAGAAAACAAAATCATATTGATTATACAACTACATATGCCACATCTGCAGGCTGTTACAATGAGGTACTGAGTGCCCTTAACTCCCATTGACACTAAATGGATTGAAGGTGCTTAGCACCTGGTAGGAGGTTCTTGGTACCTTCCTGAATTGGGTCTGCAAGGCTTTCTCTTTTAAATTAAAAGGGACCTAATTTCTGAGATTCCTTGGTAAATGCTCTTCTCTCTCTCAGCTTCATCACAGATAAAGGAGAAAACTAAATTGCCAACAGAAGAAAATGATCTTAGGTTCTGTACATTTAGGAATGGCTTCTAAAGTGAAAGTAGCATCTCCATCCCAAAATAAAGACTGCTTTAAGCTTTGTTGTCAAGACAACCAAGGGAGTGTTTGTGAACAGTGAAATGATTCCAACACTGCAAAGACTAAATAATTCCTTGTCATGTTGGGCAACTTTTTTCAAGTATGAGAGCAGCAGCTAGCAAAATGTACATATTGTAAAACAAGCTCTCCACAAAGCTCATCCTTTCCACTCCACTTTTCTTCCAAAACAGTGGAGCGCTCTGCTGTGGATTCAGCAAATTGTATGTTAGCTGGAACTCGTACCACTTGCTAGCTCTGACCCACAAAACTCAATGCTCAAGACACATACCAGAACGAATCCTGAAATTCCGGATTGGAACATGACTACGATGCAAATCTCTCTCTTTCTGCTGATTTGGATTCAACCAGGCTCCTACATTTACAGCACTATGAATTCTGTGATGCATCCACCAAGCAGGGGACTACAACTCCCATTAGCCCCTTCCCCCATGCACATCCCTCTTCCTTCTGGGCAGGTAAGGGAAAAGGTCATGAATCAGGAAGTTGTCACTCCAAATATTGGTTGTATGGAAAGTGAGGAGCTGCAGGAAAATTGAAGCAGCAGCCATATGACAAACAGGGAGCTGCAAAGAAGCTGAATTCAGAGAGTTATCCCCAGGAACTGTATGTAGGGTTGCCAACCCTCCAGGATTGATGTGGAGTCTCCAGGAATTAAAAATTAATCTTTCATGAAAGATTATGTCATGTGATGAAACCTCCAGGAATACGTCCAACTTAAAGTGGCAACTCTAATTGTATGCAGAGCCATGTGTGGAACAGGCTGTAACTACTGGGTGCAGCTCTGTGTGGGACTTATGGAGGAGCAGGCGCGAATACAGAGGAACCCCAGTGAGAGACATTAATTGAGCCTGGCCTAGAAACCTGCAAGCACCGATTTGCTTGGAGCAGAAACTGGATTGTAGAGGGCACCCCAGGCACTAGGCCGGTAGGGCCCTGACTCTCAACTGTACTGCCCCAGGGACCCAAACAGGAACTGATATTGCTCACTTCGAACTGTAACTGTTTAAGCCTCAGTACCTAGGATATTAGTAACTTTTCCCTTTCCTGCCAGCCTTAAAATACCCTTTCACTTAGCCGTATATCTCAGTGGTTACTGGGACCCACCAGGGCTGGCGCCTACTACACCTACAGTGCTTGCCTCTGAGTTGTGGTACTCTTAGCACACTACTGACACCTTAGGGGTTTAGTGTACTGAGTAATTGCAATTCTCCTGGCATCTCAGTGGTTCATTTTTCATGAGAGCATCAGGCTCCTTTTTTACTGTGAGCCAAGAGGGAAAACAGTAGTGAACGTGGGAGCTTGTTAGGAGAGGTTCTTCACCAGAATGTCTTGATATTCTTTAGACAAGCTTCTGCCATCCTTACCCATGTTGGGTGGCATCCTACACCATGTGTAAGTCCCACTGAAATTCCTGAAATAACTTTCATAGTAATATAGGCTGGGCCACTGGTTAGGATAGCACACTGGGACTCAGAAAACACCAATTTAAACCTCTGCTCTGTCACATGCTTTCGGTGTGACATTGAGCAAGTCACTTGGGGTACACCCACATTAGGAAAAAAGGTTTTATAACCACGTTAGCCAACATGCCATAAAATCCCAGTGTGAACAAGACCATTGTAGCTTTAACATGTTAGCACATTGAGGTAAACACTAGGTGGAGCCTAGTACAGTAGAACCTCAGATTTACGAATACCAGAGTTACAAACTGACCGGTCAACCATACACCTCATTTGGAACTGGAAGTATGCAATCAGACATCAGCAGAGACCAAAGAATAAAAATAAAAGCAAATACAATACAATCCTGTGTTAAACATAAACTACTTAAAAAAAAAAAAAGAAAAGGAAAATGTTTTAAAAAAGATTTGACAGGTAAGGAAACTGTTTCTGTGCTTGTTTCATTTAAATTAAGATAGTTAAAAGCAGCATTTTTCTTCTGTGCAGTAACGTTTTAAAGCTGTATTAAGTCAATGTTCAGTTGCAAACTTTTGAAAGAACCACCATAATGTTTTGTTCAGCATTACAAACATTTCAGAGTTATGAACAATCTCCATTCCCGAGGTGTCCATAACTCTGAGGTTCTACTGTATTTATGTTGACCTGTTAATGTGTTAAAAACCACAACTGCCTTGTCCATGCTAGGCTGTTACCATGTATTGATTACCACATGTTAGCTAACATATGATTTAAAAAAAGGTACCTTCTTTCCTTGACAAGGCCTTAGTCTCACTCTGCCTCAGTTCCCCATCTTAAAAATGGGATAATACATTCTTACCACATGGTGGGGTAGGAGGGGCAGTGAGAATAAAATCCATTGACAATTTAAGGTGCTCAGATACTGTGGAAAGGAGCTCGACAGTACTGCTCCATATAAAGGAGGCAAAATCTGTCCCACAATGCTCAATGATACAGGATATGGAACAATTCTAGATGCTTCTGAGTGCCCTCAGCTCTCACTGACTCCAATATATTGGGTCTTCAGAATGTTTCCATAGGACTACTTACAGAGTAAGATACTGCTCAAACTGTCCCTATGTAATTTACTCTTTCATGTTACACTATCTTAGGGGAGCAGCATTCATTTATTGATAAACAGGATTCTCCCCTCTCCTGCCCCACCTCTCACAGCTACAGGAGCATTTAATACTAGTTCCATTTAAAATAAAAAATGTTTCTGAGAGAATACGATGGCTGGGCATTAGTGCTGGGGTGCATGGATTCATGAGGGAATTAGTTTAGGGCCTCTAAGCTTTGTATTTCTATAAGAACAATCCTGAAGCTTTCTAAATAGTATGTATCTTTAATACTTGTAATGATTTTCGCATATGCTGTATATATACAGCCTCACCACATTCCTGATGTCACCTCTTGTCATTCATTCAAACATAATGTGGTGAGGAAATATTTTTTAAGTGCCTTTTAAAAGAAAAAAAATGACATTAGTCATCAGTCATGACTAATTTAAAATGTTTCAAAGATTTACTGAGTTACCTACAACCAAATTTGCCCCTTATGGAACTCAAGTGGCTTCAGTGTTGCTACACCAGGGATGACTTTGGTGACTAGTATTTTTCAGCTAAGTTTTAAATATGTGGATCTTTATATTTTGTTCCAGAAGCTGATAAGGATTTGGTGTTGCACAGTCACCAGTGGGTTCCTGCAGTGCCCATAAAGCAGCGGTTATCAAACTTAGGGCTGCTGCTTTTTCAGGGAAAGCCCCTGGCGGGCTGGTTTGTTTACCTGCCGCATCCGCAGGTTCGGCCGATTGCAGCTCCTACTGGCCATGGTTTGCCGCTCCAGGCCAATGGGGGCTGCAGGAAGGGTGGCCAGCACGTCCCTCAGCCCGCGCTGCTTCCTGCAGCCTTCATTGGCCTGGAGCGGCGAACTGTGGCCAGTGGGACCCGTGATCAGCCAAACCTGCAGATGCAGCAGGCAAACAAACCGGCCCGGCCCACCAGGGACTTTCCCTGAACAAGCAGTGGCCCTAGTTTGAGAACCACTGCCATAGAGCTTAATCCAGGAGACAATATCTGTGGAATTCTGGGAGAGATTCCTTCCCCTGCTCCAGTTCCTACATGCTGCTCTGGCAATGAATAGGGGCTGCAAACAGCCCACAAGGGGCTGAGGGAAAACTCCCCAAGAGCAGGCACTGAGTTGGGTCATGGCACATACTGTTCAGGCCAGGGCCGGCTCCAGACCCCAGCGCGCCAAGTGCGCTTTTGGGGCGGCATTTTGCCAGCAGGGCGGCAGGCAGGTCCGGCGGACCTTCCGCAGTCATGCCTGCGGGAGGTCCACCAGAGCCGCGGGTCCAGCAGACCTCCCGCAGGCATGACTGCGGATGGTTCGCTGGTCCCATGGCTCGGGTGGACCTCCCGCAGGCATGACTGCGGATGCTCCACCGGAGCCGCGGGACCAGCGAACCTTCCACAGCTGCGGGAGGTCCACTGGAGCCGCGGGACCAGCGGACCCTCCGCAGTCATGCCCGCGGGAGATCCGCTGGTCCCGCGGCTCCGGTGCACCTCCCGCAGGCATGACTGCTTGGGGCGGCCAAATTCCTAGAGCCGCCCCTGGTTCAGGCCATTCTGGCTTGTACCTCAAGCAATAGGCACAAAGAGTGGGCAGCAGGTTAGGAGTCTCCAGGGCTGTCTAAGTTACACTGAGGGCCATTTCAGCCCCTGCAGCAGCCCAAAGCCACCTTTGTTCCCCCTTGCCCTGGGCTGTGTCTCTTGGAGACCCAGTACAGAATCTGATCTTCTGTCTGTAGCTGTCATCTCTCACCACTCATATGGATCCTTCAGATGTCCCTCCTGTAGCAGTGCTATGCAGCAGGTGGCCTCTGAGCATGGCCTTCCTTAACTTCCTCTAACACCATCTGGGTGTTAGCTCTCCAAAACTGTCAGTGAGGTGTAGGATGACCACCCATCCCTAATTGGGCATTTGTACATTTCAAGTCCCGGTCCAAATGACACCAGGTCAGCATTTGTCCCAGATTCCCTGTGGTGCCACTCCATGCCTGCCCAAGGCATCAGTATCCTCCTGGTAGGGGGGCTGAGGAGGGCCTTAGTCCCCTCTTGCCATGAGAGCGAGGCCCCACCCCATGTTCCCCTCTTCCCCCCTGAGGCCCCACTCCTGGCCGGGCCAGAAGCTGGGCAGTAGTAAGAGCCACCCAGGGAGTCTGGGCCACTGTGGGGAGCATTGGACCTTCCACCTGCCCTGGGTGGCACAGACATGGGAGGGGGCAGGTACATGGGCTGGGGGCTGTTCTTAGACAACTCAGCACCCAACCCAGGGCAGGTGGAGGGTCAGAGGCTCCCCACAGCAGCCTGGGCTCCCTGGGCGGCTATTACCACTGCCTGGGTCTGGCTTGGCCAGGGGGGCAAGGCATCCAGATGAAGACGGGGGGCGAGGCAGGGCCATGGAAGGAGAGTGAAGCTCCTGCATCCTTCCTGTTTTAACATTTTGAAATGGTGGTCACCCTAGTGAGGTGTGAATTAAATGGTGGCCAGATATGAGAGTGGAACTCACTCAGTTAGGCCACTGAAGGCTCTTCATCAGGTAACTGGACTCTGGCTGTGCATTCTGCACATTAAGAGGGCTGAGATTTGAAGTGGGACCTTGGTGATCTGTTGGCAGCTCAACACTACCAGGCAGCTCCCCTTTGGGCAAGTCTGTAGGAGCTGTGCTAAGCTTGTCTCAGCTGGAAGTTGCCCTTGGCAGCTTTTACACTCAGCTGTGCTGATCAGTGCCATGGGGCGTTAATTGGACTATTCAGTGTTAAAAACTTCCATAAAGTATTTTGAGTTTTCACAGCTGCGTGGGACATCAACAAGGCTAGGGGGTGCAGCGTTCTGGCCTCTGATAACTGAGGTTCTCTGGGTTTGTGAATCAATATTTCAGTTTAAGGAATCGTGATTATTACCTCTGTCTTTCTCCAATAGAACTTTGATGTGCTAGAGATGGCTCTTGGGAACTTTTATTAAAATTTTGCCACCAAACTGAAGGGATGGCTTTCCTGCCTTTGATGGAGTCAGCCCCTCCCACTATTACCGCCAGAGAACTTTACCTCTTGGGATTCTGCTGAAGATTTAAAAAAAAAAAAAAAAAAAAAATCTAAACAAGCAGGCTTTAGAATGAATCTGATTGCACCTCATGTCAGTCTGTTCTAAGTATCTTCCAGGGTAGGATATGTCCCCCATCTCCTGCCACACCATTTCAAGTTACACAGATCAAACACAGCTGAACTATCAATGTACTGAGTAGAAGCCTGAGCCTGAAAACCTTTGCTCAGTTGAATGTTCCTTACTTACACTACTCATTACTCTGTTTGCATGAGAAAGAACTACTCATTTGAGTAAGGGTTTTCATATTGAGATCCTATTTCAGATATAGTCACTTCCAATAAGTGCAATCACTATACGTTTATTTGTCCAGTGGAGCTGCCCCCTGCCCCTTCCCCCTTGGATACAGAGTTTCTCCAGTCCTGCTCCCCCACTCTGCAAAGACATGCAAATACATGTGGTGTTTATCAGAGGCAGAGAGGGAACATTTCTGTGGGAGTCCCTTTGTTAAATTGGTACACGCTATTGGAAAGAGACATGGGAGAATTACTTAATTTTGTGCACAGGGAGGCACTAATGGACCAAAAATGAATCTGTGACCTGGCCAACTTTATTGCTAATTATCTTGACTGGGTGTTGAAGCCATTTCTCCCACCTCCTGTGGCTTTTGTGACTCTTTTGTAGTGAACAGAATCTATATAAAGCAACTAAAGGTCCATTGATAACTCAATAAGTCTTTGCAACATTTTAAATGAGTTACAAGAGAATGTGTAGAGTGAAGGTGCAATATAATGGAATACATAATTATTATTTTCCTCCAGGATATAAACTAATCAGCCACTCCTGTTTTGCTTTTTCATTGTACTAGTGAGCTTGTGCAAATTCAATCCAGGCACTTATTTAGAGAGAATGGAATATTTTCTGCAGGCTGAGAAATCAATAACTGAGACTTCTCTGTAGATCTTTGTGCGTAGTGAAAAAATCAATAGCTTCCTTAATCTTTGTAAACTACCATATAAAAACTTGCAAAATGCTCTTTTATGAGTATTTCAGCATGCTACCTACTACAGTAATTTGGCCTGTGCTTTGCTCAGGCACAATGGTTGCAGGCACTGAGAGCTCTGACTCAACTTAAAGAGAGAGCTTAATGCATCTAACAGTGCTTGAAATTCTGTTATGCCACATTGCCTTTTGATGACAGATGCAGTAGCAGCACAAGCAAACTGAAGGTGTAGCTATAATGAGAAAAGTGACTCTCAAAATGGCAATATCTTACTAAACAGAATTGCTCTCGTCTGTATTTAATGTAACTTAAATGGTTAAAATCAATTTTTATTCCTTCTGTCACTGCAGAGACCATATACTTGAGGGAGTAAGCTGGATTCACTGTATTGCTGGCGTTCCAGATCCCCAGTGATCAGTAGCAACTCTCTATTCTCTTGGCCAACAAGTTGGAACAGTGGCTTATAAAGAGTCATATCTGTCAAAACTAGGGACCTGAGTAGCTGATTTGTGTGTCAGATGCAAGTTGCATTTTAATATCAGCAATAATGGTAAATAACTAGATGTTCACCTTGCATTCAAATTCTTCTCCTTGTTTCACGTCCCAGGGATACCCATCAATCAGAAATCCCTTTGTGTCTCCTAAACTGGCAATCATGGCTTCCTTCAGTAGCGCCAAAACAATATCCTGTATTGAAGAAAAATAATTCTTGGTTACTAATAAATATTGCTTTAAAGGGCTCAGTTTTTACACATGGACTTTAATCTTATGTCTTCAGGAACTACCATAACTCTGCTTTGCTTCGAGAAGGTCCTTTGAAAGCTGGCTTTTTTTTTTTCTCTAGCTGCCCAGGAAGAGGGTAGTTTGCTATAGGGGAGGAATAGCTGTCCCTCAGGAACAGCTATGTCACACAAACCCAGAACTAGGGTGAGAACAAACCTGTTCTGGATTTTCCAGGATCTTTCCTGTTGTGATGCGCTGTTGTTGTGGAACATATCTGAGTCTCAAAATCTATTTGGGGACTGTGACAGACTGATACTATCCTTTAATAGCCTGAACAAACCTTATGGAATTAAGATAAACTTTACTGAAGTAAGTTAAACTGTACTGAATTAATACATTTGGAGTACATTGTATTAAAATGCAGTTGTGTATGTGTTACTATGGCACCCTATCCACCTTCTCAAGTTGGGAGGGGGATGCTAATGTAATTCCTCCATTATCAGCCCTTTGACACCCCCCCCCTCCCCCAAGGGAGTTGAAACCAGATTCTCCAGGAACCAACAAGCAAAGTTTTTTGGATAACTAGCCTGGTTTTAAACTGGCTGATGGCCTTCCTCCTGATCCTGCAAATGGACAGGAGCCCTAGTCCATGAGGACCCCAGTTATTAGCATAGGGTTGAAAGGACTGGACCTACTGAGGTCCCATAAAACTGGGTGCTTGTTCTGAGCTGAAGCTGTGATGAATTGGTAACCACAAAGAATCCCCTTGGTTGGGGAGCGGAAGAACTGCTCGTGTCAGAATCCATTTTAGGGTTAATTCTGGTAAGCTTATTAGCATCTGTGTTGGTTCTTTTATTGTTTTTAATATGTTTTCTCTGTAGTGTTTTTACCTTAAGAATAAAGCAGGCTTGCATAGGAAGTACTGTGTGGTAACTTTTAACTGTAGCAATTACACCTAACCATCTCTGATGAGAAAGCAAGTAGGTGTTGGTGGGCAACCTGTCTGTGATGGAAAGAACACAATGAAGGCAGGAAGCTGTGCAGCCTGGAAATACCCCAGTCAGAAGGGAAAAAGACACTGGTCCCCATCCAGAAAGGCAACAACTGAGGAGCTGGAAACCTGAGAGTGCCCTTGCTCGATCACTGAGGGGAAATACGGGTGCAGCTGTCCTGAACTGTGTGGACCATGAAACTTTATGACATTATAATGACACTTCACAATCTGATTGTATTTTGACACAGCATCACATTGTGTCAATGCAATGTCATGGTATCTTGCTGTAAATGACAAGAGAATTTGCCTCACCAGACAAACTGGGGAAGATAATAACACTAAGCTAGACCCAGTACTCCTTTTAATTTCCTATGGGCGGCATTTCTTGATGCCTTTTATTAACACACACATCTCTTGATCTAACTGTACTTGCTGCACATCATATTGTCCATGATTCTGTCCTGACCCCTTTATGCTGCTCAGATGCTGTAAAGTGGGGGGGACCTCTCCCGCCCCTCCACCCTGCATCTGGAAATTATTGTAGTTATTGTAGGGATTTCCTGGCCAGAGACTGAAATAACAGCCCCTACACCTCTTCACATTCCCCATCAGTTGGCGCTCAGCTATTCTGGGCTGCCAGCCAGTTCCTTAGGGAGCCATTGCAGTTAATGTAAATTAAAAGAGCTGCTAGGGATGCTCCAATTTACACTGAAGGCCATGCCAGCTCTGGGACCAGCCCAGAATCTGGAAGCTGTAAACGTGGCATAAAGTTCCCTATGCTGCTACTTCTGTGTTCCATCTCTTGCAAGGTGTAGCATGCAATCTGGACACGTTCTGTTTAATAATTAATCTAACATAGGGAATTTATGGGTATGGTGTGAGAAGGGATAACTACGTCACCAGGATACAAAAGAAAGAGAAATGCCACGTATCTGGGAATTAGGGATCCGCTCTACCAAGCTGTAGGCTTACTTCCCCTCAGGTGGGAATACATACCAGTGCTGCTTTCCTATTTCCACACTTTTTGAGAGACATCCCCTGCCCCCTTTATTTTGCAAATGAAACTACAGCTTACTCCAGGCACCAGTTCGCCACATTCCATGATGTCTTTGATCAGTTTGCTCCTCTCTGATGATGATGTTAATTCACGTCGGAGGAGGTCACCAGTGGACAGATGTGTAAATCCATATTTCTGTGCTAATTGTTCACACTGGGTTCCTTTGCCAGAGCCAGGGCCACCTTCGTGAGGGGGAAAAAAAATCTAGAGTTAGAAACAGAAATTGCAGGGAGCTGAACAATTGGCCTTTTTATTAATCACTGCAGTTGGGAAAATGTAATGGAAATAACAGGACTTCTTGTACTGACTGGGCGTTCAAGTACATAGTTAGCTAGTTAAAGCATTCTGTGCAGAAACTGCCTGGTAACATATTATCATTAAGTAACACTGCTGAGAAGAGAGCAAGCCCCTTGATTGAGGATTTTTTAATATCTTAAAAAAGGATATTTTTAACTTTAAAATAAGTTGTTCCTTTTTCTCTTCATTATGTGGTAACTATTTGGGGAACAGAAATCAATGTAACTTTCAGTGCCATTAACAAATTCTCCTTTCACACTGGTGTACCAGTGGAGGCCCTTGGAATAAGCAATGTAACTTAATGGCAGTAAATTACCAGGCAGATACTGCATAGAATTTCTTAGCTAATTAACTGTGACCTGAAGGCCCACCCACTACAAGAATTGATGATATTTTCTTGTACAGAGATGCACCAATAGGTAGCAGAAGATTCTGCTCGCCCCTTCCCGAGGGGGAGCCAGTTTCTTTTGTGGTTTGTCCATTCCAGTGGCTGACCGATTAAACTGGAAGCTTTGTTCATTCTCCTCAGTGCTGGGAGATACTGGTTTGTTCTCCAGATGCAAATCATGAGAGTTTAAAGAAAGCCAGAAATAAATTGTGTTTTGTGGTCTGTCTTTTGATTTTTGAACTCTCCCTGCCCATCGCTGATGTATGAGTGACAATTAGTACTGTCCATTAGTACTGTCCACTCCCAGATTTACTGGGAAAGGTGACTTGCTCCTGCTGCAGCAGTTTTCATTCCCACATCAACCAGACCCCTGCCCAGCACTTAATTCCCAGCTTCCCCCTTCCCCTCAGCCTCACCACTGCTCCTTCCCTGGCTGGGCATTGCAGGGAAGGAGGAGGAGCTGATGAACTGGGGCTGTGCTCACAGGAGAGGAAGGCTGCTGGCCTCTTCCTGCTCCTTCCTCCTCCTCTCTTTCTGTGAGAAACTGAGAATAGCTTTGGGAGCTGAGGGTGTGGGGAGGGAGCTCTTTCTGCAGTAACTTTGATTGCTTGTTCTACCTTAGGAGGCAGGGCAGGGGACAGAGGGGGATTTCCCCTGGGCAGATCTCAAGTTTGTTAGAGCACTGGAGCCTCTCAGGCCATCAGGAGAAGGGCTCCAGCCCAGCCAAAATCCCATCACGCATGGAAAAACTATGAGAGTTGGCCACCAGAGTGCAGTGCCAGCCTTGGGGCACCAGGACTTTAGCCCTTCTGGAGTCAGTCTCACTAGACACTCCAGCCTTAAAACAGTTTTCATCCCTGCCTGGGGAAATCCCTATCTGAGCAGTTGGCTCCCCCAGGATGTGCCTCCTGGGAAAGAACAGCCAATCAGGGCTGCTGCAGGAGGTAGGCAGCGCTCCCCCACCCCATCCTTTCAGGAGCTGAGAGACATTTGTGGGTTGGCAAGGTGAGGAGAGGGAGCAGGCACTGCCATTGTCACAAGAGGGGAGGAAAGAGGAAGAAGCAGAAAGGGACGAGTGGCTCAGGACAGCTCTGCTTCCCCCTTCCCACCTGTGAATAATGGGTCACTCTGCTCCTCCCTCACCTCTCCATCCCTGCAACACTAGCCTGAGAAGGGGGCGAAGGGACAAAGAACATTGGGAGCTGCATCCCACCAGCCTGGGAAGGGGGTGAGGGGATGAAGAACCCCTAGAACTGCCCCTCCCTGGCCTGGGCGGTGGGTGAAAAACTGCTGGAGCTGAAGGAGGAGCAGAGGTGTGTTCGCTGGGGGTAGGGGCCTATATGAGGCTAGGAAGGGAGCAGAATTGATGTGCGTGTGTGTGTGTGGGGGGAGCAGGTAGGATGAATTTAATTGCCAGCCTGTGGGATGGGCAGATATGGGTCTGGGGTGGCAGAATTGCTCAATTAGTATATTTGGGTTTGGGGAGAAGCTGGAAACTCAGCAACACCATTACCAGGCAACATTTTATACAAGCCTGTGTAACTGGAGCTCAGCTGGGACTTCCTGGGTGAGAGCATCAGCAGTAGGCACCAAAAAATCGTCTTACTCTGTACATTTGGGAGAGCTAGTAACCCTGTCATTGTTGCACATGGGGGCAAGGGAGAGTTCAAAAATCAAGACAGCCCAAAACCACAGTCTAATCGTTAAAAGTAAACCTCATGATTTGGGTGTCTGACTCACGATTTTTAAATGTTTGAGGTTGGCAATCAACACTGTCAACTCTAATATCCAAATACTATGCATACTACTCCACTATATGACTGAGTCCAAGTTTCATCCATTTTTCTTTCTTGATTGCTTTAGTGAATAAATATGGGCTGACACACTCATGAATTTAGCCATCAATCCCCTTCAGGCACAAAAATATCCATGTTCCAGGACTTTACATTGAGTTGTAAGAAAATGCTGCCCCAAACAGATATCGTTCAGTGGCCTTACAGTGGTGTAACTGAGAACAGAAATTAGGCCATAATATAACAGTGAAAAAAGAATGCATTTGTCTTGTATAAACGCAGTGCCTTTTATTACAGAGTCGCAATGAACACTGTTAACATACAACCAAAGAATCAGGCGCTGCATCTTCACTGGGAATGTTTTTGGGGAAAGGGTTAGTCTTTGGGATAACCTCATTTTCTTCTCTTTAGAAAAATAGGCATCCGGATGCCTTGTGTGAGGTGGCAGTGTGCAGGCCCAGAGGCAGAAATGTAAGCATCTAGGAAATTTTTACTGCAAAAACTTAGGTGCTGAGTGAGTCTAGGCACATACAGGATTAGGCAGCTCATAGGTGCTGACTCTATGGGTGCTCTGGGCAAGGCCATCCCTAGCCATTTTGGTGCCATATGCAGCATCCCCCTCACAAGGGGGTGCTGTGTGGGGCCCCAGGCCTCTGCGGTGGGGGGCTGGCCCCAGGCCTCTGCAGGGAGAGGGTTGGGGGAGGCGGTTTCCCCATTTCCCCCCAGCCCACTCTGCTCTGCTCCCCTGGCTGTGATCGGCTGAACCTGCGGAGGTGGCAGGTAAACAAACAGGCCTGGCCTGCCAGGGGCTTTCCCTGCACAAGCAGCAGAACAAGTTTGGGAACCACTGGTCTAAATCAAACTACAAGACCATCCTTCCAGCTATGTGTATACAATCAGTAAAGATAATACAGGGGAAATCATTATTAGGCTAGAGACACTTAGATTTCTTTAAAACATTGTTAATTACAAACAGGAACATTTTCTCTGGCTCTCCTAGCTAGCTGATGTTCTATTTATCCATTACCCATCTGTGTTGGAAATGAGAATCTCCTTTAGTGAGAGAGCAGATTCACACTGATCAAAATAGAAAATGAATATTCTTAATGGATGGTGCAGCTCAGGACTGATGCTAATAAAACCTTAAGCCATCTCAGTGTTTAGAAAGGAATCATCTGGCTATCAATGCACTTTGAGGCATCAGTGTGTCTGTGTTGCTTCTGCCACTATACTAACCTTTTGTGCATTCAAGCTTTTAATTTTTTATAAAATAAATGGTACTATATGTTTATATTTATATTAGGGCTGTCGATTAATTGCAGTTAACTTATGTGATTAACTAAAAAATGAATTGTGATTAAAAAAATTAACCATGATTAATCACACTGTTAAAAAACAGAATACCAATTGAAATTTATAAAATATTTTTGGATGTTTTTCTACATTTTCATATATATTGATTTCTATTACAACACAGAATATAAAGTGTACAGTGCTCACTTTATATTATTTTTTATTACAAATATTTGCACTGTAAAAATGGTAAACAAAAGAAATAGTATTTTTCAATTCACGTCATACAAGTACTGTAGTGCAATCTCTTTATCCTGAAAGTATAACTTACAAATGTAGATTTTTTTGTTACATTGTTTTGGTTTTGAGTGCAATTACATAAAACTTTAGAGCCTACAAGTCCACTCGGTCCCACTTCTTGTTCAGCCAATCGCTAAGAGAAACAAGTTTGTTTACATTTACGGGAGATAATGCTGCCCGCTTCTTATTTACAATGTCACCTGAAAATAAGAACAGATGTTCACATGGCACTTTTGTAGCCGGCGTTGCAAGGTATTTACGTGCCAGGTATGCTAAACATTTATATGCCCCTTCATGCTTTGGCCCCCATTCCAGAGGACATGCTTTCATGCTGATGATGCTCGTTAAAAAAATAATGTGCTCATTAAATTTGTGACTGAACTCCTTGGGGAGAACTGTATGTCTCCTGTTCTGTTTTACCCACATTCTGTCATATGTTTCATGTTATAGTAGTCTTGGATGATGTCCCAGCACATGTTTGATTTAAGAACACTTTCACAGCAGATTCGACAAAATGCAAAGAAGGTACCAATGTGAGATTCCTAAAAATAGCTACAGCACTCAACCCCAGGTTTAAAAATCTGAAGTGCCTTCCAAAATCTGAGAGGAATGAGATGTGGAAAATGCTTTCAGAAGTCTTAAAAGAGCAACACTCAGATGCAGAAACTACAGAACCTGAACCACCAAAAAAATAAATCAACCTTCTGCTGGTGGCATCTGACTCGGATGATGAAAATGAACATGTGTCAGTTCGTTTTGCTTTGGATTGTTATCGAGCAGAACCTGTCACCAGCATGGACGCATGTCCCCTGGAATGGTGGTTGAAGCATGAAGGGACATATGAATCTTTAGCAAATCTGGCACGTAAATATCTTGCAACATCAGCTACAACAGTGCCATGTGAACACCTGTTCTCACTTTCAGGTGACATTGTAAACAAGATGCGGGCCACATTATCTCCTGCAAATTGTAACCAAACTTGTTTCTCTGAGCGATTGGCTGAAGTAGGACTGAATGGGCTTGTAGGCTATGAAGTTTTACATTGTTTTATTTTTGAATGCAGTTATTTTTTGTGCATAATTCTACATGTGTAAGTTCAACTTTCATGATAAAGAGATTGCACTATAGTACTTGTATTAGGTGAATTGAAAAATGCTATTTCTTTTGTTTTTTACATTGCAAATATTTTTAATGAAAAATAAATATAAAGTAAGCACGGTACACTTTGTATTCTGTGTTGTAATTGAAATCAATATATCCGAAAATGTAGAAAACATCCAAAAATATTTAAATAAATGGTATTCTATTATTAGCAGCGTGATTCATTGTGATTTTTTCTTTTAATCACTTGACAGCCCCCACACACACTGAAATAAAGCCATTGCATCTCTCTGTAAGGTTATTCTTGGGAACAAACATTCTGTGCTCTATCGGGTGTGTGATACAAACAGTGAATCTGTAAATGGAGTCAGACTTCTGTTATGTAGTATACGAGAGCCTCTTAGAGAGAAAGTAATGCATCAGTAAGTGAGATATCTTAAGGACGCTTCAGTGTTGCAAACTCTTATGACTTTATTGAGAGTTTCATGGTATGTGATATTTTATTTAAAGTTCCAGCTCTTGGAGTCAAGTGAGTGTGCGAATCTTGGCTTTCATCTATTTTCCTAGCCCTTCCATTGCGGAGAAAAGCTTGAAAATGTGACCTGAGTGTATCCTAAAGGCTCAGAAACCAGAATGCAAGTTAAAAAAATGTTGTTAAATTCCAGAACTTTTAAGCCACTCGCTGAAATCCTGCGTATTAAAGATCATCTTGGTTGAAAACAGAAAATAATCTTCATGTGCTTTCTGGAAAAGCTAAAGGGATATCCAGTGCTTAATCAGGATGATTGTAGGGGAGTAGTTCCCATGGACCACTGCAGAAAGCAACAACCATCATCTTCTAGCTCTGGCACTTGGAATGGTTTTAGGTATGGCTACTTGGACAGAGTGCTTGCTGTAGCATCCTGGTCACTGAAGTTGCCACCAAGATGGCTATGGGCTGAATTGCAGCTAATCAGTCTGTTGGTAGTGGAGATTACTGACAGTTGGTCATAACTGCTGGGCTAATGAGACTCAGAAACTGGGAGGACATCTCACTGGGAGGAACATGAAGTAGAGGGAAAGCGCTGAAGGTAAGCTGGGTTGAGGAGAGTAGATGTGTGACAGGCTCCTCCTGTGGTACACCTGTGCTATGTTCTACTCTGTTTGGACACAGAGGATTAAAGTAACAGAGGGGTAGCCGTGTTAGTCTGGATCTGTAAAAGCAGCAAAGAATCCTGTGGCACCTTATAGACTAACAGACGTTTTGCAGCATGAGCTTTCGTGGGTGAATACCCACTTCGTCGGTGCATTCGACAAAGTAGGTATTCACCCACGAAAGCTCATGCTGCAAAACGTCTGTTAGTCTATAAGGTGCCACAGGATTCTTTGCTGCTTTTACAGAGGATTAAAGGTACATGTAGTGGGAAAAAGTGTGTGTGTGTGTGTGTGTGTGTGTGTGTGTGTGAGAGAGAGAGAGAGAGAGAGAGAGAGAGAGAGAGAGAGACCATGAAAACAGGTAGCTGAAGAAGGACTACTTAGCCCTGTTGAGCTGATCTGTCAGAAACTAAGGAATTAAAATCCTGAAATATCTGGTATGAATAAAATCTTGCTATTTAGCATTTTCAACACTTTACCATATCATTTTTCTTTGGTAAATGTTGCCAGTACAGCCAAGGCCAATGGGTGCAGCTGAACCATGCGAAGAATGCCTTAAGTGTAAGTGGGACCAACTATTTCCAGTACCAATCAGAAAGCTTCTTGAGCCACTTCTGGTTCTGTTTATGCTTGTAGTTAAACTGTCTTCAGCCCTGCATTCATTGTAGGCACCGATTGTCACAGAGGGGTCAATTTGATAAGATCATTTAAATGGCCAACCCTGCCACACATTAGTCCTGATATAGTTATTTAATATAAACTATTAAGCAACTGTCAGAGGGAAGGGCTATGCAATATATGGGGGAAATGCCTACAAAACAGCATATTCATCTTTAATCTCATTTTAGATCCAGTTTGCCCACAAACACACTTTTAAAATTCTGCTAGCAAGGGAACTAATTAATCTTTAGATTCAGCTGAGTGCCTAGCATCTGATCCAGACTCTAATAAAGCCAATGGACATATATTCTCATTGATTAGAGTGGGGATTGTCTCAGTCACCTATTGTATCAAATTCTGGAAGAAGGTGAGGATGTCTAGTGCATGTGCCCACGAAGCCAGTATGAGTGCTGTTTTTCTTAGATGTGATGATGTTAGGCTATCAAGTAAGTGAAATTGGTTAAAAGCTATCCACTAGATATTCATTGTTCAAAGACTGTGAGGGTGCTCACTACTGTATGCAGCTGAGATATAGTCAATTTGAGACATTGGCAATTATTACAAAAATGTAAAATACTAGCATCCAAAAAAATCTCATGTTTCGCTAATTTATTTGGTTATATCTAATTTCATGATTGTCTCTTCAGCTTGTATTTCTAATTTCAATGAATTGATCTTGTCATAGTCTATTACCCTGCTGTTATGTCTCTCATTTTTCCTTTCTGATTCTACATCTTTGCTTTGGTTGTCTGGATAAAACATTGATGTAGTTGTCTAATTAATTTGACTTGACTGCATTTCCAATTAATTCCTACTCTAACCCACATGTAAATCTTTGCTAATCAGTCCATGTTTTCGTTCTCTTACTAGAGACGTTTGAGAGAAATTAGATTTGTTAGTGATTTTTTTTATCTCATAAACAGTGTCTGAACTTGTCAGCTACAGCAGAGGTGCATATTTATTTCAATTATTATGTAAATGATTAAAACACTATTTTTTTTAAAGTCCTTCTTACAAGTGGCTTGGTTTCCTGTCTCTCTTGAGACAGGAATACAATAGCATGGCAAGTCCAGATTTGTTCACTGAAGGCGATTGGGGTAGTAGGAGTCCTTCTGTCCTTCTCACTGGGAAGAGCAGAATTTTCGCATATGCTGTTACAGCTTCTAGTTCCTTTACAATACTTTTAAGGACTCAGTTGAACTCCCTGTGAAGTCATTCTAAAGACTCCCATTGTCTTCAGCAGGGATTGGACTGGGTTGCTAGGCTGTGATCCTGCAAACACTCACACAGTGACTCTTCCCTGTGTAAGTAGTGATATTGACCTCAGCTGCACTACTCTTGTGAGTGTTTGTAGAACTGAGCCCTCTGTGCATTACTCCAAGGAAATAAATAACAGCAGCCAGAGTTTCTTTGTCTGCAGAGACCAGATATTGTCTTTGAGAAACATCCACTGTGCCCATGAAAGAAGTACTCCTACAGGCAGCCAAGGCAGTTTAAATATCAATACTCCGAGGAAGACAAATAGGACCTATATATTGGAATCTTCTTCTATGACAACATGGTGGCATCACAAGAAGATCACTTACAAATCTCATAGAATAATGCTGTCAAGGCTACGCAGAACTCTTCACTTCTGTTATACTGGCACAAAGCAGCATAGGATGCCAGACATAAGAAATGAGGTGCATAATGGTGATTGCATGGGGAAACTTGAATGGTGCCTGCCTGGTCCTTGATTCTCTAAAAAGCAATTTAGTGAAAAATATACTTATAAAAGAGGATCATGTCTTGTGATTTGGCCAACAGAATAGCAAACAGTAGTAATATCTAGAAAAACATGTCCTTCACCTGCCTGCCTGAACTAAGCCAGCAACTTCTTAGTGGGCTATACCCACAACTTGGTGATCAGCAGTATTGAGCCTATTTAAGTAGATTAGTTCCCTGTTTCATTACATCTTTCTTTTCGCTTCTCTTTAAAAAATGGCACAGGATATGTCAGACAAAAGCTATGCCTTATGAAATCATGCTGGTGAGTGACTTTTTTTCAAATTGATGGGTTTTTCCCAGATGTATTGCAATCCCTATTGCAATCAGTCTCTAGGATCTGTGATAAACTATATTTACTGATCTGTACTTTTCTGTCAGTTATGCTTCTCTTTTTCAGCCTGTCTATCTAGATACTTAACCTCATCGTGTTAGAATCTGGTTCCTTTCTTAAACATTATGCTTACCTGTGTTTTCCTCTAATTTTTGAGCTTCATGGAAAGGAAATTTTGAATTCGTCTAGCCAAGTACAATACCTGATTCTAAGAGCTAGGCTGATACAATAAGGCAAAAGAAACATATCATGTGCCTGTGTGTCTCCTGGAAAAACAGCTATAATTTCAGATATTGAATATTTTAAATAAACTCCTTGCAAATGAGAGAGAGGTCAAGAATTATTCATAAAACAACCAACTAAAGAATAAATGTGAGAAAAACATTGTCTGAGTGCGGACAGCTCACAAACATAACATTTCTTAAATTTGTTACAGATCACTTCACAGTTCCTTGTTTTATACAAGCCCACGTATGAGTTCTCAATGAAATGAGAGAGAGAAAAAGTGTAGCTGTAACTGTATAACATAGGATTGCAGTTTTTCAAAAAGTATGAAGCAAAACATTGTGCATTTTCCCTTTATGAAAGTTCTGGATCACCATAGCAATGGTGTAATAGTCCAACCTCACTTTTTCAAGGGTTTTTATATACATACAGGTTCGTGATGAGCTGGGTCTATTATATTTAGTACAAAAGTGGGGCTTAAAAAACATGTAGTACAGAAATGTGGTCTTCTGATCTTTGCAAAACCTTAATTTGCATGGCTTTATTTCAAATTTCATGGTTTTAATTTACAAGAATTAATATGCAAATAAAGAGGTTACTTACCTGTGCATTAAGAACCAGGTTAAGGTCTCAAGGAGGAGTAGGCTCCTTGATTTATGGAAACAAATTAGACAAACCTTTGAGGTAACCTGACTGGTACAGTGTACAAAAACAATCTGTGGACAGGAGGGTGAAATCCCATAATGATCACTAGATATACTTTAACAGAGCTACACAACAAACTTTGTGATTTCAAGTCCAGCAGGTCATCAACAATGCCTGAGTGGACATTCCATAGGAGTTATTGATCGATGAGCATACCTGACCTGGAAATGCTTCCATTTCTTCAGGTAGGTTTTCTTCATAGCAGGTTTCCTACTGCCCAGAAATACTGTCTTAACCTCGGGGGAACAGTCCAATTCTATGCCCAAGAACCACTGAGGATCCAAGCTCTGAGATACAGAAATGTTGGGCTGTGGTGCCCAAGTTTTGGGTCAGGAGATCCATTATCAGAGTGGCATTCACAGGGAAAAGCAAAGCAGGTTTGAGAGCCAGACTTGTCATGGCCAACAAGGAGTTATGAAAATTTCTACCACTTGTTCCTATTTAGAACCCTAAGGATCATGTGTCGGAGGATAGGCACAGAGGAGGGTGTAATGTCAGGTGACTAAGAGGGTATCCCCATTGAGTTGTGACTCTACCATAAGCACAAGTGTCTGCAGTTTCCATTGGATGGTTTTTCAAAGAGATGCACCTTTGGGAGACTGAGCTATGTGCTAAAGCTTCAGTGCTGACAGGTGGGATGATACCAGGAAGAGATCCCTCTCTGTGCCCCTGAGGAGGAAGAATCTGGTTCCTCTGTGATCAAGAGGTCCTCATGAGAAAGGAACCTAATCGGTACCATGGAGCCTGGGCAGTGTTCCACCATAACTGGGGATGGTACAGAGGTGCAGTCCTTGTGCTCTGTAGGTATGTGAGCTGAGGAGAAAGGTACTGGGGACTGCTGAGGTACAGTCATTATGGTTACAACCTGAAGAGAAGGATTCTGAGGTCAATATAGGGTTCTTAGAGGAGTCCCTTAGAGTTCTTTTTGTGTCTGGAGGGCTCATCTTCCAGTAACAACTTCAGTGCTAACAGCTGTGATTTTCTAAGAGATCCCTTGGTATGGGATGAAATGGGCTTCGTCTTGATGGGTACTGGAGCTCACACAAGCCTCAACAGTACCCATACTGGGACGCAAGGTCTCCCTAAATTCTGGCCATGGAGATGACTTCCCTTCTTATAGGAGTCCCTCTTGGTAATGTGGACTCTTTCTTGGAATATTTGATTCCAGAGCTGCCCCACAATCTTTAACTGAGGCTGAAGGCATTGGAATGACCTGAGTGGCTGAGGCGGATGTACAGGGTGCGCTCCATGAGAAGGCGCTTCTGTCTACCCTGAGGTGCAAGGGTCTGGACAGATCTGCTTTTTAAAGCTTGTTCAGACCTTGCATTTGGATTGTACGTGGGACTCTGAGGCAGCTGGAATGTCTGTTGCTGAGGGAGAAAGAGCTGTGGCTCATCTGACAAGGCTGGAAGCCTGGAATGCTTGGCATAACCTGTTCCATTGAGGGAACAGCCAAAGGCAGAAGGCCCTGACTGCAGAAAGAAGAGTTCAAGTGAGGGGGACCCCTTGGAAAGCACAAAGTGTGCTAATGAAAAGTAACATAAAGAACACAAAGAAGGAACTGCAAAGCTAGCAGCAGACACTGTTATGATCTGTCTTGAGCAAGGGCAGCTGAGCAGGAACTGGAGTGAAAGGAGGTTCACATCTCCCTATATAACCTTGCACCAGAGCACAAGGACGTATGGTGCACAGGTCTGAACCCTCAGACACTGCTAGCTAAAATTTCCAATCACAAGTGCGCAGGTGCATGCACGTCCTATGGTGGAGCAACCAGAGGGACTAACAATCATCTGCATACCGGAATTTGGTTATTGTTGCCGATATTACTTTAGTTCTGGCACAGAGATGAGAAAGGTTGAAGAGGTTGCTATCAATCCGATATTGAATGCTAGTGACCTGTGGTAGACGGTCTTGGGTTAATGTTTTCATAGCTGCTAAGAAAATGGAGAAAAGGGTGGGTGCCAGTACACAGCCTTGTTTTACAGCAGTTCAGATGACAAAGGACTCACAGGTAGAACCACTACACAGAATGGAGGCAGTCAGGACCGGCTCCAGGCACCAGCACAGGAAGCAGATGCTTGGGGCGGCCAATGGAAAGGGGCAGCACATCTGGGTTTTCAGTGGCAATTCGGTGGTGGGTCCCTCTTTCCCTCTCGGAGGGAAGGACTGGCTGCCGAATTGCCGCTGAAGAATGAAGCGGTGCGGTAGAGCTGCCGCCGAAGTGCCGCTGATCGTGGCTTTATCTCCCCCCGCCCCACCCGCTGCTTGGGGAGGCAAAAAAGCTGGAGCCAGTCCTGGAGGCAGTCATCTGGTTGTGGAGGAGTCTTACAATGGTGATAAATTTGCTTGTGCAGCCAAACTTTGTCATGATTTTCCACAGAGCCTCATGGTTGACAGAGTCAAAGGCTTTGGTCAGATCGATAAAGGCTATATACAGCTCCTGGTGGTGTTCTTGACATTTTTCCTGGATCTGCCTGGCTGTGAAAATCATGTCAGTGGTGCCTTGTGTTGGTCTGAAGCCACACTGGGGCTCTGGAAGTACTTCCTCTGCAAGAGGGAGCAGGCGATTCAGTAAGATTCTGGCAAGGATTTTCCCAGCAATGGAGAGGAGGGCAATGCCTCAATAGTTGCCACAGTCGGCTCTGTCTCCCTTTTTGAAAATGGTGATGATGTCAGCATTACGTAAGTCAGCGGGGATTCCTTCGGTGTGCCAGATTTTGAGGAGCACCAAGTGAAGCTTGTCAGTCAGTGTTTCTCCCCACACTTTCAGTCTTTCATCTACATTAACAATCAAAACTGTATGACCCATTGTTAACAGCTGCAAATGGAACAGTTATATTAAGGCTCTTACTTACCAACTACAAAAATGATGTTAGATTTCCTTAAATCTTCTGTAAAATCTAAATAAAAATAAAATCTTTGTTTTATTGGCAGCAACTACTGATTTTAATCTTCTGTTCTTTCTATACACCGTTATATAACACATAGCAAGGTTTTCAAGGTAACTTTTTGATTTAATGTAGCTTTTGTTTTCTACTAGAATGTTCTTTATTCTGAAAGGAACTGTTATTCACAAGCTCACTTATGTCCCAGTTTTGTAGCTGTCACTGCAGAAGTGATAAAAATATATCTTACATGAAAACAATGACAGCCCTTTCATATGCACATCCTAGCAAAAAAAGGCAAAATCATAATAACTAAAAAGAATCAAACTGCTCTTGAGATCAGAATAATATGCATCATGAGCCACTATG
Source organism: Mauremys reevesii (assembly GCF_016161935.1). Taxonomy (NCBI): domain Eukaryota; kingdom Metazoa; phylum Chordata; order Testudines; family Geoemydidae; genus Mauremys; species Mauremys reevesii. The sequence continues at coordinate 85,148,609 of NC_052630.1, forward strand.
TTTCTTTTCTTTTTTTTGCTTTTATTTTAAAAGTATAATTTGATTAAAGTTCATATATAACAATTTCCATATCCTTTTAGGTTTTTGCATTCAGTACTCCACATTAAAAGAAATTTAATTTAAATTCAGCCAGACTAAAAGCAACTCACCTCTGACTTGCACATTTCTAATTACGGGATATCACTAGCTGAAGGTGTTCATTAACCCTCAGGCTGCTCTTAGAATCCGGCCAAGTCACACCTTACATCAGCCCTTAATAACTGTTTGCCAAATTCTGAAAGCTGTTTTTGGCTTAATAGTAAGACTTCTGAATAAGTCTGGGTCCAATGGGTTGAATGGGAATTGAAGTAACTCTCAGACATACTTTCACACAATCAAATGTGCTTTCCACCAGAATCTGAAATGCATACCTCTTTAAAAAAAAAAGAATCTGGATGCAATATAATATACTTATCATGTACTTGATTATACTAAAGGGGGAAATAAAAGTATCATAATGAATACATTAGTCTATACTTAAGAAGAAACTCACCGCCAGCATTCTCATATCCAGAGAAATTTGATGGGTCATCTACCTGTTAATTAAGGAATTGACATTTTTAAAATTGTTATTGCATAATTTGTGTGTTCTTCATGTACCTGTGGATATTAAAACTAACCATGTGAAAGATGATTTTGCAATTTTTGTGCCTATTCAAATATACAGTAACAATGGCTACAAAGGAACTCTATTCATGTAGCTTTATTTCTCCCTGCAGAGCATGCATACAGGAAATCCAAGGTAGCTCACGTTGATTGATATTGGCCCATGCAGTAATTGCTGCAAAGACTGGCCTATTATAGTGTTAAGCCACATAGTGGCTAAGTATTTCAGAGGCTGCTAGTATGCATACTAAATAGCTTCCCACAGTAAATGGTGGAGGTGTTTCCAGGTCAACTATGTGATAAGTAACAATACAGTGAGTTGTAGTGTGCAAAGTATGTGTTAGAAAGATTAAATTAACATATTGCCCCTTGCAACATATTGCACTAACTCTCAGGAAACTGGAGTTCAGGACTTGAACTATGACCCTCTCTCCTGAGATATTAGGAACTGAGCATGCTTTGATGGCACCATGAGGGAGAAGAAAGCTACCTTGCATGACTCTGCAGTGACCTCTCTTGCCCATTTGGGAGTTGTTTGGGCTCTCAGGAGAAGTCTCCTCTGCCAAAATGGTCAGATGAACATGAAGTTTGGCAAGTGTGTGTGTTTTTTGTAAAATATGTGGTTTGTATATGTAGCGGAAACAAGTTCCAAGGTTCTCTGGCAGACTCACTAGACCCAGCCAGATAAAAAGTTGTCCTTAGCTATAGTCCTCAGTTCTGGAGCATGTTACATCCATTTTATGCCAACTTGTGGTAAACCCTCTGGCTGCATGTTCTCAACTCCTGACTAGAGCTGGTCAGGAAACTATTTTTCCAACAAACCATAATAGGAGAGCACTTCCTGTAACCCAGGAGAGTGACGTGACTGTGATTGACCCCTGTATGGAGGGGCATGGAGCAACAAAGAAGGACAGCTTTGTGCTTTCTCTTCCACAGCCCGCACATGTCAGTCACAACTGCTTCCATAGAACGCAGGGTCAGAAAAGATGATGCATACCCTGAACCCAACAAAGATAAGGATGTGAGTGGTAAGGAAATGCCTGGGGGAAAAGGACAGCTAGGGGAGCTTCTGCAAGGATGGTTATGCAAACTGCCTCTGAACCTTCCTGGCCACAATAAAGGCTCTTATGTTCAAAGATATAATGTGGATTTGGAGTGGTTTTGTCTTTGGTCTGAATCTGTTGACCTTCAGGACAAACTGCAAGTGCTGCTGAAGCAGCAAATGTTGTTAGAAGAGAATGTATGGGGGAAGTGAGGAGTGTGGTTAACTACTTATTTTGCACTGCCTGGTTATTTAATAATATTCTGTGTCATGGGGCTACTGTTCCTTATTTGATTTATAGTATTTTTAAGTGTTCAACATAGGCACCTTACAATCAGGAAAGATTTGGACAAATTGGACAAAGTCCAGAGAAGAGCAACAAAAATGATTAAAGGTCTAGAAAACATGACCTATCAGGGAAGGTTGGAAAAAAATTGGGTTTGTTTAGTCTGGAGAAGAGGGGAGACATAACAGTTTTCAAGTACATAAAAGGTTGTTACAAGGAGGAGGGAGAAGAATTATTCTTCTTAACCTCTGAGGATATGACAAGAAGCAATGGGCTTAAATTGCAGCAAGGGTGGGTTAGGTTGGGTATTAGGAAAAACTTCCCAACTGTCAGGGTGGTTAAGCACTGGAATAACTTGCCTAGGGAGGTTGTGGAATCTCTATCACTGGAGATTTTTAAGAGCAGGTTAGACAAACACTTGTCAGGGGTAGTCTAGATAATAGTTCTGCCATGAGTGCAGGTGACTGGACTAGATGACTTCTCGAGGTCCATTCCAGACCTATGACTCTGAGTCTAGGTTCAGATAGGCACCCCTATGTTCTATACATCTCAATATATAAAATAAAAGATGTGCATAAGCTAAGTTACTTAGAATTAATGCATTTAGATCAGCAGCATTTTAATGTATTCTGTAAAATACCTCAATTGGTTTTAAAACTATTCAATGTACATGTGGTATCAGCATATTTTATATTATAGGAAAGATAGTATGCAATTCTAGTTAAAGGTGGTCTGTACAGTATCAGTATGTGGGTATAAGACTTTACTTTTGACTTTTATTTTAGTACTTTAAAATAAATAGCATTGCTACAGTAGTATGGCTAATTGAATAGAATGAGTGAAGTGAACAGCAGTGGGAGAATATATTGTGTAAACTGTTGGCTGTTCAAATTGGCAAGTGTCCTACATACATGTGCAGGTTTCTGATTGTGTTTCAGGAGTCATCACTGAAATTCAAGTATTCTTGATTAGACTGAAGTACCAAAAAATTGATGATAGTTCCTTTTCATTTCTTGATTTATAGTAATGACCATGCTAGTATTCTGCAGCAGTGGGGTTGGCATTTTAAAAAAAAAATCAATAGTGGCCTCAATCATGTTATGATGATACCAAAATTTAAGGATAAAGGAGAGGATCACAACAGCAAGTGTTTGAAGAATAACTTGGTTGAATCTGCCCATGCTCCATACTGATATCTTCATCTAGTATGACTTTTTTTTGAGAGAATAACATAATCAACCTTCCAGCTCTGAAGAAGATAGGCATAAAATATTAAGGGCCCGGTTTTTAGAAGTAGCCTCTCATTTTGCACTGGTAGGTTTGAATGCAAATAATTGCAGGAAAAATTATTTGTAGCAGAAAAATTGTGGGTGCAAAATGGAAGGCTAAGTTTAGGTCTCTTTTAAAAAAAAATCAAACTCTTAGGGAATGTCTGCACTGCCAAAAAAAAGTGTGTTCTTAACTCAGATCAAAACAGCAGTAAGTACATGGTCAACTTGGCTTTTTAAATTCAGTTTGGCAGCTCAAGTTCAACCACAGACTCTCCTATTGGCTTGAACTCAAGCTGCTAACATGCGTTAAAAGCTGAGCTGCCAGTGTCTTTGCTGCTATTTTAACCAGAGTTATCTGATGTAGATTAGCTAACCAAAATTAAGAACAGTCCCCCATCCCACCTCCCTTTTTTTTTGCATACCTTTAGTCACAAGTTTACCTACCATTCGAATGAAAAAGAAGTTACTGCCATCCTTTCAAATAATCAGCTCTGTTTGCTCTCCCCCAATTCCTCAAATGAAATTACATTAAACAGACTGGGACCCTTGTAGGCTGGTGGGATCAGTTGTTGAGACAGTGAAGGAAAGTTTAAGTCAATTGGAGCTATAATTTTTTGCACTGGAAGTTCCTTATATTGTAAATGCATCCCAGGAGGCAGTAGTGAAGCTAAATGAACTTCTCAGTTTCCTGTTTGGCAGGCAATATCTCTTTTAGGATTAGTTATATGCCAGAAAAGATCAATATTTGTGAGTCTTCAGTCCTGGTTCAGGAAAGGAATAAGTGGCATTTATATTCATTAAAATTCAAAAGTCGATAAATAACACACACCAGGAATCATTGATCAAAAAACCATCTCCTCAAAAATATTTACTTGTACTCTTATCTGCATATATGCTGATTTTCCCATGTAGAATTATGCTCATTTTCATTAGACTTTCTTTTATTTTTAAATTTTACCCACAGGATTTCCCTAATGAGACAACACTAGGGATTGTGAGACTGCAATTTGGATTTACAGTCATCCTATGAAAATGTCTCTCATAGAATTAATTCATACTGATTTTGAAATGATGCACTGAGGTCCACAGAACAATACTGGACTACAGGGCAAAGAGGTACTATGAACTCTGAAAGGTAAGAATCCACGCTGACTATGGTCTTCGGGGAGCCGAGAGAGAAAGTCAAGGAGGCTTAAAATAAATTAGAAAATAAGATGACTTTGGATTTGATTTTGGTGCCTTCATTTTCTTGGGTGGTTTCCATTGTTCTAGGTATTAAACCCTACTCACAGATTGATTCTCCTTTGCCCTCTTCCCGCCCCCCCCCCCCCGCTTCCCCCCAAAAGCACAGGAAGCTTGTGTTGATGTGGGTGGAGAGCTAGACTCTTGCTGTATGGAATTCAGTTACAGGATCTGCACACTCTCGAAGCGGTCATGTGATGTGACCATGTCAGACAAGGAGCAGCTGGTGAGCAGATTTCTCTTGTACTGTCCTTTTGTATAGGGGCTTATGTCAGTGATTAAGCCAGTCAACTAAGATTTTAATTTAAATAATAAATAAATAATACCTATTTGTATGTATTAATTTTTAGCAGATGGGTCTTTAAAGTGATTAAGATGTAAAGGATTTGTTGGCCTGCAGTGATGATGGTGGGCTCTGCCTGGATACCAGGGGGCTCTGGAGAAGAACTGAAAGACTTGGCTAATGATCACATAAGGAAAGGAATGAAGAGGCGGTGCCAGGAATATTAGGTTGAAAGTGGTTCAGTGTGAGAGATGACTATCAGGAATATAGTGATTCAGTAGTAGAACTGTCTTTATATTCTTGACCCAGCTGTTTCCATTTAGCTGAGGCTCATGTAACTCATACTGAGGTTAGGGGATATCTATCTTTAATAGAGATATTTGATGGGCAGTTTATAGTCCAGTGTTATTGGTGCAGGTAGGTCAAGGTAAGGTTGTCCATAAGTATAGTCTATCCTTTGGTGGTGGATTATAACAGAGTTTTTGGGTTGGGCAATTGAACTTGAACCCAACTAACAAATGTAGTCGTACTGTCTGAAGGATGATCAGGTACAGGGGATCTAGCTGCCTATAACTGAACAAACACAATACATATTCTACCTTTTCCAAATTGGGAAGACAGATTTTAGACTGAAATGATTATCAGATGTTGGAGGTATAATATCAACAGTACAATAAGTTACCATGTATGTGATCTAATGATAATAGCAGAAATATTTATAAAACAATGTCCCGTCATATAGTTTGGGTTACAATAAGACCTTCTCTTGTCATTTAATTCATTAGAAGGTAGGTAATTTATATTGGATATTGTTATAGTTTAACATGTTTAACTTTCTGAGTGTAATGACTGGGACTTGAAATAACTATTATAATAAAATGGGTTGACAGTAAGTCACAGCATATTAGAGGGAATGGTATAGCACTATTCAGATCTTTGTAGGTGATGATAATGGTCAATTGTGACTCATAAATCACATCCATATATAGAAACTGGAATATTTATATAATGGATGGTGCTTTTAAAGTGTGTGTGAATGTGTTCTGAAAGAAAATAAGGACCAGCACAGAGGATATGAACAGATATGTAGAAAGCTGATGTGTCAGAGGAAAATCATGTTTTACTAGTCTATTATTTATTTCATTTATTATTTGAACGTGTCAAAGTAGTGGATAAAAGAGAAACAATTGTACAATTTAGACTTAAAAGGTCTTTGACATGGTCACCTATAAGCCATTAAAGAAACTAAGTAGTCACGAAGTAAGAAGAAACGTATTGTCATGGATCAGAAATTGGCTAGGAGAGAGAAAATAAATAAGATTAAATGGTCAATTTTTATCATGGCAAAAAGACTTCAAGAATATCCAGAGGTGCCACAAGTACTCCTGTTCTTTTTGTTGTATAGTTGTAGTTCTTAGAGTAGCGTTAAAACAAGATCCAAAATGTTTGCAGCTGGTACCCCTGAAGATCAGCAAAGGGTGCCAAACCTTCTGAGGGATTAATAATAATATGGGGAGACCTGCCTGGTAATCAGAAAGCATCATGAGGCAGGGGAAGTTTTGGATGTATGACTTGCTTGTTTCAAGATGATCCAGTCTCTATCATATTCTGAGTGGTTTTAGAGTTCATCTGATGATCTAAAATGTGTGTGGATGTGATCTAATAAGCATACATCTGCTCATAGTTTACAAAGCATTCAAGCACACTGGAGGTCCTGGTCTGAGTCCAGGACCAGAAGCCTCAGACCCCCCCAAAAGGCTTAATGCCTACGGACTCAACAGTGTTATCCCATAAGGAAAGTTCTGATGCTAAGGGGTATTCCAAACAGCCCTCCAGGAGCTTTGTCCTCTCTGTCCCACTCTCCTCTCCTAAATCTAACATTGGAAATTGTAAAAGATGTTGAGAGAGGTTACTTTATACTAGGGGTAGGCAACCTATGGCACGCGTGCCGAAGGCGGCATGCAAGCTCATTTTCAGTGGCACTCACAGTGCCCAGGTCCTGGCCACTGGTCCGGGGGGCTCTGCATTTTAAATTAATTTTAAATGAAGCTTCTTAAACATTTTAAAAACCTTATTTACTTTACATACAACAATAGTTTAGTTATATATTATAGACTTATAGAAAGAGACCTTCTAAAAACGTTGTGACTGGCACGCAAAACCTTAAATTAGAGTGAATAAATGAAGACTTGGCCCACCACTTCTGAAAGGTTGCCGACCCCTGCTTTATACAGTCACACTCCATGACAGCCCACCCATCTGCTTCACAATTCCCCAAGGGAAATTCATGAGAAACTACTCTGCTTTCTCTCTCCTCCAAATGAGAGCCATAGAGGTAATCCCTCAGCAACAAAATGGGAAGGGATATTATTTGATTCACTTTCTAGTACTAGGAAGAGAGGCTATCTGTTGCATCCAATGATTAATTTTGGATGTCTGAACAAGTAGAGTAGGCAACTGTAGCGTGACACTGGCATCCATAGTTCCTTTTCTGTATCAATAGAATTGCATTAAATCAGAACCAGATGTATTTTCAATGACCAGTATTACAATATGGAACATGCACGCTTCAAATCAAACTTAAGTTCACAACAGCCATTCCTGGCAGTGCATTAAAGCAGTGTTTCTCAATCTCTTTGATACCAGGGACCAGCTTTCTGCCTTTCTATACTGTGCCCCAAGGAAATCTCTGGGACCAATGCTGGTCAATGGACTGGTCATTGAAGAAAAACTGCATTAAAGCCTCTTATCCTGAACACCTCTCTGGTGCATCTCACAGGGAAGGAAGCTCTGTATCAGTCCATATCTGGTACAAAAGTCTATGGTGTACAAGGTGTAAATGACATGGTGTCAGAAGGGAACAGAAACAGAAGGAAGAAGGGGACAGAAGGGGGAAAATATGCAACAAATGTTGCAGGATCTCATCAACATGCTCTTCTTCAATGCCCCAGAGAATGTTATCTTTGATAGACTTTCAGAATGGACAGACTGGAAACAATATTTCACAAAATTTCAAATTGCTACAAAACTCCATAAGAAAACTTGAGATATACAGGTGTAGGTATGTGTGTGTGTGTGTGTGTGTGTATGCTATGTAATTTATGCTATGAGACAGTAGGCAGAGTATATCTTTAAATCTTTTCCCTTTACTGAATGCTGTCATAAAGATCTCAGTGAAAGGGTTCTGGCTATGTTTGACACATACTTTATATCTCTGAGAAATGTGGTTTATGAAAGAGCATGTTTTCACCAAAGAATTCTAGAACCAGGATAAAATGATTAATCTTTTGTAAAAGCTCTGCATGCATTGGCTGAAAACTGTGATATTTGAGACTGCACAACATGAAAATATCAGAGACAGGCAGTCTTTCATAGCAGCTACAATTAAAGGCAGACCTAACACTACACACAGCTATTCAAGCAGTAAAGGAGTCTGAACTTGTGAAGCAGCAAAACAAACTTGCCAGACTTGAAAAAAAAAGAAACTAGTTTATAAGCTATAAACAGCTGCAGCATGACTGCTAAAAGTAATTACCATAAGACTCCTGAGCCTGAGAGGGGGAAAATTCAAGCCAAATTACAAATCCTTTCAGAATAAATGTACAATATGTGGAAGATTTCATAGCTCAAGATATGTGTCCAGCTAAAGGTGAAATATGTAATAATGCATAAAATATGGTCATGTTGCAGCTGTTTGCCATGCTGAGGCACTGAAAGAGTGAACTATGATTAGAGAGAATAAGAGCCATTGTTTCTGGGTTCCATCATGTGACTATACAAGCCTGCCTGGAGATTTAAAATGAGTATTTCTGGAAAGACTGACTAAAATTGACTCAAGAGCAGATGTGACTGTCATTTCAGAAGGAATTTACAATCACCTTCAACCCCTCCCGGAGCTGAAATCACTTGACAAAGCCTTGGTTTGCACTGGAGTTATTCTGAACTGCATGGACCAGTTCACCACAGAAAACTTACACGCTGAATTCACAGCTTTTGTCTTTGTACGTGATCAAAGACTAACAGCCTTCTCAAATGCAGTGTGGCAGCCATGATGGGCCTTGGTGAGAGAGAGGCTGGAGAACTTGATGGAGTATTTGATGATATTGGATTTTTGAAAGGAGATCCAATACAAGTAACATTGGCAGACAATGCTGAACCATACAGCCTACACACATCTTGCAGGATTCCTATCCCATTGCTTCATAGAGTAGAAACTGAATTAAAGAGAATGGAACAGATTAGCACTACGTAGAAAAATTCTGAGCCAACAGCATGGTGTAACACAATGGTACCAGTTATAAAGAAAATGGAAAAATATAAATGTGTTGATCTTTAAATACTGAATGAAGCAGTTGTGAGAAAAATATATCCTGCCAACTCTGAATGATTTCCTCCCTCAAATGAAAGGAGCTACAGTATTCTCCAAGCTGGATGTCTCAAGTGGATTCTGGCAAATTTTGTTTAGACAGAGTTCTAAACTGACTACATTTATCACACACTTTGGGAAATTTTGCTTTTGAAGATTACTGTTTGGGATTACCAGTTCACCTGAAATTTTCCAAAGAAAGATGGCAGAACAGTTCACAAACACAAATGGAGTTGCACTTTTCATAGACAATATGAGTCTTCAATGGAAGAACACAACAAAACCCTCAATGAAGTTTTAAGCCACTAATTAGTCATTCTGAATGGAAGCTAAACAAGGACAAGTGTGTTTGCCACCTATCCCAAATCAAGGTGTTTTTTGGGTGGGGGGGGGACAGACAATAAACAAAGATTAAATCAGTCATAGCCATGAGACAGAAAAAGCAATTCAAGAACTGAATGCATCAACAAATGTACCAGAACTGAGATGTGTTCCGGGTAAGGTGAATTACCTAGGTTTATACCTACAAGACCTTTCTACAATGAGAAAACCACCGGACAAACTATTGAAGTCCAACACATAGTGGGTATGGAGCCAAATAAAGACTAAAAAGGAGTGCCTGGGAAGCATGTGGGCATGTGAAAACTTTTACATGTTTCTATGGATTGGATTCTTTTATACTCACAACAGACCATAAATTGCTTGTAACACTCAGCAGTGCAAAAGACCTGAATCAAGCAGTACTGAAATGCCACATCTATTGATAAGATTAATTAGATTCAGCCCTATTGCAAAGTACATTCCTGGAAAAAAAATCTGGTAGTAGCAGACACTCTGACATGGAGCCCTGCAGCCCACTCAAAGATTACATATAAAGGCACTTGTGAATGCTATGGATGCAAACAGACTAGTGTCAGAAAAGAGACTACTCCAGCTACAAGTAATCTTGACAGACATGCAACTTCAAGAAGTTTTAAGTTATATTTGGGCTGGCTGGTCCAAGTATCTAAAGGACACTAAGGGAGCAATAAGAGACTACTTTGCAGTACATGGACAATTAAGCAAATCAAATGAACTCATAATTAAAGGCAATTGCACTGTAGTTCCAAATGAAATGAGTGGAAAAATCCTAAACCTCATACATGAAGGACTAACGAAATACTGCGAACAGGCCAACTAGTCAGCATGGTGGCCAGGCATCAGCAAGGACGTAAAGAATAAAGTACCTGCATGTGAACATGGCCCCACTTGAGGAACCTGACCTGTTGACTTGAGCAAGTCTATCATCTGTATAATCACAGCAATTAAAGTTATTAACAATTGTACCTTTCTTGAAAGGTAACCTATGCACAAGATTTCAGTTATAGTTAGCTGAAATCTTATGCATTGGCTATATTTCAAGAAAGTTAATATAACTTCTTAACATCATATCCCACCAGCAAGTTCAAGGTGCTGTTTAGCTCCTGTTCTAGCTTGTTAACAAAGATGCTAAATAAACCATCCCTTACACCCCATCATTGGAGAACCTCTCCTATGTCCTACTTTATTACTTTTCTGCTTATGACTACCTTCTATTAATTGCACTTCACTTTTCAGTCTCTTTGGCTTGCAAGTGAGCATTTTCAATCTGAATGAACTTTTAGTAAGACTCTTGTAGGATCCAGTTACATTACATCCCATGCATTCCTTTTATCTATGAATTGGGGGGTGGGTGGGTGCTGGGTTGGTTTTTTTGTTTTTTTGGGGGGGAGAGGTTGGACAGCATTACAATCAAGCTTGTCTTGTATGTTTTCCACATACAGACCAACACTGTTTCTTATGCTAGACTTGGTTCCATTATGCTTTAGGTCTCCACAGATTTATTTTCTTAACATCAATTTTATTGTTTTACAAAGTATCAGAGGGGTAGCCGCTAGTCTGTATCCACAAAAAAGGATAAATGGACACCAATCAGACTTCAGGAATGGTAACATACAAAAGCCAGTAGGAGAACACTTCAATCTCCCTGGACACTCAATAACAGATTTAAAAGTAGCCATTCTTCAACAAAAAAACTTCCAAAACAGACTTCAAAGAGAAACTGCAGAACTATAGTTGATTTGCAAACATAACACCATCAATTTGGGCTTCAATAGGGATTGGGAGCGGCTGGCTCACTACAAAAGCAATTTTCCCTTTCTTGGTATTGACACCTTCTCATCAAGTATTGGGAGTGGACCACGTCCACCTTGACTAAATTGGCCTTCAACATTGGTTCTCCACTTTTAAGATAACTCCCTTCTCTTCATGTGCCAATATATATTTATGCCTGTATCTGTAATTTTCACTCCATGCATCCGATGAAGTGGGTTTTTTACCCACGAACGCTTATGCCCAAATAAATCTGTTAATCTTTAAGGTGCCACCAGACTCCTCATTGTTATTGTTTTGCAAGGGATTGAATTTAGATGATCAAGTAGTAATTGCTATGATTTCTCTTTCTTATTTCTTTTAAAGACTAGTACTAGATTTGGCCTAGGATCATTAATATATCTGGAAAATTAGAAAGCCAGTAGTGATTTTAAAAGATCTGAGCTCCTAAAGGGTGTTTTTAAATTAGCCTTAAAAAAAAAAAGAAAGAAAGAAAAGGAGTATGGACAGTTAGGAAGTAGTAAAGAATGTGCCAGTATTATCCTTACTTGCAATCAATTAGCAGTATCTTTAGAAAAATTAAATAGACTCTGCAAATCAATGTTAAACAGCTAGTTGTAAAGGGATTTTTACTACACATATGTTCCTCACAAAATCTTAAATGACAAACTAATTCAAATTGGCTTGAATTAAAATCACTGTACTGTGGATTCGAAACTCATTAAAGTCTAGAAATAAAGGCTATGCCTGCCCTGTAGAGTCCATGCTGGCAAAATTATGCCGATATAGCTATGCTGGCTCCTAGTGTAGATGTGGTACACACTAACAGGAGGAGTTCTGCCAGTGTAGGAACATCCTCCTTGACATTAACTATGCTGCCAGAAGCCCTCTTCTGTGTTTTTTCACATCCCTGCCTGACATAGCTATGCTGACGAAAACCCCAGTGTTTGACACATCTATGCTGACAGAAGATTACTTCCATCACTACAGCTAATGTCATTCCAGGATGTGGTGTTCCTATGCTGGCAGAAACACTCTTCCTTCTGTGATAAAGAAGAGGGACTACACAGCACATTGGAAATCTGCAGAAGATGATCAACTGGGTGAAGATGCAAATAATAATGTGAATGGAGAACTAAAACAAAGTGGGACAAAGGAGAAATATTGGCAGATACAATGGGATACAATCTGGAAAAAATAAACTAGGGGAAAATAATATGAAAATATTCAGTGGAAAACTGAAATATGAAAAGCACCTAAAAGAGATCTAGGGTGAAAGTGGTCTCTGGCTTCTATGTGTTTGCATATGGGCCTGAGAACTGCATACCACCAGAGTTTTCTTTCAGGAAAGGTCTGTACTGAAAGTTATATAAAGGAGAAAGAGTTCAGGCTAGTGGGGGAAGATTAATTGAGAATTTGAGGTGTTTTTTAAAAAGCTATTACATTCCATATTGCTCTGAGGTTTTTGGTTTTTTGTTTTGTTTTTGTTTGTTTTTAAATAAAATACTATCCTTTGGAGCTGGGGGTGCTTGGCCTATCTGAAAATCAGGCCACAAATTCTTAAACTTAACTCCTATTTTAATGTGACATTATTATCTTAGAAACTTTTATTGATTCAGAAACAGTCCTTCCCAAAAGGAGAAACATGCTTTTGTATATTTTGGGCACAGAGTCGAACTAAAGGAAGCATAAAAATAGCAATCTGCTTTGAAAAATAAGCCCCAAGGGTATGAAGCAAACTAAAAAAGACAGGAAATTCAAAGTGGATGCCTGAACTCATGCAGTTTTGAGAATAAAAAGATCCAAAATCCTGAGTCAAGGACAGAATGTAACCTTCACTTTTAATTTTCTTGGGGGTTTTAATCATTTTAATGTTTGTTTTAAATGTAGCCTCTCTATTCATATCCATGTGTATAATGCAACATTAAAATAGTGGAACTCAAAAGTTAAAATAATACGGGAGCAGGAGTATCCACATACAATGAGACAAAAGCACATTTTAAAATCCAACAATCCCTTAATGCAGCCACATGTTTGCTTCCTACTAGATCATGCTATAAGCAGTACCCAGCCAAAAACACATTTTTGTTCACTTCTAGCTTTTCTCTAACCTCACCCACTTGCAACTCTCCATAACACTATGTATTATTTACCTATGACTCTCCAATAGTACTGTCCAGATACAAACCTCTCTCCCTTTTCCTTTAATTTCTCAATTATAGTTTGGCACTACAGAAAAAGGTTTGGTGGTGGGAGAGTTTGGCTTTCTGACAGCACGTATGCCCAGATGATGAGTAAACACCTCCTGAAACAGAAGATGAGACCTTTAAGATGATGAATATAACTGGCTATTATCACAGAATAGCTGAGCCCAGATTTCACCAGCCATACATAAAAGAGCAGATACACACTCCAAGAGCACCAGACAGACTGCTTTAAAGTGGGGAGAGATGTACTCCCAGGAAATAAATCTGCAGAAAAGAGGGCCCTTGTAATATGTTAATTGTTTACTGCCTGAAGGACACTGGGATACCAGGAAGTGGAGAGCTACTGAAACAGACTGCATCACAGGAAAAGGGGGCTGCATGTAGGGTTGCTGATAAAGGGTATTGGATCCTAGAATTTGTTCTTAGTAAGATGTAAGTTGTTAGTTTTCTCTTCTGAAATTGAGAAAGCCTTATCTAGTAAAAGCAGCAAAGAGTCCTGTGGCACCTTATAGACTAACAGACGTATTGGAGCATGAGCTTTTGTGGGTGAATACCCACTTCATCGGATGCATGTGATCTTTTGGCCAAGTATAAATCTAGATATTGTTGAGACAGCCAGTTATAGTGTATTAAATCCTTTTTCTATCTACTTTTTTATAACTCTTTATAAAACGAGAGTTTCTTTTGAGTGTGATTTTCATGCAGTTCCATCCTGGAGAAGGACCCACTCCACACTTCCCTTGGCCAAAGGGCATGGAAAAGCAAATTTAACCCTACTAAAATGCAAAAGCATGTAACTCACAAAGGAGGAGACACTGAGACCCCAAGCAGGAGGCCGAGCTGGAGGAAGGATGCATTTGATGACAAATGCTGACTCTCAGGCAAATATGCAAAGGATTTTTTAAAACATATACATTGTACCCAAAGGAGCCATTCTATTGCTTTGATACAATATGAATAAATATTTTAAAGAGCAATTTTTGTACCCAATAGAGTAAAATAGCACTTGTGCAGACACTGCAGTTTAAAAAGTAAATGTATAGATTTGCCAATAGGTGTGAGTGTGAATAATGAGCATTAATATTCTTTATACATAGAGCTTGCTCACCAGCCATCTTTACAAAGTTCATAGTCTGTATTGTTTCATTTCTTTTCAAAGAATTGCCCAAAGTGAACTGGTGCCTGCTCTTACTGTACTTGCTATCTTGAAGTCAGTGGGAGCTCTGCATGAGTGAGAACTGGGCACTTGTAGGTTATAAGCTCAAGTATACTTACGTAGAAGCACGCTATGCTAAAGATGGGGAGATGGTACACTGCCCCAGTATTAATACCCGGAGGCATTAGAGTTTTGTAAGCCATTAAGCTTCTAACCTAGAGGCACTAGGGGGACTGGATTCTTTGCCCCGCAAAAGCCACAGAACAAAACTTCACAACATTGCTGCTGACAGAATCTGGGGAGCCTAAAATGCAAGTGGTTTTTGGAAAATGAAGTTGTGGATGTTTAAATCTGCAGTAACTTGCATGGGTTTCCCTCCATGCAATGACATTCCAACTGAGGGGGATTCTAGGAAGCTCCTGATAATATGGCTCCAGTAGGCAATTAGCTTGGGGTAGTAGGCAGTTTCACCTTGTCTCTGGCAGATCCCCACTAAGATCTTTGGGTTTGGGTGTGGAGCCTCGTGTCTTCCACATATGGGGAAGCAAACACCACTTCTATTCCCAACAGAAGAATACCAAGGATAGTCTGCAGGTTTGGCCTGGTGGCATTTCTATTCCCCTATGTGGGAATAACCTGCACAATGGAGAATGGAGCTATAGGATTTGTTTTATGGCATAGAATGTACACTTTTGAAATAACTGAATAATCCTGAGAGATGTACAAAATGAAATAAAAGCACCAAAAAGACATTTAGTTTTGAGCATATTAAAGCAGCGCTTTGTTCAAGGCAAACTACAGTTCTTTTGTTTCTAGAACTGATTTTTTTTAGCCCCTAATAGGACAGTTTCCATGGTAACTCAAAATGAACAGATTGTGCATTGGGTTCAGTAGATTTCTGTTAAGCATGTTTCATCTGCCTAAAGTTAGGACAGATTTTTAGAACCTCTGCTGTGGTTTGAATGTTCATTTTTCCTTATTGACATTCACGTCCTCCAGTTTATAATCTCTCTCCTTCCAAAGGCAGAATCTGGATCTATAATCTGAAGAGATGTCACTGCATATCAATGACGGAGAAAAGCCCATAACAAAAACATTGGAGTAGATAAGCCTGGAGGACTGCGGCCTTCTGGATGCTCATGGTCATATTTTAAAGTCAGATTCCTTATGATTAATGCTGTAGAGCATATGTGAATGCAACTGCCACTTTACGATGTACTTTATGTCCTGGAGTATGATTAAAAAATCATAGTGTATTCTCCTGCAGTCTGACCCAGCCTCTTAAATAATTTAATCACTGTGTATCTTGAAGGACTGATGTAGAAGTCCCAGTGGAAACTAAAAGTTCTTGTATAGCTGATAGAGGTGGGAACCCTGTTCTTTGTCATGTTGTAATTTCAACCCTTGAAGTATCATCTCTGTAGTGCTGGATTATTCCCAGGGGTCTTGCCTTCTAGAAGTGGGGAACTGAGAGACAAAATAATGTGACAAATGAGATAATATGGGTAGAAGCAGAGAGAAGATCTTTGATATCCATAGAGCTTTAGCTAAAAGGGAATTTGAATTCACTGCTGTCTATCCATCTTTTGAAAATTGTTCTGCTACAGTATTGACTAGGATTTTTTTCCCGGGCATTTTGATTCTCTCTTGGACATTTATCGGTTGAGTTTTTACTTATGGCAAAGGATCAGGATGGATATGCTCTACTCCTGGTAGTAACAGAGTCTGTTTTTCATTGGTTGAGTTGATACCTTTCCGTTTATATTTGTGTATCCTAAAACCTAATTTTTTACATACTCTGGGCTGGAAGTGATAGTGTAGCCATGCATCTTGAAGAGTTGTTGCCATATTTTCTAATCAAGAATTTGCTTTCTGGGTTAGTAGAATGTAATTCTGTTTTTGAGAGAGTTTCTTTCCCTCTATTTCCTCTTTCTTTTGTTTGTTGCTTTTTGAGTAATCCTGGGACATTTTCTAATTATAAAACATTTTTCCTTTGCAAAACAGATCAGGTTATGCAATTTGCTTAATACAGGTGATTGCCTGAACTCCTGAACAGAAAACCTTTTTGATATATTTCTGACATTTTTTTCTTTTATCTTAAACATACTTGGCCATCTCCATTTTGTAAATGCTATTTGCACTCATAATCAGGTTTAAATAAGGTAGTTTGCTGTGGGGAAAACAACCTGCATCCGATCTAGCAATTTATTTTGTGTCAAAAAATGTGTGCACAAATTGCGCCCAGAGTCAGGCACTCGGCATTTTTACAATTTTTCCCCAAAGTATTTATGTCCATCTGGATTTTATCCCCTTGACTAAGGCATGTTCTCCTAGGTTATCTGGAGTGTAGGTTTTTTTAAATTTTAACTAATTCTCGCTTTGTTAGCATATATTCAGATTGTAAGCTTCCACCTATTTTCTAGACACAATTCTTTATCTAATGAGGGCATATTCTTACTCTATAGGCTGGTTGAACTTGAAGCAGTCCATAAAAGCTTTGCCTTTCACAAGAAAATAATTTGTTACTTCATTCTGAAGCTCTTTGACGTGATTCACTGGTTCCAATTAATCTATATTCTTGTTTGGCCTGAATGCACTTAAATTTAGACCAAATGGTAGACTTCAAAATAACTATTGAATTTTGAAAGATAAAACGTGTCTGAGTCCTAGCATCAAATGGCACAATAGCGACTAGTTCTCTGGCAAGGCCAAGAAACTCAATAGTAAGCATAAAGGAATAGAGTGAGCAGTAAGACAATATAGCTATGCCAGAAAGCAATTCTGTAATCAGATACTGTACGTGCAGATGCACACACCTGCATTGTCTGTAATGCAAATATTTCTTCATTAAATAAAACAGATAATAGAAATAACAATATTTCTAAAAATGAGTATTAGAAATTGGGAGAATACGATAAAAATATATTTCCATTGCCATAAGCAATCCTGTTACCTCCCAGGGTGAGAAACCAAGGATGGGATCCTGGTCTGAGCAGAAATAGCAGGAGCTCTTCTCCAGCTCTCTATTTTTCAGTTGGGTCATTGGGTGCTGTCATTTTCTTTAATGAAGGAGCTGTAATTGCTTGGCTGCCTAAATAGCAGCTCCTCCCCCCCACGCCTTTAACTGCAGAAAACTTGCAGGAGGCAGGGACATCCAGCCCTAGTTCTTCCATTTGCTAGGAATGCTTCCCATCTGCCCACCTATATTGTGGGGTGGTTTTTTGTTTGTTTGTTTGTTTGTTTTTGTTTTTTAAAGGGAGATATACCAGGTATGATAGTGGACTAACTTCAGTGAAGTAAATGCAGTTTCACTAGATTTGGTTGCCTTAAGTAATGCAACCTTGTATTAGGATTTATTATCAAAGGAGAGTAACATATCCAAGTTAGATTAATTAGTTCACTGCATGGGATATTAAAAGATGTTAATGGAGAAAGAGAGCCCAACAAGGAAGTGAAAGGTTGGTGCTTAGATGAGGAGCAGTGCATAGGCTGGAGCTTTGTTTGATCCAAGGTTTTTTAAATAGAAATTGTGGAGAATGTGCAGTTGAAGAAAGATATCTCTGTGAGAAACCTAGGAATCACAAATCTCATTCTGGAATTATGGTTGCAAATTAGATGGAGAATGAAGATAAGGGTGAATCTGAGATATTTGAGCATTTTAGGTTTAGGGCAAGCAGTTTCGTACTGTTTTAAAAGGTTGTAGATATTGTTTCTCTCAAATGAAGGTAAAATTATTAGCTTGGGAATATTCTTGTTGAGTTTAAATACTCATTACTTCGAAGGTGAGCTTGCAGGTTTAAATGCTGCTGTAAAATGTTACTGAATGAGAAGAACTATGAAGAAATCACTTCTTCCACATTGTTGTAGTATGATCTTTTAACTGTGTGAGTTCTGACTTAATCTAATGAATACATTTGAAAATTTCAGGAGCAATACTTTGGATGTGGAGGATCTGGCTTAACAATAAATGTCTTTTTATTTCTAGTTCATCATGTATAGCATTACAAGGGCATTGTACCCCTCTGGCAGGCCCATTGTTACAGTCCTAATACATGTCAACATGGGGTATTTTATATTTAAACATTTGATTAAACAGAATACATCAACTCCGATGTACGTGCCCATCAGGACACCAGCCTAGATACACTTTTGGCAAAGGAAGGGAATTCAGCTGCTGCAGTTCAGACTTCATGATTTGGCATAGGATGCAGTGCATGACTTCTGTAATTGGATCTATCTTCTGATAGGCTTAGAAATCATGGCTCAGAAGAAGAGGAATGGTCAGATCTGAATGGTCCTAAAAATTGTCTGCATGAGATTTTTTAGGGACAGTGAATCAATAAAAGATGTGGGTAAAGTAACAAAGTGGAATTTGGTTCGTTCTTTCACAAGACATTATGAGCTGAATGCATTGTGTGGTCTTTTTTTCAGAACTGTTCTCTAAACAGTGTTTCTAAAATACCTGTCTACATCATCTCTGACACAGAACCTGTTTGTTAGACCTATTAGTTCCAGATATGAGTAGGAATGGAAATATAATTCTTATCTGAAAATTTGCTTTTGCAAATTTCTTCAGTTTACCTGGCCTCCCTTGTGTTGCCTTACAATGTTTTGGGATCTTACCGAGGTGCAAATATTCAGGCTCCTAATGCATTCACTAATAGCAAGCGGGGAACAGTCAGCTTGTTTATTGAAAATTATAAGCAATTTGTTCTAATTTACATTATAAAGGTGTAAAATATACAGAATCAGTTTAAAACTACAAAAAAGAGAGCCAGATCTTGACCTGCAATTAATGCTGCTTTGCACAGTGGAGCAAAGCAGTGCTGAAGTCAGCAGAGCTGTACACTGAAGGATCTCCTCTATGTGGGAGAATCCTTGGGTGGCATAGTCTTAGAGGTTCCTATACCACTCCACCCTCCTGGCTGCCAGTACCAGTGGGTGTGTGGGTGAGATAATTCTTATCTCCCAGAATGGCCCCTGGTGAGCCATTAGCAAGTGGCATAAAATAATGACGTCCTTAGGCTGCCCTAATTTACTTCAGGGATCATCCTGACACAAAGCACCCCCAAAATTTAGTGTGTGCAAAGGGCATATTTGTGCCTCCATTTCAGCTGCACCAAATGCTGCTCAGTCCCTGCTGAGGATCTGCCCCAATGAAAGCAGCACATGCCTTATAGCAGTAACCCACAAATGCATCTATCTCTAATTGCTCAGTGGCTGCGAAGATGTTCTGCTAAATCTCAACCATTATTTTAGCAGCTCAGCTGCATAAGGTTGCTTGGAAACCAACCCACTTACCCCTCACATTCCTCCTGATAGCTGTTCTTTGCAATAATATCCTCACATGACACACTTGTATCTAGACATGCATCCCTACCTCACTTGAGAGCCCCATTGTAGAGGGTGTTGGTGCTTGAGACAATTACTAAATAATGTGTCATGCAGTAAGTCACTGGGGTATTAAGTCAGTGTCCTAGTCAAAATGTGTTCCAGCTCTGAATACAAACAGTTCCACATAGTCTAGTAATCTACTTCATTTTACTTTATCTTTTATTGAGGATAATTTCTAATTTAGTCTTTCAGATGTGTACGTACACTCTGAGTAACTGGATAATTTTATGATTGTAACCCATATCCTAATCTCTTTCTTCCTTTCTTTCATATATTTCCCTCACTTGTGTCATGCCTAAATTTAGATTGTAAGTGCTTCTGGATAGAACTGGGTTTCTTCTATCCATTTCTGTAAAATGCTCATCACAGATTTAGAGACACAACAATCAATAATAATAGAAATCTGTCCTGTGGGTTTTATTTTTTTACTTGATCTGTTTTCCTGACCTTTGAATCAATGGCCATGTTAGTAATTCCCACTACCTGATGAAGGCAGCCATTATCAATGAGCTGCTTTAAAACTGCACCAGATGTTTCTGGTGCTTATGGCTAGGAGGTTTTCAAATCTGCTTTTTCCCTCTCCTTTTCCTAGTTGACAACAATCTTGCTTCATTGCCAACCTGACAATTTGCTGCTCTGGGCAGCAGTCAACCCCAAGCAGTGGGAGGAAGACTTGCAATTAATGAATTTTATACGGTGCCATATCAACCTTCTTAACAAAACATACGGCTAAAAAACAAATAAGTTTAACCCTCCGCCTCCAAACACAACCATACATGCAATGACTCAATACTATGAAATTAGCAATTTCACATACTTTTTCCTGTTAATCTTGTTTTGTAACTATGAGCTGCACTTTTAAGGACCAGTTAAAATAATTTGGTTTTATGTACACAGATTGTGGAATAAGGTGTGCTGTTTCTCCAGGGACTCATACTTTGCCAAGGGAACACACACATCCGTTGTTTAAAAATTAAAAATACATGATTATTCTTTTATGGATTTGTATAGCACTGCAATGGTACACTCTGCATTACAAAGCTAACAGACCCTCTCCCTGCCCTAAAGAGTTAGACCTAACCAAGACAAGGAGCTCATTGATAAAGAGGCCAACTTAGGAACAACTGGTGGAAGTGTGTGCTTTAAGGAAGGTTTGGAAGGGAGAGCAAGGCTGCTTGATGGACAGAAGTGAGAGAGAGTCAAAAAGCTGGGAATAAGAAGAGCTGTAAAGAACAGTTAAGGGAAAGGACTGGGAGTAAAACTGGAGGAGGAGTAAGCGAGGATAGAATATATTAGACTTTGAAAGTGTTTGCATCAAATTTGGCAAAAGAAAACCGAAGGACAAATATGCAAATGAGGAAATGAAAATGTGAAAAGCAGAATTATAAAAATCTAACTTTAAAATATGCTAGTGCAATAGGGAGATGGCCCTCAGCAGAGATTTTCTGACTTTATTCAATCTTTCAATGATGATATATTTAACAGGACAATATTCAGGACCTTTTCCATTTCTCGAACAGATGTGTGGCATACCGTAACTCTAGTGTGGACCTGTATTGTGACAGGCTGTGACTCTATGCACAGTCCCTTCCAGACTGGTTTTGCCATGGCAGGAGTAACCTGTGAGAGAGGAGGGGAAACTAGGGCAGGGCACATACATACTATAAACAGGCTGAGCCTATCCTTTGACTCTAGGTCCTGCCTTTTCATATCTCCATGGGTTAAGGAGTAGGATGACACACCGTCTGACCATCTCTTTTTCCATGGACTTGGAAAAGGCTGTCTGAATTTGACCCCACAACAGAGATGACATTGCAGTTGATAGGAGGGTTGCTCTTAACACAAACACTTTTTAAAAACTCAATTTCAAGTGGAGAATATGTTTGCTTGGGTTTTAGTTACATTCCTCACCTTTTTCTTTTTAACCCATTCCTCTAAAATATGTTCAATCATTGCTCCTACTCTAAATGGGATACACCTAGAGAGGCAGGGAAATCGAGCATGACAGACTTCTGTTTGTCTGTAACAGAACCACATGTGCCACCATTCTGAATTGCATGGAGAAAACTGCAAAATGTAAGGGATGGAGAATAGGGCTTTGAAGCCAAAGTAATCTTCATTGCTTTCCCATAAGCAGATAGCTACTTCACTATGACATATTTGCTTACATGGCACAACAAAAGCCCTTAAGTGTAACTATTCATTTCAGCCCTCTTGCTCAGGCAAAAAAATAAATAAACATAAACTAGAAAGCAATGAGTGAAGAGACTAAAGTGTGTGTGTGTGTGAAGAGATACTTAGATAAGCAATTACCTGGTCTTCAAAGTCAAATTCGGTATCAGCGATATCTCCAGAATCCATAATCAGACTAAGATCAAGTACATTTGGCCCTAAAATATGAAAGGAAATGAAACTTCAGAAATGGACTAGCAGTTTTCACTTCATATGATGGGACATAATTATATTTCCAATCTCAATCTGGTTCTTTCATTGTCTATATGTTTGGTTGTTTTTTTTAAACAAAACTTGTCCAAGGAGTCATTTGTATGTAAAAGAATACCAATCTGTGTGATTGTTCTTTAGAGATCCCTTTTAAAAGCTACAACAATCCTAATAATGAGTGGTTAATGTGATTAGTATACTGTCTGAATTACAGTGCCTTTCATGTATTCTGCAAAGTGTTGTACACTGTGCAATGCAGTACAAAAATGTTACTGGAATTTTAATTAACTATAAAGTTGGTGAAGAGAAAACATAATTTTATACACAAAAGGATCAATTAATGGTTCTCAATAGATTGAGAAAGACATAATCTACTTTGTGTATACTAGTAAATCAGAAAGGTTGCATTTTACATTTGCTTTGCTCTGATGTAAATGACTGCAGGGCATTGGAAAAATAGGGCTCAATACCTCCAGAGGTGCTTGAGGTGTCCAAGGCTAAACTGGTGTGGCAGGAACATCTATCAATCTCTTAGTCCAGATGTACCAACATACAGGATAAAGCCATGGCCCCTAGCACCTGCATCCCAGAAACATCTATTCTGGGACCACCAGTTCTGCCAGCAACAACTTCCCAGTGCTGGCAGATGGATTATGGCAGTCCCCTGTGTTCTGGGGAAAGGAAGGATTCCCTGTTCCCTCTACTGCAGTAATAATTTAGTTCCTTTCATAGCTCATCACAGCCCACCAGTATCTGGGACTTATGAAAGTTTCAATGGGCACATTGTTACAAGATTATTTGAGTTCCTGATAACATAAACTCAATATATCTTCTACTTTTTGCCATCACTTCAGTAGACTAATTAAAAACAAAAGTTACTACTCTTATTTAACTTTCAACTTGTCTTCACTCCACTGATTTACAGAATTTTAAACCCTAACGTTATAACAAATTCAAATAATGAGAAAATCTAGGACCCAAATGTTGAGTCCATTCTAGACTGCAGCTACAAATTAGCTGTCAAGAAGCTTGCTGGGGGCCTAAGCACCATTTACCAATTTGGGAGCAGTGAAGAACTAGAGCAGCTAATAAATATAATTTTTGTTGTAACCCGTTGTCATCAGTCAGGGTTATGGATGGGGAAGTGGGAATGATGTTCTGCTGGGTTGCATGTGTGATCATTCAGCAAAATATCTTTGGGAGGAACAGGCACTATTGACCACGTAGGACATGGCTATATTTGCAGCTGTAGAGCGCTGAGAGTTAAACCCGCCTTCGTAGAGCACAGTAGGAGAGCCCTGCAATCCGTCCACACTGATGGCTTCAAGCACACTGGCACGGCCACATTTGAGGCATTAGCAGTGGCGCTGAGAGTGGTACATTATGGGCAGCTATCCCAGCATGCAAGTGACTGCAACGTGCTTTTCAAATGTGGGCGGGGTGGGGTGGAGTGTGACAGGGAGTGTGTTGTGTGTATGTGGGGGGAGAGAGTGTGGGTTTTTGGGGTGCTGAGAGTGTGTCAGCATGCTGTCTTGTAAGTTCAGGCCCCCCAAACCCCCACCCGCCTCTCTCTCACTCACTCAAAGCAAACAGTAAATGTTTGCTTTTTTTCTAAGCTGATAAGCAGCCAGCTTCTCCAAAATGGAGCTTTGAAAGGGCATTTCCGCATTCCTGCAGCCGATTTCACAACAATGACAAGAGTGGCCACTCGACTTAAGGGATTATGGGACATTTCCAGAGGCTGATCACAGCACAGTAACGCAACACCTCGTTCACAATGGCGCCGCGGCGCTCCAGCAGGTGCGCAGCAAACATTATTCCACTTGCCAAGGTGGAGTACCAGCAGCGCTGTATCTGCAGAGTCAGAGCACTCTGCATGCCTTGCCAGTGTGGACAGGGAGTGAGCTAGGGCACCTGGGGCTTCTTTATTGCGCCGTAACTCGCAAGTGTAGCCAAGGCCATAGTCTTAACACTGCCACTAATCTTTTGATTAAATGTTTTTTTTTTCACTATTAAATCTAATTCTTATTTTACTGTGTATATGGAGAGCTGTCTGTATCATGCACTGTCCCCAAAGGCTTTACTGTTTCATAGTTCCCAATTCATTTAAGCATCAGCTATTTTTATTTATTTTTCACATTTACATAGTAATCATCTGTGTAGGTGGTGAGATGAACAATAAGAGAGAGAACATGATGAGCAGAACTGGATAGCATGATGAGTAAAACCATAAAGCTTTGTAAAAGGAGATGACTCCAATGCTGTTTAATTTGCAATCTATATTATAATTGGCCAAATTCATCCTTGATGCAGCTTGTTGACTTTATGGGATTTACACCAGGAATGGATTGGCCCACCATCTGTTTGTGTGGGTTTTAAAAAAAATGTTCTTGTATACGTTAACAATTTGTTATATTAATATAGTAGAAAGGGATTACACTTTCCCCATCTTTATAACCGGAGATGCACCTGTGCTACATTCTGTATGTTGGTATAGGTGTTTTGTGAGGTGTTCTAATGAAAATAACTGTTTTTATAGATAGGTGCAAGACGGCAGAATTAAGATTACTATGAGAAGCTTAATTAATTTTCTTGTATTTTATGCAACTGAAGTCTCAATCTTAATATTGCATCAAGGTAGATAACTAAGCCTGAATCTTGATTGAGAATGACCTACCTTGAACTGCCAATTATTTTTAGAGGCACTTTTGTACAATATTTGATTAACTATCGCTAATATTCCTTATCTACTGGGAGCAGTATGTCTCCTCCCTAACACGGAATATTTACATTAAATATTGGATTTAGAAGCTAAGTACTTTTTAGGGAAATAGACTACCACAAACTTTTAATGTAAAGATTGGGCTGAAAGTTAGTGGTCACACACAATATATTTTAAACTAGAAAAGCCATAATAGTTCTGTATTTGTAACATGGCAAATTGTCTAAGGCAGTTTTTCCTTGAACTGTGAGGCTTGTTTTCTTTGCAGAAGTCCCAATTCTTTTGCAAGGTTCAAGAAAAGGTAGGATAAATTGAGAGATTTTTTTTCTTTCTTGTTTTCACTGAGAACTTAGTGAAAGGAAAACCATCTGTCACTCTCTGAATATTCTAGAGAGAGCTATGTTTTTGGCGGGTGAAATAAAAAAAACCTAAAAGAGATGCCCTGCAGTACACTGTAGTAAGAGGCTATTGCGAGAATAAGGAAAAGCAGTAGGGACTTAGCAGAGCTTTTGGATACCATTGCTGCAGTATTGATAGGAGTGGAGAATGGGGTAGGTAGTTTGCCAGTCTAACTGTACTGTTAGGGGGAACACACCTAACTTGCTGGACCCACACTAAAGCCTGCTACTATAGGGATGGTAGGGGAAGACAGCAGGCTTGCTGGACATCCACTAAGGAGAATGAGAGTGGGAACTGCCACTGACACACTAGAAGACCTTGAAAGATGTGGGGGAAGTCAGAGGGCTGGTGGGTGTTCCGAGTCTCAACCTAAGTTTGCTTAAAACTTTCTGTACCAATTTTCAGGAGGCTTATGCTAAACTGGTATTGCTGTCATCAGTATTAATGGGGAAACAAAAATTCTGAACTCAGGACCAGGCAAATAAGTGGATAAAGAAAGAGTTGTCAAATGTTTTCTTTAAAATATCAGTGCATGTTCATGGCTAGTCTATATATAGCAGTGGTCTGGTAATACCCTGCAATCATAAACAAGGTTTAATTAATGTTGTGGGTTTTTTTTGCATCTTTCTTCCTAATGTTAAGCTTGTACACAGATATAGGCTGCAAAGCACTTTAGCACATGGTTAACACCAAGGGGTACATCCTTAGCTGGTGTGGATCATTTTGCATTCCATTGTCCCATTCCATTACAGCATTTAAATGCTTGCTTAACATTAAGCACATGACAATTTACATCAGAGCTACCCATGGATATTTTAGTAATCCCATTGACTTCAGTGGGCTACTCATGTTCTTAAATGTTATGCTGGAATGGAGTCACAGAATGCAAAACCCAAGACCTGATCTGAAAAGGTGCATTTATAACCTGAAATACCTTTCAGTTTTGACATGTATGTGTATATGAGGTTGGGGAGAAGTTAGTTAATTTTCACGTGTACTGTGTTTTCCAAAGGGGAAAGATGGAAAGGATTTTATGACAGTTGAGTACATTTTTTAAAAATTTCCATTGACTTCTTTATTGGAGCTCCCTTAGCTAAATAATCAGCTCCACAAGGAAGAAGGTTATTGAAGGAAGAAAGTACTTCAGACAATTTTATTTACTTTTGTGCTAAACTTTGCATCTTCAACACAGAGGGCAACATTTATGCTATCTTGTAAATTGAGAGTTCATTCTTAGTAAAGATTTGGCTCAGATTTTGACACCTCTTTTGTCGTTATGAAGCTGAATTGCACAGAACTGTTAGTGAAAAACTATTATTGAGGTATAACTCATGGGCGGATATGTATAACAGATGTCTGGATCCTAGCACAGAAATGTACCCCAGTGTTAATTTATTATGTTCATTTATATCGAGTCAAATTATGCTGATCTGTCTAAATTTAGCTGCTGTTAATTTGCCATTAAAAGGTAGCAGAATCACATTGATGCAAGTTAATTAAGCAGCTGGTTGGACAATTTGTATTTCAGTAATGTAGAGTTAATATAGTCCCACACAAATGTAAATATTTTTTTTTATTTGCAGTCCATAAGCCTCAAATATCCTTACACAATATATCTTTTTAAGAACAACTGCATTTGTGCTTTCAACATTTGACATTGTAATAAAAATAATTTAAAAAAAATTCTGTGAAACCTAGGTTTGTCCATATAGTTAAAAAAATGAGGTTTAATACAGTCAAATTGTCCTTTTAGTTTATTAAACTCTCTGAAGAATGGTCTAACTCAGTTAATAAGTCTTACATTTCAGCATTCTAAATACTTAGAAAACCATTTTCCAGGGAAAGATAATTAAAAAAAAAAGATAACTGATTAGTATTAGAATAACAGTTCCATTTTGCTCTCAGTAAGATATTTCTAATACAAAATTTATTGCAATCTTTAGTGGAGGAATTTCATGACAGGTTGTTGCTTTTGGCAACAGTCTTAATATATCTCAGGGAGCCACAATGAAAAAGAATATCATTATCATCTACGAGCACACTGAATAGCTTTCTTTCTCTAAATATTTGTTGCACATGGATCTTGTAAGAGTAGTTCAAGGTATGGCATAGCAAATATGATGATGTGAAGCCATGAATGTGAACAGAAAATAATGTCTGTTTGTTAGCCACTATGAACCAAATTACATCTGCAATTATGCAAACAGTTTAAAGACAAAATGAACGGGGGCTAAATACCTTTACAAACATTATTGAAACAAGCAAAGAGCCTTTAATTGCCTGCTATTTTATTAATCCTCACACGCTTTCTGAAAAAGGGAGGTACCCAACTGACTGTATCCTCTTTGGCCTGATGTTTGATATGGAGAAAAGGCTAATTTACTGAAGTGATAGCTCTTAGCCTGGAGACTGGATTACCTCACTTTTGAACCCTATCCTGACGGAGGACAAAGGCAGGTACAGGGTTCCTGTTCACATGAAAATTCACTCTAAGGCCTGGTCTACACTGGGGGGAGGGGTCGATGTAAGATATGCAAATTCAGCTATGGGAATAGCGTAGCTGAAGTCGACGTATCATATTTCGACTTACCTCCTGTCCTCACAGTGTGGGATCGACGGCCGTGGCTCCCCCCGTTGACTCCGCTACCGCCACTCGCTCTAGTGGAGTTCCGGAGTCGACGGGAGCGCATTCGGGGATTGATATATCACGTCTAGATAAGATGCGCTATATCGATCCCCAATAAATCAATCGCTACCCGCGGATCCGGCAGGTAGTCTGGATGTACCCTAACACAGAAGGGCTGAGGGGGGAAAATCCTCCAACATGTGTCGCGGAGCTCATTAACAGCTAATGTAGGTATTGGTGGAGTAGCAGATGTTGCCTGCTGCTCCTCCTGCAATGGGTTTTTGGCTATGTGGGTCTATGCGATCTGTAGAGCCACTGAATGCAACCTGTTCTGTGGGTGACACACACAATTTGTGCCTTTCTGTGGCCTCCCCTGAGATCTCATATCCAAGCCTTGCTGATTCCTATTATGTCAGTTCTCCAAATATTTGCCCATTCAAATGGTGAAACATACCATTTCCTTCCCAGACCTGAACAAGAGCTCTTTGTGGCTTGAAAGTTTGTCTCTTTCACCAACAGAAGTTGGTCCAATAAAAGATATCATCTCAGCCACCTTCTCTAGCTGACAGCATTAGCAATTTGAGGGGGTGGGGAAGAAGTCAAGAGTTTGTTTCAGTGTTTTCGTCAATATTTGATGGATATGAAAAACAGACATCACTGCTACATTTGATGTTGAAAGTAAACAGTTTCTTATGCTTGTACAGTAACTCACCTGCCACTGCCTCTTTGGGAGAAAATAGCTTATTGTCGAGTGCCATGCTTATGTCATAGAAAACTTCCTCTTCGTCCCTGTCCGCATCAAACTGTTGGAAAGGGAGAAGGCAGTCAGACACTTCTGGACAGGATGAATTATTTAGATGAATGGTATTATATACTATGCAGTCCAATCCTAAACCATTAAAGTCAATGAGAATCTTTCAATTTCCTTCCATGGGCTTTGAATCAAGTCCTTAGCTATGATTCATTCCATTGCCAAACTTGTCCATTTTTCACAGACTGCAGTTAAAAAGCAGTTGAGTTGTTTTAAAAGACTGATATTTCCAAGGTAGAACCTCAGAAAACAATAATACATAGCACTATATTTGACACTTTTTCTGCTATCCAAGGTATCTATGTAGAGACTGTGAAACTACAGATCACATGAATAGTTCTTATCACCTGATTTTTAGGGGGACACTGTAACAAAATTAATTTAATTTGTAAGTCAAAATTGTTGAGCTACTTCTGAACTGTGGCTCAAACTAATCTTTTTAATATGTGAGCCGTTCTTTCAGAACTTCAGTGAGTTACTGGAAAAATGAAATACTTTTGAAAACTCACCTGTAATAAGTGGAGGAAGAAAAAGTTTCCTTTGTATATTGCTATCTGATACCTGTACTATCCTGATTAACATAAGTTTACAAAATCACATGGGGGTAGAAGTCCCTTTAAAATTGTACAATAGCTTCTTGAGTTTGACTTTTTCCCCTCTCTCATTTAGAAAATCCTTTGTCCAAAGTTTGACTTCTGTCTTCCTACATCCTAGTCTCTCATCTGTTTCATGAGCTCTCTGTCCCAATCCATCATTTTACACTGTTTTTCCCTGTTTCTGATATTTATCACTGCACCATTCAACTAGATCATTTTTTATTTATTGTTCCTACTTAATAAATTATGAATGCCTGCTTGAAGATGGTTCATGTTTTTCTTTTATTGATTTGAATATGTTGCCAGCTGATTACCTTCAGTGTTCTTCATGTTAATTGAACATGGAAATAAAGGGAAAAATGTACATTTGGGTACATTAAGCTGCCTTTTCTCCTCAACTGAAGACAGGTATGTTTCCAAGAGAAAACTAAACACTCAGCGTAGACTTAGGGTTAAATCCATTCCCCATCCCCGATCCACCACAAATCATTCTAAGTTTCTGTTAAACCAAACAAGCTTTCAGCTGTCCTTATACATGACCAAAATAAAAACTAGGTTCCAGATTATGAACTGATCTGTTCTGAGTGTTTCTATACATCTTGAGCTCTTTTCTTGTCTATGAGGCTTGGAGCAATTTTAATCATAAACTGGCTTTTTGGCACAATTTTCCACATTATGGGGTCATTTTTCATTTTCAGAATAATGTGCCTTGTGATGCAGAATGAGCCTAAGGGGCAAATAGCTGTCCACTGATGAATGTGAGTTCATGAGCTTTGATGGGCTTGTCCTCTCAAGTCTGAAACTCTGCTGAACAGCATGCTCCAGCTCTATAGTCAATGTCTGCTTGTCTTGTTTTGTTTGGGGATCCAGGAGCATGAGATTTCTTAGAGAGATTATGACACAAATGACTTAGTATTAGTGATGCAAACAGCAATAGGACATCTTGTTAAAAAGAATTAATCTTATTTCTAGACCTTGTGCTAGTACCGTAATTTATTACACTCTGCGTGAGAGAAGCCTGGCTGCTGCTGCAAAGGTGCAAACTCTTTTACAGCCTAGTCTAAATGCTGGTTGGAGCTGGGCTGCAGAAAGCTGGCACTGGTGGAAGTTTAGTTGTTCTTCCAATACTTATCATGTATATTGGTTAAGAATACAGCGTGACACCCAAGGATTTATTCAGAAAGCTGTTAAAGCCTTTAGCTAGCCTCTACTTCTAGAAAATCAGTGTCACCCTGTTTATTAGCCCTCATGGTCCTTCATGACAACTTGTATAGGACTTGCACTATACAAACTGTTTTGTATTTGTTGTTTGTGGAATTTCCTTTCAGTACCTAATAGTGGATTTAGAGGCAAAAAAGAATCCAAAGGAAGAATCTCTGATGGCCATTCATCATAATAGTTATCAACAGACAGAGACAGAATTTGTGCCTTGGAGACCCAGAGAAATAGTCCTGAAAATGGGGAAAAAATAGGAAATTCTGGAGAAAGAATAAATCTAACAAATGAGATTCTGAGAGCAGGGCATGCTGGAGGAAGGCATCTAAAAACTTGAAGAACCAGTGCCAATAAATCAAATCCTACATAGCCACCTGGGTGTCTTCAGCATGCCTAGGATTTCACAGCCCTATTCCTTTTAGTTTCTCCCTCTAAGGCCTCACAGAACGATGACCACTTTTCTTCTAATCCTGTCTTGACTAGGATTTAAAGATTTGACTAACACTCTAGTCAAGACAAGGAAGTTGTACTTCCTCATGCTAAGCTGGTCAAGTCAAAGCCTTAGGCACCCCGCCCCCGCCCTTAGGTTTTAACTTCACCAGTTTAGCATGAGTTAAAGAATACACCTTCCTTGTCTACACTAGACTTTTAGAAGGTGTTAGATTAAGCAAGCTAACATGATCTATATCTATGATCTTTTACAGCCTAGTCGAGACAAGGCCCTAGTGCCTGAAGGTTGGATGTGAAGGTTTGTCTAAAATGTTCCCTGTGTGGAGATACTCTTAAGCCCAGCTGCTCCTGGAATTCAAGATAGGGTTGGTGACAGAGAGCACAATTTTCCCTCTGTGGCTGATTAGGTGTTTGTGATCCTTTAATAATTTTTAATCACTTACATAGGGCATTATTTTTTCATAGGGCTTTACAAACACGAACTAAGTCTGCATCTACACTTGGCGCTGAGGGTGCAATTCCTAGCTCAAATAGATGTACTCAGACTAGCTCCCATTGAGCTAGCATGTGTAAAATAGAAGTGTAGCTGGGGTGGCATGGATAGGGGTGGGCGGTGAGGCAGGCTAGCTGTCCCAAGTACAGTTTTGTACTCAGGGTGGCTGGCCTATGCTGCCATTCATTGCTGACCAGGCTATAGCAGCTACGCTATTTGTGAACACTAGCTCGATGAGAGCTAGCAGAAGTATGTCTCCTCAAGCCAGGAAATCATACTCCAAGTGTAGACATAGCCTAAGCTTCACAACATCGTTGTGAAAGTAGACAACTTAATTATTATCCCCTTTTTATAGATACAAAACCCAAGGCACATTGAAGTTCAATGATTTGTTCAAGACTGCACAGTGAGCCAGTGGCAAAGCCGGAATTAAAACTCAAATTCTTGGCTTCTAGCTCCATTCTCAGGCCACTAGACAATACTACCTTCATGATTCTTTCTTTCACAAGTGGGACGTACCCCACTTACCCATGCCTTTGACTTCTGGATTGGTTACTGCAGTGCACTTTACATGGGACTGACGCTGAACACTGCTCAGAAGCTACCTCTGGGACATAATATGCCTGTCCATCTTTTTTAGACAGAATCATTCACAGGGAACATATCACCTCAGTTCTTCAGGAGTTGCACTAGCTTCCTATTGACCTTTGGGTGAAATTCAAATTGATTTGGATTTAAAGAGCTATGTATTTGGATCCTGACTATCTCAGAGATTGCCTCTTTCCCTGTACACTGTGACAACAACTGAGGCAAGTGTGGTCTTCAGCCTTAAATTTAACAGTCTGTATAGTGGTGGCAGTGCAGTGTCCATGGAGAGTCCTTGACTTTGGAATTTAATAATCTAGCAGTGGTCGAGTGACCTTTAAAATGAATCCCTTCACTCAGGCCTTTTTCTAAGGCAGAATGGTGGACTTTTATATCTTGGGGGGATGTCCTTTATATGTTGTTTCATAGCAAAAAACAGTATATTTTGTTAGACTTTGTATATGCTACTTGAGACATTATAGGGGGCACATTTTATACATCAAAAATAAACACTTATGGCACGTAAATTGGTGAATTGCTGTCAGATAGTCTAATTGCTATCAACCTGGGCCGTGTCACATTTGAACTGATGAAAGGCTCTGTATCCCAGTATTAGCAATCCCTCGAGTAACCCAGTTTGCCGTGGAAAATTGCTAGATCTTTTTGAAACATTCTAAAGGTTTCCCAGAACTCAAAACACAGTTGCAGTCTCTCATTCTGGGGACACCAAATGTGTCTTTGCACTCTGAAAAATCTAAGTTGTACAGTGAAATCCTCTTATTGCAAACCAAAGAAAATCAATTATTTGAACACTTGCACTTAATTCAGTTTCTCCCTTATGTTACGGGATTTGTAATGCCCTGAGCTGTGGGAAGGAAGGTAATTTTGATGGGGAAAATATTTGTGAAAGAAACAGAGATGTAGTTTTGTACTTCAGCGAATTATTACACATTTTTAAATTGCAATTCTTTGATAACTACCAGATACTTGAATAGAACACAAGGGTGCTCAACTGACCCTATTCAGTTTTAAACAATAGCAAAACCCTTATGATTAAATATTTTTGACATTTGATCTCTAAAATTGTTGGATTTTTCTACCTATTGAAAATAGAATGGCTAATCACAGTAAGAACAAAAGTCTCTCCTATGTGTGCAATCCAGTTCTCACTTTATGAAAGAGAATTTCAGAGCCCAAACAGAACAGGAGTACTTGTGGCACCTTAGAGACTAACACATTAATTTGAGCATAAGCTTTCCTTGGCCCATTTCCAAGGAGATGTAAGGAACAGGGGGGCAGGGATAAGCATGGGGAAATAGTTTTACTTTGTGTAATGGCCCATCCACTCCCAGTCTTTATTCAAGCCTAGTTTGATGGTGTCCAATTTGCAAATTAATTCCAATTCAGCAGTCTCTCGTTGAAGTCTGTTTTTGAAGTTTTTTTGTTGTAATATTGTGACTTTTAAGTCTGTAATCGAGTGGCCAGGGAGATTGAAGTGTTCTCCAACTGGTTTTTGAATGTTATAATTCTTGATGTCTGATTTATGTCCATGTATTCTTTTACGTAGAGACTGTCCGGTTTGGCCAATGTACATGGCAGAGAGGCATTGCTGGCACGTGATGGCATATATCACATTGGTAGATGTGCAGGTGAACGAGCCCCTGATGGCGTGGCTGATGTGATTAGGTCCTATGATGGTATCTCCTGAATAGATATGTGGACAGAGTTGGCAACAGGCTTTATTGCAAGGATAGGTTCCTGGGTTAGTGTTTTTGTTGTGTGGTGTGTGGTTGCTGGTGAGTATTTGCTTTAGGTTTGGGAGTTGTCTATAAGCAAAGATACAGACTAACACGGCTGCTACTCAGAGCCCAAACAGGATCTCTAAAAGGGTTGATTACTTGTATGTGCTGCTAAGTTCTCTCCCAACCTCCTTTGGTGGATGCAAAATATCCATAGTCAAAGCATATACTTTTATTTAAAATATATTTATTCCATAGACAATACATTTGCCCAAAAGTGGAGCACTAAAGTGAAGTTCTACTTTGAATAATTACTGTATAAAAATGGCACCTTTTTACTCAAGAGATCTGCATTCAGAATCACATCTGCTTAATTTTGGCCCAGACCCTGCAATAAGCAATGTGTGAGGGCACCCATATGCCTGCACAGTGCTCCATTGATTTTGCTGGGGCTCCATAAGGGTGCATCGGTGTGCCCAATTAGAACTTACTGCAGGGTCAAAGACTATGTGACTAAATACTTTTTAATTGCTTTTTGCTCTTTTTATCCATGGGGGAAAAATACAATTGAGAGAGAGAGAGAGATGGATGCTGTTCCTTTTTGTTTGTTGTCAACAGAACTGCATGCTAAATTTTGACCAGCCACACCTGTGCAATTCCCATTGAATTAGGTTGCACAGATGTGGCTGAGGACAAAATCTGATTTATGCAACCCTTCTCATGGATGATGATACATGAAAAGGAAAGTAGCTAGCTTGATGCTCCCAGGTGCTTGTCTATCCTACAGGTCCTACAGCAGCACAACTATGGTGCTGTTGCACTATAACATAGTTGTTTCCTACAGTGACAGAAGGTTTTTTTTCCAGTTGCTGTAGGTAATCCACTTCCCCAGATGGTGGAAGCACTCTTCCGCTGACCTAGCCACCTCTACACTGGGTGTTAAGTTGGCATAGCTAGGGTGCTTAGGGGTGTAGTGATGTATACCTAAATTTTAATTGTAGACTAGGCCTAAGTTTTAGTTTTCAGGGATGGCAGTGAGGAAAAAACATATTTTAACTTGTAAACTAAGCACATTTGATCCGGAAGGCACTCAGAGAAAAAAACTATAAGACCCCACAATGCCATTGTTAAAAATACATTTCAGATTTGTACTTTAAGAAAAATATGCATCCTCTGAGCAGAATAGTTTAAGACAGTGTTTCTCAAACTTGGGACGCCGCTTGTGTAGGGAAAGCCCCTGGTGGGCTGGGCCAGTTTGTTTACCTGCCGCGTCCACAGGTCTGGCCGATCACGGCTCCCACTGGCCGCAGTTCACTGCTCCAGGCCAATGGGAGCTGCTGGAAGTGGTGCGGGCTGAGGGACGTACTGGCCGCCGCTTCCAGGAGCTCCCATTGGCCTGGAGCAGCGAACCGCAGCCAATGGGAGTCGTGATTGGATAGACCTGCGGACGCAGCAGGTAAGCAAACCGGCCTGGCCCGCCAGGGGCTTTCCCTACACAAGCGGCATCCCAAGTTTGGGAAACACTGGTTTAAGACATCACAATCATTATAATTCAGTAATGATGCTTATCATTTGTAAATTCATAAGTATTTTCCTTGGGGTCTTGATTTGAGTTCTGTGTAGCTCGAAAGCTTGTCTCTTCCACTATCAGATGTTGGTCCAATAAAAGATATTACCTCATTCACCTTGTCACTCTAAAATACATAGCTGGCTTTTGGAGGGAGTGGGGGGTTGGTTGTGGTTTTCAGTTCTTGCATATCTTCTACTAGTGTGGTCCAACAATCATAACAAGCTTTCCTGGGCTAATTTCCTCATCATCTTTCAATTGAGGAAAAACTGCCATGTAATTAATACCACATGGAAGATTTGCAGAGTAGAAATCAGGAAACATGGTAGCAAGTGGTGGAATATATTCTGATTATGCAGACATTTTCAAGTACTGACATAGTCAAAAAGTTAACATATTAAAAATTCTCTTTCTGATCAGGTTTTCCTTTGACAACATTAGAGGGAAAAATAAAAGTACTAATTTCAAAAGTGAAGAAAGCTACAAAGAGCATAGAAGATGAAATAGCAATGTGTCCTTCAGCTTCAATGTTTTTGTGTCTCATTCTGGAAAACAAGTTTCCGTACACATATTTTAATCACTTTTAAATACATAACATGTTGTTTGGGATGCTAACCAGAAAAACTAGGCAATTTAGAGGGTATCTCTATCCTGGCCACATTGAGCGTAGACACTGTATCACATATGCATTCTTCTGAGTATTCCACCAGAAAGCAAAAACCAAGACTAAGAGATATAGGGTCCTATAAGCAAAAGGTGAGGGGAGTGAGAGATGGACTTCATTATAGGGAGGACAGGAAGGATTATACGGGGCCTTAGAAGGTAAAGGAGGAGAAAAATGTCAGAGTTGACTGTCAATCTTAATTCTCTCCCTTAAGGAGACACAAAGACAAAACTGTCTGAGACTCAGAATTATCTTTTGTGTTGAGTTTTTTTTAAATCCAGCACCAAATGGATTAGTTAAACCAACATGTTTAAACTGCATCCTTAATGCTACACATGGGAAAAACCAATATTATCTGGAAAAGTTCATTTGAAAATAAAATGCAGGTGGGGGGTGTGAGGAAATAATCTGGAGCTGTAATGCAAACAGTGACTGCTTAGGTGCTGAAGAGTGCTCCATTTGCATGGCTTCTCCCTTTGTCACTGAAGAAAGTTTTGGAGCTTTTATAGTACCTATTCTGTGATTCCTCTGTTCAGTTAATGAATTCAGTGATGTCATATTTCCACTGCCGCTGCCTCCTCTTCAAACAAAGTTATATATAATATAATGTTGTATAAAGTTCAACACAGAAATACTAGCCAAGGTAATGTCTTCATTTAAGGGCTGATGCTGCCAACCTTTGTAGTGGCATAATCTAGCTGTTACTGCCCATTTCTGCTCCCAATGGACTTAGAGGGACTCGTGCCATTGACTTTGGTAGGAGCAAGTGTAACCCATGCCTGCTTGGTGTGGCACTCTGTCCCCCTCTAGTGGCAGCTAGACCAGCTAGCGATTGATGACCCTGCTACACCCTTGGCTAACAGAGATGTGTCATGCAGTAGAGAGAGGCTCATGTGTTAAGCTCCAGAAGTCCCTGGTTTGATACTGGACGACACACAAGAACAGAGCTCCTCAGAGCTTTTTTTCAATTTGGTTTGCAGATATTTGGACTTTGTTGTTGACATCAATATTTAGGAGAGAAATAGGCTAGTAAGAGACATCCTCTTTACTATTTTCTTTTTGGTAGTACTGGATTAATAGTAACTGGTATTATAATGTATCTGCTTGAAAATTTATGCCATATACTGTGTATTCTGTTGGCTGATTTGATTGTGGTTAGCATACCAGATTTTTGATAAATTGGTGAATGATATTCTGAGGTCCTGTCTGCATATCATAAGTAATCTTTCTAGGGAAAGCAGTTGTGCTGCTAGTCATCAGATGCTCGATGAGGGTTTTAAATATGTTCTCAGAGAATCCTATTCCAAAGAAATGTTTTCATAAAGTTATATGCCACTTCAAAGAAATTATCTGTGCTTCTAAATAAGTGGGTTTAGGTGGCCAGTAATAATAAATGGAAGTTTGGTAGCATCCTGACTTAAAATAGGAAGAGAAAGAGAATATAGTGTAGAGATCCAGGATTCTTTCCCCTATAGCTAGGAGAAAACAAATATATCAAGGAAATTGCATGGTTGTCTATGCTTTTGTTTGAAGGCAAAGTCATCCACTCTCTCTGCTCCCTACAGGCTGATTTACAAAGTAACACTGATGGTCTGTCTCAATGCAGGTA
Organism: Mauremys reevesii; assembly: GCF_016161935.1. Classification (NCBI taxonomy): domain Eukaryota; kingdom Metazoa; phylum Chordata; order Testudines; family Geoemydidae; genus Mauremys; species Mauremys reevesii. The sequence goes on from NC_052630.1 coordinate 85,186,549, forward strand.
GTTTATCTATGATGACAGCCATGAAACCGTGAGATAATTTTTTTTTTCAAAAGTAGTGTACAAAAGAAGAATACAAAGGAGTCTGAGTACAGCAGACTTCAGGTCAGTGCAAGGCATAACAAGCTTGTGCGACAAAGGATACTTTATGCTGCCCAGAGATCCTACCAGATATACAGAAATGAAAATAAATAAATAAATGAAACATCAAGGAAAGAGATGTATTTGTAATTGCTGAAATCATGATATCATCTATTCTGGAACATGACTGATGAGAATGAAGAGAAAAAGCTGTGGCCCAGTTCATTGATATATGGCAATCTTCCCATCCATCCGAAAGTCTAATCAGATTACAGGGATTGGATGATGAATGCTCTAGTTGTTCATCTGGTAAGTAAGACAAAGGCTGTAACAACAGCTATAATGCATAGATGAGTGTTCTTTCTGTCAGTTCCTGAAACAAACATATGGCATATGGAGAAACAACATGACTAGTATTTATGAACGCTGTACAGAAATGCAAGCAAAAGGAACCTGTTGGAAAATAACGTTAATTATATTCTCTAATTAAAAGATCCACTGTTCAAAATCGCATCAGAGTGGTTTCCGTATTCTAGTAAAATATCAAATCCCCCATAGGTATTTCCTTCAGTCAACAGACTCTGTAGTACTAAGTCTGTCTTGAGTATCAGAATCCAGGTATCTGCATATATCTACAGAATAGGGGGTTTTGTATGGAGAATACTAACTTTTGCTGATTCTAATGTGGAAGAGGAAGTGAACATTGAGCTTTCTTATACCACCTTAATTTTGGGGGAGCTGCATTGTACAGATGTTGTTGTTCTAGGGGAAGAAAAACGATTTTTAAAAATCAAGTTGTTATTACAAAATCTACAGGGACATACAGATGACCTGTAAAGATAAGGTACCAAATTCTAGAACCTTTACATCTCAACAGCCCTCCATTTCCATGTTGTGGTACAGGCAAAGCAAGGTACGCTGAAAAGCATATGTAGTGGAAATACAGGTAAATGCTTCATTAGTAATAATCTGGAAGTGACATACACTGCAATCATTTACAAAGTGGAAAAACCATCATAGGGCAGGTGGTTTTTACTAAGGAAGGGAACAGGTTTGCCTACCCCACCCCCCACCCCAAGTCCAAAAAACAGCATCTGTGTGGACTCTGTTATTATCCCTTTGTCCCCTCCACAATTTAAAAGCCTAATAAACATCCAGATTTTAAAGTCACACTGCATTACAGTCCCCTTATATCCTGGCATTTGTCAGTTTTGAAGCTATTTGGCACATAATGCTCCAAGATAATAAATATAAAGAAATAAACTGCTTAATTTAAAGGTGCAGAATCTTCTCGGCCAATAAATAGGATTATAAAGTGAAACATAAACTGATCACGCAATTAGTTTTAAGAGAGAACTTGACCAATATTAGTGGGATTTTATGACAGGGATGATTGTGGGTGGGGGCAGGGACCCCCTTGGCACATTCCTTTGTATTCATGTTTTATGTTCCTAAAAATCTAATGCTTTAGGGCTTCAGACAGTCAATTGCAGGGGACAGAAAGGGATTCCCTTTGCCCAGCTCCCAAGCATTCTGTTTTGGTTTGTTTTTTTTATTTTTTGTTGGCTGGTGGAGGGTAGTCTCCTTTCTCTGAAGCATCAGAGATTGCCACAGCTGGAGATGGATGTGATGAAAGTGGAAATTTTCTGTAACATTTTTGTGAACAATATTCATGTCAGTCGCCACATTTGGCCTGCATGAACTGTCTTAACCTTTGCTAATCTAAGGACTTCTCAACGCTGTATTCCAGTTGACTATTAAAACCTACTCTGTTTTGAAAAGGATACAGGCTAAAGCTGCAAATATTGACTGACATGCATTGATCCCTGAAGGTGTGAAAAGTCTCTGAATAGGCATTTATCTCAGCTGGACTCTCTGTTCAGAGCTCACAATAAGAGACAAGATATGTTGGAGTCTGAAGGCCTCTGTCTCATAGGTGTTATGGCTCCGTGGCTCACCCTTGTGGAAAAATGTGACTCGTTGTGGGTATGGCATGCTAAAGGGATTACTCTTGGGGAGTACTTGTGGCACCTTAAAGACTAACAAATTTATTTTAGCATGAGCTTTAATGAGCTACAGCTCACTTCTTCAGATGCATAGAATGGAACACACAGACAGGAGATATTTATACATACAGAGAACATGAAAAGGTGGAAGTATGCATAACAGGAAAAGTCTAATCAATTGAGATGAGCTATCATCAGCAAGAGGAAAAAAAACTTTTTGAAGTGATAATTAAGATGGCCCATAGAAGGTGTGAAGAGAACTTAACATAGGGAAATAGATTCATTTAGTGTAATGACCCAACCATTCCCAGTCTCTGTTTAGGCCAGAGTTAATTGTATCTAATTTGCATATTAATTCAAGTTCAGCAGTTTCTCTTTGGAGTCTGTTTTTGAAGTTTTTTTGTTGCAAAATTGCCACCTTCAAATCTGTCACTGAGTGGTTAGAGAGGTTGAAGTGTTCTCCCACTGGTTTTTGAATGTTATGATTCCTGATGTCAGATTTGTGTCCATTTATTATTTTGCGTAGAGACTGTCCGGTTTGGCAAATGTACATGGCAGAGGGGCATTGCTGGCACATGATGGTATATATCACGTTGGTAGATGTGCAGGTGTACGAGCCCCTGATGGCGTGTCTGATGTGATTAGGTCCTATGATGGTGTCACTTGAATGGATATGTGGACAGAACTGGCATCGGGCTTTGTTGCAAGGATAGGTTCCTGGGTTAGTGTTTGTGCTGTATGGAGTGCGGTTGCTGGTGAGTATTTGCTTCATGTTGGGGAGTGTTTAAAGGCTGGGGCATAGCACACGGCCTGTAAATCTGTGACAAAGGGATACTGGATGGGGTGGGCTGGTGCTCTGAGGCAGTACTGAGAATTCTCTCACTCAGGTAGGTGCTTGGCTGGCTGGCTCATGCTCAGGTTATACTGATCATCATCTGTGGGGTCCAGAAGGAATTTCCCCCAAGGTCAGATTGGCAGTGACCTTGTGGTTTTTTTTGTTTTTGTTTTTTGCTTTGTTCTGCTGTGTGGGCATGAGTTACTTGCTAGGCTTATCTGAATTGTCATTTTTCTTTTATTCCTGTCAGTCAGCTCAGCAGCGACAAAGGGGCTGAATGAAGGCTTTCCACCACTTTCTGTCTTGTACCAGCTTCATTCATCTTTATACTTTTTTGGTTCTACGTCATGTACAGAATTTAGTTTTTAAACTAAACAGCCAAATTAAAAAGCCACAAGCCTCCCCGTAACATTAGAGGGATTTAAATTAGGCCCTCACAAAAAGCTAATAGGTGATTATAAATTAAACTGTCACCAACAGGGCCGTGAATGGTCAAACCTAGTGGTTAAACTGAGAGTTTGGCCTACCAGTTAGAGCTGGGTCCAGGGAGGTGAAGAGTCCAGGAACAAGCTGGAGGTCAGTACTGGAGAGACAGAAGCCAGAGGCTAACCAGAAAATGGAGCTGAGGATTGAAGCCGGAAATGAGAAGCCGTAGGGGAACAGGCATTGGAGCTGGAGCTAGAGCTGGCAGTAGGTGGAGCAGGAGGAGGTTTGGAAACAAGACCAGAAAAGGACAGGAACTGGGCAGAAGCAGGGACTGGAAGCAGGCTGGGCAAGGACTGGAAACAGGAGTAGCACAAGCTCAGCTGTGGGTGTGGTGTGCATTCAACTACAAATCTGCGGTGGGAGTTAGGCTTACAAGTCTGCCTGCTAAAGCAGCAGCTAGCTGGCCAACCTCCTCCTGGCCCTGCCTAAACTGGCCATCTATAAAACCAGGGAGAGGAGCTTGGCCGATGGAGACTCCTGTGACTGTGGGGCCTATTTCCGACCCTCTGTCAGCTCACACATCTGGGCAGAGTTCCTCTGGGTGGCGTCTGCTGGCTCCCTTGACGCCTTCGAGGAGCAGTGGGTGCTGTCTGGGATTCTCTGCTCAGTGTCCCCGTCCGGTTCCCTTCATTTGGCCCTCTGACCGCACTCCTGTCCCTGTTATCTCATTAGTTGTGCCCCGGAATCACTTGGCTTCCAGGTCCTGTGGATCCTCCCCTTAGGCTGTGGGGAGGGTCCTTTAGCAGTGGGCGGAATAGGAAAGCAGCAGCCAGTGAGCTGCTGTGGCTACTCTGTCAGTTCCAAGGCAGTGCAGCCGGGCTCAATGGTTGCCTAGCAGCAAATCAAGTCATGGAGCAGGCCAGCAGCTGGTCTAGTTGGTCTGGCCCCTAACAGCACTTCCCCCCTTTCGGGGCTGCCTCCTAGGAACCCTGGGCCAGGTTTCTCTGGGTAGGCCCAGTGGAAGGCACACAGGAGGTCCAGGGTGTGGACATGTTCCATAGGTTTCCATGAGCCCTCCTCCAGGCTGAATCCCTCCTAGTAAGTCAGATATGGGAGTCTTCCCCGGACTCGGCAGGAGTCTAGAATCTGCTGGACCATGTATTCCTCTTGACCCTGATTATTGATGGAAGAGGTGGAGTAGTGCGGTGTGGGAAGGGATTCTTGAAAAAAGGTTTCAACAGGGAGCCATGGAACACGGGGTGAATCTTAAGGGATTCTGGCAGCTGCAATCGAAAAATTACAGGGTTAAGTTGTTCCATGATTGCAAATGGCCTTAAATACTTGTGGTGCAGCTTTGCAGACAGACTGGTGGATCACAGGTTTTGGGCAGACAGCCAAACCTTATCCCCTACTGTGAAGTTGGGGGTCAGCTGATGGTGTTGGTTGGTGTGGCGCCTGTATGCTGTCTTAGCCTCTTCTAACTGGTGCCTGAGTTCTTCATGTAGGTAAATGTGCATAGTGAGGTCCGCAACAGTGGGCACTGGCAAGATGAGGGGAATTTCAGGGTGTTACTAAGGGTGGACCCCATAATTCATGAAGAAAGTTGTCTGCTGGGTCACAGCATGTGTAGAGTTGTAGGTGAATTCGGTGTGGGTAATCATTGCTAGCCAATAATGCTGATAGTAATTTAGCAAGCCATGTACGTACTGCTCCAGGACTCTCTCCCTGACTGTTGGAACTAGGGTGTTAAGCAGCTGAAGTGCAAGTTTGATGCCTCTGAGATGCAGAAATTCCTGCCAAAAGCGGGAAACGAATTGGGACTCCCCAGTCACATACTATGCTTGTAAGCAACCCATGAAGGTGAAAATATACCATCTTTATCAGGAAATCATCTACCACTAGAATTGTAGTGGACACTTGGGAGGGCGATAGTTCCATGATGAAATCCATTGATACGATGGCCCAAGGCTGAGGTGGAGTGGGCAAGGGCTGAAGGAGACTGAGCAGTTTTGCATGGGAGGGGCGGGGTTTGGTCCAGGCACAGAGGTCACAGGACCGAACGTAAGTTGCTACCGAAGGGTGGAGGGAACAGCCACCAGAAACTCCTCAACACCAGGACCTGGGTCTTGAATAGACCAAAGTAACCTGCTAGAGGAGCATTGTGGCAGATTCATAGGACTTAGAGCCTCAGTCGGCCATTGGGTATAGAATTCTATTGCAACAGGTGAGGCAGTCTGGGCATTGGCACTGTCTAGGGCTTGGTGGTTCTGAATTGTGAAGGGATGTTGGTCAGTAGGGAACATATGGAAGGTAGCAGGTCACAGACATTGGTACCCAAAATGAAATTTGTCAATTTGAGGATCCTGGATGGAGCCTCTTCATCAGGTTCACAATATAATGTATCTGCCCTCCCATTCCTGGTCCCAGGTGCAGTAGGTCACCATGAAGTCAAATCATGTAAATAAGAGGGACCAACAGGTCTGTCACTGATTTAGATGCTGAGCTGTCTTCAGGAATTCCAGGTTCTTGTAGTTGGTAAGGACTTGGATTGGGAACCTGTCACCTTCCAGGAGGTGCTGCCATTCCTTGAAGGCTGCTTTGATGGCCAGTAGCTCTTTGTCACGGATGTGATAGTTTTCCTCTGCTGAGGTGAGCTTGTGCAAGTAAAAGTGCAAGGGTAATGTTGACCATTGGAGGCTGCCATTTGGGAGAGAACTGCTCCCAATGCAAAGTTCGAGGCATCTGCTTCTACTGTAAATGGCTGGCCTGGGTCAGGGTAAACCAAAATGGGGGCTGTGATGAATTATTCCCTTAGGCACTTGCCACTTATGCCTCTGAGGACCAAGAATAATGGCTCCCTTCCACAGGAGGACTGTGATTAAGCCCAAGAAACTGGATGAATCTATAGAAGCTGTTGAAGCTCAGAAAAAGTTGCACCCCACAGATGTTCCTGGGTGTCACCCAGTCAGTGATGGTATTTGGATTAGAGGTTTTGGTTGGGCCAATTTCTAATACAAAAATAGGGTAAATTCCAGACAGCTTCTACATATTTGGGGACAGCAGACCGAGAGAGAGAGAGGCAGAGGCCCATGTGCAACTGTGGGAAGGAGTGTTGATCTGGTGAGCTATTCCCCAGACTGACCAGGTGGAGGTGCCATCCTAGCAGTGTGCAGAGCACCCCCATCACAGCTGCCACAGCCATGCTATCAAATTACCATCCCATAATGGTACCAGGAAATGCTCAGGAGTTTGAAATGCTTGCAAGGGTTGGTAATACTGGCTTAAGGTTCAGAAAACAATATATTTTATCTATCTGATAATGTTAAATCTCAGAAGTAGGGAAGGGTACAATCAATCAGAGGTAGCTGCAGTTGTTGCCTAATAAGCTTGGAAGGATGCCAAGTGAGGGCTTTGCAGAGCACTTGAAAGGCAGCTGTGGTTCAAGTGAGGTTTCAGCTACATTAATCATCACTTGGAAATACTGAAATCAAACAATTGTTGACTTCTTACCATGGAGTCAAAAGTTCATACAATGTGAACTTTTACACTTATGATAAAGACCCCCAGTGCCTGTCAGGGTTGGGTGAAACACAATTAACACTGACAAATTAATTTGGAGTGGAAGAGAATAATATTTTTGCACACTCAAAATGAAGTGTAGCAGTAATGCAGTTTCAGTTCTCCAGTAGAATTCTTCACATTCCCTCACTTCTCTGAATCATCAGTTGGTCCTTTCAGAAATTTAGAAAAATACTTAAAGGGCAAGGATTTTTTTTTTTTTTACACAACCCACACACTGTTTTTTCTATACTATGTCTTGCATTCAAACAATTTGAGTTATATAAACATACTCCTAATGCCAAAATGAGAAACCAAAAGACAGAAAACCAAAACATTCAAGCTGGGATCCTGTGTGATAGCACTGGAACTTTGAAATGGCTTGTAAAGGATGGTTTTGTCAGCTTGATAGCTAAAGTTCATGTCCGTGTGCAAGTGAGTGACAATTGGAAGGCTGTGCCATTTAGAAGGGCAAGGGGGTGCGGAGGAAATATTCAAACACAGCAAAAATCCACTTTTTCCATCCAATAAAGAGAAAATCTTATGCACCTAAATTCCATGGGGAGTTTTTCTCTGACAGTTGACAGCCATTAGGCTTGTTTGATGCTAATTAGGTCAGACAACTATATAAGCCATTCCTTTGCTGATAACTATTAAACTTCTAAATCTGTGCACAAGCCCACTTCCAGCTTCTGCTGCTTTTGGTGGGTCCTCTGCAGCTGTAGCTCATCTGAATGTCTTATTTTGAATGGGAAAAGTGAGTTCTTTAAAATGCAAAATAATGAAGATATCAGTGAAATCAACATTGCATGCCACAGCTTGTTGTCCTATCCAATCAGTTTATGAAGGAAGATGCAGTCCCTCCTTTTGATGCTTTATTTAAAAAGAATGTTTCACTGAAGCCAGTCATTTGATTGGATTACTTACAAACTCTAACTCACGGTTGACATGTGAAGCACTGTGCTTATATATAATATATCTAAGGTAAACCAGGTCTGATCGTGGGTCTATATGATGATAGTATGCTGACTTTTTTTTTTTAAATGTACTGAAACAAATAGCCATGCATCAGAAGACAATCAAAACCACTCTTGTTGATTGGACAAGGAAACCATACTTAATTTGGGAATACAAGCACCATCACTAAGCCTTGAATACTAGGAAAAGTTAATAGAATAATATCAGAGGACTTGAGAGTAACACCTGATAGACTAATATGACTGTTAGTAATTGAATACATTGGGAAGGATGATGCCTTTAGACTAGTTGTTGACTGCATAAAAATATTTTGATTCAGAAAGGTTGGCTTATTATAAACAGAAGTAGATATGTTTTGGATTCTTCCCTATCCTCTCCTATGTCATGTCTACTTTTTGATTGTGGAATGTCCTGAAATTCACTTTGTTTTGGATGTAGAAATGCATTGTGATTCACTAAGAACTAGATTGTACAACCTTCACTCACTTGGTGAGTATTTATACAACAGTCCTATGGAAGCTAATGAGACCTCTTACTTGAGTAAGTGCTAATCAAAGTGAGTAAGGATTGTAGAATCTAGCCTTCAATCTCATAACACCCAGTTTATTCTGTACATATAAGAATGAGTTTATAGCTATGTGATTGTTTTACTTTTAAAAAACCAACAGAATGTGCTTTCTTCCCATGGCTATGCTATCAGCTCATCATCTTTTATGTTGTTTTAGTGTTGGCCATCATGACCCAGGTTCCACAATGAGCTCACTGCAGGATTGGGGCCTTATTTGTCTGTGTACCAAAAAAAAAGAGTCTGTACCATAAGTCAATGTGATTAGATATAATTTGACATCCCACAATGCAACGTGACCTTCTTTCAGGGTGTTATGGCAAATCCCACAGAGAAGAGTAGCAGATGTGGTACCATCTAACTTGTAACTAATCATGTAACTTACTGTAATTATATTGAAGGTTTCTGGTTTTCAGTGTGTATTTTTTCTGAGATTCTTTATTATATGAAAATTATTACTGCTTTCCAACTTGTATATTTGTTTTTTGTTTAGAATAAAAATTTTAAAAAAATTCCAAAGCTTCTTAGTACAAGTTTTTCTCCACTTAATTTTCAAATATAAAGACAGCTCTGTCACATAACATTGAAAGTCATAAGCTGATTAATTGCACATTCAGCACCTTCTGTTTATATGTGTTGTTTACCTTCAATAACAAATTGATACAATTTGCAGAAAGGTTAAAATAACCAAAAAAAAAGGACATTTACAAAGAATAGTGCTTACTTCTTCTTTTGAAGAATGAACTGTGAAAAATGACTTCCATGTAGTTTTACAGTTTAAGATTTCTGGTTTTAAAGTTTAATTTCAATATATTGTATAAACTGGCAAAAATAATATTGCTCTTCTCATGTTAAGAGGATATGCATGATTGTCTCTCACCCTCCCCTCCTCCCCCATTTTTTCCATGGTAAAAAATCATCATAAGAACTGCCACACCAGTTCAGACCATCTAGGCCAGTATCCAGTCCCCAACAGTGGCCAGTGCCAGAGTTTCAGGAGGAGTGTATAGAACAGGGCATTTGGAGTGATCCCATCCAATCTTCCCCCGCCGGCTTCTGGCAGCCAGAGCATAAGGTTGCATCCCTGACCATCCTGGCTAACAGCCATTAATGGACCTATCCTCCATGAACTTATCTAGTTCTTTTTTGAACCCAGTTATACTTTTGGCTATCACAACATAGCATGGCAATGAGTTCCACAGGTTAACTGTATGTTGTGTGAAAAAGTACTTCCTCTTGTTTGTATTAAACCTGCTGCCTATTAATTTAATTGGGTAAGCTCTAGTTTTTGTATTGTGGGAGAGGGTAAATAACTTTTTTCCCACATCATTCCTGATTTTACACATCTTTATCATATCCTCCCTTAGTCATCTCTTTGCTGAACAGCCCTAATCTTTTAAATCTCTCCTTGTATGAAAGCTGTTCCATACCCTTGATCATATTTTTTGCCCTTCTCTGAACTTTTTCCAGTTCCACTATATCCTTTTTGAGATGGGGTGACCAGAACTGGACAAAGCATTCAAGGTGTGGGTACACCATGGATTTATATATTGGCATTATGATTTTTTTGGTCATTTTCTATCCCTTTCCAAATAGTGCCTAACATTTAATTGGAAGTGGTGCTGTATACTGAACTTACCTTTTCAGAGAATTATCCATGGTGATTCCAAGATTTTTCATTTGAGAGAGAACTAATTTAGAATTCATTATTATGTATGTGTAGTTGGGATTATTTTTTCCAATGTGTATTATTTTGCCCTTATAAATACTGAATTTCATCTGACATTTGGTTGTCACCAAGTTTTGTGAGGTCCCTCTGTAAGTTTTCGTAGTCAGTTTTGGACTTTGCTATCTTGAATAATTCTGTATCATCTACAGACTTTGGCACTTCACTGTTTACTCCCTTTTCAAGATCATTAATGAATATGTTGAACAGCTTTCTGAAAATGCAAGTACACTACCCAAGAAATTCAAGTAGATTGGAACTGCTAAAAAATTATAAAAATTCATTGTTCACGGAATAAGGCTTGGTCTATACTATCAACCTAAACACCAGAGTACACAGTGCTATGTCGCTAAGACCAATTACCAAGGTATTATCATTGGCTGAATATTAAAAGAATAACTATTTATGAATTCTTGCCATGCTCTCATCAGTACATCAGCATAAAAAGATGCCTAATTAAAAAAAATTATAGGCACTGAATTTCTAGTAACAAAAAGGCATTTTCCTTTAAAGATCCGCACTTTAAAGCGTCTTCACTTTCTGACAGAATCTTTTGATCTTAAAACCATAAACAAAGGAGTCCCTTTATTTTAGTGGAAAACATATAATTGGAGGCTTCATAATGAAACTTAGGCAACAGAATGTTTACAGATCTGTTTTAACAACCAGTTTGAAGATTCACAATCCAGATACTTGAGACAATAATATCTTAACATTCTTTGTCTAATTAAAAGTCATATACTACCCTAGACCATAGCAACCATTCAATTGCTTAATGTTATAAACCATTAACTACATCTCTCCAAATATGAGACTGAGGGCACTAGAATATAACAGTAGTAGAACATGCCTAGAGGAAGTAACTTCTTCCCCCTAAAGTGTATAACCATAAGTTAGGATGGTTATGGGAATCACTAGTTGTAGAGTCTCTGGTGTTTAATAGAGTCAGTGTTCAAAGAAAAGGATGTTCTTTAGTGCCAACAGAGGCAAATCTGTGGCCACTACTATATTAACATTTGAATACACCCTCAGAATATGGCACAATCCCTGTAGATGAGGAATGTTGGACCACGTGAGCTGGAATGGGCCATATCCGCTAGTTTACAAAGCTAGGTTTAATTATAGATGAGGAGCCTCTGCTTTCTTGGGAGGGGGAATGTGTTATTTCTGATACTAGTTTATGATCCAGAGCTAGCGCCATTCAATTTTGGTTAATACAACAACTACGTTATGGTGTAGCCTGCTTGTATTCCCTATGATTTCTATAGACCTGTAAAAGGGCCTGCCTGTCCAGTACCATCACCTTCTGGCCAAGTGTAGCTCTGCTGAGGCCTGCCTCTGTTCCTCTTTAGTGGTCAGCAAAGGGTTCACTTTTAACAGTCCAGGCAGAGCCTGTGCTAGGCATAAGCAGACTTAAACAATTGCTTAGGGCCCCAAGCAAGTCAAGGGGGCCCTCTGTTAATCATTAGTATGTGTTGTGTGGGAAGGCCCCCCAAAATATTCTTGCTTAGGGCCCCCAATGGGCTAGCACCAGCACTGAGTGCAGGAGCCAAATATTATAACATAAGCATGTCTCCTTTCAGTGAAGCCCCCCCAAAAGGGGCACTTTAACAAAAGCTTAAAGTCTGTTACCTCAGAGCCCTGGTTTGGACTACTCAAAATTGAAAGCTCCCAAAACAGGGAGCTGGGCCAGAGATTACTACCCCTTTACCAGCTGTGCAGTTTTTAGTACACACACACACACGCGTGTACACACACACACAAAGAGACTCTTTGATTATATGCAGGTGGTTCTGTTTGCAGCTCCTGGACAGCCTTTAAAAGGTAGTACACTCCATCACAGACAGTACTTAAGACTTTTGTGTGGTGAATTAAGTAAACAAGGATATGTGATGATGACATCCACTAATAAAAATAATTTTGGAATGCAGTATTTTATTCAGAGATTAGTGAATATGATTTCCCTAAGCACTACACTGCAGATCTCTTAGGGATTAGCTAGTCCATTATTTCAGGGCTACCAGATGGCAAAAATACTGATACACTGCTTAGTTTACCTGGTAGAGAAAAATAACACAGTGGAAGGATAGTTCTTCAACTGAAATTTAGGCTTGCTGCCATAAAGAGTTCATGGATGTATAATGCAGAGAAGAGCTCTGTTCATAACACGTTCTCCCTAGACAATAATGAAATTTGTGGGCCAGATTTTCAGCTGATGTAAATCAGTGTAGCTCCAAAGATGAAGCTATGCTTATTTTACAACAGGTGAGGAGCTAGCTCCACTATCTTCACAATTAAACCAGCAGTTTTCACACTTCACTGCACCTTGATCCACTTCTGACAACAAAAATTAGTACATGACCACAGGAGGGGGGACCAAAGCCTGAGACTGCCTGAGCCCTGCTGCCCTGACAGGGGGCCAAAACCTGAGCCCCACTGCCCTGGGCGGGGGTGGGGGAGGAAGCCGAAGCCCAAGGGCTTCAGCCCTGCAGCCCAGACCTGAAGGTCTCGGACTTGGGCTTGGGCCCCAGTAAGTCTAATGCCAGCCCTGCTGATCCCCTTAAAACAGGGTCACAAGCCACTTTGGGGTCCCAACTCAAAGTTTGAGAACAGCTGCATTAAACTATTTACTGAAGATACTCTTGTTAACCTGTGTAGGATTGTCTCTTTTCTCCCTTTTTATTGCATAATGTTAAGTTGAAAACCAAATCTCAAAACAGACTTCTTCATGTAACTAGTTAAGACATCTCTGGTTACACATTTATTTATTTCTTTGTTTTGTTTGACTGTTTTTCTAATTGTACTACAATTTAAAAAAAAATAGAATGAAACCCTCAGAAAGCAGTATAGGTATATTAAATGGTGTCATGTTGTTTGCAACGTTAGAATTTTCATATTAAGGATTATTATAGGCACAGTTTATTAAACATGCAGTAAGGTATAACCTAATAGTTATTTTAGCAGGTAAATGGTATGAGTCAGTTAAGTGTTTGTGATTGAACAACAATTCAACTACACAGACATTTTATTTTGAAGTTATCTATAACATTCTTGGTTTATTTGGCATAACAGTGTGCACAGACAGAATGGTACGTCAGCATTTCAGAGCCAATGTACACCATTCTAAAGTATTCACCTCTAGATGATTACTGGGAAGGAAATAGGTGAGAATAAACTAGGTCAAGAACAAACCATATCTTCAACTTAATGTACTTGTTTCTCCATGTAACAAGGTCCTCGGCCCCCCTCTTCCCAGGGTTCCACTGGCTGCCCCAATAAAGCTCAGAGAGGCCTCTAGTTCTTCAGCACCCGTGGCTTTATTTACACCAGGTTCTCCCACCACCAGTGATATACTATATACAGCTTGCAGGCCTTAAAATCTCCTCTTCCGCACAGAGTCTGCCCTCAGTCTGAAGACTGACCTTCCCCCGGCCATTCCCTTCTTCTAGCTGCCAGCCAGCCTTTATAGCCCTTGAACCCTCAGGCCTGCAGGTGCAGCCTGTTTTAAAGGCCAGGCACCAGGCTTCCACAAATCCCTTCTTTAACCCCACATTATTTCTTTGTCTCTGGCTTAATAAATACTTTTTTTTTTAAAGGTGGGAATGTTTTGTATTTATATTAACTAAAATTTAATCATGTGTAAATTGAAGAAAGTGTTTAAAAATCTGCTTCCCAGGCAGTAAGACACAGTATTCACTATTACGCTGACCACTGCATCACTGTCCTGAACAAACTACCCTCACAAATCTAAATCCTGAAACCTTTACTTAAGAAAAATGGGGGGCTGACATTCTGTGCTGAGCCACCAGGAAGCTTACAGCTGGTGCAAACTGGGTTTTCCCTCCTTCCTCTCACTGAATCTTCTTTCCTTGCTTAGTTTGGTGTCTTGTAAACCATTTAAAAAGCACTAGCATAATTTAGAAAAAGTGTGCTGGTGTAGTAAAGTAAACTGTAAACGCATGTCAACTTCTGCATATCTGTCTGGTTAGGCATCTATCTATAGTCTTATATTATGTCCAAAATGTAGCATCTGTGATCCTGAATAAAATCCTGACCTCACTGAAGTCAATGGCAAGACTCCCATTGACTTCAGTGGGGCCAAGGTTTCACCCCTGAGATTAAATGGCCTACAGTTGGATGTGACTTTGGGGATAGAGTGAGTGTTTATTGAAAATGGCTATTTCTACATGTTTCATTTTTCTTTCCTTATAGCTGGCGTTAATGTCAGGATTTTACATTTGCGGGGCACTGGATCTCTCTTTAGAATAAACACTATTACAGATGGGATAGAACACAACTGAATACAACAATAGAGGTACCATAAAGGCAGAAAAGATAGCAAAGCATGTAGGAGGAGGGTAGGTATATGAAAAATACCCTATGGAAACTAGCAGAGAGGAAGGAAAAAACAATCAAAATAACAATAAGAAAGAAGAATACAAATTAAGCACCAGAACAAATAAGGTCTAAAACAAGAAAAATGTCAAGAAGAACAATTAAGGCAATATATTTGAGCACAAATGCAAGAAGTATGACTAAGAGTGAATTTTTTTTTTTTTAGGTATTTAGCCTTTTTTTCCTGCTCATGCAGTATCAACAAGCAGACTGCAATTTCCTCAAATGTCTGCATATCAATCATATTTAGTTACATTTTTCTGCTGAATTTTTCTTTTCTCTCTTGCTCTGTTGATTGATTGTGATCAATATGTTGTACATAGTTTATACTTGGCATTTGAAAGTTGTGATTGTCCATATGACAAATTGTTTTGTTACTTTTCCCTGAGTGGAATCAGAGCGAGGAATGGAGGAAGTCTTTAAAGCTTTGAGCTCTGAATATCAGTGAGAAGCAGCAGATAAGCAGGATTAGGGAATTTTTGAAAAATTACAAATCTTTTCCACTCTGGTATTGCCTGAGGCATCATTCCTCCAGGAATTAAGCTATTGTAATTCTATTTTATTCTGTTCACATTCTTCACTGTCCTCATCACCATAGAATCTAAGTGCCTTCCAGACTGAATGTCACGACTAGCATCTGTCACATGTGATTCTTTCTTTCTCCCTTCTTCTTCCCACAGGGAGAAGGTGTGGAAAGTTTTAGAACTCAATGTATTATATGTACATTGTTGATATTAGTGAAGTCAAGGTTGAAGTGTACCTTCCCCCTATACTTGGAGGAAAAGTGGTAAGGTTTGTGGTGGTTCTTAGATCCTGGGAGAGTTAGTTCCACAGTCTTGGACTGGATCTCAAGAAGGCTTATATCTTTCACACAGACAAGCTTTACCCTGGTGATGGCAATTAAATTTGCCAGAGGAGCAAAGTTGTCAACCACAATGCTCATCCTGATGATCTTTTAAGTACTCTGGGACCCAGACCACTGAGTGCCTTGAATATAAAGACTAAGTCCTTGAATTGCTGCGTAGGATTGCCAACCCTCCAGGATTGTTCTGGAGTCTCCAGGAATTTAAAGATTACTTTTTAATTAAAGATTATATCATGTGATAAAACCTCCAGGAATATGTCCATCCAAAATTAGTAACCCTCTGTAAGAGTTATTCCTGAGTGCAGTTTAAATTTAAACTTTCTCGTCACATTCCCAGAGTGCAATTTTGAATGTGATCCCAGCTGAAAAGGGTGCAAACAGAATTCTATCTTGTTTAATTGCCTTTGGGCCAGAGCTCCAATGAAGGATTTGCCTTTACTTCAACATAAGGCCCTGGACCCACAATGAACTTCATGTGGATGGACCCTTGCACTCACACAGTCCTCTTGAAGTCAATGGGGCTCTGTGCTGGGATGGGACTTCATGCAGGTGCAGGGGTCTTTCAGTGAGGAGCTCATTCCAGGATGAGGGACTACATTTGTATCAATCAGCATCAGAACAGCTAGGATTAAATTGCTTAAAAGCATGACAAAAGAATAAAGAAGGGAGAGTTAAGAAAAAGGCATATTAAAATAAATCACCAAACAGAAGGGAGATCAGAAATAAGCTAAACTTTTTTTTTTTAAAAAAAGCCAAATATGAGAAATGAAAGATTTCACAGGACTCTAAGAAAATCAGTAAGATTTTTTTGTAGAGTACATAAGAAAACTCAAGTCTGCCAGTGAGAAATATAGCAGGATCTCCAAGCAGCAGCAGAGGCAACTGATGGAAAAGAGGGAGGCATTAATTTTTTTTGAAAAAAAGAATCAATTATTTGCCTTAGTGTTTATACAATGAAGGATAATGGTAAGTTGGCCCAAAGAGAGACAGATTTCCCAGTGGATAGAAGAAATATCATGTGAAATCAGAATCTTAGCAGGTTATAGGGGAACTAGGATGTAAGAGGACTGTTAAGACTCATTAAAAATGGTCATCTATGTCAGAATTTGGAGGAAGGCACAAAAGAGTCAAGGAAAACTTAAGAGTTAGAAGAAAAAGAGCATGTTGACCCAGAGGTGGATTTGAATACGGGCTTCTTTATTGTGATATTTGTTCCCCTTGACCCAATTGTTGAGTAAGCACTGGATTAGTTACAGCATACTCTTTTTATTTGAGTTAGTATGTAAACACCTACATCTGATACAACACCCCAAAAATCCTTATTAATAGAAACTCCCATACTACAATCATACCCACCCCTCTTGACTGATTACAGCATTACACATATTATACACACATTTTTACCTTGAAAATACATTTCTTTGCAGTAATTTGTTGCTACAAGTTCCCTTAATCTGCAGTTCTCAGGGGAGGGAGGAAGGGGCCATGACCCAGGGCATGCTTATGTAGCTGGGAAAGGAAGGGAGGAGGAGATAACACTTCTTTAGCCAAAAGGTATCCTTTAGATCCCCATATTTCTTATGCAGCTGCAACACTTACCAATTCTTACCCCTTTCCCCCCCCTTTATCCTTGTTAACACTTTATCAAGGGAAGGAATAGTGTGTGCCTGTGCCTACTTCCTGACACTATGCCAGCACACCAGCGGTTTTCCATGTCTTTACTTAACCCTTACATATTCCAACATTAAGCAGATATATTTATGTTTAAACACTGTTTGGAAAAAGTAGTGATAAAGAATTGAGAGACTGGAGAAAATCGATTGCAATATCTGTGGTAAGAAAAGATTTAAATTATTAAATTAAATAATCAGTAAACATAAAATCAGTATGTTGGACTTCAACAGTAGTAAAAGAAAAGGCAAATTATGTGAGAAAGGGGGGAATATTTGGAAAGCTCTATTAAGGATAGTCAGCATGAATCTACCCACAAATAAGAACTCCGTACTTGAAACTTGGGACAATAATTTCTAAAATGTTCATGTCAGCTCATTTTCCTGGGCCCCTGTGCTCTCTGGCTCCCTCCTATGTGATATTTAGGGGGACAAAACTGCAGAAAAGATCATGGTGTGGATGAGAGAGCCAGCTAATGTCTGCTTGGGAAAAGGGGAGATGCAAAGCAGCAACCCCATGGGAACTGCAGGAGAAACTGCACTCAGGGGCGGCTCCAGGCACCAGCACACCAAGCGCGTGCTTGGGGCGGCAAGCCACGGGGGGAGCTCTGCCGGTCGCTGCGAGGGCGGCAGGCAGGCTGTCTTCGGTGGCATGCCTGCGGAGGGTCCGCTGGTCCCGCGGCTTCGGCGGACCTCCCGCAGGCGTGCCGCCGAATCTGCGGGACCGGGGACCTCCCGCAGGCAAGCTGCTGAAGGCAGCCTGCCTGCCGTGCTTGGGGCGGCAAAATACCTAGAGCCGCCCCTGACTGCACTATTACTTATGGCAAGTTAATGTGAATTCCCTTGTGTGCTTTCACACCACCACTCCATCTCATTATGGGTCACCGAGTACAAGGTCCAGCCATCAGCTGGTTGTGGGTCTGGGGAGGAGTGTGGCTGACCAGGTGTCTGCAGGGTGACAGCTGTGGACCCCCCGTGTCTGATATGATTACTTGCATCTCACCACCACCCATCCTATGGGAAAACCACCAACTTCCATGGCTCTAGAAGCCAATTTAGTGCTCCTCGGTCTCATGGGCAACATGTCTGTGCTGCACCACTTCAACGATGTACCTTTAAGGAGCTCGTGCAAATTAATATAGAAAAAACATAATGGAATATGTCTGGAGGTAAAAAACAAGAAATAGGGATATATATTCATTGGTAATCTATTATCAAAACACAAGAATGCCCTGGGCTTATTAACTGGGAAAGCTACTCTCAAACTTTACCAGCAAGAAGAATAAAAACAAACAAAATACTGGGCAGCACAACAATAACTACTATAGATAAACCATAGGACAATTTTCTAGCACTGTGTGATAACACCTTGCAGCATCATAGTATCTTTCCTCTTAGAATCTGGAAATTAGTAATATAAGGAACTAGTGGGATGTGTGTAAAGCTTGAACTAAGTAGTAAAGAGTGCAGTACAGCATAACCAAAATAATATAGGCACTGGAGAAACTTTTTATTCAATTAAGGTAAAATTCAACCCTCCTATACCAAGCTTATGCATAGAGCAATAAGCAGAGGTGATTAGTGAAATTCACCCCCTTTAAATATGTGATCAAGCCACGGGATTCCAGTGCAGTCCCTTTGAGGATGGAGTTTTGGTTTGGATGGAGGGAGAATCTACCCAGAGTTCAAGGGAAACTGAAGCTAAGAACATAAGAATGGGTCAGACCAAAGGTCCATCTAGCCCAGTATCTGTCTACCGACAGTGGCCAATGCCAGGTGCCCCAGAGGGAGTGAACCTAACAGGCAATGATCAAGTGATCTCTCTCCTGCCATCCATCTCCATCCTCTGACGAACAGAGGCTAGGGACACCATTCTTACCCATCCTGGCTAATAGCCATTTATGGACTTAGCCACCATGAATTTATCCAGTCCCCTTTTAAACATTGTTATAGTCCTAGCCTTCACAACATCCTCAGGTAAGGAGTTCCACAAGTTGACTGTGCACTGCGTGAAGAAGAACTTCCTTTTATTTGTTTTAAACCTGCTGCCTATTAATTTCATTTGGTGACCCCTAGTTCTTGTATTATGGGAATAAGTAAATAACTTTTCCTTATCCACTTTCTCAATATCACTCATGATTTTATATACCTCTATCATATCCCCCCTTAGTCTTCTCTTTTCCAAGCTGAAGAGTCCTCGCCTCTTTAATCTTTCCTCGTATGGGACCCTCTCCAAACCCCTAATCATTTTAGTTGCCCTTTTCTGAACCTTTTCTAGTGCTAGAATATCTTTTTTGAGGTGAGGAGACCTCATCTGTACACAGTATTCGAGATGTGGGCGTACCATGGATTTATATAAGGGCAATAATATATTTTCAGTCTTATTCTCTATCCCCTTTTTAATGATTCCTAACATCCTATTTGCTTTTTTGACCCCCTCTGCACACTGCGTGGACATCTTCAGAGAACTATCCACGATGACTCCAAGATCTTTTTCCTGACTCGTTGTAGCTAAATGAGTCCCCATCATATTGTATGTATAGTTGGGGTTATTTTTTCCAATGTGCATTACTTTACATTTATCCACATTAAATTTCATTTGCCATTTTGTTGCCCAATCACTTAGTTTTGTGAGATCTTTTTGAAGTTCTTCACAATCTGCTTTGGTCTTAACTATCTTGAGTAGTTTAGTATCATCTGCAAACTTTGCCACCTCACTGTTTACCCCTTTCTCCAGATAATTTATGAATAAATTGAATAGGATTGGTCCTAGGACTGATCCTTGGGGAACACCACTAGTTACCCCTCTCCATTCTGAGAATTTACCATTAATTCCTACCCTTTGTTCTCTGTCTTTTAACCAGTGGCCTCATGCCTATAGTGGACCCAGCAAGCCCCTCTACATCATAAATGAACTTCATTCATGGAGAGGAAATAATATATATAACTTTAATAACAAGTTAGGTACATGATTTGGATCTTCAAATATTTTTACAGGCAATTTGTGAGCACTATAGATCAATGAAAGGACAACCTTGGATGGTCTCATCCTATCTAAAATTTGCTATATTGGACAAGCAATGAGTAGTGATGGGTCAATATAAAATTATTTATAACAGAAATTCTAAAAGGGAAAACTAAAATAATCCCACTGACTTTTCAAATGACAGAATGAAAGATACAAAATCTTGGAAGTGCATTATTAGTGGTAATATCATACCACAGGAGTAGTCAATGGGTGGTCTGCGGGCAAGGGAGCACCAGATACTTTTGAATGGACCCCGAAATCACAGAATCATAGGAATGGAAGTGATCTTGAGAGGTCATCTAATCCAGTTCCCTGCACTCATGGCAGGACTAAGTATTATCTAGACCACTCCTGACAGGTGTTTGGAGATTTTTAAGAGCAGGTTAGACAATGACGGAGATTCCACAACCTCCCTAGGCAATTTATTCCAGTGCTTAACCACCCTGACAGAAAGTTTTTCCTAATGTCCAACCTAAACTGCCCTTGCTGCAATCTAAGCCCATTGCTTCTTGTCCTATCCTCAGAGGTTGAGAGGAATTTTTCTCCCTCCGCCTTGTAACAACCTTTTATGTACTTGAAAACTGTTATCCAGTGGTGCTGGAAATGGGGGATCAGAGGGGGCCATAGCCTTCCCACTTTTTGCCGAGGTGGACCCCATCCCCTTTCCCTTCTCTTCTCCTCAAGGCCCCATTCCCCCGTCCAGGCCACCATGGAGCCCAGCTGAGGAGCCCGGGCAGTTATGGGAGCCACGTGGACCCTACATCTGCCCATGGTGTGGGAGGGGCTGAGAGAAGCCCCCAGCCAGTGTCCCTGTCCCCCAAGCTCCCCACCCAGACCAGGGCAGGTGGAGAGTCCACCACTCCACACCAGCTCACCACATGGCTCTCCCCGACCAGGCTCTGGCCTAGGGGTGGGGTCTCGGAGCCGCAGCCCAGCCGTGATAAGAGCTGTGTGGGCAGCCACAGACTCTTCACCTGCTCTGGGAAGGGGGCTGCTCTCGGCGGGCCCTCCACATCAGGGGCGGCTCCAGGCCCCAGCACGCCAAACACGTGCTTGGGGCGGCATGCTGCGGGGGCGCTCTGCCGGTCGCCGGGAGGGCGGCAGGCAGGCAGCCGGCGCTATGCCTGCGGAGGGTCCGCTGGAGCTGTGGGACCGGCGACTGGCAGAGGGCCCCCCGCGGCATGCCATATCACGGGCAGGTGGATGGTCCGCCGTGGCTCAACACAGCTGTTATGATGTCCCCTCTCAATCTTCTCTTTTTTCAGACTAAACAGACCTTTCATCATTTTTGTTGCTCTTCTCTGGACGTTCTCTAATTTGTCAACATCTTTCCTGAAATGTGGCATCCAGAACTGGACATCATACTCCAGTTGAGGCCTAATCAGTTTGGAGTAGAGCAGAAGAATTACTTCTTGTGTCTTGCTTAGAACATTCCTGCTAATACATCCCAGAATGAAGTTTGCTCTTTTTTTAAACAGTGTTACACTGTTGACTCATATTTAGCTTGTGATCCACTATGACCCCCAGATCCCTTCTGCAGTACTCCTTTCTAGGCAGTCATTTCCCATTTTGTATGTGTGCAATTGATTGTTTCTTCCTAAGTGGATACTTTGCATTTGTCCTTATTGAATTTCATCCTATTTACTTCAGACCATTTCTCCAGTTTGTCCGGATCAATTTGAATTTTGATCCTATCCTCCAAAGCACTTGCAATCCTTCCCAGCTTGGTATCATCCACAAACTTTATAAGTGTACTCTCTATGCCATTATTTAAATCATTCATGAAGATATTGAACAGAACCGGATCCAGAACTGATTCCTCCAGGACCTCACTTGATATGCCCTTCCAGCTTGACGGTGAACCACTGATAACTACTCTCTGGGGATGGTTTTCCAACCAGTTATGCACCCACCTTATAGTCACTCCATCTAGGCTGCATTTCCCTAGTTTATGAGAAGGTCATGTGAGACAGTATCACAAACCTTACTACAAGATATACCACTTCCCCCACTATCCACAGGGCTTATTACTCCATCAAAGAAAGCTATTAGGTTGGTTTGACATGATTTGTTTTTGACAAATCCATGCTGACTGTAACTTATCACCTTATTATATTTTAGGTATTTGCAAACTGCTTAATTATTTGTTCCATTATCTTTACAGGTACAGAAGTTAAGCTGACTGGTCTGTGATTCCCCACGTTGTCCTTTTTTTAGCTTGTTCTTTCTCTATTTAAACCTCTGATCTACCTAATTTTCACTGGCATTCAAGATGTTTGATGTCCAGTTGCTACTAACCTTTTGATGAAAACTGAAAGAAAAAAGTCATTTAGCACTTCTGCCATTTCCATATTTTCTGTTATTGTTTTTCTCCCCTCATTGAGGAATGGGCCTACCCTGTCCTTGGTCTTCCTCTTGTTTTTAATGTTTTTGTAGAATGTTTTCTTGTTACCCTTTATGTCTCTAGCTCATTTAATTTTGTTTTGTGCCTTGTTCTTTTCTAATTTTTCTACATACTTGTATTATTTGTTTATATTCATTCTTTGTAATTTGACCTAGTTTCCACTTTTTGTAGGACTCTTTTGAGTTTCAGATCCATTGAAGATCTCCTGGTTAAGACAGGGTAGTCTCTTGCCATACTTCCTATCTTTCTTACACAGTGGGATTGTTTGCTCTTGTGCTCATAATAATGTCTCTTTGAAAAACTCTCAACTTTCTTGAACTGTTTTCCCCTTAGAGTTGCTTCCCATGTGATCTTATATACCAACTCCCTGAGTTTGCTAAAGACTGCCTTTTTGAAATCCATTATCTTTATTGTGCTGTTTTCCCTCCTACCATGCCTTAGAATCGTGAACTCTACCATTTCATGATCACTTTCACACAAGTGGCCTTCCACTTTCAAATTCTCAACCAGTTCCTCCCTATCTGTCAAAATCAAATCTAGAACAGCTTCTCCCCTAGTAGCTTTCTCCATCTTCTGAAATAAAAAGTGGTCTCCAATACATCTTTTTATTTTTAATCCCATCTTTTTATTTACTTATCATTATTGTTGTTGTTTTATTGTATTCTCTGGAGTCTGAACCTTGACTATAACTTGGTCCAAATTTTTTGGTCCTTGACAAAAAATAATTGACTATCCTTGTCATACCATGTCTAGTTTGCAATTTAAGGACATTTTTGACATTTTTTAATCTGATTAACAAAGACAAGGGGTACCGGGTCCTGGGAAGGACAAGGGGGCTGGTGGCAGTGGGACACCGGCCTGCAGAGGGCGCTCTGTGCTGGAAAGAGCTAATTCCCTGAGACGACCAGCAGGAGGAGCTGCAGTGGTGAGTCCTGCACTGTCACAGTATCCTTTTATAGTGACTAGAGTTATTCATCTTAAAGCTCATCTGTTTTCATACTCAAGATCTGCATTGTTATTCAATTCCTCTGTTAGATCTACTGACATTTCACCAAGCAAAAAATAAATTAATCATCCCCTTGTTAAAGCTGTCATAATCTTACTTGTGGTGATGCAGGTGATAAGCTTGAAATAAGTTTGCAGTACTTTATAACCCTGCTTGCACTAATTAAACCTTCTGGCTGCACTTACGTAACTTGTTTAGCGTGCAAAGATGGATTCTCTTTTCCAGCATATTGCAGAGATCACTATTCATACTGATTTGCAAAAAGTACCAATTTATGCCAGACCTTCCTGGCCTCCAAAGTTTTAAAAATTATCATTTATATAACACCATAAATTTATGTGGTACATTATAAACAGGATGTGACTTGTCTGAAGAGCTTACACTTTAATGGCCAAATCTTCTACTGGTGTAAATTAATATTGCTCATTGAATTCAGAAGATCTATGCTGGTTTACTCCAGCTGAGTAATCCACAATCAATGGAATCAAATATCATTTCTCTGATATTTTCAAGACAAAGAATCCCAAAGGTGTTCACAACACATAACACTGTAACCGTGAAACAGTAATTAAAGCTTTATAATTTTTTGTTTCCTTGGATGAAATTCAAGGCCCTAAGAACAATTTCTGCCCTAATTTTAGCATGCTCACTCTAATAATCAGAGCAGAATTTGACTCAGACTCACTATTATAAAGCACTATTATAAAGCAAAGAGAATGCAGAGTACCAGGTATAAGCTCTTGAGTTCAACTACTGCCATACATTCGTTTATCAGGTGCATATATTGATAGCTAAATGACTTACTGTGATGATTAGCCCCTTTTCCTGGAAATATTTGACCAGTGGAACAGCATTCTGCTTGAAATTAATTAGTCGTCTTTGAGTGGCTTTGAGGTTATCATCAGGTCTCCCTTGCTGTTCAGCACGTTTCAATAACCTTTCTTTCAGCCGCTGATTGGAACAGGCCAGAAACACCACCAAATCTGGAGTGCAGATCTGTAGTGAGGATTATCCAAAAAAACTGTGATTTAGTAAACCATCCAGAACAGCTATAAACAACAGTAACCTTTTCATGTAAGTCTTAAATATGCTATCCTTGCATATATTATTTCTGAGCAGCTTGCTGACTTTGACAAACTCAGTAATTCTCAGTTGACTTTGCAGGCTACTTTATATATAGACATGTTTGTCACGTTTTTATTCCTAAAAGGTTTCAGTACATTGTAACTAAAATTTAGATCTTTAAGAAATCAAAATATAAGTATCCCATATTCCACAAGAAACCCCTGTGTAGTTTCCAAAAGTAAGTAATGTATTCAATAAGATGGCATTTAAAATCCAAATGTCACTATAGAGTTTACTAGGATGCAGAGCCAGAAGACAGGAGACTTGATTTCTGTTCCCAGATCCGCTATAAACTTCCTCTGCAACTTAAGGACAGACTTTTATTTTTCCATGGCTCAGTTTCCTTATAGTAAAATGATGATAGTATCATCCCTTTATTCTTGATTCAGAATGTTCTTTTTTTCTCATCTTTCTTTTGTCTGTACATCAGCATATTTCCATCTCGAGATGTTTCCTAACCCTGACTTGACTATTGCAATCAGTTTTCCATAAATCTTTTCCTGTTCCTTAAGTCCTCATGCACTAAAGTTTACAGAGTGCAGAATTCTATAGCCAGATGATTCAGCTGCAGCTGGATGTGAGACCATATCAACCCCATGGTTCCTCAAATTCTAGCCATCTCACAATTCAATTTAAATTGTCCTTATGATTTTCAAAGCTCTTCATGGACTTTTAGTTACTTCTGTTATCAACCAGAAGTTTCTCAAGTGAGAGAGATGCTCACAGAATAAGTAAGACCAGCAGAGCCATGATAACCATTCATAGAAAAGCTCCTAAAAGTTCTCATGAAACAGAAGTCTTCAGAGCCCACTGTTCATTGCTTTATTCCATACAATAAATACAGTGGGGAAAAATGTCAAAAGCACATAAGTGGCTTAGATGCTGACTCCTACTGAAAGTTGATGGGACTTAGGCTCCTAAACCACTTAGGTGCTTTTGAAAATGTTACCTGATATTCTTGATGTTCCCCCGGCCTACAACACCCATTCTCCTCAGTTTACTGATTCTCATTGGACTGTGAATCCAAAGCATCATGCTCAGCAACCCTACTTAAACTGTGCTATTTCACAAGACTGACTGGATCCCTGCCTTGATTCAAGCCCTTTTTCAGTTGTTCTGCTCCATCTATCTTGAACTTTCTCCTCTTTCTGTAACAAAGCAAGTTGCTTCTCTTTAAATCTTTCTTTTTCTCTTTAGCCTTTCAGAGTGTGTGATGTTTCTGACTGTTAAGGAAGCTGGATAAAAATAAACTCTATTATACAGTGCAGATCTCCATCTGACTACAGATTACAAAAGGGTTGTGTGCATTCCCACATGCATTTATTTCTGATGTCCCTAAAATTCATTGCTAAAATTTAAACTTCTCTGTATTGTGTGCGTAAAATATATGATAATATAATAGTTAATGGTCAACAGTGCAAGGTACACGGATTATTTCCCATAAAGTTACCTATGTATAAATTGACTTTGTCTGCACTATCTAAATAAGGTAATATTAAAGTAACATTAAAGGGGCATCGTTAAGAATTCACATGCATTTTACTTATTAAAATGTGGACAGAGAATGATTTACATACCTAAAGTAACATGTTTATTAGTATAATCATTCTTAAGTAAGCTACTGTAGTCATTAACACTTTATTTATGGTAACACCTTCCATCTCAGAATTGTGAAGTGCTTAGGCTGAGAAACCCATATGAGGTTCAGTTTAGAAGTTCTGTCACTCTTTTACAGGTGGGTTTTGTGGAGAGGTCAAGAAACAAATTTTGAAAAGTGGCCTCTAGTTATGCATGCTTCCGTTTTGTGTGTCCAACTGTAAACATCTTTGATCTGCTTTTTCAGGGATGCTGAGCTCCTGCAACCCCAAATGAAGTCAATGGAAGCAACAGTGGCTCACCATCAAAAAAAATTAAAACATTTCACAATTTGGGCCCAATCAACGGCACAGAACCTAGGAAGTACAAAAGGGGAAACTTTGACTAGATAATAGGAACATATTTAGGACTATTAATAACAGTAAGATAGAAACAAAAATCTCAAGGGAGACTGAGGCATCACCAGCACTACAGTGGATTAAACTAGCTGATGATTGGAAAAGTTTAAAGATAATGAAATCATTCTTTGTGCCATGGGGTTGACTGGTGGGGGATTGGAACTGAATGACTAAATACAGTCAAATCTAATGATTGTTTGGTACAGACTGATCTCTGTTGAAGTGATGAGAGCTATTCTGAATGCAAATCAATTAGCAATATTAGTTTTGGTCATTTTTAACAGCATTTTTCCATTAGCTTATGGAATAATATATATTTATAATTTTAAAACTCTTTGACATAGCTGACTCAGGTAGAAAACTGCCAATCCTCTCCCTACTCCCCAACTCCAACAAAATAAAATAAAATTTCATATTGTTTCAAGCTATTTTAATTGTGTAGTTAACTAGGTTCTTCTGTCCCTTCCACACACCCGATAATCACAAGCCAGATTTAATTGTGACAGCTGAATTCAAAAAACATCATTACTCCCAACACGTCCTATGTAAAGTTAATTTCTGTGTTAGACTTCTGTGCAACAGCATTCTGGTAAAAACAGCTATGTTAAATTCAGGTGGTTGTTGTTAAGCAGGGGTATGAAGAAGAACCAGAAGTTGTGGGGTTTTAATGGACATATAGTAGTAAACAAACCCAATTTACAACATGAGATTTACTCACCATTGGAGTAAAAGTACTATGTATTTCAAAGTGTTCCAAGTCATTGAACCGTATGGCTATAGAATGCATGGTGGAAAGGTAGTTTCACCTAGTGGGGTGAGCATATTAGTGGTACCCAGGACCTCCACTGTTCTAATCCTGGCTCTGCCACCATCTTGTACTTGCTAACCAACCTTATGCAAGTCACCTAAGGCCTGATCCAGTTTCCACTGAGAATAGCAGAGGGCCAGTATGGACAGAGACAATATAGTATTTTGGACAAGTAAATAAAATTGTGGCTAACTTTTAACTTACACAGCATATCTCCTGATGGCCACCTGTCCTGGCAGAAGTGAAGAAAGGTGAGCAGAAGTCAATAGCCTCCCCATATTAGCACCGCTTTTCCCCCTCTTTCGGTACTCCAATCCATAGCATCCTAATGTAGCCGGGGCTTATCAAGGCCTGCAGCTGTTCTAAGGCCTAGCCATGTCCGTAACCCCATGCTGTCCGCTACATGAGGACACCATCAGGGCTGCTCAAGTGCAGTGACTGCAATATTCTGCCCTAACCTCATGTACAGCATAAAATCACACAGAGTGAGCAACAAGAAACAGATTCCCCAGGAAACCAATAGCTCCCAAGGAAAAATGGGGAGAGGGTAGGACTGTGTAGTGGCATAGAGGGCAAAGCAGGAAGATGCCTTCTGCCTGGCACCACCTTTTGTGAACAGCCCCTGTTCTTCCCCCTCCCTCCACACTCACTAGTCAATCTCAGTGCTTAAAAGAAACACTAGATTGACCAATGGCAACTTTCCTAACAAAGGAGAGCTGCCCATGGGCTGGCAAATGCTGTGGCACCACCACACAAACTGGGCTGATTGTGAGGGGCCAGGTCCCTTTAGAGTCAATGGAAAGACACATTCTGGGTCTTAGTTTTCTCTTCCAAGTTTTAAAATTAGGATAAAAAGAGGGTATATCACAGTAAGTGCTGTGAGGAAGAATTAATTGTTTTCACATTGCTTTTTAAAATGTAAAGCACTATAAAAGTGCTAAGTATTGTTATGGTTAATGTTTTTTTTACTAACAACAGTAATAGTGTAGTAAGCTTCATGCTGTTAACACCAGAAACCCAGTAGCTGAAGCTGTTTATCCTGAAGCCTTGGCTTTTATGCTTGGAAACACATATCATCCACCCAGAGAAAATGTCAGTCCAAATAGTAGTTTAAAATTCTTAACACGTGAAGCCTATTGTCAAATCAAGCTATTCTCTAAAAGGTTTCTTAAAAGGAAATAGTGATTCAAGGTTATATTAGATGTTAACATATGTGGTGGGCCTACACAATAGATTCTAATTTTTGTGACGGCTGCGTTAATATCCCTCATCGGTAGAGTACAAATGTTCAGTCAGAAAGCAGTTGAAAAACTGTGCTACAAAATTTATGTTTATTAGCATTTCTCCCTGGTGTTTAGATGCAAAAAGTGTGTTGCTCACAAAAAGATAACCTCTCTCTTACATGCAGATATAATTTGTATGGGAAAAGTGCAAAACACTCCAAATATTAGTGATGACTGCATTTATTTTCTTCATGAAGCCCTGTGTTTCCTGTTTACCACTTAACCTCAGCCACAACTATATTTCAAGAGTATGCATCAGCTATGGCTTCCAGGGTGTGCATACGAAGTAGGGATGTGACAAATTACTGGGGACATAGAGATGTGTGGGAATAACTCACTGGCGATAGATATAGGTCCCTTATATAAAAATTAGTATGGAAAATGTTTTTGCAATAAAGGTTTTTTCAAAAGTGGTTATAATTCAGTTGAAAATCAGCCTGCTGTTAAGATGCATTCAAAAGTACATTGCTTTGAATTTCCTAACTAGGGAACAGATTGTATTCTGAGGATTAGCATGCAGAAGTGATCCTCCACATGCAGATCTCTCCAGCCCTGCACAGAAAGAAAAATCCATCATCTCCATACCAGTGCTTCCCCTAATACTCTTCTTTTGGGACTTAAGCATATGGTTAGTCCTGTATCCCTTGGGGAACTGCAAAAGTTGTGAGTCACACCCCATTGCCCATCATAGGGAGATAAGCCCCACTCTCCATTCCTCTGAGGAATACAAAGGAAATCCCAGAAGAGAACTATGGCTGAAAAGACTAAATACATTTTCTGTTTTCTATTTTAATAGATTCATAGATCCTGAGGCCAGAAGGGGACCATTGTGATCATCTAGTCTGATCTCCTGTATAGCACAAGCCATAGAACTTCCCCAGAATAATTCATAGGGCATATCTTTTAGAAAAACATATCTAAAAATTGTCAATGAGGGAAAATCCAACGTGGCTCTTGGTAAATTGTTCCACTGGTCAATTGGTCTCACTGTTAAAAATTCACACCTTATTTCTAGTTTAGTTTCAGCTTCCAACCATTGGATTGTGTTACATTTTTCTCTGCTAGATTGAAGAGCCCATTATTAAATATTTATTCCACATGTAGGTAATATATAATCACGTCACCCCTTAATCTTCTCTTTTATTAAGTTAAATAGACTGTGCTCCTTGAGTTTATTGCTAAAGCATGTTTTCTAATCCTGTAATCATTGTCATGGCTCTTCTTTGAACTCTCTCCAATTTATCAACGTCCTGCGCCTCTCTCCCATGAAGCTGAAAAAAATATATGAAGTGTCTTGGCTCCCAAAGCAGCTGGCACAGTAAAAAGAAAAACTTAAAAGACTGAAGAAAATGTAGTTAAAAATGGATGTGAAAGTTAAGGTGGGGGGAAGGGGGTTAATTTATTACGAGGAGCATGCGAAGAATTAACCACTTTAACTATTTCCAGAGTTAAACAAATGCTGCTATGTTTGCAAAGCCTTATGTTTCCAGTGGATTAATGCTCCATGATACGTGCCTAGACTGTGCACCAAGGTAGTAAAGACCCAGACTGATTCAGTGCTCACAAATTATCCTTTCTACATTTGTTGTTAAAATTAAGGGCCATCCATGTAGAAAGGACATACATATTTTATGTACACAGATAACTAATGTAAGAGTAATTAAGCATTGGAACAAATTACCTAGGGAGATTGTGGAGTCTCCATCATTGGAGGTTTTTAAATACAGGTTAGACAAGCGCCTGTCAGGAATTGTCTAGATAATATTTGGTCCTGCCTGAGTGCAGAGGACTGGACTAGATGACCTATCTAGGTTCTTTCAGTCCTACATTTCTATGATTATTCATGTTACACACGTATATGAACTGTAGCATATGAAAGAGATCATACTAATTCATACATGACTCAGTACATGAACACTTAGGACCAATATGTAAAACACATGCTACTTGTATAGCTTTCGTACATGTCATATATTTGTATTCCATGCTTTCTCTTATGCAGGTTCGGAAGGGTATGGGGAAAGGCATCTTACTCATATGAGGCCTGATCCAAAGCCTTTTAAAGTTAATGGTAAGACTCCATTGATCTGAATGGCTGCTGGATCAGGCAGGGAGTAACTAGAATCACAATGCTTGAATTCTCTGAACTAAAGGATGGGAGGAATTGTTAAAGGACCAAACTGTGAGAATTTGCATGTATTTTCCTTTGGTAGATTGTAGGAACGAGAAGAGATTGCCTATGTTCATAGTAATTTTGGTATAAATATTACCCAAATCTAAAATCTATAGACCAAATTCTTTACTTGAGATCCAACCCCTTTGCACTGCACCAGAGGGCCATGTTCTGGCCATAAATGTCCAGCAGAGAGGGAGTTCCCCTGCCATCGGGGGAGCTCCCACTAGCATAAAGCTGGTAGAGATTCTTCCTGCATCAGCTGCCCCTGTCCCTGGGGTAGGTGAAGTGTCTGGGAAAGGTGGGGCATGTTGAGATGGGATGTGGCTGTCGTGGGTTTGAATTCCACTACACCTTTCCTCCATTGATGTAGAATCCATTGGAGGCCCCGTGCCAGTGGTGTAAATTAGAACAATCTTACTGGCATAGACTGGCCCTCATGGTCAGGGTGCTGGAATTGGCTCCTCAACTCCCACTGAGTGGAGCTCAGCAGAGGAGAAATTCTCGCCGTGTGTAGGCAGTAAGTATTCTATTATGGATGACTTGCTTGTTGAGCTTTAAATTAGGTAAAGAACATACAGCTTCAACTAGAAACAAGGGGGTGCAGAATGGTGCCAGTCCTCTTATCTTTTATAATAAAAACTTCTGGTGAGCAAATCCAATTCTCGTTTAGTCTGAGTCTCCTCCTACTTAAACCAGTGTAAATTGGAAGTAAATTTATTGAAGGCAATGGTATTACTGGAATAAAGCCAGTGTAAATGACAGAGAGGCTTTGTAATCTCTGGAGGTATTTTTCATGTCTCCTCTTATTAGTCAGATTGCAATAGTTGCTAGCTAGAAAATTAGATGATTAAACTCTCTTTATTCCTCATTAGACCAAAAAAAAAAGAAAGAAAAGAAAGAAAAATTTGCTTCATTTCTTAATTCCTGGTACATTCTACTGGATACTCATGAGAAAACTTAATTGATAGTTCATGCACACTCATCATTAGATTAATAGTGCATTTAACTCTAATTACACTAATAAAGGTTACTCTAAAGTTACTTTATGCCCATTGTGCTGTTACTCCCAATGATAATTACTGATCTGCTGTGTATAATCCCATCTCTGCTGGATTATTAGACTATTTGTATAATTTTTCTTTTTTGTTTTAGGAAAACATAAATGTGTTTCCAATTATGCCAAATGATGCATGCTGCTAATTTACTTCAGTCTTTCATAACGTGGGTGCTACGTGGGTAACACAATTGTTTCCCCAACATTCATATAGGTATTTATTCTGATTAGGTCTAGACTGGGAGTTGGGGCAATTGCCTAGTGGGTTAGATATTCACACCAGCTGGGGGGGTCTCTTCTCTCTCAGATGCATGCGATTTAAGCATGAAATTCAAGCCTGTGCAGAGGGAACTAAAGTGTGATTTAAATGGTATATAAACCGCATGCTGGCCCTCTCTGTGCATATAAATATCATCCTGAATACACTGACTGGGAGCTCTGTTACTTATGACTCTGATGCAGCCATCAGGACCTCAGTAACAAGTGCCAACAGCATTACCTGCTAGTTGGCCTTTCTCCCTGCAGATCAGCATCCCATACATATAGTCAGCAGCTCTGCTTTTTGCTCCTCCCTCAGTCTAACTCTCACTCCAGGGCAGCAGGCACCTCAAGGAGGGTAACTAGAACACACAGGTAGTGTGTTAAAACCCTCCGCCTCAGCATATAGGAGTTAGGAAGCAAGGGTTGCTGATCATGCAGACCAGGAGAGCAGCAGGCAAGCGGAGGAAGATACATAGATTTTTGAGAGGGAAAAGGTAGATTTACTTTCTGGGCAATGGATTTATTTTAGGGGTGACAGATGAGATAGGAAAAGATGGATTTGTTTTGCAGGAGTAGAGAGTCTGGCTCATAGCACTTTGTGGGAGGGGTTGCAGGTAGTGGGGGGTGTCTAGCTGTTGGAATGAACCAAAATGCACCAACCGGCAGGAGGAGTCACTTTCATCTTAGATAAATAACAGCACAGTTGAATTCAAGAGAACTTCAGTTGTTCTGAAGAACAAAATTTTCACCATCTTTCCCCTTTTACTAATTACCTGCCTTTTCTCTATAGGCATTAAGATTGAAATTCACCGATCAGTGGATGGTCATAAAAGATCTGTGATACAGTGGACTTGTAATTGTTCTGCTCTTCAAATCCCAGCACAGAGAACAGGACTAGTGGCCATAAACACCAACGTGGGGCTGTATAAGTGTTCCAGCTACTATTCCCACCCAAGGATTCGAGTAACAGACCTAGAGGATCTGTAGTGCTGCCCTGAGTCTGCTGTTGTATAGGAGGAGAATTCAGTTCTCCCCAAGTTCCTACAGTGTTCTCTGCGCAAAACCTGTTTTACCGTGGACTTCTCCCTGGGGGAACTGTATTTGGGAATTAACAGGTTAACCTAATTCATACAAAATGGTTCTCTATAAATTAAGAAAAACAAACAGGCTTCCAATCTTCCGGTTTGCAAAGCACATGTAGAAATGAATTTACATGTTCTCAGAGACATCTTTAAAAGAACATTGTATATATTTCATTGAAATTTAACGTCCTCAAATTCAACCATATATCTAGCTCACACACAGGGCCAGCTCCAGACCCCAGCGCGCCAAGCGCACGCTTGGGGCGGCGTCCCGCGGGAGGGCGGCAGGCGGCTCCGGTGGACCTCCCACAGGTATGCCTGCGGACAGTCCGCTGGTCCCGCGGCTCCGGTGGACCTCCCGCAGACGTGCCTGCGGGAGGTCCACCGGAGCCGCGGGACCAGCGACCGCCAGAGCGCCCCCCGCGGCGTGCCGCCCTGCTTGGGGCGGCGCAAATCCTAGAGCCGTCCCTGCTCACACAACACAATTAAAAATACTTATTCTTTACAAATTAATCTCTTTAACGTGGAATTAAACTCTACACTCTTCATTAACATATCAATTTATTGCAATATCTACCATACATTTAATTTCATTATTGATATATCTACCTGTTAATACATTCTAGTCAAATTTGGATGTTTTACTCCTGCTGAGATAAAAAAACAAACAAAAAACCTGCTGAACTCAGAAGGGAAGAGTGATATATCAGTGAATGAAAATGGAATAAGAGTAATTGAAATTAACTGAAAAATATTATAATGCTAAGCTATGGTTTTCCTAGGAAGGAAAGACCTACTG
This sequence comes from Mauremys reevesii, assembly GCF_016161935.1. Lineage (NCBI taxonomy): Eukaryota > Metazoa > Chordata > Testudines > Geoemydidae > Mauremys > Mauremys reevesii. The sequence continues at coordinate 85,220,671 of NC_052630.1, forward strand.
TCACCTCAGAGACTGGATGAGAAGGTCACGCTGCAGTTTCTTCTTCATAGGCAATTTGAGTTCAACTCACCAGTCAGAGCCATCACATTATGGTGTCACCGGAGCTGAAGATACTTAACATGCATGAGCATGCTGCTCCTGTAGGTGACTTGCTGGATTTCAAGCTGACAGGTTAATACTAAGTAAATCGCTTTCACCTCAGCATTTTCCATGTGCTTGGAATTTAAATAACTCTCCAATATTTGCCAGCCTAAAGGAAAGTGGAGTGCCTGCTTTTAGGATACTTATTTGTTGAGGCTCAAAGAAGGGACAAACCAGAATTAAATCAGCAGTACTGACAGCCTCAAGCATTCAAAAATAATGAACAGGTCTCTAAAAAAAATCATGAACAAATTTGGGGTTATTTTCATTTGCTTTTTGATTCATGTTTTCAAGCTTTTCTCCATGACCAGAAGGGCTAGAAACTGATGGTGGAAACATAACTGGAAGATACTATAATCTCTAAACTATTCCTATGTTCAGGAATATTAGCATTAATTGGTTTGTTTTGGCTCAACTATATTTTGTCCTAGCGAAAAGGGAGTATGTGAAGTTCAGTGAATCAAGCTTTTGAATTAGCCAAAGTGGCAAGAAGAAATATGTTGAAATTAGTACGAGTAAATACATCAGAAGTTTAACTAGAATTCACTATCAATATAAAAAGTGTATGCAAGGGCAGACATTGTAATTAATGCTCATACTGTAGCATTTTGTAATTTCTTGATTAAGTAAAGAAAAGATTTAAGCCCAAAGCATGCTAACTCTTTATAACTGAGCCATATGAGCTGGAAAACCAAATAACTTTAATTTTTAATTAAATACACATAATTTTAATATCAGTTATTGTGTTAAAGATGCTTCTGATGATACAGGCACTTATTTAACTAATTTCTACATGTGATTGCAAACAAAAATGGTAGAATGCTTTCCCTACTCTTAGCCTTTGTATTTTTTTAGTATGGTGAGCCATTTCTGACAATTAGCCTTTAGCTAATTAGCCATTAGCTTGTCCTTGTAACTACTGGGCATAAGCCCTTCATTAATCACTTTCATAATGGAGTAGAGTGTAAGCCAGTGGTTCCCAAACTTGGTTCGCAGCTTGTTCAGGATAAGGCCCTAGCAGGCCGCAAGATGCTTTGTTTACCTGAGCGTCCGCAGGTACAGCCACTCGCAGCTCCCAGTGACTGTGGTTCACTGTTTCCGGCCAATGGGAGCTGCGGGAAGTGGTGGCCCAGCCCGTGCCGCTTCCTGTAGCTCCCATGGGCCAGGAACAGCGAACCGCGGCCACTGGGAGCTGTGAGCGGCCGTACCTGTGGACGCTCAGGTAAACAAAGCGTCTCGTGGCTCGCCAAGGGCTTACCCTGAACAAGCTGCAAACCAAGTTTGGGAACCACTGGTCTGGGCATATAAAATTTGAGGATGACACCAACTAAAAAGGGGTTCTGTGCATTTTGGAGGACAGCGTTAAAATTCAAAACGACCTTGAGAAATTGGAGAATTGGTCTGAAATCAATAAGATGAAATTCAGTGAAGATGAGTGCAGAGTACTACATTCAGGAAGGAAAAATCAAATGCACAAATACAATTTGGGAAATAACTGGCGAGGAAGCAGTACAGCTGGACTGTGATCAATTGTTCCTTATGTCCATTGAAGGTAGGACAAGATGTAATTGGCTTAATCTGCAGCTAGAGAGGTTTAGGCAGGGGTGAAAGTGGGCTGGTATGGGTCGGTATGGCATACCAGTAAGAAGTGGCCACCAGTACTGGCCCGTATGCAGCCAGTGTTAAAGCGCTGCCATGGCAGCGCTTTAATGTCACTGCTCCTTTTGTCTCCTACCCTCCCTCCCTGCCCCCCCATCAGCGGCCCTGCGGGTAGAGACCCTACCCGCAGGGCCACTGATGGGTGGGTGGGTGGGTGTGTGTGTGTGTAAAAGGGGCAGCTGCCCCGGGGCCTGGCAATTTAAAGGGGCCTGGGGCTCCCAGCGACTGCTACTGCTACCGTGGCAGCAGCCAGAGCCCTGGGCCCTTTTAAATCACCGCTGGAGCCCTGGGCAACGCAGGCCACTTTGAGACCCCCTGGGTTTATTTAATTTTAGCACCCTGTATCCATTCATATGCATGTGCTATTTTGGGCATTTCAGTTTTCACAACATAGGCTCATCCCAGATTTGGAACAAGCTCAAATGCTCAGTTCGTGGAGTATGTACATAAGCTGTACTAAAGACAAACCCACAGTAACCGTCTCCAGTTTGTGAGGGACCCCATTCAGCCAGTCTCTAGGAAACAGATAAATTCATGGAGGTTAAGTCCATTAGTGGCTATTAGCCAGGATGGGTAAGAAATGGTGTCCCTAGCCTCTGTTTGTCAGAGGATGGAGATGGATGGCAGGAGCGAGATCACTTGATCATTGCCTGTTAGGTTCACTCCCTCTGGGGCACCTGGCATTGGCCACTGTCAGTAGACAGGATACTGGGCTGGATGGCCCTTTGGTCTGACCCAGTATGGCCATTCTTATGTTCTAACCTAAATGAACCCAAAGTTATGGAGACAGCTATGAGTCAAGGAAGCCAGCAGAGTATCAGAAACCTGGAGAAATCTCTGACTGGATGGGCTCAGGCATTTGGTCACAAGCTGAGGTGGTTCAAAAGTTTTGGATTTTTTTAAGCAGATTTTTTTTATTGTTTCTTTAAACAATCAAACACAGCAAGCAGCAAATATTTTGCAAAACACTTCTGAAACTCCAAACCATGTTCAGGTTTTGGCAGACTAATTTCAGCTTTTCAATTAAAAAAACCACAACAAATTTTGAAGGAAAGCAGACATTATCCGTGATTTTTTTCTACTTTTAAAAAAACCCTAGTTTTCGATCCAAAAAAAGTTTTGACAGAAAATATTTGTCCAACGCTTTTAATGAGCTGTAGTGCCTTTTAGCACTAGCTGATGCTGAGAACCAGTGATACCTTGTAAAGGTGACTTGAAAAGAAGTTTTCTCAAGTTTTTAAATGTTTATTTTTCCCAGAGCCACCCGGGGGGGAGAGGGGGCAAGTGGGGCAGTTTGCCCCAGGCCCCGCAAGGGCCCCCATGAGAATATAGTATTGTATAGTATTGCAACTTTTTTTTATGGAAGGGGCCCCTGAAATTGCTTTGCCCCTGGCGCCCTGAATCCTCTGGGCGGCCCTGTACGACCGCTCTTCCAGCCCTACATTTCTATGATTCGGTAGTGACATTTATACCCTAATACTGCATAAAGGTTAAGTAAATCTCCTTCATTCAGAGAACTCTGTAGAGTTGGCATGTGTATGGCAGATTTTCCTCTCTATGGTCACTATTCCAGCCCATAGCCTAGCAGCCTATGCCCTTACACACACCGTTTATGGAGGTTTTGGTGCACTGGATCTTGATAAGAATGGAATCTCTCCTGGCCCACCTCCAGCCTGCCACCAACAACGTTCTCCACAGTAGCCTATTCAGAGGCAGTTCAGAGCCTGCCTCTTTGGTGTATCTAGGTACAGAGGCCCCTTATGCGGACACTTTATCCAGACATCTTCCTCAGCCTCACTTCCCCACATCTCACAGGCAGAGCAAATATAGGGTTCAAATGGCACAGAGCACCTATGCATGCCTTCTCCATTTGCCTCTGGTGCCAAAAGAAAAAAGACCCAAAATTGCAAAAATGTTTAATTGAATTAAACAAGGCTGTTTGTTTTTGAAACCTGCCCTGCTTATTGCTCTCTGTATCCCACCCTCTTCATGTCAATTTAATCTCTCTTTCTGCTTTACCCATTCTCCCCAGTTTCCTTTATTACTCATCTCCAATTCCACGTAATTTAACCATTTACCATTTTCAAAGTCTCCTTGTTCATTCTCTCCCATTTGATTTGACGTCATTATGTATGTTCTTGCAATGTGATTTAGCTCTGTGTAAACAGTATCAAAAGGAGGGGACTCCAGTGAAAATGCTGCTTTGCAAGTGAACACTCCTTTGGTAATTACACACTTTCACAGCCACAGGCCAGTACACATCCATCCCCAACACGCTACAGATTATAACAAATGACAAGGGATGAATTTATTACAACACTCTGTCCCCAACGCCCATTGTTGTTCCCCCCCCTCTCCCAATCCACATTTTATCTATTTCAAGGGATCCTAGAGGGTCATCTATACATCCATTCTACTGTGGCATGTTCTGCATATTCCAATACAAACTCACAATATTTATTATTCATTTCACAGCACCCAAAAGTGTGCAAAGTGCCTTATAGGAAAAATAATAAGACAGCCACTGTTCTAAAGAGTTTAGTCTAGAAATTTTAAATTCAGTGTGATGAATGCTGTTGCCAAACTGCAAGGTGGGGATGGGATGAGGAAGAGAAATGGTTGTTAAAAAGATCACCTGTTGTGAGCATGTGAACATCTTGATAGCTCAATTAAATTTAACCTTTTAAAATGTGATTTTAATAACCTAGATTGTGCATCCCTTACTCACACTGGTGGGCACTTACTCCCATATGTAGTCTGTTTGACTTCAGTCCCTCTGAAGTCAACCGTGTGACTAAGTATTCACACGAATACTTACACAAGTAAGTACTCACACAACATAAATAAGGGGTATATATTCCAGGCTAATATGATTTGATTATTTTCATTACTGGTGATTTCAACATTTGCCTTACAAGTTCTACTTCCTAGTAGATCTTCTAATTAAGAAGTATCTTCTTATTTAATCAAAACGCCCTTTGCTGCAGCTTCAGCTCATTATTTCTCATCTTTTCACTTTTGGTTAATGAGAACAATTTTTCCCTTTCCTTATTATAAATTATGAATAGCTTCTACACACAGGCAGTAAGAAAGCTTAAACATTTATAAGTTGTAGAAAACATGACTCATGTTTTTAATTGCAGTCTTAAACAAATTATTGCAAAGTGTTCAGTTATTGTACTTCACAATTCCACTGCACTTTCTACCGAAGGATCTCTAATCACTTTATAAACATTATCAAGTTTAGCCTGAAGGCTATGCTATCCCTTCAGTTATTATCCTCATGCTACAGAAGAAGGGTCTGAGTCACAGAAAGGGTAAGTGGCTTACTACTCAGAAAGTCTATCGTAGAGCTGGGACTAGAACCCAGATCTGGTAACTACCAGCTGCCAACCCAGTACCTTAAGCACAAGACCATCCCTCTTATGGTTGGAGAACTGTTGCTTGCTCTACAGAGATCTTTTAAGAGATAACCAGCATTCTTTGCGTCTATAAAATACAAAACCAGGAGATAACCTGACCCTGTCCCCAGTGATCTTGCCACATAGCAAATTAAAATAGTTCTAGTATATTTTAATTCATATGTCAGCCCTAGGTCTATAGTAATTTCCATGGCCCTTGTGTGGGGAGAGGGAAGGGACAAGAATAGGGAAAACAGTATTTTCTCCCCATTACCCTACCCCAAAAAGCTTCACCAGCTCCACAACTCCAGACTGGAACATGGCCGCATACATAGGATTACGCACAGAGATGCAAATAGCACTGCACTGTATCTTGCAGTCAGAATAGGACTCTGAGGAATATAATTTAGCAAATGGCATTTGATCAGCTTGAAAATGAAGGAAGTGACTGGTAGTATATTCCAGCCTAAAATGACCAAATATATCCCCTCTTTCCTCTGAAAAACATTAGAATAAATCTACAGGAGCCCTGAAGCAATGGGACATATTAAAAAGGAGCCCAAGTTAGCATTTGTCATCATCCCCCTCTGTTTGCCTAGTCTCCTAGGATCAATGAGAGCTAACAATGTTACCAGAAATGTATCTTTAACATATACTGTATTAGAGGAACTTTGATAGGACAACTGAATTTTTAAAAAAGCTAATAAGAGATATTTGAATGCAGCAAAGAAGAGTTCACAAATGAGCCTTTACCTCTTCCTGCTCCCTTTCCGTGCAGATGGATTTACCTTTCAGTGGCTACCCCCATCATACCCTCAGGCTTGACAGAGGCATAGTGGTATTAGTCACAACATCTTTAAGAGTGAAATGCACCCCTGCATAGGGGCTTATGTGGGATTTAAGAGGTTTATAGTCCAAGTGCTGGTCCTATGTACATGGAATAATTTCACCATAGGATAGTTGTTGGGGGTATGAAGAACCCGTGCAGCGTAGTTCCTGCCTATCCCTCCACTTCCATCCCTTTTCATTCTTCCCTTGCCAACAACAGAAGCAAACAACAAAATCTTAGCACCAAGAAGCTTCCTCCGTTTCACCACTAAATCACTGCTTTTAGTTGTATGCCATTCGTCATCATTCATCTGTAAGCTCTTAGACCAAGAGTGGCCAACCTGAGCCTGAGAAGGAGCCAGAATTTACCAATGTACATTGCCAAAGAGCCACAGTAAAACATCAGCAGTGCCCTATCAGCTCCGCCCTACTCCCAGTGACTCCTGCCCACCGGCAGCCTTGCTGATCAGCACCTCCCCTCCCCTCCCTCCCTGTACCTCCCGATCAGCTGTTTTGTGGCATGCAGGAGGCTCGGAGGGGGAGTAGTAAAAGCACAGCAGGCTCAGGGAAGGGGGCAGAAAGGGGTGGAGCGGGGGCAGGGCCTGTGGCAGATCCAAGGGTTGAGCAGTGAGCACCCTCCAGCACATTGGATAGCTGGCGCCTATAACTCCAGCCCCAGAGTCGGTGCCTATACAACTAGCCGCATATTAACTTCTGAAGAGCTGCATGAGGCTCCAGAGCCACAGGCTGGCCACCCCTGTCTCAGACAATAAACTCTTCAGGGAAGGGACTTTGTTTTCATTGGACCCAATACAATAAAGAACCTAAGTGGTCTCTTAAATAGTGATAGATTCCTCTTGCTTAAAGTTAAACATTTGTTTAAATGCTTTGCTGAATCTGGGGCCATGTCTGTAAAATGCCTTATTACTGTTTAATTTTCTCTAATTCTATGTTATTTTTTAAATGTTTAATTGGTTGGTGATAGTGTTTGAGTTTTCCTCTTTGTTCTGCTTATTAGATTTTAATATAGGATTATCTTTTGTTGTTGACAATCATCAGTGTGTTATAAATTTTTTAAATGTTAATTCTGGGTCTACTCCTGCTATCGCTGCACACTCAAGTTTTCCCTTGATGTTTATGAGAGATTTTAGTGCACAAAGACTGCAGGATCAGACCATAGGTTCTTAAAGAAATAAAGACATACATATACTTCGGCAAAAGGCTCATAGTGAGATGAACAAATGTGCTGGGCTTGATTCTCAATTACAGTAAGGCTCTGGCAGTGCAATGGGGCCTTATCCCTTTAAGGCCAAGTTACAATGCTTGAGCAAAAATGTAAAAGGGTCTTAGAGTAAATAAGAATAAGGCCCAATTTTTAATGATGTATGTACTTACACTCTATGATCATTATTCTTATATCTTTAAGTATGTTATGTAATGCATAAACCTTATATATAATGGTCACCTGCCTGGCATAATGCTCTTCAAATAACACCACCTTGCTTACACTAACTGCAATTTTATTATAAAAAGATATTTTAAACGTCTACTGAAAACGAAAACTGAATCAAGGAATGATGATTTGGACTAAATTTCTTTTCTTTCTTCAGTTTTGAATATAATTAACATTAACCACAAACTTCTCCTTTCTTAATTTATAAGCAAATGTAGCTGGCAGTTATCAACTGTTTTCCATATTAACTATTTTGTCAGTTTCTTTTAATTTTCACAATTTGATTTTCTGAACTTCACACAAAATTATACCTTATAAAAGAGCAATAATGAAGAGCCTCATTAGGCTGCTTTCTTTTTGTTACTTCTATTGAGGCAATTCCATTTAGAATTCAAAAGTACAGAAATGATAATTAGTGCTTTTAGTGATTGTGGAGCACTCTGAAATGGTTTGCTTGAAAAGCACTCTAGAAATGCAATATTGAATTGTAACCTTTGCATATGTCTATAAGGAAATATTACATGTTATGGTGTTTAACCAGAAGATTAAATAACATTTTTTCCTCACGACACTGCACCCAAGTGGAAATTAAATTTACATATTTTAAATTAATTTACTTATATACATGTCTACATACACATCTATGTCATCCTGATAGGACTCTGTATTTTACTACGCAATCATTTTATCTGACTAAATTGTTTTCAATAATCAAAACTAGGCAAGCCAACAGACAACTATTTCTAAAATGAGATGACCACTACTGGATTAAGTGAGCTCATAAAAATGAACGCAATTTTATTCTTAGCATTTGTTTCAGTCTTTTCAGCCCCTCAGAATAACCTTGAGACCATTCCTCCTTGATTGTGAAGGAATTAATTGATTGCAATGTGTTTCTCTTAATGAACATTTAAATTGTACAATTAAATATTAAAGGATAACTTGTTTCCCTTCCTAAATGATTAATGTATGAAAATTGTTAGATTTTTAGCTTGAACTTGCGAGGATTTTCTTTACATCAGCAGGAGGTTAGTCATATTTGGTTCCACTATCACATTCTGTCTTTTTACAGAATTTTCTGTCTTCATACTCTCAAGTATATGCCAAGAAAGTGACCTTTTGTCAACTGTAATTATGTATTTGAAAAGATTTAAAGAACAATGCTGAGAATCTGCTCATTAATTTCAAGAAGCTTAACAATGATATGAGACACATAAGTTTTCTTAAGAATAAAGACAGTCTCTTACTTGGTCCTCAAAGGAGAGTGCCTGTGCAACATCTCTTGGAAATCCATCAATAACTATACCTTCTTCATCAGGAATCTGCATTAATCTCTGCTTTATCTCAGTTATGGTTGTTTCCTTTCATGGAGAGAAATAGTTTTAAAAGTTTTTTGGTGATGCACATTAACACAGCATGTAAAAATCTTTACAGAATAAATACCAAAGAGAGGGTATTTCTTAGGTGAGTTGTACCTGAGGGGCCAGTTCGCCCGTAGTAATTATTTTAGCAATTAGACTCCATTTTCTATTGCTGCTCGTATTGTGGATCTTCTTCCTTAACAATTCACCAACTGATATATATTCAAATCCGTAACGTTCTGCTATTTTCAAACTTTGGGTTCCCTTCCCACTTCCTGGGCCACCTATTGTAAAGATAAGCAAAAAATTGTGCTTTCATTTGGAATGTCAAATTCACTATGACATCTCTGTCATCAGCACCAATTTCCCAATGTACTATCAAATCAAATCCTACAGTTGTTTCATGGTTAGCACTCTCATCAAACAGTGGAAGTGGATCTATTGCGGGACTGAACCTAAAGTTAACAATCTAAAATAAAATATCTGCATGAGTCAAAAAAACAGATGAGCTTGTTCTTTCTGGCCCCAATTCTCCATTCACTTACCTCCCTTTACTAACCTCTTTAGTGGAACTTTTCCTGGTTTATACTAGTGTAAGGAAGAAGAGTATCAAGCCCTCTTCTGCATTTCGGTTAAGGAAAGCTATTACTAACAGAATCCAAATGGAGGGACAGATATTCTGATGACCTTATTCACATTAAAAATGTACCTTAGTCTACAGGTGGTCCCACTTAAGTCAATGGAACTACTCATGGGATAGGAGTATCAATGTCTGTTCCTATGTCTGCAGAAAATTCTGGAGTTTGTAAAATTAACATACTTTAAAATGTTAAATGAGTGGAGAAGGTATAAGAGAATTGGTACGTGTAATGATTTCTGTCAAAGCATACACACTTCAGGTACCCCAAGAATTTAAGAACCATTCAGAATTAGTTTTATCCTTCTGTGTACTTTTAAAAATAAAGTAATACAGTGGAAGCAAATATAGTAACTCCCCACTCAATGTCCTCTCGCTTAATGTTGTTTCGATCTTACATCCCTGCTCAATTACAGAACATGCTCCATTTAAAATTGTGCAATGCTTTGCTATAACATCGTTTGGCTGCCTGCTTTGTCCACAGCTGGCAGCCCCCCATCAGCTCCCCTATGCCCCCCTCACAGCGCCTCCCACCTGCCGGCAGACTCCATGAATCAGCCCCTTCCCCCTCTTCCCCTCGCTTCCTGCCCGCGACAGTCAGCTGGCTTGCAGCATTCAGGAGGGAGGGGGGAGGAGCGAGGACTTGGCACGCAGGCTCCCCCTCCCTCCCCTGCCTCCTGAATGCCGCAAGCCAGCTGATTGCTGTGGGCAGGAGGCAGGGGAGGGAGGGGGAGCCTGCGCGCTGAGTCCTTGCTCCTTTCTCCTCCCTCCTGCCTTCTGAACGCTGCAAGCCAGCTGATTGCTTGCAAAGTAGGGGAAGCTGCCGCTGCTGCTGCGCAACGTGCTTCTCTTAGCCTTCAGCACCTTCAGCCTCCTTGCCTGCCTCATTGTCTCCAGTGCCAGTGGGCTGTGCCTGTGTGGGGTAAGGTGGGGGCACGTCCCAACTATAGCACTGTACTGTACTATAGGGCAAAAAAAATTTTCCCTGGAACCTAACCCCCCCATTTACATTCATTCTTATGGGGAAATTAGATTTGCTTAACATCGTTTCATTTAAAGTTGCATTTTTCAGGAACATAACTACAACGTTAAGTGAGGAGTTACTGTACTAATAATTGAGATAATATAACATGAACTGGTTACAAGGAACAACATACCTCTTCCTTATATTACCTATATTAGTCCCATAAACCTTTCTTAAGGATTTATATAATTAACAAATATCTGTGGGAAAGATTACACCCTAGGATATTTCTCCATATGTGCTACAAAATAGTGTGACTTAGGGTTAGATAGTTGTGGCCAGTTTTGAAGGGCCGGATTCTGCCATTGAAGTCAATGAGACCATTGGTGGAGTGAGATACTACTGAGTGAGAATAAGGATGGCAGAATGTAGCCCTATATATATTGCAATGGGTAATTATCAAGTAATTTTAAATATAGTATTATGAATTTGCAAGGCTTTATTTACTGGCAACAGGCTATCTATTTATAAAGCACCTATCAACTGGGAGTCAAAACACTTTACAAGGTTTAAAGGTTGAACAGAGTTGCCAAAGAGGGACAGTCAATTCTGTTCCCTATCCTTCAACCTGGAGATTCAAAATCTTCCTGAAATCACCTAACTGCAATAGAGCAATAATTAACAGGCAGAATAAATATTAGATAATTTTGTCTGTTATAGAAAATTTGGCAATGGAGGAAAAAGTTTGCCTTATTCTATCAGAACTGCACAGGATATTTGATGTGAAGAACTAGGAAAAAGATCACCCATTAATATCCCCTTTACGAATACTTGAAAAATCTCAATCTTTACTCCTAAATTTTCAAAAGAGCTGAAAGAAACCACACAGCCTGCTGAACAGAGGAGGGTTTCACTCTTATTTTCAGGGAAAACTTTCCTTTGCCATGAAACACATAGTCAAAAGGAAGTGCACACAGTCCTGTATTTCTATGCTTTCATCTTAGTTTTGTGCCCAAAAAATAATTAAGCCACAAATTATTGGGTATCAAAGGTTCACAACCTTCTCATATCTGAAGTAAGTTTTTATCAGTCAGAAAATTACCTTTATACCAAACTGATTTATGAAACAATGAGGAAAAGTTCAGAGAATAAAGTGAGGAGGACAAGTATAAAATTATTTCCCATGTCAAATAATTATCCATTTTCCTCTTTTGCAGATTTGATGTTTCTTGGTATGTCTTATGTTGACAAGTGTGTTTACAAAGAGGGAGGAAGTTGAATTTGGTCGCTATTTTTTGGATAATGTAAAGAATTTGAAAGTAGCTGTTATACGCCACATGCGACAGAGTTTCCAACAGAGGATTCTTTTCCTGCTAAGCTGCAGAGCCATTCAATGGGGGCAAGTCAGCCCAATGGCTGAAGTAGCTTTTGTGGACTGCTTACATAGTTCCCCTTTAGATGGGAAACAGAAAGATCTTCATAGCACCATCCCCTACTCCTTACATGCCGTCAGGCAAGAAGCACGCACTGAGTAGAACTCCACCCTGTTCCAGGAGTGCACGCGTACTGAGCATTTCACCTACATCCAGTCTTTACCCACTTTACTTGTGCAATGGAACCACATTGATTCCACTGCATGAGGGCCTTCCATGGCCGCAGAGTAGAGAGGCCTGGATTTGCTCCCTTATGAAAAGGACGGCCATCTATTTGTTAAAATAAGAAAAATTAAAAGGCATTTGTGTTTCTTCTCCATCTGCTGAAGGTCACAGAGCTCAAAGAATATGAAGGCTCTGGAATTTTCCCATGTTTTGATTTCTGCATTAGAATGTAAGAGCAACAGGCTGAGGAAAACACTATTGTCTAGCAGCCCTATGAGGGTATACACCAGTAGCTATGAAAATGTGATGCTTTTTTGTTTTATGTGTATTGCTCTTCACATTTCTAAGAACTCTCCCTGTGTGCAGAGTTCAGCAGACATTTTGTTCTCAGCGCTTCTGCTGTATATCATAGAGGAGACACACACATTATCCTCTCTCATGGAGATTGCATTTGTTCCCTTTAATATAAGTCCTTTTAGATTCAGAATCTGATTCTTGACTGCTTTGCACCTTGTGTAGTCATTTACACATATGCAAAGTAAGTGCAAAATGGGCACAAAACACTACCACCAGAGTAAGTGAGAGGAGAAGTCTGATTTGGCAGCAATTTACACTCATTTTGCACAGGTATAAATGACTAGATATGGTGCAAAGCATTGGAGAATCAGGCCCTGATATGGCATTTGGAAATCAGGCCCTCTTGGCATATGGAAATATAACACCCAGACAACAAAAAACCTAATCCAGACAAGTGAAATGCAAATGCTTCATGTCCACTGGACAAACTATTGACCTGAATTTAAATTATAGGTATACTGAGTGATTAACATATCTTACCTGAGGTTGAAAATTATTAGTTTGCTTGCAAATGCCACTAAGCAACAAGCAATGATGAATTTTATGAAAAGTGTGTAATTAAGTAGTTCATTCTTACTGATGAGCATATCAGAAACAACTGGCTGAGTGTAGCTAGAGATGAATTTATCAAAGCAGTGTGCTGAAGAGGCGTGCTTTCACTCAGGCAGGAAATGCATCGAGGAGTTTTAAGCACAGGTCACATGACACCAGGGATATAGCTTATCTAATTTTACAGGTGTTTCCTTTTCTGTGGACAACTATACTTTCTTATCTGGCAACCAAACCTGAGACATAGTCTGCACTTGGACCATATTCTTTCCCTAACCTAAGTAGAAAGTTTTCATTTAAACACTGTAGGCATCTGATTCATTTACATTATAAATATCAATCCAGAGAGAATAATAATACAGGCTTGTCAAACAACTGACCCTCACTTTGCCTTCCTACCTAAGACAAGGATGATTTTTGGTCGAGGTCTTGTAGGATCAAATACATCATATTCCTCAATTAGCTCAGCAGTTTCAGAAAGATCTGTGTCACTTTCTATGGAGAACTGGTGGATTGGAGGGAGTCGGTCATATCGTCGATAAGGAAAGTTAGGATTGTCAGGCATCACTGCAAAACAATAAAATAAATGGGAAATAGTGGAAATAAATAGCAAAGTCAACATTACTTGCATTTTTTTATTAAATGAGGTTGACACAAAAGACTAGTGTTGTTATATTAAGAAATATAGTGGTAAAAATTTCTTCAATATCTCAAATGCCATTTTACTTACTAGAAGTATTGGATATTGAGTCTCTTCACTCAGCGGGTTTATTCAATTTCAAACAGCTAGTTCTTAGTTTATAAAATATCTTTAGTGTCTTTTGAAATTTACAAACTTGCATTTATGGTAAAGTACTTTTATTCTTCAATGAAAATCTGCCCTCATGGACAGCAGGAAGGCACAAGCCTCTGAGCAGATGGCCCTCCTCATCTCCTGTAGATCCCCTGGGATCCATGATTTTGTGAGTGAAACTCCTTTTATGTTGCATACAGATATTGGATAGGAGGAATAACTATGGCAACTTGAAAAGGAACTAAATTACTGATCATTAATGTTATCAATACATGCTATTCATATGTTAGTATGACAGATTTAGATGTACTGAGAAACACCAGTTCTAAATAATTTCTTCATATACATTATAGTTAGTAAATTAATGTACAGCTCTAATAACTTCTTAGAATACAAAGGGACAAAATTTCAGTTGGTGTAAAGCAGTGTAGGTCCACCGAAGTCAATGAATGTGTGGCTCATGAGGACCAATTAAAGATCTGGCCCAAATACTGTAAAGATCTGAGGCTGGATTATGTCTGTACGTAGATGTGTTACTCTCCCACAATGCAGCGTATCCACACAACAAAAATTCATCGTTTAGCTGCAGAATTATGGTGGTCATTTATGGCATGGTCAAGAGTGCTACCAGCCAGGGAAAGAACATGTGTGTGCATCAGCAGAGCTGCATTTCCTATGTGTCAAGCACCAGGATGCACCTTTGCAAATGTATTGGCAAGGGTTGCATCCCCAAGCACTTCCCCAGACATCAGTTGAGGCATAATGCCTCCAGGACCCATGGCTTTGACAACACACTTCTTCCCTCTCTGCATCGAACTACTTCATCATAGGAGGCATAATTTTGATCAGTTTTCCCCCTACATAACAACCATTATGAGAAAACAAAACAATCCACCCACTATTACAAACCAAAAAAACAACAAACAACCTCTCTTGAAAGTAGTTTAAAAATAATTAAATAAATTACCATTTCAGGTTTAACTGGTCATTAATTACTTGCACATTTGTTTAAAATATTTTGGCGTATATATGTCTGTATTTCTTCATCTTTTCCCCCAAAGACGTGTAACATCTAATTTGTCATAGCAGTACAAGATAACTTGTGTAAGTATACATTTTTTAAATCGTGGATCTGAAACTGCCTATTACACTGATACACAAAATATTCAGCTCTAGGATATACATTACCATTCCTGAAAAAGGATCTTCTTGATTGTCCTCCATTGAGCGGGGGTAATGTCCTCTTTTCTTGACTAACAAATGTGTCCCATTTCACTTTTTCTGACCCTCCCAGTTCCTTCACTTTTTGTAAACAGCCTTCCAAATATTCTATTGGGTCATCAGGTTTGTAACACACTAATCCATTCAACAGACTCTGAAACATAACATCCAAAAATAAGTTATAGTTCCAAGGTTATGAAAATAAACACTAGCTTGTATTTTGAATTTAATTTTGTTGCACCCATTTCTACATTCATTGCACCCCCAAAACCTCTAGTTCAAGTCGATGTTTGGGACATGCAACTAATATAGGACTGGGGCCTACTGAGGTCACCAATATGACTTAGAATATAAGGCTCCTTGGTATGTCTTTATTTACCTGTTTACAAACGGAATGAAAGCAGAAAATAGTAACAGGTTTTCTTTAATCTTTCTTAGAACTACATCTCTGACTTGGCAAACATATATAGTGTTTCTTGTATTAGCTAGATAAGCCCCAAAGCTTATGTTTTCTAGTTTACTTGTTAGTTTAATAAAAATGTATAATTTTCTGAACAACCAATATGATGACAAGCATTTTGCTCATATTAATGTTTGAGAGACAACACTATAATAAAAACTAGACAGTCTTAAAAGCCCTGACAGATGTTCAAACATCATGTTAATGAATGTGGTATAAGAAGCTGAACTGATCACCTGCTACAGTCATTTAGAAAATGTCCATTGTGTAGTATTAATTGTAGTATGCACTAACTGGTGCAGGATAAATGTCTATGTAGGGTAGGGTGGGATGTTATAACCACCTTTGGAGCAGACAGGATTGTTGTTTGTTAGTGAAAGGATAGGATTTGTTAGTGAAAGATGGACCATCAGTTCCAATATAGAAATTCCTACTCTTAGCTTTTAACATATGCTTTAGGACGTAGTCCTTTCCATTGCATTTTTCAGCTTTCCCTGATTCACGTGCATAAAATTGGGTGCTATAGTTGAAATTAGTATAATACATGAAATATCTTACATTCACATTTCAATATTTCTCCAGTGTTATTTCAATAGCTACAGTTTATATAGTTATTTCAATGTTGCTTTTATATGCATTTGCATTTATAATATCGTAAGTAATTTGTTTGCATGAGTACAAACAATGAGTTTGTATAATCAAATAACTGAGCATTGCAACTATACAAATTTCTGTGGAAGAATGCATACCTTTGTCATACCAGAGTCTTGCACCTCTCTAGATGCACAATTGCCTGTATCCATAATTAAACCATTTATTTTTTAAAATTTATGAATAAAACATAAACATAGCCTTTGCCCTATATATGTCTTTTCAGTCATTCATAGGGAAAATCTTGTTTCAAATAGCCTAAAAATAATAATTTCATACAGATCAGACAGGAGATGGTTTACTCGGTGGAAAAATCCACATTGTACTGGAAAAAGCAAATTACTGTTTATGAACAGATACACCAGGTAGCTTGCACTAAACCACTTCAACAATTTTATGTTTAACAAACTCTCATTAAATAGTCTGGGTTATCGATCAGTCCGTGAACAGAGCTCTTCAAAAATGAATGATCATTTATGCCTGAGTTCCTAGACAATCATTTCATTTTCATATAGGAACTCATTGGGCATATGGGTTTTATCTAAGTGGGATGTTTTTTTTAACCTAACCTAATTTTAAAAAAAGGGTTTGGTCACACACGACGTTTTCTACTGTTGGCTGAAGGACAAAATGATCACGGAAGAGATAATAATAGCATGCACATTACGCCTTCCATCCAAGGCTGACACAGCGCCCTGGAGTTACGTGGAATATGTGACTGACACTCTCCTGTTCCCTAGTTCCCGATCGCTCCGCGTTCCCAGTCCCAGCCCACCCAGGGGCGGCTGCCGGCCAGGCTGGGACCCGAGCCCTGAGCGGAAGGGCGGGGGAATGTTTCTGTGCTGCATGAGGCAAACCCAGCCCGGTCCGAGGAGCCAGAAAGCCCGTGTTTGCAGCGGGGTCACCTGCCGGGCGGCCCCTGGCCCGTAGCTGACTGGGCGGGCACGGGAACGCCACACCAGGCCCTTCTCCAGCTGAGGAACAGGGTCGGGCGGCGCGGCGCGGAGCTGGCCGCGGAAGCGGAGCCCAGATGCCTTCCCGGCCCCTCGGGCTACCCGAGCGCGCTCCGTCCCTGTCAGTCTCTCCTGGCTCTGGGACGCGGAGCGGGCTCCAGCCTTCTGCTCCCGCCCAGCCTAGGACCCCGCCGGCCTTTCACCCCTTGGTCCCCTCTCTCCTGCTCGTCCCCTCTCTCCTGCTCATACCCCCCCCCCCCACTCCGGGCACACCTTGGCCCACCTCTCTCCTGCTCATCCCCCCCACTCTGGGCCCCCCCGGAGTCTCCCCACGCTTCCCTCCATCCGGGGGCCCCTTGGCCCCCTTCTCCTGCCCCCCGCCACACTCCGGGCACCCCTTGGCCCCCTCCCTCCCTCCCTCCTACCCATCCTGTCCCCCCTCCGGGCACGCCGTGGCCCCCTCTCTCCTGCCCCCCGCACTTGGCTGGCTCAGTCCCCACTTCCCGCGCTGGGGTCCGGCCCAAGGCGCAGGAAGGGAGCTGGCGGCTCCGGGGTCAGTCAGGCTCTGGGCGCCCCGGGCTGGACCCGGCAGAGTCAGGCAGGTTCGCCCCGGGGAATCCGTCCCCTGGCCGGGCTCGCTCCGCGGGCGGTGACTGGGCTCCGCCCTTACCTCGAAGAGCTGCGGGATCTCCCTCCGGGCCAGGTACTCCTTGGCATCGCAGGGGTTCATGCCGCCGGCTGCCGGGGAGCGGGGCGACGGCTCCTCGGCTGCTGCTCCTCCGCCGGCCCCGGGGCGCCTCCTCTCTCCCGTCTCCACTGCAAGAGCCGAGGGCTGCAGCGCGGCGCCGGCTCAGGCCACTGGCTGGCCGCTCCGGAGCGCAGAGATGAGCGAGAGGAGGCAGAGCCAGCCCCTTCCCCGGCTCCCCGGAGCACCGCTGCGGCCGCCCAGCCGTGTGCCGCGGGAGCCAGGCGCGCTGCACAGCTCAGGCTGGCGGGGTGAGTGGGTGGCTGAGCAGCGCACACCCCCTCCTGCGGGCTGCATAGCGCACGCGGCACGGCCCCTTTCAGGGCTTCCGGGCACCGCCAGGCAGCCAAACGCGGCCACCTTACAGCGGGGTTAACCTGTACGTGCCAGAGGAGATCCCCCTAGCCCCTGCTGCACGGATCTGCCAGGGCACGTACTCTGCAGGCGGGGGGAGGAGGGGCACAGGGTCCGCTGGATCCAAAGCGTTTCCAGCAGACCACAGGCGTCAGGAAAGTTTCATAGGCTGCAATGCTGCAGCCAGTGCAGATTGCAACCCAAGTCCAGGACACACAGCACGGGCACCAGCTGAGCTTCCGACCTCTGGCCGTAGTACTCAGTGCAGTTAATGACACACGTGTGTAGCTGGGACACTGCTGTTACCGGGGGCCTCCGGTGGCATCCCGAAATGCTCCCGACAAGTGGGAAATCATCGCTTAGTTATTGCCGTCATCAGAAAATATATCCGAGCCATCTGCGTGTGAGTGGACGGTTGAGAATGGAGGAAGGGCTGTGAGTGTGTGTGCCTGTGTGTGTCTGTGGATGAGCCAGCGTATGAACGTGTTTGTGAATAGGTGCCTGTGGTACTGAAGAAGATAGGGAGAGGGAGGCTGCAAGGGCAGGTACCTGTAGACATGGTGGTGAAGTCCATGTGCACTTACTAGTGAGTAACTACCTCAGTTCCAGTTAGATCTCCCAGTTCTTCCCCTCCTCTATGTCATCGATGATCCCAGTCAAGCCCGCGGGACTCTTTAGAATAAGATTTCCAGATTGGGTGAGTGCCAAGGTGAGGAAGGGTTGTGTTCATGGGCAATGTTTGCTATTGGGTCAAGGCAGCCTAGATACACTTCTTAGGACTATCAAATGCTGCAGGTCACTGGTTCCTTTTCAAGGACTGTGACTTACCATATCAGAAAGTGCTAAATGTTGTCTGGTCCCTCACTAATCATGTCTAGTCATGAAGTTAGAGAATTAATTTAGCAACTGGTACAGGGTCCTTTGCAAGGCATCCAATCCGAAAAGCTTAATTTTCCTTACAATATCACATTCAAAATGGGGACAGGTGTTAAAGCCTGCTTCCAACACACCTTGCAGAGTGGATATATCTTGGTTCCACCTCCCTGGTAAAAAAGATCCTCACCTTGTGTGATATTGGGGTGTTTCCAAAGGAAATCTCTAGCTACTGGGTCTGGGACAACCATATTCCCACCATGATGCTGTGTAAGAGAATTTGGAAATACAATGCTACAGCATTGCTACTGTGTAGGGAAAACCAACATGTCACCTCTTTTCGTTTCCAGAGGCGGTGTTGACAAATATGCTACTTCCACTTTTAACATGATGTATTTGAATGCAATGGGCATCTGGAACTGTATGGGGGAAGTTGGAAAAAAGCTCTATTTACTCATTCCTAGAACAGTTGACACCTTCATGTATATTCGAGGGATTGAGATGTGTGTCATCAGACACTTCATCCTTAAATACTTGAGTGTGATGGGGTGTTCATCCCATACTAGCTTAAAAAGAGTTAATGAGGATGAGAAGGGGTCAACTAAATGAATAGGCCACAGTTGAGGGGAATTAGATGGCCTAAGTAAGCCCTGAATGATGATGGAGCCCAGCTGAGAAGGAGTAGGCAGGGCTAGTATAAAGCTAGGAAGCTGGCAGCAGAACAGGGCTATAGTGAGGGAGCTTGCAGCTATTCTCTGGATGTTAGAGAGTGAGGGTGCCTGGGAAAAGTAGAGACCTCAGGGATCTGGTCCTGAAGGAATGGTTTATCTAGAAGGATGGTGGAGCAGAAGCCTGGGAGAGGCAGAATAGGAAAAGGTTCAGGGAAATGACAGCAAGGTGGGATGTTGCAGATCTTGGATGCTGATTTGAGGGTCCCTGAGCTGGAACCAGGATTAGAGGTTGGGCCTGAGTTCCCACACCAGCCACTGGGGAAGTGGTACAGACTGGACAGTGGAGCAGAAGACTGCCTGGGACAGTGGTCCCATGAGATGTTGCTAGAGGTTACTAAATCTACAGTTATTCACTTGGAATAACAAACTGTAACAGGTACAGTAAAAGAAACACCAAAATGTAACCCAGAAAGAGACACCATGCAATTTAAATCACATAGAGCACATTGATGTGGCTACTTGCATTGGTGCAAGCTGCTCTAGTGCAAAGTGGGGTTTATGCTAGCATGCTTTACTCAGGTAATTTACTGAATTAAATCTATTCAAATATTTCTAAGGTAGAGGGACCTAATTCTTATTAGATCTGGTAAATATTTTTATGAAATCTTGTACAATTAACAGTTGTCTTTTCTCAATAATTAATCTTTATGAGAAAAATTGTTGACATGATTGAAAATTTTAATTTTTTTCTTGAAATAATCTCACATTATGATCAAAATCACTTGAATTTTTTCATTTACTAAAACCCTGGGTTTCAATAAAAGGAAAATTACAATAATGACTTCAAAAACAAAATAAATATAATTTGTGATCATTTAAATTAAAAATATTGACATTTTTCATGAAAAATAGGTCCATTTTGAATTCCTTTCCTCTCCCCCACAACCCAGCTTCAATGTTTTGAAATTCTTTGTGGAATCATTATCTGTTTGTTTGACCTGCATCAGAGAGAGAAATTCTACCTGCTCCAACTTCTACTGACCTGGCTCAGTAATCATTTTTTATTGGCCATGGATGTCTTACATGCAGCCTGCAGGCATATTTCCCTCACATGGAAAAATATTCGTTACTGACAATAACAGTTGCAGCCAAACTAGTCCTAAACATTGTTTAAATACAAGGACAATTTGTGTTTAGCACCATTTCAGAAGCACTAGTTAAATCCCAGATGTGTAAACACAACTTGGCACTCCAGAAGCCATTTGCTTTTGTTTACTTACAAAAGCTTGAAAAAGTAAAGTTTGTAGCTTACCACTCTTCTTTGAAAAGGGTAAAAATGGGAACTTCCTTTGTCCTAAAAAGATGAAATACAGAATAAAATAGGTTGTTATAGGAATAATTCTATCAGTATTGTTAAGTCTATTTAAGAACTCTTTAGATATCGTATAGTTCACTATTATAGACAATGGCTAATGAACAATGGAGCCAATGGACTAGAGATAAAAAATAATCTTTGCGCTGTAGGAAGCAGCAGTCAGAGTTTTGCAAATAATTTAAACTATGCTGATTGATTTTATTTTGTTAACTAATGTGTGATGACTTTCAGCACAGAAGGCATAGTTTTAGTAAGTTTGAGACACTAGCAGGACAAGGTGTCATGTAGTTCTGTACCAGATATGGATTGGCTACTTGCTTATACACACCAGATGTGTTCATCATAAGGTCCTTGCATGCTCTGCCAGGTATGGCTGAGGTTAATTTAAATACAATAGAACCTCAGAGTTATGAACCCCTTGGGAATGGAGGTTGTTCATAACTCTGAACAAAATGTTATGGTTGTTCTTCCAAAAGTTTACAACTGAGCTTTGACTTAACATAGCTTTGAAACTTTACTATGCAGAAGAAAAATGGTGCTTTCCCTTCATTTTTTAGTAATTTACATTTAACACAGTACTGTACTGTTTCTCTCTCTCTTTTTTTCTCCTTTTTTTCCCCCTCCGCTGCTGCCTGATTGCATACTTCCGGTTCCAAATGAAATGTGTGGTTGATTGGTCAGTTTGTTACTCTGGTGCTCCTAACTCTGAGGTTCTACTGTAAGGTATTTTACACACACTGTCACCTAGTGGCTGTGCAGTATAATACAGCTTAGCATTCCATTATCTCTCTCCATTTAAGTTCTACATTCCTAACCATTTATAATATTTACACTATCACACTCTCTTTGAAGTTCAGTACATATGTCTGTTAAGAACCTCTGAATTGTACTTTTGTTTTTAATTATACCACCTGAATGCAAAGCAACTTGCTAATCTGGCTTTCCATTAGTTGCAACAAATGGCTGGCTGGTTTGGAATCCTTGAGTCATCTTGTTCTGCATCTCCCATCTGTAGAGTTTGCTCTGTTGATGGTTCTTTCTGAGGAAAAAACTGTAGATGTGGACAGTTTCTGTTGAACTCTCCACTGTCTGTCTTGATCACATATGATCTAGAACCAGTTTCCATTGTGGAGGGCCAGTCTGTTGTGGTCCATACCTCCTGCTGCCATTCTGGCATCGCACCTGACCCTCACCCTTCACTTTGTGGGTAGTGACGTCATAGTCCTCTCCCAGAAGAAAGTGGACTGCTCTCTCCAGGTGAGGGAGGAGCAGCTGCTTTTAGTGGAAGAATTGAAGTATCTAGGGGTATGATGGTAAGCGGGAGCATGAGATCGACTGGCGGATTGGTAAGGCGGTGGCAGTTATACGGGTGTTGTACCAATCCATGGGGGTGAACTGGGAGCTGAGTTCTCAGACAAAGCCCTTGATTTACAGGTTGATCAATGTCCCCATCCTCACCTATGAACTTTGGGTAATGACCAAAAGGATGAGATCATGGTTACAAGTGAAGTAAATGAGGTTTCTCCACAGTGTGGCTGGGCTTACTCTCTGAGACAAGGTGAGGAGCTCTGTTATTCAGGAGAGCCACAGAGTAGAGCTGCTACTCCTCTGGATCGAGAGGAGCCAGCTGATGTTCAGGCACCTGATAAGGATGCCCCCTGGAAGGACTTATTTGGAACTCTACCGGGCATGTCCCATTGGGAAGAGGCCCCGAGGCTGACCCAAGACATGCTGGAGGGATTATATCTCCTGGCTAGCCTGGAAATGCTTGGTAATACCCCAGGAGGGGCTGGAACCTGTTGCAGAGGAAAGGGTGGTCTGGTCTTCCCTACTCTCTATGCTGCTGCCATGACCCTCACCAGGAAAAGTGACATAAAGGAAAAGGAAGAAAGAAAATGAACAATATATGATCTGGGTGCTGAATTTTTTTTCTTTATAACCACTGGAGTTGTCTGTCTGTTTTTCTCCATCCAATTTGACATGAACACAGTCAGCAGGTTCTAGATGTGGCAGTTATCTAACCGAGTGATGTCTGTTGTAAAAATGTTCATAAGCTCTTTTAACCTTGTTATCCAATTTGGTTATTCTCTTTGTGTCTGGCCACTTCGGAAACAAGTTATTTTCCAAAGCTGGAACAGTAGTTCTGAGTTGTCTTCCCACCAGAAACTGTGCTAGACTATATCCAGCAGCTGCTGTTGGTGTTGGTCTATAACTCAGAAGAGCAAAGAATGGATCCTCCTGCTGTAGGATTTTCTTGGCTGTCTGTACAGCTCTCTCAGCCTTTTCATTTGCTTGTGGGTGAGTGCTGGTAGTAATATGAGCAAAATCATATTTCATTCAAAATTACTTAAATTCTGCTGCAGTGAATTGTGGTCCATTGTCCATCACTAGTTGTTCTGGAATATCAAAGTGAGCAAAAGTGCACTTCAGCTTCTCAAAATTGCAACGTTATGTCTTTCAAGTATATTATTTCTATATGCCTGGAAAAATAGTTCATGATAACCAGATAATGATGTCCTTTGAATTCCTATAAATTTGTAGCTAGTCTCTTCCAAGATCTCTCTGGTAAAGGTGTTTGTCCACTATATGATCTCGCATTGATCACCTTTCAAAAGTCATATAATCAGATTCTCCAAATTCTTCCACATTTCTCACTAGGCCCATTATGCTTGCCACACTGCAGTTAAGAAGGCTGTTGGTCTTGATCCTTTGATCACATGCACTCTGAATGTATAGCTTTTGTCTTTGTAAATTGTTTGGTGAACTGGCCCATGCAATTGATGATAACTCCAGGACGAGTCAGATGTAATCACTTTCAGCCCTTCCCAGAACTGATGTCATATGACACAAGTCCTTTTTGAGATGACTGTGTCATGTGACATCAGCTCCTGAGTGAATTTTGAAGTTAATAGTCTTGCCAAGAATATTCAGTTTAACTCTCCAGACAGTCTCTGTCGTCACAAGTGATAGATTCCAGAAACAATGGCCCTTGACTGTATCATGTGAATCAACTCCCTGACTGCTTTGGCACAGCTGCAGCAAACAGTTGCAAAATGTTCACATTTCATGCATGTATTATACCATGCACCTCTGGCTGAACATGCATCATCTCTTGGGATATGACTTTTTCCACACATTGTGCATGTAGGCTGGAATTTGTCCCTCTTAGTCTGGGAGTTCTTTCTCCTTGCCTCAGGGGGCTTATGGTAATGACTCTTAGCACTTTGGTAATGACTCTTGGCACTTAGTATCTATTAACAGTTTCTAAGCTAGTTTCTTGTTTTTTCAAGGTTGAGTTGGTCTTGGTTTTGCTGTCTCACCAGCTCAAACCACTTCCCTATCTGAATAGCTATGGTTAAATCCCTCTTCAACTGTAGCTGCTGTGAAAGGTTTCTATCTGTCAACCCAACAACCAGTCTGTCTGAGATTTTCATGTTTTGCATTCCCAAAATCAGTTTTCAGCCAATGCACGCAGAGCTCTTATAAAACATTCCCCTGGTTCTTGAATTCTCTGGTGAAAACATGCCCTTTCATAAACCACACTTCTCTGAGGTATAAGTGGTCATCAAACATAGCCAGAATCCTTTAATAGTAATCTTTGTAACTGTCTTCAGTGAAGTCAAAGGCTTTAAAGATAGGCTCTCCCTGCTTCTCCTATAGCATAAATTAAAGAAAAGACCTATATATCTCCAGTTTCTTTGTGTAGTTTATTTGCCATTCAAAATATTGCTTCCAGTCTATCCATTGTGAAGGTCTACCAAAAGTGAAGTTCTCTGGTGCATTCAGAGCCTGCAACCTTGGTTGGTTTGTTTCTTCTGTTTCTGTTCTTATCCTGCTCCTGGCACAATGTCCTACTTCTATACCAGATATGGCCTGGCTAAGGAGCTTGCTTATAGTGAGTTCATCATAATTTGAATGCACTGCCAGTTGTAGCTGGGGTTCATTTAAATATGTTTTTTGCACACAGTGCCAACTGGTGGCTGAATGGTATAATACAGTTTAGCATTCCATTATGAAAGGTGGATGAGGTAATATCTTTTATTGGACCAAGTTCTGTTGGTGAAAGAGACAAGCTTTCAAAGAACTCCCTTGGCTCAAACTTGTCTCTTTCACCAACAGAAGTTGGTCCAATAAAAGACAATACCGCACTCACCTTGCCTCTCTCATATCCTGGGACCAACAGGGCTACAACACTGCAAACATATAATGCTGTTCTATGCGTTCTCATTATTACTGTTACTTAAAAGCAATCAGAGACCTTTTCCTTAACATACACTTTCAAGCTAGGCACACTGATGAGTTTGACTTATAATTAAGTTTTAGTTTCAAATAATAGCAGCCTCAGCATGAGAACTTTTTGGACTAGCTGACTCCTAATTTAAATACTCTGATGTGTTAATGAGATTTAACCAAGAGACTTTTTAATGAAAACTTAACTGCTTCAATATCTAAGTAAGTGTCAGTGATCTCGCTCCTCGTGTTCTCCCTTACTCCTTGGGAAGATTCTTGTGTCTGGTCCTGCCAGCACTGAAGATCCTAGATTTTAGCTAAGGCAAGAATTTCAGCTATCTTGAAAAGGATTAGTGATATGAGACTTTTACCACGCCACGCCGTCGACGCGGCGGAAGTTCGGAGCTCTCGAGTTCGAACTAACTATCTCTGATCTGACGATACGATTCGTCCGACTCGCGCGCGCTAGTCGAAACTCCCTCTCCCACCGCAGCAGGAGGAGGAGGCGAGTCGACGACCTTGCGCGGCTTCAGCCGCGCGCTGCGTCTGAGCGTTCGAACTAGGGGTAGGGTAATTGTCAGCAGTTTATTCACGTAGCTGAATTCGCGTACCCTAGTTCGAACCAGGGGCTGTGTGTAGACCAGGGCTAATACAGAGAACCCAATAGCTGTAAAAGATTACCAAGGTAATTTGCTGAGTTGGTTGAAAAATGTGAACTTTTGGTCAAATTTGGAACTTGCTATTCAATATTAAGAGTGTCTAGAGGCATAGGCACCGACGTCTCCTCTGCCCTGTGGGTGCTCGATCCTCCCACCTCTGCCCTGCCCCTGCACCCTCCTCAACCTGCCCCCATTCCACCACCTTCCCCCAAGTCCCTGCCCCTGCCCGTCTCTTCTCCACCTCCTCCCCTGGGCATTCCCCACTTCTCCCCCTCCCTCCCAGAAAGTCCTAAGCACTGCCAAACAGCTGTTAGGTGGCGGGGAGCAGGAAGCACTGGGAGGGAGGGGGAAGAGCAGGGATGCAGTGCATTGGGAAGGAAGAAGGAGGTGAGAGCTTGGCTGCCACCGGTGGGTGCAGAGCACCTGCTAATTTTTCCCTGTGGGTGCTCAAGCCCCAGAGCACCCACGGAGTCAGTGCCTATGTCAAGACTGCCTGATTGACTAATAGCGAGATTAAGATTACAGCTGCATCAATAATTCTGATCATGGTGAGGAAACCGGCTATCTATTGTCAACTAAGTCCTTCAACAAGGACTGTTCACCAAGGCCTTGTCTATGCACAAAAGTTGCACCAATTTAATTAAATTGTTGTAACTCCCCTGTCTGGGCACCTTTTAATTGGTTGAAAAGTGCCTTATATCAACTTAACTTAAATCAGTAAAGAATAGACAAGGCTTAAGTATACCTTTCAGAAAAGAGAAAAGAATTATTCTCAGATACCTTAAAGGAAGCTCAGGCAAAAGGAGGATTGATATCAATTAAATGGATATGTTCTTGATCTACTCTAGGGAATGGTGAATTAACTTTGTATTTAGGAAGACAGGCTTCAGCAGTGTTAAATAAGCACTGGGTGTTTTAGAGATTCATATCTTTTAAATTTATACAACGAAGGTACAGTGAAACTATCATTGTCCCCAAAGAACAATGCATTCCAAATTGCATTTATAACCTTTCATGCTGCACTACTGGTGACAGTCAAAAAATGTGGTTTGATTTCTAAGGAAAATCTTTTCACTCACATTCCTTAAATGCTATATCTTCAATAAGTGTCTTTCTCAAAACCCTAACCAAGTTGTGTGCAAAGTCAGAACTGACATTTTCGCTGTTTTGGCTGCCAGCTTCTCGGCATGTCTTGGGGTCAAATTAAAGACTGCCTGGAAAGTCAGAATCAAACATCAGTTATCATGCACTTCTAAATTACTATCAGACAATGAAAGAACTGGGGCTGATTTGGTAAGAATAAACAGACTCTAGTTCTATGCTGTACAATTTACCATCCCAGGAAAATGATTGCCCCTTTGGAAATCCGTCAGGCTCTGAATATGTGAAATTTAACTAGAAATCAGACTGTTAGATCTGACTGACATGACATCTCTCCCTTGATATAATTTTTACTTTTGGCAAGATCCACATTACTGCAATATATAGGGAGGGAAAAATCGGATAAGACTGCATCTGAAGAACAAGAGGCTGAGCATGCATTTATGTACTGACAGTTATACATGTATCTTGAAGATAGCACTCTGCCAATTAACAATATCAGAACATCAGAGAGCAAATGGAAGAGGTACAATCCTGCTGATTGGGAGACAGCACAGGGGTGCACACAAAGTTCCCTATAAGCAATTCAATGAATTTGAATTCTACAGCATTGTGAAATTCTAACTGAGGGCCAGATTCTATAACAGGAAGAAGAGGGTGTGAGGAGTCCCTTTTGTGGTACTCTACAGAAAAGGTGGAAGAACCATTTGGGCATACATGCCCCCAACCCTCTGAAAGTCCCTGGGGATCTCTACTTCTGGCTTGAGCTGCAGCTACACACCCCAAGCCCACCCAAGGGTGTCAAGAGCAGAATTTTGCTCTCAAAAAGGTAATTCAAACACTGATTCATCACTAACCCTGGGAAATTATCTTTAAATTGATTGGTTTATTCCGTACCATGGTCCTCATTCTGATCTTTCATCCGCTTGTCCACTAGACTGGTATAAAATGTGTGAAACCAGCTAAAGGTCCTTAAGGTCCTGCTTCTGCTCCCACTTAAATCAATGACAAAAATCCCGTTGACTTCAATGAAAGCAGGATTAGGCCCTGTGTTTGTACTATCACTTCAGAACCACACCCGCAATGTATAAACATCATCAGGGTTTTAAAAAAATAAAAAAATTACCATAGAATCATAGAATATCAGGGTTGGAAGGAACCTCAGGAGGTCATCTAGTCCAACCCTCTGCTCAAAGCAGGAACAATCCCTAACTAAATTATCCCAGCCAGGGCTTTGATAAGCCTGTCCTTAAAAACCTCTAAGGAAGGAGATTCCACCACCTCCCTAGGTAACCCATTCCACTGCTTCAGCACCCTCCTAGTGAAAGTTTTTCCTAATATCCAATCTAAACTTCCCCCACTGCAGCTTGAGACCATTACTCCTTGTTCTGTCATCTGGAACCACTGAAAACAGTCTAGATCAATCCTCTTTGGAACCCCCTGTCAGGTAGTTGAAAGCAGCTATCAAATCCCACCTCATTCTTCTCTTCTGCAGACTAAACAATCCCAGTTCCCTCAGCCTCTCCTCATAAGTCAAGTGCTCCAGCTCCCTAAGCATTTTTGTTGCCCTCCACTGGACTCTTTTCAATTTTACCATATCCTTCTAGTAGTGTGGGACCCAAAACTGGACACAGTACTCCAGATGAGGCCTCACCAATGTTGAATGGGGGGAATGATCATGTCCCTCGATCTGCTGGCAATGCCCCTACTTATACAGTCCAAAATGCTGTTAGCATTTTTGGCAACAGTGGCACAGTCTTGACTCATATCCAGCTTCTCATCCACTGTAACCCCTAGGTCCTTTTCTGTAGAACTGCTGCCTAGCCATTCGGTCCCTAGTCTGTAGCAGTGCAGACCCGTCCCAAGTGCAGGACTCTGCACTTGTCCTTGTTGAACCTCACTGAGTTTCTTTTGGCTCAATCCTCCAATTAGTCTAGGTCACTCTAGACCCTATCCCTACTCTCCAGCGTATCTACCACTCCTCCCAGTTTTGTGTCATCTGCAAACTTGCTGAGGGTGCAGTCCATGCCATTCTCCAGATCGTTAATGAAAATATTGAACAAAACTGGCCCCAGGACTGACCTTTGGGGCACTCCGCTTGATATCGGCTGCCAACTAGACATGGAGCCGTTGATCACTACCCATTGAGCCTGACGATCTAGCCAGCTTTCTATTCACCTTATAGTCCATTTATCCAGCCCATACTTCTTTAACTTGCTGGCACGAATACTGTGGGAGACCATATCAAAAGCTTTGCTAAAGTCAAGGAATAACACATCCACTGCTTTTCCCTCATCCACAGAGCCAGCTATCTCATCATAGAAGGCAATTAGGTTAGTCAGGCATGACTTGCCCTTGGTGAATCCATGCTGACTGTTCCTGATCACTTTCCTCTCCTCAAAGTGCTTCAGAATTGATTCCTTGAGGACCTGCTCCATGATTTTTCCAGGGACTGAGTTCAGGCTGACTGTCCTGTAGTTCCCCGGATCCTCCTCCTTCTCTTTTTTAAAGATGGGCACTACATTAGCCTTTTTTCAGTCATCCTGGACCTCCCCCAGTTACCATGAGTTTTCAAAGATAATGGCCAATGGCTCTGCAATCATATTCGCCAACACCTTTAGCACCCTCAGATGCAGTGCATCTGGCCTCACAGACTTGTGCTTGTCCAGCTTTTCTAAATAGTTCTGAACCACTTCTTTCTCCACAGAGGGCTGATCACTTCCTCCCCATGCTGTGCTGCCCCATGCAGTAGTCTAAACATTTCTTACAGAAGCTGCTGCTCTGCTAAATAGCTTTACCAAATCAAGGAATCATGCTTTTGGATTGACACATTTATCCAGGCTGATGCAATATACATGGGAAGCCTGAATTTGTAGATTCTGTGAGAAATACAATGATGTGAGACCTTTTCAACAGAACCTGCTGAATTATATACTTCTGTTCCAGAATTAATGTCTTTTAATGTAGATGTACAGCTTGTGCAACTCTACATTGTGCTCAGTCCATTAGCAAGTTGAAAATTCATCAGACAAGGATGACTAACAGGAAATCTTTCTGCCTTGGAGAGGAAATACACTGTTTCTGAACACTTTTTACCATATAGCTATCTAACAAGCTTTTCATAACATTCATAGGTTTCCCCCCTTTCTGTTACACTTAACTAAGAGTTTGTTTTTGTTAATTGTAATGGTATAATTTATTGGTACCTATTCAGAGTATCTGAGTGAAGTGGAATCATGACTCAAGAAGTGGTGAAGATTCTACATTATGGAATCTAACATCTGACTCTAGCATTGATTTAGCTTCAAAATTGCTGTTACATGTCATTTGTGGAGATGCCATCAGCTTTTGTTTAGGTCCCTAAATTAATTCTTTTAAAAACAAAAACAGGTAGTGGTGTGGGGATGGTTACACAGCCCAATAATAGAAATATTTTCATTTAGTTTATAATGTTAATAATCTTATTTTATTTAAATAATCTCTTACAGTATTGTGTTTTTAAATCAGCACTGGGCTAATAAATAAGAACAAGAAAAATGAAACTAACTAGAAATTACAGCAAAACTGACTGACTTGTTTTATTTTTCAAACTCAATAAAATGTACTGCAATGCACTACAAAATAAAAATGAGTAAACAGAAAATCTGGAAAGTAAATTAGATCTCAAGTGTGTGTGTGTGGGGAGGGGGATTTATTTTATTTTATTTATTTTATTGGGAAGAGTGGAGGAAGGGGAGTTGTTAATCCAACATGATATAAGTAATGCAGGCAAGTACGCTCTTTAAATAATGGGGCCAAATCCTGAGGTCCTCTCAGATTTGCTTCAGACCTTACTCTGAAACTGCTAATTCACTTTTGTTTTGTGCAGACTCCTAGAGTCCTGAGTCCACCAGGAATGGGCATTAGCCCTGAGCCCACAGAGGGGTAGAACATTGAGCCCATGGGGGGTAAAATTGTGTCCCTTATGCCCTGAGTACCCACAAGGATGGGTAGAGGTGGGAGACCTATAGTATGGTCCTGGGTATCCACAAGGGGGGTAAGGGTGGAGCCTGTGCAAGTAACAGGGCTATGCCCCCAAACAGAAGGAACACGTAAGAACATAAGAATGGCCATATTGGGTCAGACCAAAGGTCCATCCAGCCCAGTGTCCTGTCTACTGACAGTGGCCAATGCCAGGTGTCCCAGAGGGAGTGAACCTAACAGGTAATGATCAAGCGATCTCTCTCCTGCCATCCATCTCCCACCTTCTGAACTTTTTCTAATGCCAGTATATCTTTTTTGAGATGAGGAGACCACATCTTTATGCAGTATTCAAGATGTGGGCGTACCATGGATTTATATAAGGGCAATAAGATATTCTCTATCCCCTTTTTAATGATTCCTAACATCCTGTTTGCTTTTTTGAATGCCACTGCATAGACATCTTCAGAGAACTATCCATGATGGTTCCAAGATCTTTTTCTGATTAGTTGTAGCTAAATTAGCCTCCATCATATTGTATGTATAGTTGGGGTTATTTCTTCCAATGTGCATTACTTTACATTTATCCACATTACATTTCATTTGCCATTTTGTTGCCCAGTCACTTAGGTTTGTGAGATCTTTTTGAAGTTCTTCACAGTCTGCTTTGGCCTTAACTATCTTGAGCTGTTTAGTATCATCTGCAAACTTTGACACCTCACTTTTTACCTCTTTCTCCAGATCATTTATGAATAAGTTGAATAGGATTGGTCCTAGAACTGACCCTTGGGGAACACCCCTCTCCATTCTGAAAATTTACCATTTATTCCTACTCTTTGTTCTCTGTCTTTTAACCAGTTCTCAATCCATGAAAGGATCTTCCCTCTTATCCCACGATAACTTAATTTACGTAACAGCCTTTGGTGAGGGACCTTGTCAAAGGCTTTTTGGAAATCTAAGTACACTATGTCCACTGGATCCCCCTTGTCCACATGTTTTTTGACCCTTTCACAAGATCTCTAATAGATTAGTAAGACATGATTTCCCTTTACAGAAACCATGTTGACTTTTGCCCAACAATTTATGTTCTTCTATGTGTCTGACAATTTTATTGTTTACTATTGTTTCAACTAATTTGTCTGGTTCTGACATTAGACTTACCGGTCTGTAATTGCCGGGATCACCTCTGGAGCCCTTTTTAATATTGGTGTTACATTAGCTATTTTCCAGTCATTGGGTACAGAAGCTGATTTAAAGGATAGGTTACAAACCATAGTTAATGGTTCTGCAAGGTAGGAAGTAGCCCAGGGTGTCAGATTTAGACTCTGTGCAGGAGGACCCTACCACTGTTATTCCCACAGGGCCCTGGGCTGGGACCTGGTGGACAGGAAGGACCTGGGTCTCCCCTGTGACTTCCCACTTAAGGGCAAAGGCCCAGACCCAAGTGCACACCCAGACATTCCTGGCCTGGGGTCAGGAAACCAGATATCTCTACTGTCGCCCAACAGAGACAAGGGGCTGGTGGTCAGATGTTCTAACTGCTGGGCTATCTGGCCCTCTGAGCAGAGAATGCAGGCACTCATAGTATCCCAGGCCTGAAAGTAGGCCAGAGAAGGAGAAGAAGCAACAAAGAAAAGAAGCAGAGATGGATTTTTGAGAAGCTTCTGAAGTGGGTCCCGAAGAACCAGCAAAATAACCAACAACTCCAACAGCTTTCTGCCCAACAACAAGTGATTAAAGAAATGGCTCATCCAGCAGATGGCAATGTTCCTACAACCTCTGAGGCAGCAGCGAGTCTCACCAGAGGAAGGCAAATACCACCCTGATATCATCCATCCTGGTGGAAACTGACAAATGGGGCCCATGGATGGCCCAGAGGTGTTCTATATCATGTTTGTGAGGGTTGCTGCTGTGACCCAATGGCCCATGGAAAGCTGGGCCACCTTATTTGCCCCCTCCTTGATAGGCCTGGCCCATGCAGCGTACTGGGGCCTTGATGTGGTGGCCACCAAGGATTATATCCAAGGCTAGGCAGCCACCCAAGAGGGCCTGAACATCTTGCATGACACCTACTGGCAGTGGTTTCACCACAAGAAATTCCCATTTGGGGCAGGGGGTACAGCCCTCAGCCATTGCCCAGGATCTGAAAGAACATTGCTGGCAGTAGCTCCAGCCAGAGGACTCCCTGGGTGTTCAGGTGGCTGAGAAGTTAGTCATGAAGCAGTTTGCAGATCCTCCTGGAACTTTTGGCAGAGGCAGTCACCCTGGCAGAGAACTATCTGATGTTCATTGGGTCTGAAGCAGATATGCCAACAGCTGTTCTGGTGCACCCCCAGGACCCATGCACCACTGATCCCTGAACCCAACTGAAGGTGTCTGGGGCACTTGAACACAGAACCTCAGTGTAGGGAGGTACAAAGGCTATGAGAAGAGCCCAGAAGCCCACCCTCAGTCAACTAGGAGGGCTCCAGCCCTGGTGGAGCAACCTTACTTGAAGGAGCTATTGCCTTGGTGAATTAACAATGGAATTGCCTTTTACTATGAGGGCCTGTTTTGCATATTGGCAACAAGCCCATTCATGGATCGTAATTATGGGCAAGCCTGGACAGCAGATAACCAGACTCAGAAAAAGGGCCCAGGGAAAATACTAGTCCCCATACAAGTGGACTGAGTAATGGTGGAGTGGGAGCTGGGGGTGGGGGAAGGGAGGCATGATCTACTTCCAGTGGAGACATACAACCCTACCCAATGAGAGAGTTGAAACTAACTCTGCAAAACCACACCTAGACAATGCAGGCTGGAGTGGCCAAAGACATGGCCTCTTTGGTCATCTTGTGGTAGGACTTGGAAGGTTTTTGTTTCTTTTAAGAGATTGCCCAGAGATAGGATGGCACATCCTGATGGAGACACAGCTGAGGCCAAAAGACAGGAAATGTATGCGGTGGCTGAGAAAGAACATCATAAGGAGAAGACTGCAAGGAAAGATGAAGACCCAGGAGAAGAACCATCCTTGTGGACGAATGACTATTCACTGAAGCCTAATCAGAGCAGTAAGGCCCCACTGCTGCCTCTCAATGTGGTCCTGCTGGCTGGTGAAGCAGACTCCGTAGAAGAACAAAGGAATGACCCAACTTTGGGTCAGGTTTGTGAACAGCTTGCCCACGTGGTCAGCATAGTACTAGATCCCCAGTAGTTAAAATAGTAGCCCCATCTTAAGCTGGTTGAGGAAAGGGCATGTTGGGCCATGAATGATTCTGTTACCTGAAATTGGGCCAGCTAGTAAGCTTAGGGAGGACTAATGACTCACCAGAGTTTGGCAGAAAGCAGCATGTTTATTATACTGATAGCTAAGCTCAAAAGAAGGGCATGGGGGGTCACACTCACACTCCCAGGAAAGGCATGGCACTGGAGATGTCAGGATCCTTCAAGGTAAGTGTTCCACAGCACAGCGATGGATGGTGCGATGAAGGTAAGTCTTCCCAAGGCACGATGGAATGCAATGCAGTGAACCACTGGCCAGGTGGTCTGGGTGAAGGGCCTTCACAGGAGGTACACACTTGTGAGTGCACTGCTGAGCACATGGCCCCTTCCCCTTTTAAGGATCTGCTCCTCATGGCCTGCGACTAGAGATGACTTGGCCGCATCTGATTGGTCACACTCCACCTCGGCCAGTGTCCATGCATTGGGTGTGTGAGTGCTGCCTAATTAGAGTCCCAGGTACCTTGTCTACCTGGGAGCTCTTCTGATCTTCCAGCTGTTCAACCAGCCCATTCATCTCACAAGCATTCCGAGGGGGAGAGGGAAAGCCACTTCACAGGTATTCAAAGAGGGAGAGGAGACAAAAGGGGGGCGGGAAAATGTAACAGATCTTTTGAGCATACAGGTTATAGATTCAAGGACAGGGGAGGTGAGAATGCAGCTGCTAGTACCAAGAAAGTTCTGAAGGGGTGTGTGTTCTCCAATTGGCCTATCCAATACAGTGAGGGACCCTCTAGGGAGAGAAGACACTCACTGACAAGGTTCTACTGGCCAGGTATCCACTCAGAGGTGTGGGAATATTGCATGTCATGCCCCAAGTGCTCGTGGACAGATCATAAAAAGGTCCCAAAGGTGCCCCCCTGGTACCGCTGTCCATTGTAGGGGTGCCCTTCGAAAGGATAAGCATGGACCTGGTGGGCCCATTAGAAAAGTAAAACTGGTGATCTTGGACTATGCCACCAGACACCCTGAGGCTGTCCTCCAGTCAGCTACAGTGGCTATCGTTGTCAATGAGTTTCTGAAGGTGTTTGTCCGGGGTGGCGGATGGGGGAGTCCCCAAAGAGATGTGATTAGATCAGGCGACAAATTTCACCTCCCAATTAATGAAGGAGATGTGCGATCTGCTAAGAGTCAAGTCCTTGAGAACATCGATATACCATCCCCATTCTGACAGACTGGTGGAACAGTTTAACATGACATTGAGGCAGTTCATAGCCATTGATCTCTGACACTGGGAGAGCTTGCTCCCACTTCTCCTGTTTGTCATCTGTGGGATGCCCCCGGCATCCACAGGCTTCTCCCCATTTGAATTATTGTATGGGAGGCAGCCAAGGAGAATTCTGGACTGCCTCCATGAAACATAGGAAGAGCAGGACTCCAGGACAACCAGTGTAGTGTGATAGGTTATACAGCTCAGAGAAGTTGAAGATGGGATGGGGGGGATTGCAAGGGGAAAACCTGCAAAGGGCACACCACAACTCGGAGCCTCCTCCAATCACTCCCTTTGAGAACCAGCAGGTCCTGCAGGACCCTGTGCATTTGGACTTTTTGTTAAACTATTGACTGTTTGGATTACAGGGGCCATGTCCTAAACTGAAGGAGCACATGGATGGCAGTAGCCCAGGGTGGCAGACTTAAACATTCTCTACAGGGAGGACCCTGCTAGTTTTACTTCCCACAGGGACCTGGGGTGGGACCTGGTGGAGAGGGAGGGCCTGGTTTCCCCCCATCACTTCCCACTTTAGGGCAAAACTCCAGATGCAGGTGGAGGCCCAAATGCTCCTGGTTTGGAGTTAGAAATCAGGCACCTCTACTGCCCCTCCCCTTAATGGAGAGACAAGGGGCTGCAGGTCAGGTGCACTAACCATTAGGCTTTCTGTCCCTCTGAGTGCCCTATCACAAGCTTTAAAATGGTTTAATCAATTGAACCATTTAGAAAAGATTAAACTGTTTGACTTGTAGGGAGTCAGTTTAGACTTTAGGAAAGTTGAATTAACTGAATTAAGTGAAGCTTGTTTGTTTTTTAAATAGCAGCTGGGTTTGGGAGGCCTTAGAGTTGATTGGATTTAGGCATCCTGGCATAAGTAAGGGCCCAGGTAAGGAAGGACAGATATTTTCAAGAGGAACTCCATTTGGGGTTTGATTCTGTATGAATGTATCAGTTGTGCCTGCTACATACAATGTACTTTGAGTGGGTGTATGAACCACACACTGGGCCTGCGGGGTTAATGATTGCCTGTGGGTGCAATCAGCCTCAACCCACTACATCTGCAGTACGTGTCAAAGCTGGTGGGGCTGATCCTGACTCTGTTAGATGCTGTCCAGGAAGGCAAGCTGATCTCTGGCTCTCTCTCAGTAAGAGAAGCCAGGCTGGAGTCAGGGAGCTGAGTGGGACTGCTGGAAGACAGAGCCTTCCTGAAGGAGGCAGTTGGGATGAAGTGGCAGAAAGTAAGTCCTCCCAGTCCCAGGTGTGGTGCAGGGAGCAGGAAGACCACCCTGTGATGAGAGTGGAGAAAACTCTCCTCCAGCAGAACCAGCTGGGTGCTAGATGGTGCTAAGAAGCTCTGCCAGGAGCCAGTGGAAGAGGGTTAACGGGAGCAGAGCTGACATGGGGAGCCTGGTAAGAGACTGAGGCAAAGACCCAAGGCAACATAGGACTTGGTCTAGGGAGGCAGCAAGGGGTGTCTGTAGTCAAGCCTTGACTCCCTATTCAATGGTCCCTGGACCAGAACCCAGTGGAGAGGTAGGCTCTAGTATCCCCAGCCTGCTGAGGCACAAACTCCACTGTCAAGGGGTAAGAACTATGGAAACCCCCTGATACCCGGGGTAAAGACTAGTGAGTCCAGTCTTGGACTGAGGGTCCAGTGTGAAGTTGAAGGACTACTATTTGGTGGGCTAGTGGTTTATCCTGGCAGGGGTCAACCTATATGACTTTGCGAGAGGGCACAGGGGGAGCAGGCATTGGTGTGAAGGGGAACAGTGCAGGGGTTGGGGGGAAGGGAGGGTGGGGCAACTAAGGCGTTCTTAAATGATTCCCAATCATCATTCACATTTTTCTGAATAAATTCTTCCTCCCAGCTATTTGGCTTATAACTGATTTTAGCTTTCAATAACCACCTTCTTAGTCCTTAATCTTCTGTTTTATTAACCATACAATACAGCTATGCTCACAAAAATAGTAAGATGAAATCTGCTGTAAAGAAAAAAATGCCATTATGGCTCCATAAACTGAACTAATGCCAAGAGGCCAAAGTCTGCAGTATTTATACCAATACAATCCCATTAAAATCATTGGTTAAAAATTACTCCTATGAAGAGAACCAGTACAAGGTCAACTCACCATTAAAGTCCCACTGGTTAAATTAAGACAGCTAGTTCATAGATCTTTTGCTGATCTGTGCAAGATAGAATTTCACCCAAAGGAATTACATGGGATGTCAACAGTCAGAGAATCTGGATTAAATTGAACAATAGATGTAGCAACAAAGGTCACTGGTGACTATGCAATTTGAAAAATATTTTCTCCCATGGCAGCCAACTAGACAAACTGGTGGTGGTTGTGTGAATGCTGTCCAGTTACAGAACTCTTATTATGTAAGCTAAGACAAATATAGCCAGTGAAGCTGTATTGAGTACTATGGGACATTATCATGAAAGTTCTCCCATATTGTTCTGCAACCCTATCATGAGTAAAATATCCAGAAACCCCCTTCCTCTTACAATTGTCTTTCTGAGAAAGGATGTGTCTCAACGAGGCTGTTCTGTGATAGGAACTGAATGAGAATCAAGAAATATACACATTCATACCAAGGATTACTCACACACTAAAGTTGGTTCTTTATATCTCTTTCCTGTTCTTGACCTGAATTAATGTGTTTTACTGATAAATATATCTGCTACATGAAAAAGCAGCTAGTGACCTTTTACAGTTGTAATAGACTTAGTTTACTTTCTCATTTGGGATATTGATGTCAGTCAATGCCAGCTACTCAGAGTTTTCATGGACACTTTTGGAGGAATATTACCTCAATTAAAGTCAGCTACGTACAATTTCAACCTTTGGCACTTTAATGGGAGCTTTTTTTTTTTTAAAAAAAGGCTTTATAAAGTAATGCAATCTCTGAAAAAGCAGAGAGGCAAACAATTTATATTGAACTTGCAGAAAAACAGTAAGCACAACTTTTAAAGAACAGCTCATACACATGTAGACGTTTAAGATTTAAAAACTCAGGGCCAGATCCTCTTGTGTATCTCAGTTATTTATTCCTTTGTGTAGGGAGTTCTGCATATTCCTACCTCCCACCCTCAAACAAAAAGGGATATATCCAGGGCCAAGAGAATGGCCAACCAGTCCTGACATGCCAGTGGTCCTTTGTGCAAGACAGACATAAATCAAAGCAAGCCTGAGATTGCTTTAAATGTATGCTACTCCCGGAATCGAGGGAACAAAAAGGCAATTTCAATCTCCCTCCATTGTTGAGCTGAGCACAGCTTGGCTGGACTGGAGGACTTCAGATTGGAAGTATAATATGTTGGGTGGCATAGACAATTAGTGGAGATACATGTGGTGCCACAAGTCTTCCATGTAAAACTCTTGTTTTGCAAGCAAAACCTCTGCTACATGAGCTAGATGCAGATATATGCTATATTTTCTTAGCTGCATGTCAATTTTACATACATCTTATGAAGTAAATTTGTAGTGTGTTTCAGTTTCAGAATTGTACATCTCATTTCTAGAGTGCAAATAATTTCAGATTCAGGCTGCAAAATCATAACTAGAATACAGTTTTTTTCAGATTCATATTGTCAGTCTCTAAATACAGATATTCAAGGTTATATCACACTGAAGATACAGAAGTTCACTTGCTGTGTGTGTTTGAAATAAAGATGAGATGTCACAATCTCTGATCCAGTCTACTATAGTAAATACAAAAGTAAGTTCTTTGCACTTGTAGAGTGACTTTTCTGTCTCCTTCACTTTGCTTTTTAATCCTTTTCTATAACCAGCTCCAATGATCTAAAATAGCCCTATTGGTTTTCAAATCCCTTCATGAAATAGCTCCACTTCACCGCTCTAACTTAACATTTATCCACAGAACTGTTCTATCTGCTCAGAACTTGCAGAAACCATACTTAGTGCCGTCCATAAAGGAAAAGAACATACAGGTCTAAGTGTGTTTTGGAAAGGGGATAATTAGTGTTTTCTATTAAATTATTACTTGAGTGATAAATCCAGGGTATTTCCAGAAACTAGTATTGTCTATCAAAGATGTCAGATATAGTAAGCTGTACAGTCTAGCTCTGTCACTCACTCACTTTTTCTTCCTTTCCACTAATCTAGAAACTAATTAAATTTAACGTTTTAGAAGAAAGTTTCCTGGGCTTACATTAACTGTAGCTCAATATATACAGGAAATCAGGACCAGCCTTAGGGAAAATGGCACCCCAGGTGAACTTGCATTTTGGTGCCCCTGGCCTCTGTGGGTGTGGCACTCCCTCATTGCTCCTGGCCCCCCTGAACTTCAAAAAGATCTCACAAAACTAAGTGATGGGGCAACAAAATGGCAAATGAAATGTAATGTGGATAAATGTAAAGTAATGCACATTGGGGAAAAATAACCCCAACTATACATACAATATGATTAGCTACAACTAATCAGAAAAAGATCTTGGAACCATCGTGGATAGTTCTCTGAAGATGTCTATGTAGTGTGCAGCGGCAGTCAAAAAAGCAAACAGGATGTTGGGAATTATTAAAATCTTTTTTTCCTGATTCGTTGTAGCTAAATTAGCCTCCATCATATTGTATGTATAGTTGGGGTTATTTCTTCCAATGTGCATTACTTTACATTTATCCACATTACATTTCATTTGCCATTTTGTTGCCCCATCACTTAGTTTTGTGAAAGCTTTTTGAAGTTCTTCACGGTCTGCTTTGGTCTTAACTATCTTGAGCAGTTTAGTATCATCTGCAAACTTTGCTACCTCACTTTTTACCCCTTTCTCCAGATCATTTATGAATAAGTTTGGTCCTAGAGCTGACCCTTGGGGAACACCCCTCTCCATTCTGAAAATTTACCATTTATTCCTACCCTTTGTTCCCTGTCTTTTTAACCAGTTCTCAATCCATAAAAGGATCTTCCTTCTTATCCCATGACAACTTAATTTGCTCGTTACTGACATTAGACTTACCGGTCTGTAATTGCTGGGATCACCTGTAGAGCCTTTTTAAAATATTGGCATTACATTAGCTATCTTCCAGCCATTGGAAGGATTTAAGGACAGGTTACAAACCATAGTTAATAGTTTCGCAACTTCGCATTTGAGTTCTTTCAGAACTCTTGGGTGAATGCCACCTGGTCCCGGTGACTTGTTACTGTTAAGTTTATCAATTAATTCCAAAAGCTCCTCTTGTGACACCTCAATCTGTGACAATTCCTCTGATTTGTCACCTACAAAAGCTGGCTCAAGTTTGGGAATCTCCCTAACATCCTCAGCCATGAAGACCGAAGCAAAGCATTCATTGAGTTTCTCCGCAATAACTTTATAGTCTTTAAGCGCTCCTTTTGTATCTTGATTGTCCAGGGGCCCCACTGGTTGTTTAGCAGGCTTCCTGCTTCTGGTGTACTTAAAAAACATTTTATTACCTTTTGAGTTTTTGGCTAGCTGTTCTTCAAACTCCTCTTTGACTTTTCTTATTACATTTTTACACTTAATTAGGCAGTGTTTATGTTCCTTTCTATTTACCTCACTAGGATTTGACTTCCACTTTTAAAAGATGCCTTTTTATCTCACTGCTTTTTTTACATGGTCGTTAAGCTACAGTGGCTCTTTTTTAGTTCTTTTACTGGGTTTTTTAATTTGGGTTATACATTTAAGTTGGGCCTCTATTGTGGTGTCTTTCAAAAGCGTCCATGCAGCTTGCAGGGATTTCACTT
This sequence comes from Mauremys reevesii, assembly GCF_016161935.1. Lineage (NCBI taxonomy): Eukaryota > Metazoa > Chordata > Testudines > Geoemydidae > Mauremys > Mauremys reevesii. The sequence goes on from NC_052630.1 coordinate 85,261,861, forward strand.
TAGTCACTGTATCTTTTTAATTTCTGTTTAACTAACCCCCTCGTTTTTGTATAGTTCCCCTTTCTGAAATTAAATGTCACAGTGATGGGCGATTGAGGTGTTCTTCCCACCACAGGGATGTTAAATTATGGTCACTATTTCCAAGCGGTCCTGTTATAGTTACCTCTTGGACCAGCTCCTGCGCTCCACTCAGGACTAAATTGAGAGTTGCCTCTCCCCTGGTGGGTTCCTGTACCAGCTGCTCCAAGAAGCAGTCATTTAAAATATTGAGAAATTTTGTCTCTGCATTTCATCCTGAGGTGACATGTTCCCAGTCAATATGGGGATAATTGAAATCCCCCACTATTATTGGGTTCTTAATTTTGATAGCCTCTCTAATTTCCCTTAGCATTTCATCACTATCACTGTCCTGGTCAGGTGGCCAATAATAGATCCCTAATGTTATATTCTTATTAGAGCATGAAATTACTATCCATAGAGATTCTATGGAAAATGTGGATTCACTTAAGATTTTTACTTCATTTGATTCTACATTTTCTTTCACATATATTGCCACTCCCCATCCCCACACAACCTGTTCTGTCCTTCTGATATATTTTGTACCCTGGAATCACCTCAGTGCACCAGGTTTCTGTGATGCCTATTATATCAATATCCTCCTTTATCATGAGGCACTCTAGTTCACCCAGCTTATTATTTAGACTTCTAGCATTTATATAAAAGCACTTAAAAATTGTCACTGTTTATTTGTCTGCCCTTTTTGATGTGTCCAATTCTTCTTTTATGTGACTGTTTCTTGTCTGAGCTGGCACCTAGATTATCCTCTTCTATCCTCTCCTCCTGACTAAAACCGAGTGATGTGGAGAAAGTGAATAAGGAAAAGTTATTTACTTGTTCCCGTAATATAAGAACTAGGTCCACCAAATGAAATTAATGGGCAGCAGGTTTAAAACAAATAAAAGGAAGTTCTTCTTCACACAGCACACAGTCAACTTGTGGAACTCCTTGCCTGAGGAGGTTGTGAAGGCTATAGGGTGATCAAATGTCCCAGTTTTATAGGCACAGTCATGATATTTGGGGCTTTTTTAAAATATGGACTCCTATTATCCCCCCACCACCTATCCTGATTTTTCACACTTGCTATCTGGTCACCCTAGAAGGCTAGGACTATAACAGGGTTTAAAAGAGAACTGGATAAATTCATGGAGGTTAAGTCCATTAATGGCTATTAGCCAAGATGGGTAAGGAATGGTGTCCCTAGCCTCTGTTTGTCAGAGGGTGGTGATGGACAGCAGGAGAGAGATCACTTGATCATTACCTGTTAGGGTCACTCCCTCTGGGGCACCTGGCATTGGCCACTGTTGGTAGACAGGATACAGGGCTGGATGGACCTCTGGCTGTACTGAGTCAGACCATTCTTATGTTATGTTCTTAATGTTGCATTGTGGGTAGCTATCCCACTGTGCAACTCACCATGCTCTGCCACTGGGAACAGAGTGCAGTGCATCGAGGGGCGGTGCTCACCATTTTATGATGCAGTTCTTCCCATCCCATCATTCCATGGGCTTCCAATTTCATTTTGTGCTGTTTTTGAACATCCCTTGTAAACTGTGTGCCTGCCATCTCTGCCTGAAAGCATAGATCCTGAACTGCTGACCAGTCTGGCAATGAGTGTTATGAACACAATGTGGCTGGTCCTGCAGTATTTAATTAGTTGCAATACAACATGAATCGGTGGTGCCTGTCATGCTGTGTGCCATGGAAAGAAATAATTAAAGATTGCCACTGGCATTCATGGAGGGGCTGCACACAGTGGACCATCAGTACTGGGTTTGTAAAACAAGCACTGAGGGGTGGGATTGCATCATGATGCATATATGGAATGATGAGCAGTGGCTGCAGAACTTTTGGATGCGCAAATTCACCTTCCTGGAACTGTGTGTGGAGCTTGCCCCAGCACTGTGGCACAAGGATAGCAGAATGAGAACTACCCTCACTGTGGAAAATCGAGTGGCAGTCACTGTTTGTACTCTGGCAACTCTGGACTGTTGCCAGTCAGTCATTAATCAGTTTGGAGTTGGAAAGTCTACCTGTAGGGGTTGCAGTGATGCAAGTGGGCAGGGCCATTAATTGCCTCCTGCTACAGAGGACTGTGACTGTGGGCAATGTGCGGAAAATAGTGGATGGCTTTGTGGCAATGGGATTCCTTAACTGCGGCAGGGCAATAGATGGAATGCATATCCCAATCTTGGCCCCAAACCATCTAGCGATGGAGTACATCAACCAAAAGGTTTACTTCTCCATGATCTTGCAGGTGCTGGTGGATCACCGGGGCTGTTTCACTGACCTCAATGAGGGGTGGTCAGGGAAGGTGCATGATGCTTACATCTTTAGGAGCACCAGACTGTATAGAAAGTTGCATGCTGGGACTTTTTTCCCAGACCAGAAGATTCTCTTGGGGAATGAGGAAATGTCCATAGTGATCCTGGGAGACCCTGCCTAGCCCTTGCTCCTGTGGCTTATGAGGCCTTATACCGGGAACCTTGACAGCAGCAAGGAGTGCTTCAACAATAGGCTCAGCAGGTGCCAAATAACCACTGAATGTGCCTTTGGCTTTGGTAAGATCACTGGCACTGCCTTTTTGGCAGGTTAGATCTCAATGAGGAAAATATTCCGATGGTCATTGTAGCCTGCCGTACTCTGCATAACATTTGTGAAGAGAAGGGGGAGAAGTTTCCCTAGGGGGGGTGAACACTGAGGTTGATCGTCTGGCTGCTGATTTTAAGCAGCCAGATACCAGGGCAATTAGAAGGGCAGAATGGGAGGCTATTCAAATCAGGGAAGCTTTGAAGGAACATTTTGAAAATGATTCCCAGTAATGTCTTTGTGATGCATTCGGACAGGCGATGTTTACTTGCCACCCTGTACGACTCCTGTAGTACTGGCTTACTGAGCTGCCTATAGCCACTGTTTGAATTTTAGCACCAACTAATGTGTGTGACACACAGACTCATTTTATTTCAAATACTAAAGTTTAATGACAGGACAAAACTCATTTTATTTTTGGCAAACAGGGCACATGGCAATGATGAACAGTCTCTCAGTTATGGCTCTCAGAGCTGTGTGTAACTCCAGCTTTCATTGTGAAACCAGTCCCTAGGGGTGGAGGATAAGAGGTACTGTGAGGGACCAGGAAGATGTGAGGAACATGGTGGGGGAGTTTGGGGAGGGCATGGAATGGAATTCTGTATGGCTGTGGGGGGAGTCGTGCACAGATGTGCTCAGACTGCAGCATAGTAAGGGACTTGAACATCTCTGTCTGGCCCTCCAGTAGCTTTAGCATCTGCTCCAGCTCCGTCTCCTCTCCAGGCAATCTAACCTCACTTTTTCGTTGTCTCCCTCCATGCTCGTATTTCACTATCTGTTGACTGCAGCAGTTCGTGAAACATATCTTCCTTACTTGCCCTGGTTTGCCACCTTACTGACAGAGGCACTCCACCAGTGTGGAGCAGTTGGTCCTCAAGGGCACATCTGCAGAAGCCAAAGAAACAATGAACAGAGACAGCATTGTGAGTGCACTCACAGCCGTGAATCACAAAAGTTACACATGCCTCTTTCTCACTGTCCCTTGGCTAGCACACAGCTCGGCATGAGTCGCAAATATGGTGCGTTTGCTTCAGACGGGCTCCGTATGCTCCTCACCTGTGTGCTGCTCTGCTCCCTGCAGAAATAATTGCTGGTTGGTGCAGCAAAGTTTCATACAGCGCGGTGAGAAAAAGGCAGCTCTGCCAAGGAACCTTCGGCAGAGGATTTTAGAATACCTGTAGAAAAGTTTCCTAGAGACCTCTATGGAGGATCCCTGGGCCATCCTGGTGTACATTAACAAACTTTTCCGCCGGGCTTCCACTGCATAGCTGTATAGGCTCTTGTTAATTTCTGTCCCTTATCCCTCTTCTACCATATAACAAAGCACATGAAAGCTCAATCTCCTCTGACTGTGTGGCATCAAAGCAAAATGTGTGCTTACCAGAGCTCAGGTCCACTGCTTCATGAGCAGTGGAGCCAGAGTGCTGGGACTGGCTACACCTCTCCAGCATCAAAGAGATCCTGACTCGCCATGCCCCGGATGACCCTGTTATGTGTTCCACATCGTCCAACTCCATTTCCTTGTCTACCACTTCATCCTCAGGGTTGACTCTGCTGGCCACTGCCTTCAGTTCCCCCCCGAAGTATCCACGAGGCTCTTGGCAGTGGAGGTGGGGTTGTCACTGAGGATGGCATGCAGCTCCTTGTAGAAGCAGCATGACTTTGGCATGCCTGAGCGTGACAGTTGGCCTCCCTTGCCTTCTAGTATGTCTGTCACAGCTCCTTGATCTTATCACAGCACTGCTGCATGTCTCTTTCGTGCCCCTTCTCCTGCATGCCACTAGCAATCAGCCATATATATCAAAGTTCCTACGGCTGGATCCTCTCCCAACAGATCCAACAGCTCTGGTGTACTCCACGCAGGAGCGGGTCTGCTGCAGAAAGGCAGCATGGTCAGCTGGGAAGAGGCTATGTGAACTGTCCACAGATGCCAACTTTCCAAAGTGCTGGGGGGTGCTTGACCCCCAGCTCTGCCCCAGGCCTCACCCCCACTCCCCTCCACCCCCAAGGCCCCATCCCTGCCCCACCTCTTCCCGCCTCCACTCCACCTCCACCCTGCCTCTCCCTGCCCAGTTCTGCAGCGTACCGCATTCTTGCTGCTCCTCCGTCCCCCTCAGAGCCTCGTGCATGCTGTGAAACAGCTGATTGTGGCAAGCAGGAGGCCTGGGGAGGGAGAGGGAGGCACTGATCCGTGGGGCCTGCCGGCGGGCGGGAGCCACTGAGAGGGGTAGGAGGAGCTGATGCGGGGGCTGATGGTGGGTCGGCACCTATGGAACTATCCATGCTAAAAAAACAGGAAGAGGAACTTCAAAAATTCCCAGGCCTTTAAACAGAGGAGGGGTGCATACCTGTGTACCTTCAGGGCAGCCGAGTTCAAACTGGTGACCAGAGTGGTCATCATGAGCATTGCGGGACACCTCCTGGAGGCCAATTAGGGTGACATAAGCAAGTGCAGTGTCTACATTGATGCTGTGTTGTTCTAACTATGTCTCAAAAAGCACTCTGGCTCTTGTCGGAGTGGTTTTATTATGTTGGCATAGCAGGGGAGTTACGTTGGTGGGAGGAGCATTTCAGTGTATACACCTCCAATGTTTTGTTGACAAAACTGCGTAGTGTAGATGAGGCCTTAGAGACACATACCTTCAACACCAGTGTCCTGCTCTGAAACTATTATGACCTCCTTCTGAATGATAGCAAAATGTCAGGACCTTGTCGGTTGGCTTCTGTTGGAGGAGAAATCAGTGACGCAGAATCTGGGCATATTCTAAGCATAATTTGCTTTATTTATATGGCCAGGGAGTTACTCTGCATCAAGAACTGACTCTCATAAAGAGTTTAAGGCAAAGAGCAAACTTTCCTCCTGCTTGCTCTGCTTCCACTCTCCCAAAGCAGCCTTTACACAAATATTCTTGCACAACCAAAAGTAACAATACAAGCATTTTTTCCAAGACCAAAAACTTGCTTGCATGCTAAAAACTTGAAGACGAGCTGTAACAGCACCACATGGTGACACCTGCTATCACAATATTATGCTGTAATTAGTAGTAATAAAGGCCTTGATGTGGCAGTTTCTTAAGGTGATCAGAGTAGTCTAAAGAAAAGATGGGCTAAGAATTACCTTTCTAACTGACTTGAAGCAGGCATGAGAGCTTTATAGGAATTTTAAAAGGAAATTATATGATTCTTACATGTTTGTATTTAAAGAACACAGTGAAGTTCCTTTTCAAGGAAGAATTGGACAGGACCTCATGAGGTTATCTAGTCCAAACCCCTGCTTAAAGTAGGGCTAATCTCCAGACAGATTTTTGCCCCACATCCCTAAATAGCCCCCTTAAAGATTGAACTCACAACCCTGACTTTAGCAAGCCAATGCACAAACCAGTGAGCTCTCTCTCACCCTGAAGCAGTTTACTTTAGTAAGGAAGGACACACCAACAAACAAGTACTTTTTTTTTTAAGGGAAAACTATTTTTGAGCTATTATTCGTTTCATGTATTTTTGTTTCAGTCAATGTTTAGATGAAGGTTCCAAGTGCTAAATGTGACCTTATATCTAGAAAACCAAAAAAAGGATATTAATAACTAACCCATTGGTCCACATAAAAACAAGTATGATACACATTCACCTCTGATCTATGGTTCTGACATTACCTACTCAGAGAATATAAACAAGTTGACATTTTTCCCCCCATATTTCATCCTCTCACAATAGAATGAGCTTTATATGATATTAAAATGACTTCTAACCTCATGTCGTCTGAAAATGAAATATTGGATTGTTCCATGATACAGCATCAGGAAATCTATATTCTCTTGTTGATCTGCTGGGGATTTGAATGCATAATTACAGAAGAGAACTGATAGCAGGATAGAGCTCTGAATATATACTAAAAATAAATGTCAGCTGAATTTCATTTTCCTTCTCATTGCTTTATTCTATAGTTTACTGCTGACTCCAAACCTCACTGAAAATGAGATCAATATCATTTCATTTTGCAAATACCAGTTGAGACATTATTGTTTCATCTGGTTCCCAAGAATAAAGAGGGACCTTCAATTTATGGATGAACAACATGGTTCTTGTGTTTAAACCATTGTTCAAATCTTTAAAAATCTATTAAAAGGTACAGTTCAATAACTTTACTATAGAAGCAAGCTCTATTTAGGAGTTATTTTCCTTTTTCTGTGGGGGTTCTGAAGCATATAGACATGGGGAGTTGATCACTCTGTCCAATTTATTGGCTATTACCTAACCACCAATCTCTTTCCACCCAACAGAGGAATATGTGAAACATTCCACTATAATTAAAGAGGACACAGCTTATTACTTTAAGTGTAACATTATATTTTTAGGACTAAACACACAACTCCTAACTCACAAAATATATGTGCATGTGATCTTTTAGCTTGGAAGGTTTTCACCTTGGTCTGTTTTAGGTATTTGAGGAACTATTCTATAGGCACCATTTTCAAATTATCTGGTTTCTAGCTGCATACACACACATGCTCACTTCGAGCTGTCTGTTGCAGTAAAATACATATATTAGAATGCTGAGGTAGTGGCATCTGTCCACTAATAAAAATTTGAAAAAATATAAAGAACTGGACTTTAACAACTGAATACAGGTAGTAGCAAGCTTTCTATACCAATATCCCTCCAGTCTGAACTGGAGGAAGAGTCTCAGGGTGGGATAATTCAGGTCTCACTCTCTTTGCTGAGCTATTAACCAGAGTGTTTGGTTTATGCCAGTTGTGGTAGTGGTTTGTGTGATATGGTTACTTATCCATGGGGAGCTGAAGTGAATTAATCAAATAGCCATCAACTGGTATTAATTCTGATCACTACTAACCTGGTCTGGATTTGAACCAGAAATGGTAGCAGTCTCTACATTTCATTAACAATTCTTAACCCAACTATTAGCCCCCCCGACTCCACTCCCATGTTTTTTACTAAGCTGGGCCAACAGAAAGTAGGTTCTTCCTACAAATTCTTTATAAAATCTTATTTATAGTTGATAAAGTACTTGGCAATTGCAAAGGCATCTGGAAGCTTAAATGATTGATGGTTATAATTAAAAAAAACAAAAAACCATAAGCAGCTGTGGCAGAGAAACTACTGTAGCAAAGACAATAGTCATTATATGGCTGGGTACCCACATACATGTTGACATAATTGCACTCCAACGCCTAAGTTCTCATTTTAAAAAGATTGAGGGAATGCTCTACCATTTGGTTTCAAGTAAGGCAGTTAATGCTTATGCAAAAGATAAGGAGTTATTACAAAAATTTTTGGATATGGATAATTTTGTAGAAAAATAACATGCCTAGCCTAGCAGAAAAAACAACAAATCTAAGGGCTTTCCTCTGTAAAAATAATCAAGGGAGATGGGACTGTCAAAATCAATAAGAATTTAAGCATCTTAAGCAACTAACAAAAAGAGCTCCAGTACTAAAATGATTTGATAGTAACACAGACTTACAAAATTGTCTTCAGATGCATCCCAACGCTGCCTAGGAGTAGTTCTATTACAAAAGTATGGTGATCTTCGGAAACCAATTGCTTATGCATCTAGAGCAGTGGTGGGCAACCTGCAGCCTGTGGGATGCAGGCTGCCCACCACTGATCTAGAGCCACGTCAGTAATGGAATGTCAGAATGCTCAAATAGAAAAAGGATAGTTTGGCATTAGTGTTTGCATGCAAACTATTTCACATATTTATATATAGTAGAGAGAGATCATAAACCATTAGCTAATATTTCAAAAAGGAAAATGACAGGCATACTGCCTCAGTTACAAGGATTGGTTTTTTTAATTGTATCTGTATGATTTAAAATTAGAATATCAGCCATGCAAATCATTAACGGTTGCTGATACATTGGTTACATCATAAGCTCTAGAAAGAGTACCTGAAGAAGATGATGTGGTATATGTAGATATACTTAAAAATAATTCCTATATCAGCCTATAGGAGGAAATTTGACAAGCAACTAGGCAGGATGAGAATTTACAATAGATTATTACAGGCACTGAAAAGGATATAATAAAAAATGCTACCAAAAGCCATATAATCATTTTATTCAAGATGTACCAGTAATTGAAGGAATTCCATTTAAAGGTAATATAGTAGCAATTCCTCTAGGACTAACAGCAGAGATGTTGAAATACATACATGAGGGACATTTTAGACATAGAAAAATATAAATGTAGAGCAAGGGAGGTTCTATATTGGCCACAAACAGTGGTGAGCTGAAGCAGGTTCCCACAGGTTCTCAAGAACCGGTTGCTAAAATTAGACCTCTGTGGAGAACTGGTTGTTAAAGGGCCAGGGGGTGGGCAAAGAACTCCAGTCCGTGGGCCGGACCATCCTGTTGCTCCCAGGATTCCCAGCTGGGGAGGCTGAGGCTCCCCCGGCCCTTCCCCCGCTTCCCCCCAGCTGCAGCGTGGCCAGCCGCCGGCACCAGCTGGGCACCTCAGCTGAGCTCTGGAATCGTCCTGCTGCCACTTTTTGAATGGCCCAGCAGGGTGGGGGTGGGGGCTGCTGCAAGCTCCAGGGCTGGCCAGAGGGAAAGGGAGGGGGCAAGTGGGGCAATTGGCCCAGGCCCTGCAGGGGCCCCGGCCCCACGAGAATCTTTCCCCTGGCCCGTCCCCCGCTCACCTCCCCCTTAAATCAGAACTTTTTATAGGGAACCGGTTGTTAAGATTTTGGCAGCTCATCACTGGCCACAAATGAACCAAAACATAAAGGACTATATAAAAATGTGACATAGGTTTTCTGAATAAGTACCAAATTGTTTAGACTGAGCATTTCTATGTTGAAATTATAAGACCTTGGTCTAAAATAAGTTTAGATCTATTTGAATATAAAGAACTAGGGCTGATTAAAAAAATTAATCGCAATTATTCATGTGATTAAACAAATTAATCATGTGATTAATAGCACTGTTTAACAATAATAGAATACCATTTATTTAAATATTTTGGGATGTTTTCTACATCTTCAAATATATTGATTTCAATTACAACACAACACAAAGTGTACAGTGCTCACTTTATATTTTTTATTACAAATATTTGCACTGTAAAAAACAAAAGAAATCGTATTTTTCAATTCACCTAATTCAAGTACAGTAGTGCAATCTCTTTATCATGAAAGTTGAACTTACAAGTGTAGAATTAAAAAAATTGCACTAAAAAATAAAACAATGTAAAACTTTAGAGCCTAAAAGTCCACTCAGTTGTACTTCTTGTTCAGCCAATCATTCAGATAAACAAGTTTATTTACATTTGCAGGAGATAATGCTGCCCGCTTCTTGTTCACATCAGAAAGTGAGAACACGCGTTTGCATGGCACTATTGTAGGTGGCATTGCAAGATATTTACATGCTAGATGTGCTAAAGGTTCATATGTACCTTCATGCTTCAACCACCATTCCAGAGAACATGCGTCCATGCTGATGACGAGTTCTGCTCGATAACAATCCAAAGCAGTGTGGACCGACACATGTTCATTTTAATCATCTGAGTCAGATACCACCAGTGGAAGGTTGTTTTTCTTTTTTGGTGGTTCAGGTTCTGTAGTTTCTGCATTGTAGTGTTGCTCTTTTAAGACTTAGGAAAGTATGCTCCACACCTCGTCCCTCTTAGATTTTGGACGGCACTTTAGATTCTTAAATCTTGGGTTCAGTACTGTAGCTATTTTTAGGAATCTCACATCTACAGCAAAAGTGTTCTTAAAACGAACAACGTGCTGAATCATCATCTGAGACTACTATAATATGAGGGTTGGAGCAGTTAAGTTACCTCGACCCACAGTTATGTTGAGTCAGTTAGGCTTCCTGTGCCGAAGGTAAGGGCTGGTGTCAGTAGGGTACCCTGATTTGGGCTTAGGGCTGAGGCTAGTACCCCTGCCTAGCCTAAGGTTAGGGCTGGGGCAATTAGACTAAACCAACCTAGGGTTAGGGTTGGGACAGGTAGGGCTCTCTAGATGAAGTTTAAGATGGAGTTGTTACAGTTCCCTGACCTAGGTTCAGGGCTGGGGCTGGTACCCCTCATCGCAGAGTTACTGAGTCTAGTATATACCCCAGCTTGTAACCAGCCTAGTCTATATCCAGCCACGCCAGTCTACTGCAGGAAGCTTGTACTTTCTCCAATGCTCTCAGCAGATATATGCAGAAACACCTGGCAGGCTTTTATTAGTTACCTGGCAAACAGAATCTGAAAGTTCTTATGTTACCTTAGAGAAGAAAAGGCTAAGACAGTTCAGGCTGTCAGAGCTCCATGAGTCATATTGCAGATTCCTTTATTCCCAGGTATGTGCACTGAACTGTAAGTGTGTCTACCCAGCATTCTGAAGCCCCCAGCCTGGGTCAACAGACTTGGGCTAGCAGGGCTCATGCTAGTTCTCTAAATATAGCTGTATGGACAGTACTTCAAAGTTGTAGCTTAGGCTGGAGCTCTGCCTCTGAGGCCCACCCCCAGTTCACCCCACCTAGGCTTCATAGCCAAAACTCCAGCCTGAGCCACAACTTTGAAGCAGTCTGTATAGCTGTGGTGTTTAGATGTTGCTTTTGATTATTAGAACTGGGAGCACTGGCTGTTGGGAGTCTGAAAGGAGAGGGGAGGAGTTGAGGAGGCAAAGTGAGAGTTACAGAGGGTGCAGCAGCAGCTTAGTAAAGAAGTTTCCATTTTAAAAATAAAGTCCTGTTGAAGTTTGTTAGTACCTTGCCTGGCTGATACAACAATAGCTGTTTTTAGAGCAGTAGACCCACTGTGGGCTCCAAAACACTGGCTGGACAGCCTCTGTGAGCTCATCTCTTAATAGAGCCATCTGACACTCTTTTGTTTTTGTTCTCTGGACACAATCATGCTGTGTTCTCACGTTCAGCTGCCTCTGCAGATAGCCATTGTCCCCGTAGTCTTCCTTTCAAAGGTGTTGATTCCTGCCCAGGCAGTCCTAGCAGCTATGTCTCAAATATTTAGCCTAATTTCCCATGTTTTAGGAAGAAAATTATTTCCCCCCCTCAATGGGTAGTGATGCCGAAATGATAGGAGGAGAATCATACAGATAGCTCATAACTGTGGGAAATTTTCTGCAATAATGTTAACACATCCCAGCCCAGCCTAGGCTCAGGGCTGGGGTACTTTGCCCCAACTCTAACCTTTGGTGGGGGAGGGCTTCTAGGTTATCATGGCCTATGGTTAGGCCTCACTCGGAGATTAGGGCTGGAGTTGGTAGGGTTCCTTCCCTGACCTAGTTTTAGGGATGGGGCTGGTACCCCTCCCCAGCCTAGGATTAGGGTTGAGGTTGGTAGGGCTCTCCTTTATAGGGTTGGGGTAGTTAGAGCTCTCCAACCTAGGGTTATAGTACCTGGGGTTCCCTGGCCTAGGAGTAGGGTTGGGGTAGTTAGGCCTCCTTTGCCCAGGGTTAGAGATGGAACAGGTAGAGCTCCCTGAGCCCCCACCTGAATCCTATGCCAGAGTGCAGCCTATGGTTAGTGTTGGAGGCAGTTAGGCCTCCCTAGCCTAGGGGCAGGCTTTGGGGTGACAATGCTTCCTAGTTTAGGGTGAGGGGAGGGGCAGTTAGTCCACTTCAGCCTGGGGTTAAGGTAGGGGCAGCTAAGGCTCTGCAGCCTAGGGTTGGGCTGGAATCAGTAAGGCTCGCCGAACTATTATTATAGTTGGGGCAGTCAGGCCATCCTGACACAGAGTTAGGGTTTGGGGTTATTAGATCTCCACAGACTAGGACTGGGGTTAGTAGGGCTCCCTGGTGTATGGGTTAGTTTGGGCAGTTAGGGTTGGAGTTACATTTAGGATTGGGTCAGTTATGGGGGGCAGTTAAGCTCCCCAGCCTAGATTTAGGGCTTGGTCCAGTAGGGCTCCCTAGTTTATGATTAGGGCCTGTAAGGGTAGGTCTACTCTGCAGCTGGGAATGCGTCTCCCAGCCCAGGAAGACAGGCTCATGCTAGCGGGGCTCAACCCCTTAGGCTTGAGAGTCCAAACTGCAGCCTGAGCTGCAAAGTCCACACTGCTAGTGTGAGTCTGTCTACCCAGGATGAGAGGGTTACTCCCAGCTGCAGTGTAGATATACCCTAGGGCTCCCCAGCCCAGGGTTAGGGATGGGGCAGTTAGTGCTCCTCAGCCTTGGTTAGTACTGGGAGCCAGTAAGGCTCTCTATCCTAGCTTAGGACAGTTAGGGCACCGTGGCCTTTGATTAGAGTTGGGAGCATTTATGGTTCCTTGGACTAGTGTTAAGATTGGGCAGTTAAAACTTCCTGCCTAATATTGTCCACTGAGCCCAATCTGTCAGGTGTGATCTAAAGCTACACAAAATGGGCAGCAGGTGTGTGCGGAAGGGGTTTGAATTTGGGTCTCCTACCTCTCAGGCACTAAATGCTGCAATATTGGTTATGTTTTGGGGGATGTGTCTCAATCTGTCCTTCTGAAGCTGTTCCACTGTGTATAAATCATTAAATATTGTTGGAGCCAGCTGAAATCTGGATCTCCCACCTTTGTGCCCTACCCACTGGGTACAGAGTTATTCCGGTTCTCTCACTGACTACTTAAATATTTAAAGAGAGTGTAACAAATTCAAGAGGAGAGATTGAGGGAGTCAGGCCCTAGATTAACTCCTATCCTTGCGGTTATGGCACTCATCTAGGAGATGGGAGACCTTAAATTCAGATCTCTTCTCCACCTCTGGCAGAAGGGGGAAGTGAACTTAGGTTTCTTACACTGTGGGTGACTGCGCTGACCAGAAGGCTGTTAGAGTGGCACTTTCTCCCTTTTTCCTGAAAAAGGACTGACCTGGTTTAACTCCAGAAGAGAGTGGTTGGGGATCCCAAATGAATATAGGCACCTAACTCCCTTTGAAGGGAGGAAGTGAGGCAGCCCCCTTTTCTTCAGCATTTCCTACTGGCTAATTTAGGCAGCTCTCTGCTCAGTTTGCTGGCTTTTGTGAATCCTATGTTTAGGCACCTCACTCTCTTCCCATGCATTGAATAGGGAGCTTAGGTGCCTACAACTTAGGGCTGTAAATTTCACTAGGTGGGTGCCAGGGCACCTAAACGTTAAGTGTAGCAACACTGATAATTGCAGTGCTTAAATCCCCCTTGTGAATCCCACCCCACAAATATGGCATTTCCTAATTCTTGAGTGCTTCACTCTGCAATCACGTTGTTTGTAGCGTGTGTGTAACACACCACACATACAGTGAGTGTTTAAAGGAGCTTTCCATTATATTCTTGTTTCGCTCTCTTGGGTCTCTAAATGAGTGTTCATTCCTCCACCAGGAACCATTTATTTCGTGTTACCTAGTGGCTAGGAGCCCTGATCTTAGACGGGGTCCCCAGTGCTACTATCTGTATTTACCCTGGATAAGTTTTTCCCGCCATGGCTGCCCGGGCGGGAGAGCCAAGCAGCCGGGAGAAGCGGACCCCACCGCGGTACCTCAGCGCGCCCAGGCACAGGGCGAGGCAGCGAGCGGCTCTGCCGCAGCAAGCGCAGCCGCGGGGAGGCGGGGCGATGGGAGCAGGGAGGCTCGCCCAGGCGGCCCGGAGCTGCTTTACGGCGGGGTTGGGGACGCGTCCTCCCCGCCTCTTCCTGTTGTGAAGCCGGGTGCTATGGCCGCTGCCCTGCCTGCTCCCCGCTGGCTCCCGGCAGCCGCCGCCGCCCTGCTCTGGGCGTGCTGCGGGTCGGCAGCTCCTGATGGGATCCAGGTAGGGGAGCGCGTTGGGCTGTCCAGCACCGCCCCTGGCCCCATGGGGGTGACTCGAGCGCCAGGCCCGTGGGCTGCGTCGATGGACCTGCCCCTGCACTGACTCCACGCACGGGGGCGGCTGCCGTGCTGGGGAGGGATAAGCCTCTGCAGCCCCCACTGCAGCGTTGCAGAGAGGCCATAACCCTGCCCACCCCTTCCTCTCCTCCGTGCGTGTAAAGTTCTGCCGAACCCCGTCAGATCTGCCGCCTGCTTTCTGCGAGCCCGGAGCGTCCGATTTATTTGAGAGTCTCTGTTTCTTGCTCTAAAATTCCTTTTAAACCTCTAGATACCTCGAGCTGCCCTCAACCCCTTCTAGCCCAAGCACTGAAGGATAATCCCTGGTTGTTTTGTTTTTCAGTACACCGCTACCCCAATATAAAATGGGTTCACATACAAGGTGGTAAAGCTCTGACATGTTGCTCTGAGCGGTATGTTAAGGGTGCTAGGCCGGGGCCAAGCAGTTTGATAAGGGGCAGAGGGTCTCGGGGGCAGTCAGGGGCTCCCTCCCAGGGTCCCAGAGGGGCCTGGGGGATTAGCGGGGGGCCAGGAGCAGCCTGCTCTGTTTCCCTTGCCCGGGTCCCAGCCGAGTCGCTCGGGGGACAGGGCTTGGGGGAAGTGATCCCCCTGCACTCACTAGCAGTGGTGGAAGCGGAGCAGCCCAGCCCCAGCCCCAGCCCACTCCACTCCGCCAGCTCCCAGCCGCAGCGCTCCGTTTCCTGCCGTAGGTGAGTACGGGGGCTGTCCTTTCCCCAACCTCCCCACACTCACGTGCGGCGGGAAGCGGAGCGCTGCGGCTGGGAGATGGCGGAGTGGAGCGGGTTGGGGCTGCGTTGCTCTGCTTCCCGCCGCAGGTGAGTGCGGAGGGCGTCGTTTCCCCAACCTCTCCGCACTCACTGGTGGTGGGAAGCGGAGCAGCCCGGCCCCAGCCAGCTCCACTCCGCCAGCTCCCAGCCGTGGCGCTCCACTTCCCGCCAGGCAGGACCTTCCCCAGCTGCCTCCCAGCGACACAGCTGGGGCTGGGGAAAGGAAAGTGGAGTGGACTGGGGCCGCGTCGCTCCACTTCCTGCTGCAGGTGAGTGTGAGGGGGGCATCCTTTCCCCAATCTCCACGCAGATAACCGGGGGCAAGAAGCGGAGCGCCATGGCTGGGAGGTGGTGGAGTGGAGTGGGCTGGGGCCGGGCTGCTCTGCTTCCCGCTGCTGCCTGTGAGTGCCTGTGTGTGTGTGGGGTGTGTGTGTGTGTGGATAGGGGTCGGAGCAGTCAGGGGACAGGGAGCAGGGGGGTTGGGTGGGGTCCCGGGGTGATTAGGGATGGGGGTCACTGGAGAGGGTGGTCAGGGAACAAGGAACGGGGGGGGCAAAGCAAGTTTGATATAACGCAGTCTCACCTATAACGCGGTGAGATTTTGTGTCTCCCGAGGGCCGCATTATATTGGGGTAGAGGTGTATTTGCTTTCTTCTCCTATACCTGAGCTTGGAAATCCTCCCGGTTGACCAACTCTCACAGTATAAATACACATATTTATGTAAATGTACATGTTAAGCTTATAAAAAATGGAAATAACTGATTCTAAAGAACTAGAGGGCACCAAATGAAATTAATAGGCAGCAGGTTTAAAACAAACAAAAGGAAGTATTTCTTCACGCAACGCACAGTCAACTTGTGGAACTCTTTGCCAGAGGATGTGGTGAAGGCCAAACCCTATAACAGGGTTCAAAATGGAACTAGATAAATTTATGGCAGATAGGTCCATCAATGGCTATTAGTCAGAATGGGCAGGGATGGTGTCCCTAGCCTCTGTTTGCCAGAAGCTGAGACTGAGTGACAGGTGTTGAAGAAAAACTAAGTTTTTGCTTTTTGTTTGGGTGCAGCAAAATCAAAATACTTTATTAATTACTCTAGTGAACACAAGAGGGAGAGAGTGTCAGGAACTGGGTTACCCCTTGTCCTGGACGGATCTCTCTCAATTAGTAAACAATTCATAACAATCTTTATACCTTTCTAGCAGACAATGGTTAGTAATCTTGGAGACATTGAAGATAAACATTTGCATTTGTTTATACATAAGCCTATTCGCTATCTTATTTGTCTGCAATACTAGAACAGAAAACAAGACTGCAATTCACAAGGTCGTAATGACTCTTTACACAATTCTTTTTGTACCACATACCTTACAGCATGCACTCACACAGGTATACACACACACACACACCAAGGCCTCTCTTTTTTTTTTTAATTTTTTTTTAATTTTTTTAATTTTTTTTTTTTTTTTTAACCAAGATGCATTGTTACCTGGTTTGGACCAATACTATGAGGCGGTATGACAACCCCTCTTGAGGCGGTAAAAAAACCCCTCAGCACCGGTGCATTTTAATGCATTTACTTATGCATTACCTTATGCATGTACTTGTTGGCCAACTCAGTAGTTCCCAGTACTGCTACAAACTAACCTTATTGGGGCCTCTCCCCAATACCACTTTGCATTTGATTCTGCTGCACAGTTAATAAGTTTAGATGGCGTGAGCCCAGCAGAAACAGACGTCCTCCACAGACAGTCCTTCTTCGACACCCCAATAGAGATTTTAAAAGGTCTCTTACCTTTATTGTGGCGCCATGGGAAATTGTCGAAGAAAAACTAAGTTCTCGCTTTTTGTTTGGGTGCAGCAAAATCAAAATACTTTATTAATTACTCTAGTGAACACAAGAGGGAGAGTGTGTCAGAAACTGGGTTACCCCTTGTCCCGGACGGATCTCTCTCAATTAGTAAACAATTCATAACAATCTTTATACCTTTCTAGCAGACAATGGTTAGTAATCTTGGAGACATTGAAGATAAACATTTGCATTTGTTTATACATAAGCCTATTCGCTATCTTATTTGTCTGCAATACTAGAACAGAAAACAAGACTGCAATTCACAAGGTCGTAATGACTCTTCACACAATTCTCTTTGTACCACATACCTTACAGCATGCAGGGTCACGTTAACTTCTAACATACATTAAGATCCCTTCAAACCTATATTAATTAATTCTTGGCCTCCACACAGGGGATGGATCACTTGATAATAACCTGTCTGTTCATTCCCTCTGGGGCAGCCTGGCATTGGCCACTGTCTGAAGAAAGGATACTGGGCTAGATAGACCTTTTGTCTGACCCAGTATGGCTGTTCTTATATGCACTATGTCTTGTTTAAACTGTGTAATAATTCTAAACAACTAATTAAGCTGCATCAAAATTAATTTTCATATTCGTTCGCATGCACCAATTCTCTTTGAATAGGAATATAATATCGGGAGGTGGTGGGTTGTTTTTGGTTTTGTTTTTTTTTAATCCTTTTGAGTTATTTGCCAGTTGGGGTTCTCAGTTTCCAGTAAACTGTTCTTGTTTGGTTAAACATACAGGAATAATATTGTTCACTTTTGTGATCAATCCAGATATATTATGATTAATTTGTGTATTTCTTGCATGTGAATTTTTCAGAGCTTCATGTTTTTATAAACTGAAGGAGTTAATCAAATATTGTCCCTTGATCAGGAATCATTACAGTTTTGCCTTTTTCATATTTCAGTAATTATACCTTTTTACATACTGCTCACTTTAAATCCAGATATGATGTTTATAGTCCAACATGAATCCCATATTAACATTTTGATAAAGCAGTAAACTTCACTGTCAAATGATTTCTATAATGCACGGTTAACAAGATTAATAAAATGTGACAAAATAGCTAATGGAAATAAGATCAAGTACTTTAAATACACAAATTTTAGAACCTTATAAAAGTTACCATTCAGAGCTGCAAAGAAGAGCTCCGTGTAGCTCAAAAGTTTGTCTCGTTCAGCTACAGAAGTTCATTCACCCACCTTGTCGCTCTAATATTCTGGGACCAACAGAGCTATAACAACACTGCATAAAGCTATTTTCATTGTTTATTAATCATTGTACTTGTGCTTCTATGTTAGAAGGTCCAACATAATCTGGTCTTTACTTTAAAACTGATTTAAATGTGTGGGGTCTTTTATTTTCCTATCTGGTATTCTTTAAGGGAGTGGGGATAGTGAAAGGAAAAACTTCACCAAGGCTCTTCACTTTAAGGAAGCATTTCATCTGTTCCTGTTTAACACCTGATTAGAGGCTTGTAAATGGAAAGATTCTGGGATTTTAATCTTTCCTAGATATTGCCCTCTTGGACAGAGTGCAATGTTTCTTTTTCATTTCATTTCTCCCTATCCTAGTTTGCTGCTTCTCTCTTTCCATCACCACCACCACTCTGAAGTTCACTGGTTTTGTTTTCATTGCCAGCCAAGTGTTTCTTGATGTGATACCAAGCTTTGATACGGAGTTTGTGAGAGAACCAGATTACTTGTCTGATTTTAATGTAGACAGAATAGCCCAAACAGAATATAGAATGCAACCTTTTCTCAGGCATCAGGAGGGGTATTATAAACCAGAAAAAGTCATGTTTTCTATTTAGCTGGTTTAAGGTTTTAATTGCATATGACATTAACATTTTATATTTTGTAGAACCAACCAACCCTCCTCTCCCCCAAAAAAGTGCTGTATTGTAGTTTTTTTCCTAAGTTTTTTTTCTACACACATGTTCCAATATTGTTTGTCTCTTTCAGGACCAAGCAGAACAGTTTTTTAGAAGTGGGCATACAAATAACTGGGCAGTTTTGGTAAGCATTTTGTATTCGATCTTAAATAAAACACTGATCCTGCAGTTGTTGCATGCTGGTGCCATGGCAGTCTGCCCATATGCATCAAGTTGCAAGATCAAGACCTGGAAGTAAGTAGTATGACTTTGAGTTATCCCTGCCGGTTTGCTATACTACATTACCATTATCTCTTCTGCATAACTTAATTGCAAGTATCCAGAACATTAATGCACATTTGAAGTATTTATAAAATTAAAGTTACAATTAGAATGAAAACAAATGATTATGCTGTATATTATTACAGTTATGTTCTTGTTTTTAAACATTTGCTTGGTTAGGAAGGTACAACATCTTCCTAATTTTTGTTTGTTTGTTATGAAACTTGCTAACTTCTGACAACAAACTTTCTTCTTTTTTTTATTCTAATCTCCTAAAATACTTAGGATAAGAAATACTAGTCTTAATTTTTTTATCTGGGTAACTTCAGATTGTATTACTCCATCAGTTTTTAATCAGGCTTTCTGAGCATAATGACTAATGATCAGTTCTAAAATATTATGTGAGCAGTCAGACATGACACAGTGTTTTTTCTAAGTATTAAAATTTAGCAAAATGAAAGAATTCAAGAAAAGACAATTGGATAATTGAAATAATAGTAATCATTCTCTTATTCCCTAATGCACAAACTTAAAATTATTAACATTAAATACCTGTTTCTATTTTAATGTTAAAAGCAAGCAGAGAGTGAAAATACAATTTTCTTTGGTCAGAGCAATACACTTGATACAAACTGGTAATAATAAGGGAAGTAGAAAGTTCTTGGTGCTGAAGGTAAAGAGAGACCTGCTTTCTATCCTGGTCTTTGCTGCTGATTTCCTGTGTGACCCTGAGGAAGTTACTTGTGGCCAGACTGTATTCCTTGCTCTCCCAAATTGCCCAGAAATTTAGGTTCTGGCCTCATGCCATCTGTGCCTCATTTTCTCCATTTATAAAATAGGAGTGATAACAGCACTTGTGAGGTATAAAATAAATGAATTAAAGTACTTGGAGGTTCACAGAAGAAAAATGCCATAGAAGTCAAAACTATTATTATTTTTTTTTAATCTAAGTCTTTGTACTGTGCTTGTCACTGATAACTATATAAACAAAACTCACGGGCTTAATATTCAAAAGCCTATTTAACAGTCTGCTCTCTCTCTCTCTCTCTATTTTGCCTAAATAGAAAAGCAACTTAAAATCATGTCTTCAAAAGATGCTCCTTTAATTGATCATCTCCTATCTCAAATACTTCTTTTTAAAGATGTTTTTTAAGCTAAATATTTTGCCTCCTGGCTAGTGTATTTTGTTAATCTGTACTTATTGCAGGATCTTATTCAATTGAGGCTTGGCAGTTTTTTTCTATCTGATCATAGAATATTTTGAATATTAGGGTTGGAAGAGATCTCAGGAGGTCATCTAGCCCAATCCCCTGCTTAAAGCAGGACCAACACCAACTAAATCATCCCAGCCAAGGCTTTCTGAGAGCTGTTCTAGTAGTTTTAACCTAACAAATGTCTCCTGTGTTGGTCAGCCTTCCAAGGACACTTACTGCTGTGCTAAACAGCAGCTACTCTCATGGCTCTCACTGGTTGTTCTGGAGGCAGCTTGAGCCTGGTTAGAAGCTACAGCCTTAGTTCACAGTTCAGAAAGGGCCTGGGGTCATAATTCAACAAAGCAATTAAATATGCTTAACTTTAAGTAGGTTTGGTAAAATGTTGCATGACCTGGTCCTCTCTTGTGGGTTGGCACAAGCAGGCAAAGTCCTGAAATGGTGACACAGGCATGAGCTAGGTAAATAACAGAACATGTGTTTTATTACTGGAACAGGTTACAGAAGCAGCTCTCCTGTTGGTGATAGTGCCCACACTCAAAACCCTGCACCTTCCCCTCCCCCTCCTCTCAGTATTATGTCCTGGGTCCTCCTCTGGGAGGAACCACACCCTTTCGGGGCTGTTGTCGGATGTGTAATGCACACAGACCCAGCCAGCATAGTAACTCTATTATAATGCTAAAAGCTTTTAAGTGACTTAGGAGCCTAACTCGCAGTCAAGGGGAATTGCCTGCCTAACTCCAATAGGCCTCTATAAAAAGCCTCGCTTTAAAAACCAGCTAGGCAGGACAGGAATCTCCCAGGAAGCTGAGGAAGGCAAGAGGTAGGAGTCTTACGATTCTCACTGAAAATTAAGTTGTTTAATTTTTCATAAGCCAGGTTCAGAGTGAAAAGTATACAAAGCAAAACTTTTAAATTGGTGTCTACATCTAGTCAACTTTTAAAAACGAATCATAGGTACTATATCTGCCCCCCAGATCCTCCCCTGCTCCTTCTGTGTGGCTGTACAGTCCTGTTTTCTTTTATTTTAAAATTTTATCTTTCCTCTTCTGGTCAAAACAAAACAAACCTGGCTATAAAGGCAACGAGGAGTCTGGTGGCATGGCTCCATGCATCTGAAAAAGTGGGTTTATACCCACGAAAGCTTAAGCCCAAATAAATGTAGTGTTTAAAGTGCCACCAGACTCCTCATTGTTTTTGTGGATACAGATTAACATGGCTTCCCCTCTGATACTGGGCTATAAAGGGAAAACTGCCAGTGACTGTACAGACAATGCTATGTGATGCACAGCGGAAGTATAGTTCTTTTTTTCTAATCTGAGTTGTGCTAAATTTAGGTGTAATTTGTAAAAATGGTAAGTGAAATATCTTCAGACAAATGATTTTTTTAAAGTTTTAAGCCTGTGATTTATGATTTTTGATTCGGTTCTCATGCCTCTGTTACAGAGGATTGGAGGATTGAGCTCGCTTACAGGTTTTAATATTGCTCTGTACATCTGAAAGATTCTTTCCATCTATCATAGTATCCAGGCCATGAGTATTCATATTTAGTCATTGTCTGTTTGAAGGCTATATAATACAATTATTGCTTCTTAATCAGTTTCTGACAGTTACTTCTGCCACTCTCCTTGTAGTTACTTGCTTACTTGTATTTAAACAAACTGACACATTGGTTGGAAATGGGGCCCCCGTACTGGAATCTGAACATTCCTACATTGTTTGAGAGTTTGTAGTCAAACTCTGTGGGTGGGGCCCAACTCTAATGTTGTTATAGTTGACTCCCTAAAAACCAGACATCCCTAGCAAAAGTTCCCTTCTTTCTACATGTGGACCTTGTGTTCATTTGCTTACACTTTACCACAACAGGGCAATCATAGAAATTAGAAATGGATAAGACATTAAATAATCTAGCTAATCCACTTGCAGTACTGGATTATTCCCTACGGTACTTTTTTTTTTTATTAGTACTTTATCCAGTTTTAAATGAAAGTTTTCTCCATTGCTCAATACGTTAACATTTATTTTCAAAATATGAAAAAGCTTTCTCTGTAGAGAAGGTGTGTATTACTTATGGCATTGATTTCTTGCAGTTGCTAGGCACTGATTGCCGGGTGACAATTTTTTTGCCATCTCAGCAATCAATATCCATTGATGCATATA
The DNA here is from genome assembly GCF_016161935.1 of Mauremys reevesii. NCBI lineage: Eukaryota > Metazoa > Chordata > Testudines > Geoemydidae > Mauremys > Mauremys reevesii. The sequence goes on from NC_052630.1 coordinate 85,284,451, forward strand.
CTAATTCAGAATGCATTTCTTACATCTTCTAATATGCATTTATTTCTTTTTAACTCTTAAAGGTATGTACATCTCGCTTCTGGTTTAACTACCGTCATGTGGCAAATACGCTTTCAGTTTACAGAAGCGTCAAGAGACTAGGCATTCCTGATAGGTAAGAGAATCTTGAAGAGAACAATTGTTTAAACTTGGATATTAAAGGAAAAGTTCAGTCTCATCTTCTGAAACAAGACTAAAATGCTGGTCTCTTCCTTTCATAAGCAAGTAAAAGGTAGAGAGCACAGACTTAATTATGTTAATTTACTGAAAATTGGAACAATATTATTTCAAAGGAGAATGAAAAAAATATGTACCATGATGCTTCCAAACAAAAACGGAGAATTAGATGAAATGATGTGATACTCACCAATCACTAAATTGCTCTGCTAATTAATTTGGTGAATGCACAATGTGAGAAAATTGGTAAAATGTATTCAGAATTGAGAGTGCAACTCTTTGACATGTACCTGTTACTGTATTGCAACTTCATGTCTAACATAACTAATGTCTTTTTAATATGCCTTTTGATTAGAGAACACTTCATTTAATGAGCAAGACTAAATACAGCATGAGTACAGTGCTTCAGCTAAATCAAGGGCGCACAATTAGAATAAGGACCTCTAAATAACTGGTGTCTAACAAAGAAGCTCCTGCATGTCACAAGCTATATTAAACAAAAGACATTTTGTCTGGGAGTTTCAAAGGAGCCAGGAGCCTTTTCTGCATGCACAAATTGTACTGCTTTAACTACACCAGGATAGTGAAAAATGGCACAAACTCCATAGTATGGATGCAATTATATCAGTATGAAGGTTTCGTATGGGAAGGGGAATAAGCAATAAGCCATCTTTATTCTGGTATAACTGCATCCACGCCCGGCTCGTACTGGTATAACTGTTTTGGTAAATAGTTACCTTTGTACAAAAACTGTGCAGACCCATCCTAAGAGTGAGCTGCCCAAATACCATTGGATGTCAGTAGGAACTAGGTACCTAACTCCTTTGGCAATTCCAGTCTCATTTTTATGTTATGTCAGAATGAAAAAACTAGGAGGATCTTTACCATGGCAGATGCTGAAAAGGAAGTAGTTGTTTCATCATGAAAAAGCCAATATCACATTAAGTTAATAGCTCCCTATCTCATTAAAGTAATATCATGGTGAGACTATAATGCTGAGATCTATATTCCCTTTATAACACCGACAGCTGTAGTGTTCTCTAAGAGCTCAGCCCAGGGTATCACGGGAATTGCTAATGTGTGAGGTGTGGAGGGATGTCTTCAGTGAGTATTCAGTAATGCCTTCTCATACTTTTTGGCCTTGTTTTTGTTTTGAATTTTAACCTGCTGATTGCTCTGTGATCTGTGGGCTACTGTTAAAATGCTGAAAGCTTAATCTTTCATTTGTGAGCATTCTTTTTTCACTCGACTTTCCAAGTAGGAGCTCTCTATGTTTAAAAATTGTGTTATGTTTTTATTTGCGTTGTCATGTGTCCAAACTGTGTTTGTGTTAATAAGCTCAAATTAGCCAAGGCCCACAGCATTGATGAGAGCTATTGGGGACTTGACAATACACACTTCTTTGAGGTAGCTAGGAGCATTGAAAGACTGAGCAAACCAGTCTTTCCTGTTTTGGTTGGATTTATATACAAAGGTCTTTGATTGTTTTGTTTTAAAAAGCTCTTACTTTATATTGGCTCCTACCAGAACTTTTGTTCCCAAGGGACAGTGAGGACCAGATCCCCAGATGGTGTAAGGTGCCGTAGCTCCAGATCTGACCCTATCTTATTAAACTACACAATCTAGATAAAATAACATGCATGCAATAACTGTTCTGGATGGGGTAGAATCAGGGCACTAATGTCATTAGAGACTAATGTCTTGCTCATCTAAGACTGTCTTCACTGACAAAAAAAAACAAAAACGGTATTAGAAATGGCAAGATAACTAACAGGCATTAGCTGTCCTGCTGTAAAAACCTAATGAAAACGGAACACTGTATTTTCACAGGTGTGTGTGTGTGTGTGTGTGTGAGAGAGGCGGAGGAGTATAGCACTGACCTTGCCTGGTAACCTCATGGTAACAATGGCATGTGTCTTGTCTTTGCTTAGGATTTTACAGTGATATAACTATTGCGTGTTAGTGATCTCACTTTAAAACAGCTTTGTGTCAGTAAAGAGACAGCCTAAGTTTGGGGTTTTAATTGTGGAAAGGAGGTGAACTGGGACCTTGCTCAAGTGGTGATATGTTGTCATTTGCCTCAAGTGTCCCTAATAAGTCTGCTCAAGCTCTGTCCTGTACCTGCGTGACTGTGCACATTTTGGGTTAGTATGTAAGTTAGGGGTAAATCCATGCTATTTATGCACTATTTATATTTCCAGGACTAAATCTTTCATGCCCTGCCTATTAACTATGTGTAATTTTTCCCAGCTTATGGGTAGGATTCTGCTGTCACTGACTCAACTGCTGTCAGTGACAAAACGCTCATTGACTTGTATGGGTACAGGACTGATCACTAGACACACAACCTCACTGAAAGGAAAATACGTTTCTGCTTGTCAAAACTATGTCAAGGGAGCTTGGGATTAATTGCTTTGCTGTTTCAGTTTGGCAAGACGAAGGTCAAGACTACACTACAGACATCTGCCAGCACAGCTGACGTCGGGGGTGTGAGGAGGTCTGATCCTTAATCAACATAGCTGTAACATCAGAAGACCCTAGCATAGATGCAGCTAGACCAACAGAGCTCAGCATTTTTAACAGCATAGCTTGTTTTGCTCCCTGGAGTATTTTAACTGCATTGATATAGCTGAGTCTACACTAGGCACACATTGGGGGTACAGTACACTGGGATTCCTATACTGGTAAAGTGCTCTTAGTGTAGCCACAGACAAGAGCTAACCTGGCTTGAGTGAACAAACATTTTCAGTACATCAGAGGAAGCCAGCATTCTTAGTGTCAGTTGAAAGTCACAGCTGGGAAAAGAAGAGAGAATCCCAGGTGTGTGACTGCCCACAGCCTGACTGTTTGAGAAACATTTTTATACCTTGCCTGTATTTTGTATCAAGACAGGCTGTTTGAGTACAGTTATAGTAGGAGTATGTCTCATGCTGGATAGAGCTGTCTAGGTACCCTTAACTTCTTGCCATGTGCATGTCTGGTATTCAGGCTCACCTGTGCCTGTTTTAGTTTAAGTGCACTTAAACCTGACAGTGTTTTGACACTTGGAGTCACTGCTCTAAGCTTGCAATGTTTATATATTTGGTTCCCAACAGAATGGTGGATAAGGTATTCTCCTTTTTGAGTGAGAGCTGAGGGGTGTTTAAGCTGCTGACTGAACTGACCTTGGAGGCATGGATTTCCCCTTCCTTGTGTTCCTTACATCTCTTGTTTAATTTTTTGTTTTTTTAATGTAGGTTTCTGTTTTCTCTTCAGGCTGCAACAGACCCAGTGGACTGTTTAGTTTAAAAATATTATTCTTGTTTTTAGTTTTAAATAATAGTCACAGAGTTCCATACTTCATTTTGCGTAGGAGTGCGGATGTGGGTTCTCCTTGTGGAATATCTGTGGCCCTAAGTGAATTTCAGAGGTTATTATTGATACACACTGTGAGTGAATTTGCAATCCTGCGTTGTGCTTTTCAACAATGTCTTTGTCCCCACAGCCCCCATTAAAGCTCACATCTGTGGAAAGCAGAAGATCTCTTCCCTTTTTATTGTCTTACTTTGCAAAAGCTTTGTGAGGGGAGAATAATTCTTGTTTTACTGTTGCCTTGTCCTCTCGCCTTCCTGTTGTTTCACCCAGTTGTCTTCTCATAAACCTAAAATGTCAGCTGTCTAGGTCAGGTTCTCTGTAGTTCTTGTTTACCCAATGCCAACTACAATGGAGATCATGGCTGAGGATCCCAGACACTACTGTAATACATATAACACGGCAAAGGAGTACTGATTTGTTAAGCCCCTCTGAGAAGTAGAGGGGAAGAAACTGAAGTGAAATGGGATGAAAAAGCCCCAAAGGCAGCAAAGGGCAAAGTAGAACCAAGCAGCTTTATGCAGAATGATCTTCTTAGAAGCAGGAGAAAACGCCATAAGTAAAAACAATGGAAATGATGCTCCTTCTAGCATTAACTCCTACTGCATGTTTTCCCTTCCCAACAGAGGTACAGGTGGGCCTGGAATGGTTGATGGTAACATGGGCTGTTGGGAAGCTGTTCAGCCAGGTAAAAGGATGGCTCCCAAGATGAGCATAGAGGTTGTGTCTCTTTGCGGGACTGGAGCTTGTTTTCCCATGGACACTGTAGGGTTTGGAAGGTGCCATGTCAGCAGCCCCTCAGATCTCTCCTTTCGCTATGCCCATAGGAAGTTTCTTAGGCCTGCTGTCCCTTGTGTAGATTTTGCTGTAGGATGACATGTTACGCCCCAGACTGTTTTATTTGGGTAGAATAGCTTTGTTTTATCCTGAGTTGAGTTGTATTAATATTTAATCAAGTCTAATAATAATAGGGGAAAATGTTCACCAGGGCAGTATTTGTGCTAGTAGGAGGAAAGCTTCTTTATGGAGTGATACTACCTCCTGGAATACTTGTCCTCATTCTTCTTCTTATTCTGAGGAGAAATTGCTGTGGCCAAGGGGTTGTGCATGAAGAGAAAAAAAAAAGTAGTCTGCTGCTGCTCAGAACAATCCTTAGGTGTTAATAACAGTGAGTGTATTAATAGCCTCATAGGGCTTAACAGTTGGGTCTTGAGTACTTGGAACTAGACACTGAGGACTCCCCCTACCCTCACCCCCCAAGAGCTTTCCAGTGGATAGGGCACTGAGCTGGGAGTCAGGAGACCTGGGCTCTGTTTTGAGCTTTGCTGGGTGACCTCGCACAAGTTACTTTGCTTCCTTGGGCTTCAGTTTCCGCATCTCTAAAACGGGGATAATGTGATTTCCTTTCAGATAGATAGATGAAAAGCTATATGAGAGCTAAGTGTTATTAGTACACTTTCTCTTTCACAAATGTTCAACAGGAATTAATTTCATTCCTGCCAATGTATAGCTTAAACAATTGGGATTTGTGTGGGGAACTAAATAGTGGTTTTACTCTCACTCTCTCAACCTAGTACCCTTTTTGCTAGGCAGCCAGGCCCTGCTCCCTCTCAGACCAGAGAAAGCCTCTGAACTTCTGGCTGCCCTGACCTTTATAGGTCCAGCTGGGTCTGTTTGGGGTGTGGCCACAGCTGAGGCTGTTTCCCCAATCAGCCCAGCTTTTCTCCTCCCACTGCCCTCCTCCAGGGCTGTTTTAAACCCCTCAGGGCAGCAACAGGTGTCCACCCCGCTACAGAATGTAATTATTCATTTTGTCTGTCTTGGTGATGGAGCATCATGCTGTCTTCAAGAACATTGCACAAGGTGGTGGAGCTAATGGGTTCATAACAGCCTCAACTCAGAATTCCCTTGCTCTTGAGGCTGAGGCCTTGTGTACTTGCAGTTTTGTGGACTGATTTTTAACTAAATCTGTCATGTGCAAGGCCCACACTCTCTTTATATCAGTGCCGTTTAAAACCCACTTCTTCAAGGCCTGCACAAAGGCTTTTTAACAGGGGTTGGAAAAAACACCAGTGAGCCATCTTCATCTTTTTTCCAGTGTGACCCACCTTCTGTTTGAGTTTTTAAGCTCTTTGGAGCAGCAGCCATCCATTTTTGTGAAGTACTGTATGACATTGAGCATGTTGTTAGTGCTAAACAAATAATACCGTTACTGTAACAAACAAAAAGCTTTATGTGGTAGTGTTGTGATGGTGACAGAGTTCCCTGGGGAAATAAGATATTACCAAAGTAACTCTTACTTATACTCCAGGCAATTTTCTAAATGCTATAGATTCTTGTTTTAATAATGAATAGAGCCCTGCATGGATACAAAATTTGTATCTTCAGCCGATCTGCGATCAGGAAGCATAGTCTGCAGATATAAAGCGGATATCCGCAAATTTGCAGGGCTCTCATAATGGGTCATGTTTGTTGGCTCCATTATTTGCAACTTTCCTTTTGTTTATTCTATTAAAATAGAATATATGAAATTGTGTTATTTTGTTTTTCCCAGTCACATTGTCCTGATGCTGGCAGATGATATGGCATGTAATCCCAGGAATCCCAAGCCAGCAACTGTGTTTAGTCACAAAAACATGGAGTTAAATGTTTACGGAGATGATGTGGAAGTGGACTATAGAAGCTATGAGGTAACAATGCTTTGTTTATCTAACCAGATTTTTCTGTAGTGTTGTTTTAAAGCCTGATCCAAAGTCCATTGAAGTCAGTGCTAGCCTTTCCGTACACTTCCCTGGATTATGGATCAGCCCCTTATTCTCAATTGATATATATAATAAAAAGAAAATTCTTACTGAATTTCAGAACTTGTTACAACTTTGTACGTCTTTCTAACTAATTAGAATTCATTATTATACATTGTTATTGGCTATTGTAAAGAAAATGTTAATTCCTATGACTTGTTGCTGCTGTTGTTATTATTAGTTGTGGTTAGGAGATTGTGAGGATCTCCAACTATATTAACAATATAAAAATGTTACTGGGTTTTCCAGTAGTATAGATTGTATGATTGGTTAAACTGCTAACACGTTCATAAGCTCTGACGCTAAGCAGGTGTGTGTTTGCACATTGCAGGTTCAACATCTTTTCTTAAATATTTGGTTTTATTTTTTCCAAATAAAACACGTCTTTTCTGTAAGTAACCCATTTCTAACCACTTTATAACAGCTAGTAAAAGGAAATATCTGCAGCACTTTACCATGTTCTTGTTTTCAGAAAACACTTCTTGGTGCAAATTCTTTTTCTAAGTCTTTACTGGACTGACTTTAATTAGACTTCAATTACAGTTTTTAATTAGTACCACAGAGTAAAATGATTTATAAAACAAATACGTATATTTTACAGGAACAAATTAAACCCTGTACCATATTTTTCTATTAGAGTATACAGAAGATGTCGTGTTCTCTGATTTTTAATGTCCTGAGGACATAAAGTGCATGTTGAAAGATTATAGTAACAAAAAAAAAAAACCTAGCTGTCATGAGTCTGAATTTTGTTGGTAACGGTTTTGAGTGTTGTAAATCTGCATTCAGAACAAGTAGTTCTAATGTTTAATCAAATCTTTTATAGTCGCTGTCCATATGGACTACATCTGATGTTCGTGCCACAGGAATCTTTTCCTTGCCTGAGTTGCACAGAGAATTTAAGCCTTAGAGTATTTATTAACATTTTTCCATGGTGTAACATACTAATGTTGCAGCGTTTTGTGAATGCATAAGTAGTATTAACTGAGTAAAGATATACACTACAGTGTGACAGGTGTTCAAATCAATGAAGATGTATTAAAAGACTAGAATGGTCATAGAAGTGTGTTTGATGAAATAGTTTTCAAATATAGTAAACCAACAGGTTGATTTTAATGGGGTGATTAAAAAAACAGTGATTGGTGAGCAGTAGCACAGTAAAACCTTGAATAGAAGAAATCTGGTAGTGCAATTTATACCATCTATTGGTGGACCTATTTATATATAGTACATAGTTTGTGTCATTATTTTGTGGAACCCTGTCTAGTAGTGGTCAATAGATATCCCTTATGATAGTTAGAAATTACTTAATTTCCATGTTTGTAGGTTACTGTGGAGAATTTCTTGCGTGTGTTAACAGGAAGAATCCCACCAAGCACACCTCGATCCAAGCGCCTACTTTCTGATGACAGAAGCAATATTCTAATATACATGACAGGTAATTACAGGAATTTATTGGTTTTGTTGCACAGTAGCAGAGTGAAATCTCATGAGGATACCAAATAACACTGAAAAATTAGCAAAACAAATACACAGTAATCATGGATTCACATTAGTTTGCGCAAAACATCCATTATTATTAGTATTAAAAACAATCCATGCAAAAAGTTCTGATAACAAAGATTGCTACTCCACTTAAAAATCTGGGTCTCACACTTGTATTCCCCAACCCTGGGCATATGGTCTAGAGAGCCTAATTTGTAATGACTCTGAAAGTTATAAAAATCATTACTATGTGAAGAGGTTTTGCATAAATAGTAATCAAGGAAGCATCTTTAAAGCAGTGTCCATTAATTTATGAATGAATAGATGTATTCCAGGTTAAACCATACATGTATACACTTACACAAGGTGTTCCGGAACACTTGCGTAAGTTGGGGAGCGTCTGTACGGTTCTCATTACCCTGGTATCATGTCTTGTCGTCCCACACCAACGAGGGGAGAGATTGCATTTAAGCTGTTTCTGTTGGCTTTTTGGCAACCATGTTTTGTCTATATTGTTCTTCTATCTTTAACGTACATGCTTATTTACCTTTTCTACAAGGTCATGGTGGAAATGGTTTCTTGAAGTTTCAGGATTCTGAAGAAATCACTAATGTAGAACTTGCTGATGCCTTTGAACAAATGTGGCAGAAAAGAAGGTAAAAATTTATTACTTAGCTATTAAATACAGTATGTCACCAAGAGGTGTAAAACTTGGATTGTAACCTTTCATTCCTCCATTTAATTCTTGTCAAAATAGCACACTCTTCTAGTGAAGGATGGCAGAATTAATTATTTTTATTCTGAATGTGGTTTAAAAATGGAAAAAATTACCGCTACTGCAGCAGTGATATTAAATAGCTGTTGTCCTTGAGGTTGTGTGAAGCTCTCCTTTCCAGAGGAGAAGGAAATCTATTATAATCTTCAGCCACTCAAATGAGTTACCTTGGCTCAACAGCTGTATGTGCTTCTTATTAATTATAAGGTGTCTGAAATGTTCAGCCAGTTGGAGCTCTATTAAATATCTTGGTAACTATGCAGTGAAATGAATGAATGAAAACATAGTCTACAGAATGCCAGATGTGAAAGCTGTTTTATTTCTTTCAGATACAACGAATTGCTGTTTATTATTGATACCTGTCAAGGAGCATCCATGTATGAACGATTTTATTCTCCAAATATAATGGCCTTGGCTAGTAGCCAAGTAGGAGAAGATTCACTTTCAGTAAGTATGAGTTTGGTTGGGTACTTGGAGCTAAGGTTAGGGTTCCTATGGGTAGAGCTCTCCACCCTTGAGTCAGGGTTTCTATGGGTAAGATACTTGGAGCTATGGGTAGGGCTCCCTGCCCTAAGGGTTAGGGTTTCTATAGGTGCAGCTCCCCACCAGAGGCTTAGGGTTCCTATGGGTAGGGTAGTTGGAGGTAGGGCAAAGGGGGTATTTCCAGAAGTGCTGAAAGGATTTGGCTCACACATCCCATTAACTTTCAGTGGCACTTCTGAAAATCTCCCCCTTAACTGCTTAACAACATAAAGGGTGTTTAGCTTCTAAAGCAGGGGCGAGCAAACTTTTTGGCCTGAGGGTCACATCGGGTTTCCGAAATTGTAAAATAATGAATTAAAAAAACGTAATGATAAATACCTTCTTTTCTGCAATGTAACAATAGAAATAGAAGATGTGATTTATAGTACAGTGGGTAGCGCACTTGAAGAGAAGGACATTAGTCATCTTCTCCCTACGCCTGCAAGTGGCTTACGCTTCCTCTTTCTGACTTTAGGCTATGGCCTTGAGGAAAGATTAAAGAGGCTAGGACTCTTCAGTTTGAGATCATTTGATCATTGCCTGTATGTTCTTATGTCTCATATGACAGCCACAGTTTGGGAAACCATCCTATTCTGTAGTTGTTTGATTTTTAAAGGTAGTGAGCACCATAGCCCCGGTAGGTGTTCAACATCTCTGAAAATCAGGCTCTACTCATGTGCTTACTGAAACTGGTCATGACCTCCTGGAGCCACACAGGATTATCCCCCCCCTTCTCATGCTCAAGAGGCCATAGTGGGAGAATCCTACCGGAGCTCTGCACAGGTGAATAATGGAGAAGGAGGCTTCCTGCAACCAGGCAAAGACAGGGCTAGTCAGAAATGAGTCTAAAAAGAGGAAGATAATAACATGCAATATACAGATTCATTTACACAGTCTATTGGGTTTTTTGATGGTTAGTAATCTTTTCTTGCATACTTCTGATAATTTGACTAATAGTAAAAATAATTCATAGGTTTGACACTTGCATGGTCCTGTTTGGCTCTGTTCCCATCAGGTTTTTGCTATGGAACACTCTTAAGTATGTATATTTTGTATTTAAGCATCAGCCTGATCTTGGGATTGGAGTTCACCTTATGGATAGATACACATTTTATGTCTTGGAGTTCTTGGAAGAAATTCACCCAGCCAGCCAGACCAATATGAATGACCTAGTAAGTAGTATACTGTATTCATTAGTTTGCTAACTACTCCTGTGTTCTCACAACTGGTCCATTTTGGCAATGGGAACTTCACAAAGTTTTTTGTTCTCCTGCATATCAAGAAAGTATTTTTGAAAATGTTTTTGTTGTTTTTATTTAGTAAAATCATTATATATTGACATTTTGGAGACTTGAGTCCACAGTTTTAAAATTGTTTTTTTTTTGCTTGATTAGGAAAAACTTAAATTAAAACAACCTGGGTATTTTACTGAAAAATGTCACTTGTGTGTGTTATCTCTGCATCCTGTGGAACCGATCCATTTGCCTGGTACCTAGAATCATGGACTGCAATCACTTTGCACATATGGAAAGGCAATCGTTGGCATTTGCTTTGCAGAGGAAATTTGTGTGTTGGAATCCTGATCCTACACTTGGAAACACATGAGCAGAGCCCCATTGACTACAGTGCTTCGCCACATAGGTGCAGGGGTCAGCCTGTGCAAATCCAGTTACAAGTCTGGGGCTTTATTTGTTCTTGGGCAAATATTATAATTGCCATTTATGATCCAACAAAAAATTTCTTGGTGAAGTTTAATGACAATGGCTTTTGAACAGTTACGTATGTTCCATCTTGGATACCATAAATTGAAAAAGCAACTACATTTCAGTAGCATTCTTAGCCTGTTGGCCTTGAACAGGTCAAACGTTCCTTTTTTTTTTTCATCGCAATGCATTATGCTTTTGTAGCTTGTTGCCGTAAATTATGTCATGCTGTTGTCAGAGACTTAAGAGCCACCATTGACCACACACATTAAATCTCCATTTCAGTAAAAGGAGCAGCTGTTCAAACATTTTATGTCAGTGTCTGTGGAGGCCGGTGTCAGCCTTGCTGCTAGATGAGGTGTAGTAGATTTCACACAAAGCAGCCCACACTGACAGATTTTGTGTTGACATAGAATTGATTCAGTGACTAATATGCTGACATTTTACTACCAAGAGTATGAAAATTCATTTCATTACATCATATTCTAATTTATGATGGGATTTGGAGAATTTTAGAACAAAACTTATGTCACAAGGATTAAGTAGCTTTTCTGTTGATTATGTACGTATTTAAAAAAAACATTTGAGTGAATTTGGCTGGAACACTCAATCTGTAGTCAAGGGAATTAATTGTCTTATAAAAAGAAACAGTACCAGAAATTCAGCAGCAGTTTGAAGTGTATAAATAGCCATCTGGAAAATGGTGTGAACTGGTTCAGCTAGTTAGAAATGTTAATGCAGATCTTGTTGATGACATAGCAAATCTGTAAATCCTCTATCCTTTCCATCGCTTTAATGACTTGTAAAAATGTTGACAACCACAAAATAACAGAAAAGTCCTGTGTGTTCCTTATTTTTAATTATAATTGTATTGGTTTTTCAGTGGCCAAATTCAAAGTATTCGGCAATACATTGAAATAGTACAGCAAACTCTGTAGTAGCATACTATACCCAAATACTATTTGAGGGATAAGGAGACTTGCATCACTGACACTCCCCCCGCGCCCCCCCCCCCCAAAAAAAAAAAGGAAAGAAAGAAAACACAAATGTATGTCACAATTTGCAATCAGAATACACTGTATTATCTTGAGACAGTGTGTGAATGAACTTCAGGGAATCTGACTTCCAGTTGCAGAAGTCAAATTCCACCATGCCTTCATCCTGAGGGATCCCTAAGAGCCATAACTCTAAACCCTGATAAAATAATCAGCTCATGTTTTGTGAGAAATTAAAGGGAATACTTTGGTCAGTGACTGAATTGCACTGCAGGGAACCTGCTTAAAAAAGAACAAATTCCTTGTCCAGGCCTGATTTTAAAAATTGGCACTATATAAATTTAGTGTAGCACATATTAAATAGATTAAAAACTGGTTAACAGACAGATCTCTGTAAGTCAAAAGTAACTGTAGATGGGGAATCATCATCCAAATGGTGTGATGTTAGTGAGGTCCCCAGGAATCTAGTCTTGGCCCAGTGTAATTCAGTATTTTTGTCTAATCTGGAAGAAAACATAAAATCATTGCTAGTAAAGTTTAGATGATGATCAAATTGCTGGAGTGACAAATGACAGGTTCATTTTACCAGATCAAGGTAAGGTAATAAGTGGAGATATACCAATCTCCTAGAACTGGAAGGGACCTTGAAAGGTCATTGAGTCCAGCCCCCTGCCTTCACTAGCAGGACCAATTTTTGCCCCAGATTCCTAAGTGGCCCCCTCAAGGATTGAACTCACAACCCTGGGTTTAGGCAGGCCAATGCTCAAACCACTGAGCTATCCCTCCCCCGCAATCTGTATGTATCTAAGTGATTTGTGTTTACATATGTGTTTTTAATACTGCCAAATATAAGGTCAAATACCTAGAAGCAAGACATTTAGGTCACTTACAGGATAGAGGACTGTACACTGGAAAGCTGGTGACTCTGCAAAAGACTTGGGGTCATGATGGTTAATCAACTGAATGAGAGCGCCCAATGCAATGCTGTGATTAGATATATTTTTGGCTATATAATCAAGAAACTATCCAGTAGAAATAGTGAGGCAGCATAGGTGAGACAATTACTAGAATAATGTGTCTAGGTCTGGTCTCACACTTCTAAAAGGATGCTGAAAAATTGAAGAGAGTCAGAAAAGAGCTTTACAAAGATGATGATGTGAGGTCTGGAAAACTTGCTTGCAGTGAAAGGCTTAGGAAGCTCAATCTGTTTATCTTATTAGGTTCAGAAGTGACTTGATTACAGTCCATAAGTACCTAAGTGGTGAGAAGATTTCTGATGGTAACGGACTTTAATCTATATAGGAGTAGACCTTGGCAGCATAATAACCAGGGCTTGCCTCCCAGAGAAGGTTTCAGTCTGTAACCTTTTTCTTAAAAAGCCTCAAGTCCACTCCCACAACATCAGTGTGTGCCTGCTTCAGCTTCTGGGCCATATGGCCTAATAGCACATATGAAGCTCTGCATGCCAAATTTCATCTTTGCTCTCTGCAGGCCTGGCTCCAATAGGTATATTGTCTTCCCAGGCACCTTCTGGACAGACATACGGATTTGTGTAGCAGCATAAGTGCTTTGGTCTCTTGGTTGGTGGTTGGATCTCCACAATGTGTGCAAAGGAATTCTGTTTTTATCCCCAGAACTGATTGACTCTGGTAACAGATGCATCTCTTAAAGTTTGGGGAGCCCATCTTGGTCAACTCCAGAGGCAAGCTCTTTAGTCATCTCTGGAAATTTCACTCCACATAAATGTTTGTGCTCCAGACTATTCTTTGGGCCTGTGAGATATTTGTCCACCATCAAGAATCAAGTGATAGCAATTCTTACAGACAAAACCACTGCCATGTTATATCTGAACAAGCAGGGGAAGTGCAAGATTGCCTCGATTGTGCCCGGAGGGGATCCTCCTGTGGAATTTATGCATTCATCACAATGCTTCCCTGAAGGCTTTTCACCTTCCAGGAACGAGAGTGGTCAGTCAGTCAGGAAGGACGCTCTCCATCAGATCTTTCGCTGCTGGCGGTACACAGCAATAGACTTTTTCATGACCAACCTGAACAAGAAGTGCACGAGCTTTTGCTCCAAGGTGGGCTTCAGTCTGGGTTCCATCACAGATGCTTTTCTTCTTCCGTGATCCAGTCATCTCCTATATGCATTCCCTCCAGTTCTTCTCATTCAGAGGGTACTCAGGAATCTGAAAAGAGACAAAGCAACATTAATCCTTATTGCATCAGCATGTGCAAGACAGTATTGGTTCATGGACCTACATCAGCTTTCCGTCTGGGCACCGATAACTCTACCACTAGTTGAGGTCTTCTGTCCCAGAATGAAGGCAAGTCTCTGTATTCCAACCTCCAATCTCTTTACCTTTCAGCATGGATGATCTCTGTTTGAATTTTCATGAGAAATTGTGCTCCTCAGCGGTTCAAACCTTTTTGGTGAGCAGCTGAAAAGAATTCACTAGACCCACAAATGCAGCAAAAGATTTTCAATTTGGGCACCATCTCAACATTTATGGCCCTCACACACCAGTTACACATGTGCTGGACTATCTGTTGCGCCTGAAATCAACAGGCCTTTCCGTTATTTCCACGAGAGTTTGCCTGGCTTCCTTTTCTGCACGACATCCACCAGTAGGTGGGTTTTACACTTTTTCTCACCTGCTCATTTCCTGGTTCTTGAAATACCTACTTACCATTTATCTTCCTGTGCCTGATCCTGTACTGGTCTGGGATCTCAATCTAGTCCTCTCCAAAGTCATAGCACCACCCTATTTGAGTCTCTGGCCACAACCTCACTTTTGTTATTGTCTCTGGTGGCAATCACTTCTGCTAGAACCATTTCAGAACTTCAAGCTCTCCTGGCTCATCCTTCTTTCATGGTTTTTCTATAAAGACAAGGTTTCCCTTAGGCAACCTCACAAGGTTGTGTCCACTTTCCACCTAAATCAGACTATTTATTTGCCAGTGATTTTTCTGAAACCTCATGCTTCTAAAGCTGGCAAACTACTTTATACATTGGATGTTCATTGAGCTTTGGCCTGGATCTCCCAGGCTTTGATAGCCTGTGATGAGAGAGTTAAGGGTCAATCAATGTCAACTCAGCAAATCTCACATTGGATTTTTACTATATTAAGCTCTGCTATGATCATACTAAAATCTCTCCTCCATTGAGAATAGTGGCTCACTCCACCAGGGCTCAGCCCACTTCATCAGTCTTTCTGAGCAATGTTGCAGTAG
This sequence comes from Mauremys reevesii, assembly GCF_016161935.1. Classification (NCBI taxonomy): domain Eukaryota; kingdom Metazoa; phylum Chordata; order Testudines; family Geoemydidae; genus Mauremys; species Mauremys reevesii. The sequence continues at coordinate 85,299,532 of NC_052630.1, forward strand.
CTGGTATCTGTAAGGCAGCAACATGGTCATCTGCATATACTCTGTCCTCTTCTTATGCCATTACTCAAGTCTCTTGTAATGATGCCAACTTTTGCAAGCTGGGGTTATAGCCTCTATTCAGTTTATCTGAAGTCCCTCTGCTTGTAAGGGAACTGCTGATGAGTTTCTTGGAGTGGAATATATACATGCACAGTCACTCAAAGGAGAAAAAATGGTTACTTACCTGTAGAATACCTATTGTTCTTTGAGGTGTGTTGTGGACATACACATTCCACAACTCTCCCACCTTCCCTGCTACTTTGGAAATTATATACAGCAGTGTTAAGGAACAGAGGGGAAGATGGTGGCACGAGGCAAGCGGGGCGTATGTGCTGCTTAGTGGTACTAGTGACAAAAGTCTCTGACTCGAGTACATTGTGTGCACAGGTACCTGCAGCAGAATGTATATGTGCACAATGCATCTCAGAGAACAATGGTTGCTGTACAAGTAAGTAATCCTTTTTGTTTTCCTCCTTCAAGTTCTCTGGTTCCAGTAACCTCCTAGGCAGACCATCAAAATGAACCCCTTGCCTTGACAGGATGGATATGCTCCAACCTCAAAGTGCAAGAGGCAATGGTTGTCATTTTGTGCTTTATGTAGTTTTCCTTTTAGTTTCTATTACCTTTATAAAGATAATAATTGGAGAGGTGTATATAGTACCTAATTTTATGATAGGGCAAATATGCGTTACTTACATACAATAGGTGAGCATATTAGTAGTTTGTTCCTGTCTCCTCCAATAAGATATTTTTTTAAAACTAGCTATACAAACAATCTATATAGAAGAGAAAGCTAAATGCTCTCCATTTTAAGGTATCGGATATTCTGGTATGTATCATTGCTTAATAGTGTAATTGTTTTCTTTCTGAAATTGAATATTCTAGACTTTAAAGTATTTTTATCATGTTTCCTCTCAGAAGGATTAAATCCTATTAGTTTTTGTTCTGAAAATGGCCAAAATTGCTTGCTGAAAGCCATATACTATACATAATGGATCTGAACTGTCAAATAGGTACTTGGCTTCTATTAACAAATCTAAGGAATCTGATATATATATGATCCATCATAAGTAGTAACTCACTTCTACAGCATCTGCAGATAGTTGCTCCTTAATCATTTTCCTTGTAGTAATAAATGTTGCTGTTGTGATAGTAAAGGTCTTTTTAAAACCTTTAACTGATGATAACATCTTTCTCTACAAAGGCTGAATATAAAATGGGAAAGAGGAAAAACTAGGTCATATGTCTATATTTAATTTCATTCTTAGTCTCTGGATTCTTCTTATTTAGAAGAAAAAAATCCAAATTAAATGGCATTTATTCAAGAGCATTTATGTTATTTACAATTTTTAAGGAATAGGTGACTTTATCAGTTTGAACTTAGGAGGAAAACACAGTGGCAGCAATCTGTTGGAAAAGCTTTCTGCTTATACCAGAAGAACTTCAGGTTATGAGTACTTTGTTTATAGCATAGTTCTGTGTGATTATAGAACATCTAAAATTTATTAGGCAAGATCATTTCAAAATAGTGACTAAACAAACAGTCTCCTGGTCTTGGGTGTGGGTATGGGTATGGTATTTGGATGGAGATATTCTTGCCTTGGGAAGACTCCAGTTTTGATTGTCAGATTAATTGCTGTTGTGTTGGCCTGTCTCATCTGAGCTGGTAGACTGTTGGTGGCTCTGACTTCCATGTGCTGTTTTTCAAAGGAATTGTATCCTGTTATTCCTAGTGTGTAATCTTTTAGGAAGCAGTACAGCAACTTCTAGGTGTTCCTATACCCTATGATATTCAGAGCAGCCATTTTTCTTAAACCATCTCTCTCTCAGACCCACCTGAGCTCTTGGCACCATAGTGTTGCAGAGAATAAGGTCCTCCTGCTTGCTGTGCTCTACTCCACCCATTTCCCAACCCTCCTGCCCACCTGCATGGCTTGGGGATGTAGTGGCTCTGCAGACTCTGCCCTCTGACACTGCTACCCGTGCTGCATGGTACTGGAGCAGAAAGGGGAACCTTGTGGCCTTTTATGTCCCAGTGCCACTCTGTAGCCCAGGCAACAGTTTGGCCCGTAATCTACTCTTGGGGGTATTTCAGTATACACTATTTATGGTATAGTTATGCTTATTCTTCCTTTTCTTTTTTTTCCCCTTAACTATTTGTTTATTTAGGAAGTTTTAACAGGATTACAAATCCTTACCATGTAAATATCAGAGTCAAAACAGTAATCATTATAGCAATGAGCTTTTGTTTAGAGAAACGTACAGTAATATAGTCATTATATCTCTCTCTACTTAACAGGATGTTACCATATTACAGAGTGAAGCATCTTTACTCTGTCCATGTGATTTTTATTAAATTGAGCGAAATCTCAGGTTACGCATATCTACCAAATGTTACCACATTTTTCTCTTTCAAATTTTTAAAAGTAATTTTATCTTCTATTACTTTGCTTAGTTATGTCCCTAGTGCTATCCCCTGTCAATTATAAATATTTTTTTGATTAGGAAAAGTTTGCCCCTACTGCCATCCATACTCTGTATTAAACTGTAAATAATTTATTCTTCCTGACCCCCCCTTTTTTTATCGTTTAGTAAAGTTCATGTATTAATAGATACTGTAAAAACAATAGTACTCTTGAGATTTTTTTTAACTAAGTAATTGTTATTGGTATACTCTGATGTTTTAAATTCTTAAAAACTTAGTATCTAGTCTTAATTATTTTTCTTAGCCAAGAAGCATGTATTTGCTTATAGAGTGACTTTATGTTGTGTAGAAGTGGATGTTTGCAGTCTTGGAGAACGTAAAGACTTATGAATATAAACTAATTCTGGGCTGCATTTGGCTGTGTTGCTTCTTAAGTGTCTACAGCAGGAGCACTTTATGGAATGACTGACATACCACCAGGTGCCAGATGACTGAGGAGCATCTCCCCAGGTAGTGTTCAATCCATACAGCCTAGAGCTGCAATAGACAGCATTTATTGTGGGTAAAGATTAAGCCCATTGCTAACCCACAAAAGGGGCCATTTTTCTGGTTTTAATCTCTGACCTATTTGAGTAAATTTTATAAACTAAACTCATGTTCTCTAGGTTAGAGGAAAAATCTGCATCTATTTCTATACCTTGTCATCCAAAAGAAAATCTGCTGGGTAGAAGTGCATCCAGGGGCAAAGCTCTGGGAAGGCAGTGTTCAGTTTAAGGAGCACAGAACTCCTCAGGGGTCGAGAGTAGGGATGAAGAGAAAAGTCCAAAAGGAGCAGAAGACTCATTTGTCTGGATGTTTCAGTTGGACTTTTGTTATCTCGACTGAACTGAAAGGTGACCTGGCTGGAGGGCTAGGTCATGGAAGGTATAGACAGAAACAAGCCATCACATGGCCAAAGAAGAGGTCAACAGAGGATGCTAGAGATGAAGACCTTCTGCAATGCCACATTGTTACATCAGGGAGTGCTGCAGGGTGAGTTGAACCATTGGAAAGGAAGAACCTGGGGCTGAAATTGAGCAAGAGTCAGTCTAGCTGCCTCCACTAGGGGCTGCTGCAAAAGACAGAGGGTGGAACTGGGAGCACTTGAATTTTGTTGGCATCTGGCTTGTGTTTTGCCTTTCTTCTCTAGATTAAAGAGCTCTGCAGTGCCTGATATTTTCTTCACATGAATGTATTTATATGCTGCAATCATTTCATCCCTCAATCTAATTTTTGATAAACAAAACAGATTGAGCTCTGTTTTGATAAACAAAACAGATTGTCTCTCACTGTAACACTTTTTTTTCTAGCCCTCTAATCTTTTTTGTGCATCTTCTTTGCAACATGTCCAGTTTTTCAACATCCTATTTAAAATGTGGACGCCAGAGCTGGATACAGTATTGGTCTCACCAGTACTCTGTACAGTGCCTTCCTTACTCCTACTTACCACTCCTTCTTTGTATATCCAAAGATCACATAAGTCCCTTTTGCCACGCCCACCCCTGGTTAGCTGAACTAATTAATAAGATCACTTTGAAATGTAATTTAAAGTTGATGGCATGATTTTTAGCATGATGACGTATAACAGGATTAGGCCGAAGTGAAGTTCTGACATTGCCTGGCAGCTAATGAGTATGGCAAAGTGAGCTATCCATACACCTAACATGTTGTTATTATTTATTTGTATTTTTCAACCAGATTATTTCTTTTAGCACTCCTGACACTTCCAACTTGATATTCGACTGATATCAAGCCTAAAAAGGCAGAGTAGTTTTGCTATCTATGTGTAGCAAAGCAAAACTCTTCTCATGAATTTAAAACTGAACTTTATCGTAACAGATAGAGGTGAATGTTGGCACAATGGATTGAAATAAAATCTGTACTTCTGGAAGCAAAATATGCCCTTCAGGTGAGCAGATCAATGAAATAATTGAATTGGTAATTACTTATCCTCTGCAGTTACCTTAACTTTCCAGAGCAAACTGGTTATTTTCTGTTAGACAGTATATAGTTCTCATGGTTTTATTTTTATTGGTGCCTCAGGTAGTTTAGCATGATGGAGGAAGATACACTGAGCTAGGCAGAGAAGGGATGCACTCAGGGTTGCAGACTGGTTCCTGAGAAATTCCTGGGGCAGCACAGCTAACACAGCTCCCTTTCTTCTGGGCTTGTGATAAAAGCACAATTGACCCCAAAGTAGGATGGTCTTGGGTTTTTAAAGATGTCTTTTAAATCCCTTTCATATACAGTTTATCACAGATTTCATTCACTCTTAGAATGTACTCATTGAAAGAAGGAGGATTTTTTAAATTGGCAGTTTTATAGGAATAAAATAGAAGAATTTGTCACGACTATTTCACCAATAAGAGAGCAGATCAATGGGCTTTCAGATAAAAGAACTGTTGTCGTCGTGTGCCTTCAGTAGTTAACATAAAGAAGAATTAGTAAGCAGCTTTTGCTCTGAGGTCTTTGAAGCTATTTGCAACGGAGTCAACTTCAATCAAAAACCTTTGGTGCTAGGTTTGAAATTCTGTTGGGAACTGATAGATAAAAGTTATGGGTGATGTGCTTTGAAAAGTCATTCGTAGTTTGTTGAATCATTTATACACCTCCACTTGTGGTGGTGTTGACATTACAGAAATATAAAATTGTTACAGTTACTCAATGTTTTATAACATTCCTTGCCAGTGCAGTGGCTTGATGGCATAGCTACAGTGTAGAAGACTTATATTTTCAATAATTTGTGAATTAAAAAATACAAATATTATGGATATTCATGGGCTTTAAAGATTTAGATTTTTAAGGTTGTGCACTTTGAGAAGCTAAGAGTGAAGGGAAAATGGCTGATCTTTCTCTTCAAGAAGTGATTTGCAAGATGGCCAGAGAGGAAGTCTCTTTTCTACTCACTTATCTGAAGATGTACAGCCAAACTCATCCATGTGCCCAGCTCTTGGGCCAGTGTGTGTCTCTCCAATTCCAGAGCTGCTAATGCTGGTTAAGAATAACCATAGAAAACTAGACTTCTCTCTTGCTTCTGATCACTTTCCTGTGCCAGTATACAATGAAGTTGGAACAGTAAACTAAGGGGTTGCTTGCAGGAGAAGGCAAAATGCTTTGAAGAATGGGTAGGACATGGGTGGGATCCAGAGTTGGTGAGTTAACAAAGAGCTGGAGAGTGTAAGTGCCATGCCTAAAAACACAGATGTAATCCTCCAAGATGACACTAGCTGTGCAACGAGTGTGCACCCCAAGTGTAAATGGGATGGAACAAACATGGTTATTGGCAGCTATGTGGAAGTGAAGGTTCTGTTTTCTCTGATATCTTTCATGAATAGATCTCATCAAATGGACCACTCTGATTTTATTGCTACCTAAGACTAACTGTTCTATTTTCTATACTACTACATCATGCTGCATAAGCTGTGTTACGGTGAGCCCCAGGAGACCTGCCTGGTGACATAGTTGTCTGGCTTCTTGCATATTTTCTGCCAGGTACATAGGAAATACTATTGAGATGTTCCTCCTATTTTTTTTTTTAAAGCAGATATTTGGCAACACATTTTGGTTCAAACACTGTTTTTTTTTTTCAATGGTAATAAAAGCACCTGATAATAGCCAGCACCATCCAGTTACTAGTCTAGTACATCGTGTGTTCTAATGGGAAGAGAAAATACTAGTCTAGCTGCCTGGTAGTTTCTTGCCATCCTTAAACGGGGTTGGAGGAATCTTTGCTCTTTCTCTTCCTGTCACTAAAGAACTGTTCCCACATTCCAATCCTCCATTTGGTTTTGTATTTCCTATGTCCTATCAGAGGCAGCAATATCTACTGGGGAGCTGAAGACTGAGAATCAGGAGAGTGGGGTCATATTCACAAATCTGCTACTGACTCACTGTGTGGTCATGAACAAGTAATTTCTCTTTTCTCAGTCTTTTCATTTTATAGTTGGGAGAGTAATGATTCTTAACCTTGAGGTCCTTGGATAGAAGGTGCTATATAAATCAAAGTCTTATTCCAAGACTGCTCCACGCTATATCCAGGGATTGGAGTCCACAGTGGTTGTAAACGTGCTGTAAAGACTACTAGTGTTCATTTTAGATTGTAGATGTGTGCTTTCCCTAAGCGATGGCAGGGAAATCTTGGATTGCATTTGTTGGGTTTTGGAGGATTGTAATTTGGATACCTGGTCCTAGCAGTAAGAACTATAGCCAGAGTCCTCCCCAGCCCTAATAATGTTGTGTGTTTAATTTATGGTCAAGTGGCTTCTCATGGATTGGCAGTAACCCACCATCCCTTGCCAGCAGAGGTTAGAAAGATGGGGTGTTCCCTCATACCTAAGTGAGATTTGGAGATACCCTAGTGCAGGGGTAAGCAACCTATGGCACACGTGCCAAAGGCAGCACGCAAGCTGATTTTCAGTGGCACTCACACTGCCCAGGTCCTAGCCACCGGTCCGGGGGGCTCTGTATTTTAATTTAATTTTAAATGAAGCTTCTTAAACATTTTAAAAACATTATTTACTTTATATACAACAATAGTTTAGTTATATATTACAGACTTATAGAAAGAGACCTTCTAAAAACGTTAAAATGTATTACTGGCATGTGAAACCTTAAATTAGAGTGAATAAATGAAGACTCGGCACACCACTTCTGAAAGTTTGCCGACCCCGACCTAGTGCAATACTTTGAATGGGAATACAGACCTGGTTAGACCATGGGTTTAGGAGAGTTTGTTATGGTTTTGGAAAGAAGATACATGTCTAGATCTGAAAAGCCATGTTTACAGAATTACAGAAATGGAAGGGTTGTGGGAGGAGAGGAGGATGGACAGCAACGATGCATAGAGTAATGATGCTATCATCCCCTTTTGTGCCCCTGCTTTCAGAAGTTGATAGAACCATATGTCTTGTTGTATTACTTATTTAATAAACGTTTACAATCACTTGAAATAGTAACTTGAGTTTGTCTTCTCTGATGCCTACTTAGTCTGAGTAAAGTCTTTGGTATCTCGAATTTCTTGGGATCTAAGGAGAACCTAGATAAGTTTGTTACTGCCTCCTTCACTTGATGGCTGTGCCTTTACAGCAGTGTCAGTGCTGCATTTTGGAATTTAGCATAGCAGTGGAACTGATCTGTGGATAATATGCTGCGTGAGCATATTACTCTACACTAAGGCCTGGTCTACACTAGGGTGGGGGGTCGAACTAAGGTACGCGACTTCAGCTATGCGAATAGCGTAGCTGAAGTCGAACTACTTTAGTTCGAACTTCTTACCTGTCCAGACGCTGCGGGATCGAAGTGTAGGGATATTAAAGAAGGTTTATATTAAACATGGTTTATATGAGAAATGATTTATTGATTTATTGTTAATTGATACTTTATAACTTAAGGTTTATGTTAGAAGTAAATTTGTGATTCCCAACATTTAGCCTCTAACCTGCAAGCCACCAGCTGTGTCTGTGTGAAGCCTGCTCAAAGAAATACTTTGTATAAAACTTGTTAAACATTAATTAACTCTAAGTAAGCCAAAACTGTAGCTGTTATAGTGTATAGATAGAAACCCCCACCCTCTGTAAGTTTTCATCTCACTTTATCTTGGTAAAGAGACAGTGAAATAGATGTGATTAAGATAGAGAATGTATGTGACTGAATGGTTAGGGAGTCACCAGCCTGAAGAATTCAGTGTCGGCTGAAGAAGGTGTCAAGTGGGATCAAAATCCACCCACCACACCTCAAAGGAAGGAAAAACAAAACACCTAATAACATGGAGCCAGCCATCTGCTGATTGATTTAGCAACAGCAGAATGAAGCAACTCTCATGAACTGACATAGGAATAAATTCCTATAAAACTGGACTCTAAAGACTGAGGACTTTGAGTCTATGGTTCTGCTGCCAGCCTCCAAGAGCATCAGATGCATCTGACACAGACTCGGCTCCATCCTCATGACCAAGATACCTGGCCAGTAACTTGGCATGAGCAACATCTAGGCTGGTAACTATAACATCTATACAGAACCTGAATGAATGATTGTGTGAATGAATATATGTGTGTGTGTGTATGTATGTATGTATAAGGAATAAGTAGTAATAGAAACAAGTAGAAAAACATTGTTTTTTGTTTTGTTATGGTATTTACAATAAATGTGGCATCTTTGCCTTATCCCTCTTAATAAGATCCTGCTGGTTTTTATTATATTGGTATAACAGAAGTCCGCGGCTCCCCCGTCGACTCCGCCACCGCCGTTCGCGGTGGTGGAGTTCCGGAGTCGAACTATCGCGTCTAGATTAGACGCGATAGTTCGAACTCCGAGAAGTCGAACGCTACGCGTCGACCCGGCAGGTAAGTATAGACCTACCCTAACTTAAAATAAGTCTAAATTATTTTTAATATATGATGATTCTAATTCATAGTTAATTTTCAGGCTGTAGAAGGGAAACAACTATTGGGATTTTGGCTCCTCTGGACCTATGTCAAGAATCCAAATTCTTGCTTCATTTTTGCAACCTTTTTAATTAGCTACTCAGTAGACTTTCCAAGGCTGTGCAAGCACTTATCCAGCCTCACTTGCCTCCCGTTGATCAACCTATAGGATTCCCACCTAGTTTTATTTTTCAGAAGTTGCCACATGTACATTGAAAAACAGCTTGTTCTGATGAACGGCTTGTTTTCTCTCAGAGTTGCATATAACTCCCCTTTAATATTAATTTGCCATTAGAGTTAATGGGAGTTACATTCATATCAGGAGCAAAAGTGGTTTCTAAATGCATAATCATGACAAAACAGCACTTCTTAGTTCTTTAGTTAAATCATCTTTTCTAAGTGTGGAAAACCATTGCATGTGTTACTGATACCAGTGAAATCAATGCTGATTTTGTTTAGCGTTTGTCTCTCCTTTCCCAACAATATTCTGACAGACACCAACAGAGACTAATTTAAAGAGTAAATGTGAGAGGGGAAAATGTAACTCTCCTTTTTTGTTCAGTTTCAGGTGTGCCCTCGAAGTTTGTGTGTTTCTACACCTGGACACCGGACTGATCTTTTTCAGAGAGATCCTCAGAATGTTCTGATAACGGATTTCTTTGGCAGTGTACGAAAGGTGGAAATTACAACACAGACCATTTCTCTGGATCCTAACTTAGTTGGCTTGGAAACCAGGTATGTGTATATATATATTTTCAGTTTTGGTTCATATACTTTAATATAGTATAAATAGAGAACATATACTGTTGCTGTACCCATCTGTTTTGTACTCAATATGAAGTCTGTGAACATGCAGTATATTTTAATGAGTAAGGCTTTGATTCTCCACTCCATCTGACATGGGGGGCTGCAGCTCTCTGATTCAGGGCAGCCCAGCTCCAGCGCAAGTTCAGGGTGCATAGGAGCACTTCTAACTTGCATCATTGGAGGGTCAAGCAGGGTGACACTCTGCTCTGCCATACCCCCCTTCCTGTACCACTCCAACCCATCCTCCTCCTTCCCCTTATGCAATGGGGGGAGGGGGAAGGAGGGGAAGGGGAGGGCAGGGCAGCATCACGCTGGGTCCAATAGGCAGCTGAGCCTCATTCTTCCATCCAGCCACTGGTGGAGAGAACACCTGGGCAAGAGGAATTCTCCCTATGGCTGTCTGAGTGGTTTAGGGCTACATAGCACAAAGTGGTTTTAGACTAGAGAATCCAGCCATAAGGAATTTTATGGCTGATATAATACTGCTGCATTTTGACACCCAACAGCAGCTGTTCAACGTGAAAGCCCTGTATGCACTGGGCATGTTTATTTTTAGAAAATTGTGGTGGATTTAGGATTCTCATGAAAGGTGCAAAATCCTCTTCATACCAGCCTGTACCAAAAATATCTCAGCCCCTTCTCTGGGGGAATGTGATTGTCCCTTTTATTTTTAGATTAATTTTCCATTGAAAATCCAGAGGATTGCCTTCTGTGTCTTCTAATATGGTATTTTATTTGAAAATAAAGCTTTTAAATCTTGAGAAGTAGCCACAGAGAAGTGTTCCTCAGAGAAGCAACTCTGCAATAACTCTTGGGATTTTGAGCTCCATGTAGTAATGTATACATGATGTTATTCAAGATTGAGTGAGGGGATACAGGCAGTGTCAGCCAATTGACGAAGTGTATACTCTCTTCAGTGCTGTACGATAAAAACAGGACTTCTGGTTTTCATTTTAAATTGATACTTTGAGATAAATATTTCTGAAATCTAAGGCTCTAGAGAATTCTTACAGTTGTGCCTAAACTCAATCACTGTACTTTCAGACATCACTTTGGCCTAATTCCTAGCCAGTTTCACACAGCAAAATGATGTATGGCTCATAATTCTGTCTTAAGTAAGCTGAAAAGTGCCTGGAAAATGGGAATTTGGGGGCTAAATACTTATTCGTTGAAAAATTCTCCCTTCTCTAAACTACGTTGCAAAAATATAGTCAAAGATCAAGATATGGCCACCAACAAAAACTTTTTAACAAACCAGTTTTTACTTTCCTTATTAGAAGCTCTTGTTAAGTAGGCCACAAAGATTTTTCTACTTCATATCACTGCTAGTAAACTATATACGTCTTCATCTTTCCTCTTAGATTGTCTGTCAGGTAGCTTGCTATTCACACACAAAAAAACCTCTGCCAGGTTTCTTAATAGATGCTTTGATCCTGCATAAACACTTGTGCCCTTGGGTAGCTTTACTTGTGGGAATAGTTCCATGGGCTTGAGTGAGGCTACTCATGTGAGTAAAGTTAGTTAGGCATAAGTATTTTTTGATTGGGCTCACTGATAACCATTTGATGGCTTCTTGTTTCAATAATAGTTAAGCAAGGCCTTAGGTTCATTGTATTTCTAGTACTCTGTTGCCATCTGTTGGGAGCGTGTATAAGGTGACTGATTTGTATTATTGAGATTCTTTCATGTTGTATTTGCCTTTCTGTTACAGCCCTTTGTAAAATGACCTGAGAACATTGTGTTGCCATCTGCCAGAAAGAAATATGAATCCGGTTATAGACTGTTTTTATGTATATAGATAGATATAGATATGGATATACATATTTTGTGATTCATCATTTTTCTTAGAACACTGTACAGAATTGCTCGTGGTTTCCTTCTGGCCTGAAAAATCTGATTTTTGGTGTTGGCTTGTAGGTAAGTTAAGGGACAAACTATTAGTAGTAACAGGGAGGTGAGTTCTTTAGCATAAGTGGGAGATACCTGCTTCTAGTCTAGTATGTTCGATTTATAGCATAACTATCTCGTGTATGCGCATATGGATCTAGTGTGTGCTGGTCTTTTGTAAAATAATATTATGTTCTTATGTGTTCTACAATATTCAAATATTGTTTTTTCAAGCAATAATATATTTTATAGTGCTTCAGATCTCCGTTTTCAGTAGCTCTGTTGTTATGGTTTAAAACATAACCTTTTTTTTTAATAGAAAAAGCCTTTTGGAGCAGTGTAGAAAGTTCTATGGCTTTCTGGAATTACCTTCAAAGACAGCTGCGCACAATGTTTAATAAATTCCTCAAAGGAATTAGCTCTAAGTAAGGCAGGGTCTTCAAAGCTATATTTCGCTACAGTGAGCAGCGAGGAAATGTAACTTTAAGTGCAAAAAAACTTAGGAATATATTTATCTGCCAGTTACCATTTCCCAGTATTGTCCTCTTTAAATGTCTGGCAGATCATTCTCCTTCTCAACGCACCCTTGTCACAACCCTCAGTAGCTGGCTTGAATGGGGACTGAGATGTGAGGCAAAGATGAGGAGGTGCTAGACACGTAAAAGGACAATAGCGTGAAATGGTAATTAGTAGATATCAGAGTTTGTCAAACTGTGGACATCTGTGCTACACAGATCACTTGGTGGTTGGCCCTGGGTAGGTTGGCTGGTCTTATACCGGCTCTTCTTTCCAGCTTCTATATTACATTAAACTATGACTGAAATTTGGCAAGTGCTGTCCTAATCGTACTTTTGGATGTAAGTGATTGTTGTGGTTGCATTTGAACATTAGGCAGTGGGGACAGAAAAAAAGGTGGGGAAGGCAGTTCATGCAGTATACATTTGCATGGGTGGCTGTCCGCAACTTTTGTATTCATGAGTTGGCTGTGCTGTGATTGAGTTGGAGAGTTTTTCTAAAACTTTTTTTTTTTAAATCAATGCAGTACCGAAATACAACTTTGCAGGGCCTGCTATACTAAAAAAGTGTAGTATGTGAGATTTTGTCTGAGGAATCTATTGAACCTTCTGTACAGCTGTTCTGAAGGTGATGTTAGAAAGCCACAGCGCTTTTCTATGACATTAACTTGTAATGAGACACGTCGAACATTTATAGTACAGATTAACTATTTAATTTTCCCTAGCTGAACATAAACATAGTTTCTGAATTTAAAAATATGGGTCAATGATCTTCCCAGTGCTAATCCTACAAACTTTCTGCATATTGATAATGGGACTTAAGATACTAAATCACTTAAGAACTCTTGAATATTTGACCACTGTTTAATCTATTAAAATTAATACCAATGTCCTAGAACTGGAAGGGACCTTGAAAGGTCTTCTAGTCCAGCCCCCTGCCTTCACTAGCAGGACCAAGTACTGATTTTTGCCCCAGATCCCTAAGTGGCCGCCTCAAGGATTGAACTCACAACCCTGGGTTTAGCAGGCCAATGCTTAAACCACTGAGCCTGGATAATAAACACATACCTTCAATAAACTTCATTAAGTAATATAGCTATAGCATGACAGAGTATCACCCTTTCCCATGATTGCACCAATATACAGGAGACACGTCTGAAAAATTGGTGTGATGGAAACTTTTGAAATCTTTTAATGTAAGGATTTTAGGTATTCCAAGGTCTCTAGAATTGGAAGAGCTGTTTCATAGATAATTCCTCTGTCTTGAATTACCTTTCTGAGTTGGGGCCCTCACTTTATATTCTGAAGATAATGGGCATATTTTTAAAATCTCCTATTTAATATTTGTCTTCTTATCTCTATCCTCTAGACTGACTGTAGTAAATTTAGCTGTGCAGTTTTATAGGGATTGTATCATGGGCAAACTTTGAGCCTAAAGGGTATTTCTAAATAAGATTTTTATTTTTCCTGGTATGTGGATATGAGATTTTGAGAAGAAAATCACTGGCATATACCCTTTATGAATGTCTTCCGGCTTTCAACCCTCTGTGTTTACTTTCAGTGAAACTGACAGTAAAGTCTAAAAAATACACATTTTTTTTTCAAACATGATGCCAAAGTCATCTTACTAACACCATTTAGGCAGAAAGGAAGCTTATTTAAATATACATTTGGCCCTTCATGAGGTTATTTTGGCTAATGCTGTGGTTATTCAATGGTTTAAAAAAATTGTTTTAATGGTAAATTAAGTTGTTGAACTCATTACTTTATATACCACAACATTAACTCTGAGCCTTTCAAATGTTTACTTGAGCTGCTAAGGGTTCTCTCTTGATATTTTTCCCTACTGCTTCTGTCGCGTGTTAATAGCTTTTTAGGAATAGGATTTGTTTTAGTATCTTAAAAATTCTGTAATGAAAAATTTCTTTTCATTTTCCTTTAATTGTATAACAAATAAAGTTATTCAAAAGGTTTTTTTTTTAAAGAACAGAAGGACTAAAATTATATTAATTTTATTAAGCAAACATAATATTTTCCTCAATATTAATGAGGAAAAAGCTTTGCAAAGAAAATATAAGAAAGTAACTCAGTATTGAGTTAGTGCCCCCTGTAGTGTTTATATATAGATGTTTATAAATGTGTAATACATATTTTAATAAAAATATAAATATTTTAATCTATACATATTTATACATTTGATTTCTGGGTATAATACATATTTTAAAATCTTAACTGAAAATTAAAGATTGAGTTAAGTCGCAAATTTGCTCACATCTCCTTAATGGATATTTAGATCTACATATTTTGTTTCAGGCCCATTGTCACTAAAACTCACATTTTCACCCTTGTCTATACTACTTTCCCTCTCTCTTTTTTAAAGGTGGCCTAAAAAATATTTTTTAATCGGGTTTATGCCTTTTTTGGTGATGCTTTTCCTTTTTCAAAATCACTCCCTCTTGTTCCAGGTGGGGTTTGTTTTGCTAGTTCTACGGTCACCACGGAGATTTCTGCCTAGGCCAAATCTGAATTTTTAATATGAAATACAAAATAAATAAAAAATAAAAATTATAGGATGAGGAGAGAAGGGGCACATCTTTAGGCACCATATGATAACATAATTAAAAAATAATAATGAAGCAAAAAGGGAAATCAAGGCCCCTTATGTGGTTTCTCCCATTTCTGGGTCACTATAATAATGTCAGCACATGCCTCTCACAAGCACTTCTCTCTGGCCAATACATGTCTGCGATCTCTGTACTTTGGAATGTGACAGCACCCGTGTCTCACGAACGTCCCCTTCTAGTCAGGTGTGAGCCTTCTTTTCTTTCAGTTCTGAATGGGCTAGCACCCATCTTTCGCAGGCACTCTCCCTGGCTGATGATTCTTTCAGCAAGTCTTCAGTGGCTCAGCCCTCTGGTCGAGTCTCACCCACTGTCCCCCTTTCTGGGTATATGGTCTCTAGTTTTTTCTCACAGCCCTGGTATGGGGCTGTAGCACCAAGGCTCCGTCCTGGAGACACTGTCTTCTTTACCAGCCCCACAGGGGCCCATTTTGGTACCCTCAGTTGGTGTCCTTTTGGCAGCCCTCCCTAGGCTCAGTCTTTAACCAGACCATCAGGGCCCATCATGGGACCCTCGCCCAATCTGCTAGGTTCTGGGCTCAGCCTGCCCGCACTGAGCTGTCCATGGTCCTGCTGCACTTCCAGCCAGCCAGGCACCCAGTCTTTGGCAGCCTTTCCTGGGCTCAGTCCTGTCTGCAGTGAGCTGTCTGCGGTCCTGCTCCTCTTCTAGCCAGCCAGGTACCCAGGGTGCCCTCTTTGAGTTCCGGGCAGCAAGGAACTGCTCTGCCTCTGCTGCTTCCTTTTATATGGCCCTTCTGATCCCTGATTGGTCACTCCAGCAGCCCCTCTGATTGGCTGCTCCCCTGCAGCCACTCTAGGCTGCTTGGAGTACTTCTCCTCTGTTCTTTTCTGTGGCGGGGTGAGGGAGGGCCCTGAGGCCTCTAGCATAGGGCCTCCAGACCTAGTCCCTTTTACCTTTCAGCAGCATTATTTAACTCTGTAAACATTTTCTGGCTTACAGGGTTTTGCTCTACCAGAGAGAGAGAGAGAGAGAATTGTGGGAAAACCTGTCTCTGCTTCTGTGCATATGAGGGGAAGGCATTAGAGGACTAATAGCACTCATGTGATTTAGCCTGTCTCCTCACTACAAAGTTGGAGAGTTATGAGCCCAAATAAAAACAGAACCCAGGCTCTAACCCACACCCTCAGTTGTGCCAGCTAGCCTGGTTTGAAAGCACCACTTAACTCAGGTGGGAGGTATGTACTGGAGGGGGGTTGGGATGACACTTGAGTAAGAGCCTGGGCTAACTCTGTAGCAAAGATATACTCATAGGTTATGTCATTTCATTCAAAGTTAGCATGATGTTATCAGAATCCCTGATGCAATGTGTCTCCCCTTCTGGCTCACAGATGTCCATAGGTAGTGAAAATCCCACTTGTATAGAATCACATTTCTGGCATACCTGCTGAGCACTGGACAAATTAAAAAGTCTACTGGATTCTCCGTCCTTTACTCAACTTAGCTTCTACCTCTGCAATAAATATTTGACTAAAGTTACCCCAGATAGCATAGTGGGGTCAAACTGTGCCGGTGGAAGCAGTTGTCACCCTAGTGGGTTTCATCCTCAGGAGTACAAGCTGTGTTTATGATGCTAACTTCCCAAGGGGTTCTGCCAGGCAAGGGCAACTTTTAATTTGTAGCTGGGGTGCCATAGGAATCAGCACACCCTCATCACCTAGGCTAGAAGCTGCCTGTAGGCCCTTTTTGTGCATTTGCCCAAGCTGTGTGTTTATCCTACTGGCAGTGTCTTCCTCCAAAGCCCATTCCATTTTCTCAGCCTTTAGCTTTGTTCAGGAAATGGAGGCCCTTGAGGAAGATGTGACTCCAATTCAGTCTTTAGTAGTCAGCATTAAAAAGGGCTCTTGCTTGTATTTAAACTTGCTAGAGTCTAATGCACATAATTAATTCAAACAGATAAGGACTGTTTTTTAAAAATGCTGGTTACTCCTGACAGGTAATAAATAATAAAAATGCAGCCCTGTATTACAAGGAAATTCAATTTTGGGATCATACAGATGGCAAACCACTCAAGGTTCCTTTTCCCTCTCTGCTTTGACTTTGCCAGAACTCTTCAGTGAAACTTTGTCCTTGTTTTATGTGATTGCTTAGCTGTTACTCTTATTACACAGTCACACAACAGCTCGTTAACTATAGCTGTGCTACCAGATTACAGCTGGCAATTTCACTTTGAGCATCAGCTATGATGTCTGTTGTGTATAACTTTTGAAGTTTCACTTGGGCCTGGTCTACACTGAGGGGGTGGGGTGGGGGAAGGGTGTCGATGTAAGATATGCAACTTCAGCTACGGGAATAGCATAGCTGAAGTTGACATATCTTATTTTGACTTACCTCCCATCCTCACGGCGCGGGATCGATGGCCGCGACTCCCCCGTTGACTCCACTACTGCTGCTTGCCCTGGTGGAGTTCCGGAGTTGACGGGAGCGCGTTTGGGGATCGAGATATCGCGTCTCGTCTAGATGCGATATATCGATCCCCAATAGATCGATTGCTACCCGCTGATGCGGCGGATAGTCTGGACGTACCTTTTGGGTTGAGACTTCTTTGAAGTAAAACCAGCAATTACCCAAAAGAAAAAGCTTCCTTTCTAGCCCTATCCAAGTAGTGAAATATTTGTGAGTAGAATAAAAGTTTCATTAAAAAAAATACTAGTTTCTTCCTTCAGAGCACTTTCAATCTGAGCTATTGTAACTTCATAGGCTTCACTTCACAAAGACCTCAGCACTGACTGAACCTAGAGTTGCCAGTTTCAGCACAGAAATGAAAGGTCTTGGGATCCAGAGTTCTCAGTTGCTTTTTTTTAAAATCCCTTTTTAAGCAAACTAAAATGATCTAATAGAAACAGTAAGGGATGAAAGGAATCGTGTATTTTAGAGCAGTGGGATTTGCAGAGTTTAAGATGTTTATCAAGTTTTGAGCCTTCAGTCTGTCAGACTCAGGTAGGAGCTCTCACTAACCAGGTTGATCACTTCCTCCTTTTCAGCTCGTCATGAGGAGGAGATCCCTAACCATGGAGGTGACAGTACATGTTAGCGATGTCCTTTCCACATGCGAGTGATAGTGTAAAGTGAATTCAAGATAAAATAAGGTCATTTTTAGTTTTGTTGTCCTTGATAATTAAGCTTCATTGTTTAATACTTTCTTAAAACAAATGGTGGAAGTTCATATCGATAATTGAGCTAAATCCCTGGAAGTTAAGGTTCAGACACAACTAATGGAATGGGCAATATCTCTAAAAGATATTCCTTTGCAGGAAATAACTCTTTCTACTTTTCACACGTAAGTGTAGGCTTGGTGTTTTTATTTATATTTTTATGATTTTGATGGGTAATATGTTTATTTTTAAGCATTTTTTAGCATTTTCACCTGTTAACATATTCATAGTTTCAGGAAATTGTGTGTGTTGAACAGTGTAATTATTTAGTGACAGACAATGAGATTCAAAGAGTTAAAGCTTTATAACTGTTAAAACACAAATTGGCAGCACATCCCATGTCAAAATACACATAGTAAATATTCTTAAATCAAACTCTAAGTTCTCTGGCAGCAGTGCCCTTCCTTTGCCTAGCTAAAAATATTTTTTGTCTTGTATGTGTATGATGAATTCGAACCTTACCAATAAAAATCTAATCCTTCCAATCCTAAATAAAGAGAACTCATTTAGGTAACTGAAGGTCCATTCTTACTATATGTCAGTGGCTAATATTCCTCTTACTCTTGTCAGTGTTTCCTGGTTTGAAGACCACCAGGGTAGTCTGTGCCCAGAAGTTGGAGGGTTTATATTTATTCAAAACTTTTTTTATCCTTACTTCTGTAGTTCTGCATGTAGTTCTCAGTAGAAATGCCCAATTATTTTTTGAACCCTATGATGCTCTTAGCACCAGTAATTGCTTTATCATTGCCACGAGATACCTCAGTATTTGTAGTATTCTCTGGCTGCCTTTATACTAGGGCAATTAAAAGCTTTTAAGAAAAACCTCTGTCATTTGCCTGTCATTTGGTGGCATTGCCTGTGCTCCATTTAGACTAAGTATCTCAAATATTTTCTTATTATATAATGTATTCCACAGACTTCTTAGACCAATTTTTTTTACAATATAAGCCAATAACACTAAAATATTGAAAGTTTATTTTTGTATGGGAAATCTGATTTTGGGTATTCTGTCTCTCCAGTAGGATACATTGAAATGGTTTATGTAACTTTATTAGTTCCAGCAGTAATTGTGTGTTAGAACTGGGTAGTATTTTGAACCACAAGATGGCAGTACTGTTAAGCATGAAACTGTGTCATCGCTGTCTTATTTCGAAAACTAGCTTAGAAACATTGCAGGTTATTAGGTAGTGCCCTTAGGTAATATGCAGGATTAACTCAATGCTACTGAATGTGGAATCAGTTTTTGTATAATCAATTTGTGATTGCTTTGGGTCAGGAGAAGGAAAGGAGGACTTGGGTTTTTATTACATCTGTCGATTAATCGCAGTTCACTCAAAAATTAACTGTGATTAACACAATTAATCGCACTGTTAAACAATAGAATACCAATTGAAATGTATTAAATATTTTTGGATGTGTTTCTACATTTTCAAATATATTGATTTCTATTTCAACACAGAATACAAAGTGTACAATGCTCACTTTATATTATATTTTTTATTACAAATATTTGCACTGTAAAAATGATAATCAAAAGAAATAGTATTTTTTCAATTCAACTCATACAAGTACTGTAGTGCAATCTCTTTATCATGAAAGTGTAAGTTATGAATGTAGATTTGTTATTACGTAACAGCACTCAAAAACAAAACAATGTAAAACTTGAGAGGCTACAAGTCTACTCAGTCCTACTTCTTGTTCAGCCAATTGCTAAGACAAACAAGTTTGTTTACATTTACAGGAGATACTGCTGACTGCTTCTTACTTACAATGTCATCTGAAAGTGAGAGCAGGCATTCTCATGGCACTTTTGTAGCCAGCGTTACAAAGTATTTGTGTGCCAGATATACTAAACATTCATATGCTCTTTCATGCTTCGGCCACCATTCCAGAAGATGCTCGTTAAAAAAATAATGTGTTGATTAAACTTGTGACTGAACTCCTTGGGGGAGAATTGTATGTCTCCTGTTCTGTTTTACCACATTCTGCCATATATTTCATGTTATAGCAGTCTCGGATGATGACCCAGCACATGTTTGTTTTAAGAACACTTTCACGGCAGATTTGACAAAACTCAAAGAAGGTAATGTGAAATTCTAAGGATAGATACAGCACTGGACCCAAGGTTTAAGAATCTGAAGTGCCTTCCAAAATCTGAGAGGGACGAGGTGTGGCGAATGCTTTCAGATGTCTTAAAAGAGCAACACTCCGATGCAGAAACTACAGAACCTGAACCACCAAATAAGAAAATCAACCTTCTGCTGGTGGCCTCTGACTCAGATGATGAAAATGAATATGTGTTGGTCCGCTCTGCTTTGAATTGTTATCAAGCAGAACTCGTCATCAGTGTGGACGCATGTATTCTGGAATGGTGGTTGAAGCATGAAGGGATGTATGAATCTTTAGGGCATCTGGCACATAAATATCTTGTGATGCCGGCTACAACAGTGCCATGAGAATGCCTGTTCTCACTTTCATGTGACATTGTAAACAAGATGCGGGCAGCATTATTTCCTGCAAATTGTAACCAAACTTGTTTGTCTGAGTGATTGGCTGAAGTAGGACTGAGTGGACTTGTAGGTTCAAAAGTTTTACATTGTTTTATTTTTGAATGCAATTATTTTTTGTACATAATTCTGCATTTGTAAATTCAACTATCATGATAAAGAGATTGCACTACTGTACTTATATTAGGTATATTGAAATATACTATTTCTTTTGTTTTTTACAGTGCAAATACTTGTAATAAAAATAAATATAAAGTGAGCACTGTACACATTGTATTCTGTGTTGTAATTGAAATCAATATATTTGAAAATGTAGAAAACATCAAAAAAATGTAAATAAATGGTATTCTATTATTGTTTAACAGTGCAATTAATCACACGAATAACTTTTTTAATCACTTGACAGCCCTAGTTTTTATATAAAAATCTTTAAGTAAAATTTATCATTAAAAGTAATGTATACATATAAGTTCTGAAATGGGATCAGAACTTCATCTATAGGGTTGTGAATCTATCCGTAGGAGTGCTGTAAATTGCCAAGCAATTCTGTTTATCTGAAACCTTTTAGGATAAGTTCCACATCCTGTTTATGAAACAAACTGGTAATTACATAGCTACTGCATTTATGTTTAACATCTTCAAGTTGCTGCAATGCAAAAATGTAATTGTTGTTTTACCAAATGTTTTGCTGATGTTCATGAAGAGATTTTAAAAGTTTAATAAATGAAGTGCTATTGGTACTATTGCTAAATTTCCTCTAGTTGTAAATATATTTGTCTTTTCTGTTTGCCTATGTGACATTAGTTGACCCTATAAAATTATATATATACGGCTATATTTATTAGTGGAAAATAAAGAGAAATTCACATGGGAAGAGTGGACCTCTATCATTAGAACAAATACCGTGGCAGAATTAATACAGTAGAGTACAATTTACATAGTGAAAAGTCAAGGGAAAATAAATAAGAATGACAGGATCATTGGGCACTCTAACAGGCATAAAAGGAGATGGCTAGATTTAAAATACATTACGATAGAAAATGATGCTGTAGATAATCATATTCCCCATTTAGTAATGGATAAAAAATTTCATTAGAATAGTATATTTTTAAAAAAAGGAAAAGAGCAATATTAGAGTTGTCTAACTGCAAGTAATAAGTCATGTAAAACTGTTTAAGCCTTTCTCTATAGGTTTCTTCACTTAACAGCTCACACCTTCACTCCTTCCTTATGTCAGTATATCCTCCCCCTCCCCCCCCACTCCAAAGAATTGGAATTCCTCCTAATGCTCTACCTTCCACGGGTTGGATCACAGAAACCCTCTTGGGAGCTGCCACCCGATGTGCCAAGACTACTTCTATCCCTGCTTTCCCTGCCAGCTCAGGACTCCAGCACCCTGTCTTGCTGAGCCAGACACTCCCGTCTGCTCCAACAAAGGCCCAGGGTCTGAGTTGTTTGCCCCAAAGCTGCAGGTTTACCTGAAAGCAGCTCACAGGAGTGTGCTTGTCTTTAAAACTCAGATGCCCAACTCCCAGTGGGGTCTATACCCAAATAAATCCATTTTACCCTGTATAAAGCTTATGCAGGGTAAACTCATAAATTGTTCGCCCTTTATAACACTGATAGAGAGGTATGCACTGCTGTTTACTCCCCCAGATATTAATACATACTCTGGGTCATTTAATAAGTAAAAAGTGATTTTATTAAATACAGAAAGTAGGATTTAAGTGGTTCCAAGTAGTAACAGACAGAACAAAGTAAGTCACCGAGCAAAATAAAATAAAATGCACAAATCTATATCTAATCAAACTGAATACAGATAATCTCACCTTTAGAGAGGCTTCAGTAAGTTTTTTCCTCAGACTGGATACCTTCCAGGCCTGGGCACAATTCTTTCCCCTGGTACAGCTCTTGTTCCAGCTCAAGTGGTAGCTAGGGCCGGGGATTCTTCATGATGGCTTCTCTCTCCTCTTTGTTCTGTTCCACCCCTTTATATATCTTTTGCATAAGGCAGGAATCCTTTGTCCCTCCCCCTTTGTTTCCACCCCTTTCTTCTCAATGGAAAGACATCAGGTTAAAGATGGATTCCAGTTCAGGTGACATGATCACATGTCACTGCAAGACTTCATTGCCCACTTGCCAGCACACATGTATACAGGAAGACTTACAGGTAAAACACACCCATCTGCAAACAATTGTCCTGGTTAATGGGAGTCATCAAGATTCCAAACCACCATTAATGACCCACACTTTGCATAATTACAATAGGCCCTCAGTTATATTTCATATTTCTAGTTTCAGATACAAGAGTGGTACATTTATACAAATAGGATGATCACACTCAGTAGATTATAAAGCTTTGTAATGATACCTTACAAGAGACCTTTTGCATGAAGCATATTCCAGTTACATTATATTCACTCATTATCAAATTTTTATAAAATCATATCGACTGCAACGTCACACACACCCCTTCCACAGAAGAGGAATTCCTCCTAATGCTTTACCTTCCAAAATTGTAATGACTTCCCCATACCTACTTGCTTCCATTGACACCCCTATACTCCTTCTCATGCTTCAAATCGTGTTCTCCCATTGGTCTTAATCAGTAGTTCACTTCATAGTTTCATAGATTTTTAAGGCCAGAATGGACTATTAGATCATCTAGCTCAGGGGTTCTCAAACTGGGGGTCTGGACCCCTCAGGGGGTCATGAGGTTATTACATGGGGGGTCGCGAGCTGTCAGCCTCCACTCCAAACCCCGCTTTGCATCCAGCATTTATAATGGTGTTAAATATATTAAAAAGTGTTTTTAATTTATAAGGAGGGGTCGCACTCAGAGGCTTTCTATGTGAAAGGGGTCACCAGTACAAAAGTTTGAGAACCACTGATCTAGCTTTACCTCCATTAAATTTCACCCAGATACCCTCATCAATACTTTATTTAGATGAAAGCATTTCAGTCATCAGAAGATTTAACTGTTTGTCATAGGCAGAGAACAGGAGAGACTGAGGCACCACCAATGCTAACGTCCCTGCAGTGTCAAGGAATTGATTAGTTGAGATATCAGTAGATGATCCTAGCAGATAATTCATGCCCTCCATCTGCCTTTCCGCAATATCAAATCCAAGTTCTTCTCTCATGCTTATCCTCTAACCTTCCCAAATATTCTCTTTTATTGTAAAGGAGTGTGTCTAGGCTTAGGTGCTGGAATGTCCTGGCTTGAAGTGGATTCCATTATATTCAGGGTTTACATTTTGATTCAATGTCTCTTAGTAC
The DNA here is from genome assembly GCF_016161935.1 of Mauremys reevesii. Classification (NCBI taxonomy): domain Eukaryota; kingdom Metazoa; phylum Chordata; order Testudines; family Geoemydidae; genus Mauremys; species Mauremys reevesii. The sequence continues at coordinate 85,323,246 of NC_052630.1, forward strand.
CCCCACTATATAAGTTGTTCCAGCACCACTGTGTCTAGTGGGCTAATGGGCTTTGTAGGGAGTGAACTCCCTGATTTCCCTGTATAGCTAGCTACTCTTTCTACACTGTGCTACTCAGTGGCTCAGTCTTCCCTTTGTTTTCAGAAGAAGCAGCACTTCTGCCTAGGAGGGGAGAAAGTCTGTCCTTTAGAAAGCCCAAGAGCTATTCTCCCCTTTTCTTATCGCTACCTGAGACTGGCTGTGGGAGGGATCTGGTGAAGAAGGTAATTCTCCCCAGAGAGTGAGCCGGTGCAGGGCTGAAGGCTCCCTGCTCACTCCATGTGGAGTTGCTGAAGGAAGTGTAGTTCCAGATCTCCACGTGGGGGATCAATATGTGGGTGAAGAGCTGCAGAGGGGACTCAGAGTGGCGGGCTAGGCTGAAAATTATATATTTCCTACAAATGTGCACAGGACTCAATGCCCTGCACACAGACTCCAGTTATTTCAGTGGGGATTACAAAACAGCTGCTGGATCAGTTCCTCAAAACAATAATTATGTCAGAGTCCAAAAATATGTGCGTGCCACATCATGTAAGTATATTGAGTGCAGTGACTTTTGTGTCAACGGTAACGCTCGGTGTATTGTGTGGGGAAACATGCACCTGCAGCCTTCTCCACTAAGAGCCCTCTCTGCACTCTGGCACGTAATGAAGCATATCATTATAGTTTCAAAATGTCACACTCTGCTCTTTCTAGGTTAACTCCATCTTATTTCTCTGAGTCGATTTCTCAGAGATCAGGCAAATAAGTTCCAATTCCTGCCGGTGTGCTGGGTTCGTGTGTGCTGTGGAGTTGTTAGCGTATCAAAGAGGAATGTTGCTAGACATGGGGAATTCCTATTAGACTATCCAGTGCATCTCCCAGATAAGCAGGCTGTAGCTCCCCCTTTGCTTTCCCTAAAAGAGGGCATGTCATATTAACTGATTTGATGCAGCCCAAAAGGCCACTGGCATTTTATAAGCCGAATTGCAGTTTGTGGTTACTAAACTAATGCTATCAACTTTTCAGTTTTAAACCCACTTTTTACTTTACAAGTTTTCCATAGGAAAAAATATATATTTACAAGATTGTAGCTGTTGATTCAGAGTCCTTTTTCAGCTAGATTTTTGCAGAAATGTTGTTAGGGTTTGTCTGGCTTTGAGGACTCCTGCTGCTACATGTTTTTTATTTTTGGTGAAAGAAATGATACCCCTGATACCTTGTATGTTTTCAGTATACATTACTTTGCTGTACACATGAATGTAGCTTTTGAATAAGCTTTGACATCAGAGAAAACTGTTAGTAATGCAAAAAATCAATTAAAATCAATTAAAAATCTGACCCAAAGCCCACTGAAGTTAATTTTTATAGGCTTTGCATCAGGCCCTAAGTCAGGGTGCATTCTCTGTTAGCACTTCTATCTGCTCATTGGCATGTACATCATAATGGCAATAGAGCTAGTTAACACAAATGGATAACCTCGGAGATAGTTAATTGCCAGATTTGGAAAGGGCTTGTAAGTAAATTTTACAGCAGATTTTGACCGTTCTTAACACGTGAGAATATCTAGGAATTTGCTTGATGGGCAGACAAATGACAACTTGCTCAATCTTTGTTCGTCTTTGTCCCTCACCCGCCCACTCTTACTTAAGAACTCTCTCTTCTCCCTTCCTTTGTAGCATTTTTCTCTCTCTCTCCTCTTCTGTCTCACCGTGCCTCCTGTACCTTTTCTGTGTGATCTTACACTCAAGTGGTCTGTTCTAAAATTCTGGTCTCTGATGTACTCTGTACAGACACCTCGGATAGCATGATTTTGGTACATTTTTATTTCCTGCCAGCATGCTAAAATATAAATCCAGTTTTCTTTTCAGGGTGCACTTCTGCAGTTATGCTCAGTTTGCTGCCACTCACGTAAAATATATTAAATCCTGATCTATGTTGTACTGGTGTTTTACACTTTGCCACCAGGATGTTGATGCCAGATGGTTTTATGGATTTCTTTAGCCCTTTGGGACAGCATGATGTATTATCCCAATAAGGATTAGTAGTAGTGATGCTTGTTAAATGTTTGCAATTGGAAGCACTAAATGGCTGTTAATGGTTAGAATTCCTCTTTGGTGTTTGTGGCTTAGAGGATGAAGGCAATAATAAGATAATTTTGAGGGGGTAGAGCTGAGAGGAGAAGAACCAGCAGGTTGAAATACTAATTACTGGGCTATTAGATCTCTGGCTTTTTGGTAAGCAGTTTATTTACCATCCCTTTATGCCCTTGAAAATGGACCTGAAAACATAACTATAAATTCTAGAGGGCTCCAGGGCTCAAGCAACCTTAATATTTTTGTGTTTGGCATTAAACCACATACAAGCGGTCTCAGTCCTTGCCCGCCTCAATATCATCATAAAGTTTACACTAGTTTTTTCAGTGCCTGAGAGATTATCTTACAGATGGTCAGAAATCTCTGCCACTGAAAATTCATATCTTGTCCAAAAGCTTGGAGCAGGGTGCGGGGAGGAAGGGGCATTTTGCCTCTCCTGTTCACATATTGAAGTGACAGCTAAAAGACTATAAGATGGTCTTTTTCTCTCTCTCCTCCCTCTCCCCCAACTTTAATTCTTCCTTTGTGTTTCATATACTAAGAGATCAGACTTGTTGTGATGACCAAGACTGTTACTTAAATTCCAGTGATTGCACTTCATGCCGTATGGGAATCTTTGTATTGATTTAGTGAGAGTCTGTTCAGGTCTTATGCTGGAGGAGGATCTAGAAGGTGGAACCAGTATATTTTTCCTTTATTGTGCATTTCTGAAGTCTTCCTTATCCTCAGATGAGAGAGAGAAAGTGATGCTCCATGGTGAGGGGGAAAAACTGAAAGAAAAGGAGCACAATTGTATGGCCTTCTTGCTGCTGATATTGTCCTGCTTAGTTCAAAACATTGCTTAATGGAAGAAGAGACCCAGTTATTGGCAGATACAGAAAAACAAATTGGTTTGTTCGTCAATAAAGGGAAGACAAAATATACAGTTATCTGTGTCGCAAAAGTAACTATTTTAGTGGATGAAGAAACACTAGAAGAATTCAGTCATTTTACCTATCCAGCGAGTGAGATGTGCAATGATAATGAAACCATAGCATATGTTAAGCAATGGATATCAAAATCAGCAATCAGCTTTCATAAACTTGAAAAAATTTGGAAAAGTAGCATGATTGACACTGATGAAAAAATATGAAATTTTAACACCGGCATCATGTCTGTACTCCTTTGTGGAGCACAGTGATAGAAATCTACAACAGAAATTGATAAGAAGATCATCTCATTCCAAACTAAATGACTGAGAAAGATCTTCAGAATCATTGGGAAGATTTTCTTGGATCATCAGAAATCCTAAATCGAGCAAATCAGTGTAAAGCATCAAATATAGTAAGAAGATGATGCACATATTTCGGACACTGCTTTAAGATGCCACCAACATGGCTTTCATGGCAAGTGTTAATATGGATACCACCTAGAAAGAGGAGAAGAGGGTGACCTGGAGAAACATTATGCAGAACAATAGAGAAAGAAGCCAGATCCATCAGCATGACACTCAGAAACTTGACCAAGGAGTGGGATGAAGAAAAGAAATACAGTGTAGTGAAATGCAATGTATTAAGCATGATTGCACCAAAGACTGGTACTGGTAAGTACCTGAACAAAAATGAAGGCCAACCAGGCATGGTATGGAAGAGTTTGCATTCCCTACAGCAGGACGAAAATGAGAGGATAGGAGAAATGTCCTTGCATATACTTCCTTCATCAGACAGTTGGATGTGTGTCCGCTTTGGGTACAGAACCCACAGTATCATTTGTATCATAACAAACTTAGTTGTCATCTACAATCTGCCAAGACTATGATATGGACATTCCTAGGGCAATCCGTGACCATGCTGAGGACTATGGACGTACAGTTTGAACTTCATAGATCAGCAGCTAGATTGCCAACATTCATGCAAAATGCTGGCTATCCATCTCTTCTGGGGCAAGCAGAGCTTGAAAAGATATGGCTAAATTGGCCACAAATTTACATAATGGGGAGAGCAAACTGAGTTAAATGCAAAAACCTTTAAAGCTAATCATTAAACCAGCCCAGCAGAGAGGGATAGTACTACACACCAACAGCCCAAAGCTCAAATCCTTTTTGGAACACAAAGACAGCAGTTCTTCCACCTGTTTCATATAGTGAATGAGCAATGCCTGTTGTGTGTAGACACATTCATATTTTAAAATTCACCATTGGAATTTGTGGTGGTTTTCAGTGGTAACAAGTTCAGTGGCCTGAGCAGAAAAATACCCACATCCACTGATTGAAGACTTCTGCAAGCCTAGCAAAACCGAGCCATTCCAAACTTGCTTATGTCTACAAGAGGAGGAAGAATCACTGGAATTGTTAACAATAGTGATGTGTATTGCTACCATCATTTATTTTGGGTATTAGGTTGGCCCAAGTCTTGACAGGTATTGGAGTGGATTGACAGGATCACAGCACTGCTTGGATGACATTCTAGTAACTGGTAAGAATGAAATTGAGCAACCTAGAGAATCTAGATCCAGCCTTGGAGTATGATAGTCTGTCTGTAAGGTCAAATGCAAAGTTTTCCAATACTCCCTAGCATATTTGGACTATGTGATTGATTCCAGTGGCCTTCACAGGGCACCAGTAGAATTCAAGACCATAGTGGTCACCCTAGTTCCTGAAAATGGGAGTTAACTTTGTTTATGGGTGCGTCACTCTTCGTCTGACTTTTCCAATGTTTAACAGAACATCCTTGTTGGAGGAGGAATATAATATATGTTCGTATTCTGTGTTGCTTTGGAATAAATACCTTAATAGTATGGGATGCCAGCAGTCATTTTAGGGTTTTGTCTCTTTGTAGGAAAACAAAACAAGCAAGCAGCTTGTTTTTGAACTCTAACCACTGTCCCTTACTTGAGCCTGTTCCAAAATTAAAGGGACAGACAACTAGTAATCTAGTCAATTTAAAAAAAATGACTTTCAGATGTTATACCTTCTCCTTCTCCAGTGCCAGGTATTTGGTTTTTAAAATTCTATTTTTAAAGTGTTTTCTCTCCCTATGGCTGTGTGCAGGGATGGGGCGGAGGCAGTGCAACTGATTACACACAGTGTTGTCAAATACACAAACTGAAAAAATAGTGGAACACCTTTTTCTCTAATCTTTCAGTTACAATATTATTCATAATAGCAGCAGGTGGTAAATTTTCTGACAGGGATGTGCTTTTTCAAATTGAGTGTCCTGTTAACTTTTCTGATTACTCCTGCCTCCGTGGTGGCTTGTTTGCTTACCCATGGCAGACTCGGGATACATCATAACTTCAAGAGACTGTAGTACATTTGAAGGTATTTTGATTGCCAAAATTGGTTAACCTGGGTCTTGATCCCAGTACAAGCATTTAAATTCAGGTTTAACTTTAAGCATCCATGTAGTCATAGTTCAGTATGAATTTGAGTGGTTGTGCTGGATCGGGGCCATGAAGTCACACATGCTGTGAAGTAGAAAAGCCAAATTAGCTAGCAAGATGAGCCATTCTAATAAAATGCATAATTTCTGTGGGCCAGCTGGTACAGAGTAGTTCATTAGGCAGTGTAACTTACACTAGCAAAACCTGCTGTCCTCACAGGGAAGGGATTCACTGCTGGAGGAGAGCAGATGGTCTTTCCACTCCCGTCCTTGGAGGTTACACTCAGGATAGGGCAGCCTTAATTTGTGACTAGGGCTTGGTAGCTTTGCTGGCAGATGCTGCTGAGGGCAGGCACTGAATGTTCCCTGGTGGCTAGCACTTCAGCTTTTCATGTTGTGCTGGCCCCATAAGGACCCTCAGAAGGACCAAAGGGTTATGGCTGCTTTGTGCCAACCTATTTTATTTTCCCCATGACTGGCTTTCTGCTGCTGAGGACCTAGTGCCCTGGCTTATGCTGGCAAACCTAGCTAGTAATTTATACCTGTGAGTTTCTTCATCAATAGCAGAATGCTATGAAAAAAATGAAAGCGGTCATTTGCTATGTGCTAGGAAAGAGAACAGCTAAATGTAAACCGCATGAAAGGGGGAAAAATATGAGTTTCAGTAATTCCACAGTATATTTCTACCCCATCAGCCAATTTCATCTAAGTTAATAAAGATAACTGTATATTAACAACCTGAGTGGAAGATAGAAAAGATCGAGATAGGGTTGCCAGGTATTGTCAGCTGATTTCCTTGTCCTGCATTGTTCACAAATGGGTTGTGGTGCCATTGACATATTTCAACTCTTTATTTTTAAATTTTAGAGATTTTCCTTTTGAAGTTGTTGGAGGAATGTATTATCTTCACATACCTAGCAATTTATGGATAGTTTTAGTTTGTGGGAATTCAGTAATAATCCACTATAGTTGCTATAGGAGGCTCTCTCAGTTTAACTGTAACATAATATTTAAGCTTCATAGCTCCCAACTGAGTTTTTCCGTTGGTTACTTAAGAAACTAAACCATGACTACCCCACTAGAATAGAATAGGAATGAAGACCACTTGCTGTAGGTCAAAATTTTATCTGGGGAATTGGAGCAGAACAGCCACTAACTGAAACTGCTTTGAATCTCAGCCATAAAGGACATAACCTCTGTTTCTTCCTTTGCTGTCAGATAGTGCTCTGGTTCCTTTTTCCTTTGTATATCTTTCCCTCTGTTAGAGCTTTCACTAATAGATAATTTATTATGAAATATTCTGAACTGCCTTCTTTCTTATTAAATGCATAAAAGCTTTATAAAGTCCCCATAAAAATATATGATGCACCTGTATAATGGATAAAACTGCTATATATTGTAGTGTTCTAGAAATGAAAATGCATGCCTGTGCGCAACAAAAAACAACCTCACCAACCTTTGAGAGGCTAGACAGAACAGTTTCAGTTAAACAGTGCTTTTGCATAATTGCTCATGAATTCATTGTTACGAATACATTAACAAATATTGGCACTGTCCAGCCCTACTGTATGCAAGTCTGAAAAGTAGTTTAGGAAGGAGATGTGTGGGGGACATTGCCTTGACTGTAAGCGGTAAGATTTTTCAGATCACTGATTGAAATGTGGTTCAACTCAAGAGTGGCTCCAAGTGTGTTCTCATAATGTTTTTTCAGTGGCCTACAGTATGTGAAAAGTGTTGGTGGTCTCAGTCCAGTTGCTAGTGGACAGATAGGTGGGCCATATCATAAAAACAGTACCCACGGTTTGTTGTTCTTGCTGATGCTTTCAGCAGAGTAGCCAAGAACTGAATGTGCATGGAGACTGGAACTACGCTTTCAACCTTAGAAGTCTTCCCTCCAGAATGATGGAACATGTTTGCGAGACATTGTAGAGAAACTTTTACTGATGCTCTGTGTGCTCTGTAGATAGACAACTTCAGTTTCCGGTTATATCAGTCTATCACCGTTCAGTATTAAATTTATATATACATGCTGTATTGACAACAGCTGCTTAACATGTAACAGTTGACTTTTTCAAAGCAGTATACAGATTTGGACTCTGGAAAGCTGTCAGCAAAAGGCCAGATAGTCCCCTCTGCTGCCATGAGCAGAAGAGGTGAAGTCTGGAGTAGACTGAAGTGGAGAGTAGATCTTCTATGTGGGCCAAGATCTGTTTGTAGGGAGGGACTGAGTGTCAGCCTGTCACCTCAGAATTGCAGTCATGCCCCCTATTCTTTACATACACCCTTTGGAAAATCCCCATTTAAGATAATGCTGCCAATGGATGGGTGTGATGGCAGCAAATCCCACCAGGTGCTGTTGCTACTCAGTAAGGCATTCTGAGAGACAACCCAGAATAGTGAGTAGAGGGGGCACAGTGGTCCCATAGCTCCAGGTTGCACCCCAGGAATCCCGTCCCAGTGGGTTTAGGAATGTTGCTATAGAAATGGGAGTGTGTTGCCAACGGATCTCTGTGAGGTTCCTCTCCATGCAACTTCCTGTCCCTTATTCAGCTATTTTTTGTTAGAGGAGAATCTGATTCAAAGTTAGTGCGTTTTCCATTGAATGTGTTTGTAGTGCCTGACATTCTTGAAAGCAAACACAACCAGCATTGTGGCAATGATTATCGAAGCTCAGCTTAGATGGACAGATCATGTTATCAGACTGGGTGCTGATAGACTCCTGCAAAAAGTCCTCTATGGTGAGCTGAAACTCAGAAAGGGTAGTCAGCATACGTGCTCCAGAGACGTGCATAAGCAGAATCTCAACTCCTGCAGCTTAATATTGATAACTCCGAAGACACAACCAAAGACAGACTTGAACGGAGAGCAACTATCAGTAAAGGTTGTAAGCACTTAGAAAAAAGCAGTTGTGGAAAAACTGATTGGAAAAGGGGGCCAAACATCTTGCCAAATCTTCAGTGGGAGTTTATTCCTGTGTGACATCATTGTTAGATACAAAGGACAGCCCTACCATCTGTATTCTAAGGGTACGTCTACACTACGGGATTATTCCGATTTTACATAAACCGGTTTAGTAAAACAGATTGTATAAAATCGAGTGCACGCAGCCACACTAAGCACATTAATTCGGTGGTGTGCGTCCACGGTCCGAGGCTAGCATCAATTTCTGGAGCGTTGCACTGTGGGTAGCTATTCCGTAGCTATCCCATAGTTCCCGCAGTCTCCCCTGCCCCTTGGAATTCTGGGTTGAGATCCCAGTGCCTGATGGGGCAAAAATCATTGTCGCGGGTGCTTCTGGGTAAATGTCGTCAATCACTCCTTCCTCTGGGAAAGCAACGGCAGAGAATCATTTCGCGCCCTTTTTCTCTGGATTGCCCTGGCAGACGCCATTAGCATGGCAACCACGGAGCCTGTTTTGCCTTTTGTCACTGTCACCGTATGTGTACTAGATGCTGTTGACAGAGGCGATTCAGCAGCGCTACACAGCAGCATTCATTTGCTTTTGCATGATAGCAGAGATGGTTATCAGCCGTTCTGTACCATCTACCATGCCATTGTAAATTGGCAATGAGATGACAGTTACCAGTCCTTCTGTGCTGTACCATCTGCTGCTGTCATAGGTGCCCCTGGCTGAGATCGGCCGGGGGCAAAAGACAAAAATGGGAATGACTCCCTGAGTCAATCCCTCCTTTATGGTATCTAAAAATAGAATCAGTCCTGCCTAGAATATGGGGCAAGTGTACTAGAGAACCAGTGTATCAGAGAACCAGAGAGCACAGCCGCTCCGTGTCAGATCCCGCAGAAATGATGAGCTGTATGCCATTCACAGGGGGTTCCCCTGCAACAACCCCACCTGTTGATTCCCTCCCCCCCCAGCCTTCCTGGGCTACCGTTGCAGTGTCCCCCCATTTGTGTGATGAAGTAATAAAGAATGCAGGAATAAGACACAGTGACTTGTTAGTGAGATAAAATGAGCGGAAGGCAGCCTCCAGCTGCTATGATAGTCCAGACAGGACATTAAGCAGTGTGGGGGAGAGGAGCCCAGCATCCCGCTGCTATGATAGTCCAGGCAGAACAGAATCTTTTCTTTACACATGAAGGGTGGGGGCTGATGGAGCTCAGCCCCCTGTTGCTATGATGAAGACGGTTACCAGCCGTTCTGTACCATCTACTGAGAAGTAGTAGCACTCATGGGCTGATGATGAGGACAGATACCAGTCCTTCTGTACTATACCATCTGCCACAAGGCTGATGATGACGATGGATATCAGTCATATTGTACCATCAGCCACCAAGGAGGGGGGGTGAGGATGCTACAGTTCAGTGCCGCAGCATCGCGTCTACCAGCAGCATTCAGTAGACATAGGGTGACATTTAAAAGAGTCAAGAGACGATTTTTTTCCCTTTTCCTTCTGCGAGGGAGGGCGGGGGGTAAATTGACAAGCTATGCCCTGAACCACCCTGGACATTGTGTTTGACCCTACAGGCATTGGGAGTTCAGCCAAGAATGCAAATGCTTTTCGGAGACTGCTGGAACTGTGGGATAGCTTGAGTCCTCAGTCCCCCCTCCCTCCCTCCATGAGCGTCCATTTGATTCTTTGGCTTTCCGTAACGCTTATCACGCAGCAGTGTGCTGAGTCCCTGCTGTGCCCTCTGTCTGGAGATTTTTTTAAAATGCTTTGGAATTTCGTCTTCTGTAACAGAGCTCTGATAGAACAGATTTGTCTGCCCATACAGCAATCACATCCGTACGGTCCATGCTGGAGCTCTTTTTGGATTTGGGACTGCATCGCCACCCGTGCAGATCAGAGCTCCACGCTGGGTAAGCAGGAAATGATATTCAAAAGTTCGCGGGGCTTTTCCTGTCTATCTGGCCACTGCATCCGAGTTCTGATTGCTGTCCAGAGCGGTCAGTGGTACACTGTGGGATACCGCCCGGAGGCCAATACCGTCGATTTGCGGCCACTCTAACCCTAATCTGATATGGTAATGCCGATATTAGCACTACTCCTCTCGTTGGGGAGGAGTACAGAAACCGGTTTAAAGAGCCCTTTATATCGATATAAAGGGCCTCTTAGTGTGGACGGATGTGGTGTTAAATCGGTTTAACGCTCCTAAAACCGGTTTAAACGCGTAGTGTAGACCAGGCCTAAGAAATGCGGTGTACAGCATCCTTAAACTAGAGGTCATCTGCAATAGCTTTTCCATAAATTGATTATGCATGCTTAAGTAAGGGTGTTATTCATAACCTCTTTTCCATTGACCATTCAGACACAGACTTAACAGTTGTAGGCTGGTTGTTTGCTATACCATCCTTTTAAATCTTGTCTTAAACTATGATTGGCTATCTTGTAAAATCTGTCTGTACAGCACCTAGCACCATGGGGCCTTTAACTTGTTGGGACTTCTAAGTGCTACTCTAATACAAATACATAATACATTGTGGGTATTAAGAGGTGTGTTCAACAGTGCTTTTGATGCTTTTTGATTCTCAGCACTGACCCCTGTATAGCTGGTTAAATATCATGTTATCTGGCTCATAAGGGAAGTATACCTAAGTTTGCATCAGCCAGAAAGATGGCAGTTACATTGTGGAGTCATGAGGATGGGGAAAGGGTGAATGTCTTCACAGAACTGACTGTGTGAAGGATGTGTATGACTCTCCTCACCCCCAAACTAAATTTAAAAATAATTTTTCACAGCAGACCTGAACTGCACCAGAAAACAATTTATTCTTGATTAACAGTGTGACAGAATCTGCGTTCTGATTAATGTGGTAGTGTTGCTGTCAAGTTATGACTGTCCTTACATTTGTTATGAGAAGAAATTAATAGTGTGCTTTTAAAAATGATTATCGTTAACGCTGTATTGAACTTTGTGTAGGTGTACAATGGTTTTATTGCTCATAATAAATGCAAGGGATCTGTTAAAGTAATATTGATTTATAAAGTGGTGTGGCTTGGAATTTATGCATGGAAATTCATCTCTGTTGATGTACTTAGTTCTGTGTTTATATACAGTATGCAATTTTTGGGAGGTGTGGGGAGAAGATACTGTGGTTCTTCTGCTGAGGATGCAGAATGAGGCCTAGTTTAAAATAGAATTCCTTCAAAAGACAGTTCAATTAAACAAAAATAAAACAAACAAAACAAAAAAAAGCAAACTATAAGTCATTAATTATAAATAAACCCGTCATAGTATATACTTTAAAAAAATGCAACTGGTGACTGAGAATTAGTGTCAGGAAACTGGGCACTAGGCTGTTGTTTCTGTAGGCAGAAAGCAGATTGTTTTAGTGGTTTGTTTACAGTAAGTCAACATCATATATGATGAAACAGTATACTTGTCATGTACACTGTATGTATCCCATTTTTAATCCGAAATCACAACAAAGCTAACATAATTGAACTTGAGACAGTGGTTAATTTGTATATTAATACACTTCTATAGAATTTTTCTAAAGGTGCATCTAAATTTGCTACCGCAGTCTGTTTGCAAATCAAGTAGCTTCCCTGTTCATATTGTACTGGTACAAATGCATGTTTTTCATGCACAGAAACTGCAAGAACAGTTTTAGAGATGAATTTATGACTACATGGCAGAGTTGGTTCTCCAGTTCAATGCTGTGAAAAAGCTTTGTACCTACTGTGTGTTCTCCTACTCTATTTATTTTGCTAAATATCATCAGAATTGTGGGAAAGGATAATTATATAGTAAGTCAACATCACGAGAAATATCAAGAGAAAATAAAACTGAAATCAAGTGAAGCAGATTTTATGACATTTCTTTAAATTCACCCTAATTGTCTTTTTAAAGAGGGAGTATAGATTTAAGGTGCACGTCTGCTCAAACTAACTAAACTAAAACAAAAATGAAAGTGAAGAGGAGAAAAATTTGCACGTCTGTATAATATTTGAAAAAAAATGAGCCATCAATGTCAAGCTAAATAGAAATTAAATGCAAAAGAAGTGCTAATGCAGATGGCAAAATCAAATCCTCAGAAGTCAGAAGACTCCAAAAGTTAAGGTTTACTCTCCCAACGTAGCACTTTATGTTGTGTGCCCTTTACTGTGGAACATAAAATAAATAAAAACGAGGAGTCCTTGTGGCACCTTAGAGACTAACAAATTTATTTGGGATAAGCTTTCGTGGGCTAGAACCCACTTCATCAGATGCATAGAGTGGAAAATACAGGAGCAGGTATAAATACATGAAAGGATGGTAGTTGCCTTACCAAGAGTGAGGTCAGTCTAACGAGACAGGCTCTCTCCTCAGGCCCTACGCTACCAACACTCCCAGCTATCTTCAAGACACCACTGGCTTCCTGAGGTAACTACAGTCCTTTGTAAAAGCAACAAAGAATCCTGTGGCACCTTATAGACTAACAGACGTTCTGCAGCATGAGCTTTCGTGGGTGAATACCCACTTCTTCAGATGCAAGAGACAGATATAGTCCTTTGGTGATCTTCCAGAAAATACCATCCTAGCCACTATGGATGTAGAAGCTCTTTACACGAACATTCCACACAAAGATGGACTACAAGCCATCAGGAATAGCATCCCTGATACCATCACAGCAAACCTGGTGACTAAACTTTGTGAAATTTTTCTCCTCTTCACTTTCATTTTGTGACTTTGTCCTCACCCACAACTATTTCAGATTTGGGGACAATTTATACCTTCAGGCCAGCGGGACTGCTATGGGTACCCATAAGAACGGCCATACTGGATCAGACCAAAGGTCCATCTAGCCCAGTATCCTGTCTACCAACAGTGGCCAATGCCAGGTGCCCCAGAGGGAGTGAACCTAACAGGTAATGATCAAGTGATCTCTCTCCTGCCATCCATCTCCACCCTCTGACAAACAGAGTCTAGGGACACCATTCCTTACCCATCCTGGCTAATAGCCATTAATGGACTTAACCTCCATGAATTCATCCAGTTCTCTTTTAAACGCTGTTATAGTCCTAGCCTTCGCAACCTCCTCAGGCAAGGAGTTCCACAAGTTGACTGTGCGCTGTGTGAAGAAGAACTTCCTTTTATTTGTTTTAAATCTGCTGCCTATTACCCACATGGCCCCACAGTATGCCAACATTTTTATGGCTGACTTAGAACAACGCTTCCTCAGCTCTCATCCCCTAACGCCCCTAGTCTACTTGCGCTACATTGATGACATCTTCATCATCTGGACCCATGAGAAGGAGGCCCTTGAGGAATTCCACCATGATTTCAACAATTTCCACCCCACCATCAACCTCAGCCTGGACCAGTCCACACAAGAGGTCCAGTTCCTAGACACTACAGTTCTAATAAGCGATGGTCACATAAACACCACCCTATACCGGAAACCTACTGACCGCTATACTTACCTACATGCCTCCAGCTTTCATCCAGACCACGTCACGTGATCCATTGTCTACAGCCAAGCTCTAAGATACAACCGCATTTGTTCCAATCCCTCAGACAGAGACAAACACCTACAGGATCTCTATCAAGCATTCTTAAAACTACAGTACCCACCTGCTGAAGTGAAGAAACAGATTGACAGAGCCAGAAGAGTTCCCAGAAGTCACCTACTACCGGACAGGCCCAACAAAGATAGTACTTAGAACGCCACTAGTCGTCACCTACAGCCCCCAACTAAAACCTCTCCAGAGCATCATCAAGGATCTACAAACTATCCTGAAGGACGATCCCTCACTCTCACAAACCTTGGGAGACAGGCCAGTCTTCGCTTACAGACAGCCCCCCAACCTGAAGCAAATACTCACCAGCAACTACACACCACACAACAAAAACATCAACCCGGAACCAAACCCTGCACCAACCCTGTTGCCAATTCTGCCCACATATCTATTCAAGGGACACCATCGTAGGACCTAACCACATCAGTCACACCATCAGGGGCTCGTTCACCTGCACATCTACCAATGTGATATATGTCATCATATGCCAGCAGTGCCCCTCTGCCATGTACATTGGCCAAACTGGACAGTCTCTACTCAAAAGAGTAAATGGACACAAATCTGATATCAGGAATCATAACATTTAAAAACCAGTAGACGAACACTTCAGTCTTTCTGGTCACTCAATAACAGACCTAAAAGTGGCAATTCCTCAACAAAAAAACTTCAAAAACAGACTGCAACGTGAAACTGCAGAACTGGAATTAATTTGCAAACCAGACACCATCAGATTAGGCCTGAATAAAGACTGGGAGTGGTTGGTTCATTACAAAACCTAAACCTAAATTCCCCAATACTAATTTCCCCCTACTGTTACTCACACCTTCTTGTCAACTGTCTGAAACGGGCCACTCTCATTACCACTTCAAAAGTTATTTTTCCTCCCTTGGTATCCTGCTGTTAATTGAATTGTCTCGTTAGACTGACCTCACACTTGGTAAGGCAACTACCATCCTTTCATGTATTTATACCTGCTCCTGTATTTTCCACTCCGTGCATCTTATGAAGTGGGCTGTAGCTCACGAAAGCTTATGCCCAAATAAATTTGTTAGTCTCTAAGGTGCCACAAGGACTTCTCGTTGTTTTTGCTGATACAGACTAACACGGCTACCACTCTGAAATAAAATAAATGTCTGTTGCTCTTTTGCCGAAGAGTTAGGTGATCAGGGTCCCTTAGGTCAGTTTCCCATTGAAGGAGAAATCAGTGACACACCATCTGGGTACTGTCTTAATGTAACTGTTCACACTATGTACACCAGTCTTGAACAGAGGTGTACACAAGTAGGATACACGCAATTTCCTTTTTCGGAAATCTCAGGCTAAGGCAGAGAAGATACTTTCTTATTGTTTACAACAGACCTACCAATAAGAATCAACATCACAAAACTAACAGTACAGCATTTCCTCACAGCCACTGCTTACATGCTAAGAGAAAAAACTCATCCTTCCAGGGCTCTGGATCCTGTAACCTGAGAGTAAGGGAGCAGGCAAGGATCGAAGATGCCTTCCCTCAGCATCATGGGCTGAGACAGAGCAGTAGTTTGCAGGGGCAGGGCATGCCTTCGTGGGAGGCAGCAGGATTTCTGACGCATCATCAGAGTCCCAGGGCCCTACTGACATCACAGCTTAGTTTACATGATTGTACTTTGGACGTTTTCCTCCATGTATCATCCTGACTAGGGAGAGGTAGCTGGAACTGCTGTGATTTGGGGCCTGGGTAGGAGGGACCCCTGTGTGGACAGTGTGACCTCCACAGGCTTTGGAGCCTGGACCCCTGTTGAGGTGTTCTGATGGTTTCAGTTCTTTCTTTTTCTATCAGTTCAAGGTACAAATTAGGGGCAAGGGAGCAGGTGGGACTGGGAAGGCAAGGGACAAGAAATGCTGAAGCATCCTGGTTTAGTTACTGAGATCAGGCTGACTGGGGACAAAAGGGGAGTTTTAGAATGGCAGACTAGTATTGGTTATGGATTTTTAAAACAGAAAAGTATGAATCAGGTTACATAAGGAGGGTGCAGCTAGGGAGAATTTTATATTTTTGAAAATACCTATAGAGGCCCCAGTATGTGAAGTGGTGTGGTGTGTTCCTTACCCTCACTCTTCATCTTTTTTTTTTTTTTTTGTCTTCAGCTTGCAAGCCCTTTGCAGGCAGGGACCATGTTTTCCTATGAGTTTGTACAGCATCTAGCAAAATTGGATCCTGATCGGAGTGGGTCCTCTGCATGCTGCAGTAATACAAATAATAAGTGATTAATGTAAGTTCCTTGATCCGTAGCTCTGTGATTTTCACAGTTTATAAGCACTGCAGCCTTCACCGGTTGAGTTTGAAAAGTTCCTTGCTTTGGAAAGCATAGGCTAGTGCTGCTGGAATGACACTATAAGCTTCTTTGGTAAGGGACTGACTGCACACGTTCACTGCTTTCCAGTTAAAACTTTTGAAGGCCCAGTTGTCTTCACTCCACAGGTCTGTGTTTGGGGGTAGTTTTTAGAGCTGCAGTAGCTAAGCATGGAGCATATATGCTGTGCTTTTTTTTTTTTTAATTATTTTTTTATTTTTTTTACAGCTTCACTTGGTGATCTTGCAAATTCATCTAGCCAAATAATTGGACATGAACTAATTGCATGAGGCTTATATCCATGGCTAAGGCTAGATTTTGATTCCCTTACTCATGTTGGGTAGTTCCTTGAGTGAGATACCCTTGTTCATGTTGGGCTATGAATAATCCTCCTGGAGTCACTGGGACTGCTTTGTGGAATAAGGCACTACTTGGTCTGAGTAAGGGTATTGGAATCTGCTCCCAAGAGTGCAGATAATAGCTTTGTGTGGATTTGTGTTCCTCATGCTCAGTCCCACCATTTTAGCTGCTTCATATTTAATCTTAAATAAGCTTTTATCCAGCTTAGAATTTCAGTGGTGACCCATGTTTGTGTAACACTCCCCCCCCTCCCCAAAAAAAGATAATTTTTTACTGAGGGTGGATTCCTTTGGAGGTGAGAGAAGGAGCG
This sequence comes from Mauremys reevesii, assembly GCF_016161935.1. Taxonomy (NCBI): domain Eukaryota; kingdom Metazoa; phylum Chordata; order Testudines; family Geoemydidae; genus Mauremys; species Mauremys reevesii. The sequence goes on from NC_052630.1 coordinate 85,340,187, forward strand.
TTGACCTCTTGTAATGTCAAAAGAGCAGAAAGGATTTTCTTATTTTTTAATTTTATTTTTAAGCTAAAAAAAAATTACCTTCAAGAAAAAACCCATCATGAAGTATTTTAATCTAAAAGCTAAGTATTCTGGGAAATTGAGGTGAGAAACCCGGATTATAGTGGAAGGCAGTTGCAGTTGGCTCAATTATTATGGGACACCAGTTGTCATATAATGAATAAATTATAGTCATGTATGCCTCACTGACCTTTTTTTTTTTAAGAATGCAGCCCACTACTGTGCTCTATATTCCAATCCTTATGAAATATTTTATAAGGCTGAACAAGGATATTTTTCCCAAAGTAGGGAAACCATGAACATAAGGTATGATCTGCAATTATACCTGAAGGATTAAAAATTTACTTTTATTAGTTACAATTAAACAGTTAATTCTCACTGGACTTGTCTCCTCGCATATTCGTGATCCACACAAAACCGGGGTGGCAAGGTTTGTTTTTCTCTCCACAAAACTGCCATAGTAAGATGCTATAGGAAGGTCTCTTATTATTAAGCATCATCATCACTTGTACAAATCTTACCATCATATGTTTACTGCTGTTATGAATTATGGGCATATTTTTAATGAGCAGTGGTCAAATAAATGAACAAAGTACATATTGTCAGACGCTACCCGTGGCTTTTTTAAATTTTTACTTGCTAATTCAAACATTCAGCTATTGTTGATGTTGATGATACTCCCAATCAGTAGTGTTTATTTAATAAAGGTCTGCTGTAGTGCAATGTATTCGCCTTTCTCAAGGAACTATTGTTCTGGAGCAGATCACATTAAAAAAATAGTTATTGGGTTTGATGAAAACCTGTATGAACAGTGGAAAAAGAGAGCCAAAGTTACCATAGCAACTACTAGTACTGAAGACAGAAGCTAGGTAAAAAGGTTTGAAAGCAGGAGAAATGTAACTAGAAAATATAAGTGAACACATTGATATATTATTAAAAAAAACCAAATCCAAAATGAACTTTAAACATCTTCATGTAGGGTTAATATTCACCCTGTATCAATTAGAAATCCTTTAAAGTGCTATTTTCCTCCAAAATTAAAAAAGAGGGGAGGGAGTTGCTTAAATTATATACGTAATTTCAGCAATAGTGGTCAAATAAGCCCTTTATTAAAGGAAATGCTTTTTTATAATATGGTGAAAATTGTACTGAAAGTGGCTCGATATCTCTTGTTCTAATGTACATGCTTCAGAGTAGTTTCAAGTATTGTTGTGAATTGATCACATAAAACTACCCTTGGATACCAGCGAGAGGAAGGTGGCTTTGTAGCTTCAGGTTAAATAATTAAAGCTAACCCTAACCCTAACCCTAGTCACTAGTGTGTGCACACATGGTCAGTTGTCTGTGTCTTTGTTTGTTCTGAAGTTCTAATCACACCGCCGTCTTTAATTTAAAGGCTTTATTTTGATTTTTCTCTTTTGTACACACACCAGTGTCCCACAGTGATTTGCTGTTAGGTATTAACTTTGACTCGGGTTTTGCCCTTCCATTGCTAATCATGCACTGACCTCTTGGAGGCAGTTTAAGATTTAATCTATGTGAACACTAAATTCATATGTAGTCATAAAGCAAACACATCTTTCCATACATTTTTCTTGTACACCTACCAGATCCAGATTTGATCTCAGTCCACATTGGTGAAAATGGTCCCTTGGCCTTAAAAAAAAATAAAAATAAATAAAAATCTGTGAAAATAAGAAATGCACAGGAGTTTTCATTCTTAAGGGAATTCTGTATTTAAATATTGAAGATAAGATTTCAGATCTCTGTTTGACTTATAGGAATAGATTCCCCCTCCCTGGAAAATTTTTACCCTCCCCCCCCCCCCGCCCCGGGGAAAAAATTGCCCAATAATTACTGACTCTCTGTCCACATGGCAAACAGCTGTCAGATTACTTGGTTGCAACACACATACCCCTGACAGTATTAAAATATGATTCTATCTTGAAGTCTAGATGGTACATAACCACCATAGATTATACCAGCGCCTGAGGCTTCTCGTACACATCAGTGCAGTTCTAGTGCTATTGTCTGTTTCTTCAATTTTGCTGAAGAAGACATTGTATATGAAGAATCAGGGACTAATTTACATTTTATATAGAAATATGAAATAAATACTTCTCTCTCAAAATTATGTGAAAGAGAAAAGTTTTGCATTTTTTTCATAGTGTGCCTATGTGCATACCAAACCCAATACTTTTGCTCAGTCTTTTGTCAGAAAGATGATGTAGTAACCTTTCCTCTCTAGTGTTCAATTCACATGGGAAAAAATGCATTAGCTTGAGACTCAGTGTATTTTAGGTGAGAATATTACTATGATACTGGATTGCAGTTTTCAGAATGCATAATTTCTGTAAATTATTTAGGGCCCCCTTTTTGCAGCCTTACATGTGTAAATCTCCTATAGATTTCAATAGGAGTTAGAACAAGGGCTGCAGGAATGGGCTCTTTAGTCATTTTAGTCGTTTAGTCGTTTTAAGTGTAGAGCCAGAGCCTATTAGAAAATGCCCATCTCTCTATATCATGCATTATGCAGCAGAGGAAATGCACATATGTTACCTTTTCATCCATTTTCTTAATCCCTGAATGAAAAATTAAGACACCACCATCACAGTGTGATCCTTTATATACAGAAAAACTATGTATACACAAGTCATTATAGTGTGGATATTTTCTGGATTCCTTTCTTTATCAACCTGTTAACATTAGGCACCATATCAAACTGGATGTAGTGTAGTAGCGCTTTAAACTCAGAAATCTACATTGTGTGATAGCTTTTTCGACAACATTTTTACTCTGATGCTATCAGTTTTGTAAAACTGGAATTGTTTCTTACAATTTTGGTTTATATTGATGACGTGCCTCTTTTCATAGATGCAATGAAACTTTTGTTTGTAGACTATACAGATTGCATCATGCAGCCTTCATTAAGAGATTCTGTATTGGGCACGCTGCAAGAAAATATGGTGTGACAAAACAGGAACGTCAGACTATTTCTACAGTTAGAGTTAACATCCAGTAGGTGGCAGAAACAAATAAATCACAGTGCAACATGTATCTTTCTAGACTATTTCTTTTATTGAATTAAAACATCATTTATGGATTTTCTTCAGACTGTGGATGGTGTATCTAAGGAAATGAATTACTGCACTTTGTGTTTGGTCATGTGCTTTAGGTCACCCTCCTCACATGCTGCAAAAGAATGTATCCTGTACTTTGTATCGTCTTGGATATCTACTCCTTCAAACATTTAAGATGGTGTAATGTGGTCATACACATCAGAAGAAGAGGAAGCAGAAGAAAGCTGCCACTGTGCTTCATTGTGGCACCACAAGTGGCTGCTATTAAAATCCACATATAGTTCCTAAAGGCTCAAGAAGGCATTTTCAGACTTTGCGTCCACATGGAGAATTATCTTTCAGGAGCCATGCTGTCATGTTTTGTCATTGGCTTTTTTATTTTAGGCTTGCTTTACAGTACTGAAGTATGGTGTATGTGCAGTCAACTTTGTGTAGTTGTAAATTTGCGACCCAGAGAGCTTTCAAACAATTAATTGCAATATTCCACAATATGTCTATTGTCCTGATGGAGGGAGAGTGATGAAACAAGGTGTCCAGGTGCTGCAGTGGATTTCTTTTTAAACTCTGCTGTATAAAATTTGATATATAATTATAGTATGTGTAATGTAAGATAGGTATAACAGATCAATTATTCTATAGGGTTTTAGTAGAAAAATGTGAAAACACTTAATTCCTGGGTTTGGCAGTATCCCAGGATTGCCTGTTTCCACTGCCGAGGCTATGCTATAATGATTTCTTCTGGGATTTGGTCAGATTATTAGTGTTCCACTGGCAGGTGTTCTCACCTTTTAATAGTGATTATTTTTTCTAAAGAGCCTTTGAAGGAAAGCCATGATTTTATTAAAGATGCTCAGGTCTGCAGTTGCTGTGTGTGTTCAGCTTCTTTTTGGTCACAAAAGCATATCAGCGAAAACATTTAAAAGAAGAAAAGTCCCTTCTATAGTAAGTGGAAGCCACACAGGATGAAATTCCCATGGTTTCAGTTTACTCTTCTGATAAGGAGCCACCGTCACTGTCTGCTACCTCTCATGAATCATGTTCTACCAGATAAACACAGAGTATCTGTTGTTCCCTAATGGCCCCCATCACATCAGTTCTCCCAAGGGTGATGGGAGCTTACCACCGCCATAATAGGAAGATGGCCCCAGTGTGTTATGAAGGGTGAGAGCTGCAGTAGGAATTTTGTAGGCTACTCGGCATTACAGCAAGAGTTGGCAGGTGCCCCAGTTGCTGTTTTCGCTATATCTTCTTTTTTTCCAGGCTTTGTCTCCCAGGGAATATGATTCACCAATAAATACCACGTTTATCAGGGTTCAGTCCAGCTTTCTGTAACAAGACAATAACCGCAGTCACTAAGCAACCCTCTAGTGAAAGTTCAGTACTTTACAATGCAGCATATTTACTTAAATGGAAAATTTTCATTTCAAAGTGATGGGTCATATATTTATTGGTGAGGATGAGTGTCTTTACTGCACTCATCCTTGTCTCAGTAAATGCAGCAGCAGCAGTGTTCTTAGGAACATAGGTCAGAGGACGCTACGGTATGAAAAGTAAACCCAGTGGTAGTTAACATAAAACGCTCTGCGTACACTCTGTCTATACTTATGAAATCTCATTTGACCAACAAAAGTAAAAAAAAAAAATATTAAAAAAAAGTACTAATCACAGATAGACAATGAATATTCAGCTTGTTGTTATGTGATTTGGAACAATGCGTAGTCCCTGATACACAGGAAAGGCAGTGACAAACTGCTGCAGAAGTACTGTATTTATAATGCGGAAGGAACACATTTTCATTATTTTTTCTGGTATGGGACCCATATAGTCTAGTGCTGCTGCTCAGTACTAAGCATGCTAGCTATTCTACAACAAGAATAGGACTAGAAGCCAGCACTCCGGAAGTATATATTTTGTAGTATATACATAAAAGCAACTTGGTAGTACCATTGATGATGAAAATGGTGCTTATGTCCATTATTTATGTGTATTACCATAGCGCCCAAGAGCTCTAGTCATGTACCAAGGACAGTATAAGTAGCCGAAATACCAGGGGGATGGGCACATTAGACATGCAAAGGTAGATGAGAGAGAGATTTCTAATTCAGAAATCAAGGCTATTTTGTAACATAACATAAAAAAAAAATGCCAATAGGGTGTGAATTTTCTACTTAGCTTCATAAATGCTAAGTTAAACCCTGCAAAAAAAATAAATACATCAATTTTTAGACATTGTTTCCTTTTTTTGTGGCTGGTCACTTCGGATTTTTTCTTGAACCTATGTGCTGGGTGATTCCAATTGTTCCGGTATTTGTGTATGAGTTAGTTCTTCCATATGCAGCTGAGAGCAAGAAATCTGTACTCATTATCTGACTGAAATTATTGTTTCCAGTCTGAGGAAGATATCATTGCATCAGATCCACACCCCTAGACTTCAAACATAATATTGATAAAATGAGAGCTCTGATTTTGCAGCATCCAATACTTATGTATTTATATTTTATGTATGTCAGTAAACATTGAAATACAGGTAGAAACAGTTATACCTAACTGTTAATAAATAAAAATAAATACATTAATTATTTTACCCAGATTTGGTTAAAATAGAAACACCAGATTTCATATCTCAAAATTCAGTAAATAATTTTTTAGAGGAAAAAGGTACTTAGTAAAACAAATATCTCTCTTAAAAGAGTCTCTGATTTTTAAATGGACTCAGATTTGTTTGAAAATTCACAGGCAATTCATTCCATATAAAAAGAGTAAGAGCAAGAGCTGTATACACCTCTACCCCGATATAACGTGACCCGATATAACACGAATTTGGATATAACGCGGTAAAGCAGTGCTCCGGTGGGGTGCGGGGTGTGGGCGGGCTGCGCACTTCGGTGGATCAAAGCAAGTTCGATATAACACAGTTTCACCTATAACGCAGTAAGATTTTTTGGCTCCCGAGGACAGCGTTATATCAAAGTAGAGGTGTATTTGGGAAAGCATTTTGTACGGTGTTCATAAAACTCAAAGCTTTAAGTATAAATCTCAGTGTTACTTTAATTATGGAACCATTGTAGCATCCCTACTAGGGAGAGGAGAAAACAGATCATGCAACTAATCTGTCAGTTAAATGGCGGAATGCTGGATCTTTATGATGGTGAAGAAAATTAGAAGATGGTAACCATTTGTGCCGTAGAAATTTTTTTGGGCAAAGAGTATGTGATCATGTAATACACTAGAAACTGTTGCTGGTATAGTAATGACACTTAGGAGGGGGAATTTTTTACAACATTTCTATACCAGCAAAAGCCCTTGAGTAGACTCAGGCCTAGTCTACACTAGGGGGCGGGGTCGATGTAAGATACGCAACTTCAGCTACGTGAATAGCGTAGCTGAAGTCAAAGTATCTTATTTCGACTTACCTCCCGTCCTCACGGCGCGGGATCGATGGCCGCGGCTCCCCCTGTCTACTCCGCTACCGTCGCTCACTCTGGTGGAGTTCCGGAGTCGACAGGAGTGCGTTCGGGGATCGATATATCGCGTCTAGATGAGACATGATATATCGATCCCCGATAAACCGATCGCTACCCGCCGATCCGGCGGGTAGTGTAGACATACCCTCAGTTATACCAGCAAAAGGGTTCTTTTGTTGGGATACTTTATTTCATTCGGGGAACTGGTATAAGGCAAAAGCACTCTTTTTTTTGCCCCTGTAAACTGCATCTCCACTTAGTAGGCTTTCCTGGGGTGACTATACTGGCAATCTCTTTCCCATGTTGACACGGGCTAAGGCTCTTAGGTGCTTCAAAAACTTTTACCCTTAATCTTGCAAAAACATAACATTGCAGAAAAGTGGCTTTTTGCATTTATTAATTTATAATGAAAATCACAAGGGTTTTAAAAATTGCTTCGTATTTAAAATGTTAATGATTAAGATGTCGCCACATTGCAGGATTTGAACATAATGGACTTTGTACTAATTTAGGGCTGGAAATAAACAGAGATTTCAAAAAAAAATCTCCTTAGCATTGTGTTTTAATTTCTTTACTTTTACATTGAGCCATATAAAATGCTGCATAGAAGTGGAGCTAACTGTGAATAACCATGTGAATGAGTAGGCATATCTGCTTAGGGAGTTTAAGGAGGTGGATTCCGTTATCCTCAGAAAGAAAAAATCTTGGCTGTGGGGGAATCCATTCAGTATGTCATGGGGAACTTGAATACAGATCATTTTATATTCCATTTCCATTCATATTACCTTAAGCGGAGAGCAGTAGAATTGCAATGAAACTGACTCATTGTAATTCATATTTTGAAATACTGAATAAATAAAGATAGCAAAGCAAACTGTAAAATGGCAATATTGAGAGGAAGGCTGACTGTTCTTTAGGATCACATATTAATTAATCCATGGTCCAATAGCCTGAAGTCTCTTGGCTTGAGTGAATATATTATAACAATGAGTTTGGATTTTTCAGTTTGGTCTGTTATTAAAAATACAAACAAAAACCAAGCAAATAAATACAGAACTCCTCCATAAATTACTGAAAATCACAGTCTGGGAGGTAAGACTGACAGAACCTTAAAAAGATAGATGCACTTCCTGTGCAGCGGCAGGACCAAAATAAAAAAAAAAGCCCCTCCTAACATTCTCAGCAGTATAGCACTGAATATTGAGGTGAATTGGAGAAAGTCACTTAGGCCTTCTGAAGCATCCCATATTGGCCATTGGTGGAGACAGGATACTGTCCTAAATTCTTTTTGGCATGGCAGTATGTGGTGTACTTAGTGTAGATTATAGAAAGGAACCATTATAAACAAAATCCTCTTTAAAAAGGAAAAACATGGTTAGCTATAGTATACTGTATTCTATAGTATACTGCCTCTGAATCCTCTCTGTGTCTGTGTTCTTTTCTCTGTATATATACAACTGCTAGTGTTTTATCCAAGAGGATCAAATGCTGCATTTATTTTTCAGGGCAGACCTACCTGTACACTTACAATACAGGAAGCCACATTTTAGAATACAGCTGTTCATTTTCAAAATGCCCAAAATGCTCTGGGGTATTTAGGACTTACTGGCTTACCCATTATTTGTACTGGAATGAAGTCTTGTGAATATTTATAGGAATGTAAAAGTATATTTGACATCGCTAACCTTTTTCTCTCATTCCTGTAGTTTAACACTGCTTATCAGAGAGCGTTTTTTTCTCCCACTGTTGGGTAAAGGAAAAAGTATTTGTATGCTAAATTTCAACCTTGACTGCCATTCTATAGGCAACTTATATGCCCTAGAAAAATGAGATAGATAGCAGAAATACTGACAAACTAATATTGTGTCAGCACTACAACAGAGTTGCTATTGTCAGTAAAAGCACAGAGACCAATGGTCTACATTTACAACGTTTTTCTCACAGGGCCATAAGTAGTAGGAGGTCTAAAATTCCAAAGGGAGACATAAAACTGGATCTGATGAAGTTGCCACCACTACTCTGACACCAAAGTAGGGAGCTGACTCTTGTGATGGAGCCAACAGTCCCGTGAGAAATTACAGCTGAGCTAGTACATTGCATGATTCATGAACTGGGAAAATAGAACTATATACTGTAGGTGAAGAAAATGTGAGAACTTAAGATCTGTTGTGAAAAACTTACTATGTAAATCTAAGCAAAACGAGAATCTAATTTAAAAAAAATTAAAAATGCTTCTGGTTGCAAAGTAAGCCTTGACAGTATAAACTAATGCACAACAGTTCTCTTGAATCTGAAGCAAGCCAGGCAGAAACAGTGGGATGAAAGGATGATCTTAATGGATTGATAAGTGTAAATCCTAGTTATAACCACTTAATGGTCAGTATTCACCTCCTGGCACAGCCTGCTGTTAGTTTTTAAGAGCAGGCTCACTGTTGATTTTGGTGACTCTCCATGTTCTGATAGATTATGGTGTTTGGTCCCATGTAATTATTAACCACTGCTCTGCTGATAATTGTTCCCAAAACTTTTAGCTAACAGGCTTATTTAGGTGCAGCAGGGTGTACCATGTTGTTTATAGCACTATTGTTATCTAAATAGTATTAGAACCTTCTGACTGATAGTTGTGACTCTCTGTGTTTTTTTGTTTTGTTTTGGGTTTTTTCTTATTTTTGTTAAGATTTCATTGAAATTCAGTCAGAGGTTTCTGGGTGGTGTTGACTTTTGTTTTCATCACTTTTTTGCTTTTGCTACAAGGAGCAAAGGTGAAGAATGAAGTGTTGCTCTTGATGGATTGTCTTGAGTATTGTCATGAGTGGCAGAAGCAAAGCTCAGGATGTATCCCAACTGTAATGGGATGTGCAAGATGCAATGAGCAGTCAAGCAGCGAAGTGCCCCAGGGCTGGGTGGATAGACTTTGGTCTTTATGCTATTAAAAAGAAACAGTGTTTCAAACTCAGAACATGCTAATTTTTTTCTCAATAGAAATAGTTTCCTCCGGTGTTCTCATTTCTTATCCCTGTTTTGTATCTTGCTTCGATTAATTAAAAAAGAGATTGTGAATTAAATAGTGAGTATTTCCAAAACAATTTGTGACCTTAAGTATTATTTTAAATCTCAGATTATTCTAATTATAAAGTGATACCAAATTTAAAGTAAAACCGTAGCTGGTTGTGGATTTATTCTCACCTGGGATTATTTGTTTTGCTAGTGGGAGTAGAAGCACCAAGGAGTTCTGCAATTTTTTCCTCCTCCGCACAACTAAACAGGCTGTTCTGTGCTGCATCCGGAGTCCGTCAGCAGCATTACTGAGTTTGCTGGAGAATTTGGCAGAGAGTGAGAGTGAGTTAGGGCACTCCTTGCCTTCTGTTTCTCCCAAACCCTGCCGGTTTAGTAATAAAGGGACCTAACCCAAGTATTAAACACAGACCACTGGTTTGTTAGCTGAGGCACCAACTAACTATTATCTTACATTAGAGAGGCAAGGTGAGTGAGGCATTTTATCTTTTCATTGGACCAACTTGTGTTGGTGAGAGAGAGACAAGCTTTCAAGCTTACACAGAGCTCTTCTTCAGGTCACGGAAATGCACTCAGAGTGGCACAGAATACAAAGTGGAACAGATTGTTTAGCATAAGTAATAAACACCCATTTCAGGGGATGATTCAAGGTGAAGTGGCCCATAACACCTCTCCAGTCATTGGAGGCTTAGGAGAGAAGGAAGCTAAAGGGAGGGGTAAGTGAGTTATAAATTATTGTAATAAGTGTCTCTATTCAGTCCATGATTTTTAGTATTTAATAAAGTTATGAATTTACGCTCCCAGGCTCGTCTTTTGAAGGTGTTGTGCAGGTTTCCTTTGAATAGGAGGACTGAGGCCAAATATACAGTGATTGCTTTGTGAAAAGTGTTCACTCACAAGTGATGTGGTGTTTTTGTCTTTTATCATTTTTCTGTGGGAATTCATTTGAGAGCATAGTGATTATCTAGTTTCACCCGCATAGAATCATACAATCGTAGGACTGGAAGGGACCTTGAGAGGTCATCTAGTCCAGTTCCCTGCACTCATGGCAGGACTAAGTATTATCTAGACTATCCGTGTGTTTGTCTAACCTGCTCTTAAAAAATCTCCAATGATGGAGATTCCACAACCTCCCTAGGCAATTTATTCCAGTGCTTAACCACCCCGATAGAAAGTTTTTCCAAGTGTACAACCTAAACTGACCTTGCTGCAATATAAGCCCATTGCTTCTTGTCCTATCCTCAGAGGTTAAGGAAAGCAATCTCTTCCCTCCCACCCCGTAACAACCTTTTATGTCCTTAAAAACTGTTATTGTGTCCCCTCTCAGTCTTCTCTTCTCCAGACTAAACAAATCCAGTTTTTTCAATGTTCCTTCATGTTATGTTTTCTAGACCTTTAATCATTTTTGTTGCTCTTCTCTGGACTTTCTCTATTTTGTCCACATCTTTCCTGAGATGAGATGCTCAGAACTGAGCACAATACTCCAATTGTGGCCTAATCAGTGTGGAGCAGAGTGGAAGAATTACCTTTTGTGTCTTGCTTATAACACCCCTGCTAGTACTCCCAGAATGTGGGTTTTTTTGTTTTTTGTTTGTTTTTTGCAATAGTGTTACGCTGTTGACTCATATTTAGCTTGTGATCCACTGTGATCCCCAGTAACATAGCTGATACTGAAGCATTCAGTGCACTGGATGAGGTATAACACATGTTGTGATAGACATGTGTAGGACCCATGGATCTTGAAAGATGTGTTGGATGGGGGGTGTTGATCATCGTTGCAGTGGAGATATGTCTACAGGTTTTGCATCTGTTATTCTGGCAGAGTCTGGTTCTGCTTTGAGTTGGTATGTCCTGCTCTGTCAGAGCTTGCTTCTGATGATGAGATTAGGGGTTTTTTTGAGGGCCAGAAGAAGAGGATTAGGAAAGATTTCTTTCAGGATGTGGTCCCCATTGAATATGGGTTGTAGTTGTTCGATGATACCCCATATGGGTTCCAGTGTGGGGTGGTGACAACTAGGGGTGTGCGGTTGGAGAGGATCTTATTTCCATATTGAAGCAGGTTTTCTCAGGGTATTTGGGTGGCCTGTTTCATGATGTGATCTATTTCTCTGGTGGAATGTCCTTGCTTAACAAAGGCAGTTTAAGTGTGTGAAGATGTATATTTTGAACTTTCTCCTCAGAGCAGTGGTTCTCAACCTATTTACCATTGTGGGCTGCATCCAATAATATCTGTATGGCCCTGAGGCTGTCACATGGGCTGCAGGTTGAGAACCACTGCCTCAGAGCATATTATGTGGTATCTGAGTCCCTGGCTGTAGATAAACAGATTTCTTGGTGTGTTACTGGGTTTATGAAGATAAGTGTGGTGACCCATAGGTTTCTTGTAAATAGTATCTGTAGGGTTCCATTATTGAAGCTGATTGGGGTGTCCAGGAAGTCGATGCTAGTGTGGGAGTGTTCTAGAGAGAGTTTAATGGAGGGTGGTGGTGGTTGAAGTTGTGGTGGAAATCTGTGAGGGAATTTAGGTTGGCTGTGTAGAAGATAAAAAATATCATTGAGGTATCTCAGGTATATCATTGATTTTGTGGTGCATTTGTCCAGAAACTCTTCTTCAAGGTGGTCCATGAGGAGGTTGACATATTGGGGAGCCATCCGAGTCCCCGTAGCTGTTTCCAAACACTTGGACAAAGTGTGTGTTGTTAAATGTGAAATTGTTATGGGTGAGGATTTAAATGGATGATTTTGGCGATGTGTTTGGGGTGGATATCTGAATGTTGTCCATTATCTTGTAAACATTTGAGGCAGGCAGAATGCCTTTGTTGTGAAGGATATTGGTGTATAGGGAGGTGACATCCCTCTGATTACCTGTACAGCATTCAGAGTACTTTTTCATGATTTCAAAGATCATTTCTGCCTCAGGTATACATTTTCATTATTGTCTAGATAAGATGCATGTATTGTTTACATATTGCTTTGTGGATTATCTTCTTTTTAAAACACCTCTAATGCCATGCCACTACTGGAGGAGGTCCTATAAACACCATGGAGCAAATTCCCCTATTAACAGATCTTGGCACGCCTGGCAGTATTCATGAATCATGAGATGTCTGCATATTTCCATTGTAGCCATAGCTCCCTCCTTGCGTCATCCTTGAATATGCACTAATCGCTTGCCCATTAGAAGACGTGTCTTTGAGGGCTCCACAGTAATGATCTGCAAAAGATACACATTAGCGTTCTGCTAGACAGTCATGCAAGGTCACCCAAGGTAAGCTGCCAGCTGTCCAGTTTACCAAGGTACAGTGAAATGGACATGACTGAAATTGTGTTGAGTACTAGGCGCACCACATAGTTAAAACTGAAGCGTTTAGTGCATTGGATGAGGTACACCACATGTTCTGGTAGGCATGTGTATGTGATATTTGCACTACCTAAGACAAAATATGTCAGCACAAAGTGTTTTGTGCTGAAATATATTCTTAGATCACTTGAATATTCATCTATCTAACTGAGAAAATGGATTGGGGTAAAGGAGAAGTTCTGTAAGGATCTCTTTGAAACACTTACTTTACTTTTTAATATTCCCCCATTTTAGTAAAAGAATATAGTTGAGCATATCTGTAGGGGAAACATTCACATGCTGGAAAGGTAAGAAGAGTTTGAGTAGCACCCATTGTGGAGTTTAATTGTACTACCTCCAGGGAGGAGTAATGCTTTCCATGGTTTGGTGCTTTGCATGATGGTTGGTGCTGAGTGATACTCTTACCATCTAAACCTATTCTGTTTAAGAACATGGAAAGCTAGGACTTAGCAGGTGGAACAGGTAGATGGCATTAAACTAAGGTTTAATTCTTAATCTTCTCTAGTCTTGATATAGTACATAAATTTCTCAATGGTCAATTTTAAAAACTATTCATTCAGACCAGATATAGCCCATTTCAGCCTCTCTTTAATGGGGAACCTAATAACTTTCTCTGATGTGGTGCATAAAGTACTGTTATTTTGTGTTGTTTTTATTGCCAGATGCAAACTTGTTCATGTATTTATAGACAGTAAAGCTATTGGTGCCAGACAAAATTTTAAATTAATATTTTCACCCCCACTGTTTTCTCTTTCGCTTTGGATATCTGTCTCAGGCCATTGCTACACTCTTTGCATCCTGCTACCACATAGTGACTTTGTTGTCACTTGCAGCATTTCTTCTGTTGTGCTGCTCTTATGCCTGGAACAGCTACTCAGTCAGTGTAGACCGGCAAAGGAACAAATGTATACCCTTGCAGCCCACAATCTCCTAGACAACTATTCAGTGTTTTGCAGTCTCAAAGCAACTACATATTCTGGCATGTCCTGTTTACCAAGTCCCATGCTTTCCAACACTTAAAAAATTCCTGAAAGCCCTCTTTTTCTGGGGTGAATCATATGAGTTATAGTGACCACATGTTGTTCTTAGTGTTATACCAGACTCTAGCCATACTCATGAGTATTAAAATGTGCCTGTCCCATATTGTAATATGCCATCTCTGGGTGATAGGGATTTAGTTCTTTCTTTAGCACTTGCTGCCTATTGTGAAACAGAATGTGCCCACACGACACTATATAAATAACAAATCTGCTTCCTCACTAAAAATCTTGACACATTTTAGTAGAATTACCTTCACTTTCTGTGGCTTCTGCTTGCTTCCCCTTGTCTAAGAGCAGTCACAGCAGCAATACAGAAATTGCTTTCAAATTGATTTTTTTTTAAGATATTCTTTTGATATCTCTTGCTGTTTCCTAATTCTCCTCTGATTTCATGTCTCTCTCCCCTTTCCTTCATGAGAATCAAAATCTCCTTATGCTCTAAATTACCAGATGTCGGGCATACTGGAATACTGTTTTTATACGCTAGTGTGCTAGCTCGTATTGACACTGTTGGCAGTAGTCTGCTGTCATGCTCAATTGGGACAGAAAGGCCTATTGCTGGTTGGAAAATTAATTAATTCAAAGTGTCTGTGTGTTTATAATAGAATTATTTTAAAAGCACAAAGAAGCTTGCATTAAAGTAAATTAGCTTTTAATTGTATAAAGAGCCAAGTGTGAAATATAAATGAACTAAATGGTGAAGCTAGTGGATTTTGTGAAATTATAGTCCAAAAAATACATCATCTGTGATCAAGCACACTTCCATCAACTGACAGATCCCTGAGGGGCTCAATAAGATAAGTAGTTTTTCACAGCAGAGTCCAGTTATTTTTTCCCTGATGTCCATCTTCTCTCAGAATAGATGCATACCTCCAGGCTCTGCTTTAGGGGGTTCTTCGGAGGAGGTACTAGTGCTAGCTTCCTTTGATCTCGCTGTGAAGGGGACAAGCAGAATCAGGATGACCTTGGTGGGAGGTGCCATTTCTTCTAACCTGGTCTTTTTTTCCACTCTGATATGGAGAAGAGGAAGCAGGGCAGCCCTTGACCTTTCTCCCCTCTCCAGTGAAGAAAAGCAGAAAAGAGCCAGCCTCTCCTATCATGCTTCTCCCATCCTCTGTGCCTCCCCCCCACCCCCAAAAAAAGGAAAACCCTGCAGCTACGAAAGTGAAATAAGCTCTAATAGTGTAAGGCACATTTACAATGGTATAACTCCGTCTGCACTAGGACTTATACTCTTATAACTGTATAAATAAAAAATTACTCCCCCAACTGACATAGTTATAGTGGTACAACTTTTCTAGTGTACATCAGCTCATAGGTCTTTGAAACCTGTTCTGAATTTAACCTGGATAAAGACATGGTATGAATGTTAAGTGAAGACACTAAATAAGGAAATACTTTCCCATGGTGGTGGTGGTGGTTATTAATTATTTTACTATTTATATGTATTACCATAGAGCCTAGGAGCTTGTCAGAAGGTTGCACACTTTTTGAGTTAAGGGGAATGACACCCATAATAGACATGCTTAATATCACAACATATACACAGCTCTCAACTGAGAGCATAACAGTAGCTCTGTCTTGGCTCCCTCAGAGCAGAGCCAAGGATGCAGGTGTTATAATAAATGCATCAGAATGCTATTAGAAAAATAGGACAGTTCTGTAACAAACTATTTATCATTTTGAACAGCTCGAAGGTTGATCAAAAGGGAAGGAAGCTGAGAGTAAAATGTCTAGAGAGGCTTTTGTAAAACATACATACCAGCCCCCCCGCCCCTCCTGTCCTCAAAAAGTGAGAGAGAAATCCATCCATCCGTGGACCCATAACTTAGTTACTTCACTAACCTGCGTGTTCCATAATTCACAGTTTATAAAAACAAGCCCTCCTCCCCCACCCCCTCATTCTTGTCAGGAAAGATCTGTGAGTATGGAGCCATAAGGAGCTCTCATCTTAGTAAGACCTCATGCATTTTACAAAATATTATACAGTAGGTTTACTGGTACAGTGTAGTATCATAAATAATGAAAATTGGACTGCACATTCCAAATGAACAAAGTAAATTTGTCATGAACTATCCTTTCTAAATTGTTTTATTCACTAACTTGCTAATTCTCAAAATTTGTTGATTCACAGTGGTTATTCACAGATCAGTTATTAGCACAAGTTAGTGAAGTTCTGCTTTACTTAAATATGTCTTTGGAGATTTTTTCAAACAAGAGTATCAACATTTTGGTTGCTGCAACTTCCTTCAAGAACAGAGAACCTTTACTTTTATCCAGTTTGTATAAAATTATGAAAACCATAGAGGCTCACATGGTTAAAAAGTCTCATGTCTAGGAGAGAAATAGCAATGTTCTTGTGTAGTCCTGATGGCTAGGTATAGCATGGTACGGCGTATGCATGTACTAAAAAGCCCAAAGAGGGGCACACATACCTGATTTGGTTTCCTGAGGACTGCACTTAGGCCTGTCTCGTCAGACAAATCAGTGTTCCACCACAGCCTACCCCTCTGTTGCCCTGTGGACGCGAGAGAGTAAGGGATTGGATGCACAAGTAGTTTGAGATTTTCACTTTGTGGATTTGGTTCTCCATGCCATAGAGGACTCTTGGCTATATGCCCACCCATAGTCTCTACTGAGACTTGATCTGGACTATGACAGCATCTCACTTCCTGCTGCACACCTTGCAAGAACTTGCAGGATCAAAGCCATAGTTGGTGTAAATGACCCTATCCCCGTTGAGGTATAAAGAACATAAGTGCCATAAAGTATATCCACAGTGCATAAAGTATATCCACAGTTGTCCGAGGGTATGAAAAGCAGGGATTCCAGGGCAGTTACCTTAGTTTGTAGCAGAGATACTAACAGTTTCTTTGCAGTTCCAATCAAATGGTATTGTCTCAACCAGGCAGAGTGCATGGATGCTGTAACAGCTGCTGATGGATAACAATTCTCTGCACTCTGGTTGTGGATATCAGATTTGCATAATCACTGTATGGTTATTTCTTAATAACTATACCGGATGCAGATCCTTATGTCCTAGTGGGCTAATAATGACAGCTAGCCAATCAGAGTACAGGGATTTGCATAATCAGCGGAGTTATTTCTCAAAAATCACACAGTGATTATGCATATTACTCTGACTACTCTAATTCTTCTGCCCTGATTGGCTTTTGTACTAAGAATTTGTTGCAGCAAACAGCCCCCAAAAGAGACGACCTCAATCTTTCCCTCCAGCTGAAACAGGAAAATTCCAAAATGTACATTGGGGCAAAAAGAGGAAGGGGGCTGGGCAGGGGGTGGAGGCAGAAAAGGATGGTGTGGTCCACACTGCTGGATAGAGAGATGTTCAAAAAACACCTTTAAAATTTGTTTCCCTTTTCTTATCCCTTTCTGTCCTCCTCCTTCCCTGCCTACAGGTTAACTTGTCTCCAGAATAATTGTCATAATTATGTTTACATAGGACCATGGAAGAATAAGGCCATATTTTTGGTACTAATGTTTAATACAACGATATAGTGATACTCCTCTCCTAGAAGCATACCTAACTCAATCTTAAACTGAGTGTTCTGTTCAAAGGGAAGGTTAAAACGAGGAACAGTTCTATATTGAACCATGGGGTGAGCTGTTCATTGTGGCTCCCAAAAGACAACCAGCACCTTGAGTTTTGTTGGTAGCCATAGGTGCCAACTCTGTGGGTGCTCTGGGGCTGGAGCACCCACAGGGAAAAATTAGTGGGTGCTCTGCATCCCCTGGCCACCAAGCTCCCCTTACCCCCCCCCCCCGCCCCATCTCCTCCTCCTCCCGTGAGCGTGCCGCGCCCCCGCTCCTCTGCCTACTTCCCAGCACTTCCCGCCTGGCTGCTGCCAAACAGCTGTTTGGCAGCTTTAGCACGCTCCGGGAGGGAGGGGGAGAGGCGGGAACGTGGCACGCTCAGTGGAGGAGGTGGGAAAGAGGTGGGGCTGGGGCCGGGATTTGGGGAAGGAGTTGGAATAGGGGCAGGGAGGGGGCAGAGTTGGGGCGGGGACTTTGTGGAAGGGTTGGAAGGCAGAATGGGGGTCAGGCACCCACAGGAAAGATGGGAAGTCGGCATCTATACTGGTAGCCAACCAGTAATATGCTTTCACAATTCTTCCCTACTGAGAGGGGTTGGCAGCTGCATTCTGCACTAGATGAAGAGACTGAGCAGCCTAGGTGGTTAGTCCCAGACACACCATGTTTCCAACCAAAGCATTGGTGACCTGAAGCAGGTGCTGTACAGGAGAGGAAAGAGCTCAATTCTCTGGTCAGCTGAAGATGAGAGAGAGAGTATTTCTGGCCATCGTTGGTAGTTGGGGATCCAGGAGCAGAGAGCTGTCTAGTGAGGCTCCAAGACTGAAATCCACTTTGAAAGTGTACATGAGTGTACACATTGGAGCAGGTTTAGACTCAATGAGTTCCTCAGAATGGTTTTTCCTACTAATTAGCTTCCCCTTTTTCTTTCCTAGAGAGATCTTACACTAACTGGATTTCTTTCTGGGCCATCTCTCTCTCTCATAGTGACAGAGAGAGAGAGAGCAAGGAAACTGCTCTATCTGGGTTTAATGACAAGGAAACCTAGTGTACAGTTTCAGCAGCATATCAACGGGGTAGCCAGCTGAAGGTCTTACTCCAGTTCAAAGCGGACAAGTGGTTGCATTGTTAAACTCGCCACCGCAGCTGGTACTGAATGGCATTTTTGGCAGAGAAAGGATGGAGAATGATTTATCCTCTTGCCCGTGGTGGTGTCACATTTGAGTTACCTTAGTGGGACCATATGGAGAAGCTTGCACTGTCATTGCCAGTGCTGCACCTGTTCTGTAAACAAACAACTTCATTCTCCAGGGAGATCAGGGAAGCATCTTTCACCAGCTGAATTCACTTAAAACAAAATTAAAAGGTTTTCTCAGGTTTCCGCCTGCTGGTTTTAAACGTTCTACATATTTGAATTATTCCAGTGAAAAACAGCAGCCATGAGTAACACTAGTTTTATTTACACTAACTTGTCTTATTATTTTCTCTCGGTTTTAAAAACTATTTTAAGGTGGGGATTTACTTTTCTGATTAAAATGAAGCAAAACATTGTTCCCTCTAGATCAGTGGTTCTCAAACTACGGCCGCCGCTTGTTCAGGGAAAGCCCCTGGCGGGCCGGGTCGGTTCGGTTTGTTTACCTGCCGTGTCTGCGTGGCTCCCACTGGCTGTGGTTCGCCGCTCCAGGCCAATGGGGCTGCAGGAAGGGCAGCCAGCATGTCCCTCGGCCCGCATCGCTTCCCACAGCCCCTATTGGCCTGGAGTGGCTAACCATGGCCAGTGGGCACCGCGATCGGCCGAACCTGCGGACATGGCAGGTACATAAACCAGCCTGGCCTGCCAGGAGCTTTCCCTGAACAAGCGGCGGCCCTAGTTTGAGAACCACTGCTCTAGATGTAACATTTCAAACAGTATTTGGTAGTAATGTAGGTTTTTTTGTTTTTAATTCCAGGAGTTTGTTTTTTGTAATAATTGTAAGAACATTTATTAATATGAACTTCATTTATTTTCAGGGCTCCAAATGATGAGATGGCAACAGAACCACTAAAATATGCTGAACAGCTTCCTGTAGCTCAGATAATACACCAGGTATGCCTTTCCATTACAAGTATTTGCTTTCAGAGTAGGCAAGATTCATAATCTTTAAAATGTAATACTTTTGTTAGGTTTTACAGAATCAATGTGCTTATGCTAGAGGCACTCACAAACTTTAGATGACAGCTGTTAAATCATGAAGGTCTTATTCAAAGCACAGCAATGAAAGGATACTTGCAGGACGACACAAGAATTCTGATTTCACCCATGGCACAGGGTGCAGTTAAAATTTTTGTATTTTTTCTCCTAAAAAACAGAACTAGATTTCTTCCAACTTGCATCTTGACCCGAATCACAACATGCCTGCTCTCTTTGAAAAACAGCTAAATTACAATACCATTATCGCAATGTATTTGTAATGAAGAGTTGAACAGGGAAAACAATTTCCCTTCCCAATATAATTCTGAACGAGGTCTGAGTAACATTTCCATTTCCAACTACAGTAGTGCCATCATACTTTCTGTTCCTTGCGCCACATAGCTGGTATCACAACAAAAAGCACTGTTGGTAAAGTTTTGCCTTAGGTATTTCATTCTAATTGTGGCTGTAATTAACTGCTGGCTCATTGGGCCAGATGTTAATATTGTCTAGATGGCAGATTATCTACAGCTCTGGCCTTCAGACACAATTGACTTTGAACCATGATAGATCAACAGGAGAAAATGGAAATCCACCAAATGTTAAAGTTGCTGAGAATATCCTATGAGTATTTATTAATTGTTGTTGTTGTAGATCTTTCCAAATATCTTTGTCAATCAGAGTGTTTCTTTGCAGTTGAATTGCTTGCTGCAGGCAATGCCAGTTTTAGCTTAAAGGAAACATGGGCTTTATTTTAAAACTTTCAAGTGTACAGGCCTTTTCTGCAAGATGTAAACACACGGGATTTTAATAATTTTTTGGCTGAAATCTGCACCTCTGGGAAGAATATCTGATGTGTTCAGAACATTGGAGATTGGAAATCAGGACCTGTTTGTATGTCAGGAATTCCCTGGTGTTGTCAGAGCTTGAGATGACCCAACAGCCTGCAAATGTCACATTTAAAATTCTGTCTTCATGCCTGACTCTCAGCATAAATGAATTAAACAACAGAGCAGGCAGCAAGTCAATATGTTCTTAACAGCGAGAGTGAGCAGTGAAACAGTTTGTGGGTTGTTTGGAATAGGTAAATAGGAACTGCACAGATTGGTTCACCTAGAGGAAAATCTGAAACAGGAAAGAGAATTAACCTTTAAGATGGCTGGCCAGATTAAATGTCACAGTAATATTTTTACAGCTTAAAGAAATTAATAACCATGGATAGTTCATTTGGTTATTGTATGATGTCTTGCAATGGAATACTGCATTGTGGGAAGGCAGAAATATGATTTTCATATACTTTATCTCGTTGCTATAACAGAAGCTTACCAATAGTATAGGACTAGATCCTCCCTGTCATCTGGTGCAAAGCCGCTACACAGACCTAGTTACCTAGGGATTTCCCTGGCATAGGATGATGTAAAGCTCTATGCCACCCCCTTGGAGGCCCTTATCTACGGAGTATGTGAGGGGGCAGAATGCCCTGGCAATCCCTGCTCCTGGAGTAGGCACTCTTTTTGAAGAAAAGGACAAGCAGCATATACTCTATGTGAATGACTGGGGATGTTTCACATTTACTTTCTTTTGCCTGATAATGTGATGACCTGTATCTTAATTACTTGGAATAGCCTAATAGATAGCTGGCAACTCTATTCAAATGGTACCATAAGTTTGTTGGTATTCTAGGTATCACCAAATGTCCGTCACTGTTTCTTGAGGTCATTAAACCTTATCTCTAATATTTTCTCCAGTTTTTAAACGACTGTAATATGGTAGCCATTAAAAGCCTTCTCTTTGATTTCTTATTTGTTTGCTCTCTGAGAAAAATTCAGGTACAGTACATCTTGAATTGTTTATTACATATGAATTGCATAAAAAGAAACACTGCACCCAATTTTGACTTCAACATAGCACTTCTCTTGTATTAGTAGTAATCTGTTACCATATTAGTATAAAAATAGGACAACAACAACAGAGTTTAGCAATTCTAAATTGAATAATTGTATCAAACTCAATACATTAGCTCAATACATTAGCGCACAATTAATTTAAATATACAGACACACAAGAAATGAAAGGATAAAAACCAAAGGGCGTATTAATATTAAAACGTAAACCACCAATTTTCTGAATATAGAGCAAATCAGACATACACAAAAAAGGGAGATAATTGCTTTACCAGTCTAAAACAAAAAGCACAAACATAAAATTTACAAATATTTTAAGTAATTGGAAAAGGAAGAGCCTGGACTGCCATTAATGTAAAATCTAAATCAGCTATAAAACAAGCATTCACATGAAATGAACACACAACCTGGTTTTAAAATATTACATTACTATGTAGAAGGAGCTGTGGCAGCCAACTGGTTGACAGCCTGTACAGAATGAATTGCCAAGACATTAGAAATCAACATGATGGCTCTTTGATTCTTAAAATATCCTGTAAGTAGCATGAAGTAATCACGTACTCTTGAACAAAAATATTTAAATTAAGTTTTAAAATAGCTTAGTCAAGCTTAACAAGAGTACTACAAAAGACATCCTAAAAATTTATGAGGTTTTTTTTTACGCTAATATATGCAGACAAATTTGGATTGAGTTTGTGTATAAAAAGGCAAAAAAGTTAGGAAGTATTTCAGTTCTGTTTTTTTGTTTCGTTTTTTAAATTCTGCTTTTATTTTGTTCTAGTGAGAGGGTAGAGAAAAATGTTAACTTAAGTCAAATTTGGAAGAAAAATAAGTAGTATGTTCAAAGATTCTGGTTTTGTTCATCATATACAAAACATTCATTAGTAGGGCCTTAGTTCAGCAAGGTATTTAAACATGTGCCTAACTTCAGTGGAGCTTCTCATGCACTTAAATTTAGGCACATGCTTATACACCTTGCTTAATCAGGGCTTGACATTTGAACTTTCCTCCTATGATGTCGCCCAGTAACATTACAGATATTTTATTGATGAAAGGGATGTTTCAATGATAAGTGTCCAATCTCTTAATTTTGTTATAATTGAAAACTTAATTAAACGGCAACTTGAGGCCAGAATCAAATTGGATACTTATTTCTTCCAGTCCTTTGTTAAATACTGATCATATTAAGCAAAAACACATTAGCATTATGGAACAGTACAATAGTTTAGATTTTTGTTTGTAATAGTAACTTTAAGGTTCACTGTAGCTCGTCAATCTGCTCTAAGGTGGGGGTGGGAGGCCCACAGTAGGGGTGCGACCTAGAATGCTCTTCATTTACTTCTGAAGGGTTCAGCATTCCTATATGTACTCTACTTGTCTGGTGAAAACACACATTGCTATAGAAACTAGTAAATGAATATCCTAATGTATCTAGTATCCCTTTGTTGCTTTTTTTACTATTGAAACTTAGCAAATAAATTACTGTTTCATTTCCCCAGAGAACTATTTGATCCTAATTTGAGAACAGAAACCTTCAAAATTAGCAACTAAAAAAATTGCTTTTCTAGAAGTAACTGTTAAGGGGAAAGAATTATGACTGTAGCCCCAAGGGATTACTATATTAAATTAATCCTGTAAGGTAAGTGTACCTTTGCATTGCTCAACAAGAACTTGTTTTTGCCACTGAGGTTCCAGTTCAGCAAAGCTCTTAAGCACTTGATTCATTTTAAGCATATGAGTAGTTGGGACTACTTACATGAGTTAAATGTTTTGTTGTATTAGGGTCTTAATGCACAGTTTTGACTGTCCCATCCAATCTATAGCTGGAAGGGTGAGGATGCAACATGGGGCATCAAATGAAAAATTAAAGGAAGAAAATGGATAAGGGGTCTTCAGAGCTGTAGAAGACCAAGGTTGCGGTTGGAGCAGTTAGTGATTGTCAAAGGTAATTACGGAACTGCTCAGGACAGTAGTTCCATAGTTAACCTTGCAACCAAGGTTTCATTTTCATCTCTGGTTTCAGCCCGTATCTCACTTTGGCCTCAAAACTCTCTCCATCTCTCGTTTGTTTATTCTTGGGACCTGATTCCGATCTCTCTAGTTTTACAGTGCTATGTAAATTCATTCATTTTCAGTGAAATTATTCCTGTTTTTTGTTGATTTAGCTGGGAGAAGAATCATGCCCACAAGTATAGAGGAGAGAGGTTTTTTGCAAAATTTGAAGGAAAACATTGAAACCGTGTTCGTATGTCAAGAAAGTAAAATGTACAGTGTTCAGGTTTCCAAAATGCTTTGTTTTTGCTGTTCTTTGTGAGGGCCTATAACACAGAAATACTCAGTAAAAACAACAATCCAGTGCACAGAAGCCAGTACTGATCCTGGTAATGTAGTCCAGTAACTATAATGAAAGTCGACCATGAGGATGGTTCCTTGCACCTCCAGAGCATACTACTTTGGCAGAGCTCCAACAATAAGAGCCTGTTCCTGACAGCAGGGATCTTCACTCTCACCTGTCTTGGCTCAGAATGGAATCTTTTCCCGCTGCACCTACCCCAAGACATTTCCTTCTTGAATCTAGTATTTTACAAACAGCACTTCTGGGAGAAGCTGTCAGCACCCAAGGATTTAAACTGTTGTCTCTCCTGGCTTCCTCCATGAGGAAGGGATGCATGTCTCCTGTAGGCATCCATAAAAGGAGGATCTACGGAGATATTCCTTCCCTGCTTTTTTCACCCAGATGAGAGGTTGGGGAAGTGGCTATCACAATGCCTGTGGGTTCAAGGCAGTGAGTACAAGCTGCCACTTCCATATGAAACAATCTTGGTGTGGCTCCCTTACCAACATATGGAGCTGACATTTATGTTCCACTTCACTGGTGAAATCTTCACACTAACCCAGCCCATAGGCAGAATATTGTTACACACACACATACACACCATCTCACTTGCAAGGGAGACAGGTGGTGCCATTTCTCCTTAAGACGATGGCACATCAGCTCCAAGCAACACAAGAACTACACATCATCTCTAGCATACAGGTCTGTTGCATCAGCGATTTCAGCTTTACGTGGTCGGCAAAAACAAAAAAAAGAGACAAAAATAACCATTTTAATACTGTACCTGTAGTGCGAATGATTCCACCCGCCATTCAACTCAATGTAATTTTGACTATACACGGTTTTTGATTTACGCACTAACCACAGAATGGAACCCCCGCATAAGATGAGACTCACCTGTATTTATAATACAATCTTTTTTCATGAGTTGCTTTTAATAACTTATTTAAAACTGTCCTTTGCTGAGAAACATCTGATTTCATTGCTCTTTGGATTGGTTAACTCCTAGGGAAGTAGTGGATGATGGGAGTCATCTTTGGATGAATGAACTAATACTTGCCAGTATAACCTTGTTAAAATTTGCTGAACTTATTTGTTGGGAAACCTGTGCGAGCAATGCAGTCTAGTGAAGGGATACTCCCTTGGAGAAATAATGCAGAAGAAACAGATGATTTCCAATATAATTGCATTTTACAGTTACTTAGCAGACATTAATTTGCAATTAAACTATTCCTTTTTTCTTTCATAGTCTAAATTTGAAATTAAGATTTTAAGTTTAACTTAAAAAATGGTACTTTCTGTGGAAAATACTTCCTGCTTTGTTAAACAGTGACAAACAGATGGGTCAGAATTCATTTGTTTACATGTTATTAGGTTCATTTCACTTTAATCGGTTGAAAATAAAATGGTGATTAGCACTGTGTAAATTTTATTCATCTTTTATAAAATGAGTTAAGGGTTTTTTAAATTTTAATCAGGCACATAAAATGCTTAGTAAGAGAACAAAGGCAATACAGGTTTTAGTTTAGATGCAGACATTGATATTCTTGGATTAGAACAATTTATCTGGAGATAAAAATACATTCATGAATGAAACTCATATTGAAGATTTTACTTCATTTTCAAATGTATAGGACACAATTTTCAAAAGCAACCAGTAATTTTTTTTTGAGTGCTCAACTTGAGATGTAAAAGTATGTTTAGGAATTGCTACACACCTCCTCTCTGAAAAATCAAGCCCCTTTAAGGTGGGTATCCTTAATTACTGTGTGTTTGTATACAAGATACACATATTCTATGTATAGAATGTATTCCCTCTGCCTAGTGATGCCATGAGTCAGAATCACCAAGCAAGTAGTCAAGAAGAAAAGTCCATCCATCTCTCACTAGGGGTATGTCTTCATTACCGGCCGGATCGGCAGGCAGTGATTGTTCCAGCAGGGATCGATTTATTGCGTCTAGTCTAGACATGATAAATCCATCCCTGAGCGCTCTCCTGTCAACTCCTGTACTCCAGCTCGGCGAGAGGCCCAGGCACAGTTGACGGTGGAGCTGCAACAGTCAACTCACCGCAGTGAAGACACCACAGTAAGTCGATCGAAGTACGTCGACTTCAGCTATATTATTCACATAGCTAAAGTTGCGTAACTTAGATCGATTCCCCCTCACCCCCCCACAGTGTAGACCAGGCCACAGTGGAGCTCCTCCTCCTCTTCTGCAGGTTTGATCAACAGCAGCTGTGTGTTTGTTCAGCTATCTCCTTTAGTGCTGCCATCTCCTGTGACTGCAAGAGAGTAGATGGAAGGGACTCAGTGGCCATGTCAGTGCTTCTGTACACCTTGGACTAGACGTGGAAAACCATGATGCTTGGTGATGGTCATCAAAATGTGTGGGTTCCCTCTCCTCCAGTGATTGAACATTCTCAAGGTTAGGGATGCTGGTTACTTTTGTACGCTGTGATAAAATGCAATATATTGCACTCATTGTTCTACCTTTTCAGTCTCTACGATTTGCGGGGTCTGTTAATGCTGAAGAAAGTTAGAAATGGACACACTGTGTGTCATTTTTATTGTGTGTTTGTGTGTGTGTGTGCGTGCGCACGCCCACATGCTGGGTTCCATCTCCTTTTCACTTTGTAAGTACAAATACTTATAATTGAGCACAGTTTAAACTTGTGTTTTGTTTGCCTGTACTTGTAAACTGGACAAAAGGAGGCAAATGGAATTGTGTATGGATGTTACCCAGTAAACGACAGTTCTGAGTCCCCTTCCTAAGATCTAGCTGCTGTGCTGTGAATCTAGTTTCTTTCACTACTAGGCTTATGTGGGAATTATTGGGCTTTCTGTAGCTTCTGCTTTTCATGCCTTGCAGCCTCACAATACCGCAAGAGCAAGGATAGCTACTTCTGTACCCAAGAGAAGTAAAACAAATATTCTGTCAATAGGACCAAATGCTGGTGTAGGTTATTGCCAACTTCCACAATGTGAATGGGCATAGAGCACTGAATAGAGATGCTGCCAAGATTGTATCCATGCAAGAGCAAGTTCCTGGCTGCTGTTTGCTCATCTGGCCACTCCAAAAGAAATGTGGATGAACTCCAAGGTTAAGGAGGATCAAAAAATTACAATGGGAATACTGTCTTACTGCCCCAAAACTGAAAGATGTTCACATGCTCATGCTTGCTTTATAAAGTCAAGCGAATGACTGATTGCCATGATAACTTCCACTAAGTTATACAAAGCTAGCTGAGACAAACAGTGCCATCATCTATTTCTCTGGCTTTCACTTCAAGAAGTCATTTAAAAAAACAACAACCCCAAATGCTGATTTGCTTTTAGTTGAATTACAGAACCTATAATGCCGGACAGAACATTTCAATTAATTTTCATCTTTTCAATTACCATGGAATCTCACTGGCTTGCACTTTTCTAATATGTAAAAATGAGGTTGGCCCTTGCCATTTCTCATGCAAAGGCTAAATAGCAGAATGCTCTAACAAGACCTCAGTCTAATCAAAGTTGTAACATTAATGTACGACAGTATTTCCCAGAATGCTGTGAAGTATTATAATAAAGAATTAAAATTCTTTGGTCTAATAAACATTTTGATATGTTATCCTTTCGGATACTCACTAATTCACAACATTAGTGATGTTCTAATCTACTCTATTATAGTGCATAGCTGACTTTTTTCAAAATGATCTTTCTTTCTAAGGAATAAATGAAACTACAGAAACCTTTGGATAATATTAATCAGTACTTTATAATTTTGACCCATCTCATACATTCAGAAGAAATTTAAGACACAAAATAAGTGCATCACTTCCATAACAGTTATCTAGCAGACTTTTGGCCACAGCCAGCAGTGTGGTGGAACTGCTTTGCATTGTACTGCTAGTGGATTCTGTCTGTAAAGTTGGCATAAATGGGCATGAGAGGATTACACCAGTATAAGGGGAATCCTCCAGTGGCATAGAACAGGTATAGTCGTTCCTATACCCCTCCCTTCCTTTCTTCTTTAGCAAAGGAGGTGTTAGGGGGCGTTTTAGCCATGACCCCTCCCCCCTCGGATCTGTGCTGTGTGATCTTCAACCACAGTCAAGGATCTAGTTCTTCATCTCTATTTCATCAAGTCAGAAGACCATGGAGAATTTCTGTTCCTAATCTTCAAGATGTAGGATAAGTAGACATCTGGAATCTTCATTGACATAAGTTTTTTCTTTTTAAACACTGCTTCCTGAATCCTAGAAATTTAGCAGTCATTATGGGGAACTTTATTTTTAGGGCATAGATTACCAACATATTCATGCTATGGAAATTCCTTCTGTCTGTACATCCCACATTCTCTGCTAGAGCCACAAAGCCAGAATTAGCACTTTTTGTTAATCTCTGAACTTCAGGAAGACACTGAATGTAATATTACAAGCTTTGTAGTGTGGTAGAATGTACCGAATAACTAAATGCATTGCAGGGCAGCTTGCATAAGGCACCCAAGCAGTCATTATTTTTCAGTTTCCCTGCTTGAGGTTCTGTTTTTGGTACCAAGAAATGCCTTGGTCACTGGTCTTCAAGTCTTGGTTTTTTATCCAAGTCGATGCCTGTGAGCAACTTGCACTCCGGCTGTTTAAAGTGTCTGGGCGAATCTCACATATCAAATTTGTAAGGACTTCAAGCCTAGGACCAAAAAAAAATAGAGAGGTCAGGCTGAAGTTTCTTTTAACGGAAGCTGTGCTGAGACGACCAGCAGAGCCTTCCCACACAGAGAGAACAACCACTTCATCAACAGTGAGAAGTGCTCTGCCAATGTTGGCGGAAGGCGGCATCTCCTCACAATCTCCGGTGCAGAGGAAGAAGCATAAGGCTTCTAAGGAAAAGACCGGAAAAGGAAGATCTCTAGGTCCTAAACCACACCAGGAAGGGGGATAGAGAATTGAGTAGAGTACATCCTAAATCTGAGCACTCATCCAGGTTAACAGCTAAGGAGGGCACTGTTGACTCCAGTGCTGGGACAGGCACTATCAAGTCTGATGCCTGAAACAGCACCTGTAACTTCTATGGTGCTGTTGTTTTCAGTTACTCACCAAAGAACAGCAATTCCATTACCAACAATGGCAGAGGTGTTTGCGGCAACAAAGGACTTGTTGTCTTTGTCAGTGCTGGTTTCCCCAGCAGTGCAGGAAATCGCTCCCATGGTATCATCAGCACTCACTGAATCAGTTCAATCACTGCAGTGCCCAGTTCTGCGTCAGCCTCTTGTTTCTCAGAGCTCTCATCCTACAGTTCTGTCAAGGGGAAAACTGGTAATGATGGCCAGGAGGGGTCCATTCATCCCAGCTCTGCCGAGAGGCAGCCTGACTCTGGGATTTCTGCATTGCCAATTCAAACAACCTCACAGCCTCATGGGCTATGTCTATACTAGAGACCTTACAGCGGCTGCACCACTGTAAGATCTCTTGTGTAGCTGCTGTGTGTGGACAGGTGAGCTCTCCCATTGACATAATTAAATCACCCCCAAAGAGTGGCGGTAGCTTGGCTTTGGCTGCACTGGTTCTCCACTCTCCTCTCCCTTTCATAAAAGCTCCAATTTTGTTTCTGTTGGACTCAGACCTAATTTCCCAAGATCCTATTTGCCTACTTCACTCAAACCTGCAGGCGCTTCATTTAACAGCCTGGATGGATGCTCCATGGCTAGACCCTGGGGAAGAATCTTGTTCAAAAGAGGTTCAGGGTGTCCTTTTAAATAGTAGGAAGCCATATACTAGATCTACTTACTTGGTGAAGTGCAAACAATTCTCTATCTGTTCTCAATAATCTGAAGTTTTACCGAGACATTTTTCAATCCATTTTATCTTGGACTCTCTCTTAACCAACCCTTGTTGTTCTAGGTATATCATCTGCTAGGAGGACTTTGCTAGAACTATCTTAGCTTTCTACCCTCAGGTCGATAATCGCTCTGTATTTTCTAATAAGATGTCAATTATATTTTTGAAAGGCCTGGAGTGGTTATATTCTCACATACAAGATTATTTTCCCCTGTGGGACTTGAACTTGACATTGTCAGAGCTTGGGCCTTCCTTTGAGCTTTTAGCTACCTGCTCCTTACTACATATGTCAATGAAGGTGGCATTTTTGGTGGCCATCACTTCTGTTAGGAGAGTAGGTGAACTACATGCACTAATGTCTGGCCCCACTCTATATAACTTTCTTTAAACATAAGGT
Organism: Mauremys reevesii; assembly: GCF_016161935.1. NCBI lineage: Eukaryota > Metazoa > Chordata > Testudines > Geoemydidae > Mauremys > Mauremys reevesii. Next base: position 85,370,383 of record NC_052630.1, read on the forward strand.
TTACCTACATCCTCATCCAGTTTGTTTCAAAAGTGCTGGCCAACTTCAATATTAACTAAGTGATTTACTTATTGTCATTCTTCCCAAAGTCTAACTCAAATAAAGATGAGGAAAGACTGCATACAGTAGACATCAGAAGAACATTGGCTTTCTATTTCAACAGGTCCAAGCAGCTCCGCTTGTCTTCCCAGCTGTTTGTGGAAATCGCAGGCAGGATGAAAGGGCTCCCAGTCTCTTCTCAGAGGATTTCATCATGGATAGTCTCCTTTATTCACTTGTGCAAAGATTTGGCTAGTATTAGTCCCCCAAGCAGAGTGACAGTACATCCGACAAGATGGCAAGTGGCTTCTGTGGCCTTTCTAGCTCAAGTGCCTATCATAGATATTTGTAGAGCAGGAACCTGGTCTTCGACGCACACATTTCCATCCATTGTGCCATCACTCCATATTGTAAAAATGATATCAGATTTGGGAGAGCTGTTCTTCAGTCCTAGTTCAGATAGACTCCTATCCCACCTCCTGATTTCATGGCTTGTGAGTCACCAAGAGTGGAATGCGCATGTGCAATCACTCTAAGAAGAAAAAAAGTTACTAGCTTGTTCTGTAACTGTTGTGGTTTGAGATGTGCTGTACACATTCATTCCATGACCTGCCCTCCTACCGCTCTGCATCTGAGTTTCCGGCAAGAAGAAACAGAGGGGATCAGTGGTGCTGATCCCTTTATGTTAACCAGAATGCACGGCAGTAGAGGGTGCTCAATCCGATCTCATGGGCACCTCTAAGGGAAAAAGTTTCTGATAACTGTGAGCAGGGTGCGCACGCAGTAAGAGTGCAATGGATGTGGAGCAAAGGACATGGATAACAGTGAGAGAAGCTTTCATAGATTTTAAGGCCAGAAAGGACCATTATGATAATCTAGTCTGACCTACTGCCTAACACAGGTCATGAATCTGTTTTAATATTCTCCCCTTTTTGGTTAATACATTAAAATTCGGGAGCAAGGTCAGGAAGAGTGTTGGGATGTAGGTAAATGATAAAATAGTAAGTTTTGTAGGAGGGATTTGAAGGAGGGGAGAGTACTGTCACATGGGACATGCTGAGGAAGACGTTCCAGGCATCCCAGGTGGCAAGAGAAAAGTTGATCATTCCTTGAGGTAGAAAACCAGAACAGAAGCAAGAGGAGTTGCTGAGTGTATGTTGCAAGCAAGCAGTTGGGGCTTTATAGATAAAAATAAAATGCCAGCCTTTAAAATAGCTTATTTTTTTCTAAGCAGTTTTACAGGCAGTTAGTTACTTCCACTGGTTTCTCACATGATTGTGTGAAAAATTTGTGTTCAATATGTTTTAAATATAGAGCATTCACTTTGGAAGGAGAGAACTTGGACTAGTAGAGACTTGGACTAGTAGAGACATCCCCATTTGATGTGATTAACACATGGAAGAAGATGTTTTAAATGAAAAAATACTGTGATTACTGCAATGCCATGCAATTTCATAAATGTGTTTATGGTGCTGCTACAGTAAGTGATCAGTTGATCTGTCTATGAATTTATATAGTGTCATTGTTTTATAAGCGAGCACTAAATATTCTGATTATCATTGCATAATGTTATCCATCGAGGAGCTCCTAGTGCAGAGGTTTCCAAACTTCCCTTATTGTGTACACCTTCCAGATCTACTAGTTGCTCGTACAAATTATAATATACATTAACACATAATATATAAGACTATAATGATCATACATATCATTTACAGTTTTAATTTTAATGTACGCTTACGTTTGATCAACTTAAACAATGGTTTAATAGTACTACTCACCATTAATGTAATGGAGGAGGTTGTTCGAGCACAGGCGCATAATGTTTGGAGTGATAGTTTGAGTTGTAAGTTGTTTTCAACACAAAGACACTGTCAATACTCTGATTTCATTCCAGTGAGTGATGAAGATCTACTTTCAAACAGGTAAGTTGTAATAAAAGGCATCAAAACCTTGACAGCTCTGTCTGACAATTCAGGGAACTCTGCTCGCATTTCCCAAACTCAGCAAACAGCTTTTGTTGGAACTCAGTCTTAAGTCCACCATCAGCTGAGATGTCCAGGAGATTCTCTTGTTCTTTTATTGACAAGTCATGCGGTATGGGCAGTACAGAAAAATTTGTGAAAGGGTAGTGGACCCATCTGTTTGCGTTGAGGGAAGGTACTCATGTAATTGTCTCACCAGTTCAGTGAGATGTTGCTTGATGTCACTTTTAACACTGTCCTGCAACTGTAGTTCCTTCGTTGTCAGGAATTCATGCATGTATGGGAAAATTTCAGTGTTGTTTTCCTCCGCAGAGCGAGTCCTTTTTATCACTGACTCAGTTTTGTTCTGGACATTGAAGATGGTTGTATTCAGCTCAGGAAGTCCTATACTCAGCTCATTCAGGCGAGAGAATATATTTGACAAGTAGCCCAGATTGTGTCCTGCAGACAGTGAGAGAGTGGGAATGGGTAGTCTGTAAAGAATACCTTGACTTTGGAGTGAAGTTCAAAGAAACGTGCCAAGAGCTAGCCCCTTGATAGCCATTGAACATCTGTGTGGAGCAATAGATTGACATGCTCATTTCCCATCTCATTACATAGAGCGGAAAAGATTCTGGGATTCAAGGGTCGAGCTTTTATCAAGTCCAGCACCTTCTTCAAGGTGCTAGGCATAATTTTGGCAGCAAGTACTTCCTGTGTATACTTCAGTGGCCCCACATCGCATTGGGAGTGACCTCTGTGATATGTGTCACTACTCCACTATGCCTACCAGTCATTGGCTTTGCTCCACTGGTGCAGATACCAATACATTGTGACCAGATGATATCATATTTAATGTGACACTGTGTTGTTTGACAATGGCACTAACTGAATTAATTTTTGGGCCTTCTCTCCAAGCTTACCATGTCTGCAGCCACAGGTAGTATTAGTTACTCTGCTGTGGTGTGAGGTTTTCCTGACTTCAGAACTCTGTAACTCATTAAGTATGATGCTTCAAGAGCCTTAATATTTTCATCGGTGGCAGCAGCAGAGTACAAAACTTTCTTGCTCGCCATTAGCTCTGCCCATGTCCAGTGAAAAATTCTGATGGTTTGTCCTAGTTCGTGTTTTGTTTCCAACTGTTTGCGTAGAGGAGATCGTTTTAGGCTGTTATTTGACAAGACTTCACCACATAACACACACTGCAGCTGAGGGTATTCACTGACTGTAGTCCAAGTAAATACCATGTTGATGTACTTTTCCTCATATTTATGTCTCTTTGATATAGATCCTGTTTCGTCCCTTGTGTCAGTGTTTCTCTTCACAGGCTCAGATCCACGTGTTGAGTCAGTAGTCATCTCCCCAGCAGTTTCAGCAAGCTTCTCATCACTGATACTTTGGGTGTTCTGCTTTAGCCGTGTCTTTAGCCATCTTTCCATATTTCACTCCTATATACAGATATAGTGCGACGTATACAATCAGAACCTTCTCCCTCTCCCCCTCCCCCGCCCCGCTCAGTTAGACTGAACAGTTGCTGAACCTGCGCTGTACAGCATCTCTTTGTATCTTTGTTCTCATTGTATATCTTGAAGTAAATTAACTATCATATTTTATATAACAAATTCCCCTAGAGTTTTAAAGCTTTGTCTGAGTAGCCTGTTATGAAAATGCAAAAAATTAAATAATAAACAAAATCCTCCATTTCACAATTTCTCTCACGTACCTCCCAGAGATGTCTAGCATACTCTTGGGGTACACACATCACAGTTTGGGAACCCCTGTTCTAGGGGATTGTGCTCCATTCCTTTCCCAGGTTCTAGGCTGTGATGTTACAGTGCACAGATTTCTGTATGTTATGTTCTGAAGGGTCAATGCCAAGGGACCAGTCTTTGTTGTAATCTCATTGTTACAAATTCCAATTTGATATTCTCAAAGGTTTTAACCAAACACAATCCCTATTGTGCTCTCTAAGGGTCTTCAAATGCTGGTGATATATGAAGCGTTGCAGTGTCTAGACCGAGTGATACGCAGCTAATGCTGCTATGGCTGTCTGAATTCCTTTGCCTCTATCAACTGATGTCAGAAGAACCTTTTCTCTACTTAGAGCTGCAAACAAGGGCAGGTTGTGTCTAATACTGTGTTCCTTCAGCAGTGCAGTTGAGCATCTTCTTTGCCCCCATCCTGACAGCAGCACATTTGACTGAGGCTTGAGGCTTTTGGGTGTAATAACTCACAGATTTCTTTCTTCTCCGTGCGATAGCCCTTTTCCATTAAGCATATAATTTATTTTTTCATTATTCTTTGCTCCTGTGGGATTCATTATGCTACATTTGTCTGCATTCATCTGCATTTGTCATTTATTAGCCCAGGTTCTTATTTAAATGTTCTAAATCTTTGTGCCTATGTCTGCCTCATTCTTTGTTTATTTGCTGTTCCTTCAAATTTTGAGTCAGAGGAGTGAATACTATTTAGGTCATTCTGGTGAGTTGTCTGCTGTGGGAATAACTGAATAGGTTTCCAGTGCATAATGATATGCAAATAATGTACTTCTGTCTTGCATGGGAATAGACTAAATATATATGCAAGCTCTGTATGACTTTAATAGGGATGACAGCATCATAATATACCATGTGCTGTTGTATGGTATCTGATATAGGTGTACACGTGTGTGTGTGCGTGTGTGCATGTGTGCTCACTGTAGCTGAGGGCACAGGAATCTATTTTAAATATTTCTCTGTGAGAATTTAATATGTGAGCAACATACTGTACTCTGTATGGGAAGTGTTAAAGCCAGTGGTAGGTCTGATTTACTTTGCTTGCATAAGCCACAGGAATTACTTTAAGCACCAAAAATAAAACTGAAGATGCCTATCAGGTTATCACTCTGGTTGATTTCACTAGTAGAGCTTCTCCATGTGTGGAGAAGAAGAATCTTGCCAGCAATGTGTGTGTGGTGGGGGGTGGGGAGTAAGGCTTGTGAGGAAAAGTACTTTTTAAAATGAAACTTCTTTTTAGCTACCTTTATACTAGTTCCTAGAGCATTTCACAAAAGAGGTGCTTTCTTTAAAAAGCCTTGCTTTAGTGAGCCTTTCTGTGTAAGAGAGTACATTCTTCCTAAAACTTCATTTCAGTGAAATTAACTTATATTTCCACTGAGAATGGCTTACATAAGCACAAAGGGAGGCTTAGTGGTTTAGACGTCCATCAAATAAACTGCATAACTAAAAAGAGAGGATGCCAAGCCTCACGCTCTTGTACTTGAAAGTATTGTGTTCCCTCTCATGGGAACTCAAGATTAGAGAAATTATAAAGGCTTTGCACAAAAACAGAGAGTTAGAATTAATTTTTGCCTAAGCAGGGAAGTGTCAAAAGCCTATTATGGTAATTTTTCAATTTTGTCTTAACTATTCACACATTTTAAAATAGTTGTACAATTGAGAACAGGCATAATTGATGTGGGTTTTCTTTTTCCAGTCCAGCATAAAATGTAGTTTAGATGCACTTGGGGGTTTCAGGCAAAGTAGGTGTGCTAATTAAGTAGTTGACATTTTTCATATCATAGTGAGAAAATTTGCTTAATGGGTTGAAAATCATATTCCATAGAACAGTTTGCCCTATTGTTAATTACATCTTATGTACAGACATCACTCTGAGATGGAAACAAATTAAATACCAAAACACTAGTCAAAACAAAAGTGTATTTCATAGTGCTGGAATTTTCAGCTGCAGAACCTGAGTTATCATTGTTGTTCTTTCTTAACTAAACAACAGTGTTGAAAGTCAACATGGAAACAAAACTTTTTTAATCTAGCAATTTTTCTACTAGAAAATGTTGACTTTTAGAAGTTGAAAACATCAAGGAGTGAAGAGGTTCTAACAGATTTTCTAATAAATTATTTTACCCATTAATGGCCTAATACAATTAAAATGTTTAAAAGTGTGTCTACATCTCAGCAACCCACACAATGCTGGGGAAGAGTTAATGTAGTTAAAAAAAACAAAACTTGATCCAAGCAAAAGTTGGAGGGATTTTTCTAAGTAAGGGAAAACCTTCTGTTTTATCAAAACTTCTAAATTATGTAATGGAATTGGCTTTTTATTTTGGTGAACAGGGTATTTAGCAATAGAAAAGGTGAAATATACATATTCCTTCAAAGCTACTCTTATCCTGTGATCCGTTTAACTGTGCTGGATCAAACTCTTTCCCATCACTTTCAATGGGACAAACATATTTGGTCTTGACCTCTTCCCCATAGGCTTAGTTCTCTTATTAGCAGTGGTATCGGATGTCACATTTATTTAAATGCAGCCGCAGAATTAAAAAAATGAGCAGCTTTGTGAAGTACTTGAAATCCTCAGATGAAGGGTGATGTATATGCACAGAACATCAGTAGTCTTTATTACTAACTTTATTGCATAAATACTACTACTACTCACATGGGGCCTTAGGACCCAGTCCTGCAAGCTTATGCACTGGCTTACCTTCAGACGTGATTGGTCCCACTGATTTCAGTGGGGAGCACTTGTGTGACTAAAGTTACACACATGCAGGACTAGGACCTTTGTTAATAAAACATGATTATTCAAGCAATGTGCAGAAGACTGTCCAAGAAATAAGATGTAATTTCAGTTTCTGACTATAATTTAGTATTCTTGCACATTTTCATTACTTTATGTAATAAATAACTTTGGCATTTATTAAACATGCATTTGACTTTATTCTAATTGTTTCCTTCTGTATGGCAGCTTCTGTGATCGGCAATATTTACTCAAATAGGATTTCAGTGAACAGTAAAATTAACAATTCTGGTTTTGCTAATTTAATGTGCTGTGCACAGCATTTCTTCTTCTGAGTACGAACAGATACAACAGAAATTGTTACCTGTAAGCCCACATTGATAAAGTAATGCTGCTGTTACTGTTACCATGTTTTGATGTAAATCTCATCAATTTAATCTTGGTATATTTAGCACTGTTGTGATGGCAATTATCTTTTTTGACACTCTCAGGTGTAGACATTCCTATCTCCAAATATATTTACATATTTATCTCACTTAATTGTCATGTAATTTTAATGAGAGTTATATTGGTGGGTTTTGTGTTAAATTAATTATATTTTGTTTACCCTTCAGTAGCACCTTGTGAGAATTGTGGCAGTGTAATGCACAAGCCCATCTTGACAGAATTGATGAATAGCTAGAGATAGAGGTATTGGCAGGCTGCTCACCAGTGCCATGTCTAGAATTTTGTTTTCCTTAATAATTCAGAAAGGCTGGAATTCGATAAAATCATTTCCATTTTCAGAGTGAATGGAAAGGGTAAATGAATAAAGACTCCAGTAATGGAACCACTTGTGTTTGTGTTGTTGAACAGGCAGGGCAGCGTCACATTTTATTGTTCCCTGTGAAAATTATTTGTGCATGTGGTTTCTTTGTGGAATCAGTTTCTGCTCTGTTGGCTAGATTTCTCTTTGCTGGGTGTCACTTTTACCTAGCCCAACTCTACTTGTGTAATCCACAGCTCAGTGCCCCAGGAGCAGTTCAAGTCCATTGGCTCTACAGTGTCATTTTGTTAGTGGGGGTGCTTTTCAGGAGGTTCATACAGAGAATGCTCCCAGTACCAGCAGAGCACACGCACATTCAAGGATAAAAATGGGCTTAGGGATATGGGTGATATGGGAGTGTCTGGAGGAAGTGGCTGTTTATTAACTGCTAGAGTTTAACATGGACAGGCAAGTGGGATGGGAAGCACTTTTGTTTAAATTAATAAAAGTGAGGTTTTAAAATGGTGCCCGAGGATGAGTGGAGGCTTTGGAGGAGTGAGCTGTTGTGATGGAGCAGAGCAAGCTCCATTTTTTTTTGTTTAATACAAATTATCTTATTTTGTAGCATTCATAAAACTAATTTTTAGTCAATTTGCTGCTCATATCTGTAAGGGGACTAATAGTATTGAAGCTTGGATCAGACATAGTGTAAACAGACAATGCACACAGAGAACTAAATCCTGACCTGCTACGCTGCTGTGCTTTTCAAGCTGAGGAACTAATATAGTTGTTGCAATTCCAAACTCCTCCGTATCCCTGGGTTACAGTATCCCCAGTCTAACACTGAGAGGGATGTAGTTTCACCCTCACTCTGTCCTGGTCCTTAGAGAGAGGGTGAGTGTGTGTGTGTGTGTGTGTGTGTACGTACATATGATTGGTAAAATTAAATGAATTTATATTATGGTGTACAGTATATCCTATCAGTCTAGATGATGATGATATTGTAATGAGTTTTTATGTTGGTTACTTTACGGTTAAGTATAATAAAAATAAATATACAAAACATAAATGGTTGTTTATCCCTTTGTATTTAAAAAATGGATATTGATTGTTAGTTTGTGACGTGTTGTTTTTTCTTGTCTTTCTGTTCCTTTTAAACGGCTATAACTTGTTCCTCGATAATATTCCTTGCGCCTGTAGAATACCTACCTTGATCTAGTCAGAGATCTTTAGTGCATTTTACTCTGAAGGGCTTGGTGTTCTACTCTGAATACTTTGAAAAAGAGAAATATTTCCTGCCTCTCTCCTCAAGAAATCTGGTCATGAAGGGTGGCAGTTGTTTTTTGAGGGCTGTTTTTGTGCTAGAGCTACCCTCTTGGATTGTGCCTGCTGCTGTTCTTGGGGTGAACATGTAACCTATGCTGTTGAAGAGACAGGGCCTGGCCATCACTATAGATAGTCATAGATCAGTATATAGAGTTGTGAATGATGTGTAGAGTTCCTAAACTGAGTGATTTCAGAAAGCAGCTGGATTTTTTTTTTTGCCAGACTTGCATACACTAAGTTGAGTGAGTGAATGCAAAAATCACATAGTTTGGGGTTGGGTGGGATGGTAGGAGAGTCTATTCTTCTGCATTGCTCTTGCCATTCCAATCTCTATATTCCTCCTATTCTTTATTTTGACAGCTCCCTGTGCTTTCTCTGCCAAATATGCCTAGTGCCTAAGGGGGTGTATGTAGTTCACAAGTTCCTTGGTCTGGCTGTGGCAAGCACACAGTTCCAGGCTCTTCCACCACAACTTAGTTTACTGCAGTCAGGTGAGGTGAGGTCACAGGCAGGTGAAGTGCAGCCAGGTTATCACCATTAATTTATAAGAGCTGTAGTCTGTGTTTTCTTAAAAGCCTTACTACAGTGGAGGTAAATTGGTATTTACTCAGCTTATGAGCTCTCCTTCTACAAAGAAGTGCTCTGTATTCCTAACCAGGTAGCATAAAACACTGAATTAGATGGAAAAAGTATCAGGTGAATATTCATGGCACTAGGATGCACTGATACTTTCTCAGGTCCTCCCTGACAGGGGCCTGGCCTTTGGGCCTCATTGTCTTTTGATGCTGCAGGCATGGCAAACATGCCTGGCTCAGTATGTACAATACATACCTGGCTAGTTTTGCTGTAACAGACTGAGCCCAGGTCTCATGACATATTGGCAATACTTAGGTTCTGTAGGTGCTAAAATACCTAGCAGCAGTGAGTTGATTTAAGAATAGTTTGCTCTTTTTTGTTGTTGTTTCTTTACACACACAAACTGTTGCTATCATTCTGCCCTGTCTGTATAAACTTTGTAAAAATCCTGGCTGACCTGTTAGTGGAAAGCAGCTGAATACAATAGCGGGGTGGGGCTTTGAGAAGAAACTAACCATTCTTTTAAAAAGAGAAACTACAGTTTTGCCAGTTCTAAGTTGCCTATCCTGCCTTTTCACTGAGAAACGTATGCTTTGCGAGAGGAGAATGGCCATACTTTAACATGCTCAGATAAATGAGGCAGATCCTTCTTACCTGCTTTCCGCTCCTCCCTGAGGTGTGTGCTCACTTCTCTCCTCAGCGTAATGTAGTTTGAGAAATGCAAGCTAATCCTGATGCTAGAACAGTGAACTCATCTGGTTACATGCACAACACAGGGCAGAGGAGGACTTCTCTAATTCTAGCTGTAGAGATTCTGGGGACATTTTAAAAAACATCTCATACTAACAATGAAGTTTCCAAGAAGAGGGAATATTTATTTGGATTCTAATGCCTTAAAATGTAGCCACTGAGATGTTTGATTAGATCTTGTACTCAGTATAGCATGTTGAGTAGAAAATCTAATGTTGTCTAACATCTGCTGTTAATATAGCCTGTCACCTGGAAATAAATGGATACTCATGGGATATCCAGGGGAAAATAACTGGGTAGAAACGTCCCTAATCATTTATGAATATCAGTGTTTCTCCACGTAAATAAACAAATCGTTATTTGTTTTTGAGTGAATAAGTTTACATTTGGTAGTGGATGTTTTGGGACATACAATTAGTTTTTATAAGATTAAAGAAAAAGTATGCATTAAAGAATCTCAGTTTAAAAATAACTGCATGGGCTGGCCCAGTGATTCAAAGTGGCTCTATATTGTACTGCCATATATGGTGGATCAGAGGTGGGCTTCTGAGCAGGAAGGAGAGTTCTGCTTCTTAAAATGACATGTGGCTGGTACCTGGTGTAGCCATGACAAGCTGATATGGAAGATGTAATATACTAGCCAAGTGTGTGTGGTCATGGCTCTCTGTAATTGCTGTCACCCACAGAAGGTAACATACTACTAATATAGTTACTCCTTCAGCTCATGTGGCTTGAACAATTTGTTTCTGGAGTCTATCCCTACTGGCAACCAGTTGTTATAAAGCGGTGGCCTTTATAAGAGTAAGCTCCTCTGTATGTCAGACCATTGGGATGAGCTTTCCCAGATGGAGTGTGGCTAACATGGTGTCACACACCATGTGTAGGTGGTGAGATATAGAGGTCAGAGCAGAGCCAGAAGTCACGGGGTTTGGGGAAAGGTGTCACGGGGTTTGGGCTGGAGTGGGAGCAGGCGCAGATTGGTGCAAGGACTTGTACAGGAGGCAGGTCTGGTGAAGCTGTAGGCATAGAACTCATTGAGCAGCTGCTGTTGCTACAAGGCTTAAATGATGATCTGCTAGCTCTTCTATATAAGAACGACCATACTGGCTCAGACCAATGGTATGTCTAGCCTGGTATCCTATCTTCCAACAGTGCCCAATGACCAGAACAGGGCAACCATCAAGTGATCCATCCCCTGTCATGCCGTCCCAGCATCTGACAGTCAGAGGGCTAGGACACCCAAGTATGGGGTTGCATCCCTGACCATCATGGCTAATAGCCATCGATTGACCTATTCCCCATTAATTTATCTAATTCCAGTCATAGTTTGGGCCTTCACAACATCCCTTGGCAGAGAGTTCCACAGGTTGGCTGTGGGTTGTGTGAAGTAGTACTTTTTTTGTTTGTTTTAAAGCGGCTGCCTATTAATTTCATTGGGTGACTAATTTCATTAGTTTCTTGTGTTATGCGAATGAGTAAATAACACTTCCTTATTCACTTTCTCCACATCATTGATGATTTTATAGACCTCTGTCATATCCCCCCGTAGTCATCTCTTTTCCAAGATGAATAGTCCCAATCTTTTTAATCTCTCTTCATATGGAAGCTGTTCCTTACCCTTCGTGATTTTTGTTGCCTTACTTTTTCCAATTCTAATATATGTTTTTTTGAGATGGGGTGACCAGAACTGCACACAGTATTCGAGATATGAGCATACTGTGGATTTAAACAGTGGCATTATGATTTTTCAGTCTTACTATCTATCCCCATCCTAATAGTTCCTAACATTGTTAGCTTTTTTGACTGCTGCTGCACATTGAGTGGATGTTTTCGGAGAACTATCCACAGTGACTCCAAGATCTCTCTCTTGAATGGTAGACCCCATAATTTTGAATATATAGTTGTGCTTGTGTTTTTCAATGTGCATTACTTTGCATTTATCAACACTGAATTTCATCCGCCATTTTGTTGTCCAGTCATCCAGTTTTGTGATGTCACTTTGTAAATATCTTGAGTAGTTTTGTATGATCTGTAAACTTTGCCATCTCCGTGTTCACCCCCTTTTCTAGATCATCTATGTTGAACAGCACTGGTCCCAGAACAGATCCCTCTCTGTTTACCTCTCTCCATGCTGAAAACTAAGCATGTATTCCTACCCTTTGTTTCGTATCTTTTAACCAGTTACTGATCCATGAGAGGGTCTTCCCTCTTATTCCATGACGGCTTAGTTTGCTTAAGAGCTTTAGTGAATGGACCTTGTTAAAGGCTTTCTGAAAGTCCAAGTACACTATATCTATTGGATCACCCTTGTCCACATGTTTGTTTGACATCCTCACAGAATTATAATAGATTGGTGAGGCATTATTTTACTTTACAAAAGCCATGTTGACTCTTCCCCAACAAATTGTGTTAATCTATGTGTCTGATAATTCTGTTCTTTATTATAGTTTCAACCAATTTGTCTGGTACTGAAGTTAAACTTATTGGTCTGTAATTGCCAGAATCACCTCTGGATCCATTTAAAAAAAATTGGCATCACATTAGCTATCCTCCAGTCATCTGGTACAGAAGCTGATTTAAGTGAGAGGTTACAAACCACATTGATACAGCTGTGCCACTGTAAGCTCGCTAGTGTAGACGTGGCCTTAGTCCTTTAGCTCAAGTGACAGAGGCCTGTGCTCTTGCTGCCTAAGGTCCTTGGTTTTATCCCTGGTGTGGATTCTCTTTTGATTCATTAGAATTACAGTGGGAAGAAAATGTTAAGATTTGTCTCAAGCAAAATAACTGTGAGCAAGATGTTCAAATATAAGCATTTTAAATCCCTCATTTAACTGGACACTTAGACTATATATATATATATATATATATATATATATATATATATATATATATATATATATATGCATATAAGTGAGATTCATGTACCTGAATATGGGCATTTTTCAATCACCCATGTCTGAAAGCTCTGTGGGTCTTGAATAAATTGGGGAAATGTATTGAATAATAGGTGCATTCTACAGAAGACTTCCATTCTTTTATCTCCTAAACATACACACAATTGTTTAGCGTCACTTCCCTGTATCACGGGTGTGAAGATTAATGCTGAATTGTAAAGCACTTTAAAATCCTTACAAGATACCATAGAATTTTGGAGAAATACCTGATTAATAACTTGGGTAAAAGTAAGGAATGAAATTGTCAACAGTGTATTGAACAATCTTTTTGGAACAGAAATTAATTTCATAAAATGGCTTATTGAATGAAAAATTTAGACACAGGAAATGACAAGCAAAGCCATCATGGCATAATTATCATATTTCTATAGTGATCTTTCAAATTTGAAAGCAAATATGTTTGTTTGTTGGCGTTAACATATTTGTTAAGTGTAGCTAGCATTCTCTCCAGTATGTTGTCTGGGTTTTTGTTGTTCTTTCATAATTATTTTACTCAAAATGTGGGTCGTCAGTAATCATTACATTATTGTTAATAAGTAAAAACTGAGGGATAAGATGAAAATGCTCTAAATTGTTTTACAGATTAACAGGAATCCTTTATGTTGGAATTCCGTTATGAATTTAATCTTACTGTGGGCACCAAAGAGGATTAAGTTATTACCAGATGGCTAGAATTATTATTTTCCTTAGCCCCCAAAATCAAGAATATAACTGACAAATGAGAAGTTCATACTTTCATTAGATGCACTGGGCATGTATATTATGATTATATATTATATGTATATTTCATTTTGAGTGTGAATTCTGTGCTTTCTTTTGAGAATTATAATGATTACCTGATTTGCAATGTAAAATTGCAACTAAATCTGAATTGCCATTAGAATGTCCTTAAAAATATGTAATATGCATGCTGCTTACATGGAGTTCTGTGTAGTAAATTCTGATTGGCCTTTCCAATGCGAATGTTTAATTTCTTGTTCCTCCTGTTGGATGGTGTCTTTTTTTTCTCAGGGCATGGGACATTTCGTTTTCACTCTCTGATCTGAGGAAGCCTTGCATTTTAAAGATCTCTTTTGAAACATGGACCTGTTTTGTTTCTGACTTGAGAATGAAATTTGAAATGTCAGCTCTTTAGTGCAGATTACAAAATGTAAGAATGGCAAAGAAGAACAGAAGCCTTTCGTCCATCAGTGGGGGAGAGGAGAAGATGACAAAGAGGAAAATTTCAGAAAGGAAAATTACTGGGAAGAAAATAAATAAATGTACCCAAAATATTACATAAAGCCCATCCTAGTGCTGCAGTAACACAGTTCTACAGTACCGAACAGGAAGCTTGTTTCCATTCTCTCATCTGATTGCTGACCCCCTAAGCTGTCAGAGGCCACTGAGGCGGCATGTCTCTCATGTAATGGACCCCTTGGAACACAATGCTATTTTGTTTCTGTAACAGTAGATATGGATATTCAGCCCTTAGGTTTTGTGACATAAGCAAATACTATAGGCTAGATTCACAAAGGGACTTAAGCACCTAGTTGCCACTTCAGATGACAAGTTCAACACTGAGGCGCCATTGCTCAGTTCCCACTTAACCCTGTAGATGCCTAAATTTTGACAACTGGGCATGTACACAGTCTCCTCAGTTCAGACACCACCCAGCAGCTCAGTGGCTGAATCATGCCTGTGCCCCAGTAGAATTCTCAAACTAGACATTCCCCTACCTATCTTGCCTCTGGAGCCTGATCTGGTAGGTGGGAGGATGCGGAAGTGGTGGTGCCCCCCCTCTCCTTAACCCAGTGGTAGGGCACACAGCTGGGATGTGGGAGTCCCAGGTGCCATTCCCCTCCCCCACTCCCAATCTAGAGCAGAGACTTGAAGTTGGGTCTTTCACCTCCCAGGAGAGTGCCCTAGCGAGTGAGCTGTGGGGTATTCTGGGGCAGGTCTCCCTCAGTCTCTGCTGTTGAAGCTGTTCCTACCTGCTTTTGAAGGGTGGGTTACAGGCCATGATCCTCTCCTCAGCATTTCCTACTTCCTAACTTAGGCAGCTCTCTGGGTGGCTTTTGTGAATCCTATTCTAAGGCATCTAACTCTCCCCATGCATTAGGGAGCCTGCAAGCCTAATTCAGGGTTATGAATTCCACTAGGTGGCAGGGAATCCCCTTTGTGAATCTAGTCCATCTGGTTAGGACTCGGAAGAAACTTTCTCTGTAAGCATGTTATTGCATAAGTGCAGGGGTGAAAGTAACTTACAGGACTTACCGGTACTGCCGGAGTCCTGAGGGGGGCATGGCCTCATCCGGAAGAGGAGTGGCCTCAAGATTTAAAGGCCGTGGGGCACTGGCTGTGGCTTGGGAGTCCCAGGGCCTTTAAATCAACCTGGGGCTCCCAGCTGCAGAGGTGGCTGGGAGCCCCCGGGGCTCAGGGGAAAATTAAAGGGCTCGGGGCTTCGGGAACCCCGAGCCTTGCTGGGCTGGGGCCAGGATTTAAAGGGCCCGGAGCTCCTGCCGCTGCAGGGAGCTCTGAGCCCTTTAAATCCCGGCCCCAGCCCAGCCGCTGGAGCCGCGGGTGGGATTTAAAGGGCTCTGGGCTGCCCGCAGCCGCGGGAGCTCTGAGCCCTTTAAACCCATCCCCAGCCCAGCCTCCGGAGCCGCGGGCGGGATTCAAAGGGCTCTGGGCTCCCCGCAGCCGCGGGAGCTCTGAGCCCTTTAAATCCATCCCTAGCCCAGCCGCTGGAGCCGCGGGCAGGATTTAAACGGCTCTGGGCTGCCAGCAGCGGCAAGGAGCCCAGAGCCCTTTAAATCCCACCAGCGGAAGCCAGTGCGGTCCGGCACAGTGTACTGGCTCTTGCCGGTACGCCGTGCCATACCGTACCGGCTTACTTTCACCTCTGCGTAAGTGAGGTCACTTTTGAGGTTTGCTCCTTTTCTTTGACGCGTATGCCACAAGTCACTGTTGGGAATAGGCTACTGTTCTGATCCAGTATGGGAATTCTTGAGTTCCTGACCAAATACTGCTGTAGTTACATTCTGTGAATTGCAGTGCCTACAATCACCATCAAAATGTGGACACACAAGTTTAAGTCAGTCTTCTGGCCAAATAGTTGTTGTTTTTCAAGCAACCTCCACATTGAAATCAGTGGGAAGTTTTGGCTGGGTAACGACTAAAGGATTGAGACCTTAATGACACCTTAAAATAATTTTTTCTTTGCATGTGAAATATAGATGCACACTTTTAAATTTGAACTTTTATTCTGAAACCATTTTCTAACCTAATTGCTTCTGTAGCTTTAGTCCATTTTCTTTATCATTCTTTTCCATAAAATGCATTTTAACGGCAATAACATGTACTGTATGTTTTATGAAAAGTCCTCATTGAAAATCTTGGATGCTTTCCATTAGGATCCCTACAGACCCATCCAATTTGAAAATACACTGTTTTATTCTCTCCTTAATTACAATACTTGGAGCAGCTCTCTGTTAACTGTTTTGAAGTTCCATAGAATAATGATTCTATCAGAACTATAAAGAGTATGACAGAAAATATTCACAGTAGGAAGCTCACTGTTGCTTAGCTACCTACCTTTTTAATTCGGACTCTCTAGCAATTTGATAATGACTAGCCCTTAAGCTACTAAATGTATTTGTTCATGACACATTGTGACATTTGATGTGTGCATTTCACCTTTGTGTTACAGTTATTATTGTAGGAATAAAGAGGGCGTTTATAATGGGGTTATATGTAGTGTAAATCAAAAATCTTAAGTACATCAATTATACAAGCCACTCTTAGTAAAGTTCTCATCTGGGTACTACTCAGGTGAAATTGCTAGATAGAGAAACAGTCTGAACTAAAATAATTATGGGCCTGATCCTCCAAATATTTACCACTACTGTGAATAGTCCCACTGAAAGCGATAAAACTACCCTTATTAGTAAGTATTATACCCAGGGTAAATATATGCAGGGTCAGGCTCCAAATCTTTAAGTGCATGCACACGCACACACACGTACACACACACATGTCTACATAATTTATAATGGTATTTAATTAATTGCAAGTGACGAGATCACAGCATCCTAATATTTTGTCCATCCAGACTTTTACAAGGAGTGTGACGTGGTTGGGTTTAGAAGGAGCTTTGTTTGAATAAGGACTGCAAGTTAGGATCCATGTCAATTGGTGTGCAACTTGAATGAATGCAAAATACTGGATTTTTAAAGAATTCAGGAGGCAAGATTTGTGTGTTGGCAATTACTTTTTAATCCGCCCTCTTACTAATATCTATACAGGGCCAGATTTGTCAGAGAGATCTCTTAACGTGTATGCACTTGTGTACCACTGCTCTACAGCCAAAATGCTTCTGAAATAAATGTAGGCCAACTTTACTAATTCTGGGTCACTGAGAACGAAAATGATGCTTAAAATTGTTGATTGGATCTAGTTTTCAAGTTATGCTATTGGGTCAGTATATATGACCCTTGACTTGGGAATAGCGGAGGATAAGTGAGTTATAAAGGGAAGGGATCTCAATTTAAACCAGAAATGACTAAAATACATCTTTGACTGGATCTATGAATAAATCTATGACTGGGTTTGGACAGTACTTGCTTTTTAGGCAAAACAATGAATGATGCAATCTGAAGCTGGTATTGCGTCATACATGATATGAATTGCATCATGTTATTCCTAGAAGTCATGATGACGCAATCATAACGAAGCTTACATCACTCTGCTGAACAAATTGCCCTATATCAGCTCTAGAAATCATACAGTGTCGTGCTCTCTTATTTGTCAGTGTTTGATTTTGCAAAGGGACACATTTCTGTTTAGCCAAAGTGAGCAGAGATGCCTCGTACTTGTGTGAACAGTGCAGATAACTTCTGCTATGTTTGTGGTGAAGTGACTTTTGCATCACAAAAGCGCAGTATAACCACTATGGTTAAGAGAGCCTATCACCTTTATTTTGGCTGCAAAACTGGAGATCAGGACAAGAGGTGGGCCCCACACATATGCTGCAACACTTGTGCAACAAATCTTTGCCAGTGGTTGAACAGGAAAAGGAAATCTATGCCTTTTGCGGTGCCAATGTTTTGGAGAGAGCCAACGGATCATACCAGCAATTGTTACTTCTGCATGGTGCCTCCAGTTGGGAAAGGTGTGTCAAAGAAGAAAAAGTGGACTGTGCATTATCCAAACATTCCATCAGCTATACGCCCAGTACCCCATGGAGAAGGACTGCCGGTTCCTGATGCACCAGTATCATTCTCACTTGAGTCGGAAGAGGAAGAGGATGAAACTTCTGGTCCTGAACCATCAATGTCACAGGACCCACATTTTCTCCCATCCTCCTCCACTGAACCACACCTCATAACACAAGGTGAACTGAATGACCTTGTCAGGGATTTGGAACTACCCAAGAGTAAGGCAGAGCTGTTGGGCTCCAGACTACAGCAGTGGAATCTCCTGGCAGGTGATGTTAGGGTTTCCATGTTCCGTGACCGTCAAAAGGATCTTGTCCCATTCTTCTTCATGGAAGGTGATCTTGTAGCCTGCAACAACATCGATGGTGTGATGGCAGCCCTCAACATCGTTCACGATCCAGATGAGTGGAGACTGTTCATTGATTCATCGAAGACGAGTCTTAAAGCTGTTTTACTGCATAATGGCAATGTTTTGCCATCAATTCCAGTTGGTCATGCAGTCCATATGAAGGAAACCTATGACAACATGAAACAACTTTTGAAATGCATAAACTATGACCAACATCAGTGGCAGCTTTGTGGCGATTTGAAGGTTGTTGCTCTCTTGCTTGGTCTGCAGACTGGATACACAAAGTACTGCTGTTTTCTCTGCGAATGGGATAGTCGTGCAAGAGATTCCCACTACATCAAGAAAGATTGGCCACTCCGACAGTCATTGGAGCCTGGGAGGAAAAGTGTTCAGCATCCACCACTTGTTGAATCAAGGAAGATTTTGTTACCACCCATACACATCAAGCTGGATCTGATGAAGGCCATTGACAAAACACAAGCAGCTTTCAAGTACCTCCGTGGAAAATTTCCAAGGTTAAGTGAAGCTAAGATAAAGGAAGGTGTCTTTGTTGGTCCTCAGATTCGTGAACTTCTTCGAGATGATGCATTTGACCATGCACTGCGTGGCAAGGAAAAGACGGCATGGAAAGCCTTCCAGTTAGTAGCAATAATTTTTCTTGGAAACAACAAGGCAGACAACTACAGGTTGTTGGTGGAAAACCTCCTCAAGGCATACAAAAGCCTTGGTTGCAACATGTCACTAAAGATACATTTTTTGCACTCTCATCTAGATTTTTTTCCACCAAACTGCGGAGCAGTGAGCGACGAGCATGGCGAGCGATCTCACCAGGACATTGCAACAATGGAGAAACGCTATCAGGGCAAATGGAGCCCATCAATGCTTGCAGACTATTGCTGGACAGTGACAAGAGATGCTCCATTTAATGAATACAAGAGACAAGCCAAGAAGCGCTGAGTAGACACTGAATAGGACTAAACTATGTACATAATAGTTTTTTGCCTTTTGTTTCATAATAAATTTTATTTATATAACCCTTTTGCTGATTTTTAAAGTGTTACATAAACAGGACAGGTGAAATATTATCATGTAAAGCAACCATAAACACATGAAAAGACCTAGGTTTACAATTTATGATTAAAACTCTACTATCTACACAATATACATAGACATAAAATGTAAAAACTTAAATATCTTAGAAACAGTAGCCAATCAGTTGTTTTAATTGTCATATTTGAATTCAGCACATCAAAATACATAATAAATAGCACATTTTATCTCTGAAGCAGACAACTTCTCAAAAATTTTAGACCAGTGTACTCAAAAAAGGTACATTTGCACATAAGTACTGGTATTGCACAAACACATGCTCCCATTATGTGGATACAAATAGGTATATGAAACTTTTGCTCCTGAAGCAGTCCCTTTGATCTAATATATTCTTAAGGCCAGAAAGGACCATTACAATATTCTAGCCTGACCATAGAATTTTACCCAGTAATCCTTTCAGCAAGCTCAGAACTACTGGTTGAGCTAGAATGTAAATCCAGTTATGATTTAAAGATTTAAAATTTGGCCCTTAGCTGTGGGGCACTTTATAAATGCCCCCTTCTCTGTGTGCACCTATTTGCATTCTGAAAACATCTTCTAATACCTCCTTCCCACTTCATTGAAAAAACAGCAGCGTTTGTGACTGAAAAGAAACAGAAATGTGTAGACCAGAATGTTAGTTACTGTAAAATTCAAATAATTATTCTAATCACTGACATATGAAAATTATTTTGCTTACCTACATCTCTGAAATTCTTGATGTTTTGAGTTTGAAAAAAAACAAACCAACCCTCTTGTCTATAAGCTATAGCCTGTTAGTCTCTGTCTTAGTACTTTCAGTACATATGAAGATTACTTATAAGATTGTTTAGGCAATTTTTAGCCATCCTATTCTGTTTTTTTACACAGACTGGGAAATATGGCTCCATGTAAATACATCAAGTTGAGGAGCATGCTCACTTTCTCTGAATAATAATGTGTTTTGTTTCATGAGTAAGCATTAGTGAATAAAGCGAGTGCTTATAACAGAATTTGATTTGACTAACATTTGCCTATGTGGGTTTTTTTCATTGTTTCTATTTGAAATTTGTGTGTGTTGTGGTGGTGGGGTTATTTTTTCTTTTTTTTTTCTTGTGGTTGCCTTTTTAACTTTTAAAACTGTAGTACAAAGAAAATAATTTTAAAGTCAAAGTGATTTAAAACACACACCTGATAATGTTTGGGCAGTGGAAGTCAAGCAATAGAAGAGGTTTTAAATAAATCATTTTTACTGTATTTAAAATGCTAAAATATCATCTAAGTACCTGATTACATTAAACCAAAATTTAAATTATTTAAAAATCCATCCCAGTATTGTTTCCTTGTACTCCTCCATCTGTCTGCCTGTATCCATCTGTTGTCTCTTGTCTTACACTTAGATTGTAAGCTCCTTTGGGCAGGGACTGTCTTTTTGTTCTGTTTGTACAGCACCTAGCACAATGGGATCCTGCTCCATGACTAGCTTTCTTAGGTGCTCGGGTAACTCAAATAGTTAATAATAATAAACCTCATTCCTTCTCTTATGTCTCCGGTATTTGTGTTATCTCACTCTCTGGCATAGAAAGGAAGGGTGAACTCCTGACCGGGTTGAAATTAATGGCACAGCCCCCCTTGACTTCAATACCGGCTGTAATTCATTATTTCTCAGGATCTTAGGCAGGTAAATGTGTTAAAGTAGAGCACTAATTATATTGTTTTAAGACGGTCATAAAATCTTTTGGGAATCTTACATACAAGTTTTGAGAGTTTCAGAAAACTGTTTCAGGTCATCTCACCCATTTATTTCTATGCTCTCATTGTATGTGCTCAGTAGTTGTGGGATGTCTATGTGACACCATAGTTGAAAATGTTGGTGCATTTAAATATAATTATGTACTCAGCAGCATTATTGACAGTTTTAGGCGTGCAACAGAGGCACCTCTTGGACTTGAACAAAGCAGTGGTTTAATATTCACATATAGTTTTTAGTCTCTAAATCTGTAATCCTATTTCTCAAGATATATTTATGTTTAAGATAACTGAGCATGCAGTTTCACTACTCCCAACTATTTTCCTTTATGTTGCTTTAGTCTTTGTATCAGTAATATATCTAGTACATTTGAAAGTTGTGCTGCATGGCTTTGAACAGATTATTTTGTGTCCTTGAATTCAAATGTAAAAGCATTACTGTACCAGACTCCATTTTCTCTTGGAATTTCATGGGGAAAGCTTCAGTACATGGCATGACAAAACGTAAAACCATACTCCTAGGTCACCTTATAAATATTTATTCATATAAATTCTTTAAAGAAATTAAATTATGTGTTCTGTACAAAATAGAAGAGAGGCTTTTAGTGTCACTGACTGCAAATTGAAGTCATTTGTCTAGAAGGGTCAGGTGCCACTTTGTGGTAAGGATTTGTCTCAGTTCCAAGAAGAGAAAGATTGATAGTACAAAGAGATTGATGAAATGAGCAATGCAATATGCATACGAAGTTGTGGGTTAATTAGAAGAATTTAAACAAGAAAGTTCCTTTGTGTGGAGAAGTGTTTGGGAGCTGTTACTCTCGGAACTGAGGTACATTGGCAGCTTGCACATTTAGAGTTGATTTTCCTGAGATATTTACATGGAGCTGTGTGGTTGTGAATACCAATGAAGGGGTATCAACAGCAGATACGTTTTATAGTTAACGATAGTTCTTTAGCAAATGTAAGGATGTATATTTTTATTTTCTTTTAAATCGTCTGCTTTGTTATTATTAATGTAAATTATAATCTGAGTTTCTTGGTTCATTCAGCAGGGAAAATAAATTCGATGATACTTCATGGGCCTGTTTTTCTGGTTTGTGTCTCAGGCCCTCCTGCTTCCATTTGTTTTGTTTATGCATAACAAATATTATACGTAAAGAGAAATTTTCTCATGATTTAAAAAAAAAAAAGAACTATACAGATCTATCCAGCTTTAGAAAATGGAGGCAGAGAAATCCAAAGGCTTTTGTTGTTGTTGATTGAAAAGCTGTTTTGAAAGAACAGACGCTGCAAACTGCACCTATGGCTTTAAAGTTCCCAGCCACCTGGTGCATTTAGTGGGAAACAGCAAGCTTCCTACAACCAGTTTCATGCAGAAATTGGAACTGTGGAGTATTTTCTATTTGTAATAATTTACCTGAGTGAAATATGACTGTTTTAATTTGACTTCATGCTACAAAAGCAGAACAGCTTTGAATGCTCATGGTATAAAAGGAGAATATGGTTCAGGGTTTAGGTAGGAAATGTATATATTCTATGCATGACAGATGGCTTTTCTAATAACAAGAAGCCAAATCACTCCTCAGAAAATGAACAAAAACTAAGCAAGAACTTCATTACAATATTTGTGCTATTTAGACATGACCTATTCCTTTAGCAATTCTATTTTAGCAGCATGTGTTTATTTTTCTTTTAGCAACTCCACCCCCTGCATACGCCTAGGATTGTGCATTACTGTTTATGGTGTTAGATGTCTACTGTGTGCAGAAGGTGTTGAGTTATGCTTCTCATAAGAATTGCAACTCTGATATCTCTGATTTCAGCATGTTTAAATTCTCAGCCAAAATGTTGCATGTATGTAGCATGAATTACACAGATCTTAGACAGATTTTGGGCAGTCTCGGTCTCTCCCTGGCAGAGTTCATTTCCCACCACATACCATACAAGATCTGAAATTTTCATGGTGCTGAGGAGAGAGCAGAAGTGATACGAATCTTACCATTCAGTTTGTATCAGAAGGGGCGTAGCTGTCTGGATGTAGTTCACTTGTCTGCAGATAAGAGGATTGTTCAAGGGAGGAATACTGGTTGAGGACCAGGCAAGCACAGGCTTTTGGGCTTCCTGAGGTGCAAATCCTTGGGGAAACTACTGCGTTCAAATCAATCAAACTGTGTATTATAGTCATTTAACTATTTATAATTATTGATATATTTAAATAACTATTAATTTATTAAATAACTCAGCACAGAAGGAACATCTCACCATTTCTTAGATGATGAAAAACCACACTTTCACACTTAAGAATGTATATTTTTAATACCCAACAATGTTTTACCAAATTCTCCCATAAAATTTCACAGTTCGCTTGAGTCCAAGCATGAGAGATTTCACTCCAAACAAATGTGTGAGGGATTTTTCTTCTGGAAAGTTATGTGCACCTGCAAACAGTGTACAACTAAAGTGGTGTCTGACTTATAGCTATAGTGTCACTCCCAGGATGCAGATATAACAGGCTGTCAACTCACTTCACGCCAGTTACTTTTAACTTCATTAAAAGGACAGATGTTTGGCACTGGATATCAGCTTTGTAAAGGATGTGCATATTGTCAATATTTTGCTCAAGTGCAAAGATTTTTTTTCCAGTTGATAAATCCAATAAGTATTTAGCATGAAGAACTAACAGTGATACCGTTTTTATTTTACAGAAACCAAAACAGAAAGACTGGCATCCTCCAGGAGGTTTTATTCTAGGACTCTGGGCATTGATTATCATGGTTTTCTTTAAAACATATGGAATCAAGCACATGAAATACATCTTCTAGGTTTTCTGAGCAACCAAGATGATTGCACTGACTGCAACATGGGATGAAAATTGGTGTTATCAAAGGTTCTTTATTTGTGTATTATGTCTGTTTGTAGTGACAAATAATGCTGAAACCTCACATCTAGATGCTCTTTTGATGTTGTGTCATCTGTCCTCCTTTCTGTAAAAAGCCTAACTAATGGTTATACTATTAGATAAAATGTATTTAAATGAGAAAGTATAAAATTAATGCTGTTTCTGAGCAATTTTTCATCCTGTGTTTTCAGAGAGAGCAGGAAAACTGAAGATCTCAGCTGAATCTTTAAAATGTTAAGGCTGTTTATGAATTGTAAAACGGAGAATTCTTTCCCTTCCACCTCTAAATAAATCTTTTTAAAAGTTATCCCATCACTGGAACAAAGGTCTAGACAGTATGCAGAACCTTATTTAAGTAAGATGTCATTTTATCAATAAAAACTTAAGTCACTCTACAGACTTCAGGCATGACATATTGAAAACTTGCTCAACAGAAACAAAAATATTGTAGAAAATATTGATTTTTTTTTGGTGTTAAATACAATCCTTTAGATCAGTACTTTTACCTGGGGCAATTTTGGGTTTAGGATTTTATGAGCCATTAGAATTGAAAACAAAAATATGGCTAAACAATGACCTCATTGAATCTAGTTGAATAAAAAGCTGCCAAAATGTGTGAAAATGTTATTTCATCTTGTCCATTAGAAATCAGTAAATATCTAATAAGAACAAACCAGTAGATATGTCAAAACAGAATTTACAAGACTTAAAACAATGCAGCTCAGAAACTCTTGAGTATAATAGTACAGTTTACAACTATTTTAAATACCTGATACCAGAGTCAATTTTCCTCTCTGCAAAGAAGATCCAGTGTATTTAAAGCACTGGAAACCCTCTAATCCAGATTGCATAACCTTAAAAAGACAGTGTTGCAAGGTCTATGAATGGTTCTATGAATGAATGGTTAATGTATGCTTATTTGGGCTTTGTTCTTAGATTTTACCAATATTAGGTGACAGGAGGACCAAATCTGTTCATATACAGGAACAACAAATGCCAGAAGAGAGATTTCTGAAAATGTTTTTCCTGAATGCCTAAGGGTTCTGCTCTGTATGCCAGATATAAAGATTAGATGTACAGGAAGGGAATAGTCTATCCAGCATAAATCTCTAAAAATCATTAGGTACTGTTTGTATTTGTATTACTAATGTATAGATGCCTGGATCATTTTGTTGGAGAGAATACAGCATTAAACATTGCCACATTGCATAGAACATGTACATTAGATGTTTTTATCATTGTTTTTTTTAGGCTTGATTGTAGCATCTTGCTACAGCCTCATGTTAGGTGTGGTGTTGAGGTGCGCTGTCCTACAGGCACAATCCCACCCCGAGCTCTGGTGAGCGCAAACTTAGTGCTACTTCTGGAAAGGGTCTGGTGTCTGACCAGGTACTTCTAATGCAGGGGTGGGGAAGCTTTTTTCTATCAAGGGCCATTGACCCACAGAAAAAATCAGTCGAGGGCCACACACAAGTAAAAAGCAAGGGTCTGATCCAAAGCCCATGCTGTTGACTACCCCGGTCTTTGGATCAGATGCTGTGATGAGATTCTCGCCGTAAATCAGGCCTGCCATCCCCTGGTGGTGGTGTGTGGGCAATGATGTGGGAGGGTGGGAGCAGGAGAAATTGGGGCCATCTCCCCCTCCCACGGGCCTTGTGGGGGGTGATGGACACTCTGGCCAGGGGTTGCCTGGGGCTCCAGGCTCGCATCCAGCTCTGAGAGGAGACGCTGGTCTCCAGCTCCCACTTCCACACACTGGGCCTGGCTCCCGAAGCAGCAGGCCTTTCTTTTTTGAGTATTCCTCTGCTGCCACTGGGCTGCCCGCTCGCTCGCCTGCCACCCTCCTCCCAGTGCCGGATTAGCCACTGGGCCAAGGGGGCATGTCCAGGAACCCCAACCAATTGGGGGGCCCCAGAAAAATCGGAGCCCACCCGCTCTGACCCAGCGATCTTGCCAGGGAACATGGTTGGGGCACGGGGGCTTTCCCTGCTCTGCCCACCCGGCGCTCCAGCTGGGGAGCGGGGTCTGGGCATGGGGGGTTGCTGGAGCGCCAGGCGGAGCAGGGTGAGCCCCGGACCCCGCTCCCTGGCTGGAGCGTCAGGTGGGCAGGTGGAATGGGGTGAGCCCCCAACCCTGCTCCGTGGCTTGGATGAAATTAAGCAACGGGCCGGGCCGTAGGTTCCCCACCTCTGTTCCACTGGTTGGTGCTAGAGACTAGCAGCATCTGCACTAGTCCCACAGAGTCGTCCTGCTCCATAAGCACAATGTTGTGCTCAGCGCCTGTGACGGGCACAATGTGGGGAGAGGGAGCTGTAGACTTTTTCTTGCGTATTTGCACATGCATCTCCCCTATCTTGGCACTGCCATGAATGAGAGAAATGGGCAAATAGAGGCAGACTGTACCTTTGTATTCCTTTAAAAAAAATAAGGGATTTTTAAGGGTAAGTGAATGGCCTGAGGGGTTTGTACTGGGATATAGAATCTTTCACCTCTAGAACCCTAGTTCAAATCTAGCTGTGGGTCATAGCACTTGAAACTTTCTTTTTCTGAGCACCAGCCATGTGGTTTGATGTTAAATTGGAAACAAAGAGATTCCCTGCACGAAGCACCTTACTGGCTAACAACAGGGTAGACTGTGAGAAATAAGATTAAGATTGGAACTTGCTCTCGTTACATCATCCAAATGCCCCACACACATGCCACCAAGTGAATGATTGAGCTTGGAAAACACAGTCCTCTCTTTGCTAGAGGAGGCCTCTTCAAGTCAGAGTGGGACACAGTGGCAGGACAGCAGTAAGAAGCTAGCATTCCATGCTGAACCTGTTCTGCGGCCAAAGAGAAGGTGCATTTCTCTCTGGCGTTCAGTCCAGCAGCTTTCACAAGCAGTAGATTCACTCACAATATATAACACTTGTAAGGAATAGGATTTTTTGTTCTAAAAATGAAATGGCATGAGACTGACAAGAATTTAAAATGAAAAGTGCAATGTATCTCTGCTATTTCTAATGCACCTATCAATATAGTATCTATTGTAGACACCCATTAGAAAATTGAGTCAATTAAATTTGTCCTTAAAGGTCCTCTGTCAACCTATTGTTCCTCAATTCAGCTGCTGATACATTTTTTTTCTTTTTTCTCTCAAATAATTATTTTTATCCAATGATAAATCGGCTTTAGAGGCCGATTTGGTCACATTTTAAAAGACAGCTGAAGTGACATTAATAGAGCTTTCAGACCCTGTTTCAACTGCAATTAAATTTTCTTATTCAGATTCCTTAGGCCTTATTCATCCCCCCCCTCCCCCCCGCTTTGACTGTCTTCGTCTGAGTGAAATGAGAGGCAGGAGAATCAACAGAGCTGGGCTGAATTTTGAGGGGCAGAGAAGAAATCAGTGATGTACTTTTGAAAAGAGAATCTGCTTGGGGAAAAGGAGGCAGTTAGGTGGGTTATTAAAACATAATTTACGGAAGGGAAAACTCAGTAAGTAAACCCACACAGCTGATTAAAATGAAGTAAGAAAAACAATTAGAATGGAATGCAACAATCAATGCTTATTGCATTTATGGTTGAGATATTTAAAATCAGAGACTAAAAATGTAAGGCTGCAAGGGGCCTCGAGAGGTCATAAAGTTCAACCCTCTCTGCTGAGGCAGGACTCAATTAAACCTAGACTAGGGGTTCTCAACTTTTTCTTTCTGAGCCCCTCCCCCCTTCCCCCAACATGCTATAAAAACTCCAAGGCCCACCTGTGTCACAAAGACTGGTTTTCTGCATATAAAAGCCAGGGCCGGCATTAGGGGGTAGCAAGCCGGGCAATTGCCTGGGACCCCACAAAGCTACATTGCTCAGGCTTCCGCTTCAGCATCGGGTGGCAGGGCTCAGGGCCCCGGCTTCAACCCCACGCAGCAGGGCTTTGGCTTTCTGCCCTAGGCCTCAGGGATTCTAATGCTGGCCCTGCTTGGTGGCCCCCCCTGAAACTTGCTTGCGGCTCCCCTGGGGGCCTCAGACCAATGGTTGAGAACCACTGAGCTAGACGGTCCCTGGCCCCTGACAGGTGTTTGTCCAACATGTTCTTAACTTCCAGTGATGGGGATTCCACAACTTCCCTTGGAAGCCAATTCCAGAGCTTAACAACCCTGATAGTTATCAAGTTTTTCCTAATATCTAACATAAAGCTCCCTTGCTGCAGATTAAGCCCATTATTTCTTGTCCTACCTTCTGTGGACATAGAGAACAACTGATCGCCATCATCTTTATAACAGCCCTTAATGTCTTTGAAGACTGTTACTAGGTCCCCCCCTGAATTCCCCCTTATCTCAAGATTAACCATGCCCAGTTTTTTAACCTTTCCTCATAGGTCAGGTTTTCTAAACCTTTTATCATTTTCGTTGCTCTGCTCCAGACTCTCTCCACATCTTTCTTAAAGCGTGCTGCCCAGAATTGAACACACTACTCCAGCTGAGGCCTCACCAGTCACAAGTAGACTCAGAGACTTTAAGGCCAGAAAAGACGATCATAATCATCTAGTCCGACCTCCTGCACACCACAGGCCACAGAACCTCACCCACCCACTCCTGTAACAGACCCCCTAACCTCTGGTTGAGTTACTGAAGTCCTTAAATCATGATTTAAAGACTTCAAGTTACAGAGAATCCACCCTTTACACTAGTTTAAACTGCAATTGACCTGTGTCCCATGTTGCAGAGGAAGGCAAAAAGCCCCAGGGTCTCTGCCAATCTGACTTGGGGTGAAATTCCTTGCTGACCCCAAATATGGTGATCAGTTGGACCCTGAGCATTTTGGCAAGACCCACCAGCCAGACAGCTGGAAAAGAATTCTCTCTAGTAACTCAGAGCCTTCCCCATCTAGTGTCCTATCACTGATCATTGGGGATATTTGCTACTAGCAGTCACAGATGGGCTACATGCCATTGTAGGCAGTTTCATCATCATCCTCTCCCTAAACTTATCATATTCAGTCTTGAAGCCAGTTCGGGTTTTTTTGCCCATACTGCTCCCTTTGGAAGGCTATTCCAGACCTTTACTCCTCTAATAGTTAGAAACCTTTGTCTAATTTCAAGCCTAAACTAGAGTAAACTAGTCCTAAAGTAGAGCAAGACCATTACCTCCTGTGTCTTACGTATAACATTCCTGTTAATGCACCCCAGAATGATACTAGTCTTTTTTTGCAGCTGCATCACATTGTTGACTCATATTCAATTTGTGATCCACAATAACCCCCAGATCCTTTTCAGCTGTACTACTGCCTAGCCAGTTATTCCCATTTTGTAGTTGAGCATTTGATTCCCCCTCCAAATATAATACTTTGTACTTGTCTTTATTGAATTTCATCTTCTTGATTTCAGACCAATTCTTCAATTTATCAAAGTCATTTGGAATTCTAATCCTGTCCTCTAAAGTGCTTGCAACCCCTCCCAGTCTGGTGTCATCTGCAAATTTGACAAGCATATTCTCTATCATCCAAGTCATTAATAGAGAATATTGAAGAGTATTGGACGGGACCCCACTAGATACATCCTCTCAGTTTGACAGCAGAACTGTGGTCTTTCAACAAGTTGTGCACCCACCTTATGGTAACTTCATCTAGACCATATTTCCCTAGTTGGCTTATGAGAAGGTCATGTGGGATGGTGTCAAAAGCCTTACTAAAATTAAGATGTATCATGTCTGCAGCTTCCCCTTCCATCCACTAGGCCAAACTTGTTCTGCCGCTTGTGCAGGGAAAGCCCCTGGCAGGCCGGGCTAGTTTGTGTACCTGCTGCATCCGCAGGTTCGGCCAATGGCAGCTCCCAGTGGCCTCAGTTTGCTGCTCCGGGCCAATGGGAGCTGCTGGAAGTACGTCCCTCGGCTCGTGCCACTTCCAGCAGCTCCCATTGGCCCGGAGCAGCAAACCGTGGGCACTGGGAGCCACGATCGGCTGAATCTGTGAACACGGCAGGTACACAAACCGGCCCGCCAGGGGCTTTCCCTGAACAAGCAGCGGAACAAGTTTAGGAACCACTGGACTTGGCCAATAAACCTGTCAAAGAAGAAAATTAGGTTGGTTTGGCATGATTTGTTCATGACAAATCCATGCTAGCTATATCTTATATAGGTGCTCATGATTTGATTAATAATTTGTTTCAGCATCTTTCCAGGTATTTAAGTTCGGCTGATTGGTCTATAATTTCCTGGCTCCTCTTTGTTCTTCTTTTTAAAGATAGGTACTATGTTTACCCTTCTCCAGTCCTCTGGGATCTCACCTATCCCCCATGAGTTCTCGGAGATAATTGCTAATGTTTCTGAGATCGCTTCAGTTAGTTCCTTAAGTACTCTAGGAATTTCATCAGGTCCTGCCAACTTGAATACATCTAACTTATCTTTAACCTGTTCTTGCCCTGTTTTGGCTTGTGTTCCTTCTCTCTTGTTAATGTTAATTGAGTTGAGTATCTGTTCAGTTTTAACGTTTTTAGTGAAGACTGAAGTAACACAGGCATTAAACACCTCAGCCTTCTTGATGTCATAAGTTATTAGCTCTCCTTCCCCACTAAGCAGAGGACCTACACTTTTCTTCATCTTTCTTTGCTCCTAATGTATTTATGGAACCTCTTCTTGCTTTTTACATCCCTTGATAGGTGTAACTAATTTTATGCCTTAGCCTATCTAATTTTGTCCTTACATTCTTGTACTATACTTTTGTACTCCTCCTTAGCAATTTGTCCATGTTTCCACTTTTTGTAGAATTCCTTTTTTATTTTCAGGTAATTAAAGAGCTCTTGATAGAGCCAGAGTGGCCTGTTACTAGTCCTATGTTTCTTTCACATCAGGATAATTTGCTGTTGTGCCTTTAATGTTGTCTCTTTGAGAAACTGCCAGCCGTCTTGAACAAATGTATCCCTTACATTTTTTTCCCGTGGGATCTTACTTACCAGTGCTCTGACATTATTAAAGTCTGCTTTTTTCAAAGTCCGTTGTTCTTATTTTGCTGCTCTTTCTCCTTCCTTTCCTTAGAATCTATCATGTCATGATCATTTTTACCCAAATTGCCTTTAACCTTTAAATTTACAACCAATTCCTCCCTGTTGGTCAGAATCAAGTTTAAAATGGCTGTCTCCCTGGTTACTTCATTTCTGAAACAATGTTGTCCTCAGAACATTCCAAGGACTTATTGGAAATTTTGTGTTTTGCCATATTACTTTTCTAATAGCTGTATGGGTAGTGAAAGTCCCCCATTACTACCAGTTCCTGTGTTTGGATTTTTTTTTAATTTGTTCTAGAAATGCGTCCTTTACCACTTTTTAACCCTATTTTCCCCCTTTTACCTTTACCCAGAGATTTTCAACTGATCTGCCTCTCACCGCTTTCTGGAACATGTGTATGTATTCTTGATGTGTAATGCAACACTGCCTCCTTTTTTCCCTGCCTGTCCTTCCTGAACAAGCTATACCCCTTTATAGCAATTTTTTAGTCATGTATTTTATCCCACCAAGTCTTTGTGATGCTAGTTAAGTCATAATTTAGCTTATCTACTAACACTTCCAGTTCTTTTTTATTCCACATATTCCTTCCATTTCTGTATAGATATCTAAGATCTTGAGCAGATTCCCCCACTGATATCCCTCTTGATGCTCCTTGCTGACCCTATTGTAATTTTCTACTGCCACCCACCCCCCCATCTAGTCCTGTGTTAAGGTTGCCTTTGTTAATGTGTACCTCTAGTTTAAAGCCCTCCTCACTATGTTGTTGAGTTGGTGTTCTTCCCCTTCTTGGGCAGGTGCACTCCATCTCTTCTCAGCTGTTGTCCTTCCCAGAAAAACATTCCATGGTTAAGGAAGCTGAATCCCAGAACCCCCATAAGTCAGCCATCTTGCTCATATGAGTCTTTTCTTTCAGGTATTCGATTATAATTTTTGTCCCTAAGTACAGTACCACTCAGAAAAGTGACTCTAGAAACGCATCTCAGTAAGATTCTGAGTAAATGTGCTGTTTACAAGTGAAATTCCCCCTGCCCTCCCCCAACTTCCAGCCCTGTGAACTCAACCTAGGATCTAAGAGTCAAACTGAGTACTTTCCATCTGTCACATCATATATGTTTTGCAGGGCAAATTATACCCTTTGTGCAATCTCAGTGCTTTCTCTGAGGTTGCATATTTTAGCCCTGCATTTGGAATTTAATAAACAATTTTGATGATAATGCTCACAGAATGGAATCCAGCTTTTTCTCCCTCTTGGGAATATAAAACAGTAAAATCTTTTTTCAGTCACTAAAGTATGCAGCTATGAATGACTATAGATAGGAGTAGAACTGTTGTATAAAAATAACTTTTTCAATAGACACTTTTCAGAGCAGAATTACACATTGTATGTATACTGTATGTGTGTACACCCATGCCTACCGTGTGGCCGAGATTGCATTGCTG
Source organism: Mauremys reevesii (assembly GCF_016161935.1). Taxonomy (NCBI): domain Eukaryota; kingdom Metazoa; phylum Chordata; order Testudines; family Geoemydidae; genus Mauremys; species Mauremys reevesii. The sequence goes on from NC_052630.1 coordinate 85,402,934, forward strand.
ACCTTCTTGTCTGTAAATCCTTGACCATATAACTGCACTGATGTATTGTATTGTTTTACTGTATAGTACCTAGGACAAATTACGATACTATAGGAATGGTAAAAACTTTTTTTAAAAACCTAAATAATCATCACTCTAAAATCAGCATCTTTATTTCAACATTTTCACTTCTTTAGGATCACTTATTCAAGCGTATTGCCATCATTTGACTAAAGGTATGGTAGCTTTTCCATATGTACGTAGCCAGATATGCTTGCCTAAATGTCTGTGTACCTTGATTCATGGCTGTGGCTTTAAGGAAAAATGATATCCTGTATGTACGTGCAGTACTTGGTTTTCGCAGGCATGCCCAAATGATTACACAAATGCATGACTCCAGACTGGCAGAAAAGGCTGCAAAATAGAGATAAACAAGCAAACCTACCTAAGCCCCAGGGCAGAAAGTCCTGGCAGCTATGAAAATAAGAGGGTTCAATTCACCATACAAGCCAATCCTTGTTTTCCTAGGTTATCTTAATGCCTACCAGGAAGCTCTGTCTTCCTGACATGATGAAGGAATATAGGTAAACCAAAGCTGCTGCTATCCCTACTATCACCAGTAATGCCACCCACTTTTGTTCAGAGAGCTGCCCCTCTGAGTAAAGATCAACCTCCATCAGATTATGGTAACGGTGGTGTTGACACCTGTTCTGCAGGGAGGACATATGCCCCCGTCTCTAAACTGCAGTGAAGTTGAGAGACCATTCCTACCCTTACGTAAACAGCCTTACCTGGATCTTTGCTCTTCGGGACCAGAGACTACAGGTGGTGCTAAACTCTAAGCTTAGCTGGCATCCTCCATTTTATCACTTGCTCTTCAGCCAGGTCTGCAGCCTAAAACTAAAGATAACAGAGCTTACATCACAAAATTGCATGCAATTGGGCAAAGCAGGCCAGGACACTTGTAAGAAAAACTCTTATTCCTAATGGTCGGTGGACAGTGCAGCAAATAAAACTACTTCCATCATTGTTGACCCCTTTCCTAGCCCTGTTTGCCGTGAGGTGTTTGATGGCACCCTCTTGAAACGTTTAGGGTCAGCAGCTCCAACCTGGCTAATTGAGTGGCCAGGACTATTGGACTGATTTTTGTCTTGTTTCACCCACTGCAATAGCCTGATAACAGCCGAGGAACCAAATCATTTCCACCGTGCTGGATAATTGCATCTAAGCTACCGGCGTTTTCCCTCAACTTGTATATTTGGACTGAGCGGATCACATCTCATGCCCTGATGCCTCTTCAAGTAAGGATCCACAGGGGATAAAACAAAGCTGAATTGGAAACAGTATTGCCGGCTTATGGACCCAGTAGGTGATGCTAGGACTGAGGATTCAAATACTGTAAGGAAGAGTGAACTCCAGACATGGTTCTAGACCAGGGGTCAGCAGCCTTTCAGAAGTGGCGTGCCGAGTCTTCATTTATTCACTCTAATTTAAAGTTTCACATGCCAGTAATACATTTTAATGTTTTTAGAAGGTCTGTTTCTATAACTAAACTATTGTTGTATGTAAAGTAAATAAGGTTTTTAAAATGTTTAAGAAGCTTCATGTAAAATTAAATTAAAATGCAGAGCCCCCTGGATCAGTGGCCAGAACCTGGGCAGTGTGAGTGCCATTGAAAATCAGCCAGTAGGAACATCCCCTTTCTTCCTGCGGAAGCAGAAGAGGTTCATTCACTGAAGCTACTCTAGAGCCACAGGGTCTTCTACACTAACACCCTGTATTGCCACAGCAGCACCACGTCCCACTTTCTCTGCATGTTGGCTTCCAGCTGTGCCTGTGTCACACAGCTATGACTTAATAAAATTGTATCCGACTTTCCAAATGAATTCACTTTTGAGGACAAGCATGAGAAGTTTCATCCGAAAGGGTAATTGCTCCAGAAAGTTACAAGCTACAGAAAATAGGAGTGTATACAATGAAAGTGTCTCCTCAACCATAATTTTAGCACTGCTGTGCAATACAGAGCATAATAGCGGGTTTTTTACTGTGGTGAAAGACAAAGTAAAAAAGAACAGGTAGATGTTTGTCTTAAAAGATAATATCCTCTGCTATTTGCACCTAATTAGCTCTGGTTTGCATTTGTCTGCAAACTTTTAAAAATAGCACACTGTAAGTCAGACATCTTGAAAGCCTTTGTGCTTAAATATGAAAATCTTTTATATCCTAAATAATATGCTACCAAAGTAACAGTGTTTCATAGCACCTGTTTCACTTGCAAATTCTTCAAAATTAGAGTTTGGGGTCTTTTGCTTTTGTTTTTTCCTAAAGTGGATTTCTGCCACATCTAAATGGTTAAACTGGCATGTGCCTTTCAAGTTTTTTTTTTAACACAGGTACATGTATATATTAAATTTCTCTCCACTCCATCTCTCCCTATACTATTATATATACACCTCTACTCCGATATAACGTGACTGGTATAACACGAATTCAGATATAACACGGTAAAGCGGTGCTCTAGGGGGGCGGGGCTGCACACTCTGGCGGATCAAAGCAAGTTTGATACAACGTGGTTTCACCTATAACATGGTAAGATTTTTTGGCTCCCAAGGACAGCGTTATATCGGGGTGTCCCTCATATACAAATTTTTAAATATTTGTATATGAGGGACACACTTGTCTATGCTAGAAAGGGTTTGTTGATATAGCCTAGTGGAGATGCAGTTTGCATCAGCAAAGAAATGTTCTTTTGCCAATATAGCTTATACCAGTTCCCTGGACTCTAAATAACCTATGCTTCCAAAAGGATTATTTTGGCTGGTATAACTATGTCTACAGTAGGGCTGTTTCTGGCATAGCTGGGGTGGGGGTGGGGGGGAAGGGGTGATATTTTTTTCATATTCCTAACTGACTTTGCTATGCCAGCAAAACTTTTCAGGGTAGATCAGTCAACTGAGCTTTATATTCTGTTGGGAAGATACATTTTCTCTCTGACATGTCATCTTATTTCCTTTTTCTAAAACTGTATGAAAATAGCAACTGTTTCTTCTCCTGTCACCAAATGGTTACTGGAATAATACTGCCATGTATTTACTGTTTGATCAGGCCCATAGCACTGGTGGGTGGGCAGGGCTATAAAGAAGATAGTTATAATGTACACAGCCACCATTTCAGGGTGCTTGGGAAGAAGAGGGACTCACGTAGTAACATCAAACAGTTTTATTTTTGAATTAAAAGTATAAAACCAAAGCCAGATTGTCCCCTGCTCCAGAAAGGGGCTGGTGGGAACAAGCCTTTTGCTCCATTCGGCTTCCCTGCAGAAGCAGCAGAGGTTCATTCACCTAAGCTGCATTAGAGGCACAGGTTCCTCTACCTTAACATCCTGTACTGCCACAGCAGCACCAAATTCCCAGCTACTCAGTAACCTGTCTCTGTTAGGCCTCCCTTGCTCCCAGTCACCCCTTGGATTCTCCTTAAATGAGGGTTCCGGGCATGAACTTTCCTGCATGACCTACTTAGCAAGATAGGAATTGTTCCGGGCTCCTGTCTCTGAGAATGACCACTACTAGCTGATTCAGAGAAGGGGCTCGAAAAAGAGACCCTAATTCTGCAGTGGACAGTTGTGGAATAACCAACCCCTGTGGAATGTGTTGTGCTCATGTTAATTAAGGTGACTTTCCTTTGTAGGGAGATGAGGTTGCAAAGCATAGTGAGCAGAGTGCTAGACTGGGACTTGAAAGACCCAGTTTCTATTCCCAGCTTGGGCAAATTACTTCATCTCTCTGTGTTTCCCCATTTTTACAATGGGGAAAATGATACTGTCCTCCTTTGTAAAGCATTTTGAGATCTACAGCTGACAACGTGCTCTATGATTATTAGTTATTCTTGTAGGAAGCGTTGTTATCTGATTTAATGTAGCTGTAGGAGGGCTTATTAACCATCTTATTACTTGTTAGTTTGTAATTTTTGTGGTAAGGAGTTGTACAGGTTACAGTTGTATCATGTAATAAAGTACTTCCTTTAATGGTTTAGATTGTATTGTCTTCAGGTTCCACTGAGTATCCCCATGCTCTTGTACTGCAAGGAAAAGGTAAATAGGAGCATCCAATTTATCTTTGCTATACAATTTCTTATTTTGTATTTTTATTGTCACCTCCCCTCTGCCGTGGGTAGCTGCGTTAGTCTGTATCCACAAAAACAACAAGGAGTCCGGTGGCACCTTAAAGACTCCTTGTTTTTGTTTTAAACTAAGTAGTCCTGATCTTTGCATTCTTTCTTCATACAGAAGCCTTTCTGTGCCTGTATTTTTGTAGCCTATCTATGTAGCCCTCCTGTTTTCTGCATTATCACTGTTATGATGGAATAACTAGGAATTAGAAGATTCCAGGTGAGGGCATAGCACCGATTTACATAAAAGATGGTCATAAAGGAGATACAGTAATGAGACTGAAAAATAAATACAGCAATTCTCTGAATGCTGGTAACCATATATACCAGTTATCTCAGTAGCTACATTTAAGAAGGTGACATTTCTGTCCTGTAACATGCTATCACACATATTAGATAGGTTCCAAACCATGGGTGCAACACTGGGAGGTGAGGAAAATATTTCCCTTTGACTTTTTCTTTATTACCCCCTGTTGGGGGTTTGCCTTTATAACAACAGCAAAACCTAAAACAACTCAGCCTTTTGGTTCTCCTGCACTGGGCAGCGCCTAGTGTTTTCCCTACAGAACTTGCAGTTGTCAGCAGGATCTCAGGCTGTACTCTCCTAAGGGATATGGCGCACAGCTGCACTACAGATGTGGTCAGAGGCACTGTCATCCAGAGCTTCCCCTGGAGCACTGAGACTCCACTTTGCAAGCACTGCCTGGCCCTTTAGAGTCACTTTTCTCTGTTACTTTACATGTGTTAAAGCAACATTTTTAAAGAACCCTGGGATGGGAACCAATATTTTGTGCTGTAAGTGGGGCCATTTCCCAACCACATCATGTTTATATTGTTCTGCCCCAGCTCAGTGGAGATCTCCCCATCGTATTGACTTTTCCAGTTGTTCTTTTATATTTCCTACACATTTTTAAAGGAGTCTGTTACTCCAGAATATTTTCCCTGGACAGTATTACATTTGACATATATGTTAGCTGCACTGCTCTGCTCTGTAACAGATAGCTGTTAATTCAAAGCTATTTGAATGTCACTTCCTTTCAGTAAAGATTCAGATGCCGATTCCTGGAATATCTCATTTTTGTAGTTACAATTTGCTGATCGTACAAATATGCTCTACTTCTGTTTAACTGTGTTTTTACCTGTTACAGTTTCTTGTCCTTCAGCTATGATGTTTAATTGAAATAGAAATAGGACTCATTATAGCCAATTAAATATTTAATTTCCATCAGTTGGGGTGATAATCATATTTTTCCCTAAGTATCGTTGATGAAGGGTGCTGTATGCAATATGCAGCATTACTGAATTCAAAATGCAAGAGAGGTGTGAAATATTCACATAGTAACCCTCTATAGTACCACACGGTTGCCATTATGCCACCACTGTGTTCCACTCTTTTGGGGACAGATTACCTTAGCTGCTCAGATTCTATGGTGATGAGTGCCATATACATGCCTAGACAGCTATAATCAACTTATGTCCGGGAGCCAAAGAAACAGAACAAACATTATTTAGAAAACTTCCCTAACTTACTACTGTTTCCTCCAGAACTGCAGGAATAACTATCCTTAGAGTTAGGTCAGGATCTAGAGGCACAGTTCTCATTTGCTTGTTCATCTTCTGTACGTCATTCTGAACTTTTTACTGGAGCTCTAAGCCTCACCGTCCTCATACTTTACTTGAGTAAAATGCTCACTGAAGCCCATGGAAAGATTGCCTGAGAAAGTACTGCAGGGTTGGACCCAAATTATTATTTTAATTTAATTGTTCTTGGGTGAATATTTACTGTATGTAGTATATTGTGAAATGAGGGATCTTTTTTGTGGTGACTGGTGCTGTTTGTGAAGTGATGGTTCCTGACACGAATGCTTAAGCGCATCAACTAGTTAACAGGCGTTCTATTCTCAAGTGTGGTGCTAACTTGTCACATGACTTTAAGCCAGGTTACCTAGATGAAACCCATGGGAACTAGGTGCCTAAATACCTTTGAGAATCTGGACCTTAACCGCTATACCTCAATTTCTGCATCTGTAACAATGGGCATAAAAAGTACTTATCTATCTTTATAAAGTGCTCTAAAAATCCCTGGATGAAAGGTTCTTTGAAGTGCACACGATTATTATTTTGTATCATAATGCTTTTAGCTGGACATCTTTGTGCTAAAAAAACAGAAACCAAAAGCAGTATTTTTCTAGAGTTGCAGAGATATTTCCTTTGTCATTTTCAATTCCAGTTGCACATCACACTAGAGTTATAGTTCTTAAAGCTGAAAAACAACCTCTGTAGTGAAGCTGGCCAGAGAAGAAAAGGTATGTTAGACATTCGAGTTTAAAATTAAGTAGATCTTAAAATTACTGGTCTGTAAACACTGTTTTACAATGGTTTTTTTAATATCAGAGGTGATGCACATTGAAGCTACTGAGTCAATACAATCATAGTGACAGGTCTAGAATGACAGTACAAAGCAGATAAGGACAGTGGTGCCTAGTAGCACTACATCTCAAGCCTGGCAGCTTTTACCATTACCAATCCTTAGTTTAAGATATGTTTTTAACTATACTCTAAAACCCCACGCCAGGCTGGAAGGTAATATACAGTTACAACTTTTCAAACTGTAGAAAAAAAGCAGTTTGGTCATTTGTAAATATAAATAGTACTAAAGCATTTTTAAAAATTAATGAATTCACTAGGTTTTATTTTATATTCCAGTAATTTTTGCTGTGCGGACTAGAGGAGAAAAATTAAAAATGATTTCCCTATAAATATCCAATCCCTTTTGCTAAGGTCTTGGCCTCATCCCCATCCTGTGGCAGTGAGTTCTAATTACACACTGTCTGAAAAAGTATTTCCTTAGAAAGTTTTGGCTTACATGCTGAAGCATCCTTAAGAAACACTTCTATATTCTGCTTAATTAGATGGGGGAACTCAGACCCAGATCCTTAAAGCTGCTGATCAGCGTTCCAATACCTAAGCCTTAGTTGCCCTGCCACCCACAGGAATTTTCAGCCCCAAGGTTGGCACTTAGGCTCCTCATACAATATAGGGGGAGAGTTAGGGGCTTGATCTACAAAGGTACTGTGCCATCTAAGTCCAACATTTAGGCACCACTGACAGGCTCAAAACCACCACTCAGCTGCCATCTCACCCTAAGTGTGGGCACCTAAATTTCACCAGTCAGGTATGTGCAAAGTTGCCTAAGTGCTGATGCTGTTCCAGAGCTGCTGAGTTACCCAGAGCCCTAGGTCACAGATAGGTCCTGTCCTTGGCATTTCCTATTGGCTCAGCTTGCTTCCTGCTGTGAATCCTACTTTTAAGTGCCCAACTCTCCCTATACAGTGCATAGGGAGTCTGGATGCCTAACTCAAGGCTAAGGCTTTTATTAGGCAGCACGGTGACTAAAATTAGGCATGGCAGTGTTGAGCTAAAACCTCCTTTGTGGATCTAATGCCTCGTAGGCACATACGTCTCTATTGGTAAAGTTTGAGATGCTGATGTGGTGGGCATGCACACAGCTGCCTCAGTCCTGACACCACCAAGTGACTTGCTGCCTAACTCGTGGGCCTTGGTGGGATTCACAGCCCCAACCAATCTCACCTGTGGGGCCCAACCCAATAGTTAGGCTGAGAGGATGCTTTTTGGCAGTGGTGTATAAACTGGGGTGGGGGGTGCTTATGGGATGGGGAGAAACGCAACAGTGTCTATAGTGTGGGATGGGAGTGGGATTAAACAAATAGGCTGCAAGCACTATAAATGCGCCCCCCTCCCCCCAGCCATCAGCTACCACTCTCCAGCACCTAGCTCTGAAGGCAGCACCACTGGAGCAGCAGTAAGTAGTGACAATGCCTCCCTTACTGCTCCTCCCAGCCCACTTGCTCCTGCATTGTTTGTTGAATTTTTAGCCCACTATTATGGCAGGGGCTCCCAGTCCTGCCGCAGGGTAGAGCCCTTGCCAAAAAAAAAAAAAAAGGAAAGGTTTCAGCTTACATGTAATGCGGGGGCAGGGGAGGGAGGCATGACAAATTCTGTGACTAGTAAGGCCTATGGGCTTGCCCCTTCGTCTCTCCCCCCCAGCCCCTAGGAGGTGGGGAAGCAGAGCATGCCCTACCCACTGGCCTAGTCATTCATATTTTTTTTCCTCTATCTCTCGCTTTCTCCCCCCACCCCACAGTGGAAGAGCAGCAACAGGCGAGATCAAGACACACACACACCCATACTTCCCAAGTACCCCAGTGCTTAGGGCACTCTCCTGGGGAGGGTGGCTGGTCCACAAGGGGGTGGGATTTGGCTCTCACATCCTGGGTAAAGGCTCTTGCCCCTAGGATTTCAGTTAAAAGCAGACCCACCGCCACCGCCTCTGAGGTTTTTCTTGAGAAAGGGCCGACTGGCTTAGGCACCTAACGGCAGGAGTGGGTTCATGGCTGTGAATGCCACGTGCAGGGAGGCACTGGTCCAGCCTGGTGCCTAACTCCCCAAACCTCATGCTGCCAGGGAGGTGGAGGGGGGTGAGGTGGGATAGCTCTGGGGCTGTGGGTCCCCCTGAAAAAAAAAATCCCCTGCCACGGCCCCAGGCCTGAAGGCATTCTTGCGCCCGGCTGCAGCTATGGCAGGGGCACAGAGCTTTTCTGGCCTCAGGAGATGGGGGAGTGGAGGGCTGGAATAGGGCGGGGGAGGGGAGCCATGCTTCAGCCAGGGCCAAGCTCTCAACACCCCCCCCACCCATAACTCCAACCAAGCTCTCAGTCTCCCCCCACCCCCCACCCCCCCGGCCTGGCCAGGGTCATTGGGGCTGGGGGTGGAGCTGCTCACGTGCTCAGCCCTGTGGCCCTGACAAGGCTCTCAGTGCTCCTCCCCCACCCAGTGGCCCTGGCTGGGCTCTCATGGGGAGCAGCGGAGAGCACAGCGTGTGGAGGGGCCCTCGGCTAGAAAAGGCAGACAGGGGCTAGCCTCCCCAAGGGGACGCTTCACCCGCTGCCTATGGGCAGAGCTAAGGGTACACCCCTCACCTCAGCATTTCCTACGGGCCTGGCTAGCTGGGTGGCATCCGAGACGCTCATTTTTTAGGGTAAGTCTACACTGCAATTAGCATGTGTGTGATGGCGCAGGGATGTACATAGCTGCGCTAGCTTGTTTGGTGAAGCTGCAGCAACACAGACGTCAGTGTGGGCGAGCTCGGGGGCCCGGCTGCACGTCTGCAGCCTGAGCTGCCACGGCTTCGCTGCTGTTGCACCTCAAGCCAGCTTGGGTAAAGGTGGTTCAGGTCTGGCTACATGCGCTGTGGTCAGACACCCTGACTCCGCCATAGCCAGTCCCTTACGTGTTTAACTCTGCCCACGCAGCGTGTGAAGGAGCCTGGGTGCCTCACTTGGACCTGAGGATGCCACTTGCTCCACCTAAGGCCCTTTGTAGTGCTAGTCCCAGGCACCCATTTCTTGTCTTTGCCTCAGTACATAAGTGGCTGACCTGGTACACTTGGCTACTGACCAGAGCCAGGCACACACTCCACTCTGGCTCCTCAGCTCTGAACCCTCCACTGGCATGAGGCACCTAAGCCAGGCCATCTGTTTGGCTGACCCAGTGGCCAAAACTGCATTACCTGCTCTCTCTGGGTCCTGCTCATGCTTGAGCTCTGTCACATTTACCCTGTTTCTCTGGCTGTCTCCCGTGTGGGTGCTGCTCCTGGGCCTACAAGTAGGGTTGCCAGGCATCCAGTTTTTGACCGGAAAACCCAGTCGAAAAGGGACCCTGGTGGCTCTGGTTGGCATCACCAATCCGGCTGCTAAAAGTCTCATCGGCAGCGCAGTGAGGGCCCGGGGCTAAGGCAGGCTCCCTGCCCACCTTAATACTGTCCGGCTCCCCCCCCCCCCCCGCCCCGAGTGCAGGCTCTACAACTCCCATTGGCCAGGGCTGCAGGGCCCTAGCAGCTGCCTCCTGGGAGGCGCGGTAAGTGCCCCTGGGACCCCTGTCCCAGCTTCTCCTGGACCCTGAAACCTTCATTTCTGGCCCCATGCAGAGCCCATACCCCCCCCCCCATGCCCCAACCTCCTGCCCTGGCCGGAGCCCTCTCCCACACCCCCGGTGAAAGTGAGTGAGGGTGGGGGCGAGCAAGTGATGGAGGAAGGGGGGGATGGAGACAGTGGAGGTGGGGGCCTCAGAGAAGGGTCAGGGCAGGGGCGGGGCCTTGGGGCAGGGTGTTCAGTTTTGTGCCATTAGCAACTTGACAACCCTACCTACGAGTGGCCTGCATCCAGTCCCCCCGCCCTCCCAGCTGCATGGTCAGTGCATGCCTATGGGAGCAGGCCCCACTGACAAGATCGATGGTATCCTGCTGGGGGCGGGCACCCAGCCTAAACTGCATGTTAGCTGTGGGGGGTGGCCTGTTTACTGAGGTGGCTTTGTGAATGTTGACTGGCGGACTCATAGGCACCTAGAGGACTTAGGGTTAGATAGCAGCAGAGTGGCACTTTTGAAAAAAGTCAGTGGCACCTAACTGGAGATGTTAGGTATCTAATGAGGCAGCAAGGCATGTAAACATCTTAGAGGTGTCATTGGCCATTTCATGGGTAACAGCAGCCACAAGATTATAGAATAGTTACTGGTAACAATATTAAACCTCCTGCTTCAGGGCTAAATCCAAGCTCTAACTTTGAGATTATCCCACAACTGCCTCCTGCAGGGTTCTCGTTCCCCTCCCCTATTGCACCCCAAAGTATTAGTACTGGCCATTATTGGTGATTGAGCTGGTCCGTGCCTCTAATCCAGGCTGACAATTCCTAGTTAATATAGAAAAGGGACCAGTACACAGTTTAACAACAATTTCTTAGGGATTTTTACATGTCACATGCAAGCCTGACAGCCACACAGTGATAGAAGACCTCAGGCTACATTGGCACTGCAGCGCTTTCATTGCAGCACAGCTGCGGCTGGCCTGGGTCCGCTGACTTGAGCTCACGCTGTGGGGCTAAAAATAACAGTTTAACTGATCAGCCTTGGGCTGGAGCCTGGGCGCTGAAACCCAGCGAGGGTGGAGGGGCTCACAGCCTGGGCGCCAACCCAAGCCTGAGCGTCTCTACTGCTATTTTTAGTCCCACAGCCTGAGTCGCAGCCAATGGCCCGGGCTCTGAGCCTGTGTGCTGCCAGTTTCTTTTTTGCAGTGTAGACGTTCCCTAACAGCGCTATATTTTACCATGTCCAAAATCCTTTTAGCGTTAAACCAATAATAAAGTAACTAAAAGACAGGTCACTGTGGCAGCCTAGGAGCCATTGTAATCTATAACAAAATCTTTTACAGTGACAGTTAACATGCGCTGTAAATCAATTTGACTAAAGTTCACCAATTTTAGCACTATGTGCTGGATATGCCACCAGTAGCCAGGGTGAAATGGCACTTCACATAGGCATTAGTTTAAAATCCTTTCTTTTCTTTCTAAGGTGCCATGACATAACATGGGAGGAATAAAACACAGTCACTAAGGATATGTCTTCATGGCAGCTGGGACCATGCTACCTCCGCTCAAGCTACTGTGCTGAAAATAGCGGTGTGGACATTATGACACAGGCTAGTCACCTGCTTAGGGATCCGGGGTCTGTGTGAGTATCAAGAGGGCTTGTACTCAGGTGGTTATCCCATGGCACTGTTTGTGCCACAACAGCCTCGGTGCTCATTGTTAGCGGGGTACCTCAACTTGAGCTAGTGTGTGGCTGTCTACCAGGGTTGGGAAGCTCATGCTAAATCCACAGTTCTCAAATTGGGAGTCAGAACCCCAAAGTGGGTCACGACCCCGTTTTAATGGGGTTATGAGGGCTGGCTTAGCCTTGCTGGGGCCCAGGGCCAAAGCTGAAGTCTGAGCCCCATCACCCCGAGCCGCATGGCCTAGGACAGAAGCTGAAGCCTGAGAGCTTCAGCCCTGGGTGGCAGGGCTCAGGTTACAGCCCCTTGCCTTGGCTTTGACCCCACTCCCACCTCAGGTGATGGGGCTCGGGCTTTGGCCCCCACATCCGGGGCAGCAGGGCTCAAGCTTATGGGGTTGTGTAGTAATTTTTGTTGTCAGAAGAGGGTCATGGTGCAATGAAGTTTGAGAACTCCTTCCCTAAATGGTGGCCATTAAACATCAGCTGGAAATTGGCCAGCGCATGGGGTTAAATAATTGGCCAAGTAGTGTAACTTGTACTAGTTTTGCATTCAGGGGGTTGCAGATGGAAGGGGTACATAGCAGGGGGGAAAATACCAACTGAGACCAAGTAGAAGGACTGCTCTATCCTACTTGCTGCATCCCTTCCACCTCTTTGCAGTTACAGTTTAGATTCTCACAGAATCTTAAATTGGTGCAAATTATGCTATATGACCCATTACACCCATTTTCTAACCAAACGCCACCACTGGTTATGTCCTGGCTGAGTACAATGCAGATACTTCCACAGGAGGTGCAGCTACTCTCATCAGGTGTGAATTTGGGCAAATTGTGTACCACTGCCGCGGTGTATTGCACCTCACTTTTGAGCTTCCTGACTTTTGACATTTTAAGATCAACCATTAACAATAGCTTTGGTTTCACTCTTTGTACAATGAAGTAGCTTTATAGCCTGAATTATAGCATTCATGTAATAAATAAATTACTCCCTGCAATTACTTTGAAGAAGTGATTGAGTTTTAGTAGTTGCAAGGTGAAAGGACAAAACACTGGAAATGAAATCCATCTTTATGCACAAGCCATTATAATTGAATAAGACCCACTGTGAATTTCCATATAATCGAACTATTAGTGTCCACCCCTGTAATTCACAGGAACTAGCCACATGTGCATCATGAAGAACCTGCCATGTTCTGCTACTTTTTGTCCTTAAGGGGACAGTCCCAGAACCACTGAACTCAATCCACTCAGGCTCCTAACCTCTCTGTGATCCAGGATCTATGAGAAGAAAGTTACTGGGGGAATGGATGGGAGAGAGTTTGGAATGGCAACGTTGTATCTCATGTGACTGATGCCATACAATTTCTATTCTGCTGGTTGGTGTAGACTTAGGAACATCACATAAGTACCTATCGTAGGAGAAGGCATCAGTTCATATACTCTTAATCCATTGTAGGCTGTCTGCAGATTGCAGCTGGAAATGGGAGGATTACAGAGTTAGTGGGAAGTATAAAAGGCCAAACAGAATAATGGAGTTACTGAGAGTCCTCTGACCTCCTGAAGTGGCCCCTCTCATTTCTCAGTTTTAATTATATGCACAGTGCCACAGACGGTGGCAATATCCCAGGATGCAATCTAGTAAACCTTGCCCTGCCCTCTACCCCATCTCCATTAAGAAAGAGCAGCCTGACATCATAGCTGCAAGTGCACATTTACATCAAAAGGAATTTTCTTTGCCATTTTCATATTAATGTGAAATGTCAGACGGTAGCATCTCACACACGATCTTCACATGGGAATTTTCTTGCCATTAAAGACGCTACCTTGGAGTGGAGCCCAGCCATTTAAAAAGAAACACAACATTTCCAGATCAAATATTAATTACATGCTCAATAGAATCATATTTTTCAAAGGGAAAACTTATAAACAAGAAGCTAGGCCTTTCTATACGACCAGCAATACATTTTGGATTTGAAGGCTTATGAAAGATAATCACATAATTGTGAATTAGAAAAATACTGGCCTAGCCTGCATAAAAACCCCCATTAAATAAGTATTTTAAGTTTTCACTATGAAAATTCAGTGGCAACGTGCTTTAAAAAACTATAATGAATTAAACATCCCACTAATGATAGTCAAGTTGCTTTTTACAGATCACATACTTATACAGGAGGTGAGCTGGCTGGACAACGTTAATTATTGGATTATAATACAGTTGGATACAAAATGTCCTTTTATGTATTCCTTCGCAAGAACTTCCTGAATACTGTAGCGGTTTCCACCCACAAAGCCTGTTAACCTTGCTTTTTTAGATTGCCTTGCTCTTCTGCGAGGTTCAATACCCTGAAGCCTGATACAGTAGGTGATTGTGATTGCAGTCTTGTGCATTCATTCCTCAGAACACGGGTTTAATCTCCAGGTGATTTATCGTAAGTGATTCTGGTTTCCAGTCTGGTTGAAAAAAGTGAATATTGAATGTCCGTGCCCAGTTCTCAAACACTCGTTTCTCTGTGATAAAACGATGATGGCTGCCCTTTCGTCCCCGCTCGTGTGAAATGTACATTGTACATTCATCAGGTCCCAAAGGTTCATAATAATGATAAGGTACTGAAGAATGATTAGGATCCCTGTGGAAAAAAGAAAATAGATGGAAGCCCAAGATGTTCTTTGTACTGATTGAAAAAAGATGATATCTTAAATAAGCTTGTGGGTGCAAATCATTTTTTGTCCCAGTTAAACTGAATTTCCTGCCGCTGGTATTTTTCTAGCATAGTTAAGCTGTATCTGAATGAAGCAAAGGTGGTTTTCTTTTCCCTTCCTGTTAAAAGAGTGACTCCCCTGGCTCAAAAACAAGGGAGGGTATGCGCACTGCAGTGCCACAGTGCTGCACTGAAATTTGAAGCATGGTGCTTAAAAGAGATTTATATTCAGTTTGTAACCTGAGAGGAGAGGTGCACACTGTATTGAACTGGGGGAAAGGATCCCAGTCACTTCATTCTCTCACACCTGCTTGTGTGAATATTCTCCCAGCATGGTGCCAGGGATATAACCACACAATTTCATTAGCACTTCCCACGCATATCAGGTTGATGATGCAACCCCCTCTTGCTGATTTTTTAATCAAATGGAACCAATGCACAAATGAGTTCCTTCTATTATAGTATCAACTTTCATATACGTAGGGGGCAAAAATTAAAGCCATTCACACAGGGCAGCTTTTAGACCTTGTAACCCCATGCACATCAACCTGCAGGGATGCCACAGAGCACAACATTGTAAGTAGAGAGAGATTTATGTGAGACATGGATCATTTTAACAATTTTCAACTCACTGATGGTCCCTGCTACAGAAAAGGTGTTTGGTTTTAATTCTCACACCACACTTTGGTTGCCCTGTTTGATTTTCTATATCAGCCAGTATGTTGTTTTGAAAAATACACATATTACCCTTCCAAATGCCTTTAATACGGGCAAGGCTAATTTGATCTCACAAGAAAACATCCAAGCCAGTGTTATTACTGGAGTTTCAATGGAGCATATATGGCCAATGCAAAACAAACTCTAGTGTAGGGCTGTTTTCTGGCTGATGCAGAGCCCCCATAATTCCTCTGTGCCTCACTCCTTCCTGCCCCCAGGCTTGGCCAGAATGCACGACTCTGACTATTGTGCACTGGCATAATGGTCCACACAAGGTTGTTCCAAGTTGTTGCAACTCGGAGGAGCTCTGAAGTTGCTCTAAGCTGTGCGCTGAGCTGGCCCCGATATGGCACATGAAGAGACCAATGCAGAATCAGCGCTGGTAGCTGTAATACCAAGCTTATTACTTTCCGTTTTAAAAAAGAACTATTTAATGTTTGTTCTCAATTTCAATCAAATATACAAAAAAAAATCTAAAGTATTTTGGTATTGCCCATTATTTCTATTGTATAGCATCTGTCACCTGCACAATTCTCTGGCTAATTTTCCTTATTTCACCATTCTCCATATTGTATGTGTAGCAGTAATGAAAAAAATTGCTGCTGCTTTCATTTATCCCTTAGATTAACATTTTAATTCAATCAGTCTAGCTTTCTAATAACACAATACAATACTGAGATCAATCCTCCAGCACCACACTAACAATAAAATTACATTTCTAAAAATAAGATTGATTCTGTTCTTATTGTACGTAGCCTCACTGGAATATGTATGAGAACAAAAAAACAAAAAACAACCACCAACCATTAGTACTTCATCTACAGACCCCGATTTTTTTTTATTTTAAAAATCTGTGTTTATATATGTATTTAATATAGATGGTTTCATCTATCACCAAAGTAGATTTCTAGATCTCTATTTCAAATGAATGTCACACTAAGTTTATTATAAAAGTTCCAATGTATTAAAAAGAAAAATAAATCTCCTAGCTGAGTGGTTTATACTGTTGTCATAAATCTAACAGGGTATATTTTAAATGTGGTATTCAAAAAGAAAATCAGAACTACTATGTACATAGGCATGTGCATATAATTTAGATTATTGCTCCTTTACATGTAATCCCCCTCTCTCTTACCTCCCCTCCCAACACACACTTTCTCTACTGTAAATCTCCCCACACACAATTTCTCTACTGTTTAAATCACTGGAAATATTCTGGTGTAAAATCAGTGTGTGTGAGAGATCAGAATCAGGTTCATGTTATCCATCTAGCTAATACTTTTACTGTGATAACAAATTAACTGCTTAGGGTCCATGCCTGATAAAACTTCCAGGCTTACTGGCTCTGGCACTTCCTAGGCTTTTAAACAGCATCTTGGAGGCTGCATCATATTAAAAAGGGTGGGTATCCAGCATCTCGTATTAGACAGGAATTCCTTCTTCTCATCATATGGAAAGATAAAAGCCTATTAGAAAGATACTCCCTATTTAAAGAGGTTAGTTCAAAGCTACAGTTCTAGAAACAAATGTAGACTTCAGGGTCTGGAGTTGGGACCTGGATGGTCCCGAGAATTTGGAACAGAAGAGCAAATGAAGCAAATAATGTATTTGTATTATGTCTCTTCCCTCTCTCTCCTTGTGCCTGTACCTTGAGTTTAACGCCCATGGATCTTATTCTTTGCTTTGTTTGACGGCTTCCATAGCAGGCCAAACTTTCCTATGTAGGAAGGTCTATATCTTGTGCTGGATGGGGCCCACAGTTACCTCATAACAATGTGTTATTTTAGACCCAGATCCTGTGAATAACTCCACACTGGCTTCAGTGGGACTCTGTACGGGTACAGAGGTCTACTCATGAGCAGTCACTTCCAGGATCGGGTTCCAGAAATTCCAGGTTATTCCATTTAATACAATAGTGACTACTAGAAATGGGTCTGAACCAAAACCAGTTATAGGAACGTACCAAACTCAGGGGAAGGGAGCATCCAGATTTGTATCATAACAACTTTGGCCCAGATCTTCAAAGGGATCCCCAACGAGAGTTAGGTGTCTAAATACATTTGAGCACCTGGGCCTTTGTGTTTAGTCACTTCTTCTCTCATATAAGCCAAACCTAAATCCCAGTTCCAAAGACCCCTGAACTTCAGGAGAGCTGGGTTTGGAGCTGAACTCGGTCACCCAACTTAACTGTACCATGTTCTCTCCTAACTGCAATTAACGTGTGTCACCAGCAAATGAAATGCATGAGTAATCTCTATCAGGAAATTGCTAGTCATCTCATTTATTAATATTAAAACAGATGCTATTTTACCACTGCCTGATACTGGACATTAATCAGTATTTTGTCAGTTAGCATGCATATTAATATCACAGCTGGGAGGGAGCTGTTGGATGGCAGTTTGTAAAATATACTATACTTTCCCACTCATAGCATGCCAGCGCTGACACACAATAAGCACTTGTATCTGGCGTCAATCATTTACTTTTTGCCACTTCAGTGCACATGTTTCCACAGATGGTATCCACCCACACTGGTACCTGAAAATACAGCAAACACTGTTTGCATTGAAAGGAATGAAGCAGAAAAACAAGGCCATCCCATCTCCCGCTCCAGTCAATCTCTTCCTTTACAAATTAAAAGTGGCTGTAAATCAGCCTTGCAGAATTATACTTGCTCACTTGGGGTGAGTACTATATATATGTTGAAGGGTGAATAAAATGTCATTATTCTCTATCATCGTCAATCACCATGTTGAAGTATGGACAAGCAGATTTTGTGCTTCGGCTGTTAAGTTTTCTGGACAATTTTGCCTCCTATCTCCAGTGCCCTGCCCCCTTTGGAATCTAATTTCTAGTCCATTAAAATTGTTCCAAAGACCTTTATACATTTTGCTCCGGATTACATGGGACGGAAGTGTGCAGCCCTTACTGAGGCAGTGATCTCACTGAGGGAAATGAGTAAGGACTGAAGGAGATAGCCCACCATGAATAGTGGTCAGACAACTGGGAATAAAATGCCTAACGCCAGACAACATAACTAGGAACAACAGCTATTTGATTTAAAGCAGTTGGGGGTGGGACAGAGTAAGAAGCCAGAGTCAGAGGTGGTGGCCAAAGGAATAAATTACAGAACTTTAAACACCAATTTGCCTAAATTCTCACAAATGAGAAATGACTTGCTAGCCAAACAAGAGAATTCTTGATAGGAAAATATCATTTTTTTACCTGACTAAATCACCTCTATGTATATGCCTCTGGTGTCAAAAGAGTTAGTCATGTTGGGCAATTAAAACCGTGGTCAGAATAAGCTCTAGTGTGGAAGATCTCCACAGATCCATGCTGGGGCTCTCCTCAGGCAGAGCTCCTCCCCAAATGCGGAAAGCAGCAATATGTATGGTGCCAGCCTCCCTCACCCGGCAGCTGTTAAGTGCAGAAAAGGTTTGGTAGGGTTGCAAGTGGAGCAGGAGCCTGGCAGCTCTCTATGGCACCATTCCGAGATTGTCTCAGATTTCCTATCAGGAGTTAATGCTGCCAGAAATAACAACAACTGCTTTTATCAACCCTCTTGTGTCCTTCCAGCAGATGCTACTGGGCAGCCAGATGTTTGGGTATATCTGTCTGCACTGCAGACTACGACCAGGCTAAGACTCAGGTTTGAGCCCAAGCCCCTCTGTGTCCACACACAAATCAGTCTGACTTGCATCAGCAAGCACTCAGGAGCCAAGGCCTAGGACCCTGCTAGGAGGGTTCTCAGAGTCTGAATCCCACTGTGACTTGGGATAAACCCTGTCATTTTGCAGACTGGACGCAGGTCAAATCACCACCTGAGGTGTAAGGTCTGTGTAGTGCAGAAGAGATGCATTAGCACAGCTGTGAAACCCGGATCCAGCAACTGTAAGAACAGGTTTACAATGCAGTGCGGATGCTCAAGCATGGGCTAGGAAACACTAGTCCACTTGTGAGTCCACAAGTTTGGGTCCCACAGACCCGGGCTTAGCGTGCAGTGTAGACATACCCAAGGGGACCCAGCAAATGGCAGTGCAACTCCTGGAAAATCACAGTAGGTGATCTTCCTCAATTTTCTTTTGGGGCAACTTTGCTATGGGGACTTAAGCAGGTTATCATCTTACTACCAGAATGCTCAATAACTTCAGCACATCCCTATCCAAGTAGCACTTCGTAAGTCAGATACTTACACAGAGTGGCATAAGAGCAACATCAGGGCACCTTAGGGGGTATGTCTACACTGCAATTAAAATCCCACAGCTGGCCCCTGTCAGCTGACTCAGGCTCGTGGCAGTCGGGTTAAGGGGATGTTTAACTGTGATGTAGACTTTCGGGCTTGGGCTGGTGCCTAGGCTCTTGGACTGCACAAGAGTGGAGGATCTCAGAGCTCGGGCTCCAGCCCAAGCATCTACATCACAGTTAAACATCCCCTTATCATGAGCCCCTTTGTCCAAGTCAGCTGACATGAGCTAGCTGCAGGTGTTTAATTGCAGTGTAGACAATTCCTTTGCTGTTGATAAAATCCAGTAATATTATGACCAAGGTGAACTATTCTATCTTACATATGGATCTATTGCATAACACCAGAAAATCACAATACTCAGATCAACCATTCCACTTTCAATTGCAACTACCAACACACGTAAATATTAAATTTAGTAAATGTACAAAATTATTTATACACCTAAGGGTTGTTCGTGTTGACAATGAAAATCTTCTCATTCTGTAGGAAAAATTCCTTCAAACAGAATTTGTTTCCCCCTGTCCTGGTAGAAAGAAGTTTGGTTAATGATCTAAAGCTAATAATTTTAACAGAACCAACTGTGTAATATTTATGATTCCTCTGAAATGTCCTTCACATTACAGATGTGATATTAATTTAGTTCCATGACAGTGATCACCCAGACTCATTACTCTGCTAATTAATACTTAAAAAAATGGGTAAGAGGAATAGTAAATTTGGTTTTATTTTAATTCTGAATATAAATATGAATATTAGACATTAATTTTTAATATATTTGTATTTGCTATTCAACTAAATAATCAGCAATACATTTGGAGGATTTTAATCTGGAAAATAATGAAAACATATTTTAATGCAAATTTTTACTGTGTTGGACCTAAAACACATTGTTCCTAATGTACCGCAGGAAACACAACTCCGAAGTCCAGCCTTTTGTGCACATTTCTAGTAGTAGACAATAGTTAATGGCACTATACTGTATTTTGTAACCATATATTTGAAAAAAGTATCATGCTTTATTTGCTACAATATTTTATAATTTAATGAGCAGACCAAGGACAAACTAGACAGTTCAGGTTGTATTTATGGGAGCACTGGGTTCTTCTCAAGGGCCTTTGTAGATGACCTTCCCCAGAGTTAGTCTCTACAGCACAGATGTAGGCTGTGCCCTTTAATAAGGATAGATTAAATTCTACTGCTTATTACACTGATTTTTCCCATCTTTATGAGCAGGTAAATGAACCGTTGTACTATAATTTGTTCACTGAACTATAAATATTAGCCATGTATATAAAAGAGGCTAAAACTATATGTATACCCTAAATTAAAAAAAATTAAAAAGAGGAAGAAGACCAAAAAATGGCACTGTGGCTAAACAGAGTAAAAGAGGCGGTTAGAGACAAAAAGACATTTTAAAAATTGGAAGTCAAATCCTACTGAGGAAAATAGAAAAGAGCATAAACGCAGGCAAGTCAAGTGTAAAAGTATAATTTGGCAGCCAAAAAAAGGATTTGAAGAGCAATTAGCAAAAGAGACAAAAACTAAACAGCGAACGTTTTTAAAGCACATCAGAAGCAGGAAGCCTGCCAAACTATCAGTGGGGCCACTGAGTGATCGAGGTGCTAAAGGAGCAGTCAAGGACAATAAGGCCATTGCAGAGAAGCGAAATGAATTCTTTGTATTGCTCTTCACTGTAGAGTATGTGAGCAAGAGTCCCACACCTGAATCATTGTTTTTAGGTGACAAAACTGAGGAACTATCCCAGCTTAAGGTGTCAATAGAGGAGTTTTTGGAACAAACTGATACATTAAACAGTTATAAGTCACCAAGACCGGATGGTATTCACCCCAAGAGTTCCAAAGGAACTCAGATACACCATTGCAGAACTACTATCTTTGGCATGTAATCTGTCACTTAAATCAGCCTCTGTACCAGATAACTAGCTAATGTAACACCAATTTTGTAAAAAAAACAAAAAACAAAACAAAACTATAGTAAAGAACAGAATTAACAGACACAGATGAACATGATAAATTGGGGAAGAGTCAACATGGCTTTTGTAAAGGGAAATCATGCCTCACCAATCTATTAGAATTCTTTGAGGGGGTCAACACACATGCAGACAAGGAGAACAGGAGTACTTGTGGCACTTTAGAGACTAACAAATTTATTTGAGCATAAGCTTTCATGGGCTACAGCCCATCATCGGATGCACAGAATGGAACATACAGTAAGGAGATATATATACACATACAGAGAACATGAAAAGGTGGGAGTTGCCCTGATGGTGTGGTGGGCTCATTCACCTGCACATCTACCAATGTGATATATGCCATCATGTGCCAGCAATGCCCCTCTGCCATGTGCATTGGCCAAACCGGACAGTCTCTACGCAAAAGAATAAATGGACACAAATCTGACATCAGGAATCATAACATTCAAAAACCAGTAGGAGAACACTTCAACCTCTCTGGTCACTCAGTAACAGGTTAAAGGTTGCCAGGGGATGTTGTGAAGTCCAAAAGTATAACTGGGTTCAAAGAAGAATTAGATAAATTCATGGACGATAGGTCTATCAATGGCTATTAGCCATGATGGTCAGGGACATAACCCCATACTCTTGGTGTGCCTATTACCTCTGACTGTCAGAAGTTGGGACTGGATCATTTAATGATTGCCCTGTTCTGTTTATTCCCTTTGAAGCATCTGGCACCAGCCACTGCCAGAAGACCGGATACTGGATAGATGGGCCATTGGTCTGACCCAATATGGCCGTTCTTATATAAACAGTAGAGAATCATAGAATATCAAGGTTGGAAGGGACCTCAGGAGGTCATCTAGTCCAACCCCCTGCTCAAAGCAGGACCGATCCCCAACTAAATCAAATATAAATATTATAGTATCTTATAATTTAATATTTTGCCACTTTGTCACAGTACATTAATTCTTATGAACATTTTACACACCGTCACAGTGAAGACGTTAAGCTCTCTGGAGCAGTGATTGCCCTTTTAAAAAAAGGTACCTCAACAAAGCAGACAATCTTTCCCGCAAAGGGGTTGCCTTGCTTTATACTGAATTAAAGTGGTACACAGATTTATGACTTATAAATTCATAAGGATCGCTTCACTTACTGCCAGAATGCAACCACTTCTGGGATAGGACATGGCAGTCATTATAATGGTGCCAGGAACTTTACAGTTTTAGAGTAGGAAGTGAAGAAGGTCTTATCCAATTGAATTGGAGGAAAGCTCAAGTAGGTGGAGTGTAATGGAAGTTGTTTATGATATCCATAGTATCTGATCTCGTCTGATGCTTTCCTTGAAGAGCTCTTTGTGAAATTTAGGAGCTCTGGTAGGGACAACCCAAGTTACAGTCACTAATGTTCTATTAGAAATACATAAAGATTCTCACCATGTACAATTGGGTGTTGAAATTGCCTATGGTAAAGATCCTGTCAATAAGCTGCTACTTCTTCATGGTCAGCACAACTGCAGGGTCTTGAATGGTCATTTTTAATGCTCAAAAGAATTAAAACAAAAGAAACTCCACCTCCATGATACAATGAGCCAACCCATCTCTGTAATCTTGCTTTCCTTGCCACTGAAAGTTATTTTACTGATAAACCTGACTTCAGTGAAGTCAGTGAGTTTGCAGCAAAAAATTCAATGACATACCCACTAGTTCAAATGGGGAGTGAGCGATGAAAAGTTGTACTGAATCCCTGCCCCTTGTTGCATATGAGCACTGAATGTGGCCCAAGATAAACTGTAGTTGTGAAATGGCTCAATATCAATTTTTGTAGCAAGTTACCTCTCACTGAACTTATACCTGTTACCAAATTTTCTAACACTAGCCAGTTTCACTGGCAAAAATCTGAGTGCTGCCTCTTTCACCTGCAAACCACATTTGCATGCACAAGATAGCTAATAGCAAGATTAATCATCCATTTTACATGTGCAAATTCAGATTTTGTGGGGGCAATGTAGATGGCCAGTCTTCCAGATGTGTAGGGCTTACATGTCAGGGGAACCGGGATCTTAATTTTGGTTTCATAAATCGTTCAGTTTAGAAACTAGTCAATTTGTCAGAGCTTCCCTGCTTCTATAATGAAAAATCCCTTCAGAGGAGGATTGAAACTAATATTTTCCAGATTAATTTCATGCCAATTATTGCATTAGTTTTAGCTGATAAATATTCAAAGGCTAAAAGACACCAACAAGATGGATTAATTCTCCCACTGCACGAACAAAAACATTTAATATTTTATATACCAGAATTAAATGCTGTTTGTTGTTTCTTGAACCAGATCCTAGGACATGTTAATTAATTGCTTCAAGAGGACTGTAGACATATTTCTTGGAAACAAAATGAAAGATTTCAATATTTATCTCCAATGTTCAACCTGGCTAGCAAATAATGCTTCCGAAATACATCTTACCTGCAGAAATCTGGTGGCACCATGCCATAAACATTTATCCTGTCACAGAGTTCTAATGCGATAGTCATTGTGAACCATCCTGTGCTAAGCCAAGTGTTGGATATCTTCCTAAAAGTAAAAACATAATTAAGTTTCCAGGGTGACAAATCATTCTTGAAATATCTAAAGTAATTTCTGGGCAGTTTTCTCCATTCTTGTGAAAGGTTATGAAAACTGGGCAACCAACACCTCTTCTGCTGTCATTAATTTTGGGCACAGAAACATTAATATTTTTGTGACATTTACCTTAAGCAACTGTAGCCTCCAAACCTGTGTTTATATTCTGATACTAGTTAACTACCAGAAAAATACCCTGCATCGATAATTGCTTAATGGAAACCATCACCCAAATGCATGGTGACACAGGATGCCATTTAGAGCCTAATGCTGGTTCCATTGTGTATGTCTACACAGCCTGTGGCAGCAAGCCTCTCAGCTCGGGGCTTGCACTAGTGCTCTAAAAATAGCTGTGTAGACAGTGCTTTGAAGTTGTGGCTGTGGGACCCGAGCACGTCCCCACCCAAGCAACTTCAAAGCATTTTCTGCACAGCTATTTTTAGCACTAGCCCAGATCTGTTGATCCCAGAGGCTCACTGCCAAGAGCTGTGTAGACATGCACAGAATTTCAGTGGGACCAGGATTTGGCCCCAAGAGCTCAATTCAGCCAAAATGAGCTTTCGCAAGTGCTGGTCTGTGGACATGCCTCAACCACTCTGTGTTCCATGCCTGAGAATTCTACTTGTGATTCTTAGCAGGGAATCTCCTTTCTTGAGTGACTAAAGCCATTGCCATCCGTTAGCCATAACATGACACCTCTTGCACAAGATCAGAGACTCTGTCTCCACCTAGCTTGAGTGTCATTAATGGCATCTGGGATCTTTGAACAACAATGTGGGATTCCATTTGAGGAGTAACCCAGATATCCTAATGTGGCTGGCTCCGCCCTGGCTAACTGAACATCTGTAAACTGGGGACAGTCTTTAAAAGGGGCATGTCTGATTCCACTCTTGAGTGTTTATGTGACTTACAGATTCATTACTGAGTCTTCCAAGGAACCATTTATGCCATCTATTAGCCACAACCCCTTACTATTGATGAGGAGGCCAATGGCTCCTTAAATTAGTCTACTTGACTCACCTCAGGAATGGACCTGTCCACTATGAGAGAACAGTAAAGACAGCAGCCCTTCCTTCCATCCATATATGCTCCCATCATCATGGTATTTAGGGAGAGAATTTTCAAGCCATGAAAAGTCAATCTCTCTCCAGCTAAACTCCACAGCTATCAGGACCCACTTTCTAGCATTCTATGGCTTCTGGCATAGGGGGAGTGTTTTAAACAACACTTTGCCACCCCTGATGTGTAGGAGGTTGGGACTGCTGGAGTCCATCCGTGCCATCCCACACCTCACACCACCAGCAGTTGATCATGAAGATTATCGCAGAAGGAGGACAGTCTTCTAGTTAAGGCACTGGCTGGGGACTCAGGAGATTGAGGTCAAATTCCTGGCTCTACCAATGACTTCTTGTGTCTCATTGGGCAAGTCACTTAAGGCAAGATTCCAAGTCCCTTACTCATATTGGTAGGCCAATTTACATTAAAGTTTACTGGTGCAAAAATCAATGGGACTGCTCATGTAAGGAACTGTTCCTCAATCTGACCTTTTATTTCTCTGTGCCTTGGGTCTTCATCTGTAAAATGGGGATAGTAATACCTCCTTTCTCCTACCCTATGTTCTGCCATGTCTATTTACAGTGTAAGCTCTTTGGGGCAGGGAGTGGTTTCTCACTATGTGTATAGGCAGCATCTAGCACAATGGGGCGCTAATCTCAGTTGCGGCCTGTAGGCACTATTACAATACAAATAATAATTTTCCAGCTCAGAGATGGAGGGGGGAGGGATAAGGACTCAAGGAGGAGAATTTGTTTACATGGCACAGAAGTGAGAGATTTGAGGGGAATAGATTGTTCTCAACAGAGGAGGTTCCCCCAACGTCTAGGGTTTGCACAGCTCAGAAAACCCAGGGCATTTGTCAGAAGGGTCTGCCCCTTTTAGGTTAGACAATTATTATGTTAGTTACTGTAACTCTCAAGGTTTCAATAAATAGGAAATATAAAGGAATTTAAACAAACTTTAAATAAAAGACAATCAATGAGCATAAAGAATTTAAATCTGAAAACCTGTTCAAGTACCACTGTTAATGCTTCCATCTCTCTAAATGCCACCTCTGCAGTATTACAGTATAGAAACGGGGTTACATTGTCTTCCCTTTTCATAAAAGATTTTAACAAGAGTCCAACAAAAGAATATCTACTGTTTTTACTTCTAATCAGCTGTAATGAAAGAATACGAAGAGCTGTCATGTGCTTATTAGGGGGAATTATCAGATATTCTTTTATATGATGAACTAACACACTGTGCTGATAATTCTGTAGTGCACACTAAATTACAATTAAAGGCCTTTCTGCTCCACCAAAATCTCATTTATAATCTCTATGGAAATACTCTTCCTGAAGTTATTTCATTTACGCTTCCTTTATCTAATTACTGTAATATTGGTTCTGAATCATATTTTCTTAATGTACCCTTATTCAATTACAAAGTTATTTTCAAGTACAGTTACTTTGTAATATCAAAGTATATTGCTCTGCAGCCTCTGTCATTTGCCATACTATTTCATTGGTGACATTTTCTGAAGGTTCTCCTTCAGTTTTAAAAATCAGTCCTTTTTTTATAAAGCACAATACATCCAATTATCCTTTTTCTCATAATACTAAAGACAGAAATGGATGGCTTGATTATTGCTTCCTTGCAATCAGATTTCTCTCCCTTTGTTTTTTTGCAGTCCATAACTCAGTAGTACTCAATCGAAAAAAAAAAGTACACTGAGTAGAGAACATTCTGGGTTAACACAATGTTCTGTTCCTGCACCCACAGATCTGTAATTGTCTTTTTTCCCTACAAATTCCTTCCTGCCCATGTTTCCTTTCATCTTCCTTCCTCCTACTTTTGTGCTGCCTTTTCATTTATTTTCATCTCTTGTTTTAATCTTCTTAGTCCTTCAAGTAGGTCAGAGGTGTCCTCTAAAGGAGCATTTCTTGTACAGTGGCGTGTGCACTTTCTTATTACCAACAGAACCTGTTTGTAACACCAAATGCTACAAGGATCCCAGTGCCCTTGGTTCCCACTGGGAGCTGAGGGTGCCCAGAACTGGGCTCACAATAAACTCAGCTATAGGGTAATTAAAGGACAAAATTCCTTCAGGAGGTTTTCACTTCTCCTGCAGGACAAGACGGAGCTCTGAGCAGATGTGACTGCAGAGGCATAAAAAGCCCTCACTCTGTGCACACAAAGAGCCTGCTCAGATCCCTGCTGCTGCAGGATATCCCCACTGCAAGTGAGGAGGCAGGATTCCACCCTCCCCCATGTGTAGCCAGCAGAGCTGGCCAGACAGCAGGGCAGGAAGTATCCTGCATCTCAAAAAGGGGTGGCTACATCTTACTTCCTCTAGAGTAAGAGGGGGTCAGGGGAGGTATTGTGACTGGGAGGATACAGCACTGCACTGCCCGATAGGCAGAGCCTGAGCCGAAATGCCCCATCTAGCCCAGAGTGACGCTTCATTACACTTGCTGTTAACGTTTCACTCCCCTGTACGCTGGGGATGCAGCTAATTCCATACATCCTCCAAAAAAAGTGTTAAATGCACAATTCCCTGGGGATTGTCAGCTTCCCCTTCTTCTCTGCTCTGGCTGAGCAAGCTAGGAGAGGGAAGAGTTTTTTCTGTGCTGGGAGAGGCCCCTCCCCCCCAGCTGTCATTTCCCACTGCAATTACAGTGAATGAAGAGAGGCCCTGCCACCACTTCTAAGGGGAACGTGAAAGGATCTTTAACAAGTAGGCCTAGACATAGTTACATGATGCTTCTACTGGCAATACCAGTCCACACCTCCAGAGCCACTGAGGATTTCCTGACAGCGGAGCCAGTGTAGGAGGGGCAAGATTTAGGGGGCAGTACTGCATGCCCTGTGCAGAGGTCTAGCCTCTGGGGGACTCTTAGGTAGCAATGCACAAGACAGGCTGGGGCCAGAGGATACATTGTCTCTTGGTTGCAGTGGTCCTTTACTTTACAATGTGGGCTTGTAAAGGGCATGGACAGCTACCAATCATTATTATTTATTATCTGTATTGCGGTAATGCCTAGGTTCCCCAGTCATGGACCATGCCCTCATCATGCTAGGTGCTGTACAAACAGAACCAAAAGACAATAGGGTGTAATAGTCTGCCATGGAGTGGCTCTGCCTCTGCCCCTGCCCTGCAGCCTGGAAGACAGGACACATGCCCCACATCCCCTGTGGTTGCCTAGTACTAAAACCTGCTGCATGGGCTGGACTTTGCAGTAAGTTTCTAGGTGAGGAAAACTGTTCACAATGACTTACTGCACTGTGTACTCACCTCTTTGTATCAAAGTGGGGACCCTGTACCATGTTTACTGCTGCATATTTAATGTGTACAAATATGAGTTCATAAAAATCAAAATAAAAACAAATGAATTTTTCTTGAGAAAGTCCCTGGCTTAAAAGCCCATTTACCTACATTATGCATATAAATATTCCAGTCCTGCAGTAGGTCACTTATTAAAAATCTCATTTGAAGATCAGTCTATAACTTACAGATACATCTTTATGAGACTAACTATCATAACAATTCCTTTTTTTCCCAGCTGTAAATGGAAGATGAACTGTTCAAAAGCAAGTAATATATGAAAAATATGTGTATTTGTTCTACAGGAAGCTTTACAGCAGCAATGTTCAAGAATGCTTAAATTATATAAAAAATACTATGGAGATATACCTATCTCCTAGAACTGGAAGGGACCCCAAAAGGTCATTGAGTCCAGCCCCCTGCCTTCACTAGCAGGACCAAGTATAAATTTTGCCCCAAACAGGCCCCTTAAGGATTGAACTCACAACCCTGGGTTTAACAGGCCAAAGCTCAAACCACTGAGCTATCCCGCCTCCCCTTCTATAAGTAGCCATTATAATTCACAGAATAGTAGGTTTTACTTTCTTATGGAGGGTATGCTATCAATTCCGATTTTTTCAAAACCAGTAAAAAACTGCTTTCAGGTTTATTAGCCCAACGTGAGATTTAAAACACCGTGTCTATCTCCTGGCTGTTTCTCTCTGCAATTCCCTTGCTTGATTGTATACAACACACACTGTTTTTAGTGTTATACGCTAATGGACAAATATTCAATACAAATGATTTTGATACACATTTTGGATTTAAGTTACAAAGGCTAAGTGTTATTTAGCATGTAAAATCATATTACAACCACAAGCACATTTAACGGGCATGATGTTCCGTCTGAGTTAATCTGAAGTTGATGAGTGTAAACGCCATAATTCTGCAGCTATGGAAATTTCCCCAAATGTACCCTCATAAATTTCCTCACCTGTCTTTGCCAGTTTCCCGTTTGAAGAGGTCGTCAAATTGAAGCATCTTGTGCCGAGAAACCATATATACTTTTAATTGAGGTAGTATCTGATTCATCAATTGCAGATTATTATAAACCAAACCTTTTCCATCTCGTCTCATATAGCTGCTGGGACCCCAGAAGATAAACACAGTACCTTGACTCATATTTAACAGTTCATTGCGGTTTCGCAGAATTCTCTGGATACTAGAATGTGCAATGACTCGAAGGCTAGTTTTGTTTCCAACATCTTTTCCATAACCTCGAGTGGGTGCATCGTTCATTCGTATTACACACTCAGTCTGGTCGATTCTGTTGCCTTGTTTGCTTCCCAAAAGGTGTCCAGAACTGGTTACCAGTGCACAACTCTTGCAGTGCATTTTCAAAGGCTGCAAAGAAATAAACACTTCAAAATTAACTGCAATCACTTTTTCATCCACTAGGCAATAAAATAATTATTACTAATTAGTTTACTCATATATTGCACCTTTTAGTACAAGGATCTCAGAGTGCTTTCCAAACATCCTCTTGGGTAGGTAAATGTTTTCTGTTAACATTTTTATATGTTATAACAGATTCTGTTACTTAAAACATTGCTTTGGTGAATGGAAATAATATTTTAATCAGGTTTCTCTGGTGCCAAATGTCAGCAAATTGTCTCCTTTGGGTTGTCGTCTGCAGCATTAATGCTATACAGGTTCAGCATGTAACTACACTCATTTTAAACAAAATCACTGTCAAGATTATCATAGTGCTTTATTAATAAATTTCTTTGTCTTTAATGCATACACATATTTTAAAATCGCACTGATAACTAGTGTTTTGCACTTTTTCTAGATTGTCTTTCAAGTCATCTTCAAAAGATACACAGTAACAGGAGATGGAGTACATCCATACAATGTGTGTTTACGAGGTAATGGAAGAGAGAGGAAAACCACAAATAAACCAGGTTAAATAAGCCAGGTTATTAAAAGATGTATAAACCATCATTATCAATCTGTAAATACATCTTATCCCATTGTTTAACAGGAGAATTAAGAAAAAGAAAGGAAAGCTAAAGATAATCAAATATGCAGTATGCAACAAGGTATAGTGATAATATACTGGACTAAGAAGACAGGACTGTTTCATGATGCGGCCCTTAAATAGGCTCCTGTGGAATGATGATATCTTTCAGCATCATTCACGATTTGTTGAACAGGTCTAGATGATCTCTCCTCGATTAAGGAGAATGCAGTAGCCTAGATGTCTCCTTCCATTTCCTGTGCTGTTACAAGTGCAGTGACATTAGAAATGTCTCAGAAAATGAAGACATTTTGAATTATGATAGCAAAATTTCCTATAGTAAGTGGTGCCAATAAAATAATAACTTTGTTAAATGTAATGTTACATTTTACAGCTGTACATGAGAAGATGTACCAACCACTGAATCATTAACAGAGTGACAGCAGTTGTATCATAGTTAAGAGAGAAACTGAGTTTCTGTTATAAACCTGATTTCAGCCCCACCTTTTATGTAAATTGTTCTCAAAACATGTAAATTAGCTTTTTTTCTATAAAATCTGAAGCAAGTCTGACAACCTGTTCCTTGAACTATGAGACCCTAAACTAGAGCTGCTAAGCACAAGTCCAGACGTATTCTAATGATATTTGTCTGTTTCCCACTTTATAGCAAAAAAGGCAAGTTAACCGACTTGCATGGATTCCCTTAGCTGAGATCTAGTGCCCCGGAGCAAAATGTAGACGATTCAATTCAAATTACCAGAGCAATTAACATGGTCTTTAGTAACACTGCTAAGGAATATCAGTTCTGGTGACCTTAGTGCACAGCTCATCACACAAATGCTGAGACCTAAGCTGGCCATGTTTAACAAACTAGTCTCTAGCCCCTTTCCTTATGCAGACAGAGCTCACACTGTGTAACTCCATGACTTGGAAGGCTTGTCAATGGAAATGAGACTTTGTCCTTACAAAAAACCTACAGAGGGGCTGAGGACCTCATACAGGTTTGTGCAGGCAAGGGGGAGAACTCAAAGAACCTGGTCAGCTTCCTGAGCTGGGGCTGAGGAGACTCAATGGGGGCTTCTCCCTTCCTGCAGGAAGTGGGAAATGCCCCCACTGATCTCCTCCCTCTGCCCCTCAAGCTCCACTCCCATCCATCTCCTACCTCGTGGACCTCAAGAGGTGCTCTGATCATGCTCTGTGGTTCCTCTCTGATGAACAACAGGAGATTCTCACGGAAAGCTGGCAGTAAAGATGCTAGTACACCCCACAATGACTCTTACATGCAAGCTGCTCATGCGCACCTTCCATACCTGGACTCCTCCTTCAACTGGCAGGCTGCGCCCCCAAGTCATAAGGTTTCTAGGGGGTGGAGTGCAGGAAAGAGGACACAGGAGCATGAAGACCTGAGAGGCAACAGGTCTCTGGCTGGAGCTAATGAGGGGGAGAACAGGGCCTTGGGGAGAAATGAGGATTAGGTGAGGCGTGGATGTTTGGGGGAGGGGGTGCTGCCAGGAGCACAGGATCCAGCTGAGGAGAGGGATACCCAGGAGTAGGAGGAGAAGTCAAGCAGGAAGCATTAGAATTAGCACTTCACTGCCTTTTTCAACAAGCCACCTGTGGTTCATCAGCAGGGAATCCCATTGCTGTAAACAACAGGAGATCCATCTGTTGCATAAGCCAGGGAAGAAGGTACTTTCCCCTTCCTTCCTTCTGCAGTGCTAAGCTCTCCTGCCTTGCCCTCACTGCTCCTTGCAGCCCCCTCCCTAAAAGCCATGAGCACAAATCCACTCTCCCCAGAACTCCCTGTAGCCCTGCTCCCTGACTTACAGTCACCACATAGGTCTTAAGGCTCATGAGGGACCCACAAACCTCAAGGCCTGTGAGGAAGTTTGAGGACCCTAACAATCATAAGGATTATAAATGCTTGTGAGATTCCTCACCAGACCACTTGGCTCTCCCAGCAGTTGATTCCCATACTCTTGGGCACCTTATAAGACCTACAAGAGAGAGGCTTCCCTCCCAGAAGGTGTAGATTAGTGAGTCCCTTCCTGCAGGCTTCAGGAAGCCAGGGTGACAAAGCTCCCCACCCCCTTACCTAGCCTCTTCCATTCCCCAGTCCAATGACCAAACTAAGGAAATCCCCCTCAAAACCCTTATTAAGATGGAGTTACGGTTGCAGGCACATATCAGTGGTCTGACATAATAGTGCTTTTCAAAAATGGTAAAGTGAAAAAACAAAATAACCCACCACCATCCGCACAAACTGCCCCAAGATTAGAATGCCAGGAACTGCAAAGTCAAAGTTGCACTTCTCAAGCCAGGGACCCAAACTACCTGCACCCCCAGCAGTGTCCTAATAGATAGCCTTAGCTATCCAGGTCTACCATAGCCAGCCAGTTACTTTTGATCACAGACCATAAAAGCTAGATTGTTTTAATTGTAACTGTACAGAGCCAGATTCTGCCACCCTTACTCACAATGAGTAGCCTCATTGATATCAATGGGTCTACAGTATATCCCCATTTATCTGAAATCCTATTATTTGAAACTCTGCATCATCCGAATCCCTTACTTGTCCCTCAGCAAATGACACATGCTGCAGAGGGCAGCTCTCTCATGGTGGGGGACAAGAAAGGGACTCAGATAATGTGGAAACTTGGATAACAGAGCAGAGACCCCTGAGAGGCATTACTAGGAGGAGGACAACATCAAGCTCCCAGAGGCAGGGGAGGAAATCCTGCTGCTGAATGGCTCCTGCCTCTCCATTATCCTGCCCTCTGATTATCCGAATAAAATCCATGTCCATCTCCCCCACGCTATTTGGATAATTAGGAATATACTGTATTTGTGAAGCAACATACTACCAATGTAAGTAAAGGTGGCTGGGCTAATTCACAGCTTCCTTTTATGGACACCTACAATGTGCACAAACAAACACACACAGACACTTGTATTATTATTTACAAATTCTGACATAACATGCTAAAGGGCCTGAAGTAAGGGCCTGATCCTGCAAACCACTAAGGGAATTCAGGCCCAGACACTGAAAGGTGTTTGCAGCCAACTCGCCTAAATACCTTTGAGGATCTAGGCCTCAGTGCCTCACAGGAGTGCTCAGCACCTATGAAATTTGGCTCTGTGGTAGCCAATTATCCATGTCACTACACACGTCTCCATACATAAATCTCATATTCCTATTAATGTACTTGCACAAAAAGAGCAGAAGTTAGTGTGGTGACATTATTATTACACTTAATACAGAGACATGTACATATAAAAAACATTATAAAAGCGATGTTCTGTGGTGCACATCTTTGACATGGTACAGGCTAGGAAGGAAGACGGAGGTTGGCATCAATATGGAGCAGAGTTAGGCCTGGTCTACACTGGCAGGGGCGATCAATCTAAGTTACACAACTTACACAATTAATAACGTAGCTGAAGTCGATGTACTATTTACCGTGGTGTCTTCGTTACAGTAAGTCGACGGCAGTCGCTCTCCCGTCAACTCCGCCTGTGCCTCTCGCCCTGGTGGAGTACCAGAGTCGAGGGGCAAATGCTCGATGGTCGATTTATCGTGTCTAGACTAGCCGCAATAAATCGACCCCCGCTGGATCGATCACTGCCCGTCGATCCAGTGGGTAATGTAGACAAGCCTTTAGGATAGTTTGAGCCATCCTAGGTTTCTAACAATTGAGGGTTTATTTATTCACTTATTTCCTCTTCCATTCTTGGAAGGTAATATCCACTGAAACCACATATAACTGACTGCAATCTCAGCTTCATCTTAATGAAGATTTGTGTGTGGAAACAGCCACTGAAGAATGATTTTTTTTATTAAGATAATCTTAACAAAAAAACAAAACAATCTTTTCAACGGAATTACTAAAAAAATTAAACAATTTGTGTAGTGGTATTTCCAATGGGTGTTACAGTCTCATTTTTCACACAGAGCTAAGTCCATTTTCATTCACACACATGCATTACTATAATCCTGAGGGACCTAATGATATGGGTAGAATATTCATGCCTTTGTGAATCAGGTTCCTAATGAGTATTTACATGCATTTTCCTTCAAGCACTCATCTGCCACTTTGATGAATTACGTACCAGAAGGCACTAAGGTGAACTAGTTGCTCCAGCGTCATGCATGCGAAAGCAAGATGAACTGCTAATGAGGTTAAAGGAAATGTAGTCAGCACCAATGTTAACTCACATACTTTTAAATATCCACATAGCAAGGCATTTTCACCTAAAACAATTTCTGCTGGTTTCTTGCCTACTGAGCCACAACTTATTTGTTTCTTTAGAAAGCCTGCCAAAGAACCCATCAATTGCAAGGAAACAAGGACAACCATCATTGGAACCATGAAAACCTTTAAAAAAAAACAAACACAAAAACAAAAAACAAAACAGATATTTTCATGAATGTTGACATATCTGTTAACATGCCCTCTCACTCCTGCTCCCACCCAACTATTTCCTTTGTGAAAAACGTGTCAGTGATTTCTCACTTACTTCCTGAGCAATACTTGGAACCTGATTTTTTGCAGCTGCTCCTTGCAAGCGACTCCCGCTGACTTTACTGGGAGTTTCATTTACTCTCAAAACTACAGCTATAGACTGGGGCCCAGAACCTCCAAGGTACTGAGGCATTGCTCCATTCGGTGTTATGATGTTTAATTCCTAGGTGGTCTCCCGCCCAGTGGAATCCTCAGAGCCCAGCAAAGCACTCGGGCTCCCCATACAATGCATGGTGAGAGTTAGGTGCCTATGGAAGGGATTTTCAGAAGCCAATAAGGTGAATGGGGTGACTCCTAAGCTAACCAGGAGTGAAACACCAAGAAGAGTCACAGGGAGAGGGGCTTAGGTGCCTAAGCAGCTGACCTGGTCTCCCTCCTTGTGCCTGAGATAAGTGCCTCTCTCTAATTGGAAACCTCAGCAGTGAACACTCTCCTGAAGGCAGGCACCGAAGCCAGGTCAACTGCTTAGGTAGCCTGTGCCCTAGCAGTTGAAACCATCGTTCTTTCTCTCCAGGCCCTGCTCATGTTCGACAGCTCTCTAATTATTATAGCTGCTTAGTGCTGGAGTACACCAAACCCCTACGGTGCCAGGAGCGTGCCAGCAGTACCATGACTTGGAGGCGAGCACTGAAAGCTCTTCAGCAGGTCGGCCTTGTAGGCTCTAGCCCTAGTGGGTTCAAATAACCACTCAGACTCATGGCTAAGTGAAAGGGTATTTTACTAGGGTTGGCAAGAAAGGCAAAGGTTGCAGATACGCTAAGTACAGAAGCTTAACAGTTACAATTCAAAGTGAGCGACAGTGGTAATTGTTTGGGTTCCTGGGGCGGGAGAGTCGAGAGACAAGGCTCTACGGGCCTAGTGCCTCTCCAGTCCAGTCAGTATTCCAAGCAAATTGATGCTTTCAGGCTTCCAGGCCAAGCTCAGTTAACGTCTCTCACTGGCACCCCTCTGCGCTGATTTCCTGCCCTGACACTGCTGCTTGCGTCTCTCACGCTAACCCTACATGTCCCTGGGCCCTGGCTAACTCTTGTGTGGGTGTTGTGTTGTCCATTCACCTGGCCTGCATCTGGCCCTACTGCTGCAGGATCTGACATGTATCAGTTCTTAATCAGAACTGCCCCTGCCTTGCAACACTCGGCCACCTCCCACTCCCCAATATAACCCAGCCAATGGCCGCCACCCCCCACCCCAATATAATCCAGCCACTGGCCGCCACCCCCCACCCCAATATAACCCAGCCACTGGCCGCCACCCCCACATCCAATATAACCCAGCCACTGGCCGCCACCCTCCACCCCAATATCATCCAGCCACTGGCCGCCACCCCCCACCCCAATATAACCCACCCACTGGCCGCCACCCTCCACCCCAATATAATCCAGCCACTGGCCGCCACCCCCCACCCCAATATAACCCAGCCACTGGCCGCCACCCCTCACCCCAATATAACCCAACCACTGGCCGCCACCCTCCACCCCAATATAATCCAGCCACTGGCCGCCACCCCCCACCCCAATATAACCCAACCACTGGCCACCACCCCACACCTCCAATATAATCCAGCCACTGGCCGCCACCCCCGCCCTCCCAATATAACCCAGCCACTGGCTCCGCCCCACCCCCCACTAACAAATAGCAGCCACCATTGGCCTTCCATCCCCAACCAGCTGAAAGGACCCAGTGCCGATTAATTATTACTAAACTAGATAATTACAATTTTTTTTTTAGTAATAGAGAACCATTTACAAAAAAACCCAACAAAATACATACACACCAGACACAACCTCTCCCACCCAACACCACAACCCACCCACAATACGTCAGGTGTGGCCAAACCGTGGCTCATGAGCCACGTGTGGCTCTTTCAGTTAAAGTGTGGCTCCCGGAGGCCCCCACGCATGCTCCCCCAACCATTCTCCATCTACTGGGCAGGGGGGAGCTCGGGGCTTCTGCCCTGCAGCAGGGTCGTGTGACTAGGAGCTTCTACTCTTCAGGGAGGCAGGGTCTAAGGGTTTTAGCCCAGTGGGGGGAAAGGAGGGGGCATCAGGACAGAAGCCACAAACCCAGTAGGAGCTGCCCCATGGGGCAGGTTGTGTGTCTCTTGTGGGTCTTGAATGTCTGAAGATTATTGTATGTGGCTCAGAGGTTTGGTAAGTTTGGCCACTCCTGATTATGTATTTTTAATATTATTTCATCTTTTTTTGTATCTTATCTTAAAATGACACCACCATTTGGACTACCGGGGGTGCGAACTGCAAAGCACTCTACCATGTCCCAAGTTTGTTTTCTGTTTTGTTTTTTTAAAAGGAGCAAGGCAGTACAAAACCAGCCAGGTGGCAACCCTGTCTTAGGCGCGCTCAGAGCACACCTATAGGATAGGATCAGGCCTTGCTGGAGAGGCAGATGATCCCTGTCTAGGGCTTTGTCTACACTACCACTTTTGTCGGTAAAACTTGTTGGTCAGGGGTGTGAAAAATAAACACTCCCCTGACTGACATAAATTTCACTGGTAAAAGTGCTGGTGTGGACAGCACTATGTTCCTGCCAACATAGCTACGGCCCCTCATTGCGGTCATTTAATTATGCCAGCAGGAGAGCGGCTACACTGGAGACCTTACAGAATTGAGAATTCTGCAGAGAATTCTGCTTTGAGGCCTCTGAGGCTTTGGCTTGAGCTGCTCATTAGTTGCGGAGTAGCATCAGGCTTAGGCAGCTTTGCAAATGCTGGTGGGAATTAGGCACCTACAGGATTAGGTGGCACTGGTGCCTAAATGGTGAACTCGGGTGCCTAAAGAAGCAGATAGGTGCCTAAATACCTTTGAGGAGCTGGGTCTTGGACCCTGAAGGTGTAGTCCTAGGCAAATCTACAGCCAACAGCCTCATCATTTGGGGTACCAGTTGTGAAAAGTGTCTTGGTAATACTGCAGATAACTAAAGTGAGAAGAAAGAAAGTATTAGCTGTAAAATTCTCTCATTGGAAGAAATAAGGCATTGGTTGCAGCAGAACTGTCATCTACCTAAGCAATAATAGTGGAGGTGCAGGGCATTTCCATGGTATGGATGGCCAGATGGGAAAAGCTGATGGCCTGAGACATAACCAAGGGCCATTAAACCTAGGCTGTCATTAATTCCACGCAATGCTCTCTGTTAAGGTAATTATCGCTGTTATAAATGGAAGATCCTAAAAACCTAAGCAAACTCTGACATATGGATTTTTTTTTTTTTAGGAGGGCCATTACCCTCATCTCAAGACTCACTTCTGAGAAGCCCACAAAAAAGGGCAGACAGTTGGGATAGAAGAGATATTTGTATTCATTATTTTGAAAGAATATATATAATGCATAATTATATATTTAGTTGTATTTAATTTAATTGTATCCCTCTCCCTCAACTGTCTTCTTAGAAAGTAGGCTGTTTCAGTCATGTTTCATGGCTTCCGATGTGCATATGCAGACGCAGCACAATGTGGTTGGGGCATTTGAGCACTTCCACAACACAAACAAACATCATACAGGACATTTTTAGACTATGTATGACTCACAGATCAGTCATACCAGATAAAGAAACAGATCTAAAGATGGTTAAAGAAAACTTAGTTTGATAGCATCCTGTCTGTCCAGAAACCACTTATCAATAGTTGTAGTTGTGAAATCCTCATTTCTTTATTGTTTTGTCAGTATGGTCCCCACTTCCCTATTGTTTATCTGTATGATCTCTGTCTGGTTCTTTAATTGTTTCTGTCTGCTATACAATTAATTTTTCTAGGTGTAAATTAATGAAGGTGGTGGGATAGGATTGGTTAGAGAATTTTGTTACACTATGTTAGGATTGGTTAGTAAAATTTTAGAATACTGATTGGTTAAGGTATAGCTAAAAAGGACTCAAATATCACTATATAAACTGGGGTCCAAAAGGGGGGGAACTTCTTTGGGTACCAACTCCAAGACACAGCCCCAAAGATCAAAGCTGCCAGACCTCAACACTCTGCCAATGACACCGTGCAGAAACTGGAGTCCCCCAGATGGACCTGATCCTGATTGGCCATCAAAAAAAGTTCATCTGTCTTATGGGAGGTGGTGAGCACTGTATGTGTAGCGTGTGTAGTCTGTTTTTGGTGATTGTTAATAAATAGAGGTTATGTAGTATATTACCGGGTAAGGCTCTTTCACTGGTAAAAGACCCCGTAAACCCTCAAAAGATTAAGCCCAGAGTCCACAGGGAAAGGGTGTTTGGCCGGAGCCCACAGAGTAGAGCCTGGAGCCCACGGAGGAGTAAAGTTAGGTGCTTTTCACCTGGAGCCCTAGGAACTGGGAAAGGGTGGGGGTGCCTAAATTAAGAGGGTTCTGCCTTGAGCCTGGAGTCCTGGGTAAAGTTTCAAAGTTTTTGACTTTTATATGTAATTAGTTACCTTGTGATAAAAATATCTAATAACGCTGATATCCATAAGGTCTCACATTCAACAACATAGGAGGCAAGCAAACAAACTAAGATTGGAATTATACTTAGCTAGGAAATACTAGTTATTTACTGAGCACCTAAGGTCAGTGTTCAGTAAGTAACTGTACCCAATGGCATAGGAAGAGCCATAGGTGTTTGAATCTGCTTGTTAAGCCTGGGTGCAGATCACAGTGCTACTAGCTCTGTGAACATTTTCTTCCTACAGGGAAAAATTAATTTCTGTATATTGACAATGGTGACCTGTAAAAAAAGACTGAAACATATTCTGGAGTCAAGGGTAGCTTATTACTGAGTTCACTAGAGGGAGTATGTCAGTTTAGAATCATTAGCATCCCTAATAGATATCAACTTCTGACATATTGGGGCCATTTAGCGAGGCAGAGAAAGGTTAAACAAAGTTTCCCAAAACCTTTTCGACAAATCATCTTCAGCTAAAAATTTGAGATTGTAAGGGCAAAATATCAACAGATTGCTCAAGTGACTCTGCGGTGTGATCTCTGCTAGAAGCCCATTGTCAAAGCTGGAATTCTTGACAGACAGTATTCCCTTTTGCACGGCAATATTTCCACATATGTGGTATTTCTCAGTGCTGGCAGTGTTTGTTTAAAACAAACAAAAAAAAATGAGGCTCAGATCTGAACTGGAATGAAAACCATAAGAATCCTCAACCCCAAAGATTGACCTTTTTTGCTTACGAACCATACCACATCAGCTGCCTGCTCTCCATAAGCACCCAAATCAAGGTGGAAAGTAAGAGCAATATAAAAAATAAGAGCTATTATTTAAAAGAAGCCAAAAAATGCCTACCTTTTAAATTGGGGCATCATAATTTCCCAGTCTCCCTCTGTACAGAATGTTGGAGATATGCATATTATTTTTATGAATATCGATATTTCCATCTATTTCATTACTCTCATAATGAGAGTACTACATTGGTGCAAAGGATTAGTCCTTGGGGGTTTACATGTCTGCAGAAAGGCAGACAATGGGTGTAGATAGCCCAATCACTGATACTCAAACAAAAAATACAGGTGTCAAGAGCTTTTGTTGATTTGTCCAAGGGGAGAGGACTGGCTGAAGAAAATTGACACTAATGACTCTAATTCACTGTTACAAGAACAAGGTTTGGATAATGGAAAAACCCCAATGGAGATACAGGAAGAAACATGGGTTTTAGAGTCTGCTGTTAACTAAGCTGCTAGCAAGGAAGAGCAGATCAGAACCAGAAGATAAGACTAGACAGGAGGCATGGGAAGAGGGGTCGGCTAAGGAAACCGAGGCAGGGTCTTGCATGCAGATGTTTGTTATTTTTCTGCAAATATGTACATCTCTCATGCTTTGTCTGAGTAAAGCATGATTGGTTTAGAAATTCCTTTGCAAATTGGTGTGTCCCTTGCTTTGTCATGGAGTCTCTGAAGGCTGGAACTGTAATCCAGTGTAACCATGAGGCTGGAGCTCTGGAGAGGCCATGCATAATATACTGGGGAGATGCGGGGGGTTAGCACTGAGCATGGAGGCTAGTGAAGCTGAACCACAATTTTTGTAAATGTTTATACATTTTATTTTTTTTAAACAGATAACTGGGGGTTGGCTAATGTCTGCTTTCCTAGAAATTTTGAATTAGTTCATCAGAAAAAAGAAAGCACACAACTTGAAAATTGCTGGACAAAAATCGCAAAGTTTTGGGACAAGTTCTCAATCTAAAATTTTCAGCCGTTATCTGCCAAATATATATATATATATTCAGGTAAAACAGTGCTGGAAAATGCCCAGCCCCATTGGTTTTCAGGTGAAAAAAAATAAAAAAATTTCTTCAGGGAAAAAAAGGGAACCAAAACCATTTTCTAATCTGTTCTATTGTAGATGTACTCTCCTCAGCTCCTGCTCCTCAGGTCTCATCTCCCTTCTTAGCCATTTCAGACCATTTTAAATTCTATTTTACTGGCATGAATCTTGTTGTAGCATTCCAAAATATATCCCAGCTAGTTCCCTCTTTTCCCACTGTGAACATCCTAAGCATTACTGAATATTAGATAGTTTTCTATAACTCACTGCACATTACTTCAACGTCTACTTGTCTAATGTGCAGTATTTTTTAATCACTGCCCTTTCCACAGAACCTCATCAGCATTTCACGCTTGATGACAGTAGCTCCTAAGTTCTCTCCAAGTTCAGTGTAGTTTATTATGCCTGCTTTACTCTCAGCTGTTAGGTCTAAAATAACCTCTGTCATTATTCGCTGTTCAATGATTGTATAAGGACATAATCCCAGACTGCTCCTAAAAATATGTCTCTGACCTTCGTTTTCCTGGCTGATTAATCAATTAACTCTAGAGCCAAGTTCTGCTCTGTTACATGGCTAAAACTCCCACAGAGTCATGTAACAGAGCAGAATTTGGCCCTCGAAGCTTTATTTTTCTAAAGTTCATTTTCTTCTGCTCTATGAGTCAATGTAGCAAGTCATGTTGCTCAACTTGTTCTACCACTCTAGAATTTATTTCCAAAATACGCAATTATGTGCCCAAAAATGCTTACAAGAATAACCTGGAAACCTCCATTTGTTTATTTGGGTTTGCAATACAAGGATGCTGCTTCAGTCCTCTCAATAACATGGAAAGAGGGAGTAGGTGGGGAAAGAGAGAGAAACTCTGCCTTAAAATTCTCAGCCTCCATCCACCTGAATATTTATTAAAACATGCACCAGATCTAAGCAGCTCTGAGTGGTGAGAAAGTTCAGATCCTGATTTGAATTTTTTACCCAACCTTTTTTCATATAACAAGCTGCAACCCAAACTCCAGATTGGAACACTTACAAATTTCTGTGGAAGTCTAGATCCAGGTCCAAGTTCAACCTTTTGAGATATATGCCCATCTCTCTCCAATCTTAGGTATATGACGGAATTGCTTTCCGGTTGTGAGTTCTGATCTCAGCAATATGAGGTTGTTTCACACTGGTACATGGCTTCGCTTTGACAACACAGTTGTTATGCTTTGCACAACTCTCCGTGAGGATGTTAATTCCAGGGAGGGGATATAGCTTAATTTATAGGCTGTGCACACTAACTCAGACTATCCCTTGAACTTTCATTCTGTAACTACTATGCCTATAAGTATTGTGAGGTCCACTGTGTAAAAGCAGAGAAGAGCAAATATAATTTTATTTTTTGTTGAACTAGATTTTGGAACCTCAGAAAGTCTGCCATAAAAAGCTGTGTATTGTTTATCCAGTAAACGGTGAGCAGTGATTGACACCAAAACAGAGACCCAATGACAGACATTGAGCAAAGAGACAAAGGTTAGGAGTTGCCACTTCTCTTGATAGTGTTAATCCTTATGCACAGCCAAACAAAAAGTATTTGCAGCAAAACTTTGCAATTCAAAAAAGGTCTGGCAGGCCTATTTTTAAAGATACACGGGTCTGTTTATAAAGATAAAAGCTAAAACAAACCAACTGCTTATTATTTGTCTTTGTTTCTTGTGCTGCATAGCTTAAACATGCAAATGTTAAAGAAACACAGGTATCTTCAATTTCCATTGAGTAATCTTTGAGTTCATTACATAGCTGGACTCTGTCTTCATTTTTCTAATGATAAATATGACAAGCAGTGAAAATAAAAATGTAGTGAATAAACTCACCCACAGCAGTGACTATTCTCTTCGTTTTTAATACTGAGTTGATTTCTCAAAGTCTCTATCAACCTAATGTCACAGTGATGGGCAGACCCAAGCTAGTTCTGAATGGTCTTTACACAAATATAATTCAATTTCAAAACATGAGCCTACGTCAAGAGAAAATAAAACCATATGCACTCCATATAGCTTTCAATGGGATCATTTTCTTATAGAAAGTACTGTTAAGCACTTTAGTCAATGATGAGTCCTTTGCTTGTCCAAAGCGTTTTCCGCCACATTAACTTTTTTCAAGGGACTGCCTGCTAGTTAAAGCTTGCGTTAGAATAATTAAAATATGGCTCCTCTCACTGGAGAGAAAAATGCATGAGTTTGGTTCCTGGGAATTGACCAGCTGTACAAAAGTGGCCCTTACTAGTCACTTAAAATATAAGCCAGCACAGCACATGATCCTGAGTGAAATAGTATATGAAACAAATTTCTGTTCTTATTAGGAAGTATGATTACAAGGTGTGGATGCTTTCCCCTAAGCCACCTGAAGTGAATATAAGGTGCACCCTTGTAAATTGTCCGCATATAAAGCTAAGATTTAGAGAATAGTTTCCATCCTGTATCCTATAAATGTGTCCCAGGAGGAAGATTAGTATCAATCATAGGCTTATTGGAGAGGGAGATAGGATACAATGATAACCTGAAGCTATCAACTAGAGTAATGGTCTAAAAAGAAAAAGCAATCAAAGAAGAAAAAAGGATATCCGCAATGAAAGACAGAACTGGAAAATCAGGGAGAAATGTATCATGTTGATGAACATGAGCTGTTATACAAGAGAGAGAGAGAATCACATGAACAATATATAGGCTCTAAAGAAATGGTTATTGCCTAATGTTTATCTTAAAAGGAGTGCAAATAGACATCCCTATTACATCAGACTGCTTTACTTTTGTTCTTTAGCTTGAACACTTGCATTGAAATGCAATAAAGCCATAAATGCAGTGTCTTAACCATGCAAATTGTTATTGCTGAAGTCTCAGGAAAACAGAGGTTATTCCAAGGGTTTCTAGACAAGGTGCTTGAAGAGTTTGGTATTTTTCTTCATAAACCCATTGAAGCCAGCCAATTCCCGCTCTGTAAAAGTTGGAAATGCTTCAGGATTCTATTCTGCCCTCAAATACCCCCTGTGCAGTGTGTTTGAAGGGAAGAGCGACATTACAGCTTAAGTTTTTATTTAAATAATTCCAAATTTCACTCCTAGAATTTGGTGTAAAACCTGTGAGCTAGGAGAGGACAAGGGGAAGAAAGCAGAATGAGTTGGAGAATTTTTCACAATGAGAAAGATGTTCTACATTACAAATGTCTGTGGGGGGAGGGGAAATCTTTAACCCCTTCTTGTTTTGGTTGCCATTTA
This sequence comes from Mauremys reevesii, assembly GCF_016161935.1. Taxonomy (NCBI): domain Eukaryota; kingdom Metazoa; phylum Chordata; order Testudines; family Geoemydidae; genus Mauremys; species Mauremys reevesii. The sequence continues at coordinate 85,447,346 of NC_052630.1, forward strand.
AGAGGCAGTTTGGTTTATTTTTTTTTAAATGGGAAAAGCTGGATGTCTAACTTAAATCTGTCATCAGAAAGCTTTAAATTATATAACCAGCACTTCCTCATCAGATCCCCATACAGTAGCTCTCCCTGATTCTGGCAGCAGTCCAGAACCAGTTTCACATGGATGGACTTTTATTGAACAGTTTCTTCAGTGCAGTAGGCATACCGGAAAGTAGCTTTCCTGCATCAGGCACGTAGGTCATCTTTCCAGCTTTATTGCTCCAAATAAAAGGGATGATTTAGTCATCTAAACAGGAGCTTTGACAAACCTAGACTCTAGAACCACAACTTCAAACCCAAGCAGGGCTAGTGCAGACTTTCATTCTTCTGAGGGAGACAAAGTGAGACGCATAGCGCTTACTTTATGTGGATCTTTCAGCCAAGAACTTAAAAATGAGAGGCCAGGTCCTCAACTGGTATAAATTGACTTACTTCCATTGAAGAAAGATCTGACATTTGAGATCCTGTGCAGGCTTTTAAAATCACTTCATCCCTCATACTGCAGGAACAGGAATGGCTCCTGCTTACTACTGCACCAATTCCACTGACTACCTGGTGCTGAGAGACATCTACAGTCCTTACTGGGAGCTTGTCGTTTCCCTGTGGTCTGTTGGCTATTTCTAAGGGGTGTGCATATAGGCCATGGTTAGAAAGAGTGGTGCATATTTCTAGGATACTTTCCTATTGCTAAGGAATAGCCAGGGGAAGTCTCTCCCCACACCCCCCAATCAACATTTGAACTCCACATTCAAACATGCCGCCAGCCAAACTCTGCTCAGAGCCTAGTGTTTAATGTTAGGGATGTTATTTAGACAGAACTTGTCACTGCTGCCATATCTCTTCTGTCTCCCAGAAGATCTAGAATAAGAAAAATGTAGGTGTTCCTAGAAAAACAAGTCAGATGACTTCCTCTAGCATAATTAAAAGCAATTAAGTTGTATTCCAGAGACTGGCAAAGTACTGTGCCAGTAGGTTTATCTTACATTTCATTTTAAATTATTACATGTCATTTTGGAACAGAAGACACATCTACCTTTTCTAAGCTAACTACGCTGAACGCATGAGGGAGGGGGGAAGGAGGGGAAAGAGATTACAATGGGTACACTGTTTTCATCCAATTAAAAAACATTGAACAAGTGGCTGAAGCAGCTAATTTTAGTGCAACATGCATTTGGTTTGCATGCTGGTTTTTTATTTTTTTTTAAATGTTTGGAAATCAGGTTTGTTTAAACAGAATCCTGAATTAAGCACTGGATGTCTGGCAAAACAATAGCAGGTTGATATATTTTCAAAAGGCACTGAAATAGTAGTGTACATCATAGAAGTTTGTTAACGCAAAACCACCCAATAATGTGTATTTTAGCCACCAATGGATATTTTTGAAGTGTTCACTATTCCCAGAGCAATGGACCAAATGGCCAGTGTAATCAGAGAAACAATACCAAAACTTTTCTAAATAATAAATGACCTTTCTCACATGTCAGAAATAAATGCATCAGAGAAAGTTACTCCTCATGCATAAACAGCCATGCTTCAGGGCATAAACCAACCTGTAACTGATGGGAGTTAGGAAGTAACATTAGTAAGGGTACGTCCACACTACCCGCCGGATCAGCGGGTAGCAATCCCCGAATGCTCTGCCGTCGACTCCGGAACTCCACCAGGGCAAGAGGCGGAAGCGGAGTCGACGGGGAGCCGCAGCCGTCGATCCCACACCGTGAGGACGGGAGGTAAGTTGATCTAAGGGGGTAGTTTATTCCTTAACTGCCTATTTCAGGATTTCTTGCACCTTCCTCAGATGCATCTGGTGCTGGTCCCTGCCATACACAGGATGCTGAACTAGACAGAGCACTGGCCTGAGTTGGTACGGTAATTCCTATCCATAGCAATCTCTGGAATCATTATAGGAAACATTGTTTTAATCATTCTTTGAAAGATTGTAATAAATCTATCATGAACACCTATTAATTGCTAGTACATCAGCAAAGTTGCGAGTGTCACAAGCCTATCCAAAAGGAATCAAGGTGAACAGCCTAACATATTAAAGAGCTCTGAGGGCAAAATCCTGTCATCTTCCAGATGAGCTTGTAGTCTATGTGACAGTAAACGATGCATAACGATCACCATATCTGAAATCAAGCCTTCATGTGGGGACAATCTGACAAGGTTAGGCAATTTGGGGACTATGCAGCAGCAATTATGGAATGGACAATGGTCCTCTTTCCCTTAAAGACTGCAATAATTCTGTATTGCTTCATTCACTAATATCAAAGGACACTTGCTTTCACTGATTAGTCTTGGGGGGTCTCAACAAAAAGAAGGGAGGTGACTTGCAATGATCCTAACTTACCATTCCAGACACCATTTGGCCTGACAGTTGATGTGAAATGAAGTGTGATCGATTTCAGTCCATTGTACATGGTTTCCCTTTGACTGACCTGCCAAATCCTTGATTGAATAATTAGTTAAGATATGAGTATCAGACATTTTGCACAGTGATCTCAAGACAAAATCCTAATGTCATGACAAAAATGGACAATCACCACAGAGCTGTGATTCTGATTATTTTTCTTTCGCTTATATGACTTGATGACATAGAGGCTTAAAATATAGAAAAAACAATGTAATTGTACATGACTTGAGAAAGTAAAACACCCAAGCATGAAAATCTAGAGGTCAATGCAACTTCTAAGTAATAGAACACATGGATTTCATCTTATGGATGGATGGATAACCTCATTAGAAAGAAGTAACACAGCTAGTTCCTACTCTGGGTATCAAGGATACAGTGGTATCCCAAATATTGTGTGGTAACTGACAGCAATGACGACATTTTAATAGCAGCCACTGTTTAAAACTAAAAAGCAAATCACTGGGATTGACAGAGGAAGCCAAACCCTAGTGGTGTTTTGGGATGGGCAAGCATTATGGCTCAGGTCTTCTGTTGTGAGGGTGGAAAGGTGGTTACCTAAGCTCACCCAATCCCTAATCGGATATGCACCAAGTTATTCCACTGGCATATCAGAGCAGCCTGGGGACTGCTCTAAATTACACCGGAGCCAATAGTCCCTTTGATATACCAGCTAGAGATTGCTATGGAACAGGAAAACTACATGACCCTTCTACATTTTCTCAGGCCATCTGCCCTACAGTCACTGTAGGGACACTTGTGTGTGGGGAGAAGAGATGTAGGAGCAGCTACACCAGCTGAATACCACCACAGGACCCTCCTACACTAAGGTGATGATGGCATGGTATGTTCTGCTGGATTTGCTGAGCCAATGTGGCCCTAAAGGAGGGACATATCTGGGCCAGTCTCTCCAGAAAGTGTTTGCCAATTGTAATTTTACCAGAGAAATATAATGAATGTTCACTCTTTGTTCTTCAGTCAGTACATATGATATGTACGGACCCAAAAAGGAATTGTAATAATTTGTGGAATATTGACATAGCTGTGTGTGAAAATGGTGGTTTTTTTGTCCTCTCTTCTTCCCTCATCCCCAAATATTTTCAAGGTTTAACGTGTGTTCATGTCTTTTTAATGTGTTTATATACAAAAAGTAATGCTTTGAAAGGCACAGTTCAGACATGATCAATGAACTACTGATTAACCAGTGCTCACAGCAATATCATTCAACTGCCAGGCAAAGCTGTCCTAAATCTTCTCTCTGGGCCAGATTTCTAAACAAGAGTCTCTATTTTCAAGGTACAAATAACTGCAAGCAGGGCCATCCCTAGCCATTTTGGTGCCCTATGCAGCCCCCCCCCATGGGGGGGAGGGTGGCCAGGCCTCCATGGGGGGCAGTAGCAGGCTTGGGGGGCGGGGGAACTGTCCCCCAGCACTCACCGGCGGTGCGGAGCAGGCTGGGTCCAGGTCACTCCACTTCCCACCACCCGGTGAGTGCAGGGCAGGCCCAATCCCTGCTGCAGTTCTCAGGGGAGGTGGAGTGGGGATGGGGATGGGGTCATGGGGAAGGGGTGGAGTGAGGTGGGGCTGGGGCAGAGCAGAGGTGGAAAGAGGCGGGGCTGGAGCAGACTAAGAGTAGGGGCTGGAACAGCATGCAGCTGCGTAGGGCAGTTTCCTGGTGCCCAATGCAGCTGCGTGCTTTGCATATAGGTAAGGATGGCCCTGACTGCAAGTAACATTTAGGTCACTTAGATATTGAGTGTCCCCTCCCCGCAATCTGTGAGTGTACTCACAGACTAGGACATGGAAGTGGCTTAAATTCTAAGCACAGTAATTTTTTTGGTGCAAAAAATGGAAGCCTGGTTAAGCTGGAGCTGAAAATTTGGCCCTTTGTGTTGCAAATAAAATTTAAATGCTGAGTCCATATGCCTGGATTTCATACGTCTTTCATTGCCAAGTACCCTGGCAGGGTGGAGGAATCTAAAAAGGCCATCTATCCTACAAGTACTCCCTCACTGTCGCCATGGAGTCCTGCCTATCGCGCCCCACCTCGACCCCTCCCTTAACAGCCAGTGAAGAGCAAACATAAAAGAGAAAAATAAGATTAAAAACTTCAGCAAGCAAATGTCCACTAATCTGTAGGAAAATGCCAATGTTTTACAGAGCAGCAATGAAGAAGCCATCTTATTCCACCTATCAGTCATGTGTGCCTCATTCCTTTACATTTTGTATGTTGTAACAAATCGTAGCCTTTGCCAGCACAAAGAACAGTGAAGGTCTTTTAGACTTAATAAGATAAGCCCTGCTTAGTACTAACTTCAGTATGCTAAACTGGATCAGAACTCTATCTTGTAAGCGAACAGCACCTGAGATAATCCAAAGAAAACAGGTTTATTTGTCTGATGTGTTGATAACAGATTAAAGTAGATGATATAGCTTTGGACCCACAGACAGAAAGTGTCATTCTGGACAATTATGCCATTCCTGCCTCAACTCATTGTTTTTAAATTGTCAGGAAATATTGTTCCATTGAGTTCCAAGCGAAAGTGCTTGCTGGCTGATTGTCCTTTGATTCCTGCACTTGGCAGATGTGTGTAACAGCCACTACATGCCACAATGTATTTCCATGGTTGCTGCTGTAATTCGCATAACACTTTGAAGTGAATGTTCCTTAAGAAAGGAAATCTGTATGACAGAGGCAGAACTTGTAAACTATATGTTCAAGTTCAATGCATATTTTTTCATGTAGAATCAGCCTCCTTTTGGAACTGTGCACCAAAGGGAGATTGTTATATTCATGAACTGCAAATAAGGAATGTGAAAGAAGTTGGATGGATAGCCATCCTGCACTGTTTAAGTAAAAATGCTGAATTACACACGAGTTATATGCACTATAAAAAACTTGAATATGGGAATTAGATACATATTTACTATGTACAGGTGAACATAGCAGGAATCTGGTTCTGTGTATTTTAGTTTAAATACTAAAATAGCTTTTCCTTACATATTTTAAGTGGTACCCCTTTACCCTAGATGCGCATCTGGTCCTCTGTTATTAACAATTCATTACAACACTTATCACAGCTGAGTTATATACTACAGGACTACCAATGCTAACCCATGCCTATTTAAAATAAATACAAAAACAAAAAAATGCAGCCCTCTTTGCTAACCTTCCTCTGATTATCCAGTGCAATGTGTCTATACAGCATAATCTATACATCTGTCTCTAAGAGCACTAAACTCTTTCTCCATGTTGTGTTCAGGGCTGATCACACTGCTGATGTACTTATTATTTAATAAACTATAGTTACTGTGACTTTGTGCAGTCTATATGGTTTTATAAAAATTTAATAATAAGTGAATATAATGTAACTGGAATATGCTTCATGCAAAAGGTCTCTTGTAAGCTATTACAAAGCTTATAATCTACTGAGTGTATTCATTCTATTTGTATAAATGTACCACTCTTATATCTGAAACTAGAAATATGAAATATAACTCTGAAGGCCTGTTGTAATTATGTAAAGTGTGGGCCATTAATGAGTGGCGTAGCCAGGTTCTAAGTGCAGGGGGAGCAAACATCATAAAGGGACGCCCCCCTCCCAGACACCCCGCTCATTGGGTCCGCGCTTACCTGGCTGCCCAGGTGCCTCTGACGAGCTACCTCCTCCTCCCGCCACAGCGCCAGGGCGCCCAGCTCCTGCTGGTTCCCGCTGAGTCCGGCGCGACCTAGGAGCCGGCTCCCCATGGGGAACGGAGACCAGGGGCAGAATGCAGCGCCCCGCATGCCGCCCGTTTACAAGGGCGGCAAACAACACCGAAGCGCGTCTTTACCTTGAGGTGCCCGCGCTCCGGCCGTCCAGCGCTGGTGGGAGAACGGGAACGGGGAGCAGAGGGAGGCAGCTGCAGCTAAGCCCCTGTTTGTGGCCAGGCTTCCCGCAGCAGCCGTGCGGGGCGCATTTGCCCCATGTGGCAGCACGCAGCCCTCCTGGCCAGGCACGGGTGGCTGCACTGGAGTCCTGCAACGCTTGGCTCTGGCTGCGCCCGTGGAGAGGAGCTAGGAGGGAGACTCGCCGCTCGCACATCCCCACCTGTGTGTGCACGTTAGTGCTGCTGCGGAGAGGGGGAGAAAGCTGGAGCCCCGCGCTCCCTCGCCCACCCACCACAGCAGTCGCTGCAGCCAGTACATCCCTCTACAGGCGGCGCTGCTCAGGGGGCACTTTGCACCCCACCGTCCAGAGAGCTGGAGCAGTAGCAGCACCTGTGCCTGGGCAGCAGCAGCGCCTCCTCCCGTCCCTCACTTTCTTCTCCCGTGCTCCGAGCCAGGCACCCCGCTGCAGCCCCTCCACGCCGCGAAGCTGCCGGCACTCTGCCCAGTGCTGGAATGTCTTGAGCTGCCGCCACAGCAGCTTCCCCCCTCCCGCCACCAAGCCGCGCTGCGCAGGGACCCAGAGCTCCGGCAGCTCCCAGACACCCTGCTCAGGCGCCGCTTTTGAAAAATGTGCTGAGGGGAAGCGGCTGGTTCCCCTGCACCTCGCTAGCTATGCTGCGCCATTAATGGTGGTTTGGAATCAGGGGTGGCTCTAGGCACCAGCAAAGCAAGCAGCTGCTTGGGGCAGCCCATTTGCAGGGGCTGCAGCTGGCAGGGATCCAGCCTAGGAGCTGAGAACCAACAGGGGGCCCTGGGAGCTGTAGTTCTGTGGTTAGCACCCTGCTTATAGAGCCAGCCCTGGAGCAGGGAAAGAACTACATTTCCCAGCATTCCCTTGGCTGCAATCAACAGGAAAGGGAGGGGGGAGAGTATGGTAGTTAAAACCTCATGCTGCAGCTTGCTGTGAATGGAGAGCTCACTGCTAGAGCAGGGTGGCACTGTGAATGAGGAACAAGTGTGCCCAAGGAGTAGAAGGCTTTGGCCCAGAACACATCCCCAGACTGGATTAGGGATACTGGTGTGACCTCACCTTGCAGCCCCCAAAGAAGGAATTGGGTGGACTAAATGGACAGTCCCCCTCTCTAGCTGAAGCCTAGCAAGGGAGGTATGTGGATCCCACTAGAATTTAAAATGAAAAGTAAGGGAGGGGAGGCTCTGGACCTGGGCAGCTTTAGATACAGTACCAGGCACTTAGGAGGCTTTCCACTTCTGAGCCATGGAAGCAGAAATTGACTTTTCCTTTCCAGATTTAGCTAATATTCAGAAAGGGAATCTAGCACCTGCCTTTCAGATCTGAACACCTCAAAATTCAGGAGTGCTCAAGCTCAGTTTGGGCAGCTGTTACTTCATTTCTCCCAAATCAAATATACTGATCCACTGTAATTTGCTGTAGAAAAAGTAGGATAAAATTGAGCAAGAAATGCCTCCCAGTGGTTTTTAGGGCTGGAATTGCTATTTTCAACAGCCATTGCTTTATTTTTTTTAAGTTTTATTTGTTTAAAAGGAAGACAGTGATATTGCATTGGCAAATTCCCCATAGAAACAAAGAGTGGAACAAAAGAATAATAAAGGCACCTCAACTTTTCTTCATTTATGGAGGACAGTCTTATAATATGCATCCAGGTATCCTCCAATCACACAAGCTGAAAATTGTTCCACTTTACTGCAGTTCTGTAACCATATGGGAACCAATCCTGTCTGTGTTCTGTGCACATCCAAAATTCCTGCTGAATGACTCGCCCTGGGAGTAAGTTACCCAGGGCTGAGGCAGAAGGAGGGTGTGGGTGGTGGGGGGAGAGCCCAGGGCTGGGGCGGCAGGGATGCGGGTGGAGGGGGCAGAGCCCAGGGCTGGGGCGGCAGGGGGGTGCCCAGAGTTGGTGCAGCACAGGGTGTGTGTGAGCCCAGGGCTGGGGTGCCGGAGGTGTGTGCGGGGGCCAGAGCCCCGGGCGGGGGTGGCAGGTGGGCGTGGGTGGGGGGAGGCCCAGAGCTGGGGCAGCAGAGGGTGCAGGTGGGGAGGGAGAGCCCAGAGCTGGGGCAGCACGGGGTGTGTGGGGGAGAGCCCAAGGCTGGGGTGGCAGGGGGTGTGTGCGGGGAGGAGAACCCAGGGCTGGGATGGCAGGGGGGTGCGGGTTGGGGGAGGCCCAGAGCTAGGGCGGCAGGGGGTGCAGGTGTGTGGGGGGAGAGCCCAGGGCTGGGGCAGCAGGGAGGTGGGTGGGGGAGCCCAGGGCTGGGGTGGGGGCAGGCAAATTTTTTTCCGCTTGGGGCGGCAAAAAACCTAGAGCCAGCCCTGTTTGGAATCTTGATGACTCCCATTAACTAGGACCATTGTCTGCAAATGGCTGTGTTTACCTTTAAGTCTTCCTGTATAGTGTGTGCTGGCAAGTGGGCAATGAAGTCTTGCAGTGACATGTGATCATGTCACCTGAACTGGAATCCATCTTTAACCTGGTGTCTTTCCATTGAGAAGGAGGGGGTGGGAGCTCAGAGAGGGACAAAAGGATTCCTGCCTTATGCAAAAGATATATAAAGGGGTGGAAGAGAACAAAAAGAGGAGAGGAGCCATCATGAAGAATCCCCTAAACCTGAGCTGGAACAAGAGCTGTACCAGGGGAAAGAATTGTGCCCAGGCCTGGAAGGTATCCAGTCTGAGGAAAAAACTTACTGAAGTATCTCTAAAGGTGAGATTATCTGTATTCAGTTTGATTAGACATAGATTTGTGCATTTTATTTTATTTTGCTTGGTGACTTACTTTGTTCTGTCTGTTACTACTTGGAACCACTTAAATCCTACTTTCTGTATTTAATAAAATCACTTCTTACTTATTAATTAACTCAGAGTATGTATTAATACCTGGGGGAGCAAACAACTGTGCATCTCTCTCTATCAATGTTATAAAGGGTGAACAATTTATGAGACAGGGTGCTGGAGTCCTGAGCTGGCAGGGAAAACAGGAGCAGAGGTAGTCTTGGCACATCAGTTGGCAGCTCCCGGGGGGGTTCTGTGATCCAACCCGTCACAGCTACATCTTTAGAAAAATGCCTTTTTAAGGAGAGAGTTGTAACCAACTGATGGGGTTTGTAAACATTCAACCCCTCCTGGATTAGCCCAACACAACAATGATTGCCAGAATTCTATTTGTTGTTCTTAGCCAGAGCAAATGCTACATAAGGCTCACATAAAAAAGCTCCATCTTTAGCAAAATTGGTTCTAGGAATCAATCAACTTATCTTCTCTCAGAAGAGCTAGGCTGTCTAGAATTTTACACCGTGAAAATGGTTACTAGGCATTCAGTAATATAGACTAAATGATGAGCTGACAAGACTTCAAAATAATTTTTTTCTGACATGTTAAAATTCTGATTCTGCTCAGTAACAAATGTAAATTATTTACAACGTAAAGACATGGTAGATATTGTACAGTATAATGCAAATAGGTACATAATTCTTATATACATGTACAGTAATGATATAGTATATATGCATAGATAAAATACAAAGTAGGCAGAATATTTCTTGAATAGTTTTCCACATGTTACCAGTAACCATTCAAAACTAATAACATGGCTTCTCTTATTTGATGGTGTTATTAACTATTGACAGTTTTTCATTCAACTAAAGCTTCTCAAATGAAGAAAAATGATAAGTGTTTAGCAGGTCAGATAAAACGGACACAGTGGGTAAAGAAAATCCCAGTATTTCACAAGAAATCTGCAACCTCAGAAATAACATTTACTAGATGGATTTTCTCAAGCAGCAATTTCCATTTGCCGAGACGTAGGTAAGTGTAGAATTATAAAGTCCAAGCAAAGGTAGTGTGTGTTCTCTGCAAAAATTAATACTACAATGGAAGAGAAAGTTCCTCTTTAACCAGCACCAACTATATTTTGCAGTCTCCTCAGCCAGGAGGAAATCAGATTTCTTCTCTATGGCCACTATTTCCCACTGTCTAACCCACTTCATCAGGCATTCAAAGCCAGGCTGACTGAACTATTGTCTCCTGATTCTTGGCTGACAGTCTGCATTGACTTTACCCTCACCTCACCTGGGTCCAAGTTTTACTGGGTCCATGGTTGCTAACTTCCCAATGTAAGTTTCCTTTAGGGGGCAAAATCTCTCTGCCACAGATTCTGCCTCAGAAGTGATGCAAATAAGGATGCACATCTAATAAATGTGAAATTCATTTAAATATTCTTGAAAGTCATTTTGTAGGACACAAGACAGTTACAAATCCATGAAAATCCAGGCTCTCTCTTAAATTTCAGGATGGTAGTGAAGGCAGGCGGGCATACTGTTCACAGTGTGCAACTTATCCAGTGAACTTCAGTCTTTCTCCTGTTCCCAAATTATTAATCAACAGTTCATTACAAACGCGCTTGCTATTTGCAATGAGCTGCCAAATGCCTTATATGAACAATTTCAGCGTATGGATTGTTTGAATTGTGTTTCCCACAGATATGAACCATTTGTTAGGTGACCGTCATGCAGTTGTCTTATCTGCTCCTTGTTTGGAGGAGTATAACTTTAATAAATAACAGGAGGGCATGATCCAGCCAGGGTGCCCTGATTCTCTCAGAAAGAGGATGGAAGCAATTCCTGGAATAAGACCTGAAAATTCAGAGACTTTTTGGACCTTTTTCTTTCTGGGTATTTGCATGAGGCCTTCCTTGCCCGAGGCAGCACTGCTAGAGAATCTAGGTTACTGTAACACTATAGTCAAGGATTGGCTCTAAATGTTGCCAGCTCTTGTAGATTTTACCACAAGTCTCACGATATTTGTTTTTTTTTTTAAATCCCCAACCCCCAGAGTTGTAGATGTATGTGGGAATCTCAGCTCTCATTTAAAAAAAAAAAAAAGTACATTTCTATCCCTTTTGCAAAGAAAATCTGGAAAATGTGACCCCAGTGCACCCTAAACACTCAAATTATTTTTAAAATGTAATGATTTTTAGCCAATCTCATGATTTTTGAGCACCTGGGTTGGAAATGTTATCACAGTTGTAGTAAGGCATTTTGCATAATCCTAGCTGTGATACTGGAGTCACATACCCTCATGGAACTGTTTGGTGCCAGGACTTTTGTCCGGGGTTTTGGAAAAAACAGTCCCTCACCACTGACTCTCTCTCACCAATTAATTAAATCTAGGCTCTTCCTCTACCCCAGGGGCGGCTCTAGGAATTCCGCTGTCCCAAGCAGGGCGGCGTGTCGTGCAGTGCGCTCTGGCAGTCGCCGGTCCCGCGGCTCCGGGGGACCTCTTGCAGTCATGCCTGCGGGAGGTCCGCCGGAGCCGCCTGCCGCCCTCCCGGCAAAATGCCGCCCCCAAGCGCGCGCTGGGGTCTGGAGCCGGCCCTGCTTTACCCTAAATTAATAAAGTTTGGGCTCCCATCTCCCCAAACTGAATTAAGTCTGCCCCCTGGTAAATGAATGCTCCCCATATACACACCTCTTTGCAAGGCTTGTCTGGAGCTGCTGGGCTCTGGAGGACACAGTAAATCCTCAGCAACTCATCTCCTCATGACCACTCTGCTTTCCTTGATTCTCCCCCCACCCCACACTGCTGGAATAGCTGCAAGGGCTCCAGACCCTCTCCCCCATTATAGAGAAGCAGTGCACCTGAGCCTATGTGCCTGCTTAACTCCTCCCCATCAAACATCTCTGCAGCTCTGCCCTGAAACAGAGCAAGGAATGCAGGGGCCTGTCTCTCTGCTTCCAGCCTTCCCCTCACCTCCTGTTACAGAAGCAACTCTGCTCCTTTCTTCCTTCCTCCTGCCTTCCCCCTGCAGGGAAGAAGCCAGTGGCTCCCAGTCCAACTCAGCTCATTCCCTCCAGCACAATTTCTGCTCAGCGTGGGTGAGAGGATTTTTTGAGTCCTGGCCTCTGTTCAGTTCCTCGAGCTCACTTGGGGCAGTCAGGTAGTGACAATTTGAAAGAGGGGATTTTTTTTAAAAAAAATTGAATGAGATTTTAAGTGTCTTATTGAAATACTCCCCCTTCATGCCAAATGTCAGATATTACAAGCTGCCTTAAAAATTGATCCCAAATGAGTGAGTCACCTTCTTCTCAGTCACTGAGACTTGGCAAGACTGCACAAAGCCCCACTGCCTTCTGGCATCACTCATGGCAGCCTCAGTGGTGAGGCTAAGGACTGAATGGATTTGGATGCTAATTAAAATCTCTCATTGCTAGGATATGTCTTCAGTGCACAGTTATCCCAAGGCCTAACCCACGTGTTGCCCAACACCCCTTGCTGTCCAAACAGAAAAAAACCCTCACCTAGGCCTGAGGTAGCTGAGATTACAGCCTTGAGCCCAGGTTTTGCCTCCTACTTTGCAATGAGGACACTGGTTAATCAAGCCTGTCTGCTGAGGGTCCTCCACCACCTTCCCACACCTGGGCTGTATTTTCTTGCCCTCTACCTCTCTGGCACGGGTAAGGCTTTGCAATGGGGACTCTAGACAAACCTGAGCTCATTCAGCAATTATATACTTGTAGAGGAGCGAGCAGAATAGAAGCCCATTGGCAGGCATGGGTGCCAGGTTTGTATAATTTTTGGTGGTGCCCAGAACGGGTCCAAGCAGAGTCGTCCCATCTCTACCGACAGCTCTGAAAATATAAGCCCAAACATCTGTGGAGCCAGGCCCACATTCCTGAATATTGGTGGAGCATGGGCACCACAGGCCCACGTAACTCACCGCCTATGTTGGCGCGATAGTGTGGGGAAGCTTCCTTGCCTCTCTCGGTGCTGTTAACAAGTAGAGAACCCCAAGTCTCAGTCTCACACCCATCAAAAGAACTAACTTCATTTTGGCATAAAAGAAAGGTTATCCTCCAGGGAGCAAGATTTGCTTTACTTTGCTAGTCAGTAAATACATGATAGTATTAGCACCAACAATTCCTTTCTTACACAAGCCATTTAACCCCACTGCAGTAACTTCCAATCTTTCAAGGATTTAAGGCAATTCCCAGTAAATTTCTATGTCTGGATGTGCCTTTGTCAATAAACTTGGTCTGTTAAGTATCAAAGGAAGATTAGAGAAATAATCCTCCTTAAAAATAATATCGCATTCATTTTTGTATGTGAATATATTGACCGTATAATACAAACATCAATGTAATAGGGGAAAGATATATATTTTTAGTCTGTGTGTTACATGTGGTTTTGCCTTTTCCTTCATATAAGCCAGCGGTTCTCAAACTGTGGGTCGGGACCCCAAAGTGGGTCATGACCCCATTTTAATGCGGTCACCAGGACCAGCATTAGACTTGTTGGGACCCAGGGCTGAAGCTGAAGCCTGAGCTCCACCCCCATCTGGGGCAATGGGGCTTTGACTGAAGCCCCCTCTCCCCTCACCTGGGGTGGCAGGGCTTGGCCTGCAGCCCCCACCCTCCCCCAGGGCAGCAGGGCTCCAACTCAGGCTCCAAACCACCCTCTTCCCCCTCACTCCCCCCCGCCCCCTCATGTAGTAACTTTATTGTCAGAAGGGGGGTCACGGTGCAATGAAGTTTGAGAACCCCTAATATAGGCCTACAGCAAGGCACACAAGTATGATTCATTTTGAAACCAATAATACTGGTGAGCTTCACCTTTTACTCTTAGTGGCTTATGAAATTCATGCAAGCTTCCAAGTGTGACAGGTGTTCAATGATATACTCTTCATGATGGGCACTCATGATATCATTTGAGTTGACCCAGCTGCGAAAGTAGCGCAGATTTCGGGCTAGAACAAAACAGACCACTAAATAAATCTGTAAGGATTACCCCTTTATTACATTAAAGTCTTTACTCACCCCTGACCAGAGAAAGAGGAAGACAGACTATTCCCATATCTTCAGCCTTTGACATTCTTAGATTCCCTCCCTCCAGATAATAATGTTATTTCAGTCAGCCATGTACTAAGGGAGCCTGAAATTTCCATTGCCATTTCAACAGTGCAGACTGGATCAACCACTCTGAGCTGAACAAAACTTCCAGCTTCTTAAGTCTCCCTGTTCCACAAATGAGAAATCATGTCTGGTGTTGTACGATCCCTTTGATTTGCAAACACTAATTATAAAATAATTTTATATTGGCCAGTGATATTTTTAAATTCTCTTTTAATTCTTTCTTTGTTTACACTTTATGCTGGCATAATTCTGCCTGATTAGTATTGATGTAAATTCTACCCTGTCAGTTACAGCTCTACTCCCAAGTACTTTCTATGAGAATGATAACTGTAATATTTCATCACACATATTGGCCCAAAAGTCCATACTTGTCTGGCACATTTTCAACTTCTGAACTCCCAGGTCTCTTATCTGTCATCTCTCCCTGCCAGAGAAGATACATACAATCACAGCCCACAATAATACATAAACTAAATACAATAAGGTTTTTCAAGGATATTGCAGGAAATTGCCTTATCTGTCACAATACATATTAAACAAAGCCAAGGAAATCAAAATCAAGAGGTAAAGAGCAGGGAGGAGAAGGGACAAGGAGGGAGCATATGGATTTATCTCCTTTCAGCCAGGCCTCCTGCAAGGATCTTTAGTTGACCAGTTTTAGGAAACTGTCCCAAATTAACTCCAGTTTTTCCAGGGTTAGCTATCTATTGCATGGGATCCTTTCCTTTGCAGCCATGTCTGCCATTGTGCATTGGGAAGGGGGTTTACTTTTCCAACTGTCTTGCACCCAGTAAAGCTTTAAGTAGTCATCTCCTTCGGTATTGCAATAGCCTACATTTGCTGGGTATATGACACAAAAGTTGAGTGAAGTCTCTAGGATCATGTTCATTCTGGTTTTAATATGATCTCAGAAGCTTGAAACAAGAGGGAATTATCGAAACATACGTGCAGGCATGGCTCTTTCACCTTCACCCTTTCAACATCAATCATGGAGTAGTTTTAATTCTGTAAAGTCTTTGTAGTGACCAGTGCAAGTTAAATATGATTTTTGGTTGAAAGAGATATAATCAGAGGTCCACAGTCAATTCCTTAATTTCTCGTATTGCTCTACTCCGTTGCAGGGGTGAGATATTTATTGCCAATTCTTTGTTTCATTTTTGTCAGCATTACATCTGTATTAACTCTCCAGTGGGTCATTAAGAACTCATACAGTGTAGCTGTCAGTCTGGGGAAACTGTAAAACCTTCTATGAAAATCAAGCTGTTTTGGCACTTCAGACAGTGCAAGTGCTTTCACACCAAATCCTGAGTTGAGCAGGTGACAGATTTGAATAGGCTGACATATTGCAGTAATTGGTGGGTTGTATTTAGAGAGAAGTAAATGTATGATCTGGTTCTCACTATCCTTAACTGGGATATATATAATATGCTGTATTCCACCCAAATTTTAGGATGGGATTTCCCCAGACTGGAGCCTCTACATGAGATGACAGGTGGAATTTATGTTGGTGTGCTATACTGGCCCATCTCTGATGGTCAATATAGATGATGGGGTTTCGACCATTTTGGTATCTACAGTATCCAGAGCTTAGTATAGCCACCGGTGGCAAAGGATGGGACAGCACCTTCTTGATACTCATCCATATAGATTTTTTTTACAGCATTTCTCCATTGCATGGCCTGGTTTATTCCCCAGTGGGTCTGGGAATCCACACTGGGGACAAGATCCAGACAAGGGGAGGAGCTGAAAAGCTAAAGACAATGCTGGACGAAGTATGCATCATCTCTCTAATGGACCTGCCACGGATCAGCAGGAAAACTAATAAAGGGTATGTTACTTTTGCTCTTAAATTCACCATTGTAGCTGGGAGAAAGTCCAGGGTATAGCTGCGGCCAGAGGAAGTTCTGGAGCCACGCTGGCAGGAAGTGGGAAAGAGCACCACCAGCACAAAGGTACAGGACCTCCATATGGATGACCCTTGTAGATGTTTGGAGCTGTCCCTGAGTCCTTGTTAGAGCCCGCAGGGCTGGAACCTTGGCCCATGGGTGTTTGAGGATGCTGATACCTTCACATAGCCATGGGAGGCTTAGGTTGGGCTCCCAGGAGGGCACCCTGTAAGGTTGGGCTCGACAGGAAGTACCGCACAGCAGGACCTGAGACGTGACCCCTCACAGCCTCCGACTGGTGAAGGACCAGTACTTAAACTGGGAGCTACAAAGGGGAATTGTCTGAGCAACAATACAGACTACCTCCCTGTCTCTGCTCCAGACCCTGCTTGTGATAGACCCTAGACTACCTCCCGACCCTGGTTTGTCCTCAACTTCGCTATTTGATTGCTATCTGTAACCTGGTGCCCAACCTTGATCTCCTGGTAACCTGACCCTGCCTGCCTCCTGATGTCTGACTCTCGATTCATCCTCTGGCTTGTCTCAGACTCTGACCTCCCAGTACTTGACTCAGCCTGACTGCCGACTCCTGCTCCGACCACTAGGTCTGACCACCCTCATCCTGGTCATGACAGGCTTCTTCCATGGATAAGGCAGCTTGGAGATTGAGGCATTAGCTCTCTTTCACAGCAGGGCGAGATCAGCACCACAGTTACTAACCTAATCACCAGGGTATTACAATTTCCATAAAAGGTTCTTTCTTTACAGTTTTGCCTTTTTTCATTTTTGTATTATATATAATTATATTGTTTGTAATATAGGTTTAGAAGGATTAGATTTTTAACTGTAAATTTTGATTTCAGTGTACACACACAACCCCCCCGCCCAACAAAAATATTTCCATAGATGATGATAGAAACTTACAGATAGGTAAACTAAGAAAAATGTTGCTGGAGAACTTATTAGAGTTTGATTTAAAGATTTTTACTTTGTATATTTTGACATGTAATGTGGACAATTTGTGTTTTAACAGTTATAAAGCTTAACTATTTGAATCCCTGAGTCCCCATACTTTCTTGCAACTGTGAAAATCTCAGAATTGATAAAAACTGGGGAAAAAAAGCTTAAATCCCATAATTTTGCACAACTGTGAAAATGTAAATTGATAAAAATTGGAAAAAAATGCTTAAAGACAAACACTGATATTATAAAAACTGAATTCTGCCAAGCCTAAATATATATAAGGACAAATCTCCATGGTTTAAGCTATATTAATATATTATATTTTATATCAATGTATTATATATTGCTGAAGCCATGGCAATTTGTCATTAAATAATATTTTCAATGCCCAATCTCCATGTACTAAGCAATATTCGGTAAAATGTTTGGGACATCCAAAAATATTTTTATCATGAACGAGAGTAATGGAAGTGTTATGAAAATATTTGGTTCACACACATAGCTGAATGTATCATAAATTCTTCTTCAACAAAGAACTAACATTGTTGACTACTGTGGAGGCCTCGTGAACATCATGGGTGAAATTATAGAATATTTTGTATATATTGCTTGCATTAAATCCACCTCATCCTTATTTCCATCACTAATTCTGTAATTTCAAGTAAGTCCAAGAGCCCATCTCCAGTGAAGATATGAAATTCAGTATTCCACTCACATCTACAGGGCAGCCCTGATATGTCCCTGTTTTCTTGAATCTACATTTGAATGCACTGCTCTCAGAGAAGTACCCACTGTATTGATCCAAGCAGTATCTGAAAGGCAACACTTCAGCAATAGTTTAGCTCTTAATAGGAGTCACAAACACTGACTCGGCACATTTGAAACTGAGCTCTTACGACCCTGCACACAGATACATAACTAATTTCATAATTTAAGAGCAAAATCACTTCAAAGCAGTGACCTAAAATTACCTGCTATGTATGAGTCTCATATTCTTTCCTAATTACTTATAAAATGCACCCTAAACACTATTTCACAAGGAGGAAAAATCTATGTGGTAGAAAATAGGATAAATAACCTTATTGGACACATGCATTCCAAGATGTTAATTCTACTTCAATTCCTGTTTAGCAGAAGTTCATTAAACTTCTTCATCACGAGCCTGACCTAGAAAAGTAAATAAGTACTGTGTTATTCCCCTTCGAATCCTGAGCTGCTAATAAGGAATTATAAATCTCCAGTCACTTTGAAAAACAACCAAATATATCACAAAGTGAAACACAACAGCAGAAGTTCTGTATCTTTCATGAAAATGAGACTGAAATGGAAGACTAAAAGCATGATTTAGTTTTACAGACCGTGAATTAATACCATATTGCTTCAGCTTTTCTAAAGTGCATACATCTCCTTTAGTATGGCAAGAGAAGTGATTAGCAATGTTCAAATAACCGAGTCCAGATTAGTGCAATGTTATTCACCTTGAGAACTCCTGAAAGATAATCAAGAGGGCAAGACTATAACCTTCATGTGGTGCTCCTGTTACATGCTATTGATTAACACAACAAATGTCATCAAAAGGCTACTGGACATCGATTTGTTGATATGCCAGTATGATTAGCAACTATAAATATACACAACTGGGAATGAAGAGCAGGCAATTTCATTCACCAAGCCCAGCCTGCTCCTTCAGGTGCTTGTACTTCATTTTTTTCTAAAAATAGCTAATCACTGCACCTACAAAGCACCTTTCATACACAGATTTTACAGCACTTTATACAGATGGATAGGGAGAATTAGCCCCATTTTACAGGTGGGGAGAATGAGGAACAGAGAGGAAAAGAGAAGCATAAATGGTTAACACGTGACTTAGCAAAAGTCATACTGCAAGCCAGTGGGAGATTTGGTAAACATCCTGCTTCCCTGCCCCCTGCTCTAGCAGCTAGAACATACTGACTTGATCTTGATCCAGCAAAGCATTTAAATGCATGCATAACTTTAAGTACATGATTAATCCCATTGGAGACATTTGTTGGATCAGAGCCTTGGCTTCTATACACATAGGATGAAATCAACCTCTAGTGAAGCCAGTGATAAAACTTCCATTAACTTTAATGGGGCTAGGATTACTTCATGCTTTCTAAAGCATGCTCTGGATTTGCTGGACTTTAATTTGATGACCTCAGTTATATCATCCAGAATATTTCAAAAATAGTAGCATGAATTGTCATTAACTACAGCGATTAATACAGTGTCTTATAATTAGATCCCCTTCAATGTCCTCTTGACTTGCAAATGTGTGTTTCTGACTTTCCTTTATGCTGCTTACCATTTGATACTAGGATTTCTCTGGTCGCCCTTCCTGGTTCAAGAGCTACAATGTGTTTCCTGCAGGTAATGTGACCAAAATTGAACACCACACTTAGCAGGCATTGTTTATAATCATGTTTCCTCTCTCTTGCTATAAAACACCTTCTTAAACACCCAAGCCCCATTTCCAAACCTTCCTACTTTAGCTTCTTCCCACTGATTTTGCAGCTGTCACTTGGAGCACTGCTTTGCAGTTCAAGTATTCTGTATATTGAGATTTCAGAATATTTATTCCATCCATGTAAACATGTCATTTGGAAGGATTTTGCCCACATTATGAATACTATTTAAATAGGTGTTTATGTTCTGGCACTCAGATACTACAGTAATGAGTATAGTATAAATGCCTAAATAGACATAGAGAATGTAGCCATTACTATCAGAATTAAGATAATTTTCAATAGATGAGATTTGTGCACAAACTCTGACCTGCAAGGACCCTGTCATTGTTAGACATAGCCTCTCTCCTTCACTTTCCTCAGATGTAAAATGGGTATAATAATATCTACCTACGTGAAAAGCATTCTGATATCCTTGGAAGACAGAGGGAATAGTTTAGAAGTGTAACTTGGAGGGAATGGTTTAGAAGTGTAAACATCCATTATAAAGTACCAAGAATCCCTGGAACAAAAAGGTCAGACCTGGTAAGGTAAAATTCAGCCTTTCATCATTCTGAATTTCACATGGTGTACTATATGGGGTTCTTTCAGATGAGGTCTTAAAATCCCAGCTCCTGTCTGTTGTGGACAACAAAGGTCCCACGCCACTTTTCACAAGAGCAGGAATTTGACCTGTACCCTTGGTCAAACTCTCCACTCTCCCCACTTCTCGGTAGTGTGCTAGCTGGTTGCTGCGCTCCCATTACAGAGGTGGCTGTGGTGGATGGATGTTTATAATGCAGTTTGGGATCCTTCAAGATGAAAAGTGCTTGAGAAGTCATAACATAACAGTCCAATTTTAATTTTATCTGATGTACTTGTAGTGCTGATTTTTAATTCTCTATTCATCTTTAGACCTCAGACTGCACTGTTAACTGCATGGCTGGGATGCTATACCTGTGTGAAACTGCTAAACTGAGATTGCTTTCAAGAAGTGAGGCCTAGCCTCATTAGCAATACAAAAGGGCTGGTAATTGAAATACATGCAAGAAGCTATTAATTCAGCTGGTCAAGTAACCTGACAGTTGCTAAAAGCAATCTTTACCTAGACAAAGAGAGGGTTAATTAGAGATATGCAAATAATTTGATTTCTAGTGTTTCAAGTCTGGAAGGTCTAACTGTTCTGTTTCAATAGGTGATCAAACCACAATGGATGAGCCCCATGTAAAATGAGAAATAAATTATAATGGAGGATGTAAAATAATCATGTCAATACACTATGTGCCAGGGAGATGCAAATAAACCGAATCTGAATACTTCTCATGCTGCCAGACCTCACTTCAGGCACAAACAAGGCTCTGTCATTTCTGTCTTTCCTGGGCTGCTCTGTGCATGTCTCCTATGTTAAGTCAGTAATGTTCAACAGAGGGAGTTTTCCGGTCATGTTCCTCCAGCTGCCCAATGGCACGCCTGCCCTGGCAGACTCTCGCTTCATTCTTAACATGGAAGTTATAATATGTTATATTTGGTCCAACTCCCAAAGAAGGAATGTCTTGCTCAAAAGTCAGTACATATTTTGGCACACTGGGGAAATAAACCTGTTTTGTTACTACTGACACTTCCACATCAAAGTCAGAAGGCCCAGCCACTGGTATTGGGGGTTTCCTGGGCACATACACAGCCTTTCTAAGAAGGCATGTCACACTCCTCACAGCTCTGACAGAAAAAGACAGCTATGGCTTTGGGCTGTGGGAGAGCCAAGATTTTACTGCTATGTAGTAAACCAGCTAAAATCTACCAATTATTCTGTAAACCGGAGAGTAATGCTAGCTAGTAATACTGGACATTCCGTGTTTCCACTTCAGGTGGTTTAATATCACCTATTTTTTATTTTCTGTTTTCTCGCATCCTGTAAAACACTAATAAATCCGTCTTTTCTTTAATCTAAGCTTAATTAGGTTTTTGGCTGTTATCAGAGGAAATTACTTGCTGGCATTCCTGAGGGAAGCAAAATGCTGTCCTCAGGAAGGCTGAAGATAACAGTCAGTGCATTGGTCAAGGGCAGGAGAAAAGCTGTTATGTCTTTCAAATCAGTGCCTCGGCGGGGACAATGGTACCATTATGAATACAAGGAGGGCCAAATTACTAGAGGATACAATGCACCATCAGAGACTGCTATGCATGTAACATAGTACTATTAGGGCATGGTATCATTATGCAGGAGCAGAAAAGAAATGAGATGGGTATCTTTTAAAACAATTTAAAAGCAATGTGTTGTCCTAAAATGTAGCTAAGGACTTATCTGCACACAAATGTCATAGTGCATTACCAGTACGGTTAAAGTAATACCAGTCTCCCAGAGTGAACCCAGTCAGTCACACCAGCATAAAGGTACTTCTACCGGGATACCTTATTCTCATAAGGGAAGGATAATAAGTTCTACTGGTATAAGGCACCTTTACACCAGTTTGTCTGCACCTACACTAGGAGGTTGCACCAATTTAACTCAGAATTTAAAATCCAGAGGGATCTTGATCAATTGGAGAACTGGGCTCTAGACAACAAAATGAAATTCAACAAAGACACATGTGAGGTGCTACCCTTAGGGAAGAAAAATCAAATGCACAGCTACAGAATGGGGGAAAACTGGCATGGCAGCAGCACTTCTGAGAAGGATCTGGGAGTTGTGGTGGATCACAACCTCAACATGAGTCAGCAATGCGATGCTGTTGCAAAAAAAGCAAATGCATTAACAGAGGCATAGCATGCAAGTCACGGGAGGTGATAGCACTGCTCTACTCGGCACTAGTTAGGCCTCAGCTGGAGTACTATTTCCACTTCTGGTCACCAATGTATAGAAAGGACATAGAGAAACTGGAAAGGATCCAAAGATGAGCAACAAAGATGATCAAAGGGATGGAATGCAAGTCCCATGAGCAAAGGCTGAAGGAACTGTTAGTCTGGAAAAGAGTAATACTTGAAAGGCTGCCATAAAAAAGATGGAGGAAAGTTGTTCTCTCTTGCCACAGAGGGTAGGGCATTGGGTTCAAACTACAGCATAGTAGATTTAGATTAAATCTCAGGAAAAACTTCCTAACTGTAAGAACAGTAGGACACTGGAACAGAATGTCTCGGGAGGTTGTGGAAGCTCCTTCACTGGAGATTTCAAAGGAGGCTGGAAAGTCATCTGTTTTAGATGGTTTAGACACAACAAATCCTGCATCTTGGCCGGGGGTTAGAATAAATGACCCTTGCAATCCCTTCTAACCTATGGTTCTATGATTCTAACTATTTCAGTAGAAAAATCACATCTCTAACCAACATAGTTAAATTGGTACAGAAATTGTGTACAGGCCAATCCTCACTGAGGAGGCATTACACCACAAGTGTATCAAGAATCAAGTTCTCAATCCAAAATAAAGACTGGCACCTTTTGTTTGCACATGCAGGACTAGAACAACCACTACAAACACACCGGGAACATTTCTTCTTGGTAAGGGCCTTCTGCATCCGCACACCTATGACATTCAACTAATGGTTCTCCACATGTTATTACAGAACACCAGAGGCGGGTCCAATCTGGTGAGGTGCTGAGAGTTTCCCAGGAGGTGCTGAGGACCCCCTGTTCCACCGGAGTTCAGCACCTGGCAGGTCTGAGTTTGAAATTTGTATTTTTGCCTCGTGTCACTGTGCTGTTTAGAATATTTATTCAGAATGTGTGTATTCCAAATACTTCCATTTTTAGAATACAGTTTACAGTATAGACAGAGTAGCAGCCTGTTCCCTTCCCAACAGCACTAATAAGAGCTAAAATGTTTACAATGTAAAACTATGTGAGAAGCAAAGCAGCAGATCTCTATAGGGCAGGCTTTCAGACAAGGGTATCTGGTAGTCAATCTGAAAGAGGCTTAAACCAAGTTATCTTACATGCCCAGAAGTGCTCCTGAAACACCAGATTTATTCTGGAGTACATCAAAAACTGTAATGTTTAATGTAAAAAAATACTGGATGTTTCCACTCCATGGCTTCCGAACACCCCATACCAAACTCTATCAAAGTAATTTGTCCTGACACTGATGTATAGTTAAGATCTTTTCCTCCAAGATCTCCTAGCAGGAGCACATTTCCAGCCAGAGTGTGTGGGATCAACACACTCACTGTATAATCTGATTGGATTGTTTTCAAAAAGAAGACTGCACAAACACTGGAAATTTACCTTTGCTTTTGTGCTGTCCCTAGCGTTGAGTATTGTTATCCCTAGCTGTACCCTTAGCACTGACTCCTGCAATGCAAACCCCCGAGCCACAGTTCCTCTCTTCTGCTCTAAACCAGGCAACTTGGAAAAAGACTGTAATATCCATAATTCTATTACTGCTATTTTGGAAGAGGGCTTGTGGGCAAATAAACAGCCCTGAACTAAATTGTGTTCTATGAATTATTCTGATGCATAATTTGTGTTTAAAACACTTTTTGTGTGCTAAAAAAAAGGAATGTAAATAACAATGGATATATTTTGATATTTGGATTCACTGAGTCTATCATGAAAAAACTGATTAACCATAACCCACATCCAAACAAACACTAATTTAAAGAGACAGCTCAGAACTAAAGAGGTGGTGAACAGCTCACCAATATGTTTCCTTTAGGTACAGAGGGTAAGGGTTTATGGGTGTTAATTTCCAGTATTTTTATTGAATGTAGTGGATTTTAACGTATTTTGTGCTTCTCCAAGTGGTTGCCTCCCAGCCACCATATCACGTTGTCATTCCAATTGTCAGTATTTAGATATGAAATACAGTACTTAAATTCAATTACAATATTCACTAATAGAGCTCACTAGGAAATTCCTCATAACAGAAATAATTTGGTTTAGAACTTGTTATTAAAAATGATAAACATTTCCAAAACAGTGGCATATTAATTTTTGAACAACTAATATGTACTCCTAGGGTCTGATTCTGAGCTGTTTTACATTAGTTTTCTAGTGGTGTGACTCTGACCTCAGTTATTTCTTATTTTGCACCAGTGTAAATCAGATTAGAATTGGGCACCCAATTATCATTTTTCTTTTTCAACACTCTGATGGGTTTGATAACACACCAGAATTATAAATCTGATGTCTTGTTTACCGATCACTGGTTTATAATAACACCAACTGAAGGACCTTAAATCTTTAATTCTCAGGAACTTATATACGAGATATCAGGTTCAAGTGCCCAAGCTGTCATCTGGATCAACTTGAGATACCTTTGATAATTCAACATATGAAGGGTTAATTCCAATTTAAGCCCTTTAACATCTTCTAAAAACAACTCATGACCTATCTTGCAAAAAAGTCACTTTGCAATTTGCGTTGAAGGATTTTTTTTTCCTTCATCTCTTTCAAATGCAGCTTTGCATTAGCATGTTCAATAAAGCAAGTAGCACTCCAGATCTATTAGTCAGAACCAGTCTTGACCCTCATTTCGACCTAACTGGAGATAATTACTTGATACTAATGTCAAGTGTCAAAGCCATTCTTGAATTTCATTGAGTTATCATTAGACAGAGTTTGGTTCAAATCACTCCAAATACTTCAGTTTACTTTTAATACTCTTTCTCTTTTGCTGACAGGTCATCATGGCCCTTCTTTGCACATTTGAGCAAAACTCCCAAAAGACTTCAGGACCAAGTCCATAATCTGGTACAGTCAATATACATATTGATCAGTTTGTACAAATTCTTCCAATATAAGATGTACACCTGTTAAACTGAAACATTTTAAAAACTACATTTCTCATAGGTGGAATGTATGGCATATTGTGTTCTGAGTGCACTACTATATCTGACATATCTCAGCTATGTAGAAAGCAGCGAGTGCTTCTTATTTGGGTATGTCCTATGTGCTGTCAACAGGGAGCTTTGTCAAGCAGTAAGAGCAAATATCTTGAAATTCAGTTCCATCTCAGTGGATGACTGATTCATTTTATGGAGCCTGGGTTAGAAGTCTGAAAATTAACATGCATACATTTAAATGAATCATTTCTGTGCATTAAGTAGTCACTACATTACTAATATCTATGGTAAGAGGACCAGAGTTATTCTTTGAGGCTCTTGAAATATCAATAAAAAGAAAGGCACAAAAGTCTACCTTTCAGTGAATATCTAAGTGGCTCTACAGCCATTACTCCACAAAGAGTGAAAGGGATACATTCTTATCTTTTTATATGGGGGAGTCACACACTCAACTCCCATTAGTATAAGTGGTGGTGACGGGGGTAAAGCTCCAGGAACCAAGATTAGAATGTGCACCACAGTGCTAGCATTCCACATGTTCCAGAGACTGGCTAGATTTTTACTAATCAGTTTTGAGTGCGCCCAAGGCTCAATGATTGTTTCATCAACTCAGGTTTGTTCCAAGTATAGCTCATCAGATTACAACAATCTGACAGATGTTAAAGTACTTTACAGTGTTAGTTGATGAGCACAATGTCACAACAATAGAGCAAAACGGATAGACAAGCAGGATCTTTCGTCTCTAAATATATACTATTAACTATCGGGATTATTCCTATGTGCTTTAAAAAAATAATACCACCATGTAGGTTTGCATTAATGTTCTGAGACAGAATCTGTATATATTGAAAGATGACAAATATGACTTTTTGTATTCTTAATATATAAGAACCAACACGAGAACTGACACTTGATCTGAGACAGAGAAAGGCACATACCTACGAACTACCTGGGTGCTGAATAATGTACCTGAGATATGGGGCAAAATCCCCATTAAGTGCTTCCCCAGACCTCAGGTATGTATGTCACTTTGACAATGGTGCTTCACAGAAACATTGTTCCATTCTCCTACAGCACAGTAACTGGTTCATCTCTGAAAGCATTAATATCACTTGTTTCTTAATTTTTTTATTATGCTTTTACATCTTATAAAACATTTCATTTTCTGTCACATTTCCAAGACATACTTGACACAACAAGGACTGACACAGGAGAGCACTGACATGCACACGTAATGCACTGTTAATTAAAACCTCAGTTTTACTGGCACAGAAGTCACTCTGGGAAATTAGAGTTTACAACCACTGAAATAGCATATGGTCAGTGATTTCCTCTGCAGATGCACTTGTAAGAAGCACTGAATATTTCAGTAATTCAGTTACCTAGTCTATCCTGTGATGCTCTACCTTTCTCCTTGACTTTTTGCTGGTATATGATATAATCAAATTATCTGCTTTTCCCATTATTTGAACATACAAGTATCAGGTTGGAATTAATTATAACAGTCTCCTCTGCATGATGTTTCCAAAAAACTCAACTCATTGATTGCAAGTGTCCTTTTTATCTTGTGCTCCCCCTGTCTGTTTGATCTATCCACTTCTCTCTCATATTACACTTAAGCTGCAACTCTTTGAGGCAGGGACAGCCTATAATGTTATATGTTTGTACAAGGCCTAGCAAAAGGTAAAATAAATAAATGATAATAATAGACAATATACATTTCTTATTGATTTGACTCATCTACAATGCAGCAGCTCCTTTTTGTGTTTCTGATTCTCTGGCTGGAACAATTAAAACTTTTCCTTTTCATCCATAATCAAAATACTAATTCTATCAAGGACAAAAGATAGCAGTGAGACTACATTCATGTAACTGAAACGTAATAACCAGAATTAAATTACTCTTCCAAAAATCTCTATAATCTACAGTTTACAGGATCAATACTTCACTTGGTGGACACAGATTTACTCAGTAAAAGGACAGCAGACTCCCAACACCCAAGACAGTAAAGACTGTATTCCTCCTCTCTGAGCTAAAAAAGGTATTTTCAAACAAATGGATTCTGATCATTACTGCACAAAAAATGCAAATGTTTCTACATGCTGGAAAATTACCTTCTTACTGTATGAAATGAGAAAAGCAGGGGGGAAAAGAGCTTTTTATGTCAAGGGGTTTCATCTTGTCACAGGCTCCATCACTAGCTTTATGGATTTCACCATAGTGATAATAACTAATAAAGGTCCACATATGCACAAATCTCAATAGCTGCTTATTCCCAGAGGAAACTGAATCACTTCTTGAAAGACCCATATTCTCTTCTACAGTGGTTCAAGGTACCAGGAAGTTAAAACCATTCAGGCATTGGACTGGGACAACAAACAGCTCATTACTCATCATGTCACCAATTCAGCAAGATTCTTAACCATGTGTCTAACTTTAAGCACATAAATATTCTCACTGAAGTCAACTGGAGTACTCACGTGCTTAAAATTAGGCATGTGCTTAAATACCTTTATGAACTGTAGACTACAGCTGTAATTATAGGTCCATTCTTTCTGCCAGTGACTTTTGGTGCATCTGATGGTGGTGTTGCTAGTTTCAGGTCCACAAAGTGCCTGGTCTGCTCATGCTATAAAGCCCAGAAAAAGGGAGAATCACCCAATAACTTATCAAAGATAGCCCTTGTGTCAGTATTCCCCAAATCAGGCAGATTCCTGCCCAGGTTTACTCAGATGAATGGAGAAGCACTGCACACCTACTGAAGGCCTGGTTTCCAAAGCACAGTAGCACACATTCCTTGGCTGAGGTGTATATGTGCACAGTGAAGGGGGCACTAGAAAACCAAACTGGGGCATTACAACCATTCTGATGAAGGCCATTTCTTCAAGTTTCCAACTGTGGAATCCAATAAGGTTTGCTCTTCAATAAATATTTCATGATAAACACAATCTTTGGAACTTGAATACATAGTTAAGTATGGTAGTTATTAAACATATACAGAGTTTGAAAAGTTCAGCATAGTTAAAAATACCAAATATTTTACATGCAGAGTAATCTGACTTTCCCTGATTACCCACTGAACCCTCTTGAATCTCTTACAGTGCTACCCAAACTCCTGGATCACTAGTTATTGTTCTTAGTCTTTTGGGAAATGTATTAGTGCATTTCAGGGATAATTGCTTAAAAACAGTTTTGGGGGACTAGATGGTTTCTGGAAATGATCATTATACCATCCAGATGTCGGTGACTGATGTGATTCCAGGTCTTACTGGTAGTGACCCAGAGTTGTGACCATTTGCCAGCAGTTAGACAGGCAACGTAAGATCAGTGGCAGAGTAAGTTGAGTTCTCAATCTTTACACCACACATTAACTCTCCATCATAATTTTTACCAATTAGTCCTCGTCTGCACTCTAAACAGAAAAGCCAGACTAGAGCTGCTCAACATTTTTTCAACAAAAAGTCTTTTAATAGAAAAATGGCCTTTTTAATAAAACACATTTCTGTAAAACATTATCAACATTATAGAAAGTTTTTATTTTTTCAAAAAGAGTGTGGCCTTTCAATATTTTACAATGTTTTCATTGAAAACATTCTCAGAATGGTCATCAACACTTTTATTTATCGAAAACTGTGGTTTTGGTACTTGAAAAATGTTGATAACCATTTTATGTTTTTAGTACAAAATTTGTGAAAACGTTCAAAAAATGAGAGAGGGGTTTGTTTCCAATCCCTTGAAATGAAAATAACTTTGTAATTTTGACATTTTTTACAAAAAAGTTTTCAACCAGTTCTGTCAAAGGATGAAAATATATTCACGGACATGGAAACTGATTTATGTTCTGAGCCCTTCTGGCTAGTCCCTCCCCAGTCAGGATTGAAGCAGAGAGCCAGAAGAGAGAGGGAAGCTTACGCTCTCTCTACCTATGCTACAGCTGTCTTGCGGACGCACAAAGAACTTCAGCCTCCAAGGCTATCCAGACAGCATCTTGCACACACGCTCCATTCGCTTCATTTCAAACAGAAATAGATGATTCACTCTTAGCATGCAAATTACTTCATATTAAATTGCTAATTAAACAATGCTGAATTTAATTTGGGGATCATTTTATCTCAGAGTGAAATAAGCAAATAGGACCCCATTTGTTTTCCTGATTATGGGCTCTTTGATCTACAAAATACAAGGAATATATTACACTTCTGAAAAACATTTTGCATATTCAGCACCATTATTTCTTACTAACAAAGTCCCTTAACCACAATTTCAATTGAGGAACATACAGTGATTGTTCAAAAAGAGGGATTGACCCCTTTCCGGTATATTATTTATAAATCCCCATGAAAAACTGCAAAAATGCAGACTGCACATTTATCCTGTTAATAGCAAAAACAATATTCCCTGACCTTCACTACTTTTCATATCATCAATTTTTAGAATGCAAGTCTTATTCTCCATGCAATTACCTCTATATGAAGCAGGAATCTTTCCAGCTGTCACAAAATATCTACAACTTTCTACAAACAAACATATTTATATTAGTACCAATAACCAAAAACCTCACACTTAATATCAAACAATATTTATTCCTGCACATTACTGACAAAGGCTGGGTTTGAGTGTCTGATGTCAAATATAATTCCAGTTTTATTATAGTGCAGATGTCAGAGGGATGCCATTATTAATTGGTAATTTGTTCATCATTCAAATTCAAACCATCCTTTTTTAGAATTAAAGTTTTCTAAGCCAAAAGAAATTCAACTGTAGCTGCACTTGCATTAAGAACATAGGCCTAAATGTTCAAAAGTGACTAGAGATTTTGCAAGCCTCACTTTTTGGGTGCCCGACATGAGACATGCAGAAGGGGCCTGCTCTCTGAGAATCAGGCCCCTTTAAGGGGCTCCATGTTGGGCACCCAGAAATTGAGGCATCCCAAATGATTAGCCACTTTTGAAAATTTAGGCCATAAGCAGTATTTTAATTACAGATGTGGTGAGTATTCTCTAAAGTTACTGAACGTCAAGCTCTATTTCCCAGTTGAAGATATTAGCCTAAATCTGAATCTTATCCAAATATTTGCACCCTCATTATCAGTGATGGGTAAAAGTGAATTATTACAGGCCATGAATACTAATCCTAAGCAGCACATAACCTCCAAAATCGGACTTAGGATAGAAGTAAGGATGGGGTTTAGAAAGATGAAAACACCGAGACTGGAATAATAATGTAAGATGATTATTGACAGACCAAGGAAGTAAGTAGCAAGAAAGGGCATCAGGCAAGAAAACATGGAATTTACTTAAAGCCCGGCAATTAAATTGCAACGTGACAGAAGCAAATGACAAAAGACTTCAAGGTAGGCCAGTCTCTAAGAAAAGTATCACAGAGGACATCAGAAAGTACAGTCCATGGAGAATGATTCAGACTAGTTTTGAAAGGAAAAGTTGTCTATAAGGGGGCTCATGTGCTTCTTTCAAACGTGATTCGATGCGTGACCGGTAGAGAGGATCAGAAAAAGAGATGTAAAAGCAGCAAAGAGTTACAGATCCAGACTAACACGGCTACCCCTCTGATAGAAAAAGAGATGACACTCATTAACTTTTTTTCCTGACATCAAAAACGGGTTAAGAAACATAGGGGATCAAAGGCACACCCCACATATCAATAGACCAGCTAAAGCAAGCAGTGAAAGATGATTATTGGAGAGAAAATGCCTGAGGAAGGGAGAATGGATCAACATTAATCCCACAAAGGATGACTCCAGAGAGTAAAACTGAAATAGTAAACTGCAAAGCTAACAGCCTCCAATCTGATGAGCACAAAGCTTTTCTTAAGAGGCTGACCTGCTGCACTGGCAGGGGCGGCTCTAGACATTTCGCCGCCCCAAGCACGGCGGCATGCTCTGCCGGTCGCCGGGAGGGCGGCAGGCAGCTCCGGTGGACCTCCTGCAGACGTGCCTGCGGGAGGTCCACCGGAGCCGCCTGCCGCCCTCCCGGTGACCAGAAGAGGGCCCCCTGCGGCATGCTGCCCCAAGCACATGCTTGGCATGCTGGGGCCTGGAGCCACCCCGGTGCACTGGATTTCAACCTATAGATAGAACAAGAAAACTTTTGATTAAGATCCTCTATAACAAAAGACCATCAGGCGGTAAATGAGTTACTAGAGATGATGAATGCATGCAATCTATCATTCTATAGAGACAGTTTTTGATTCAAGAGTACTAAGGACAGACAAAAGTTACATTTTGTTCCTGGAAAATGCACATAAAAATTAGACCTCCAACACATTTCTGTACAAAGAAAGTAAAAATATCAAATAACAACAAGTATGAGAAACAGAGGGCAACAACAGAAGATCTTGCATAAACTAGGTAGGAAATTTAACAAGGACTTTTCATACACAAAAAGCAGATGACCCAACAACTCATGCAAATGAATGGGAGCTACATTAACTCCACTGATAGGCAGAAAACAAAAAACACCTCAACAAAGAACATCAGTGGGAAGACAGTATAATATATTTGCCTGAACTGTGCTCAGATCATCTATGAACTGAAATGGTCACCATGCAATTAGGAATAGTCTACTGCAGGAGTATGTGTGTGTAAATATATATGTATGTATATGTAACCGGCTGGTGAATATGTATTACAGATCCCCCTCTGTGCCTGATCTGCTGAGGATTTGAGTCTATTGTAATTCCAGCGAGAGAAATTTGGCTCAAGCTGCACAAGCATGTGCTTTTAGCACTGGAAGTTCCTGCTTCAGTTCCTAGTGTTGGCCAAGACAGCAGTCATCACATATACATATGTTCACACACACAACTAAA
Organism: Mauremys reevesii; assembly: GCF_016161935.1. Lineage (NCBI taxonomy): Eukaryota > Metazoa > Chordata > Testudines > Geoemydidae > Mauremys > Mauremys reevesii. The sequence goes on from NC_052630.1 coordinate 85,479,520, forward strand.
TAAAACACAGTCACGTATTAGAATCAAGCAACCTTTAAACTCGAATGGGGCTACAAATATTCAGCATATCTGTATGTGTTTGCAAGGTAGAAACCTGAATTTCTAACTCTAGAAGGTCGAGTTCGAGGGGAAGAAGGGGTATCTGCTCATTTTCAGGGACAGGGAAAGGGCCAAACAGGAGGGAATATGGAGAAACTCTGCAAGGGAAACTTACAAAATTGTCCTCATCTCTGATAACCTCCTGCCATTTTTTCTGAAAGAAAGGAGCCCTCTGCCCCCAAGTAAATATATGCAAAAATTGTTTGTGAGTGATGGAGAGAGTAAACAACTAACATATTACATATTTCAGCATTTATTATATATCCCAGACAAATCTAAACAATTATGGTGAAAACTTGGTCCTATCAAAATTAATAGGAGTCATGTCATTGACTTCAATAAGGTCAGGATTTCACTCTTGACATTTTACTTCCCAACACGAGTTGTCTTTGTTTAATAAATTCTGGTTGTGCATGAGATGAATATGTACATTTTAATTTGTTTGATACTACGTTCTACACATTAGGCTATCTGACAATCCGCCAAAAAACAGAGCTCACCCCAAGGGAGAATTTGACATTCCAAGAGGCAATCCTGCCAAGGGAACATGTTTCCTCAGACACCACAATTCCAGCCAATAATGTTTGCAAGGCACCAGTGTTTTAGAGGAGCACCACAAAGGGGGCTGGATATGGTTGTGTGTTTTTTTGCCATGAGTGGTGAACAACTAAAGTACCAACAGTCTCTGAGAGGGTCTGAAGGTAAAGATCATACAGAAGGGCCAGGAGAAGCAGTGGATTTAATCCTACTCCCATTGGAGTCAATGACATATTTCTCCTTGACCAAATAAGTATGTTAGTAGTACTTCATCCTTATGAAAATCATAATGTGTCTAGTCAATCCTGGCTATTTAAATTCAAGTTGACTAGGCTCTAACCATAGGACTACCGATTCTCCTCACTTCTCCTCTCATCTATTAATTTGACTCCTCCCCAACCATAAACACAAAGGACAAGAGGTAGTAACCTTGCCTTAGATAAGTAAATTATGCTACTTTAGTAAGATTTCCAATGATTTCAGAGGGCTTGGGATCAGACGTATGCTGAGGGAAATACAGTATATCCATATACCTAATGCAAAACTGGCAAGGCTTTAAGGGTGACTGCTGCCCATCTCAAAAATGCATATCAAGTAATCAACAAAGCCCTCACCAGCTCTAAATAACCAAAAACATTACAGCAAATGAGCATGTTGAATAGTCATATACCCATTTCTCATTGGTTTCAATGGGACTCAATGTTCCATACCTGATAAATTATATTATATAGCTGATGAAGTATTACATAAATACAGCATTACGTGAATAATAATGGATATTTTTGTTTGTTTTTAAGTTCATAATTCCATAAATACTATTTTATATGTTGTATCGATTTTAGGATACAGAGAATACATCACATCCTATTACAATCAATGAGGGTGACCATACAATTATTGAAAATAAAATTCAGATAAAGACAAAGATGGTGTCCTTTCAGTATTTCTTCACAATTTTCAATAGAAAAGGAAGACAAGGAAATTTATGAGAATACAGTTAAAGATAGGAGGAAAAAGAAATGACAAAATGTATGACATTGTCCAAAAGTACAAGATGGATTTAGAAATCTAATAGCATAAATTATTCTTGGATATTTTCAAACAAATAAAAGGATACAAGAAGGTAGCTGGCACTTATTTCTTACTGTTTACTTCTTGATTGTTCCCTATCAAGCTTAATTTTCTATCTATAAATCAAACACTGAAATCAACACCACTTTCCATTCAAAAACTGAAATCAAGGGTCTATAAAATATGGTTAATCTTCTGGAAAACAGCATTAATACTGGCAAGCACAATTATATCAGAATCACAAATAAACAAATTTAATAGACTTCTGTAAGACCTGCATAGATAAACTCATCAATCAAATGTAAATGCTTGAATAAAGCAATAATGCTACATATTAAACATGTCTTCAGAGAGCAGGTAGATACTACAGTTGCCAAAACCAGCAAAATGAAGTTGAGTATAATTGCAGTTCTCAAAAGAAAAGAGAGGCTGTGCAATACACAGAAAGGAGGAGGAAAACAATCGTTATGAAGAAAATTAATATAAATGAGAAAAAGGCAGATTACACTGGTCTACAATTTTTGAGGTCGTCTGCTTCAGAGATAAAATGTGCTATTTATTATGTATTTTGATGTGCTGAATTCAAATATGACAATTAAAACAACTGATTGGCTGCTGTTTCTAAGTTATGTAAGTTTTTACATTTTATGTCTATGTATATTGTATAGATAGTAGAGTTTTAATCATAAATTGTAAACCTAGATTTTTTCATGTGTTTATGGTTGCTTTACATGATAATATTTCACCTGTCCTGTTTATGTCACACTTTAAAAATCAGCAAAAGGGTTATCTAACTAAAATTTATTATGAAACAAAAGGCAAAAAACTATTATGTACATAGTTTAGTCCTATTCAGTGTCTACTCGGCGTTTCTTGGCTTGTCTCTTGTATTCATTAAATGGAGCATCTCTTGTCACTGTCCAGCAATAGTCTGCAAGCATTGATGGGCTCCATTTGCCCTGATAGCATTTCTCCATTGTTGCAATGTCCTGGTGAAATCGCTGCACGTGCTCGCTCACTGCTCCGCAGTTCGGTGGAAAAAAATCTAGATGAGAGTGCAAAAAAATGTATCTTTAGTGACATGTTGCAACCAAGGCTTTTGTATGCCTTGAGGAGGTTTTCCACCAACAACCTGTAGTTGTCTGCCTTGTTGTTTCCGAGAAAATTTATTGCCACTAACTGGAAGGCTTTCCATGCCGTCTTTTCCTTGCCACGCAGTGCATGGTCAAATGCATCATCTCGAAGAAGTTCACGAATCTGAGGACCAACAAAGACACCTTCCTTTATCTTCGCTTCACTTAACCTTGGAAATTTTCCACAGAGGTACTTGAAAGCTGCTTGTGTTTTGTCAATGCCCTTGACAAAGTTCTTCATCAGACCCAGCTTGATGTGTAAAGGTGGTAACAAAATCTTCCTTGTTTCAACAAGTGGTGGATGCTGAACACTTTTCCTCCCAGGCTCCAATGACTGTCGGAGTGGCCAATCTTTCTTGATGTAGTGGGAATCTCTTGCACGACTATCCCATTCGCAGAGAAAACAGCAGTACTTTGTGTATCCAGTCTGCAGACCAAGCAAGAGAGCAACAACCTTCAAATCGCCACAAAGCTGCCACTGATGTTGGTCATAGTTTATGCACCTCAAAAGTTGTTTCATGTTGTCATAGGTTTCCTTCATATGGACTGCATGACCAACTGGAATTGATGGCAAAACATTGCCATTATGCAGTAAAACAGCTTTAAGACTCGTCTTCGATGAATCAATGAACAGTCTCCACTCATCTGGATCGTGAACGATGTTGAGGGCTGCCATCACACCATCGATGTTGTTGCAGGCTACAAGATCACCTTCCATGAAGAAGAATGAGACAAGATCCTTTTGATGGTCACGGAACATGGAAACCCTAACATCATCTGCCAGGAGATTCCACTGCTGTAGTCTGGAGCCCAACAGCTCTGCCTTACTCTTGGGTAGTTCCAAATCCCTGACAAGGTCATTCAGTTCACCTTGTGTTATGAGGTGTGGTTCAGAGGAGGAGGATGGGAGAAAATGTGGGTCCTGTGACATTGATGGTTCAGGACCAGAAGTTTCATCCTCTTCCTCTTTCTCGTCTGACTCAAGTGAGAATGATTCTGGTGCATCAGGAACCGGCAGTCCTTCTCCGTGGGGTACTGGGCGTATAGCTGATGGAATGTTTGGATAATGCACAGTCCACTTTTTCTTCTTTGACACACCTTTCCCAACTGGAGGCACCATGCAGAAGTAACAATTGCTGGTATGATCTGTTGGCTCTCTCCAAATCATTGGCACTGCAAAAGGCATAGATTTCCTTTTCCTGTTCAACCACTGGTGAAGATTTGTTGCACAAGTGTTGCAGCATATGTGTGGGGCCCACCTCTTGTCCTGATCTCCAGTTTTGCAGCCAAAATAAAGGTGATAGGCTTTCTTAACCATAGTGGTTATACTGCACTTTTGTGATGCAAAAGTCACTTCACCACAAACGTAGCAGAAGTTATCTGCACTGTTCACACAAGTACGAGGCATCTCTGCTCACTTTGGCTAAACAGAAATGTGTTCCTTTGCAAAATCAAACACTGACAAATAAGAGAGCACGACACTGTATGATTTCTAGAGCTGATATAGGGCAATTTGTTCAGCAGAGTGATGTAAGCTTCGTTATGATTGCATCATCCATGACTTCTAGGAATAACATGATGCAATTCATATCATGTATGACGCAATACCAGCTTCAGTTTGCATCATTCATTGTTTTGCCTAAAAAGCAAGTACTGTCCAAACCCAGTCATAGATTTATTCATAGATCCAGTCAAAGATGTATTTTAGTCATTTCTGGTTTAAATTGAGATCCCTTCCCTTTATAACTCACTTATCCTCCGCTATTCCCAAGTCAAGGGTCGTATATGCTGACCCAACAGCATAACTTGAAAACTAGAGCCAATCAACAATTTTAAGCATCATTTTCGTTCTCAGTGACCCAGAATTAGTAAAGTTTGACTACATTTATTTCAGAAGCATTCTGGCTGTAGAGCAGTGTTATAAGGAGTGAAACATATCAGTATGCTCTATGGTGAGTTATAGTCTGAATGTACTAGTACAAAATAGTAGTTTGAGTTTTGCCCAGCTTTCATGTGCTCTACAGAGGCTTAAGATTTGTCTTAATTTAAAAATCTGAGTTCTTCCCATGGTCTTCCACAACAGTAATATTGAGCCAACATAAATCTATTGTTGCTTCTAAAGAAACATTTTTCCTTATTAGTCCCATATACTTAATCATGTCTCTTCTGCTTCTGGCTTTTTTAGAGCACCTAAATGATACCGGTGGTTCTTCGAGTCGATGAGTTTAGAGTAGAGCTGTGTGAATAACTGGGGTTTTTTGGGGTTCCCTGTGCAGTTTAAAAATTTTTTTAAAAAAGAAAACCTGTTTGCTTTTAACCAATTCTGAAACTTGTTGGGATTTTAAGCAAATTTTAAAAAGTCTTTTTCAGGTCACACAAAATGGTTAGTTTTGTTTCTAGGCATTTTTAAAAGGCAACATTCACAAAACAGCCTGAGAAGGAGTTGCTGCCGCCAGCCCCCTTATAACTGTTAGCCTGGTGGTTAGGGCACTCATGTGGGATGTGCCAGTCTGGAGCAGGGACTTGAACTCACATCTTCCTCCTCAGGGGAGTGCCCTACCCAACAGACTAGGGGTTATTCTAGAGCAGGGGTCAGCAACCTTTCAGAAGTGGGGTGCCGAGTCTTCATTTATTCACTCTAATTTAAGGTTTCACGTGCCAGTAATACATTTTAACATTTTTAGATGGTCTCTCTCTATAAGTCTATGACATATAATTAAACTATCGTTGTATGTAAAGTAAATAAGGTTTTTAAAAAGTTTAAGAAGCTTCATTTAAAATTAAATTAAAATGCAGAGCCCCCCAGACCAGTGGCCAGGACCCAGGTAGTGTGAGTGCCACTGAAAATCAGCTTGCGAGCCACCTTCGGCACCCGTGCCATAGGTTGCCTACCCCTGTTCTAGGGGTAGGTCTTTCTCAGGCTCTCAAAGCCAGTCCAAAGTTCCCTAGGGAATCTAGCCTTTTTTTTTTCTTTTTGGTCTGAAACTATTTGGGCAAATTCATGACAAATTCACAAACAGTTCCATGTTGACCAAAACTGCATTTTTTGGCAAATATAACTATTAATTCACAAAATGTTGCCCTGCTCTAGTTTAAAGGCTATCATCACAATCTACAAGTTAAAGGAGGAATGTTTTGCACTGAATTTTGGAGTACAGGTTTCCAGTATTACATGGTGTAGTGCAATATTGGTGTAGTCCAACTGAATATTGCACTGAACATGCACTAAAATGAGGAAATGAGGACCTTATCACAAAAATATACCATCACTCAGATTTTAGAAGCGCACTTACACCTTTATAATACTTTATACCCTCTTTATGTACTCTTTTTATATCTCAGTAAAAGGCTTCATTAAAGAGGAGACGAGGTACCATAGAGCGAAGAGGGATAGCCTCTGTAGATTTAGGGTAGGATTAGGTTGTGGGTGTGGCGGTCCTGGTTGTCTGGACTGACAGCAGTCTGCACTGCACATGCAGTGTCTGAAAGGCCATGGCCATCTGATTTCGGATGCATAGGTTTGCTTTTGCGGAAGCTTCGACACTTTTGATGTGAGCCAAAAGAAATCAAGCATGCTCCAAAAAAAAAATACAAAATAAAATCCCAGCATGGAGCATACCAATGGGATGCGCGCAGGGGCAGGCAATCCGTTCTATCAGAATAGAAAAAGCATCAGAAAAAGCAAGCAATTTTAAAAATCACAAGACAGACAGACATAGCAGGGAAAAGCAGCCAGCACAGTGAGAGAAAAGAAGAGGAGAGAATCAAAAAATGAGCAAAGGGGAGGGAGGGAGAGAGGGAGCAAACAATCAACAAAACACCACAGTCCCTCAGCTCAAAAAAAAGGATTTGCATTCCACATGCCCAAAGGGTCAAAGGGGCAAACACACAGTGTCCACAGTGTGGTTCAGGCACCAGCACCCCCCCCCCCCCCCCCCCCCACCCCAAAAAAAAAACTCTTAAAAGAAAAAATCTTTTCTTGTCAATGCTGCAGCACTCTGAATGCTGCAGCATGCCGCTGATGCTGCAGCAGTCAACACCAACCTCCTCTCCCTCCTCCCATGCATGGGTGTGCCATGGTTGATGGCATCTGCTCAGCAATCCATATGGCATTTGGCAAATTTGGCATGGCAAATGCTGGACTGTCCTCCATGCCCATCAGGCAGTGCAGCCCCCGAGGCCTCCTGGCTGGCCGCCCTGGGGGGGCTCCTGGCCTGACTGATGATGGAGTAACCATGGGTAACCTGCCTAACACATCATGGGCCCACCAGCTTCATGAGCCAGCCCAGCCCCCAAAGAAAAATTCAATTGAAAAAGGATGCTGTCCTGGATGCTGGGCTCCTCTCCCCCCAGCTCCCCACATGTCCTGTCTGGACTGTCTGGACTATTAGAGCAGCTCTCCCTTGCTGCTTCTCTCTTCTCTCTAACATATTCACTGCTTTCTATTTTTCATCACTGTTACTCACACAAGTGGGGACACTGCAGGGGGGGAGGCAGGAACGGGGGGGGGAGGGGGGGTGGGGGGTGGGGGCAGGCAGGAGCATAGCATTGCATACATCTCACTGCTCATCACACATGTCATCTCTGCTGTGCTCTCTGGTTCTCTTCTACTTCTGATTCACTGATACACTATTTTTCTTTCCTTTCTGCATCTTCTTTTTGATGATTAAAAGGAGAAGAGAGGATTGGGAGAGATTCCATTTTCATTCCCTATTTTTGGCTGAGCTCCTTTTGGGGGCAAGCTTGGCCAGCAGCAGTGCAAAGCAGCAGGCAAAAGCATCTTACATCCATAACCAATCTATCATATTTATCAGTTAGACATAGTGGCTGATAACCATCTCTCCATCTCTGCACAAATGCATGCTGGCTGCATGCTGCTGCTGCTGCTGCTGCTCTGCTCTGGCATACGCATCTACACACAGTACACATACAAAACACAAAACCAAACCAAAATCCATGCATGCCATGCTATGGCCAGGGCAATCCAGGGAAAAAAAAAAGAAAAAAAAATGCCTGTGTTTTTTCCAGAGGAAGGAGTGAGGAGATGATACAACCACCCCCAACCCCGTGTGACAATTTTTTTTTTGCCCCATCAGGCATCTCATCTCGGAAATTCAGGGGGGGGGGAGGAGGGGGGGGAACTGGGATAGCTATGGAATAGCTACATAGCAGCAAACGCCCAGAAATCGAATCGACGCCTTGGACCGTGACGCACACCACCCATTTTTTGTTGTGTGTGTGTGGCGCGCCTCTTTTTTTATACAATCTGTTTTACTAAACCGGTTTATGTAAATTCGGAATAATCCCATAGTGTAGACGTACCCTCAGTAACGGTATGCGTCCATTTAAGGATGGATTGAGTTGATACATGGTGTTACAGTATACTGGCACTCATTGAGAGCATGAGTTTCTTCAGAATTTAACCTTTACTGAAAGAAGATTACGTCTCTAGGCTTTCTGACTTCAAAGACAAACTTCCAAATATGACCCAGTGACACACTGGACTCCTGAAACCCTGAAACAGTAATCTCTGAGAGGTATCTATGGCCCCATTTACCTAAACAGGGTTCTCTCTAAAGCCCAACAGCTAAAGTACTGAGCAGAGCCAAAGGCAACATGCAAAGAATCATCACCACTGAATGGTGTCACAGATATATGAGATAATATGTGATAGCCTGACACAGTGCAGCAATGCTTGCACTGTACCATTCATCATCCATAACTGATGAGAATGCTTTGCCCTGATTCAGCAGCCTCACAAAGTTATACAACTTCACAATGCAAATGTTGCAAAGGAGTGGTAGGATGAGAAAGAAACACTTTCCCACCTCCATCTCATGGTGGCTGGGATGAAAGAGTTGTTTTCTTCCCCCACCCTATACCCCCCTATCAGGTCTAGATAGTGGTTTTTTTTGTTGTGTCTGTTTACTTTCCTTTGCCCCCTCCTTCTGTCTGTTAGCCTAAAAGGGGTTTGGGGCTTCTCCAAGAAGCACACAGGGAAGGGAGGATCCAGGATTTGCCAGACAGTTGGTCTTTCTTTGACGCTTTCATCTCCCACAAAACAAAAAAGGAAAGATTTAAGGTGAATCTTGCAGAAATGTGATGTTGATTTCATTCTTTTAGCTGTGATATGAGGGTAATAAAACTGAACCTCTTGTAAAAGGCTTCGAGAATCTCAGATAAAAAGTGCTGTGTAAGTGCCAAGTACTATTTTATACAATTAATAGAATATGAAATATGTACTTGAGATGTGTTCATATGTGTCTCAAAGCCAACTAGTTCATTGCTAGTTCAATAGCAAAGTTTGCTAACAGGAACCTGCCTGCTTTTTATGGTCCCTAAGTACAGAAGCTGGTACTTGGAAACTGTCATGCTATTTGTTTACAAACTGCCTGTAAATTTAAAAAAATCCTTGCCACTAAAGACAAATTAAAACAGGTCTTCTTTAAATGCTTGGTTTTAATATGTGGTAAGTGGCGTTTGATGGAGATGTGTCCTGCGCTAAACATCAGTCCTACAAGTACATGTCCCCAGTGAGAGTTTAGAGAAATGCTTGAACAAATTGCTTAAGACAGGAAAATGAGTATTCGGCTCTCGGGTTATTACATTTCTGGTTAGATGTAGGTGCTGATAGTATTTGTTCTATTTCCTGACTCTTTCTCAATAGTCCCTGTAGGGATGAGAATTAAGTGCTGAAAAGTGAAGCAAAGATTAGAGGATACCACACTCACAACACCTATTCTGGCACATACATGAAAAGGTTCCATGTGCCTATATTTTTAGAAAGTTTTCACATCTTGTTCTCCTTGGGAACAGCTTGTAAGGAGTGGAACACTACAAACTCTTACCGCTGTCTCTCTCTAAAGCAGGTGGCTATGTCTTGGAACAAATGCACTGGGTTTGAAATTTTTCTCTTTTAATATTTAAAGATAATTTCAAGCTAAAAACAGATTCAATAAACTTGGTTGTCATTTATGCTCAGGCCCTTTCACACTGCTCCAGCAGCGTAACAGCCTGAAAATGGGTAGAAACTGCCTGCTGAGAAAGCTCCTGTACAGAGGACCTGGCAGTAAGAATTCTTCACAGCGACCATTCTCTCAGCTCCTGGTGTTGGGCAAGGTCGGAAAGGACAGCACAGCATGGTGGCTTTTCTCTGCTTCCCAAGGACCACAGGAGGCTACAGGAAGCAAAGTATAAATGAGAACAGCCCTGAGGCAGCTTTAACCCACACCTGGGGCCAAGCAAGGCTCCGCATGGTCCAAGAATACTTAGCTCCTTGCCCGCCTCCATCTCTGTCCCAGCCCAGGAATGGATAGAATCATTCCCAGTGTAGCCATATTTACTAGTAGGGGTTGTATTTACTGAAATATTAAAATCTCAGAAAACTAAACATGTGTAATATATGATCCCACATGTTTGCATTTATAGAGGGAAGGTTTTTGTACTAATGTCTCAGGTTTCAAGGTGAGTGACACATCTTTCCACCTTATTCAACAAATGTATTCTTTTCTGTTCCCTCCACTTTTATTAATATATCCCTGAATGTGAGCACTCTTCTCCCTTCGGCGGATCTATAATAACACATTTAAAAGATGTTCAGGACTCACATTAACATCTAACTGGCAGCAAAATTGTCGCTTCCACTTCAGCCCTCTTGGCTCCTTGATTACAAAGTTCTATTAACTGAAAGACAGCACCAGTTCACCAAGATAATCAAGAAGAAAGGTCAGTGGCTTATGAAAGAAAGTTCTGGCCTTTTAGTGAACCTCTGGGACTTCAGCTCAGCACTAACCTGAGTATTAAAAGGCAGGGTTTCAGTGGTCCCTTAGCACTGGACTATAATCCTGACACCACTCATAACATGGTACTGCTGTCACTGCTGTTAAATAAAGGCCAGAACTGAGAACTAATGATGCATCAACTCTTAACCAGGCAAACCTCACAGGTGAAGGCTGGGAAGACATTATGAGGGGCATGTGGGTTAGCCGGCAATGCAGAGCTTGTATCTTTCCTTAAATATGGAATGTTTATAAAAGCAGGCATCATATTCGAACAATCTCAGCCCCTTATCTCAGGGACCATAAAATGCTTCAAAATTAATAACAACATAATGATTTCCTTCATTCCAATTATGCATTAGCATAGCAATCCCCTTTTCTGTTATAGCACACTAGGTTTCCCCTTCTATTTTAACAATGAGACCCCTTGAAGGAAGCTGAGAGCTCTCAGCATGTGGCAGAAAGTGCTCAGTATCTCACAGGACTGGACCCTCTTACAGTGGTTCTCAACCTTTTCATCAAGCTATATGCATTTAGCAGAGAGAGGACCTGCTCTCCTATTGATCTCAATGTAGGTCGGGAAATGATCAACACGCTCATGTAGGAGTGGAGAGTGCTCAGCACTTTACAGACAGGGTTGAATGTCTCACAGAATTGAGATCTCAGCATTGAGAACCCTTCCTAATGGCATTTAATCAAATCAGGCTGCAAACTCAGGTTGTGCTTCTGCTCCCACTGAAGTCCAGGGGAGATGTGCCACTGGCTATGGCAGAACCAGGATTTGGTCATTTGGTAAGAGTGATTTTTTTTCAGGCTAAGGAGGGCTTCCACATCATCTGTGCATCTCTAGCTGTAAAAAGGCAATATGTGTGAATGATATTATTCTTCCAATGCTATGCTTCTGTTCTCCTAAGATAAACAAAAAGAGAGAAGGTTATAAGAGTCTTTGCCAATATAAGACTGTTAGACGATGCACAACAAGTGATGGATCATAATATAAGAGAAAAAAACACAGCTGTGGGAGGCAGGCTCTCATGACAGAGTCTCAGCATCACCTGATGGATTATTTGTCAGGGTTCACCATTTGTGAATCATGTATCTAGCTTAAGCCACAAACACTTGCAGCAGATCTAAAAGATGTGTTTTCCAGGGTGTAATCAGAATGGTCTGTTTTGCTGCAGAGGGGGAATGCACCCTTAATTCTAAAAGCTTGGCAATGCAGCAAAGCCATTGACAGTATTACAGAGTTTACAGCTTTGCTATTTGTGATAACCAGAGTTCGCTATTTCTCATTTCTTCCCTTTAACTATCTGGGTTTAAATGAAACAATTTCAATTTTATCTTAGCTTCATTTCCATTCCCTACAATGGAAAGAAGGTATGAGAAAGGTACCTGCTCCTCATCCACAGGAAATAAAACTGAAATCAGTCCTTAAATTTCAGTTTCATCATTTACAGACTGGAAGAAGACCTTAGTTTCCTCAATGCGGATTACTGCATAAACCCTGGTTTTCCAAAAAAAGAACTGTTCCTATTGAATTCTTGCTGTGCACCACATCTGGTAGTCTTTTGGAATGAAACACATACAGTATGTAACAACTAATTAAGCAAATTCTTACAGATGTTTATTTGCTCACTGTGTTTCCAAGTTTCAGTCAATGGAAGTTCGGGTTACACACAAATATTAACCCATTAGTGGGGCACTGAGTGCCCTAAGAATTTTAAGGACTGCAGGAGCTTGCCACTTTCCAGTGCAGTCCATCTTAGTACTGACTGAAAGTTGTTAGCATGTAATGGCTGGTAAAGTATGTGAAATTAATGTGGTGGTTTAAATCCTAAAACAGCTCCCATTAAACAATGGCGGCCACAACTGAATGACAATTAAATCTTTGGGACTTTGCACTGAGATCAAGAATTGAACTGGCATGAAAAATAAGCTACCCTTTCACACTCTTTAAGGTGGTCCCTCCAGGAAAATGCTGGCACATCTTGGCAACAAAGCTTGCACTGCCACTCCCCATGCTGTCCCTGTCCTATGGCAAGATGTTGGACTTCAATCTCCAGGGCTGTGAACGCCAATATCTTTCACTATCACACATTCATATTTATTTTGCATGCTCATTTTCAGTATTTTCCTTCTGGAGTAGTGTATAGTTTTTATTTTTAAAGATAAATTATAAAGGGGTTAGTTAAGTCTGCAAGGCAAAAGGGGAAATAATTCAATAATCTGCCATGCAAGATCATATTCTTCCTCCTTCCACATGAGTCCACTTATTTGCTTCTCCAAATACATAAAAAAAGACTTCTATTACCATGTAAGGGGCTGGTGAATGTCTGACAAGAATAGGTAGTTGGTCTGTAAAAGGGTGACTTGCCCCTTTCAGGGCTAGAGGCCTGGGGTCAGCCAACCCCGATTCCTGAAGAGGCACACCTGAGTGAGGTCAGATGATCCCGCTATAAGAGCAGTAGGATTCTGCAGAGAGGGGAGGGGGACCTCAGGAAACTACAGAGAGTAAGAACGCTCTTGCAAGGAAGATCCTGACACTAAGGGAGTTTTGGCATCTGCAAACAGTAAAGGAACTATAATCCAGCTGCAGGAAGGAGGGCTGGGGACTCCCTACCCAAAAGGAAAAGAGACACTGAGCTGGGGCGGGGACGTGGAAGGCCAGTGAGTGTCAGGATTAAATAAACTGGATCCCGGAGGGGGAGTGTTTCATTTATCTTTGGACTGTGCTCTGGAGTTTCAAGGAGTCCAAGAAGGGGAAATGAAGGGACTGCAGAGTGCCCTCTGGCCATGAGGAGGAGCTAGGGTGGTAATCACCCTGCTACATGGTCCTAATACAGTGAAGTGATCCAAAGCCCGCTCAAATCAACAGGAGTCTTCCCATTGATGTTACTGGGTTTTGGATCAGGACCTATTTCCTTTTTGGTTGTCTGCACTTGCTTACTTTAAGCCTGTGAGTACCTGTGTTCGCAAGCTTCATTTATTAGAATGCCGTAAATTATGTGGCCCTTGAGTGCACACCAAATGCCAGTGTTCAAGCCTTCCCTAGGCCACTTTAGTCATTGGGAACTGCATGTGCTTAACACCTCCAAGAATCAGGCCACTTATTTAAGTGCCTGGATATGGGTTTAGAGTGGGATATTCAAAAGTGCCTAAGTTACGGAGGAGCACAAGCGCCATTGCCTCTCCATGGGACTTGTGCTCCTAAATCATTTCAGCGCATCAGAAAATCCTGCCCTTAGATGCCAAACGAGGCATCTAAGTCTGAAAAATTTGGCCTGACCCTTTTTGTGCTTCAGTTTCCTACTATGTAATATGGAGATAATAATACCTCCCTGTGTTACCAAGATGCTGTGAGGCTCAATTTTTAATATCTGTAAAACACTTTGAGATCCTCAGAAGCACAGTGATATGTAAGTGCAAACTATTATTATTTAATGAGCTGTGGAGGAAGATGGATTATTTTATAGACTGTGGTGGTTGCGTGCGCAACATTTCTAAAACATACATCCTTTGTTAGTCTCTAAGGTGCCACAAGGATTCCTCGTTGTTTATACATCCTTTGATTATACTTGAAGAAGAGCAAAAGAGAGAATTTATGATTCTTCAGTGGCTTTCTCTGTTCCTGTTAACTCAAAAATCATAGACTGATTGGTTTTGACATTTTAGAAAAATAATATTTTTAGACAGCTAAGCTACTGCACCTAATATCCTCTGCTTCGCAGGTGCATTGCATTTTTCGTCAATCGTAAAAAGTATACATCATTAAACATTTAAATGGTATCATCACATTTGACAATTACTTCTTTCAATTCTGTGATTACACATATTTACACAAATTGCATAATTACACTAATTGTACATTAGCAGACCACAACTGATTAAAAGACACCTATGGAAGTTTCCATTAAGACAACATTAAAATCATTAAACAGACCCATACAAGTAAGGACATTCACAGATGAGATCTAAACCTCTAATACTTACAAGCATAACACAGCTGCCCCTTAATATTATTGTATTATGCCCTGTTGTGTCTAGAAATTGAGCTTTAATCCCTTAACTGTGGATTTGACTTTGCCTCCCATCCTCACCATTTTTTTCATGCAGTTTCTGTTGTAAGAATACTTAATGTCTTGCCTTGTCTAAATATGCTGTAACTACAGTACATTCTTTCTTGGTGACTTAATGTTGTAATTTGAAAGGAAAATGTAAGGGTAATTACTGATGCAATAAAACATGAACATACTGTAGACAACTCTATGGAATTTTAATTAGGAAAAGTAGGCTGTGTTATGATTTCCCTGTCCTCTTTTCAATAAGCTGTCTCCAAGTGTAGATCTCATTTTCATGGATTTAAAATTTTGAACATTTTTGTCAACTTCAGCCTCATCTTTTAGAAGCATAAACATAAAGCAAGTTATCATGTAGCTAAATATGGGCTCCGAATGCAATCTTCTTATAGGGGAATGTATGTATAACACAACTTCTCTTTTTATTCCTTGCTCTGTGCAAATAAGCTAAGGCATAAATATAGGAAAGGTTGATTCTTTAATTTCTTTGCACACAGATTCTGCTTAAACCAAGGCCATATCTAACGAGGCTCTGACAGCAGAAGATTAACACCCCTGCCAGACCAACACGCTTGACAAAGGAGCTTAACTTTATCCTTACGGCAGTATAAGACGTTGTATGTGTATTACTATATAGAAACACAACTTTAATAAATACAGAAATGTAATTTTCAGTACTCTTATTGATGACAAAATATGGGCTATGAAATTTAAAAAGCACAGATCTCTATTTGTATAAAAGAAACAAAGAAATTACAATGTTCATGTCTTCAAAGCATTACTTTATATTTTGAAGTCCAAAGATGCAGTGCTTTGCACAGACTGCTACACAAAAAGCACTTCCGGTAACAGAAAAGAAAGACACATACAATCCTTGTCATCCACACTTGACAGGATATGGAAACACAATTTAAGCTACAGTAGATGACGAAAGTCTTACCTGATAATAAAGATATTGCCCAGTTAGCAGTCACAAGGTTTTCATGCATTTTCTGTCATCACTACATTGAACAATTTTACAAAGTCTTTGTCGAGGGCTTGCATGACCATATTTAATGTGGCCTTGTTTAACTCTGCTGCTTTCAAGTGGCATTAATCCTCTTTTCCTATCTGGGTAGACTCTCCAACATAATCGTATCAGAAAGTTCTGAAGTTAGGATATTGTCTTTTTAAAACAATATTTTCCCTTTGTGCAATACAAATGAGATATGGCATCGTCACATACACTGAAAAAATACCCAGGAAGAGGCATAATTATAACAAATCAGTTATGAGAAACTTTAATGAGAGCTGAGTCTCCTTATCATCCATCACTTTATTCTAGAAGTGTCTGGGAGTACCACTCTAGGTATTAGGGCTTTGTCAGTGTTCTGTCATAAATCCCATTTCTAAGATGCTTTTAAGTCAGCACTTTTACTGTACTCCACGACGGTATAAAGATAGGTTTTCAGCTCAGGTGTGAATTTTCTTTCCAGATTTTGATGTAAAGAGATATGGCCCTTTTTTTCCCCCTATTAAAAACAGATGGTGGAAGGAAAAAACCAGTATTTTAGTGGCCTGTAGTTTAATTTTTGTATAATACACAGCTTTGTCTGCATAGTTTCTTTTATACAAACTGGATTTCAAAATCCTTAGGAATGTTAAGAGGTTACATTTGCTCCAAACACATTTTGTAATTCTCCAGCGGGAACAAAAAAGGGCCAGGAGACATATCATGTTTTCAGGGCCGGCTCCAGGCCCCAGCATTCCAAGCAGGTGCTTGGGGCGGCAATCTGCAAGGGGCGGCACTCCGTGTGTTTTTGCAGCCCCAAGCAGCGCTCCGAATTGCCGCCGCGGACGGCAGGGGCAGTCCGTGTGCCGTTAGGGCGGCACGTGTGTTTCCGCAGCGGCGGCAATTCGGCGGCAGCTTCTGTCTTCAGCTGCCCGCGGCAGCAATTTGGCGTGCTGCTTGGGGCGGCAAAAACAGTAGAGCTGGCCCTGCATGTTATCATTCCACACTGAAGTCAACGGGAGCGTTGTGAGCATATTGATGGAAAGATTCAGGGCCTGCTCCTACTGAAGTCCAAGGATGTTGTGCCGTTGTCTTCAATGAGAACAGGAGCAGGATTTAGACACTGAGAGCTGGATTCCCAGCTGTGATGAGTTTAGACTCAGATGAGTTGGAAGTGAAAGGTGCTTCTGAGGCATCTTTCCACTCCCTTGGGGCCAAAGTAGTCCCCGGCATAATTCAGAACCAGGCTATTACAAACTGCACCAACTGCAGCAGTCCCACTGGGTCATCCACTGGCTGGGTATCAGGCACAGCAGCAGCCACTCCAGGCCCCAACCCTCTTCATCAATGCCATGCCTGCCCCCAGTGCTACAAGTTGAAGGAACCTGAGCTGCTTTGTGCTGCTGCAGAAGTGCAATGCAGACACAGGTGAGGCCAAGAATCTGGCTCTAATTTTTTTTTTAAACAAACTGTGGCTATTGGGTGTTCATACAGATTGAAAGAAAAGAGGTATTTAAAGGGGTTAATTACGCATGTGAATATGTATGTTTCCTAATAGTATTTAACATATTTCTTAGCAGACCTCGATTAGATGGACTGAAAGGTTACTACCAAAACGTCTATTGTTTTTTGGGGGACTTTGTGAACTAAGACTTACATGTTGTTGTCAACCTTTTAAAAGAATTTTACGTAGTAAGAACACCATAAGGTGTATCGCAAACTTCAGCAAAGGAAGTGACACGTCAATACGTAGAATAATAACCTAGCTATACTGACAATACTCAGCCAGAATTTCAAACTTGGGTGTTTCAAGGAAGACACCTAAAAAGCTGTTTTAGACACAAATATGCAGACGTAGGTGTCTAAATCAGGATGTCACTGTCTCTAACAGTGATTTAAATGCCTAAATTCTGATCTAGATGCCTATCTCTAGGTATTCAGGTTTGAAAATGTGGCCATCAATGCCATTTGTCAGTCTCAATCCATGTCATTAGGTGTTACAGAAATGCAAAAGTTAGACAGACGGTATTTTAAGTAAGTCTATCAAACATTTGACACACTGTTCTCATTACCAAGATTTGTTTAATAAGACTACTCCGAGACAAGTAACATTTGGAATATGTAAAATCCTAGCTAACGGAATAATGTATTGCTGCACGGTTTGCATGCTGCATGGAGCTAGAGCATTGCATCATGTTCTCCTACCGCTACATACATGGAACTCCCAGTGGCATGGAGGAGGAAGAGCCTTACCAACACTCTTTCAGGCTGACACTGGGTCAGACTGCAAGACCCTTATTCATACCTGGCAGTATCCTACTCCACAATCAGTCCCGTTGACTTCAATGGGACTTCGTAGTCAATGTCTACTATTCAATGTAACTAAGGTTACAACAAACTGGCCAACTATTTGTAAGAGTTGCAAAGTAAACATTACAGTGCTGAAAGGCAAAACTGGACAGTCTCATTCAAAGGCAGAGCAAGTGAGGCAATATCAGAAAGAATGTGCGTGTGGATGGGGAACTAGCAGGGCAGGGAGTTATGACACGTTTTTAATTTTTAAAACGTATTTTGGATCAGTATCAATTAAAAAATGACTAACAAAATGATCTGAACACTGGAAGAGGGATTTTTCCTAAGAAGGATCCCAACAAATAGCCGAGCACAAGCAGATGAGTTGAGAAAAGAGTGGCAGTTTTAATTCAGCATTTGAGTTTTTATTTTCCTATTTTAGAGACAACCAATATGCCGACGCAGCTGGAACCAACCCTTTTACAGCAGCCTTAGGAATAAAATGGACAGCCATATTTAAAAGTACAGGTGTAATTGTTATAATCTCTGAGGGTGAGTTCAACCAAATGTGGATGGCTCACACAAGGACCCCCTGTGCCCCTCAAACTCCGCAGTGAAGCTCGGATGAGAAGTCATAGGTTCTATAGCTGCACCTGGTGCCTATGATCCTCTGTGTTCTGTGGAATGGGGATAAGCTAGCAAATACGGGGCTGCTGCAGGATGGGAACAGGTCGTGAGATCTGTGCTTATGTATAATAAGCGGCCCAAAGCCCTCACCTAAGGAATGTGGAGGGGCTATGGTGACTACCACAGTCCATTTTCCTGGCACTGGGCTGGAGAAGTGCGTTCTGTGCCTCTATATTCCTCTTATGTTTTTGTGCAGGGTTAGAGGGCAAATTTCATCATTACGGAATAGGTGTCTGTCCATAGAGACTGTAATGCAAGGAAAAGAAAACACAAGTTCAGAAGAGTAATGAGCCTGAGTGTAACCCATGTCACTATAGAGGAGGCATATCCCGGAGCCTCCAAACCAGAAGGAAAGGTTTTATCACTATGTGGGGAGAAACACATTCTTGGTGATGAACGCAGTCCCAGAAGGACCTGGTCCTTTTATTCCTGATTATTTCTCAGTGAACAGTTTCCCAAGAAGAGCAGTTTCCCTTAAGCTTCCTATATGCTGTGCCTGAAGTGTATGTACATGTTTGCACAGACCTTCACTGCTGAATTTTTCTTTTCCTTAGAGAAAACTACTGGGACGGATGCTCTGCTGACTATTACTATAACTGTTCTCTCTACTCTTGACCTCCCACAGCTGAGGGCAAAACATATTCTACATTAACTTTGGCTAACAATAGGAACTTTATAGAATATTTTGTTCTTGAGTATTAAAGCCATGGCAATATCTAAGGATGCTAATAATGTAATAAACTACAAACATGATATTATTTGGTATGACACTGTGAAGTGTTGGCAAAGCAAAACATTAAATACTGGAATTAAAAAGGAAAGCCAATTCAGAGTTCAGAGACTACTAATTGAGAGTCATTATCCTTTGAATATTCCACACTATTTCTTATCAAAGTATCTCTTCTGTGATGCTATTTTTGACTATAACTGGAATGGTATTTTAAAGGGGCACATGTAAGTATAAATCGTGGGGTTTTTTTTAGAAATTTCTAACCTGTGTTATTAACAACACTCTAGATGATTAAAACTGAAATTAACCTATGCCGCTTGTTTACCATTTATGCCGTGGATTTACTTTTTACACTCCCCTTTTCTTAAACAGTGATGCTACAATGCCTAGTTCTTATGGACAAGCACAATACTGTTGTGTTTGGGTTCAAAACACACCAGTGGAATGTTTAAGTTTACTAATTATATATAATTGATTTGCAGCTCACTTAGAAAATAATTTAATTTTGTCCTACGTTATAACTGACAATGTTTCTTTGAGAATCCAATATTTATGAAAAAACAACAAGGAGTACTTGTAGCACCTGAGAGACTAACAAATTTATTTGTGCATACACGTACTCCTCATTGGTTTTGCTGATACAGACTAACACGTCTACCACGCTGAAACCTGTCAATATTTATGATTGTACTTAATACACACATACCTAAAACACAGAATGCACTTCTCTTATGTATTTAGGGGCCAACCCTCTCCTCCAGAGTACACTCCAAGCAGTAGCAGGTTCCCATCCCAGCTCCACCTTCACTCATTCCCATCCCCTGTGCTAACATGTAGGTTTTCCCGAAAGAACGGAACTCCACAATGCACATATCCGCTGTGTGGCCCCTACCCCACCATTAGCACCAAGGAGCTCCACTAGTTCTGCTGCACGGAGGCTCTGAGGACATGGGGCAAGGGTAAGATTGCCCTTAGGGTTTTATGGAGGTCAGGGGAGAATCTGACTCTTATCTACAATTAAATTACACAGGCATTTGGAAATTTCCAAAAGTGAGAATTTGAGAACTGTTAGCAGGAGTCTGTGAATTTAAAGTATTTGCTTTTCTAGCTGACAGGAAGCTTCACTAATTAACCTGGTCTTAAAGCACTTAGTGTTAACTGTTAGAACAAAATAGCACTGACTAATGGAGGCACATTACTTAGGGATGAGGTGAGACACTATGATGTTTAATCTCACCTTGAAAGTGACCTTTGGGCTGTCGCGTCAGTTTATATCAGCACCAAAGCTCTGCTGATTTGATCATAATTGCATTAATTAGAACTGAAATTAATACACTGAATTCCTTACTATCAATGCCACCTCTGCATCAAGAGCTCGGCACATCGTGCTGTGCTGAGCAATGCAGGTTGGATTAATGTAGAAGGTCAGTAACAAAAGGAAAGCGCCACCTGTAATCAGATGTTTTACAGATTTATAGACATCCCTGTAAATTCTGACTTCCAATTTCCACTTAAGTTCCAGTACAGGTTAAAGGGGAAAACATACGGTGCCCTATGGAAAGTCATCAAGCAGAGGTGGGCAAACATTACAGTTTCCTTCATGGCAAGTCTCCTTTGGCTCAGCCTTGCTACCACTGTAGTCAACAGAAGCAGAATTGGGTCTGTTAAGAGGACAGTTTGCCTCTGCAGAAAGACATGAAATAGCCTAAAATGCCCACAAGTAAAACTCAACATGTGAGAACTGTACAACACGGCAAATTTTAAAGGATATCCAATATAATAGTACAGTACAGTGCATACTACAGGTACATATAAGAAGACTGAAAGTAATGATGAAAAACAAAGCATTTTGTGAACCTTCTGGTGTGTGTGTGTGTGTGTGTGTGTGTGTGTGTGTGTGTGTGTGTGTGTGTGAGAGAGAGAGAGAGAGAGAGAGAGAGATGCTATTATTTATTAATATACGATTATCTTAATATTCACAGTGGAGAGATATTTACTGTAGCTTTACTGTTCACAAGTCAGAGTGAGGGTCATAACTAGGATCAATGGAGAAACCACAGACAAAAAATGGATCCTGCATTTTTAGAGTCCTTCTATGAATTCTGCTATTTTCCACAAAGCCCGTAAAGAAAAAGAACTTTCTACGTTAATCTGTTGTAAAGAAGGGATCAGTGCACTATGGTACATTTCATGGCTGTCACATAATACACATGAAATGTGACATTTTGAAAGTGTGAGAAAAAGCCTAGATACTTTTACAGCGTTTCAAACCAAAAAGGACTGCAATATGCAAATTAACCACTTTTAGCTGAATTAGCCTGAGTTAGCTCTGTCTCAATCCGACCACCTCTCCCATTGTTCATAACTGTACTGAAATCAATCTGTAGGACTAAAAAAAAAGTCTCCAAAGTAGTTTCGTGTTGTTTGGGTTTCTATGAAAGAACACAGTGCAAAGAGATGAGTTTAATAAAAACTAGTTTTAGTTGTTAAAATTCTTCAAATATATTAAATCCATCAAGCAAAAAAAAGTGAATGAAGCTACACACACATTTCTGAGTTCTGATGACATCCAAACTACTTGGGGACAGATCCTCAGATGCTGTAAATTGTCATAGCTTCATTGACTTCACTGAAGCTATGACAATTTTCTCCAGTTTAGGATCTGCCTTTGATATTTATGATCACAGTAACCGGGCATGTTATCAGAATCCCATTATTTGTGTGTGTGTTAGTACAAGCTTTTACACCGGGGTGGGCAAAGTATGGCCTGCGGGAACAGAGAAGCGCAGCCAATGGGAGCTTCAGGGGAGGTACTTGCAGGTGAGGGCAGAGCGTAGAGCTCTCTGCCCCACTCTCTCCCCAGGGGCCACAGGGGAATGTTGCTGGCCACTTCCGGGAGCAGCAGGGGCCAGGGCAAGCAGGGAGCCTGTCTTAGCCCCGTTGTGTGCTGCTGCCACCCCAGAACCTGCACCCTGAACCCCTCCTACACCCCACACCTCCAGCCCTGAGCCCCCTGCCACATCCCTCCTGCACCCCTACCCCCTGCCCTAAGCCCCATGCCGCACTGCACACCTCTCCTGCACCCCAACCCCCTGCCCCGAGCCCCCTGCCGCACCCCGCAACCCTCCTGCTCCCCAACCCTCTGCCCAGAGCCCCCTGCTGCACCCTTCCTGTACCTCAACCCCTGCCCTGAGCCCCTGCCACATCCCTCCTGCACTCCTACCCCCGGCCTGAGACCCCTGCCACACCCCACATCCCTCCTGCACCCCAACCCCCTGCCCTGAGCCCCCTGCCGCACCCCACACCTCTCCTGCACCCCAACACCCTGCCCTGAGCCCCCTGCCGCACCCTGCACCCCTCCTACTCCCCAACCCTCTGCCCTGAGCCCCCTGCCACACCCCGCATCCCTCCTGCTCCCCAACCCTCTGCCCTGAGCCCCCTGCTGCACCCTTCCTGTACCTCAACCCCCTGCCCTGAGCCCCCAACCCCTGCCCTGAGCCCCTGCCACATCCCTCCTGCACTCCCTCAACCCCTGCCCTGAGCCCCTTGCCACATCCCGCACCCCTCCTGCACCCCAACCCGCTGCCCTGAGCTCCCATCCCTATATTCATGGCCTTTCATACAATTTCCCCAACCAGATGTGTCCCTCAGGCCAAGAAGTTTGCCCACCCCTGTTTTACACATTGCATGGTGTGAGTTTATGTATAACAACTTCATACCTTAGGTGCATAATGAAATAAGAGACCAGAGACCAAGTTTCTTCAGCTACACTAGATACTCAGGCTTATCAGGTAGCTACATTTCTTTAAATATGTTTCTGCTTTGATAAAAATGTTCTGCTAACGTATTTTATCAATCAACTAAATTCCTGGCCTGTGTAATTATACCACATATCCATAGTCAGTATCTCCATTAGCCAGATTCCACCTTAGATAACTCTTATTTTATGAAGACTTATACTTCACACAGCTATCTGTGCTGCATTCCCCTCTCTATCTTTTACTTTCTATTGCCAAATTCTGCTGTCCATACATTCAAGCAAAACTACCAATAAAGTCAATGGAAAGTTTGCTCAATTAAGGACAACACAAATCTGACCCTGTATTTTTAAGTCAAAACCGTAAATGCATAACATGCTGAGCTGTCTGATACATAATCAGCAACAGTAATGTGTACAGTACTTTGGGAGATTACAGATGGTAACAGTGCCAAGCCAGAACTGCTGGCTGTGTGCAAAGGTGCCTGCAATCTGGAATACAGCAAAAGGTACCATTTTCTATCTCTGTTGCATGCTCTGTAATGCAAATTGAATGTTATCACTTACTGCACACAGAAGCTGCTAAAAACTTTAAACAAGGATAATCAAAATGCAATGAACCAGTATTATGATTTGCTAAGATGAGAAAAATAGAGATCACTGCTGGTGGCACAAAAGCAACAAAATATAAACACAAGATAGTCAGCATCCAATTAATTATAACACTTTCAAACAGCTCCAAATGTAAGCCTGGTAAAACACATTTCTCTACTATGTGTATATATTTTTTCACCCAATTAAATCTTTTCCAAGTCTTGTTAAAAATCAAACACTCTATCCGATTGTACTCTTTCTTCTCCCTCAAAGTTTGATGGAAACGTTAAAGACTTTTTCCATTTTTTTAATCTATTAACTGTATTAGTGTTCAATAACTATATGTGCTATATGTATAGACTAATTCCACTATCTCAAAACACTGGGGCAGTGCGATGGAAAGAAGCCAAACCCCCTCTCTCATACATAAGTACATACTGCTGAGATTTATGTCACGACAAACTCTCTCATGACAAGGTTATTCCAAAATAAAGTCTCCCCCTGGTGGACCTGTTACATCATAATGGCTCCATCAAGATGCTTATTGCATAATAAAGCCTCCATTCCTCATTGGAACTTTTACGGGTAGAGGACTTCATTGACGTTGCCAGTAACATGCCTCGAAAGTCTCCACTACAGCTCAACTTCAATATTTGATCCCCCTCTCACCAGGAGCAACTCTCCTTGATCTCCTCAGGAGCAACTAACTACTCTGTTCCAAAATGCTGTATGATTTTGTGATATAACAAAATGGAATAGACTGAACCCTCAGACTCATTTTCCTTATTCCCATAATTTTCCAGATAAGAATGGTTAATGTCATGACGCTATAAGCCATTCACCCCAAACATGTCAAAGTTGTTGCCTGTTTAGGTGGACTGAGTAAAGAAGAAAGCAAAATAATTTTTTCCATGTAGGAGTAAAGTCCCAGCACTAAGGTCTGAGAGATTATGGAGCTATAAAACTATTTGCAGAATGACTCTTCTTCAAACACTTGATTAACTGTACTACTCTCTGATCTGTTTACACGTGATCCATATAAATTAGTGGGTTGGTCATCAAGTTCTCTGAGTGCTTCAACAAAGGCTTAAGAACTCATACATTTTGTTTGCAAGATTGGTCTTGTTATGGTACTTTTTTGGGGGGAGGGGAGGGGGAATGCAAAATCTTTGGTGGTCTGAAATGTTTTCCAGTTACATCTGTGGCAGGACGCTCACATGTTATTGGTAGTAACCACTGTTGCGTCAATACTGGGTAAAAAGCTTTTTAATTATCCAGAGTCATGTTCTCATGTTCACTTCAGAATAATCGGATGGTTAAATACTTATTTCTTGCAAGATTTAGAATACTGCTAGCCTTTCTGTTTTCATAAATTCTGTCCTAATCACATGCAGTAATTGTTCATAAAATATTAGCACTGCCATTTATTGCTAATATTATGACAATCGTTTTGATAAACTAACAAAAAATTACATCCCCTATTTGATGACTAGGCAGGAAGAGCCTGATCCTGGTTCTGTGGAAGTCAATATGAAAATTCCGATCGACTACAGAAGTCATGAAAGGTGCTGCTTTGATAGTCTGTGAGACCAGTGTCCTCTCTGTAGTCATGGAACAAGTACAGCACAGACAGAAGCAGTGAAAGCTTCTCCAGGCTGGTCTGCCAATGTGCCGCAGTCTTGCCGTGAAGTAAGAGCTTCTAAGAGTAGCAAGGTGGTTGCTATTTGCTTCAGTCTTTGACCTCTCAGCAGCAGCTATCAACAGTGATTCTGTGCCACTCCTGATAGTTTTTATAATATAAACACCTGGCTACTAGGAACTAAAGGGAGATGTCCCATTCATTTCAGTCATCAGGTGGCAATGATTTTCAATCACTGTTGGCCTGAGATGCTAAAGGTGAAATGCTGAGAACCAGATCCAGATCCATCCAGTCTTTTTCACTATTTTTAAGAGCTCAGTTCAACAAAAAATATTATACCGCTTCTAAAGTGCAAAAGGCTGATGAAGCCAAGAACATTGGCTGTGATGCAGAATAAAGGTAAAATGCACGAAAACAAAGACTAATAAGAAAAAAGTTTCAAATCTCACAAGGTGCTGAGAGGCTCATGCAAAGCATTCTTCAAGAGTGACTAGGAAATTAGATATGTTAGCCCTATTCTCAGAAGATGTGTGGCCATCACGTCTGAGTGGACCTGGAACTACTATTCTGACTGTATATGAAATGAAAGAAGAATGTAGTAGGTAATCTGAGCATAGTAGATGAGAATTGAAATGTAGGGTATGTTTATGCTGGAATTGGAGGTGTGACTGAAGCTCAGATAGGCATACCTGACTAACTTTAACCTAGCTAGCACAGTATCAGAGGCTTAGTCTCTGGATCTGCAACAAAGAGCAAAATTCTTATAGACTAACCTTAGATTAACAAGCTTCAGCAGATGCTTCGTTGGTGACTTCTTTACTCTTTTTCTTTCTTTTTCTTTCTTTGTATTCATATTCAAGCTCATCATGCAGAACGTCTGTTAGTCTATAAAATCTACACAGATTTTTGTTTTACTATGCCTGATTAACAAGACCAATGCAGAGATGGTGGCAGGGGTTTCAGTACAGGCAAGCAATATGAGTACGTACCCAGGGTTCCAGGCAGGCATCTACATCCCATGCTGATGCTTCTACCACCACATCTTTACTGCCATTTGTAGCTGTGTTAGCTAGCTTGAAGCTAGGGCAGGTATGCCTACCTAAGCTGCAACCACACCTTGAACTGCAGTGTAGACATTCCCTACGTGATACTTTGCTCAACAAGGCCCAATGCCTTGATTGTCAGGCAAATATTCTCCTCAAGCATAAGGTGATTTACTTCGATAGTAAACTAGTACTGGCCCACTGTTGCCAGTAGCCATACATACTGTAGCCTGTGACATTTCAGTACTGTGAATAATTGTTAAATTTTATCCCTGAAGGGAAATGCCACTACAACCACAAAATACAACCTTTATATGTGCCAATATATTTCTTTTGTATATTTCTTCTCCAGAATCTAGATACCACATAAGAGAGCCCTGATTCCACTTGAGTCCATCCACCTCCCTGCCCTCTGTGAGGGACTCCAGGATCCACCCACACCAAACAACGGGCACTAAGGTCTGTCCTACGTGAGGGGCAGCCAAGATTGCACACCACTGGTGATGATACCAGAATCTGTTCACCTTAGGCAAAGGATACGGAAGTCTGAGATCCCAGGTGCAAGTGTTACCAGTCAGCCCACTCTGGGGTTTTGAGCACCACAGTCGGCGCAGCGTGAGGGAAGGGATACCACAGTTTACCCAGAATGGGTGAAGAGCACCAGAGTTTGTTCACCTGAGACCAAAGGGCAGCAATGTACACAATCAGAGAGATGCACCACCGTCAGCATGCCTCCAAGATGAAGACCGTGATCGACAACTTCACTCCTCTGGCACAATGGACCTTTCTACAATAAAGGTGAAGCTATCTATGCTTTCTTGGGGGCCAGTCCAAGGCTGTGGCATTAACTCTTACAAGAACTAAGGACCATTGCAAGCCGCACCACCTTCCACTCTAAGTCAAGACCTAGTTCTTTGACCTTGCCATGTTTAACATAAACATATAGCAAGGGGTATGTACATTATTTTTTAAAAATCCAAAATAAAACACTGGCTGGGGAGAGGAGAGAACAAACACATAACAGATGTGCAGCCACACTGCTTTCTGCACTACTGGAAGGTGCTCAGATACTCCAGTAATGAGTGCAGTATACAACCGTGAGCAGAGAGGAGTAGAATAGGGTCCAGAAGCAATGAAAACACTGGTGTACCACCAGAAGTAAATGGCTAAGGGTGCCAGTCATTGCCCACCTCCCACATACACATAGAACAAGCAGAAAACAATGACATTCCTGCCACCAGAAGTCACAGCACTGCCTCCCATTAAGCAAAGGGTACTAGAGTCACACCAGGGCAAGGGGCGCAGGAGTCACAGCTACCCCATGGACAAGGAGTACCACGGCCCCAGTCCCACCCCTCTCCAAGGGGAATGGTGCCATGTCTGAGCCAAGCATTCAGGACCTGCCAAAGCTTCTGCTGGGTCTTTGAGAGCAGGCCCTGAGCTGGGAGGAACCATGTGGGAGCCACCCACAGATCCCCAAAGGGCATTGCACCTGCCTGGGTGCTCCACCCCCCCGCCCTTGTGTCCAGGCCAGGGTCCCATCGCCTCACCTTGTGGTCCAGGACACTGATGTAGCCTTCTAGGAGCCCAGCCCCTACAGGGAGCCTCTGGCTGCTGCCCAGCTGCTTGGTCTCCGGCTTCCCACTGGCCGCCACCGCCACCTGCTGCTGCTGCTGCTGGCTCGGCTCCTTCTGGCCCCCGCCGCCGATGCTGCTGTACATGAGCAACAAGCTGGTGCACATGGTGGTGAGCACTAAACACACCGCCAGCCCATGGCGCTGCAAAGGGACAAAGAGACACTGAGCCCCCCTGCGAACAGCCACGGTCAGGGGGATGGGGCTGATCCTAGCGGGGGAGGGCGCAGGTCCCCCCAGGGTGGGAGAGGACTGGACATCCTGGGGGGAGGCGAGCGGAGGGGGGGTGGCCCAAATCCTGAGCGGGGGAGACGGGCTGAAGTCTGGGTCTCCTGCTCTGCACCCCCGCCCCACGCAGCGCGACCCCTCTCTCTTCCTGCCCTCACATTCCCGGGGGCTACCCCAGGCCCGGGGCGGCGGCGAAGGTGGGGCTCCCAGTTTGTTTCACTTTCGGGGCAGCGTCCTTGCGGGCGGGCTGGCGGGAGGGGGCAGCTGCTCGGCTTAGGTGTCTATTTTGGCAGCAATCGCTGCGCCTTTCCCTTTGCAGCTCCTGCAAGTTTGACACCAATTAAGACCAGGCAAAAGTGCGGCTAGAGAACTCCAATAATCCTCCCTCCCCTTCCCCCCCGCCACCTCCCTCTCTTCTCCACCCCTTCATCTCTCATCCCTTTCTTCCTCTTCTCCTCCCGCCTCTGCCCCCCCTTTCCCTGTCCCCTTCTCCTTCCTTCCCTTTGCCAGGCTTCCCCTTCTCCCTCCGCTCTCTTCCCCATGCATTCAGTCCCCTTCAGCCAGTCCACCCGTGCATTTTAATGACTGTTAGGAATTGTTGCACTAGCCAAGTTACAGGCAGACTCATTCTTTAAGCCGATCTCTTTTCTACACGCTCTGAACAATAACCCTGCACACGAATAAAAGAAAAGCAGGTGGAAAGTTCTCCTCCTCCTCCGTTTTGTTCCCCTTAGTAAAATATAACAAAAGAGAAGATACCAGCCCTGGAAAGGCTGGAGCATATGTCTGATGCCCTGGCCAGCCCCGCTCCACTACCCTCGTCCTCTTCCCTACCCGGGCTGCTTTCGTTTGGTCCCCGGGTGACCTGGGATAATTAGGTCCAACAATTGACTTACCATCAGGGTCTTCATTTTGTGCACCTCTTTGTACCGAATCCTCAGGCTTGCGCATCTGGGGCCACTTTTCCCTCTAGGGTTTCCATTGTGAGGAAGCCAGTGACATGTTTTTGCCGGGGATCAGGCTGGAGAGAGACAGGGAGAGGCGCCCGAGCCCGAGCTGGGGCTGTGGGGGAAAGCACTGCTGTGGCAGAGATTAGAGACAGAATTAAAACCGGACTGGACCCTCTTAGTCTCTCAGTGATCTACACAACTGCCGCCTGCCACTGTCTGCTGGGTCCTAAACTACTCCGGGTCTTTCCTCGTCTCCAACACAGAGGCAGTTTCAGGATAAGTAGAAGTTAAAGGAAGACATAAGTTAGGTCGCATTATTCCTCAGAAAGAAACCTCATCTCAGCACACACAGCAGAAACAGAACAGCAGAGAGGGACAGAAACACACTCTACAATTCTACAGTCTTCGGCACAATGGCATATTTAATCAGTGGGTGGGATTCTGATCAACATAAATGAAACGCTTTCGAAATACAACAGCATTATATCCCTGCAGGCTGACACTAGCTTTGCCTTTTTTTAAATCCTGCTTTTAACACTAGGACACAATCTTCAATTTATGTTATTTCCATTTTGCCTAGAGGAAGATTCACCACTCTCTAAGCATTAACTGGGTTTTCTGAGCCTTGTGGTTCTGAGGCAACAATTTTTCATCTAAATAATTTTCATTTTTCTTTGCAAATATTTTAACACCCTCCATTTCTAGTATAGTATTAACTAAACTTTTAGAGTTTCCTGCTTTCTTCTTATCTAACAACCCTTCATAATAAGTTTTAAAAAATTTAAACACACGCTGTTCTCACTAATAAGTGGAGCTGTAATTTCTTGTACTCTTGCTCCTAATGCCATCTTTCTGGTTTCTGGAAATAAAAGTCATTCTATTCTCATTTTATAAGCAGTCCTCTGGCGTCCTTTACTGTTTCCTTCTCTGATTTTGCCGTATTAATGATGCATAGTTCAATTGTGAAAACTTTAATAAAGCAACTTAAATTACATGAATTTCTTGCTCTAGGAATTCCATATTTATCTATGCACCCCTTCAAAACAACCCATTTTCAGGTTGGTTTCTTATGAAGATATTAAAATGACAGTATAGCATTTTGAAAAAAATATATCTTAATTATGAACATATTTCTCTTGAAATTATTCATCAAAAATAATAGTTCTAATATGATTTCACATCTAACCTATAGCAATATAACATTAAAGACTACATTAAGGAGAAAATGATCATCAGGCTAACTCAACCATGTTCACAATAATATCTTTCTCAAGGCTGGAATTGTCACTGAAATCCATTTTTCATCTTTACTAATTCATTGGTAGACTAACAGTGGAACAAATGTCATCTCTAGCTATGGCACAGCATTCAGCATTTAATGCTTTTTAAGAAAGTAGAAATTATTAGCAGAAACAAAAATGTATGCTACATCAGTGGAGATGGCAGTAAACATGCTTTGTCATTTCAAAGAAGATTGCTGGCATTGCAAGTATACTTGCTATTTATTCCATTTGTGGTCTAGGTTAGAATAGTGCCAGTTATTAAGACAGGAGCAGCAGTATAAGAATAATCTTATCAGGTCTTGGTAATTCTTTATTATGTGGTTGCACTTGACACTCAAATTAGTGAAACAAAGGGCCAACTTGATGAATCATTGAAAGCAAATTATCTGCGGCTCTCCAAGGCTTCCTGCAAAAAACTACAAAAGGCAGCTCATGCATTTTACAGTGCTGTTTCTCAACCATCAGCAAGCAGGTTGTTGGTAACTGACAAAGCTCCTCTAATATATTTTGCCATGCCCAACTGAAGCATCTTATTTATGATGATTTAGGTTCATGGCTGTATGTTAGACATCTGTGACAGAGTATGCTGACCAAATTCATTAAACTTATCGTTCGGGATAGTAGCTGGGCTGGTAGCTGACTATATTGATAGAGTAGCCAGGCTAAATTTTCTAATTTAATGCTGAGTTGGCCTTGAATATTGTCCAGTTTTCTGATTCTTAGATATTTAATTAGATTGCCATCCAGGTCATAAACACTAATCTTGGCAGTTAAATGAGCAACGACACAACTAGTGTAGTGTAAAGTAAATTCTGCAGTAGTTTTTATGTGTAAGCATGGTTTGTCCAGGGAAAATTATAAATCAACTGGAAAACTGCCCAGATACTTAATTTAATTTTAAGTTCCCATAAATTAATCGTTTTAGCTTTGTGGGGTTTTATATTTAAGAGCATGTATTTGTGTCTACATAAATGCATAGATATATAGTTATATGCACACACACATTACATTTAATAATTAGGCTAGCAAGAAGTAGAAGAATATGAGCTGAGTTCATAAACACTTAATCAACTTGGAATAAAACATTTTAAAGTTCATCTGACTCGCCTGATTCAATATCAAGTGAATCATCTGGTCATAATTTCTTTTTTAAATGAAAGGGATACTGAAATGGATTTCTGATTATTCTGAATTCTGCCACAGTCCCCTGTTTACACCAAGCATTACAGGAACTGTGTTTTATCAATCAACAATTTTGTTTGCTGCTTTCAGAGGGCATGTTTCACCATGGTTGGGTCAGTAATGCTCAGTCTGAAGTGCCAGACCAGTGTCACACATACCACTTGTCATCACCCTGCACGTCGCTTTCTATGAGTTTCTATTTCTGTACTTATATGACCCCCATCACTCTGAGATCAAGGGGTTAATGTAGATTGAAACAGAAGAGGGTGCTCTCCCCACACTACAAGAAAGAGGGAGGGCAAATGCTGCTCAGTCAGGCCTGGGAGAGGAAGGGGAGCTTTCCCCACCCCTCACCACACACACCCTCTTTACTTTAAATTTTGGTATTATCTGTGAGCATGTCCTGACCTGCATGTAGTGGTTACAAGCCAGGCAGAAAAGGAAAATGGCACATGAAAACAGACAGACTGAGAAACACGTGTAGGTAGCAGAGACACAGACAAGCAAACTTCTAAAAACCAGTAACAGACTTGGAAATGCCAGAGATTTCTCACTGACAGCTAAAAAAACTCTGCTCATATTGTAACCTTTACTTAGCTTTTTAGACGAATGCATTAACTATTGCCTATACATTTGTTACACAGCAAATGCCACATTATGGTTGCCCGGGGGTGGGTGCTGTCGAGGGAGAACCTCTTTTCCTTCCTCCCCCAAGAGCACCCCAGTAGGAGACATCCAAAATGCCAATGTTCACACATGCACCTTGAGTGCAAGCTGGGGGGTACGACAATGGCTAGCATTGCTGCTGGTGCCCAAAAGGATGCCTCATGGACTGAGGACATGGCATTGCCAGTATGCACGCTGCCTAGTATCTGGAGGCCAGCACTGGCAAGGGCACCTGCTACTCCCATTGTGTAGCTATAGCAAATGCCACTTCTGATCATGCAGCTCCTCCATCCCTCTCACAATACCCTGGAGGCATTCTGTCTGTGTCTGCCCTCTGTAAGGAGAATGCCTCCAAGCCATTGCCACACAGCTGCTCCAGCTGCTCACATGTGCCTCAATCTCATCAAAGGCAGAACCTAGCCTTAAATCTTTAATTATTTTGTGGCTCTCTGCGATGTTCTTTTGATGCCAGTGTGGGTCTTTTGCTGTAAAAGAGTAAGTGTTATGATGAAGTAGTAATTTTGCTTGCTGTGCGCCCAGTTTAAGGGGCAGTAAGAAAATAAAGTTCTTGTTTGTCTAGCATCATGTGCAAAGGAGAGAAAGGGAATGAGAGAGGGAGAGAATACATCATCAGTGGGAAAGCTCTAGGGGAGCTCTGCAGGTCATCCAAAATGGATGCTGAAAACACCTTTATACCACACCATCATGCATTCTGTAAGTGCCATGTATTCTACAGAAAAATGAGTCACAAAAATGATTTAGATACAAAACCAGTCCCAATAGTTTTAAAAAATTGTATCTTTATGCCCCTAAAGCCAGGTGCCTTAGTCCTAAATTCCCATATGGTGCTGAGAATAAGAGAAAATTTTTTGCTCAACATGCAAAATACCTTTAAAAATTACCTAAAATTGTGTTTTCTTTAAAGTTTCATATTTTGGTTCTATGAAAGCTGGGATTTTTCCCTCTACAGGTATAAAATCCTGGCCCCTTTGAAGTCAATGGTAAAACTCCCATTCACTTCATTAAGGGCAGCATTTCACCCAAAGAGAGTAAAACTCCTATATCCAGTTCTGCAGGCTCTTGAGATATCATGTTTTAAAGAGCTTGTCACTGGTGCAGGACAGAATATTGCCTGCCCTGGACATCAGGCCAGTGTGATTTGGGGGGATGATTGGGAATTCCACATTTCAGGGGGAAGAAGAAAATCTTTTTCTGAGGAGTTGATTAAATATTATGGCTGTATGAAGGTGTTCTGAGTGTTGGAAGTTGGTCAGAGAAGTGGATTAATGAGCACAGGGGTAGTCAAAGCTGCATGATAAATGTAATCCATCACATTGATTTCACCTCCCATATGTTTTATTATGTATGTATATATTAGTTTTTAACATTTTTTCCCCATAGAGAAAAAGAGCCTGGTGAAACCAGTTTTGCATTGCAAACACTACCAATGGAAAACACTCAACAGCCAACATGGTAATGAGCTCATGATATAGATTTTTCAAACTGCCCAGTGAGTCATGAAATGCTTTTCAAAATTGGAGATGTGCATCAAGGATTGGTCAAAACAAAACAAAACAAAAAAGGTAGAAACAATATTATGGATCAGTCAATACTATCTCCTTTTATGAAATCAGGCTGCCTTTGAACTTCTGACAGAAGCAAACAGTGACAGATGCATACAAAATGAAATATTGCATGGAAATAGAAGTGCATATGAAAACAAGGGAAAAATACTGAGGTAAGATCTGCTGAGTCTGCTGTTTTATTCATATCTATTTCTTGGTTCTCTCCCCAATCTGGGAAGCATAAATAAAGGTAATGGATATTTCAGAACCAATCTTTCTAGCACTACAAAAGCTACTTACTGGTCATAAGGCCATATATGAAATACTGTGCTTAGTTCTGATCACCTTTGAAAAAAAAAATAAAAATGTAGAAATAGACAAGGCTTAACAAATAGACAAGAATGAACAAAAAATGATATAGGAACATACCATAGCTTCAAGTATACATCTGTTAGTCTATAAGGTGCCACAGGACTTTGTCGCTTATGACAGAGCTTATACATGTACATTGTTAGAGGTTGATATTCTTCTTATATTCTTCAGACATGACGAAATTAAGAGGGGAAATCACTAAGGTATGGTATACAGTACCAGCTGTGGCAGAGAATAGACACTCCAAGGCTTGGACACCCCAAGGTCTTTTTGAGCTACTGTCTGCTACAAAAGCAAGAGAAGGGAGAAATACGTAATTTTCTATACACAGCACAAATTTTAACATATGGAATAAAGTAATTGGGGGAATTAGTTTCATTACTAGAGTTTTGTAAGAGATTGGATAAATCTTTACTGAATATTGTGGGTGTGCTTTTTGATCTAATAGAGAAGTGGCAATATCAGTAAGATTTTTAGCCTTCTTCCGGTAGATTGTGACATCCAATGTTCGTATATTTTGTCTTCCTTTGCTTAGAAACAGTGCACAGAACTTTCTGTACCAGTATGAAGGCTAAGCATTAAGCTGGGAGGAAATATTAAACTTTTTTTTTTAAATTGCCAGTTAAAAAAATAAGATGCCCTAACGCATAACCAGGCATGAAGCATTAATAAAGAATGCAAAAGGACTCATCATGGTCTGGTTTTCAGTGCATGGTGTATTATTAGACAGTCAGCTGGGAACCCTCCTGCTGTTACTTACAAAAACACAAACGGTACTTATGATGACAGGCTGAACAACTATGACAAGTGGATCTGTTACTATGAAATTGAAACAGGGACATGTCAGTGAATTGACAGAAGTCCTTGAATTTTGGATTTCTCTGTCTTGTGTTTTGGCAGAACACTAGTATTCTTAACTAAGGGTTTAGCCAAGCTGTCCTTAGTATTCGTAGATAATAGCCTTAGTATAACTTACGTCCCTGCTATGTTTGTTTGTTTGCCCAGAGCTGAAGAACAGCCCTGTGTAAGCTCTAAAGCTTGTCTCTTTCACCAACAGAAGTTGGTCCAATAAAAGATATTACCTCAGCCACCTTGTCTCTCTGGTTAAAGACAGTACTGCTGAGAGTCTAGGCTACGCTGTAATTTAATGTTTCATATTTCAGCTTTATAAGATAAAGTAGACAATACATTTAATTCAGCGTGTTAGGCTGAAATTATTTAGTGGTCTTTTCCATATGTTCATAAATCTCAAATGGTATTTCCCCAGCATACACCAAATACAGTTATCCCAATGGATGCGGCTGTACTTGGGGATATTGTCTTGATCCTGCAAGGTGCTGAGCACTGGGGTTCAGGGGGGTCAACAGGAGTTGACAGTACTCAGCACCTTTTCAGGATTGGGCTTTTTATGCATTAAAGCAGGGTGCTCGTTAGAGATACAGTGTTGGGTGCCACAGTCCAGAGCCAATCACCAGGGTAGCTTTGTCCTAGGAAACATTATAGGGAAATGAGCAATGTAGTGTGATAATACAAAGATATAGAGAAAGAAGCCGTTTTTATATATTTTTATTTGACCCACATTTGGGAGTAGATTGTGGCCTTAAGAATGCCATGTTAGAGGGGTTACAGAATCACATTAACACCTTACCACTTTCCTTCTTCCTGGCCTGATTCTGTAAACCCTAACTTCTTACTCACCTGACCAGATCTATGAAGACATTAACACTAGTTAGATGAGTAAGGATCAGGCCCCACACTGGTAGAAGAGTTTCTTCTTTGCAATGCAAATCTAAGCAAACCCCCTCAAACCAGCTATCAAGGTAGATGGATTGTCTTCTTTCTGTGTAGTATAATTCTTTTGTCAATTACCATGAGCCTATTGAATCATTTCTGCCTGATTATTGTTATTCATCACTTTCAAATCAACATGCAATTAGATAGCCTCCTCTGCCTGATGTGGAATGTATATCACTGGGCACCTTTCTTTCTTTGAATTGCAGTTGTCCTATTTGGCGTCTCTGCCCTCATCCCCTTTTCCCCCCAGCCATGCTTTTCATTCAGCTATGGGAACCTTTTCAAAATCCTGGTCTTTTTCCTGTTCACTGTTAAATACTTTATTCAAGTTGACCATTACTTATCTATTGTATGCATAGTACAACAGAAGCATTTTGCCTGGAATGCACCAACACTAATTTTGCTACAGAATTTAAATTTCCTTCTCTTCTGATAATCTCCTTTGTGAGAATTCTCTTTGTCCCTTTGCTTGGAGAGTCATAATCTCTCCTCAGTCTAAAGTAGTGATGTCTATGTAATTGTTTTATTTTGTCCTCTTTTCTTATGGTTGTTTGTTTCAGTTTAGAAGGGCCAGTTTGGAAGCCTTTGTTTTCTCTGGAATATTTTACATTTGTGTTGTAATCTATGCCTTATTTACCAGTAGTCACAAACAAAGTTCTGTGGAGCCTGTTCAATTTTCCTTTGATTAGTACTTGAAGTAGGACAGTATAAACTCAAATGAATGGGGTCCTAGACCACACATTCAGATGAGAGAGAAATGATGCTAGTGTGACAACTTGTTGCTCGTTTTATATGTTTCCTTTGCTCAATCTCCCACTGAGTCATCTCTGTTACAACCCCAAATCACACTGGACCAACCATCACATGTATATGTTGGATTTTGATTGGTTTCAGTTTTTGTCTGCTTGTAAACAAGAGCTCCTCTGAAGCCTGGTAATGTCAGTTTGAGAGAGTGCAGAGCTTGGAGTCTGAGTGCCTGGCTGGTTAACAAAGTTGCTGGTGTGATGTGGGGCTAGAAGCACATATTTGAAGGATTTACAAACACTGGGAAAGGAATAAGGGCTGGCCAGGAGAGTGAGGTTTCCAGCATTTAAACTAGCCTTTAACCTTGTCATGAAGCATTAGTATAAAATGGCTTCTGAGTCATGCAATGTTTGATCAGCCACTGAGCTTGTTCTGAAGATATCATATTTATAACTTGCTATCTGGCCAGTGAGGGTGTTTTCTCCTCAAGCAGGGAGATGGAACCAGCTGCCACTCCTGTTTGTGTGTCTTAATCAATCTCACTTAATCAAAGAAACCGCTATATTTTCTAATTTGCCTTAAGACTCTTAAATAATTTTACTCCAAAGACTTGTAATCTTCAAAGTCTTGTCTAAACATTAACTAATCCTCACAGCACCCCTGTGAGAGAAGTTGTGTGTTTTGATCCCAACTTTACAGAGCGGAAACTTGGGCAGAGAAGGTAAGGCCCACATTTTCAGAAAACCCTGATCACTCACAACTCTAGCTGACATCTCTTAGGCTTTGTCTACACTGGAACTTTGGCGGCAAACCTTTTGTCGTTCAGGGGTGTTAAAAACACACCCCCCCCCCGAACAACAAAAGTTTTACATACAAAAAGTGCCAGTGTGAACAGCTGACAAATCTGCTGCCACTCGTTGGGGGTGGAAGTTTTTTGTTGGCAGGAGAGCTCTCTCCTGCTGACAAACAGCAGCTACACTGCAATATTTTAGTGGCACGGCTGTAGCAGCAGAGCTGTGTCGCTAACAGGTGTGTAGTGTAGACAAAGCCTTAGAGCTGTGACCACTTAGTAACTCTGACAATCAAGCCCTCAGAGACTAAAGTTGGGCCCCCAAAACAAGAGACCTGGTTTGAAAATCAGGCCCCAACTCACTTTTAGAGAAGGAGTTACTGGCTCTCAGTCTTGTGTTCAGTCTGATAGACTAGAGGCAGAAAACCTTTCAAGTTAAATTAGAGCTTCAATGAATGGACAATGAAACACTACCTCTTACAACTAGAGCAGCATCAGATATCCCAATAAGCTCCAGGGCAAATATTTTTGTAACAGCTGCACATTTTCAGGTACAATGAGTCTCAAAACTTCCCAGCCTCTACTGACTTACCATCAAATCCCGCTGAACACAGCCAAATGCATTTGAGACCAAGAGGCCACCAGAAGAAAATATTTGGGGCCCTCATCTCCATCCCCACCAAACACACAACACAGAGCCAATTAGTGGGAAAGTTTGTCAGCTGCTGCAAGAATCTCCTACCTCTTTGCTAGCTCCACTGTCTCCTCCTCAATTCTCCATCTCCATACACCACCTACCACTTCAGGTTCATTTTCTCACGGAAATCACCTCCTTTGCCAGAGCCAGGTGGGAAGCGGGCTTGCACAACCTCAGCTGCTACCCCTAAAATTGCTATAATGCTCCCCATACAGTTTTGCTACAGCAGTTGCTTTTGCTGAACCCCAGTAACACATTGTGCTATCCAAAACAACTGGCTTCTCAAATACATTTACACAATCCACCAGCCATGGGAGAGTCAGCGTAGAGCTATCCTTTTCCTACCCTTATAGGCCATGGTTCTTAAGCCATCTATGACTTGAAAGGCTGTTTCATTTCCCCTTGTTATTGTTCACTCCCTGCAATTGCTCAGGGAAAGATTAAGTAGGACCACTGCCTTATTTCTGACCCTTCAGATACTTCCATCCTGAGCAAGCTGTCATGCTAAATCGGCATATGTAATACTCTGTGTGTGTGTCTGTATATGCATGCGAGTGAGATTGCAAGGCTCCTGGATTAATAGGAAATGTAGCACCAGAAGTTCTACTTCCACAGCCAGGGTATTAGTCACTGAAGAAGAAAGAGTGCCCCCATTTGTGCTTCTCTATTTTAGGATGGGATAGCAAAGGAAAGGATTAGGAGATGGAGAGAGCATGTGAAGCAAGTGAGGATATAGCACATGATGATAAGCACTTTGAGGGGTATGCCAGGGATAAACAAGGTCTTAGACATCATCCCAGAGGGCCACGAGGCCAAAAATGGTATTTATAGAAGTATTACGTCTGAGTTGCACAATTTCACTCCGGCAGGCAGAAAAGAAAAGCTCTGGGGTCTAAAGCCTGCCCGGGGTTGCTGAAATCTCAAACCAGCTAATAGGGACTTAGTAAGAAAGTAGAGGGCTGCATGCAGAGAAGCCCTGGTATCCTGTGCACACTCACTGACAGTACTGGGCGTGGGAAATTCTGGGACCAGCAGGAATTTCACATCTACAACTTTAAAAATATAGATAGTTTAAAGGGAGATGACTTGGTGCCCTGCAACCTAGCTTGGAGTCCAGGGGCCCACAGACCCACAAGATGGAGACTAAAGAGTCAAACCTTGGTGCCTAAATTTCTGTCCCTAAATACATAGTTAGGATTAATCACTAAATATAAGTGATTTAATTCTCAAAGTTACTGAGCACTCACACCTCCCACTGACTTCAAGGAAATTCAGATTTGGATCCAAAATGTGTCTTGGACCTACTTCTAATTTTAGATGAAGCAGATAACTCTTTTTTCAATGTGTGGGCTGGCCTTCCCCTGTTCCAGGCTATTGCCATTGAGCTGTTCATAAATCTTACAAGCCTTAGGCAAGCCTTGTCCTCCCAGTTCAAAAAGAGAACATCATTTCTGCAAGCTAATGTTTGCTGTTTTCATGCCTTTGTGTCACTAAATTATGCAAACGAAGTGCGGACCAACGGATAGTTTCCAAACCACATTGTGCTGATTGTAGCAACACTGAAACTAGACCAATGTGTATAGGAATGTGGGTCATATAGATCTATTTTGTTCCTAAATGTAGGTATTAACAAATTGCCAAAGTTATTGGCCAATTGACTCAAAGCACAAGCATTAAAATAATTCATCCTGAACGTGTGGTTTTATTTTATGTTTAGTACAGTAGGTTCACCTGCACGAATTTGCTGTGCTTATTTAATATCCTCTTTAAGATGAAAAATGATGCCAGTCCTGTAGTAATAGCATCTTTTGACACTGAGAAAGCATTTCACTGGATTGAATGGCAGTTTCTCTTTACTATGATGGAAATTTTAAAATTTACCATGAATGTATTTAATCAGTTACAGTGTTCTGAGCAAGGATACATGCTAATGTCACAATATTATCTTCATTTTGACTTTGGAGGGGGACTAGTCAAGGATGCCCCCTTTCAGTCCTATTTGCGTAATTGTAAGCAAGCCAATTCTTAAAAGAATAAGTGGGGGAGGCTACAGCAGTATGTGTTAGAGCTGAGAGCTCATGTTCTCACAGCTGTCCTTACACAGTGTGAAATAATATTTTATTATAGATTATTAATCCTTTGGAGTGTCTAAACCAAATCCTGGAGATAATGGTTGGTTTGAGGCAACTCTCTAGATTTAAGATGAATTACTGCTCAAAGATCTTTGAGCAGGAAAGAAGAGACTGGTGGAGCTATTCTGAGGGTTTCACTGACTCCTACACAGGACAGCTCATGATTCTCAGCACCCCCAGCCTCTCCAATACACAATCTTGTTACTGGAACCCTTTTCTTTCTCACCCCATCCCTGCCTATTTCCTGTTACTTGCCCAGGCTGGGTAGGCAGGCTATGTTCTGGAGAGCTCCCTGGGGCTCTGGGCAGGGATCCTTCTGTCCCTAGGTCACTCTCAGCAGCAAAATACTCTGTGACTTCTAGGCAGCTTCCATATTGAAATAGCCTCTCCAGGATTGGAAAGTTGGGAGTAGTCCCACCAGAAACAGATTAGAGGGCAGAGCACAGATGGAATAGTGAAAGGTGTATGATTAAACAAACCAACCACTGAGTCCACAGTTTGTCACATGGGTCCACAATTTAGCACATGGTCCAGCAATTTAGCATATTCATATCACCACAACATACATGGAAGATTGTCTATGTCATACGGCATTTCCACCACCACCGAAACACAGCCACTTTTGGGGTGAAACACAACAGCTCTTTAACAGTTACAATGCTATTTGTCATTATTCTCTTTAATACATTGCAGCTGAGTAGTGGTTTCCAAGACAAAAAGCCTCAACATTGGAATTTGGAGAAAAATTCAAGGGGAAATTTCCAAAGCCCAAAGGGCAGTTACATACCTCTCTTCTATTGAAAGTCAATGGGCTCCTAACTGCCATTTGTGCCTGTAGAAATCTTACCCCTAATTAAACATTTCAGAGATATGATAAACTAAGGTGGGCATGGGGGAGGAAAAACAAACATTGTAAAACCAGCCCTTTTAAAGATCTGGGGTGGGATCCATGAAGGGACTTAGGCATTGCAACACTGCACATCAAAGCACCTAACTTGTAGATGTCTAGAAAAATCACAGGAACAAAACTGTGATCCACAAATCCAAGTTAGGCACTTAAACTCCCCATACAGTGAATAGGTAGAGAAAAGCTCCTAAGAATGCAATCCACAAAAGCCAGCACACTAGGTGTGGAGCCACCTAAGTTAGCCAATGGGAGATGTCAAAAAAGGGGTGTGTCCTAAGCCCTACCTCTCTCCCAGAGATAGATGCCTAAGCCCAGAATGTAGGAAGGCACCTATCTCTGCTAGAGATCCATGAATGGGAACCAGCCACTTGGAGACAGGTGGCTCAGGGCCCTAAAGTGTTTCTTGAGATAATGAGCTAGGCGCCTGGCTCACTCCACACAAAAAATCATTGACATCACTAGTAGTCCCCACCTTTATAACGTTTAGCCTAGTGGTTAGAGCACTCACCTGGGATGTGCAAGACCCAGGTTCAATTCCCCCCTCTCTACCAACGAAGGTTAGGAAGGATTTCCATAGGGGGTCTCCACTGATGTGGATTCCCTCAATCTCTCCTGTTGAAACTGGTCCACTGTAGATAAATAGAAAAAAAGTGATTGAAGCAGGGGGACAGGTCCTGGGGTTGTCCACCTCCCAGGTAGGTGCCCTAACCACTGAACTACATGGTCATTCCCATTCTCTCTCTCTCTCTCTCTGGCCCAATGATTATTCCACTGTGGATAAATATTAAAAATAGTCACTCCTGTTAATTGTTGGCATTCATGGTCTCATAACAGGTTCTAGCTCTATTCTGATGTAATTTAAATGTACATTATTTGAAATGCTTGGAAATAAAGCCCTCTAGTTAGGAAAATCATGTTTTCACTAAGTGCTTAGACGTTAAATACAAAACCACTAAATAAAGTTTAACAAGGGTAAACTGAAAAGGCAAGATGAACTTACTCTGATGTGTTAATGTAATTCCCTTATGTAATGCTAGTTTCCCTGCAATAATTAATTTTAAACACTAAGTCAGTATGTCTGGTTTTTGATAATTATAAAAATGTATTCATCCATGTCACTGCAAATTATTAATATTTATTATAAGGAATATTCTGTAGACATTAAGAATCAAGGGAGATAGAGTTTGGAGTCATTTCAATCACAGGTTCACCAAAATAGCACTCGGGTTTTATCTGAGTTTCTCTGACTCCAAATCAAATACAATTATAGGGTCAAATCCTCATGCCTTTTCTTGGTTCTTCCTCACGTCCATTCAAGCAAAACGCTCACTGACTTCAAAAATCAAGTAAGGATTTGAGGATTGCAACAGTCTGTGATACTGCCAAGAATCCTGTGTGCTCACTCCATTACGGTTCCATTCCTGGACGCCAAGAGTTCTGAGTGTTATAAAGGGATGATGCTATAATGATGTTATAAAAAGATTATGAGGGCCCCTGTAGTTCTGCACCACTTCAGGGATAACGTTAGTGATAAGAAGGCTGCATCCAGACATGGTTGAGTTACTTCTTTGACATTTCTCCAATACTGATAATCAGCAGTTCTGTTCAAAGATATTTTTAAGCCTCTCAGCATTCTTGGACATAAAGCTTCACACTTGTAGGAGCTGAAACCCATCATACTATGCAGGAAAGCTCCCATTAAGTCTGTTGAAGTCAATGCGGGGGGAGAGTGGGGTTGCTTGCATAGGGATTGTAGGCTCAGATGCATAGACTGTCATTATATATAGACTTTCTGGTTGTGATAAAATAAGAACTTGTGTGGAAAATTGGAGCCAAACCTGAAGCAAAGCATTTTTCTGGTTCAAAAAAAGTTTGGTTCCCACTCGAAAACTATTTTTAATTTTCATGCATCTCTGTGTTTTCCACACTAGAATTCGGCATGAAATAGTGTGACAGTGTTTTCAAAGTATTTCTGGGACAATCAGAAGCAGGAAGCAGTAGCAATCACATGGGAAAGCTGCTTCTTGCACACTATTGCTGCCTCAACGAGTTCAGATCCCATCTTTTGGGATGCTTATCTTCAGTGAGCAATGCAGACTCAGGCACAGTGGCGGGGGAAATGCAACGGCCATGCCCAACAGTAATCCAGCCATCCCCACCAAAATTATAGACATCAATTAATTTATGTTTTGGGGAGTTGGCAAAAAGCCAGTTGCAGTTCTCTAATTCTGGGCCCAGCTGGGGAGATATGGGGTCTTTGCAGTGAACTGAAGAAAGGAGTCAGGTGTCCAGGAGAATAACTGGCCAGAGTGTTTATTTTATTTCATTTTGCTGGCGCAGAGAAGGGAAGTTCAGACGACAGGTATGGGAAAAGAGCAAAGCAGCAGCAGGTGAGCGAGGTAAAAAGGGGAGGAGGAGAGTGCACTACCTCCTACCGCAAAGTAGTAGTAGCCTTCTCTGAAACTACAGGGGGGCAGAGCCACAGTATGAGCAGATGCTCCATTATTTCCTCTATCCAGCGATGGAAGCAGCAACCTGAGCTCGTACACCAGTTAAGGGCTTCACTCTGGGCATGTCCTTAGGGTTTACCATTGTTCCATATAATGATCCAAGGATCTAAATCCTTCAGTTTACATCAAATGCTAAACATTGCTACAGACTGGGCAAACAA
The DNA here is from genome assembly GCF_016161935.1 of Mauremys reevesii. Lineage (NCBI taxonomy): Eukaryota > Metazoa > Chordata > Testudines > Geoemydidae > Mauremys > Mauremys reevesii. The sequence goes on from NC_052630.1 coordinate 85,523,562, forward strand.
TGACGTACTGGAGGTATTTAAGATAACAGACATTTTGTTTAAAAGAGAGAGAGCTGCTAGCAGGGACTTCAGGCCAAAGGGTCACTAACTCTGAAACCCACTTTCCCCTCTTGATCTGACAGAGTCTAGATCTGTTGACCTTTATGGCATGCTGTTGATAAATGCAAAGTAAATGCACATTGGAAAACATAATCCCAACTGTACATATAAAATGATGGGGTCTAAATTAGCTGTTACCACTCAAGAAAGAGATCTTGGAGTCATTGGGGATAGTTCTCTGAAAACATCCACTGAATGTGCAGTGGCAGTCCAAAAAGAAAACAGAATGCTGGGAGTCATTAAGAAAGGAATAGATAATAAGACAGAAAATATCATATTGCCTCTATATAAATCCATGGTATGCCCACATCTTGAATACTGCATGCAGATGTGGTCACCCCATCTCAAAAAAGATATATTAGAATTGGAAAAAGTTCAGAAAAATGCAACAAAAATGATTAGGGGTATAGAACGGCTGCCATATGAGGAAAGATTTAATAAGATGGGGACTTTTCAGCTTAGAAAAAAGATGACTAAGGGGGGGATATGACAGAGGTCTATAAAATCATGACTGGTGTGGAGAAAATAAATAAGGACGTGTTATTTACTTCTCATAACACAAGAACTAGAGGGCACCAAATGAAATTAATAGGCAGCAGGTTTAAAACAAACAAAAGGGAGTATTTCTTTACACAACACACAGTCAACCTGTGGAACTCTTTGCCAGAGGAAGTTGTGAAGGACAAGACTACAACAGGGTTCAAAAAAGAACTAGATAAATTAATGGACGATAGGTCCATCAATGGCTATTAGTCAGAATGGGCAGGGATGGTGTCCCTAGCCTCTGTTTGTTAGAAGCTGGGAATGAGCGACAGGGAATGGATCACTTGATGATTACCTGTTCATTCCCTCTGGGGCACCTGGCATTAGCCACTGTCAGAAGACAGGATACTAGACTAGGTGGACCTTTGGTCTGACCCAGTATGGCCATTCTTATATTATCATGAATTTGTTCTGGGAGAGGAGGAGTGAAGGGTTTTTGAGTGAATGATTGTGAGTCACTATTTTTATGTCAACTTGGTTATTTATGCTGCTGATGGTTTATGTTGTGAAGCAGATTAGTGTGGTAAAAACTTTTCTGCTAAGGGTATTATCTATCCTATGTTGTACTTTTGATAATTTTACAGGCACTTTAGGACTTGGAAAGGTGCCTATGATAACCCAAAATAAAATAAACTCCAGTAGGAACTGCAGGGCTCATGCTGCCGTTGCAGAAGGACAGAGTGGGCTAATTAATAGTTATTGCATCAAGTTGAGGCTGCAGTTGCAGTAATGACACTGATGATATTGATGGCATTGGAGACTGGGTTTAGTTTAGAATGGAAATGAGCAGAAGATTCATCTATCAACTGCATATTGCTGTAGGCAGTGGGAGACAGCACAGCTTTTTGTTTTGCTGTTCTCTTATTCAGCTGGTTTGTTTCAGTGGTTCAGTACTAAGAGATTAATATATCCATTTACACAAGACAAACCATGGTCATTTCAGAGGAGCTCCATGGCTGACACCGGACCATATCTCTGGAACAAGCTATTATTTGTTTTTATTCCTGCTGTTTGACTTTCAGTAACAGCCGCATGTGGGTGGGTGCGTGGGTTGAACCCCCTTGGCAGACATCATCCTCACATCAAGGGATAGCCGAAGAAAAAGACAAGATCTTTTATAAAACCATGTGTGTGTTGGCAGTAGGGGATGTCAACTCCTGGATCCTGCGATAAGTTTTTGTTCTCATCACTATCTGGTTTCAATTCAGCCATCTCTTTTGACATCTCTCTCCTCTCTTTCATTCTATTAATATATTTATTTGGCTTATGTCAGAGAGAGCAAATGAGCTCATCACAAAATCTTGCAATCACAAAGCTGTCTCATATATGCTGGTGATGTCACCATCAGACTCCAGTATCAACCACATTGTCTGTTCAATGCCAGAATCATTGTGTTCATTTTCACAAAAGTTCCACTTACTGTGAACTGACAGCACCTAGGATTGGAACAGAAGTAGTTGAACAGGACCCAACACCAATGGACTCTGTGTGTGTGTGTGTGTGTGTGTGTGTGTGTGTGTGTGTGTGTGTGTGTGTGTGTGTGTGTGTGTGTGTGTGTGTGTGTGTGTGTGTGTGTGTAGCCTGGAATACACATGAGGGAAGGCAATAATATAATTGCTACCCAGAATGTTGATCCTTTGCACGTCACTTCACTTCTGAAAGCATCATGTTATATAACTAAGATCAGGATGATTGAAGGTAGAAGAAGACACTGGTGGAGACTGTGGCTCACCCTTCTATACAATGGGTGAAATCCTGACCCCACTGAAGTCAATGACTTCAGCCGAGGCATGTCATGTACTGTGTCCAAATCTGTTCTGGTTTGTGCTGCTCCTGTAGTACAAAGCAGCTGTAAAGCTGGCTTAGCGGGTTCCCTGCAGGTCCTCCTATGTAAGGGCAATCCTCAGGTGGCAAAGTCTAAGACCTGGCATAACAGCACTGCACTACCCTCTCCAAACCCCCAGGAGGCGCGGTATTTTCCAGAAAAAGGGGATGTGACCAGAACATTCTTGTCTGCAAGAATGACCTTTGGGGCTGTAGACAGCAGGCTGTAACTTTGAAGACCCTGGGTTCTGTATGTTGGACCAGGCTAGTCCCTCTCCTACCGCAGGAGCAGCAGAATGCTAATGTTGTTTATAGCTCAATTCCTCACTCCCCAAGCTGCCCTGAGCTATCTAATTATTGCTTCAGGGGTGGGGACTTTGCTTCCTTCTGCTTTACTTTCCCAAAGTATCAACACAGTGAGCCAGTAATGAATGCTCTCTACGCTCCCATATTCCCCCATCTAAACACCTGCTCATCCACATATAAAAACTGACTGCGTGTGTGTGAAGGTGGAAATACATACCTCCAGTTTTTGCTATTAATTTGCATTGCTCCCATTTACAAAATGACTGCAGGTGTCACTAATTCCTGTCCAACTCCTGAAATCCAGTTATCCAAAGCTCTTGTTATACATCTTCATTTTCCTTAATGCCACCCATCATACAACCTTCACAAGCTTTTAGTCCAGAGCTCTCAATAACCCAGCTAACTGCTCCATTTCACCAGGTGTACATGCAATAGACCCTGTAAATTCATCTTGGCTAGGACATTCCTCTGGATTTTATCATGAAGGATTTTTCATGCATTTGCAAGGAATGCCCAATCGTTTATGCAGGAGAGAAAAGCAGATAAGACTGATGCAGCAGAAAACACATCAAAACAGTTAGAAGCAGAGACATTGATAAACCTATTGTGTTTTCTGTCATTTCCAAACAACCATGATTTCCATGGTCTCTTGGCTTGTAACCTTCAGCAAGCCTTCCAAATTACTAACTACAGAAGAACCTTTTGGCCAGATTCTCAGATGCTGTAAATCAGCATAGCTTCACTGATTTCAGTAGGGCTACACTGATTTACACCAGCTGGCAATCTGACTCTCTGGCTTCCAAGAAACAACACTTATTTTTTTATTAACTTTCCCTCTCAGCTCCTCACTGTAGTGCATAGTTTGTCATAAGTTCGTACATCAGTCTGAAGTAGTTTGTAAACTCATTGGGTTAGGGATGATGGGCCAGGCTCGGGTCTGAATTCCATCAGTGCCAATCCTGAAATACTCACTGACTTTAGTGTAGTTACCCTGGATTTGTACAGTTGCAGCTGAAATCAGAAACTGGTTGCAGGTATGTTAATCATCTGTGTAAAGAGCCATAAACTAACTAATAGCGATGATAATACTATACCATTTACACATTTTGGGCCCAATTTTCAAACACTGGCACCTAAGCCAAGCCGGGAAGAAGGACAGTTTAATGGAGAGGCTGCTGAACCGGGATTTGAAAAACTTTGCTGTATGACCTTGGGCAAGTCACTTAATCTACCCGGTGTAAAACAGGGACAATACTTCCATTCCTTCCAGGGATCTTGTGAGGATAAAATCCATTAATGACAGAGATATTGGTAACGAGGGCCATATAAGGACGTAGGGTAGATAAAGCTACACCTTTTAGAGCCTCATCCTACAGTTGACTCTGGCGCCTTTGCACACTCAGCTGTTCTCTGCATGGAGAAACTCCATTGAGATTTGGACTTGTTCTGCACAGAGGCACAAATCTTACACCTCTGCATTCCCATGAAGTGATGTGAGGGAGTCTCATGAGTGCTCCTCCCCAGGACCACCTATTGTGGGTTCCTCTGCAGGAGGGTGAGGTTCCCCCCTCCCTTTTTTTCCACTATACAGCCACACCATGCATCCAGACAGGGGCGGCTCTAGGCACCAGCAAACCAAGCTGTTGCCTAGGGCGGCCAAATCTAGGGGGCGGCAGGCTGGGCCGGTGGACCTGCCGCAGTCATGCCTGCGGGAGGTCCACCGGAGCCGCGGACGACTGGACCTGCCGCAGGCATGACTGCGGAGGGGGGCTCGTCCCGCGGCTCGGCTGGACCTCCCGCAGGCATGACTGCGGCAGCTCAATCGGAGCCGCCAGACCGTTCGCTGTTCCCGCGGCTCCGGTGGAGCTCCCGCAGTCATGCCTGCGGCAGGTCCGCTCGTCCCGGGGCTCCGGTGGACCTGCCGCGGGAGCTCAACCGGAGCCGCGGGAAGAGGGGACCCGCCGCGGGACCGAGGAAGGGCGGCGCAGCACACCGCGCTGCCTGGGGCAGCCTAATTTCTAGAGCCGCCCCTGCATCCAGACCCATTCTTTTAGTTGATTACCAACTGCTTTACCTTAAACCTTTATATAAAGCCCCTCTCTGCCCTTGCCTACAGTAATTTTCTAATCTTTTAGTCAGTATTTACTTCCTATTACTATTCTTTTAACGTATCTGTACCAACTCAGGCTATCTTGCTTTCTATCTAAATAGCCCTGCTTCACTGATTTTTTTTTAACCTCTCCACAGACGATAGTATGTTTGTATTTAGTGAAAGCTTCGTGGGTGAATCGTGGCCTTTAACAACATTTTTTTCTGTCTTGAGCTCTCACATGGACGGTAGTTATCCCAGCTGGGCAAATGAAAGAGCCAAGATTGCCAGCTAGCAATGTGTGTTTCATTTGGCATCACTGCAAATGGTGAGATGGCAGGCAGCATGTTTGTTAACTGGCCACGTTAAGAGGATCAAAAGGTTGCCTTTGAAAAGTGAGGAAGAAAAAGAATACCCCAAAGTCAAATGCTTGATAAACCACATCAGCATTAATAGGAAATGGCAGCTCCAGGCTCCACACACATCTCTTTATGCCACTGTCAAGCACAAAAGCACAGAAATGTGTAGTCTACGATTAGCAAGGGGGCAAACCAGATCTGCCAAGATATTTGAGCACCCTGCCAAACAAGTGCCAATCAGAAAAGGGAGACTACATAGCCATTGACTTTGGCCTTGCAATCTTTGACAGTAGAGATCTGCCCTGGTAACTATATGGCAAAGGAGAACTATAATTTGCTTTATCAAGGTCTAATAAAGAGCATCCAATTCTTGTCAACACTTGAAATCAAATCTCTCTCTTCTTTCATCTCCCCCTTTCCTCCCCCACTACTGCTCTGAGATTTTAAAAAAAGTGATTTTATGTTTCTCCTTCCTACCAAACTAGTAGCACGCTCCTCTGTTACCAGTCATCAGCAATATTCTGTGCACTGGAGTGCATGACCTGCTTTAATGAGCTTTGGCAGAACATCAGATCATTCCCCCGCCCTTGTCTAATTATAGTATGCCATTTGTGCCACTATGGTTCAGGGCCTATCAGCAGCTCCATTAGAAATACCTATTTCTAGGGATTTATAACTAAGCATTAACAACGTGCTTAAAAAATGATTGAAGATGGCCATGCAGATGCAGAATTTGTGTGTGTTTTTAATCTGTTGCCCAGTTTGTTTCAGATGCTTTTTGAGCTCCTACAGCTCTGTTTAAAACAGAAAAGTTTCCTGCAATTAGCATATGCTGTGAGTTAATTGCTCTTGGTACTTAAAGGTGGATTGCAAAGCTCTTGTAAAACAATTACATAATAAAAAAAACTGCTGATGCTCCAAAATTATTAATGGAATGTATGGGCAGACTTAGGACCTGTTCCTCTGCCTTAGGCCTGGTGTAGCCATTTACACCTCTGCTGAGAGAGGAAAATGTTACCATTCTGATTATTTAGTATTTTATCAGGTGACTGCATAAACTGCAAGGGAGTGGGGATTCTTGTCCTTAGAAAGCAAACATTAAAAAAACAACCTAGAAAACTGTGAACTTAATGTTGTATGCTCACACTTTTGCACATACAATTTTAACAGCCAAGAACTTGGATGTCCAGAAGTTGTTTTGTGAAAATGTGCATGTCCAACATCTTCAAAGTCATCTTCAAAATGTCATCCCCGGTTTGCAAGGTCAGGGACTTAAAGACTAATGTACAAGCTTAATTTTACACATGTGACCAGCCCCATTTCCATCCATGGAGCTACTTGTCTTCATGAAGTTACACACATGTAAATTTTATAGGACTAGAATCCTAGTGAATAGGTTGAATCCCCTTTTAATAATTTGGCCAAGAAATATAAATACATTTACAATAAAGCAAAATATTTGTAAAAATCAGTTTTTCTTTACTTATTTGCCAAACCCTGAATTCTCAGGACACAGGTCTTGGCAAAGAAATAAAGGATAAAAATGAACCTAGTCTAGTTAAGGACATAATAAATAATTAACAATGCAGGCTGTATAATTTTAGGAGGTTTAAGACAAAATCCTACTATCCTAACGTAGTCAGCACCACATAGGCAAGCAAACTGGATTTTTTCAGAGTAAAATCTTTGTAAGGGCTGCAGACATTAGCCCCTTAAAGACTTGACTTTGAACTTTCTTCATTTTGTGAGTAAGGGTATGTCTACACTATAACAACTACAGCAGCATGTGATGGGGTATGACTTCCCACAATGGCGCCCTCTGCTGGCTGTCTTGGGGATTAGTTCCGCAGGACAGTATGCCCTCTGCCACTGGTGCCTGGCTCATAGTCATGTTTGCTCTTGGACTCACATCACTCCAAGGACCGTGGTGTCCTCTTTGTGACATAGCCCTCCAGCCATATCACCATCTGTGCCTCCCCCACTTCCAGTGATAGTACTGCAGTCCAACTATCCAGCCACTTCCCCAATGCGAGTGGGGTGGGGGACCCAGACCCACCTACTGCTTGGGGTCCGGCCCAGGGACCCGCTGAACTGTAGTCACTTACCGCTTTCCTTTGCCTTGACTACCACTGCATTTCCCTGGGCCACTTCCCTGCAGCCACAGTGCCCTACTCAGTCTCAGCAGCCTGTCTGGAGTGTCTGCGCTACTCCCCAGGTCCCTGCCTGCACTGCTCTGTCCAAGGTGCTACACGGTTGCAGCCTACTCAGGACACAGTCTTCTCGCCTCAAGCTTCCAGCAGTGACTGACTGACTCTAGCCCTGCAGCTCCTCCTAGTCAGGGCCCAGTGGGCTCACATGACTGCTCCTTGCAGCCTCAGTCCTGTTGGCTGCTTCCTGTGCAGCCTCCCTAGGGCTCTATTAACCCCTTACCTGACAGTATGGTGTGAACACCCCATCACACATATTTGTTAATATAACAAATACCATTACAATTATGCTTCAAGTTTAACCTTAACAGCTATGACACTGGAGCTGTGCTGCTCTAGTGGAGACATTTCCTACATCAATGGAAGGGGTTTTTCCGTCAATGTAGTTAATCCACCTCTCTGAGAGCTGGTAGCTAGGTCAATGGAAGAATTCTTCCGTCAACCTAGCTGCATCTACACCAGGGGTTAGGTTGACCTAACTATTGTGCTTAGAGCTTGGCATTTTTCACAGCCCTAAGCAACACAGCTCTGTTGATCTAATTTTTAAGTGTAGACGAGGCCTTAGTAACTTATTGTAAAAGTATTGGGGGGTTGTAAAAAATGTCCTATTCTTCTGAGCTACCAACGGATCTTCAGCAGTTTCAGAATGTGATCTAAGGCAAAGTGAGAAAGTCCTCTTTCTTGTACTCCAGTACCCCAGAGATGTTCAGGGTTGTAAAGGCATCATTTTATACCTTGATCAGATATTGTAATATTTCTTGCCTTTTCTGCATGATTGTCATGGTGTCCATTTCAGCAGGTTAGCAAAATAAAGGCAAATTGCAACCGATTAACACAATTCTACTGCAATGCAGCCATGAGTCATTTGTTGTGCTCACTCTAGCTAGAGCTCCCCTAGTTGAATTTCCCTACAAATCACTGTCCCATCTCCACCTAGTGACTAAGCAAGCAATTGCAGGGCATTATTTATTAAGAATGCCTACGGGCCAAATTTTCCCTGCCATTTCTCCAAATAGAGCACAAATCTGTGGCTCCGAGCAGGGGTGATGTGAAAGGAAGGAGAGCCAGCTCTGCAGCATGATGATCACTCTCTACAGGCTTCGTGGAAGCTGTTCACTGGGTGATCTGCAGAGTTCAGGGTCTCCAGATCTACAAGGGGCACATTAAAGGCAGAAGTGGGGAGGAAGTGGGGACAGCATCTCTCCCCAGCATCAATCCCTGTTCCCCAAATTCATAGCCCAACCTGCTGTAGGTTAATGCTCTATCAAAAAAACATTTACTTGCACAGGTTCTCCTTCTACTGTGCTGAATTGCCTCAGGGTGGGGTGTGCGTGCCAAAAAGCCATGATCAGAACGGGTGGTCAAGGCAGCATGCTGCCAGGAAGCCAGAGGGATAAGGGACTAGGAGCAGTGTGAAAGCACAGGGTCTCCACAGGAGTGGATCTGCAGGTTTTGGGAGCCAAACCCCCGACACTTTCCCAGAGGGGGCAAACCACACACCAGGAGGAGGAGGGAGGAATTCCATGAATCCAAACTCACTGAGTTTCCCAGCTCCTGGACTGAAGTAACCTGCATAGGGCTCTATGGCATCCTTCATAAGCTACATTCAGTGTCTGGAACTGGGTCACCTCATGGCTCTACATCCCACGACCATTCGAATGTGAAACGGAGTGGGCCCTGCAAGCAGGCACTTTACATCACCATAGAAAGTTAATATAACAAATCATTCATTCATTCATTCATTCATGCCCGTCACCCCAACCGGGGTATGGGCCGCCAACCACAGATCTCCATAGTCTTCTATCCTGGGCCATTCGCTCTAGCTGGTTCCAGGTATAGCCCATTTTTTTGCTATCAACCTGAAGGTCGCGTCGCCAGGTATTTCTTGGGCGGCCTCCTTTCCTCTTGCCTTGGGGGTTCCACTGCAGTGCCTGTCTGGTGATGTTGGTTGGCTGCTTGCGTAGTGTATGTCCTATCCAGCCCCACCTTCTCCTTCTAATTTCTTCCTCTGCTGGGAGTTGATGGGTCCTCTCCAAGAGGTGGATGTTACTGATGGTGTCTGGCCAGCGGATCTGGAGAATCCTTCTGAGGCAGCTATTAATGAAGGTCTGGATCTTCCTGGTGGTTGTTTTGGTTGTCCTCCAGGTTTCAGCTCCATACAGTAAGACTGATTTCACGTTGGAGTTGAACAGTCGAATCTTTATTGCCAAAGACAGCTCTCTGGAGCTCCAGATGTTCTTGAGCTGTAAGAAGGCTGCTCTTGCCTTACCAATCCTTACTTTGATGTCTGTGCCACCCTGCTGGTCGATGATGCTACCTAGGTAGGTGAAGGACTGCACTTCTTCCAGGGGGCTTCCATTCAGTGTGACTGGGTCGTTGCTGATGGAATTGATCCTAAGGATCTTGGTCTTGTCCTTGTGGATGTTGAGGCCAACCTGTGATGACGTGGCTGCCACTACGTTGATCTTCTCTTGCATCTGCTGTTTACTGTGCGAAAGGAGTGCAAGGTCATCGGCAAAGTCCAGGTCATCAAGCTGGGTCCACAATGACCATTGGATTCCATTCCTACGCTTGTAAGTGGATGTCTTCATAATCCAATCGATGACGAGGAGAAAGAGAAGTGGTGACAACAAGCATCCTTGTCTGACTCCGGTTCGCACCTGGAAGCTGTTTGTGAGCTGCCCTCCATGGATCACTCTACAGTGTATGCCGTCGTATGAATTCTTGATCAGGTTGACCACCTTTGCTGGGATGCCATAATGCCGAAGGAGCTTCCAGAGGGTCTCTCGATCCACGCTATTGAATGCTTTCTCATAGTCAACAAAGTTGATGTACAACGAGGAGTTCCACTCCATAGACTGCTCGACTATGATGCGGAGAGTTGCTATCTGGTCCGTGCATGATCTGTTCTGCCGGAAACCTGCCTGTTCATCTCGTAGCTGTGGATCGACGGCATCCTTCATTCTCTCTAAGAGGACTCGGTTGAAGACCTTCCCTGGCACCGACAGGAGTGTGATTCCTCTATAGTTGGCACAGTTGCTGAGGTCTCCTTTCTTAGGGATTTTGATGAGATATCCCTCTTTCCAGTCAGCCGGAATCACTTCTTCTTCCCATATTTTCTCAAAGAGGGGGTACAGCATTTCCACTGAAGCATCCAGGTCTGCTTTCAGGGCCTCTGCTGGGATATCGTCAGGTCCAGCCGCCTTCCTGTTCTTCATCATGGTGATGGCTTTTCTGATCTCGTCTCTGGTTGGTTTATCGCAATTGATTGGGAGGTCCTCGTTGGCTGAGTCGATGTCTGGTGGATTTGGTGGTGCTGGTCTGTTCAGGAGTTCCTCAAAGTGCTCCGCCCATCTGTTCATCTGTAGTTCTATTCCTGTTATAGACTTTCCCTGCTTGTCTTTAACGGGGCGTTCTGGCTTGCTGAACTTTCCAGACAGTCGCTTGGTAGTATCGTACAGCTGTTTCATGTTACCGCTGTATGCTGCCTGCTCTGCTTCTGCTGCCAGTCCATCCACATAATCTCTCTTGTCCTTCCTAATATTCCTCTTCACTGCTCTGTGGGCTTCAGCATACTCTTTTTGAGCTTTGGCCTTTGCTGCTCTAGTCCTGCTGTTGTTGACTGCTGCCTTCTTCTTCTTTCTGTCTTCTATCTTTGTCAAGGACTCTGCTGTGATCCACTCTTTCTGCTGGTTTTTCTTAATTCCAAGCACTTCCTGGCATGCTGACCTAAGTGTGTCTCTCACTTTCTGCCATCTGTTGAGTACACTGTCTTCCTCTTCAGACCGATCCTTTAGTACTGAAAACTTATTCTTCAGCGTCAATCCAAAATCTTCCTTGGTCTTATGGTCCTTCAGAAGGTTGACGTTGTACTTCGCTCTTCTGTCTGACGTGTCTATCCAGTTCTTCTTCAGCTTCAGCTTCAATCTGGCCACCACTAAGTGATGGTCGGACGCCATGTCTGCTCCTCTTCTAACTCTAACGTCCTGCAAGGATCTTCTGAACTTCTTGCTAATGCAGACATGGTCGATCTGGTTTTCTGTCATGCCTGCTGGCGATACCCAGGTACTCTTGTGGATCCGCTTGTGAGGAAAGATGCTGTCTCCTATGACCAGGTTGTTAAGTGCACACAGATCCACAAATCTCTCTCCATTCTCACTCATCTCTCCCAGAGCATGGGTCCCCATGACTTGTTCGTATCCTGTGTTATCAGGTCCAATTTTGGCATTAAAGTCTCCCATAAGGATGGTAATGTCTTTGTCTGGGAGAGTCTCTAATATTTTCTGGCCTCTTCACTGTCATTGGTTGGAGCGTAGCACTGAACAACATTCATCTTAATCCTCTTCATTTTAGTTCTGAAGGATGCTGTGATGATCCTGGGACCATGTGCCTCCCAACCAATCAGTGCTCTCTGTGCCTGCTTGGACAACATGAAGCCTACTCACTGTGTGTGGTGTGCGTCGCTCTCTTCATGTCCTGAATACAGCAACAGCTCTCCTGTCAACAGTCGTCTCTGTCCAGCTTGCGTCCATCTTGTCTCGCTAATGCCTAGTAGGGTCAGGTTGTTGCTCCTCATCTCTGCTGCAACCTGCGCCGTCTTTCCTGACTCGTACATGGTCCTCACGTTCCATGTGCCGATGGTAATCCTCCTGGCTGCAAGAAGGGTGATCGGCTTAGTGGCTTCCTCGCGGCTTTCACCACCCAGCGTCATGCATCTTCGAGTTGAAGACCCTTCTTTTTCTAGGCTAAAAGTCTCTGTTAACTCTATTGTTGGCGTTTCTGTAGCAAGCTGATTTTTACAGGGTGGAGTTGCTAGCCCCACGCCCAACCCTCCTCCTTTACCCTGACTTGGGACAGGCAGATGGCCCCAAAGGACCTCTCTGGTGGAGTTAATATAACAAATACCATTACAATTATGCTTCAAGTTTAACCTTAACAGCAATTCTGAATATACAATATACAAAGAATCACTTCCCATCTCCAGGCACATGATGTGTCTGTGACTGAAAAGACCTAACATGAAAAGCCGTTTGCTTATTGTACTATTATCAGTCTACTTTCTAATGCCTAGCACAACGACATTCCGATCAATGACAGGGACTTCTACGTGCTACTCTAATACAAATAATAAATGAATTAATTAATTAATGTCAGAGCTTCTTCTATGTGCCACCAAGAACATATAATACAGGTATTTCTCTCTCTCTTACACACTCACACACACAGACTGTTATCAGTTGCCTGCTAAAGTGACACAATCTGGGGAAGGAGGAGGTGATTTTACGGGATCACAAACTCTCAGCACTATTGAGTGTTGCAAATACACCTCCCATCTCTCTGTCTGGTTCTTTAACGTGCTCTTTCCCTTTGTTGTCTTCCCCAACTGTCTGATTGTATTTTCCATCCTCAGCTTTGTTCTCTGAACACTGGATGTCATGGCTTATGAACCGAATTTGTCAGCTTTTGCTCACTGTCTTCCTATCTACATAGCCTCTCTGGCTGAATTATCTGCAACATGTTTCTCGAGAGGCTGGTTTAAAAAGGGGATGACAGGAGTACTACAGTGTCTGTTTCCCTCCTCCATCCCCACCACATAGAGCACTATAAATCCTCCTAGGCATTTGTTCAGTCTTTTTTTTTCTTATGTTTAAAAATCTTCATAGTTCCTCCCACCCCTTATTTACATTTTTATCGCTTAGTGTGAAACTTCCATAAATCAAAGAGCGGAAGGGACTTTTTCAAGGTTGACAGTCTCAAAAATTGGCTCCTCTCTTAAAAAGGATGTTTTCTGTTTGAAAATATTCCTTTATAATAAAAACATTGCATCATGAGGGCTGTGACAGCGCTAAAAACCCAGCGCCGAGCAGCATTAAGTTTGCTGGGCCTGCAGACACACACCTGTGCATCCCACTTCCTTCTCTGCCCTCTGTCTTCTTGTGAATCTCCAGGGCACTAAAACAAGAACTTTGCTCTCTGAAGTTTGCTCAGTTGCTCACCCGTACGGCTACAGTCCCTACAGACTCCAGAGATTAGCATGTGGGATTGTTACACTACTATAGCCCTTCTCTTGCAGAGCTGATGGATGTTCCTTTAAAGGAGCCATATGGGTGGAATTTTCACAATAAAGGTGGGCAGAGGAGATGCACGTTGAGCCTGTCAACTTTGACAGTTGTCTTTCAATTTTCAGTTTTGTTCTGACAGTTATAAGAAGCAGTGGGGGAGAAGCACGGGCAAGAGCTGACACACTCACTTCACAAGTGAGTCTGCCGTACACGGTAGTAACAAATCCGATTCTGACTCCATAGAGTTGGGACTCTGAGCAGTTTGGAAGTAAAGTCAGACGTGGTCAGGAAGATGACAGTTGCAGAGGAAGGACAGTGGCTTAGGTGCTAGTCTAGGACTCAGAAGCCCCACATTTGATTCCCTGCTCTGCCATAGACTTCCTGTATGACCTTGGGCAAGTCACTTAGTCTCAATGTGCCTCAATTTCCCATCTGTAAAATGTGGATAATAGCACTTCCCTGCCTCACTGGGATAAATCCACTAAAGGCTGTGAGGAACTCAGATACTACAGTGATGGGCACCATATAAATGTGTAAGAAAGATAGGTGGAATTCACAATACTGACGCAGGCTGCAGTGACCAAAAGCATATGACACAATAGGAACTGTACATACAAGAGCTCTAACTAGCCCAAAATCTTGTGGGGGGTGACAGATACAAATATAAACATGAACCCCCAGTTCTCCACTCAGGCCAGGTGCTGCTCATTGCAGAAACAGAGTGGGAGGTGTGAAAGTGGGTTTGCAGTTCCCCTACTCTGGGGGCAGCCAGAGACTATTTCCTCAGGTTGCTCTAACTTGAACCCAATTCCCTATGTCCCCATAGGGCTGGGCAGCCAGGCAGGGCCAGCTCCAGGTTTTTTGCTGCCCCAAGCAAAAAAAAAAGGGGCCAAAGTGCTGCTGCCGAAGCAAAAAAAAAAACCAACCAACCAACCAACCAACCAGAATGCCACCCCTTGAAAAGTGCCGCCCCAAGCACATGCTTGGAACGCTGGTGCCTAGAGCCGGCCCTGCAGCCAGGAATACCTGCAGTGCATTTAGAAATCTGTCACTGAGGGACTCCCTCTCTGTAGAGGGGAATTCCTGTAGGGCTGGTTCCGCCAGGATTATGGGCCCTTTGTACTGGCACCGTGGCACAAATGAGGAATTGAGCTCATGGAGCTTAACTTTGAATCAAAAAATTAAATTCTGTAGAGGACAATTTAATGAGCTAGAAAGTATGGATTTCAGTCAAAGAAAGGTCATCCCAGAGCTAATTTTCGTTACTTGTGAACAACTGATTAAGAATAATAGGGGCGCTCTCTGGTAGCAGCCTGGAGTACTTTGAAGAATGCTACACCATGAGGTCATAAAACACAGCATTGGAATTCAAGGATGCTAATCTGAGGGGTTATGAAACTCAGATAGTTGGGTTCTATGGCAGGAGGTATTAAAATCCATGAGTTATGGAAGAAGCCTGGAGAATTTTGAAAGACGCCAGAATTAAGATACAACCAACTGTAATTTTGCTGAAAATGGAAAAAAAAGTGCCAAGGAAAAGAAGCAAACAATTTAGCTTCCCAAGTGATTGCTCAAAGATTGAAAGCAAAAATAATATGTTCTGGAAATGGAGACGAGAATACCAGATAGAAATGTGCAGAGTGAAGAAAAGATAAGGGCCACCAAAAAGTGAAATGCATTAATTCTAGTCAAAGAAATTAGGGGAATAATAAGAATGATCACAAATATCTTAAGAGAAAGAGATACACTAATGAGAAACTAGACCTCCTAATAAATGAGAAAGGATATTAACTTACTAATGACTCAAAAATGGTTGAGTTACCTGCATTTTTTTAATCTAGTTGTAACAAGAGAAAAAAAGACAAGTGATATGGACAGTTAAATAGTAATGAAGACTGTCAAATACGTCTGCTGATAAAATAAAGAGATGGGAAGTCTTTAAAACCTTATTAAATACTAGTCAGTCAGTCCAGATGTTATTAATTTTAGGATCTTCTGGGAGCAAGCTGATGAACTGACTGAACGCTGACAATTATTTCTGAAAAGATACAGAGAACTGGAGAGGCTCCAGACGACAAAGAGCAAACAAATCTGACCAGTCATTTGTGTTTGGTTTTTGTTTCAAAAAACAGGAAAAATCTTGGCAAATACCATCCAACTTCAGCCCCTTGTGAAATATTGGGACAAATTTTAAGGAAAAAAAAATCTATGAACATATCAGGGATAAAAAAAACTGAGTAACTAACACACACTCTGGATTTAAGAGAGGAAGGATGGATTTTGGATTAAAGCAATAGGCTGGCACTTTGGATTAAGCTGGGTCCCAGCTCTGAATTAAGTTGCTTGTGTGACTGCGGGCAAATCACTTCATCTTGTCCAGCTCCTTGGAGATATTTAGGCACTTCACTCCCACATAAATCAGTGGGAGTTAGGCATATAAATACCTTTGAGAATCTGGGCCTCTGTGCTTCAGTTCTCCATCTGTGAAACGGAGGTGGTAATGATACTATCCTATGTAGCTCTTTAGGGCACGTGTCTATAGAGCACAAGGGGGCTCTGATGTCAGTGGGGGTCTAGGCACTAGTGTAATACAGGTAAAATAATAAGAGAGAAGGGTTAATATCGTGTCAAACAAATTTAATAATTTTTATTGATTCAATTCTAAAAGTAGCAGCTGATGGGAATGCAGTACATCGTAGATATATTAGCTGGGCTTTAGCAAAGCATCTCTTACAAGCAAGTCAAAAAAATCTTACTTGAAAAATTAATACAAATTAGCTTACATATGAGCACTTCCACTGAGACTGGAAACTGGTTGAAGGACAATAAACGGCAATGTATCACATTGGGGGGGTTGTCCAGGCCCAGTTCTATCTACAATTTTAATCATCTGAATGAAGAACTAAACAGCACAACAATTGGCACTTATTTGGGAGGTGCTGCAAGCTCCAGGGATGGACAGAGAAATCATACAAAGGACTCAACATTGAGGTTCAAAATAAAAGCAAGCAGTAACAAAATGCTATTCTTCCTTGAAAATCAAATTAATAGGAATTTAGAATCGTAGAAATGTAGGGCTGGAAGGCAACTCGGGAGGTCATCTAGTCCAGCCCCCTATGCTGAGGCAGGATAACCCCCCCCTGACAGGTGTTTGTCTTACCTGTTCTTAAAAACCTCCAATGTCAGGGATTCTACAACCTCCCTTGGAAGCCTATTCCAGTGCTTAGCTTTCCTCATAGTTAGAAAGGTATTCCCAATATCTAGTCTAAACCTCCCTTGCTACAGATTAAGCCCATTGTCTTCTTGTCCTACCTTCAGTGGACATGCATAGCAGTTGATCACTGTCCTTTTTATAACATATTTGAAAACTCGTCAGGTCCCCCTTCAATCTTCTTCTCTTAAAATTTTGTCTCCTGCCCTCTTTGAATCTAGTGTAAATCCCTCCTCATCAGATTGACAAATTGGAGTCCAAAGATGCTCTTTCATTTCTTGGTCAGGTGGACCCCATCTCTCCCCAGCATTCCTCCTTCCCAGAATGGCATCCCACTGTTGAGGAAGCCAAAGCCCTCCCATTGATACCAACTATGCAGCCATGCATTCATCTCCAGGATATGTGCCTCTTCCTGGGCTCTGATCCTCAACAGAGAGGACGGATGAGAACACCACTTGTGCCCCTGACTCCTTCATCCTCACTCTCAGAGCCACTGATGATCTATCTGCTCAGGGTCATATCTGGCAATATCATTAGTGTCCAGGTGGATAACCAGCATGGGGTAATGGTCAGAGGGATGGAACAGCCTCCATGATGTTTGGGGTGTGGCCTCTGGCAACCAGCACACCTCCTGGGATGCCACATCAGGTTGGCAGATGGATTCCTCCATCTCCCTCGAAAGGGAGGCACCCTGACCACCACTACCCTACATCTGTTTCTCTTGGGTGTGGTGGCTGTGAGCCTCTCAGTCACGGGGCAGGTAGCTCCTCCTTCCTCAGACCTTAGGGTTTGCTCTTCTCCTCCTTGTTGCCAGTACCACATACAAGTTCTTGACCTTCAGGGACGACAGACCTGGGTGTCAGGGGGTGGAGCATTGTCAACTGCCCCAGGTGGCCAGCAGCCAGTCTCCTCAGAGAGCAGCCAGTTCTCCTTCCTCCTCTGGGGTCGATGTACTCTGTTTAACTGGCTAGCATCCTCCATCCCGGACATCCTTGTACCCCTCTATGCTATTTAGATGAGCCACCTCCTCCTGCAGCTCTCTTACCTGTTTTCTGAGGGACTCCACCAACAGACACCTCTCATATGAGGTGGTTCCCCCTTGCCTGGCTTTCTTGGCAGGGACATGCAGGCCTCATTTGCAGCATGTCAAGACAAGGACCTGAATAGATGCATTCAGGGTCAGGATGCCTGTTGGGACAGGGCCCCCATAGATGAAGGCAGATGAAGAGCTAGCAGTGATGTTGGTGACATGCCATTTTCCTCCCATTGTGTGTTCTTCTTTGTAGAGTACCTGCAAGTTAAGGAAATAAACCCCACTTTCCTGCCTTCCTCTACTGGCTAACTCCCTAAGTCTTCTAGCTGCTTTCATCTCACCAACCACGTGTCTACTAAGTCATGCTACATTATAATTTGAAAACACAGCTATTCAAGAGGAAGGAGATATTGAAAATTTCAATAAACTCATAGCAAGCTAGGGACAGTCAAAATAGCTAGTGTGATATGGAGACACTGAAGTGTTAGTCCTTCTCCATATGGCTCTGGTGATACTGCACCTAAAATACTGCATTCAGCTTTGGGCACTGCAATACCAGAAAGATATCAACAAACCAAAGGTAAATCAGAGAAAAGCATAAAAATAATAAATGGATTAGAGGTGTGATTTATGAGGAAGGATTAAAATAGCTAAATATATCTAGATTGGGTAAGGAGGGATTTTATAACCATCTACAAATATTTGATTCATGGAAGAATCAAAATTGTTTAGAATTGTACAATGGTTTATAACTAGTGATAATAGAACAAAAGTAAGAAAAGGAAAATGTAATCAGGCTATCAGGGGAAGTTTCCTAGCTTTGCGGTCAAGGTTAGACTTTAGAAAATGTTTCCTGGGAACTAATGAAAGCCCTTTTGTCAGCATCGGCCCTAGACACACAATTGCTTGGGTACCCCTGTGGGAGCCAGGAAGTGGAAGTGTTTCATGAACTTTTGGAAGGTGTTAGAAGTTTCTATATGGCTTTCAACTAGTCCTGCCAATTGCTTATCATATTTAAAACTAGGCACGGGACCTCAACTAGAGTCTGGTAGAATGGGGTCTCCCAGTAGATCTAAAGGAGGTCCAGGGAGGCAGTGAAAGGTGGATAAGGTGACCTTAAGAGCACCCCAATGGCAGAGGGCAAGGGGCTCCCTGGTATGCAGCTGTGAGTCTCAGCTGACCTGATCAACTCAGTGCCCCACCCCCACGCCCTTGTCATGATATTTATTTAAAAGGTATCTTGTAAAGTAACATTGGAAAACTAGTAACTCTGTGATGATTAATAGCCCTGTGTGAAGTATATATAGTTAACATGCAAAAAACAATACAGATGTGCTGAAAATACGGGACTAAAATGAGTTTAAGCCAGGGAGGTCAGAAAAAGTTGATAAAAGGGGCGGGGGATAGACAAAATTTATCTTGAGAGCCATGGACAATGGGGATCTATCAGCAGTGAACAAAGCAATGAGCTCAGAGGCAGGGGAGAAGACTTCATTTGCATTGTAAAATTAGAGCAAGAAACATCACATGGGAACTCAGCAGGAGGGGACACTTTGATCAAGATAGCATCACTCCCCTGGAGGAGACAGGAGACTGAATCCCCCAGCAGACCTCCCTGGCTCTTGACACCAGGACAATGAACTTGGGGAAATGTACTGAATTGGAAAAGTGTTTCGGGTTGTCCTTTATCCTTCACCTGAGGAGACAAAGAAACCAACCATGTGGGGCTCCATGTTGGATTCTGAATAAATACTGGCCAGGCATGCTGGAAGAGTGACAGTGGTGAGAAAAGACTCTGGTTCTGATGTTAGATTTTAGTATTAGAAGTGCACATTTACTTTTGTCTGTAACCATTCCTATCCCTTTTCCCTCGCTGTGATGTCACTTAAATCTAGGTTCTGTGAATAAACTTGTCTTACTTTAATAGACAGCCCTGAGATGGTTTGGTAAAGTAAAGGGGTAAAATCCTCAGCTAATCTAGCAGGCTGGTGTGTACATGGTCTCTTTGGAGGCAGCAAACTCCACTCC
The DNA here is from genome assembly GCF_016161935.1 of Mauremys reevesii. Lineage (NCBI taxonomy): Eukaryota > Metazoa > Chordata > Testudines > Geoemydidae > Mauremys > Mauremys reevesii. The sequence goes on from NC_052630.1 coordinate 85,543,323, forward strand.
TGTGATAGAGGGGCTGGACAGTGCAGGGGACGTGGTTTGGCGGAAGCTCGGAACTGGAAGGGCTGTTGGTGTCACCCAGCAAGGAATAAGCAGGCTGGTGGAAGCCAGGATGAGGTCATCATGCCAGAGAGCAGGCTGCTGGTGTCAGGGCTCTGAGCCAAAGCTGCACAGCACAGAAGCACTCAGGGTTACAGGGTAGGTGGGACACAACCCCTTACTGGTCTGGGTGAATCCCCGAAGTGTCACACTAGGCTTTTGTAAAGGTGACTTCTGAGCTAAACAATAGCAAGGAATAATAATACGGTAAGCAATAAATGAGACATTACTTTCACTCTTGGATGAACAGCTGATTGGCAAGGGAAGGAGCTACTAAGACACAGATGCACGGCTAGTGTCCTGAGCAGAGAGTAGGTAGGTAGATTAGACATATAATAGATTAGAGAACTGGGAATTCTGGGGAGACCAAGCTCCTTCACCTGATAGGTGCCCCCCAGGCTGGGTCCAGAGTATTGCTTGGTTCTCACTGACAGCAGCCCGTTAGAGTCAACATATTACTAAAAAATAGACTGTAGAAAGCAACCCTGCCCTGTCTGGAAGATGCCACAGAAGTTAGTGATGAAAAAGGCCAATTAGTCTATGGATCTACAATTTATACCTCACTAAACGGCACCCCGTGTTAACAGAAATTAAAACCACATGGACTTTCACATATAATATTATACAGTTTGCACTTGAAACATTCACTTGAACTGAAAGCTGCAATTGGTACATTTCAGCTGAAGCAAAATAAACAATAGGGTTCTCATTCCAGACAATTCCAGTGTGACTGTTGGCCATCCCAGGGCCATGCTGGTACCAAGGACGTTTGCTACTGCTACAGCTTGAAACAAATAAAAGGAAAACCTCATAGAAATAAGCAAGCCAGTTTTGAGGCTATGCCCTGCTTCCTCTCCCCATCCTTAAAATGATTCATTCTTATTATTATTGGGCTAGATCCTCGGCTGGGGTAAGGCTATGCTTCTCCATTGATGTCCAGTATGCTTTAAATTATTTTCAGCATATAGTGCCCAAAGTGTGCTAGGGCCTTTACAAACAAGGAGACAAGCCCTGAAAAACTGACAATCCAAATAAGTTACAAGTGTTAACAAGACCCCTGGTGAAACAGCCTGTGGTGCTAACACTAAGTTAATGGGAAGAGAAGTGATGCAGCTAATGTAATACTGCAGAGCCAATTCAGCCCAGTTCCTGCTCCAATAACAGTGTAGGCAGGAGGGGAAATGCTGTTAACACCAAATACATTCATTTACATGTTTTTGCTAATGGTGGCACTGGTACAACTTCTTCTCACCAGCCTCAATCCTAATGGACTGAGCATTTGTAGTTCCCACGGAAATCATGGGACTTGCAGATGTACAGCACCTCTGAAGATTTGGCCCGTAACTAGTGAATGAACCAATCACTGAAGAAACTGAGGGAGCACTCAGAAACTGAGGTTCAGAGAGCATGTGTGCAATGGAACACAAAACATAAGCCAAATTAGCAATAGAAGAAGGTCATCTAGCCCAACATCCCTGCCGTGTTTCAAATGTATCTTAACCCCACTTTCCTGCTTTTTCCCAGTGCACCTGAAGTCTCCCTTCTACAAAAATTCTAATAATTGTCTGTGGAAATTTTTCCATATCTTCTTTACTGTATTCCCTTTTTACTGTGCCATTTAGAGACAGTAATTCTGCCTGAATCCACTTTTAGCCTCCAATTAGGAAAAGTACTAAATGGAGCTTATATTTTGTAATTTTGAGAAGAGATTCCCTAGATTTTTTTTTAACCACCTTTATCCAACTCTAGTTCTATGGAAGTTCACATACCACAGTGATGGACAACTTTATAAAAGCCTAGATAGAGAGAAAAATTAAATATATTTTAGTTCATGGACTTAGTCAATCACTGCAAAGATATAAAAGAGCTGAGAAGATCAGAGATACAGAATAGGAATTGTATATTTGGCAGACAGATTAGCTTTGCCTTGTATACTATTACTATTATTTATATAGTGCCATTGAGATAGTCACAGAGAGCATCAAGAAATCTTTAAAAGATGTAATTTAAAGACATTTAATCTGTTTAAGAGATTTCATTCAGTTATACTACATTGGCAATGTCAAAAGCCAGAGAATGCTACCTATCTCTGACTACGCTATCAAAATCAGATGAAAGAATGGTGTGCAAACACTTGTTAGGCAGGAAACCTGGCCAGGTTTTCTGCCATACTTGCTGATGAAACACACAATATAGCTTGTAGAGAACAATGAATATTTTCCTGTGTTATGCCAATAGCTTTCCCTGTAGAGAAGTGTCTATTGCTTCCAGCAAGCAGAAAAGCTAGATACCCAAAATCTGACAAATGGACTGTGCTCAACGCTGGCTAATTGGAATCCCAGTTATGTGGAGATGACTTGTGTAGCTCAAACATGTGAAAGTTCATCTGTTCTCAGCAGTAATTTAAATGGAAACAAGAGACTATTGTTTTGTCATCCACATACTAGATACAAGATATTATCAATACCTTGGAAATTGAGTTATTGTGGACATAAGTTCTATCCTTTCCCAAAGATTGGAATTGTATTTAAAATGGTCTCTCAAACATATGCATTTATTACATTACTGCAGACTCATAATAGGGTTCTTAAATTTTTAAAGAAAGTTTGGGCTGAATCCACTTCTTGAGGTTTCAAGCTTATACTTCACTAGGGGGGCTTATCAGAGGCGTGCAATAATTGAAACCTCGCTTGCACTCTTAAAATAAATATCAGCATGTGAACTTGGATACAGAGGCAGATCTGGAGGACCTCACAGTTAACTATTGAATTCAATAATATATTTCCCTCTAAATATTCAACCAACTCTTGTCAGTAACTGATTAATAATTTATTTCTGACACTAGTTTCAGAGATTGGATGTACTTTCACTCCTTTATCTGGTCTCACATATAAACATTTAGAATTGATAAGTAGGGTGACCAGATGTCCCGATTTTATAGGGACAGTCCCAATATTTGGGGCTTTTTCGTATATAGGGTCCTATTACCCTCCACCCACAGTCCCGATTTTTCACACTTGCTGTCTGGTCACCCTATTGGTAAGTGACTTAGCAGACAGACATGCTGCTCACATACCTAGTGATAGCAATTATAAAATGACAAAGGACATTATTTAGCTTTTGGCAAACATGTGCCCCCATATTCTTCTGGAGCAAGACTCATGAACCCTGAAGAATCAGTGGGCTTTATTCTGCTCCCCCTAAGTACCCAATTCAGCAAGATACTTAAGTGGTGCCTATTTTAAGCATGTGAGTAATGCCATTGAAGGGAATGGGACTACTCAAGTGCATTTAAATCTGGGCCTTACAGCAGTGTTTGGCCTCCATCCTCCAAACACTTAGGCACATGCTTAACTTCAAGCATGCAGGTAGCCCTAGTGACTTTAAGCATTTTACTGAACAGCAATGAACTGCTGGATTAGGGCCTATGTACATAAATTATTTCAGTATCAGGATTAACTCCATTGACATCCAAGGAGTTAAACCAATGTACGTGAAAATGTTATCAGTTATTTTTGATCTGTAACTGACAAGTGATTTTTCTAACAAGACCTGGATATCAAGAGGAGCCATTAAAACTACAGCTGATTAGAAAAGGGGAAAAAATGTCTACATTTCATTTAATCTAAGTTTTCCAGTGAGCTCTAGTTAATATTCTGATAATAAAATCTAGCAATTTTACCAAATTTCTGGAAGAAAAACTGATATAATCCTGGCAAGAAACTTCACTGTCTACCCAAATTGAATACCCACAGAACAGCAGTCCTTACAAAACCTTTCCATCAGTGACAAATCTAACCAACACTATGCAAGTCATTGCTGAGTGTAATTAACAATTCCAGCAACTACTTATGCACAGAAGTGCTTTTTCATATGAGTCATCACCATCAAAACATCTTAAAAATGAAAGAGAATAAAACACTGAGTTAACTAGTAATTCACAACATTCAGCTGGAAGTTTTTAAAAAGTGGCCTACATGGTGAAATGGATGAATTTTCCATCATCTAAAACAAAAACCCATCAGCAACTTCTATAAAGAGCTGCTCCAAAATGAAAAGAGGGGGGGAAAAACTGTCTTGAGAAGATGCTCTTATTCTTATAACAGCTTTAAATGCTGTAAGATAACTTTTTGAAACAAAGAGAAAAGTGAATGAGTTCCACTGAAACACTCCAACTAGTCACACATTAGAGTTCTCATGTTCTCTGTAGTAGAGCAGATTAAAAATAAATTAATATTTAATTTACTTAGGTAAAATCTAAAAGTCTTTTGACAAACAGATCACATTTTGTATTTCGTATAGTATTTATGAGTATTTTGGCAAACAGTGATTGGACAAAATAGCCCTATTCCATTCAATCTTTCCTGATTGCTAGACAGCACTTTCAACTATGGGGAGCATGGATCAGCGTTCACATCACACTCCCCGTCAGTACCTGGCCCAAGCCAGGGAAGCTAGTGATCCAACCAGCAGGTCAAATTCAGTGATGAATCCTGATCACGTGCCACCTGAGGCACATTGCGCATACGCTAAGAAGACGACGACTTCAACTATATCATCAGCCATTTCTTATGTAGAAATAGTTAAAATAAATAAAAGAGGTGGGATCACACCAATATTTTCTTGCTGTTTTCCTAGCACAAGGCAAGGCAGATAAACATTGCCTGTGCAGGGCTCATTTCTTGATTAGTAAACCAAATGTTTGCTACACCTCCAGCTTAGACGAGACCACAGTAAATTAAAACTAAGGGCTTGATTCAGCCTTAGGACAGGTTAGCTTCTATCAGCATCTCTCAGGGTACTTTTCTTGGGGGTGTGTGTGTGGAAAGTCTACCTGGAGTGTGCTCTCCATCTAATGCTCTGGTGGGGTAGGGGAGGAGGGAGGAGCAAGAGTCAACCAGCATCACTCCAAAAGTGCATGGTGCTGGTTGTTGAGTGGACCTGGCAAAGGTGGATATGCATCTGCTGTGCAGTCCCGTAGCCAGGATTCCTATGGAACCATGGCTAGTGATTAAAGCTACCCCCTTCATAGACCCACGGAGGGCAGTGGTCTGGGGTATGCATATCATTCAAGTCCTTAAACCTATGTCCATAGAAAGTACAAGTTTTATATATATATTCTCCACTGCCTTGCCGTTTATGTAGTCATTTATATCTGCAGTGCTGCCAACTCATGCTATTTAAGACCTAAAACTTCATATAAATTACAAGAAATGGGCCGGGTTCTCATTTACACTAAACCACTTTACACTGCTCTGACAGTGGGAATAAGGGGTGTAAATTATATTTATACCCAGTTTAAAGCCTCTTTACTCTGCCAGACTGCTGTCAAGGGGCCTCAGTATAAATGAGAATCGGGCCCAATAATAATAATGGATGGAGATTAATATCAGATCATTTTAATTCAGAAACAGAATGCCACCACACATTTTGATGTAAGAATTCTGGTGTTTTGAATGCATGCAAACATACAAAGAGGATACATGTTGATAAAACAACGAAAACAGCCCAGAAGTCTTTTAAACATGCAAATGTTATAAGATAGTTGCCATTTGGTATCACAGAAAGCCAAATCTGTAGGCTATTTTTGTAGTCTGAGAGAAAACATTAAATACAAAGATTTTGCTTTGCTTTTCAAGTAGTACCGATACAGGCAGATTTCTTATGGAATGAGGAAAATAACAGAAAATAAAGGCTATTTATTATGATGTGAACCTGCAAACACTCACAAGTAGTTCTTACTTACACAAATAGTTCAACTGACCTCAGTGAAAATACTCACATGCTCAGAACCATTCCATAATAGTTTGTAGGCTCAAGCACTTAGTTAACATATTATCAACAAAACCTATCTATTTTCCTTAAAGAGAACTCTGTGTAGCTTGAAATCTTGTCTCTTTTACCAACAGAACATAGTCCAATAAAACATATTACCTCACCTATCTGGTCTCTCTGTTTTGCTTCAGTTAGTGAAATTGTACTATGGTTGAATTTGGCAACTGGTTACAAATTATAAGCTATAAACATAATATAAATTAAAAGGAGCTAATTCTCCTTTCCAACTAGTTTTACATTGGAGTAACTCGTTGATTGCAAAGGATCTTCTCTTAATTTACACACAGAGATGAAAATACAATGTTTTCATTAAATTAAAAACTGCTAATATGCAAAAAGAAGTCGGTTTTAGAACAATAAGAACCAGTATGTTCATGTAACATGTAACTACAGTGTTTTGATGAATCAGGTGAAAAACAAATGCTTGTATTTGGAAAGAATGGGGTGCTGCAGATTTGTATTTAAAATTTTTCCATTCTGATTGGGAAGTTCATGATGCAAACAACTATTTCTTTTCTAAGGTCTTGCTTCCTAAAGTTGCATCTTTCCCTCAGAAGCACCATCTCACTGAAAAACGCAGACCTGTGTGCATAACTCACAGCACTTTGGTTGTTTTTTCTCTAGCTAATATTAACACAGAAACTTTTTAGCTTTCAGTGAAGAATCACATTTAGGTGCCTTCACCAAATGTCAAGAACTGTTAGGTTAACATGACTGATTTTTAGTTGCCTGCTTTTATTCTCCTATGTGTAGCTCTCACCACCCGTTTTCTTTCACTTGATCATAACACCAGTAATAAAACTTCACTTCACCTTAATAAAACAGAGTCAAGGAAGCTCATTCCATCTATTCCTCTATTGCTTTAAACAGACACTGATAACTGATCTGAAAACATGCCATCCCTTACTACTGTACCTTTCCGCTTCATTTTTTCTCTTTCCTTTACATCCATTGTTGATTGTGATGGAATTATACTAGCAAAACAATAAGATCCTAGCCTTGAAAAGAAATCTCTTCTGGGTCAAGCAATTTGCCGTAATGAAAATTGCAAAAAGAAAATAAGTGCACTCAGCAAACGTCAGGAACACTGGCCTTTCTCCTCTGTGCCTCACGCTAACAGATTGGCCTTGCCAACTTCCATCACAAAAACATTTTCCTCTCTAGAAGATCTTATAATTCTTGTTTTGAATGATTGCTTTTAGATGACATGTAGCAATAAACATGAACTTGATTTTATTAGTGACTACTGCTTCTGAAAGAGTGCAAGCCAAGTAGAGCAGCTGAATATTGAATACATAAAACTGCTATTAAAGGAGGTTAAGGCTGTGTCATAAACCATCTAAAACCTTATTCTTATTTCAAGCTTAAGCTGATACATTGGTGCACTGTGGGGAGAAAAAAAAGGATACAAAAGCAGCATTGAAAGCACATTCACAGTCAGAAAAGTCACTGTAGTGACAGTGGTGTGACTTCAATACAAACAGGCGCACACCCACGGTGGGGTTATATATTCTACTCCACTGATACCAGATCAAAGTCATTCAGTTTACAAGCCACAAGAGGATTTTTTTTCCTCTGACAGACTTGAAAACTCAGGGACCAATCTTTCTCCCACTGAACACAGTGGAAACAGGACCCATAAATAGTTAAGCTGTGTTCTTTCCGTCTCTTCCATCATCCTCATCTCCACCACCACTAATGAAGATTTTGCAACTGGAACATAGTAGAGAGTGTTGCTGCATTTTCAGGACAGAATCTATCCTATTGTTCCATTGCTGGATTGGCTCTGCAGTGTTGACAAGCCAAAGCGTATTTTTGACAGTGAACAAATAACTAACACTTAGACAGGGAATAGATTATATGTTGAAGGAAGTGAATGCAGGGAGAGCATACCAGCTGCTACACCCTTCATCTTTCACAGCCATAGCCCTGCCTTCTCCTGGTCCTTCCTCATCCCTTTTAGATTGGCTAGTACATTAGCCAGGAACAGTCCATGCTCTCAGAAAAGCATAAAGACTGTCAGCCTCTCTGTAGGGGGCATGAAGGAAAAGGCTTGTTGTCTACACAGAAGTCCCCAGCCACTTGCACAGAGGCCAGCCACAATAAAACCCTTACATAGTCACTTTTCTAGCACATGTCCAGGGTACTGATATTTCAACCCATGTATTTAGGGCTTGATCCTGCAACATGCTGAGCAAAGTGCTTAAGCTTGTGCTTAACTTTAAGCTTAGGAGTGGTGCCATTCCCTTCAGCAGAATGTGCTTAAGTGCTTTGCTGGATCAGGATTAGACTAGTCACCACTTTACAGGAGTGAGCCCTTCATTATGAACAGCATGTTAAAAAACACTGTAAAAGCCCAGCTACGCTTTCCAGATTATGCTGGAAGTAAAAATTAAAATTAAAAAAATAGCATCTTACCCAGAGCATCTTGCCGTCTCTAGTAAAAGCATATAATTTAATATTTTGCATAGAGATTTTTATAAAGGGACAACCTTACTACCCAGTAGATTGTACAGTATACCTCTTTCTGCTGCATTGCCAGTCTGATCACATGGAAAATTTGTTAACCTTTAGAATACTAGCAAGTGTTAACTGCTTCAGGACTAGACAGTTTCTTGGAGCTAGAGGAAGTCTGTAGTGAGCATTATGCCAGGCCGGTTTGTTTACCTGCCCTGTCTGCAGGTTTGGCCAATCGCGACTCCCACTGGCCGCGGTTTGCTGCTCCAGGCCAATGGCAGCAAACTGCGGCCAGTGGGAGCCACAATCGGACAGACCTGCGGACGTGGCAGGTAAACAACCGGCCCGGCCCGCCAGGGGCTTTCTCTACACAAGCAGTGGTCCTCAATTTGGGAAACACTGAGCTAGAGGAAAGAGGGGCCAAGCTGTGACTTTTATGTAGAGAGACAAGGTGAGTGAGGTAATATCTTGTACTGGACCAACTTCTGTTGGTAAGAGAGACAAGCTTTTGAGACATGAAGACAACATTGTTTAAGCTCATCTCTCTCACCAACAGAAGCTGATCCAGTACAAGATATTACCTCATCCACCTTGTCTCTCTAATATCCTGAGACCAACACAGCTACAACATTACTGCATACTTTAGAGCCAGTCCAAGCTAGATCCACCTTTCTTGACCAGGAACCGCCCTACCCTCACCTTTATTGTTTCCTGCTTTGTCCCAGCTTCCTCTGATTTCTGGCCCATCCCTCACCTCTTGCAAGAAAGTAACCAGGGTGGTTTAGAAAACTGTTCTGTGGCTTGGACATGGTGGAACAAACCTGTGAAAATAGTCTTCATGCTCAGAGGCCTGCTGGCAAGGTGGATGAAGAACAACAGGCTCTCTAACCACTTGATGACAGTTGTTTTTCAAGGGAGTTAAATCTTGGTAAGGATGTGAGAGTGCTGAGTCCTACCCAGGTGAGGAGCACAGCATGGAAATCCTAATGTGGCGGGTGTTGACAACAGGGGGACAAAAATGTGCTGTAGGCTTCAATTCTAAAGTAGGTACCTATATAAATAATCCAGGACACAGGTGGGTAGTGCCTTATGGTACTGCACATTCGTGAGCAGTAAGGTTTGCCAGATGTTTGGGTTTCAACTGGAAAGTCCAATCGAAAAGGGGACCTGACAGTGTCCAGTCAGATCTACTGACTGAACACCCAAAATCCAGTTACTGCAGGGAGGGGGTGCTGCGCCATCACCTGCACCAGCCCCTAATGAGCTGAGGTTGCCTCCTACATGAGTCAGGTGGTTGCAGCTCCCTGCCCTAACTCTGCAGGTGAATCCTTCCTGACCTAGGCAGGGGAGAGGGGAAAAGAACTGAGTGATGGGGAAAGAGGGAAAGAGGAGTGAATGGGGGAGCGGGGCCTCGGGGGAAGGGGCAGGGTAGGATCGGGGCCTCAAAGGGAAGAGGCGAGGCAGGGACGAGGCCAGGGGCGGGGAGAGGAGAGGTGGGGCAGGGAAGGTTCCAACACTCCTGCTGGAGCATCTGGTTTTTAAACATTACAAAGTTGGCAACGCTAGTGAGCAGCAAGATATTGTTTATGGGGAAACCAATGAAGCTCCCTCAAAACAGGATATGTGTTAACGTTTTAGCCCCAGAGAAAACCTCATGAGCATCTCCGTTTTGTGTGGGGGCCAGGAATGGCCAAGTGTGAGCCAAATAAGCAACTAGGGCAGGGGTTCTCATTCTTTTATGGCCCATCTTACAGCAGAAAAAAAATGTTGGGACCTCCTCTTCTTATCCCCTCCCATCTCGCCATAAAGAAAGACAGTGTGGTTGCAACCCTCCCTGGACCTTTTTGTGACCCAGGTCTCATAAAAGACAGGGAGAACATGGAGAAAGCTGAAAACCCCTGTGTAAACTGCAGGAAGACCAGAGGGAGGTTACTGCAGTAATACAAATGAGAGGTAATGAGCACAAGTGTATGACAGAGCATAGGATGCAATCAGAGACACTGCTACAAGAGTTGTTTCACATACCAGGGGCTGGATAACAACATATAAGGGTTATAAAACTAACCTGGCTTTTTATTAAGAGAACTATTTACAGAGGGGCTGTAACTGCATCTGGCAGTCTAGCCATATGCATACACTACAGACTGACTTCCGGTTGCCACCTTCACACTCTTCCCCCTGCTGCAACAAATGTGCTTTTCCCTCCAAGTTCCATGTTGGTTGCTACAATTGCAATGCAGTTAAACCTGCACGCAGGGACACCTCCAGTATGCAGCCTCCAACCCTCAATGACAACTTGAGAGTGATATTAAGCTTTCCAGAACAATTCTGTTTGCCCTGTAAAGACTCTCTTTTCTAGGTGAACAATATCTGTGGTCCTTTGGGTGGTGACTTATGAATATTTTATAATATATATCTATTGTATGTACTTTAGAAGGAAGAACTGGGTCAAATACAAGTCTGCAGTTGTAAGTCCTAAGTGCAAGTGGGACAGGGAGGGGACTGTTCCTAGTCACAACCTAGAAACAAAATCTGTTATCTGAATTTCAGGTTATTTGAAATTCATACATGTGCCCTGGATCTGATATGTATAAAAAGAAATTTCATTTGTCCAAACCAACGTCACTTATCCAAATTCTGCTCTAAACATTAAGATAATCAGTGCATTTGTTACTGCTGCATTCCCCTTGGAAAGAGACAGACATTTAATGTCTATACCTTGAAATGCTCTTAGTTATGACAGCATAGTGAACAACTTGTCATCTGAATTAAGGTCCTGACCCTGAAGCCCTCATTCACATGGGCTACTTATCTGGGAAAAGGCTGCAAGATGAATAACCAAAATAAATAGAAGTCTGAAAACATGATATTCCCTGTACTGTAATTTTGCCTGATCTTTCTTTCTTCTGTTAACCCTTATTTGGCAAATTTTGGGTTAAAAGACAGAAGCATAAAATTCACACCTGTTTACCACCTGGCTGAGCACCACGTAACCACTTGATACTAACCAAATGTGTCCCCACTGCATGGAATTGGTGGTAACCGCCCCAATTAAGCAGCAGTCACAACTCACTATCATTAGGTTAAACAGGTTCCGAGGGAGACTTCCCAATAAAACAGCCACCTCAATTTAGTGGCATAAGCTATATTTTGTATTTATGGGTATTGATGTCCCTTTTAAATCCTTCAGCTACTTTGTGTCCAGTCATTGGGTTAAAAACAAGGGCTTTTTTAACATATAAAACAGCACAGAAAATGAGTAAAGTTATCTCAGTGACTACTGCCCCAGTGTGATTCTGTGATCTACCAAGTCAACTATCTCACCTAGCTTACGGAACAGGTTTCCTACTGAATCTAACACTTGGCATTCTGCAGATAAACAAAATTGTGTAATTATCTTTGGAGAGGCTGCTTTTTGTAAGGAAACACTTGTTTCTGGAGTGGTTCACAGCAGTTCTGCTGTATCTCATCCAAAGCCTTAGAAAGCTAATGGAAGACATAAAGGCTTTTAAGTGGGTTAGATTCTCCTCTTTCTTTACAATCCAGATATAACCACCAAAAGTTAAACCAGGAGTTTAATCTATAGGGTCAAAGTAAAATGTCTCTATCATGGGGGAGGGGAAAGGAATAAAGCACATTGTGATTGTGTGTGATTCGAATGTCTTCCGAGCAGTTACAAGATAGATTTGACCTCCTAGAAACGCTTCTTTCTTGGCTTTCAGCTGAGACAGTACGTTAACACCTGGATCTTCTTTCTTTTCTCCCCACTCAGCAGAGTCCTCCTTATATAACGTTCTAAGATTTTCTTAATGCCTAAGCTCTTCTATATTTTATAGCACTTAGCAGTCCTGCGATGAGAGTCTAATAAAAATATTGCAGTAAGGAAGTGGGGGGAAGGTTTAAGTAACACACCCTTTACTGAGGAGCAAAGGAAGGACATGCTCTGTCCTCTAGGAAATCTTTCAGTAAGTAATGACATTCAAGAGGCTTGGTGTAACAGCTTCCCAGAATCCTTGTTACTGTAGCCAAAAATCAGGGATTTGACAAGGGCTTGCTGTCTTTTGTACGTAATAAATATTTTATGTGGGCATGCCCTCACTTTCCTTCTCACTGGAACAGGAGCTGACTAGAAATGGAACTGCAAATGTATTGTTCCCATTAGCTCATTCATTAGACTCTATATTGAAGGCATACAACAGTGTTAGGCTCATATTTATCATTCTTTCACTAAGTCCAAATAATAATAATAATAATCAGAGCTGAGTGAATGGGGAGGATGGGGAAGGAGAAATGTTCCATATATACTTGCTTGAATGGGGAAACAAATATTTTCTTTAACATTTTTTCCTTATTTTAAATTACTTATTAACAGTAATTCCTCCACCCCCACTTTACATATAACTCTATGTTAATATTATATAGGCAATGGTATTAATCAGGTAAGCAAAATACAACATGGGCTCAATCTGTGGTTTTATCGAGGAATGCACAGCACAACTCAGGAGTGGGTTAGGTACAAAAGTGATTTTAAACCTGCTTTGTGTCCCCCCAGTCCTGAGCTGGCTTTGTGCCAGGCCAGTGCCCTAGCATAATTTACAGCAGCTTTATGATTGCTCTAATTTACACTTTTCAATAATGGCCCCAAGGGAGAAGGGACTAACCTGACTTTATGCCACGAGAATATTCCCCCCCAAACTAGGCTTTCTATACTTGTTTGGTACTGCTATAGAGCAGTAGGGTAGTGCAAAGCAGCTGGAATGCAGCCAAGGATTGGGGCCACTATCTCTAAGCATGTTGCATAAAGTCTTTGAATCTTAATATATGGGGCCTGGTAGGAATTTTACCACCGAGTTCACTGAGCTTTGAACCAAGCCCATAACCACCTTCTCTCTTTTTTCTATACTGCTACATGTAACACATTTTCAGTCTTGTTCACCTAGGGCTGCAGTTGTCATCCTTATAATTAACTTTATCCAAATATTATTTACACATTTAAATAATTTAAAAAAATTGTGCAAGTGCTTTGCTTTTGCTTCAGCAAAGTGTTTTCTCTATTATATACCCAAATTGAAACCACATCTAATATTGTTTTATCTTCTGTTGTCCTAGTGCCTTTATTTGACAAGTCTTTTTTCCCATGACTACACTCTCTCAGGTCTTATTGTACCACGCTATGAAGAGAAGTTTTATTTAGTTTAGCTTTGGTTTTTTAATGCCGATAGCAGACTAACAAAATTTTGGCCACCACTAGAAGGAAATTAATTATTGACAGTGAATTTTGATTCAGTCGTGTTTGCAATAGAGCTGTGGAAATAACTGTTTTGGTTCAGTTGAACCAAAAATGATTTGATTTGATTTTTTTTGCAATTTTCAGTGAATCAAAAATCAAAAATTATTTTGGGGCAAATGAAACAGTTTGTTCAACCCACAACTAATTTTTTTGTTCCATTTTAGAGCACTTTAATGTTCTTAATTTTTTTATAATAAATTTAAAGGATATTTCAAAACAAAGTAATTTTGAATGAAAACTCAAAATGTTTCATTTGGAAAATGTCAAAACAAAAAGTTTCAATTTTTTCAGCATATTTGGGGTTTTTTGTTTTTTGGTTTTTTTACACAAAAAATTGGCAAAACCCACATGAATTCACAAAATATTTCACCGAATCTGCATTTTTTTATTAAAATAGTTTCAGCAGAAAAAATTTGCTCACCTTTAGTGTGCAAACATTTCCTGCTCACTCTCTCAAATGTTCAAGTGCTCAATTTTTACTGGTGCAAATACTGCCCCAAATGAGATTTTTAGCTAAAACTAATGAATATTTGCTGAGGCCTTGATCCAAAGCCCAGTAGATGGGAAGACTTCCATTGACTGCATTAAGTTTAGACTGAAACCCTAAAGCATCTTTTGTTTTTTAAAAATTGTAAAATTAACCACTCTCCATTAATGCTATATTGATTAATCACATAACTAGACTGGATGATTTCTGTAACCAATGTTCTGTGAATTCCAAATGGCAGATATTACAACTGAGCTTCAAATCAGAGCTCTGTTTGTTAGTTAATTATTTGACTAATAGAATGACTCGTGCATTGTATGCGAATAGTATATCTTAGTGTGAAATTTGCAATGCACAACTGGATTGATCTGCAGACTGACAATTATTCAGTAAAAAAATTTGGGACAGATTTTGAATAAAGAGTAATTTTGAGCATTTTGCAGTCTGTTTATGGTGAATCTTAAAAGAAGGTGAAATTCACTATAGGAGTTATTGCTAATTATTTTCTTGATACTAATAATAATCACTTTGTAAATGGGCAAGGACTCTTCCAACTATATATTTACAGTGGGGGTTTTCCCCCTCTGCATTTGGGTGTGTGTGAATTTAGTGAATATGAAAGGTGCTGGATTAACAGCCCTGCAAAATGTAAACCAGGCACTGGAAATCTGCCCACACTATCCCATCAACAATTCAACAATTTCCACTCCACCATCAACCTCAGCCTGGACCAGTCCACACAAGAGATCCACTTCCTGGACATTACAGTGCAAATAAGCAATGGTCACATAAACACCCACCCTATACCGGAAATCTACTGACTGCTATACTTACCTCCAGCTTTCATGCAGACCACATCACATGATCCATTGTCTACAGCCAAGCTCTACGATACAACTGCATTTACTCCAATCCCTCAGACAGAGACAAACACCTACAGGATCTCTATCAAGGATTCTTATAACTACAATACCCACCTGCTGAAGTGAAGAAACAGATTGACAGAGCCAAAAGGGTACCCAGAAGTCACCTACTACAGGACAGGCCCAACAAAAAAAATAACAGAATGCCACTAGCCAACTAAAACCTCTCCGGCGCATAATCAAGGATCTACAACCTATCCTGAAGGACGATCCCTTACTCTCTCAGACCTTGGGAGACAGGCCAGTCCTTGCTTACAGACAGCCCCCCAACTTGAAGCAAATACTCACCAGCAACTACACACCACACAACAAAAACACTAACCTAGGAACCTATCCCTGCAACAAACCCCGTTGCCAACTCTGTCCACATATCTATTCAAGGGACACCATCATAGGACCTAATCACATCAGCCATGCCATCAGGGGCTCATTCACCTGCACATCTACCAATGTGATATATGCCATCATGTGCCAGCAAAGCCCCTCTGCCATGGGACAGTCTCTACTCAAAAGAATAAATGGACACAAATCAGATGTCAAGAATTATAACATTCAAAAACTAGTCGGAGAACACTTCAACCCCCCCTGGACACTCAGTAAAAGACTTCATCAATTCTTTAAAAAAAAACCTTCAAAAACAGATTCCAACAAGAAACTGCAGAACTGGAATTAATTTGCAAACTGGACACCATCAAATTAGGCCTGAATAAAGACTGGAAGTGGATGGGTCACTACAAGAACTAAAAAAAAACTAATTTCCCCCTACTGTTACTCACACCTTCTTGTCAACTGTTTGAAATGAGCCACCCTGATTATTACTACAAAAGTGATTTTCCATCCTGTTGATAATAGCGCACTTGAACTGATTTGTCTCGACCCGCACTGTGTAAGGCAACTCCCATCTTTTCATGTACTGCTATATATATTTTCCTACTGTATTTTCCACTCTATGCATCTGATGAAGTGGGTTTTAGCCCATGAAAGCTTATGCCCAAATAAATTTGTTAGTCTATAAGGTGCCACTAGGGCCGGCTCCAGGCACCAGCTAAAGAAGCAGATGCTTGGGGCGGCCAATACCAAGGGGCGGCCCTCCGGACACTACCGGGGTAGCACGTCCAGGTTTTCAGCGGCGGGTCCCTCAGTCCCTCTCGGAGCGAAGGACCTGCTGCTGAATTGCTGCCGAAGAGTGGACCAGCACGATCGCGCTGACACGGCTTTTTTTTTTTTTTTTTGGCCACTTGGGGCAGCAGAAAACCTGGAGCCGGCCCTGGATGCCACAAGGACTCCTCGCTGTTTTCGCTGATACAGACTAACATGGCTACCACTCTGAAACCCATCCCATCTACATGTCTCTATCTTGAACTGAAGGATCTACCTCTAGCGGGCAATGGAACACGTAGTCCTTTAAATGATTCCTAAAACTACCATCAGGCCACCAATTGAAGCCAAATGTTGCAGTCATTTCTAAGAGATAGACACCTGTGCTCTGGAAACAGGACTGAGACCAGCAAATTCATTTTATACAGTTAACCAAAGGAAAAACAGTAATAACCATCTGCTTTCTACTGACCAGGAGTTGAACTTGTGACCTAGTGGTGAAAGGCTACCCAGACTCCTCTTGTTTTCTATAGAAAGACAATCAGCACAGTGCAACAACTAGGAAACCAATTTTTCTATACCTGCGCCTTCCTCTTTCCAGTTCTGTCTTTTCTATGTTTTTTATATGTGAAGCAACTTGGACCTCAGAAAATAAATTTATTATAATTTGTTTAAAACATATTTTAACAAAAAAAGATTTATTTTCTGCAAATCAAATTGCTTCCCTACCACTAGATCATATACATTGTTGTCCCATTTTATTGTCTTTGTCATTATGCATGATATAGAAAATATTAAATGCTGATTCGTTATTTTTAAAGTGTGATCTGCAAGGCTAGTTTAACTACTCAAATATTTATAACATAATGAGGACATGAATTTAACTGTTGCATATAAAAATCTTAAGTGATATAAATTTCAAATGTAATTTTAATCTAACATTTATAGCAAATCGGGGAACCTAAGTAATAGGAATTAAATCCTGTAAATCAGAATTTTAAAATGACATGAAGCTACACACCAAACTTATAAAAGGGTTAGATGACCTCCTAAGGAAAGTTATTGAGCCAGAGGTTCCATCTACACTAGGAATGAGCTCTGTGTTGATAATGCTTGGTAGCAATGATTCTCCAGCACCTCACCACAATCTCTTATCTGGTGTTGAAACTGATTTTAAGTGCTAATGTAGATAGGCCAAACCCAATTTTAGTGTCATTACAGCAAAAATAATTGAGACCAGGTAGGACAAGCAGACTGTAGATCTGGAGTCTCTTATGAAACAAGAAGATGTGGTAATGACTATAAACAAAGTGATAATCCTAGGGGCCTCTATTCATTTTAATAAAAATATTTACATTATATTTATGTTCACATAAACTATTTTAAAATCTACAATCTTCAGTAGCACCAGAAAAGGAAAATCCTGGCATATTTATTTAACTTTTTTAGAACTGTCAAATAACAAAGTATGGGGCATTTAATGGATAATTGTATTACCATCACTGTAACTAACACCCAGGCTAGACTTCTTTTACAACAAGGAAAAAGCCCTCCAAATTTAACATGACAAAAGATAAATCACAGTCCTCGAAAAGCCATTAAGCCATAAGTGTTAATTTCTTTAGTTAAATCTTTGCTCTATCACCTTGTTATATATGAATCATTACATAAAAGTGAGAAAGTGGTGCTCTAGAAATATTAAAGTTACAGCTTTATGTCTTCCTGAATAAGTCAGGTTCTTAAGCTTTCAGCAAAAGCTACCTAAATGCAGCTGCTATCTTTGGAGGGCTAAAAAAGGGAGACACACGTAGGGGGCTGGAGAGATTGTGTGGAAATCAAAAATACAGACATATTTCAAATGAATCTCATTGACTTTTAGAAACACTTTGAACAACAGCCATGCCACTGGGGTGCCGTAATGATCTACCCCATTATATAATGTAACACTAAGTAAATGTAGGAGTGGAAATTTCACAATTGGACGTTTAATGGCTGCAATTATGGCAAAAGAATAATGAACCTATTAGACAGGAGAACTGGCAATTACTCTAAGGCTTATTGCAATACAGCTGTGAAAAAGTAATACAGAAGCATACTTAAAAATGGTTATTAAAGGGGGATAATGCATTCTGTTTACCCTGACAGAAGCGATTTTTCTTCTGAAATGAAATGGGGCTTTCTGGTTATCAGACATGGGAGCTCAGATGTGATGGATCCTACTATTTAAAGGTAATGTATTTTCAGATATGCCTTTCTAACTATAAATGATGCCTACACTAAGACTATAAGAACTAGATTTACAAGCATACACACAGACAGCCAAAGGAAGATGTCTAAGCAGAGACATAAATGCAAAACAAATAGCATGAAGAAATTTAAGGTAACTTCCAAGTGGCTGCTCATTGCAAATGGAAATTAGTGTTAGTTGTCTCAGATCAGGAAAAATTAGCTTCCAGAACCATTACACAGCCTACAAAATCTCGACAGTAGGAATCCAAATACGATTTATTTGGCCTACTAAATTTTTCAGATGTACATATCCAAATGAGGTTTTAAGAGACTGGATGAAGTGAAACACAAGACATCTACAGCAAGGACAGCTAGAAAAGAAAGCCACCGCGTACTCTAAAGAAAGTATCATACATGGCTACACTATTTCCCATGGATAAACAGTCAATCCCCCAGGGTGCAAAGTCCAGGAAAAAGTTAGTGCATGATGAACAATGTGTCCATTGTCCACAGGGATGTACAGAATATAATTAGCAAATAAAGGGAAGATTAAGAAAATCCATTGGTCTCAACCATGCTCAGCTCTAGGATCTGAATCTTTGCCTAGGTTAAACACCATGCCACAATATAATTGCAGTATTACTAAAATGTATGCCATTAGCCTTGTCACGCTGTCTGGAGTGGCTCACGACCTCAGGGCAGTCTGTCAAAAACAGGGCAGACACCCCAAACTGGTGATATGTTCTATAATTCTA
Organism: Mauremys reevesii; assembly: GCF_016161935.1. NCBI lineage: Eukaryota > Metazoa > Chordata > Testudines > Geoemydidae > Mauremys > Mauremys reevesii. Next base: position 85,562,493 of record NC_052630.1, read on the forward strand.
TAATTAGATTTCACCAACACAGTCACAAATGTGAACTCCTGGATCACTATAACAGTCTTACCATGGACAGATCCCATAGGCTCTCCAGTCTATATTGCCACCTAGGCAAGCTGGACATAGTGAAAATTGGTCACCTATATCAAAGATCACAAAATATTCAGGATACTTCCAGTCCCAAGGGACCAGTCACATACCTCAGATCAATTTGTATCTCAGCTCTCACACCAAAGACAACATTTGTAGCCAATCCTGTAATAAACTACTTAAATGTTTATTAACTAGAAAAGAAACAGAGAGTTTCAGAGAGCTATTTACAGGTTAAAGCAAGCATATACACACAAATAAGTTATCATCTCTTGTTCCTAAAAATGCTAGAGATGTAGTAATCTGTCAATTCAAAATGTCTTTCAGGGTGCGCCCAGGGACAACCCCTGAGGATCTCTGCTTTAGTTTAGTGTCTCTGTCCTGTCAGAGTTCAAACAGAAAAGAGATGAAAAAGTTTTCTTGTCACCCCGTTTTATCTTTTACATTCAGTCTTCCAGTCCGTGAGATGAGCTCCCTTGCATGCAGCATTTCCAAGGTGTGATAGGGCCATCCACCAATCCTTTGTATTGTGATGTTCCTTAGAGGCCCTGAATGGGCCGAGGGGTGGGGGAGATGAATCCCATGCCTAGGTTCACAAGTTCAGAGCTAACATTTTCAAAGTTATGAAGCAAAACTTACATATTTCCCTACAGCATGGAATACAGACAGTACAAGTGAAATTAATGCATGTAGCAATTTATAGGCATTTAATGGAGTCTAAACACTAAATACATTCTTATAAGACTAATACCTATTTTGAACACAACAAACATACAGGTGAGCTGGTTTGATTTCCAGCGATGAGTTTATCAGTCCTTATCTAATGCCTATGGCCTTGTCCAGCACTGGCACTTGGTTTACCAGCATCACAAGCCTCACTAATAATCAACGTGCCTAGGCCTTCCAGTTCAGTTACTGTTTCATAAGAGACATATTAGACACACGACTCATAGTTGCAACTCATTAGTGCAAGAAAGAGAGGATTCAACCATTAACCCTGATCTCAATGTGGATGGCAGAGCAGCCAGTGGAGAGGGCCCTCGGACTGCATACCTCATTGATGCAATTCATCCTGATGCTTCCCCTAAAAAGAGCAAATCTCAGGAGTTATGGGCGATACCAAACAGAGTCAAGATTTATAGAGGCCAGAAACCAAAGTAATTAAGAGGTTGTTATGCAGCAAACTCCTCAACCATCAAGGCCTGACTCTGATCTTACCTAAACAGTAAAACCAGTATGTCCTTCAATGGAGTCACTCCTGACTTATTTTGGCCTAAATGAGAACAATATCGGGTGCATTAGGATCAGTCCTTGGCCTCATTCCAACTTTAGCTTCACAAAGTGGTCAGAAAACTGCAGTCAATGAGTCCCCCTAACAGAGGAGACAGGTTGTAAGTTGCTCTAAGTTACCCTGTGGGCCAGTCTGGCGCTTGGCCCAGGAAGAAAGGTGCAGAAAGGCTTACGGCTACATTCTGCTCTCCTTAGCTGGGCTGAGTACACATTTTCTCCTGCTGAGGATTTGGCTCATTAACTTAGTTATTCCTGTTTCACACCAACATCAGATCAGAATCAGGCTCTCCATAATATTTAACAGAGGGGCCACTACACGTAAGTCTTTATTGCCACATATCTACTTTGTTTGTGCTGTGTAAATACAATTGTATAATTATTCCACCGAAAAGGATAGACTTTTTTCCACTCACTACTTTAATTTGGAGACTGAGGTTAGTGATGCTTATACCACCATTGCTTTAGTGTGACTGCCAAAAAGGGAGGACAGGATACTTACTACAAAAACTGCCTCTTTCTCTGCAAGTACTCCACCCCTCTGTCCTGACTACAAGGACCAGCTGTGGGGATTTGGACTATAGTTACAATAACAAAAAATTACACCAGCATGCAAATTGCACTTACATCTCACTTGCACCATTTTGCGTGCACCTAGATCATTATACCGTTCTTTGCATTGCCAATTAATCAAGTTCTTTTGGTTTTTCTGGCTGGATACAGGACCTTATTATACACTCAGCCCAGAGAGGACTGTTTGAAAATGTAACCCTACGTGTTCTTTAGCGGCATAACCTATTTGATTAGTAATGATGCGTGCAATAGAAACTAGTAACAAACAGAAAATCCAAGAAGGTGAATAATAAGGCAATGTGAAAAGACGCTATGCCATGAAAAATTGCAGTTAAGGCAAGATGTTATCCTCAGTTGTCATCATCTGGGAATATATTTATTCTCAAAGCAGTAAATAAACATACCCTCAGGTTTTCTCCTTTGAAATGATATCTACAAAAAAGTACATCACTACTATAATCAGATGTACGCTATCTTCTGGTTTATGGCTAATAGAAGGTATTAGTTAAATATCACTTGAAGGAAGGATTCATAGCATTAGGGAGAAAGACACTATTTTGAAGACTTCCCTTCAAACTCCCTGGCTTACCTGAGTTGAAGCACATTACATGAGACTGGAAAAGAATAGGATGTATCTTTAAGAAGATTTAGCATGCCGCACCATCTTTTAAATGTTTTAATTGCTGGGATTCAGCTTTTCTATGAGTAAGACACTCTGTTTATATCTAAATCTCCCTTCCTTGTTAACTTCCTTGTTCTTTAGAAATCTCTGAGGGGTCTGTAACTTTCTTTCTATAAACTGTGCATCATCATCAGGGTCTCTATGCTCAGGCTCTTTCAAATACACTGACAGAAATCACTTATGCTCTCCCTATGTTGATAGAATATGTATGCTTTGTACAGTGTTGGCATCTTTCATTCTTTGCTGAAAACTAATTTATAAGTACTTGTGTGGCATTAGTTACAGGGATGAGTGAAGGTGTCTAGTGTAATTCTGAACCTCCTTGATCACTATGATGTAACGGTAGATTTCCTGAACCCTAGAATTTGCCACTCAGGCAGAAAGTAGCTTAGTGTCACACTCCCAATTCAACTATCATCCAGTAAGAAATGACCCTTCTTTTGTTCAAGATTTTGTTTCATGACTGTTTTTCATCAAACCTTTTTCAATGACCTCTAGGTTGTCCTTCTTCATTTAACTGCATGTGCCTGTTTCAAATAAGATTTTATGGCTTGTTACATTGCTTACAAGTTTCTTCCCTCTACAGTAACCTGTTAAACTAAATATTTTGGCAGAATTTGAGTGTTTGCTAAGCAAGGATTTACTCTGGTTTCCTTTACTGTTTCCATTCAGGAGGAAAATATTCTCTTCCCCTTGACAATCTGGAAAAGTTCTGCTTTCCTTCTTTACAAAACCCCTGGGGGTGAAATCTAGGCCCCAACTAAGTCAATGGCAAAATTCCTATTAACATCGATGAGGCCAGAATTGCTCCCTTAGCCAAGAACATATGAACCTACATCCAAAATATAGTTTTTCCCTCTATGACAGCAGAGAAACTATCTGCTTTCCAAAGCTAGTTGTGAATATGCTTCTTCAACTACATTCCCTGCAGAATTCGCACTCAGGACCTCACTCTTCCTCAGCCAATAACCAATAAGGGTACAGCTTATCAGTTAAGTTAAGTTAATCAGTCAAATGATGATACCCTTGTGACATGACTTGCCTGAGAGGACATAAACTGAGTCTGGAGATCCAGGATACTCAATGCTTCCCCCTACTTAAATCCTAAACCCAAATGTAAATCATTATGGAAATTAACTTTCATCTCTAGTACATTCAAAAGTTTGGCACAGGTGTTACTGGGCACGTTCCACTTAGGAAAGACTGAAATAAGGTGCATATAGGAGGGTATAAGAAAAAATTACCATAAAAAATTAAGTGGAAAATGGATGAGAGGGAAATAAAAAATGCTAATAAAATACAAATATATATACCAGCCTTGTTCAAATCTGCTTGCCCAGTGTGAGTAGTTTTCATCTGTTTTACATACTGGATGGGTGAGAAAAATATAATTAGTTTGCCTTATTGGAAATGGCCAGTGGGTAGACTCTGTCTGGGCTGGAAGATTTTCATGCCAATGCTACAAGGCTGCTATATATTACTATGTAACATCCACCTGTGCTAGCCTAGCTTTTGAGGAATGTTTTTCTATCCCAGCACAGGCTTTCCTTTAGCTAGAAAAATCACATTTTTAACAACCCCTCCCAAATAATTATTGGGGGAAACGAATTCCCTGAAGATTGATGAACTTGAACTAAATTTGCAAGTTTGCATTGAAAGACTTCAAGTTTGCATAAGCTCAAATGTCATTAGATCTTTATTAGAAGGTATGAGTCACTCAATTGCCATTGAATGGTGATAAATGAAGGCAGGTGTTGCAGTCTGCATGTTCGGTTAAGAGTGGAGGGTCTGTCCCTGTGACAGGTGTGCCCAATAATTGTTTTAGAGTAACAAGCTTGGAGAATACACGGTGCTGATAGGTACAGTACGTCTCTTCCCTTCCTTTACCTCAGCTTATTTCTCTGCTGTGGCGAAAACCAGTCTGTTCAGGATGTTATGTACACACACACACACACACACACACACACACACACGCTTTATATTATATATTATAGGAGAGTGACAAAATCTCTAGGAAAACATTTACTAAATATCTGTATATATATATTCCTATATTAGAGAGACAAGGTGGGTAAGGTAATATCTTTTATTGGAGCAACTCTATAGGGCACGTCAGATCCTTAAAGTGTGGGAAACAAGTGATAGTCCCACAATCTCCTTCAGACTCCCCTGAGGTCTTTGCAAAGATAGTCTGCAATGTGCATAGCCTGCAACAAATTTCAGTCCTCTTCTTCTTCTACAGTGGGAAGAGGGAGCCTGCCTTCTAATCCAACAAAACTGGCAAAGTCCCTGGAACACAATCCTTATAGCAGATCCCTCTGGTCCTTGCACTGCTGCTCTGCAGCTGAATTCTCCTCCGTCTGCCTCCCACTCCTATTTATAAACTCCTCCCCCTCCCCTGGAGTTTCCATGGGTTCCAGTCTCAGAGAGTGACTTGGGGTGTGTACTGTCAAGCTGCCTGTCTACAGTTGAAATCACCCTAGGAGCTTCAAATAGCTAATAAGCCTGGGTAGTGCCGCCACACCTAATTTCTGGATGATTCTGGCCAATCCAACAGAGTCAGTCTATGGCAAATATGCAGGCACACAGTGTCTCCCAAAACAAACACAAGAACTATATATCCTCCCACTGTTTCTTCCCTTATTTATAACACAAAATAGGGGGTCATGGACAGGAGCGGCTCTAGCTTTTTTGCCGCCCCAAGCACGGCAGGCAGGCTGCCTTCGGGGGCTTGCCTGTGGGAGATCTGCCAGTCCCACAGCTTTGGCGTACCTGCCACCGAATTGCCACTGAAACTGGTCATGGATCAGCATTCATGTCACACTCCCTGTCAGTACTTGGCTCAGGCCAGGAGACCTACATGATCCCACCAGTGGACCAAATTCTGTGAAGAATCCTGGTCATGTGCCATCTGAGGCACGTTGCACATACGCTAAGACCACCACAAAATACTACACTGCAAGCATGTGGGTTGCACTAGCGCCTCTTGTTTGGGCAAGTGTGGATCTGAAACTGGAGTCTCCAGTGGTCAGGAGGGGAAATGCGTTAGCTGTGTTAGGCAGTACATTATGAGAGGAGAAGAAAGATGGTTTCTGGGATATAAAAGGTGAGCCAGCACAAATAGCTGATGCAAGGAGAGGAAGAATATGGGAAGATCAGAGAGAAAGTTTGTAGTGAGGAAAAAAAGTGATTTTTTTTCATTCTGCCTGATGTCCTCATTTTAAGGATTCAACATGATCCTTGAAGTGATCTCCACTGTCATTATGTTCTTCCATGCTAGTGCAGGCTGTCATATTGCCTGACAGTTGCATATTTCTATCTAGTTTATACAGCTTGAAAATACCTTTTTAAGCACCGCTATGTTATAAAAAAGTAAAGCACTAAATAGCCAGCATTGCGCCATCCCCTGCGTTAAAAGTAGAATTTTTAACTCTGTCTCCTTTAAACGGTCATTCTGATAGGACTTTTTTATTGTATATCTTCAAGGTAATTAATTAATGTAATTGGATATATTACTTCTTAACTATCATTTTCTATATTGTACAGTTGCAGGTGCTAAAAGAGAGGACTGAAAAATCCATATCAGCCAACATAGTTACCAAGCCCAGGTAAGAATTCAGCTCCATGTTTCTCTATCTCAGTTCAGCTCAAGCAAGAAATAAATAGCATGATGCTAGGCAGAGGTTTATACACACAGTGTAGTTACAAGACATGTACTAAAAGTGTACTATATTTACTATGTGTGGTTCTCCATCTATCATCAAATAAGTGACCTAGTACCAATGGCATTGCTGGCAGCTATGCCAGATTTCCACATTACGGCTTTCTGATACTGTTGCATCACTAATGCAGAAAGTAGTGTGAGAGACGAGCTGGGAATTATAACAAACAACATGAAAGTGCCTTGTACATTTGGAAGTGGCATGATGTTAAGATACCTGTCTAGCTCAGACATTTCTGATGTACCCTTTGTGACCAATCGGCAGATATGTCTCTATTGGATTGTGAATTCCATTTTGTTTTGTCAACGCCATGTTGTACTGCAGCCTCCATTTTGGGATTAGAACATCCCTTTTGTGCTGGGAGTGGACAACTAGCTCAATGACTGTAAATGAGAGAGCCATCAAGGCCTCAATTCTGAATGGCTCTTCTCTACTGGAACAATGGGTTGCTGCCAGTAAAGGTCACTGACTTTGAATGAACTCTCTATACAGAAACCTGTCTGGAAGGGGAGGGCTGGAATCCTCCAGCCTAAACACATGGTTGGGAGAGGGGCAGTTTCTCCAACTGACCACCTGACTCTTGAGGCAGTGACTGTCTGTGAGGGAGGGGCCATTCTGTTGTGGCTGGCAAGCAGAACTTGTTGGAGAAAGTGACGGCAGCAGAGACTCTACATCACAAGGATACTGACCAGAGCCAGGACTCACAGGTGGGGTGAGATCTGTCAGATGCATTCGGGAGTTTGTTGTTTTCCTGAGAAATGTAACTCTCTAGTTCTTTCAAGAATAAAAGTATCTGTAGGTAAGAAATTCATTTACTAAGCCTGTGTTCCTGGCTTTACTGACACTCTGCCTCTGAAGGATTTAACTAGACACCAGAGCTCCCACAGCCAAGTGGTTTATGGGGGTACATATCTGAGCAACTGAGGCTCAGGAGGACTAAGGCACTGGTTCCGGATCTAGGCAGCTGGACTGTGAGGTCCCATTGCCAAGAAAGGTTTTAGACATGGGGGTCTATACTTGGGAATGTGTCTGAGAGACCCAGAGCAAGGAGCAGTGACTAGTCACTGAGAAGCATGGAGGATTCAGCAGTTGGATCCACTCATAACAGACTGGAGTCTGTCCACAGAGCAGGACCAGGCCTGGTTGTAACACCCATTACCATAGTATCTCAGTGTATTGTCTCCTCCCCATGTGGCTTCCGTACTCTCCTGCACTTGGGGAATGTAATCAGACTAGTACACCTCTACCCCGATATAACACAACCCGATATAGCACGAATTCGGATATAACATAATAAAGCAGCACTCTGGGGGACGGGGCTGCATGCTCCGGCGGATCAAAGCAAGTTCAATATAATGCGGTTTCACCTATAATGTGGTAAGATGTTTTGGCTCCAGAGGACAGCATTATATCGGGGTAGAGGTGTACTTATTGCAATCTGCTACATATTAAAACTCAATCCACTGGATTATAATCATACTAAGATTTATTATATTTGTTACCAAGCCTTAATAATTCATGCTGTGTTCAAAAACACAAGCAGTACCTCACAACAACCTGTTTTACAGATGGGGAAACTGAGGCAGATAGCCCAATTCTCTTCCCCCTTACACCATTGTTATACTGATGTAACTTCATTGACATGGATGAATTTGCTCCTGATTAACACCAGCAGGAGACAAGAACAGCCCTTCAATGATGTGGCCAAAACTGCAGATGGGGTTGCTGTCTGTACTAGGTTTATGACTCAGGCGTCTGTGGCCCCCAGTCCTGGGCTCAGATCACTAAACCATGGACCAGATTCTTAGCTGTGCTGAAGGAGTGTCACATGTAGCTGAGAAGAGGGGTGCAAAAGAACCCGTAGTGACTCACTGATCCTGGAGCCTGCTGTGACATAGTCTCTGGTGTAGTATAGACTAAATTCAGGGCTGCTCTAAGCTACATCAGCTGCCTATACGGCTCCAAGGGCCATATTCTGCAGCTGGGGATTGCCTTGATGTCATGCATCCTAGATGTCATACATTGCCCGGATTTCATACCTCTCAGGTGTGACGTGTCATTCCATATTCTTTATGAAAATATGCTTATGATATGAACATGACATAACTGAGAAGTACTTTATGCAAGATGGCGCATGTGAGATATCATTGGAAAGGTTATGATTTGCTGAATGCAATTATCCAATTTGTATGCCTCTATCATTTCTGTATCTGGAGTTAGGAATATTGACTATGTATCTGTATTTCAACTACGCTATTTTGGGTGACGTCCACTGCTAACACTTCAGGTACAACAATGGAAAAGGCAGACAGGGCGGATGGCCCATAAGCAAGGACAATAGACTGTGAAAAGCTCGGCCTTCCTCTGGACGCTCCATACTGCCATTGACTCATGGATGCTGTGATACTTCAGGGTCAGGTGGTCTTGTCACCTGATACTAAAATGGTACCTGGGACTTCTTGTAATTTTCCACTGTAAGGGAAGGAGGGTCAAGTTTGGGAAACAAAGGATTCCCACCTTATGTAAATCCTATTTAAGGGTGAGGAGGAAGGCAAACAGGACTCCTCCTCTCCATGGCCTGTCTGCCCAAGACGAACGACTGCAAAAGGGAAGGCAAGAGGGGAGTCCAGACAGAGACAGGAGTCCAGTCTGAAAAGGAATATAACTGGAACTGTGAACCACAGAAACTTTGCAAACTGCCTGCAACAATATCTAGGGTGAGAAATACTGTTTGTAACCAATTTCTATAGTGAAACGAGCTTAGTTTGCATGTTTGATTTCATTTGCTTATTAATCTGATTTGTTCTGTTTGTTACCCCTTTTCCCACTTAAAATCTGCCTTTTATTGTTAATAAAATTTGTTTTGTTTATTATTAAACCCAGTTTCTGTAATTTCTAATGGGGGGGGGGGAAGAAGTGTGCACACCTCTCTCCACATTGAGGGAGGGGGCAAATTTCATAATATATCTTTGGGTCTGTACTCCAAGAGAGGTGGACATCTGAGTGCTGGAGCAATCTCATAAACTGAGTCTTCCCAGAGCTGATCTGCAGCTGGGTATGGCCTCTGTGTGTGTGTGTGTGTGTGTGTGTGTGTTAGAGGAGGTTTTAAGAGCCTGGCTCAGCAAGACAGGTAAAAGGGGGCCCATGCTGAGACAACAGGTAGACTCAGTGGTATCTCAGCACATCAGGCGGCTTCCCAAGGGATCCAACCCATCACATCAGGCATGCCCATATGCTGGAGGCCAGGGTGGACAGTGGAATTGGAGCCATTATGACAGTCATACGCTGCTGGAGAAGATCTGCTCAAAGTTTTTCAAAGTAATTTTTTTACCATCAAAAATTATCTTTTTAAAAAAATTAATGCATTATTTATTTTTGCTAAATAATTTCAGCAAAATTGAAAAAAATTAAAGCCTGGCCTTTCCCCTCCCCTCTTTTATATACGCTTTCACCTCCTTTTTCAGCAACGAACTGGAAAAAGGACAAAAGGGAGGGGAAGAAAACTGAACCCCCCACCTCCAAAAACTAAGAAAACCAAATATTTGAAAACAAATGAAAAACAACCCATTCCTTTTCAAAACCTGCAGAAGGAAAATTACTTCAACATTTTCCATATCTAGCTCTGTGCTGTAGTATTTGCTGACTCAGGGGGATCCACCACCAGCTGGATCTGCCAGGTTTAAATCTGCTTTGCACTGGGAGACCAGCACAAAACAGACTTAACAGGCCCATATGCCTCCTTATACAGGCTCTTCTTGCTTCTCACAGTTACCCAGTTAACATGCTAACAAAAGAAATTCAGCATCATTTAAGAGTAGCCTAGCAAATTACAGCAGACTACATGTAAAATAGCAGACAAGCTGTTATGGTCATGAAATCCAGAGCATGTGTCTAGACCCTGTGATGTTTTCCCAGTCCTGGAATGTGTTAAGGGGCATTGAATGGTTTCTCTGACCCTTGCTAGTCTTTCAGACAACCATGTAAGTGGCACTCCCCAAAGTTCACCAATGGCACATTTGCCAATGTAAACGACAGCTGCTGCTGCAGCAGCAGCAGCATTGTTTGCAAAACAAACATCGCTGCAAATTAAGATCAGCCTACAAAATAATATGGAAGGAATGAGAATTCGTATCAAACAACAAAGTCCTATCCATCAGCATTCAGCTTGTCTGCTCCTTTTCTTTATTTTGAATTTTAATAATGGTCTCACCATCGCAAACACAGATAAGCGGAAGTTATTACATCCATCTCTAGAGGATCAGCGGCACTTAAGAAATAAACCACATAAGGAGACTAGACTTGACCTCAGGTCCCCAGTTGTGTGCTGGGCGACCTATCTTCTGTACGGGAAAAGTTCCTCTAGCCACAGTTGAACAAAAATCAATCCTGACACTTGTTGCTGGCTGATAGAATATTCTGAAGGTTTCTAGTTTAGTGCTGCGGAGATGCAGACTTCTTTACCTTGAATACGTTAAGCTAATGCACTACATGAATGTAATCAGCTGATCATAGCACTTCCTGCTATCCGTGATTTGCTTTAACGATAATCTTTGCAGAGACCATGGTTTTGCAGTTGTGTTGTCCACCATAATCACAAGCTTCTTGCCATGTAACTTAACATGCATTCACTACTGCCTTGCAATCCCAGCTTTCACAGCAAAAGATGGTGGCTCTGAGAAAATTCTAACCTGCTGAGTACAAAATAAAAGTCAGTTTTGACAGGAAATGTTGTAAATGCCACACATTCATGTAGCGATTTATACCCTTTATGTACAGGGATTGTTTCACCCATCATTGAACCTTAATGTATTCTGGGGTGGAAACATGGCTGTTTTCAATGCCAGATAGGGTGACCAGATGTTAAGGAGAAAATATTGGAATCGCCACGCGCGGATGGGGGGCAGGGATTTGTATACTCACCCATCCGGGAGTTCGGCGGCAATTTGGCGGAGATCCCTTCAGTCGCAGACGGTCTTTGGCAGTATTTTGGCGGGGGGTAATAAACCTTGCCACCAAAGACAGAAGCACCCGCCACCGAAATACCGCCAAAGACTGTCCGTGACTGAAGGACTCTCCGTTGAATTGCTGCCAAAGACCAGGAAACAAAATATCGGGACAAATGGCGTCCCGACCGTACCCTGGTCGGGGTGCAGGACAAACTCCTCAAAATCGGGACAGAGATTTAGGTTACTTACCCAGAACTGAATTTCACCAGGATATTAGGGTTAACATCTCTATACTTATTTTCCCAAAACTAGCCATGAGATCACTTATGAACTTAGAGGTCAAGAGCCCCAGTTTGCTCTCTCACCTAGAAGACAGAATAGCTCCAACAGAGCTATTATCATGGGTCATGGGTTCAATACTGCCACACGGGCAAGAGTGCCACCAACAGTATTCGGCCACCCTCAACACTTCTTAAAGCATGTGGGTTTTGTTTCGACATCACCTGTGCAGTAGAGGCTACAACAATACAAATGGTAAATAAATAAATAGTCTGCTTGAATTCTGAAATCTAATGATCTTACAAGATGGTTACTCTGGAGGTCCTTCCCAGTCCTATGATTCTATGATACATTGGTATTTTTATACATAACATTTTTTATTCATATATCAGCCTCTGTCCTGTATTTTATGAAATTATACTTCAGTGAAGGGAGAAGCTAGTGAAACATTTCAATAGCTGATTTGTGTAGCAGAGAAACAACTACAAAGCCATGGGGAATAATTAATATCATGAAAGAAATGCACCTCCCAGCACTGAGGATACCACAGAACAAACTATTGCCTCCATCATCAATGGTATTTTTCTTAAATAAAATAGTGTGACTGAAAAAGCTATTTGCAAATATCATGCTGTAAACAAATTTGAATATAAAAGCCAGGTAGAGTTTGTTGTTCTTCAAATTTGTATAAAGAATCTGTCATTCTCTGAAATGACAATCCGTTCAAAGTACAAAGGAAAATGTGCTGAATACGCCAGTGTGATTTAGCTAATACTGGGAAATGGAGCCATACAGTTGAGTTTCATTTTTATAGACTATCATATTCAAGGTATCCCAAAGTGCTTTATCACTAAGGAGTAAAATGGCAGTGCTACCACTGCATAGAGATATGGAACAACCCTTGTGCACTCATTAATAGACAATACACAGCACTGGACATCAGACTTTTTTATTGAGAGAGGATTATTACCTCTCTTTTATATAAAATGTGCATAGATATCTAACTTCTACTTGAATAGGCAGAGTCAGGAAGAAGGAATCTGGATTTATCATCTCCTGTACCTCTAACAATGCAGCACTAACACTGAACATGAGCTTAACTTCAGGTCAGGGTCTTGAACCCAGGGTCTGGTGCCCATTGGTTATAACACCATACGTGTATATACACAATGCTTTTCAGTACATAAATGCCAAACAAAATATACCATCTTTGTCTTAAAGAATTTAGGTTCCACAGTATAACCATAAAAGGGAACCAGCTACAACTTGGTAAAAAGCAGACAAAACTTATACCTGTCCTAGTGTCTGGTCTAACACCTTGGACAATCCAAAAATCTAGCCCACTTACAGGACTAAATCTCATTTACATGATAACATTTAACTGAGTTGTAACTTAGTCTTTTGTCTCAGATATAGTGTGGACTGCTCCAAAGGCACAGCAATGGATCCAGGGAAGTACAATGGCATATACAGCAGATACAACGCAAACACAGAGTGGCATGTAGTCCTAATAACAAGAAGACTTCATGGAACAGGTAGGCTGTCTTGAGCTTATGAAAATAGGAGAGTGAGAGAACTGGGTGTATGTTCATCTGGAGGCTGTTCCAGGCATAAGAAATGGAACAAAATTGGGAGAGAGCAAAGGAGACAATGGGAGAAATCAGTAGAGAGGATCAAGGGAGCTGGAGGATGAGGAGGAGGCAGAGTGCTACTGAATGAGCTATACTGACACTAATTTGAACGTAGAAATGCTGCCTACATTTCTAAAAGGAGTACAAAATGTTTTAAGAGAGCTCAGGATTAATCAAAGGCATATTTATGCAATGCAGGGTTGTACATGGGATCTGGTATTTGTATGTGTGTGTCTGTTTTTCACTGGCTTTTTAATGCCTCAGGAAACCAATTAAAGAGTCAAAATAATCGGCAATCTGGACATGACCACCAGACTGTATGATTTTGGCCCACAAATGGCTCCCTGCAACATTCAAAAGGCTAGTGAAAACAAAAAAAACAACTCTGAGAGCTTCAGTTTTATTTGAAGTTACCCAAAGAAAAAATGTGGGGGCTTTATTTGGGTTCCCTTGGGACTTAGGGCACAGGAAAATAAAGTGCCATGTGTGCCACCTGGCTCTTTCCAAATGATCCCTGTGGAGATCCATCTCACAGCCAGTCAGCGCCAATCAGAATAAGTCCAATGAAGGCAATAGAACTACATCACTTAACACCTGCTGAGAATCCGGAGGTTGTAGAATTGCCATAATTGAAAACATTCAAGCCCATCATCTCTTAGGGATGACTTAGGGATAATAAAACCTTCTCCTGTTAGGAGGTGGGGGAGGAACTAGAAATCCTTGAAGGGTTATTTTTAACTAGATGTAGTAAACAGCGGAAATATTTTCCCTGAGCCTGCCATTGAATTGGGTTCAGCTGTGTTCCCACATGATTATTAGTTTTCTGCAAGCATGTGCAAGTGAGGGTTCATTCACACAGATGTTCAGGGAGGGAGCACTCCTGTTGGTAAGGATACATGTAAGTGCATCCATGCACTTATGTCAGAAAGGCTGTCGTATCTATCTGAGATGCTCTCTGTGGGTTTGGGAGTGAGGGAGTAGGAGGCCGTGTGAAGTTGAGGAGAGAAAGTGAGTGGTTGTCTAAAAATTCTTAAATACAATGGTGCAATGCCATGCAGCAATGAGGGGGAGAGGATCTAGACTGGGTGCTGCAAATATTTTTATATCTCACATGTAGGCGCACACAGGCAGAATGTAATGCTCTTGTGGGAGCAAGGAAATAAAATGGGTTTACATTTCCTAATGTTCTTTAGGCCTGCACATCTCTTGCTACCGCGCCCTTAACATGCCCTCACTCTCTCCTTGAGACAATCAAAGCCTTAGCAACTCGGTCAGGCACATCTCCTGTTTATAAATATTATGGACATCCAGTCAATTAACAGAAATAATACCATGAGCCTTAGGCATCCACCCACTCACACAGCTCGAGTATGAAATAGTCACAGCAAAAAGTTCATGAGCAACCCATAGGCAAATTTGTTACATTGGTGATGTATTTGTAACTGATGTGTGAACACCGCCCCCTACCACAAAAAGGGTTAAATTCAACAAATCATTGTTCCCTATAAAGTATTTTCCCCATTTCATGTCCCACCCAAATGAGGGTGATAAAACGATCAGTTCAAAATCCCGGCCCATCAGATCAGCACAGACTTTGGTGTGAATTATTAGCCACTCAAAGCTGAGTTTACTGAAATCAAGAGAGGAAAACACACTGCCTGAAAATCCTGCCACTAACAGAGTCTCACAAATTAAACCCAACAAGAAAACTAACATAATGATCATAATAAAAGGATTCCAATCTTTTGTTCTTTCTCCCTCAGTTGCCACTTAACCTCCAGGCAGCTAACTAGAGCCAATTGACAGAGACATGTTGCTCACATACCACTCTTCTCCTGAAGTCCTCATCACCATACATGAACAAAAAGGCTCCCCTTCCTTTAGCAGTTAAATGATTTATGAAGGCGCCTTTAAAAATGGTTTAGAGTTTTCTGTCTAATATCATAGACACAGTGTCTATAGCCTCATAGACCCTTAGTCAAAGACAAAAGTTACAAAATGCTGGGAGTTCATGGAGAGCATAAGTAGCAGCTTCTAGAATGAGATAACTTATTAAAGGTTCAATCCTGTTCCTACTGAAGGCGATGGTCAGTAAGCATAGAAGGATCTGATTCTGATTTAAACTAAGGTCACATTTGAACCACTTAGTATAAAAGAGCCTTAGTTTAAATGAGACTCGGGCCCAAGTGCCTAATAGGGTGACCAGATAGCAAATATGAGTAATTGGGACACTTTTTTTTTGGTGGTGGAGGGGTGGGGGAGGGGAGAGAAGGGACAAATAGTTGCGTTTATAAGACAAAGCCCCTAATATTGGGATAGTCCCCATAACATCAGGACATCTGGTCACCCTAGTGCCTAAGGTGAAAGATCTCCTTATGACAAATCCACGCCAAGCACTTTTGAAGCACTAGGTCTCCCTAAAACATACACTGGGATTCCCAGTTCAGTTGGGAACATTTTAAAAATGTTTCTGGGGTGGGTTAAATAAGCTGAGGGTATAGTAGAGAGTAAATATAAGACTGACTCTTAGTACTAATGTCAATGACCAGAGCCTCATAAATGTTTTTTTTTTAACCTAAGAAGGTGCCATGTCACAAGACTTCATAATGCTCTGTCTCCAAACAGCCCTTCTTCCTTGATAGGCTCCCTAGACCTTAAATTGTCTTGAAGATAGGCCCAGTGGCCTGCTGACCCCCTCCAGTATCTTCAGGAGAAGATGGCAGGTCTGTTTTGCCTTCCAGTGTCTTCAGGGAGATCAGGGCTTGGGGAAGGGGAGATCAGGGGTAGGGGAAGTGGGGCTGCTTCTTTTTGTAACAGTGAGGTCTCGGAGCTTCTTCCATGGGCTTATTCTGCAAGAAGAGATACCATAGCTCTAACCATAATCTTTTTGTTTCTCTCTCCCCCCTACCGCCACCCAAAAAACCTCTCCTCCTGCAGTCCCTTCCAAAAAAATACCTTTGCCTATCTAAGTCATGAAGCAAAATAGTATGGGATGCTCTTTCCCTGGGTATTTTCAGTATATTCATAACTATATGGGCTCACACTATAGTTCTGTTGAATCCTATCTAGATATTACTTGTATTCAGACCCTAACATGAAAATAGCCTGTAATTAGTTTCTGTGAATATTTGTTGAAAAAAGGAGCCAAATCTGAGGTGATAATATTTAGACTCTAATGAGGGACGGAGGCCTAATAAGCAACCAACCAACCTGCAGGCAGCAAGAAGATTTAAGTCTGGGTAAGAAATTAGCCAGCCTCCCTGCAGGACTTTGAACATTTTTGGCTAGATCCTCAGCTTCTACTTGACCACAAAGGAGCAATGCTAATTTACACCCACACAGCATCTGTCCTTCTGCTGTGCCGTGCAGCTCTACCCAAATCTTTTTTTAAATAGGGCTGTCTCCTCTCTAATTTAAAGCTCCTTTATATTGAAGCAAAATTTTTCACTTGACAAATGTGTATTTAAAAGCTATACAATTCAACACAATGGGCTCTGCCTCAGCCTCTAGGCTTAACAGTTTTTGTTTTAGTCTCCACAGACCATTGGAGTGTGCAAACTCGAGAACCTTCACTACCCACTGCTTTTCCAGTGTGTCTCCCACACACATATATTCTCTGGGCTCCCCTGTAGAGATGAAGATACTAACATTTCACAGGGCAAGGGTGCAATATCATACTCTATATTACTGAGTTTTAGTTTCACTGCAGAGCTTTTCCCCTAGAGATATAACCAGCACCCAAAAAATGTAATTTCCAAACTTTTTTCTTCAAGTGTCAGGTATTTAACTGCTAGATAAATGCTCTGTCATTTGGATCTCTGCGGAGCATTGGTGATATTTTGTAGAAGATTAGACAAATCGCAGAACTATATCCCTCTTGGATTTTCCTGGGGCATTATCCCAAGCTAGCCCTCTCCTATGTAACAGCAGTAGTTCAAAATAAGAACAAGTATTTATATGCTACTTTGTCTTTTCACAACATCTCCAGTTTCCTTCTGGTTTATTGTCTGATGTTTTGAAGTAATAGATACAAGTGGCAGTCAGAAAATAGCATTCAGTACCGTATTTTAGTGTGTGTGTCCATAGGGAGCCTTCATTTACTAGAAGATGAATCTCTAAAGGGACTTCTAGACATTTTATGGCACTCCTTCTACCCCATTACTTACAGTATTTTATTAGCATCTACACTGAGCTCTTACATACATAATAAGATTTTGACAGCAAAAGTATTTGTGTGAGAGGATTGCCTTTCATTAGAACCCACTTTCAGATCATATATTCTTCATTAACTTTTAAACATTTTAGTAATTACATTTAACTTTGTAAAATGGACACTAACTAGAATGGCTTTTATCCTGGTTCCAACTCAATAACAAATTATTGGATTGTGGGGCAGCAAATTTTAACTGAATATTCTGCAGCAGCAGAATCCTGACAGTCCCTTTTCTTCTGAAGCCTTTTCCAAGAGCAGGGGATACCATTATTGCCTCACTCCTCATGCCTATTGCCAGCAGTATGGGCAGCAATGGAAGATTAGGCCACAGTCTGCTCACCTTTTCCAGGCCTTTGGCCTTTGTTATGCAGGAGATCAGACAAGCTGATCACAGTGTTCACTTTGGCATTGGAATCTATGATGGTCCAACCCCAGCAGTCCAGATCCAGCCCCTCCAATTTTCTCTGGTTGGCGTTTGTAACAGGGATTCACTCACCATTCTGGTGCCTCCTTCTGGCAGCCTTGGTAATTAGCTCTGTGTACTAGTGTGCCCTCTTTGGGTGGCACCTCACCACCATCACTCCTGCTCTGGGACCCACATTTCTCCAATGATCACGGCATCCTCTTCAATGACACAACCCTTCAGCCATACCACACAGTGTGCCCCCACCCCCACCCCTCCAGGGGACCTGCAGTCTGCTGTTCTGCCACTTCCCTTAGTGGCTACTGCAGCAAATTGTCTGGCCACTTCCTCATGGCACCTGCATCCTCTTTGTCCTTGCTTCAGGCCCTCAGCCTGCAAACCCCAGCAGCCAGCCAGGACTCTCCCAGTCCCTGCTAGCAGCACTGCTCTGTCAAGAGTGCTGGCAGTTCTCTCAGCCCTTCAGAGACACAGTCCTTCCTCCCTGGGCTCCTAGCAGAGAACTGCCTTCCTCTGCCCTGCAGCTCCATTTTTATATGGGCCTGCTTGGCCTTGATTGGCTGCTCCCTTCAGACCTTCGCTGATTGGCTGCCTCCTGTGCAGCCTCCCTAGGGCTCTATTAACCCCTTAGAGCCCAGTGTGGGGCATGTGTCCCATCACAGGGTTCCATCATTGATCTTCTCTTTTCTCCCATTCACACCTATTATTTATTTATGTTTTTACTACTCTGCAGTAAAAGAGCTCTGGCCCAGACTCTGGGCACCCTAGTTAATCTGTTAAAGAAGACACTATTAAAATAAAAGCAGCAAAGAATCCTGTGGCACCTTATAGACTAACAGACGTTTTGGAGCATGAGCTTTCGTGGGTGAATACCCACTTCGTCGGATGCATCTTAAAATAAGATGACTCTGCCTGCTACTCCCAGATCAGATACTAAGACGCCAACATCACAGAACAAAATTTAATGTAAGCGCCCAACAGACTCTCCCTCACACTGCTTTCCAGCCCATCTTCTTATGGGCTAGGGAAAAAGAAAAGGTTAACTAACATGTGGTATTATGGACCAGGGTAAGGTTGACAAAATTCTACTTAAAAAATAAGGAACTATTTTCTTAGCACCCCCAATCCACTCCTCCTCCCAATACTATTATCATTATCATTAATAATAAAATAAAACAATAATACTAAGCCTCAGTACTCACCTACATTCGCCAGGGGTATTTCTTGCTCCTTTTTGCAACATTCCCAACCTTATTATACAGAGATGAAAAAATAAGGGACGTTCCTTGTAATAAGGGACTGTTCGCTACAAACAAACCAAAGTAAAAATAGGCTTCTAAGACTAAAACTTAACTTCAGTAAGTTACAATCTTTACCTAAGCAGGTTTTTCCTATATTCAGTTCCCAGGGACTTCAACCCCTGTGGCTGAAGGATCCACTTTTTTAAAGATATACAAGGGCCCTGGCCTCTTGTATCTGCCCAGGAATGGATAACTATGGGAATCTCTCTCTTCCCGCCCCACCTTCCCCCCAGTAAACCTTTGAAATGTATTCTTTGAAAAGTAAGCCCAGACAAGGTTTGTTTTCCCTGCTGACTGCCAGGCTGGAGTCCATGCTGTCTTCTCCCCTAATGGTGATTTTGACAAGACAAATGAGCTCTTCATGCTACCTCTGATACAAAGAATAGCCCATTGAATTTGACCACACCTATTTAGAGGTGTTAGGTTCTTTCCTTTGTCTGGAGGAAATGCATTTATCAACTTCCCCAACATGCCTGGTTTATAAAATTTTAGTTACATCTCCAGCATATACCTATAAAGTCCTTGGTGGTTTTATCATACATACATCACACAAGAATAGTAGTGATCAGTGAGTTAATAGTTTTCCAATTATATATGATGTGGCACCTTTCAGGTAAATATGATTACAAGAGTGTGCCAGCTGGCATTAGGGATCTCTTGGGTTCACAGTCTCAGGCTATTTAGGGTGTTGTAGGTCAAAGTCAACAATTTAAAATCAACCTAGAAGCCTATGGCAACATTGGCTTAATAGATAAGAGGCAATGAACAACCCTAGATTTTATTGATGTCAATAGGAACTGCAAATGCTCAGCACCTTTGAAAAATTGGCAACATCTAGTTAATTTATTGTAACTAACAATAATATATATTGTATGCAGGTGTTAACAGAATTAGGGAGGCAGTAATAAGCAATAGTCACCACTGAAGTCTTTATTAAGTTGCCTTTGCAAGTACCATTGGTAACCTCCTCCTAGTGCTGGCCAAGGTGGCCATCCACCATACTAGGAGGTGGAAGCTGGACTGGTGGGGTGTCAGGAGGGGGGAGGAGGTGCACTCTGTGACTATGCGGCCTATTTCTGATCCCTCCTGAAGTTATGTCTCTGGGCAGAGCTTCTCTGGGCTGTGTCCGTTACCTCTCTCGATGCCTTTGAGGAGCTGTGGGTGCTGTCCAGGGTTCTCTGCTCTGTGTCCCCCTGTAGATGCCTGATTTTATTCCTGTAAACTTCATTTATTCCTGTTAACTTCACTTATTCCTGTAAACATTCCTGTCCCTGTTTTTTCATTTGTTGTCCCCTGAAATTAATTGATGCCTGGATCCTGTGTCCGCTCCTGTTAAGCTGAGGGGGGTTTCTTTAGTAGTAGGCAGGCCCACACCCGCCTATCCCCCACTGCTTCAACAGGTACAGCGGTATTCACACCATTCCCTTTGCTAGTGTGAGGCATTCCCAGAGGACCCTGCAGGGGTCCCAGTAACAATACTCACCACCAAAAGGCATTTGGGAATATTTTCACAGGAACCACTGTGTAGAATCAGCCTGAGATGGACAGCAATATCCTTATTAACTCAACCATTTTCTATTAAGCGATTTGAGGACTATTGTTAATAGTAATAGCGTGCAAGAAAAGATCTTCTTAAAATGAACTTTAGTAGCTGAAAGAGGAATACTCCGGAGGTGTAGATTATCATGGGGTTAATAGATTGCTGCACAGGACACACACTAGTGTGACTATGCAAGCCTTGAAAAAGTTACCTTTAAGCTTAACAACAGCAACAACATTCACCTTGCAGTTCAATGAAGAAAAAGTCCTTAGGCTTAGACATCTATATAAAATAACACTTCATCCCAGGATTCAGATGTGAACAGATCCACCTGTATCACAAGCCATACCTGTGTGGGTGTATTGCCATTATGTAATTTACTGTATGTACACCAGGGCTTTGGGAAAGCAAAATACATGTCAAACTTATTCCCTGCTTGTTTGAATGAGGTTTGTGCACTTTAATTTCATGGAGACAGGAAGGAGTGGAATAAATGCAGGGAAAGATTTGGGATGCTCACGTGTTAATCTACCTGTTGGAATGCATCTTTCCCTATGTTTTCAAAGAACAAGGAGCAAAGGTGTCTAAGTACACATTTGAGCACCAAAGTGACCAGTCAGTAAGACAAGCTTAATCTTTCTTGATGCTTCCCTATGTTTTCCCATGAGTATTAAGCCTGTAATGTCTTAAGAGAATGTATATTCAGCCAAATGCACAATGGGGCTGCATGCCGTGTATTCAGTTGTCTTTTGAGCCTGTGCTGGTAATACTTTTATAAAACATGACTCTAGGCAGACACAGATGGATTAAACAGCACTGGATGGATTAAACTGTTTCTTTCATGTCTTCATAGCTAATATCTGATCACCAGATAAAAGATATTAGCTATTAGCCAGAATGAGAAAGTTTTATTATTGGGTGAAGTGTCACTCTGGAGCCTTCGACTGTTTGGAATAGGAGTAGGCTATTTTTAGACAGTTGCTGCTGTTTAATTATGGATTTTTGTTTTGTGATGCATATAATCAGTCACCATATTCACAAATTCAAGATTTCCCCATGGCAAAAGTCTTAAAGATTGGACTTTTATTGCTTTCATCCCTTATCAAAATGGAAGCAAGCAGCACATGGAGTCAGCAACAAATATCCTGGGAAACATACTTAGGGCCTGATCCTACTGGTTTCTTAAATCTTAGGATTTACTGTTGCATGTAGGAAATATTTCAAGCACTCTGTTTAGCCCAAGACTATTGTGCACCTTAGACAGGATGGAGGAGGGCTGTGGGGCTGCTCTAAATGTGCAGTCCTACCAGGGGTGAAAGTAAGGTAAAATACTGACCAGTATGGGGCCCCGGCTCTGGGCCCCTGGAAGGGGCGGGGCCTCAGGAGGAAGGGGCAGGGCTGGGGGTCAGCCTCTCCCAGCCAGCCCTTCCACGCTGCCTGGCCCGTGCTGCCCAGGGCTCCGGCGGCGATTTAAAGGCCCCGGAGCTCCAGCCACTGCCGTGGTAGCAGTGGCTGAGAGCCCCGGGCCCTTTTAAATCGCCAGACCCCGGGGCAGCTTCCCCTTTTGCCCCCCCCCCCCATTGGTGGCCTTAACATGGGCTGTGTACAGGCTGGTACCGCCGGCCACTTCTTACCGGTACGCTGTACTGGCCCATACTGGCCTACTTTCACCTCTGAGTCCTACATATGGGATACTACAATCCAAAGGCTGAGCTAGTTCCAAGGGTATAGCACACATGCAAAAGGTTTTATCCCAGAACATGAGAGTTTTAGTTTCTTTTATTTAGCGGATATAGTCAGGACATTTTCCTTAATATTTGATGAATAATTTTTACCAAGTGCAGGAAAAGTGATCAGTAACCAGTGTGACAAAAATCAGACCTCATAGCTATAAGAGAATAGTGGAAGACAGGTATATCAGCCCTAGAATTGTGAAGGCCCTTTTCCCTCTGAACTGAAAAGAGGTTACCTCAAGTTAATTAGAGACCCCTGAGCCCAATTAAGGACTGCTGGTGACCTTTAAAACCCCCCTTTGCCGGTGAGAGAGAGAGTGAGGAGAGATGAGAAACAAGTTGCAGCAGGGTTAGGGGCAATAAGGAGAAAAGGCTTCTCCTATATGGAAGGTTGATCTCCTTGCTATAGGGGAAACAATTGAGTTCACTTCTGTTTGGGGAAGGGCTGGCAACCAGATGCCAGCATAAGTCAATGGCCCAGCGAGGGGACACGAACATTTATTTCTTTTGTGTTGTGAGTTTATTGAGAGAACTACCACACCTACCTTGCAAATATTGAAAAAAATAAATCAAAGCAAAGAATTAAAAACCTCTGGAGTGGGACTGATTTTCTCCAGGCCTCCCACTGTCAGAGGGAGAAAAGCTGAGGCTGCCGAGGGGAAGGAGGCACTTTGCCACACTACTAGAACCAAAGAAAACTTTTTCCAGTTGGGAGGTGCCTTCAGTTTTGCAGTATGGCTTGCATCTGCATATACAAGTACATTGCACCTCCCATCAGAATTAAATGCAGGCATACAAAATGACTGCATGTTTAACACGAAAGCCAACCGACTGGGGAGTTATCACACCTCTCTTTGTCTCCACCATACCTTTTCTGTTCTGCAGGAAATAGCAAATAGATGGTGTGCAGCCCAGTGCCACATGCAGCCACTACTATAACAAGTGGCCTGCTTTCTCACCACAAATGGTGCATGAGTAGGCTGCTACAGGAGATGTATTTGGAGTACTTTCTGTGGAGCCCTTTGCAGGATCTGGCCTTCTGATTTATTACAGACAAACGCATGACATTCAGAAATAGGCTGTCCATGGGGAACAGGGAGCAACCCACTGTTGGGGCACCTCATTGTATCAAGACACGCCTAAACCCAGATTTTGCCACTCATGCATGCCCTCTCTCATTTGACCCATTAGCCCTCTGGCCAGGCCACATACTGTCATTCCCTTTTTGGGGTATCAAAGTCCCACATCCAAAATAGATAAAATCAACATCTACAGTCACACTATCTTGGGCTCTCCTTCCTGGGCCCCTTGGAGCTTCTCCTGGGTCCCCACACCATAAGCTACCCAATCAAAACTAACTCTGTTTCCCACCTTAGCTAACCCTCCACCAAAATCCTGTTCTAGTCTCTTTGTCCCTTAGAGGGTCCTGTGTCAGGCTCCCCACAGTAAAAGTGGCACAGTTCCTTGGTAGCGCTCTGTCTCGGCCCAAGGTCTCTGTTCTCCTCTCTGAAGCTTTGCAGACTTCCCACCCTGCCTCTCTCGGCCTTCCTTTTAAGCCAGGAGCTCCTACCACCCAGGCCTCTCTGCTTATGGCCATAGCAAGAGCCTCCTCGTTACTCTGAAGTTTTCTTCTTTATAGGCCTGCCCACACCTCTCTCCCAGGTTAATCCCAGTAATCTCAGTTAACACCAGATACACTCCCTTTCCCAGGTGTTGAAAGACTGTCCCAGTTAAGACCCTCTCAGTTTCATTAACTCTTTCCTGGGTCCCATTGCTTCTTACCTAAGGTTCCCTGGGGAAGGGGGTGTATTACTCTTTCAGGCACAGGGCCCTGAACCAGCTCTGTAACATACATCCAAACAAAACTTCTGAAGCCAAACATTTGTGAAGCCTTAGAGAGCATGTCTGTATGTTTGTATTTGAAATCTGGATAAAAATCCTGTCTGGCCCCTGTGTAACAATAGCCAAAACCAAACCTGAGATCCTTAAACTCACACATTCGAAGGTGTATGGTTTCAAAATACAGATCCAAATTTGCACCTTGTGTCCATCTCCAATTCAAAATATATGAGGCATACAAGATAAACCAGTTTTGTTTATGCACCAAATCAAAACGTGTGTGTGTGTGTGTGTGAAGTGACCATGTCAGATTCTGTTTAGTATTGACATTGTTATTTACCTGTATTCTAGTACTTCCCAGTCAAGATTAAACATCATCATTCCAGGTGCTGAATGAACCCATAGCGAGACTTGCTCCTGGCCTGAGGATTTGACAACGCCATACAAGTTTGATAGGAATAACTTAGAATTCACGCAATTCTTTTGAGTAAGAACTCTATTCAGAAACCAGTCTATTAAAACTGAATGAAAGGTCAAGTCTCCATTTTGGCAATTATGTTGTTGTTTTCATTCATGACCAGAGTAGCACTATGGTAACAGCTATTGTGGATTTCTATCTGCCACCATATGGTGCTTTATAGTAACAAATAGAAATTATATGTTAAAGAAGCAATTTGTTGAAAAGCAATTCTAAAGACTCTTATGAGAAGTGTTTTCCTCAGTAGTTTGCATGGGAATTGTGACAAAGTTCCTCCTCTACCTTGGTGGGTCCTGCGCTTATTGGCAGATTTGCTTGCCTCAGAGATCTTCCCCTCTGGTGGAACCCACAGTCTGGGTCAACTCCTCCTGTGTCTGATCAGGAGTTGGGAGGTTTGGGGGGAACATAGGCCCACCCTCTACTCCGGGTTCCAGCCCAAGGCCCTGTGGATTGCAGCTGTCTATAGTGCCTCCTGTAACAGCTGCATGACAGCTACAACTCCCTGGGCTACTTCCCCATGGCCTCCTCCAAACACTTTCTTTATCCTCACCACAGGACCTTCCTCCTGGTGTCTGATAACGCTTGTACCCCTCAGTCCTCCAGCAGCACAGCCACAGTCACAGCCTCTCAACTCCTTGCGCCTCTTGCTCCCAGCTCCTCACACACCCACCACGAAGTGAGCCCCTTTTTAAACCCAGGTGCCCTGATTAGCCTGCCTTGATTGGCTGCAGGTGTTCTAATCAGCCTGTCTGCCTTAATTGGTTCTAGCAGGTTCCTGATTACTCAAGTGCAGCCCCTGCTCTGGTCACTCAGGGAACCGAAAACTACTCGTCCAGTGACCAGTATATTTTCCCTCTACCAGACTCCTGTACCCCACTGGCCTGGGTCTGTCACAGAATCCTATGAGATGTTTTGGTTTATTTGCCTACTACATCTTTAAAACTGATATTTGTGAATATAAAGAGTGCAAGGCTATCAGCTCCTAGAGACTGAACTCTTCCTTTTGCCTCTTATTATTTTAAGTTCTTTATATCCATATTTGTCTAAAAAGTGCATCATACAAACTAAGGCCAAAATTGTCAGACTTGAATTGGCATAATTTAGGCTTCCAAACCTATATATATGCACCTAAATATAAGGGGTGAAATCCTGGCCCCACTGAAATCAATAGCTAAACTCTCATTGACTTCAGTCAGGATTTCACGCCAGCAGTATTATCAACTCTAAACATTTGGAAGTGATGAGTCAGGCTCAAAAAAATCCATGAGATTGTTTTAAAAATATTTTGGAGCCTTTTTTTCTTTGCCTTCTGGCTTTTGAGCCTCTAGAGTACACTCAAATTATAAAGTTTTTCTCTATAACCATAAGAGCTAGAAATGAACTTTTTAAAAAAATTCAAGTTGTGATTGGCATATAATCACAAGAATCTAGGAACTGGGGCTTTGAGAAGGACGCCATGTAATACAAGAATTGCACTGATATAATGAGATTTGGGAATGCTGCACAAGTAGCCTGTTTTCAAAGGTGCTGAGCACCCACAAGACCCATTGAAGCTTTGGAGAGCTGTCAGTGTTCAGCACCTTTGAAAATATGATTTAAAATCTTAATTTAGGCACCCAGGTTTGAAAATTGTGGCCTACAAACAGCAACATTTACAGAAGAGGTACAGTGCCAGCTTCCCCACACCGTTCTTTCCGGGTCTGCCCCAAAACTCTAATATGAAGAAAAACTGTCTCCAAGAGTAAGAGGAAATTTTTTTGTTTTGCTTGTTCAGACCGTGGCACTTCTCTTGAATCAGTCAACTCTTGATGCCAGTCAGTGGCAATTGTGAGTGGGCATTCTCTTTGTTGTTGTTAAGAGGGGAACTCAGTGTTCTAAAACATAACACTTGATTATTTAAATTGCATTGGATATTCTTGCCTCTGAGATACTTGTTTTAAAATAAGAACCAAGGTGAAATGATTGAGAGAGATGGAAACTTCATAAAAATAAAACAAATACAGATGTTTAAAAGAAAACTGTAAGAATAATTACAGTAAATAATGCTCTATCTATCTCACCTTATCATTCCAATTACATTCTACTGATCTACAAAATTGAAAGGTAATGAGCAGTATTTCCTTAAAACACATTAAACTGTCAAAATGCAAATTTATTCATTAAGTATAAATGAATATGTTAAATATTCATGAATTGTTGCTCACATGTATAATTAATCCCATGGTCTGTGTGTCCAAAAGCATTTAGAAGATAAAGAGTAGAGAAAATGCTGCTGTAGAATGATAACATTCTAAAACATGTTTTTAAAAGCAAAAGGTCTTGAGCCCATTGGATCCTAAACTATTACAAATGTTTATAATTTCATGATAACACTTCTCTGGTATAGACACACGTTTTCATGATTCAAGGTTGGTATCCTCAATCCTTGCTGTCTAATAATCTGTTCAAGGAAAGAAACACTTCAGAGTGAAAAGAGCTATTAAAGCATCCTATCTGCTAGCTATAGACTCAAATTAAGGCTTAGTATCCACATTTTTAAACTCCCAAGGATGTCTGAGGCAGTTTGACTTTCTTGCCCTCCGTCTTTTCTTAGAAGTGAAGTCTTACACCCACTTGGCCTGCTGGTGGGGTAATTTACCATTTCAAGCACCCTGAGAGGTAAAAAAATATTCCCCTACATCGTCAATAGAAAGTGGTTCGATTTTGTTTCTTGCTTCTTTTTGTGCTCCACTGCCATTAGCTCATATGAAGCTGCAAAACCCCATGTTCCATATTAAGCCACAAGTAGACATCCCCATTGATTTTAATGAGAAGTTCAACTTATAATCAGGGCCGGCTCCAGACCCCAGCGTGCCAAGCGCGCGCGTGGGGCGGCATTTTAACGGGAGGGCGGCAGGCGGGTCCGGCGGACCTTTCGCAGTCATGCCTGCGGGAGGTCCAACAGAGCCGTGGGACAACCGGACCTCCCGCAGGCATGACTGCGGCGGGTGCGCTGGTCCCGCGGCTCATGTGAACCTCCCACAGGCATGCCTGAGGAAGCTCCACCGTAGGCGCAGGACCAGCGGCACGTCTGCGGGAGGTCCCGCGAAGGCGGAATTTGTAGAGCCGCCCCTGCTTATAATAGATGGAATTATATGGCCCAATGTCCTTAAATATTTACTCTCTTTGCATTTCTCCAATTCCCATATCTCCTGCAGAGTAATTCAGACTTTGCTTTCAATATTTCTTATCTCAGTAGTGCTCATTGGTTTATGGTTGTTGGAATTAATCTTTGACACAATTTATTCCTAGTAGTGAGAAAATACTGATTAAGATAACAATAAGAATTACATATTAACCCCAAAAAACTCCCTGTAGTGCTCACTCTAATTCCCTCCAATGTATTTTGATTGTCTAATTTACTTACTGTATCTATATCTACCTGTCATTAACTATGTAACTGTTAACTATACAATCTTATCTCACCTAATAGTCCTCTATCAGAACAAAATGACAGCCAAGTGCTCTGATCATGGGCAATATATTCACTAAAAGAGCGTGGAATGTAGGCTTTGCCATACGGCCCTGGTGAGTCTGCTGGTTTTGTGTGTATATTAATCTTCCAGGCAACATGATTCACAGTCCCAAAGTACTCCAGACCTATTGTCCGCAGTAGCTGCAGACGCTTAGAAATTAGAAACTTGAAAAATCTATCAATACTATATCATCTATTTTTTTTATGGCTCTTGGACAGCCTGGTCAATCAAGACTCTGAAAATCATCAGCTCCTGTAGTTAGCAACAGAAGTGCCCCTCTGCAGATGGACTGGCAATGGTTTCTGTGGGGAGTTGGGTTCCCCAATCTGACTGAATGGAAATTGAGTATGTGACTTGACTCAGCTCCTCTGAAACTCTCAGCACCCAGTTTGAAGTTGGGGACGTTGCTTCTCTTTTTAAAATGGAAGGTTAGATTGTGGAGCACTGGGAGAAGCATAGAGTCATAGTCTGGATTGGCCTTTGCAAGTTTTAGATGTTTTCAGATACCAGACACTTGTTGGTACTCCTGTAATTTAACACAAGATTAAAAAATCATACAGAAATCATAGAAATGTGGGATTAGAGGGAATCTCAAGAAGTAACCTCACCGAGCTGAAGCAGGATTAAGTATACCTAGACCAGCCCTGACAAGTGTTTGTCCAACCTATTTTTAAAACCCTCCAACAATGGGGATTCTACAACCAGCCTAGGTAACCTGGTCCACTGTTTAACTATGTTTATAGTTAGAAATATTTTCAGAACATCTACCATAAATCTCCCTTGCTGCAAACTAAGCCAAAATGACTAACTTGAACTAAAATAATCAGCATAAAAAATAAAACATATAGATATTTTTTTCTTTATCAAAGCACTTTCAAATATTAATAAGTTGGTCTAATGAGAGATTTGGATTTTTTTTTAAAAAATAGACCTTCCTGTAGATAAATCAATATTTAAATCTCTGGCTTCAATCCTGCAAAGCTGCAGGCAGACTCCCGTCAATGGGACTGTGTCAGAGTACAAGGGTCTGCTTGCATGAAGCACAGATGTGCTCAGAAATGGCCCAAAGTGTCTGTTTTAATATGTGAACGAACCACTGTGCATGCATCAAGGCTCTTGTTTTTATCATTACATTAAAACATTTCAATAATTAGATTTTATTACATAACCACATGCGGATCCACAATGCATAATTGAATGAATTCGCATTCATATACTATGCCACAGCAGTTGAGTGTGAACACAGATCAAAAATAACCCACAACATTAACGGAGCTGTATGGACAAAGGGGATTAAATGAATCCATATTTCATCATGTTATTAGTATGCATATGCAGCTCACGCTCTAATGGCTCTGAAGGGAACATTGATGTGTATCCAGTGAGTATGTTTGAAAAATAACACACAAATTCTTAACAAGTCCCTTGGCAGGATAACACCTGTATCAAGTTTGAAAGACCCTCAGAGCTCAGCCTGGGAATGCCATTTCTTTCCTATATTTAATTGTCATTTTACCACAGAAATCCTACTCTTCTGTCTTCTTCTTGACACCAGAGTCAGCATGCCACAGCAAGGGATAGGAAACATGTCCTTTTATCCAGCACTCCTGTTTTCCACAGGTCAGATCAGGTACCAGAATCTGGGCCTAAATTAGCTGATATAAAGGCTGTATTATTTACCACAAGCTTGCCCTATACACCTGAAATCTGGAATCTTCTCACAAGCCCAATTGGTCTATATGTGCTTAGCTAATGGACAAGTCATGTCAAGTGAAATTGTGTATACTGAAGCATGCTGGACATCAATGACTCTACTAGCTGTGTAATAAAAGAAGCAAATACTCACCTGTTTTTATTAAACATGAGCTTTCAAACAACCCTCTATGTTTGGAGTGCTCTCTTTCTGAGTGCTGAACACCCTCTCTTACCTCCTTCATATCCACTCCTTAAGTGACTTCACTCTGTGGGAGAGTGGATGGGAGCTAGGCACTCGTTACTGGAGGGAACTAATGTGCTTATTTAGGTCCCAATACTGCAAACACTTACACAGCTGCTTAATTTTACTCCCAAAAGTAGACCCATTGAAGTGAATAGTACTGCCCACATACTTAAAGTTAAACACATGTGAGTGTTTGCAGGATGTAATGTCATCAGATACCAATGTCTTCTAATATCAATAACAGTAATAATTCAAGCACAGTTCATGTATCACTTGTCCGAAGCAAATAGTAAACTTTTTGTGGGGCAGGGACTTTGGGGTTTTGTGTGTGTTTTGTGAACTATCATGTACATTTGCAGCTGTGTATAAATAAATAATATTTGTCTGGCACAAAGATGTGCACAAATGATGTAACATAAAAATATTCTCTAACAGAGATTGGAAATTGTACACATTTATTGTTCAGACTTTAAAATATCCCAGGCACAATTTTGCAAATACAGAGAAAGCACATAAAAATAATCCAAATGGGAATGAAAAGTAAGTAGCACACAGTAGGAAAACTGACAAAACGCAAAATATCTCAAATAAATTTTAACAGTACAAAAGACTCTTAAATCTAGCACTAAAAAAGCAAATAAGAAAGAAATGTAATAATATATGAAACTTCTAATTAAATTCATTTTAGTAATATGTAATAGCAACTTCATAAAAACAGGAGAACGCTTGTATATCATGTATACACACCCACACCCACATATTTACAGGAACCTATGGGTATTCAAGGAGAAGAACAAAAATTGCCCCTGTAAAAAGATGAACAGGAAGATGTGAATTATATACTATATTAAAACAATGGACGCATTAGCAGAGCAATATTAGTAACAAGTCTGTACACAATAAAATGCCTATTTTGAGTAAATGAAAAGAAAATTAATCTGATCAAGACAGGCACTTTCCATATTGCGTACATGCTGGATTATACTCTACTGCATCACATTTCTAACTTGTGGAGCAAATTTAGGGCATGGTCCTGTTAGGTACTGAGACCCCTCAGCTCATATTACCTAAGAGGGTTCAGATCTGAAAAGGGCAGAGTTATGAAAGGAATGAGCCTAGGCCAAGAAGTATGGAGGAAAGACCCAGCACTGGAGCTTCTGTTTAGGCAAAAGATTGTGTTGCTAAATGGGGTGAACAGAAGTTACTCTTCCCGGTATTGTAGAACATTCTAGTAGGTCATTTTGAGAATGTACCAGGACTTTAGTGAACATAAAGCAACAAACAGTTCTGCATTTACTAGTTCTCACTATAAGAAATATTGGTTTTCCTTATTCTGATTTGGTAATACCTGGAAAAATGCTTCTTGTGCTATCAACTGCATATGCATGTGCTGAGGAAGGGACAGATGAGAGGCCCTGACAGCAGTCAGCATAGGAAAAATTTTCCCCAGCCTCAGAAATGTTAGTGTCAGGAATTTCAACACGAACAAACTGTGCAGCTACTACATTCATCCTGTCACGTACAGAAATCATGCAAAAACTAAGGTACTTGCACGGGAGTCAAACATTTGTAAAATGTTGCCCTAACAATGTAATGTATTTGACACAGCCTGTGTCAAGAAAGTCATTCCTGAGGTTATACCCAAATGTGGGCTTTCCTTATAGCAGGGCACAGAAATGATAGCTGAGCCCCAGGGTAGGTTCACAAAAACATGTTTAACTATGTCTGATATTCAAGTGAAAAATGTCAAGTTTAGTAAACGTTTCCTGACTGGGTTCACTAGTTTATATGCCACAGTCTGCTAATGGCACTGCTATAGGTTTGAAGCAAAGCACTACAACTCAACGTCATACAATATTAAAGAGAAAGAGCTACTATTGCTTACAATATGCACATAACTTCCATTATCTATTACGGTATGAAAATAAAATAATACATAACATGCTATCATGCATACTACATGGTAAGAACATGCATTAGTTCAAGTTACAATTTCTTTAGAGCCGGTAAATCAGAATGGTACTAGATCATATTAACATACTAACACCCTCATTTCTACAGGACTTATTATAATAGCAGCCAGAGATACATTCAAAATCAAATGTTGGAAGGGTCCATGAACTCACTACCCTTTGCAAGTGAGTTAAGCTTAAAACATACTGACATTAACATAACTCAATGGCATTTCAGCTGAACTGCCCCCTCCTCCAAGACCTGGACACTCACACCACTCATACCTGGGGCTAGATTATGACACTATATCTCCAAGTGCTAAAGGGGATGAGGGTTCCTCTTCCCAAGAGTCCGCAAATGATGCTCTGTGGGAACAGGTTCTGTGGGGGAGGGGAAGGAATTTGGCAGGCTACAAGCAGGTCATGAACTGCCCTGTTTTGGGTGGAGGATGCATATAATCTAATGGAGCTGTGGGAGCAGGGCAGTTTTGGGGGCCAAAGCTGGCAGTGAGGGCTGGGACACCAAGCAGATGGCCCTGACCTCTTGGGAATCCCTATTTTGGACAGATCTTATGGGGAAGGATTTCATTCCTCCACCCATTAGTCTCCTCTTGCAGGTTTCACCATGGGAGCACCAATCCAGTCCATGGACATGAATATTCTGTGGGTTATGTAATACGGCGTAAACAAACAACATGTTGTTTCCTGAAGCTTTGCACAGAAACACATCAGTACTCAAGAAGCTACATTTGGATTTTGGCTATTTATTCACCAAGGCATCCTTCACCTCTGCATGTTTAAGTCACATTTCTCTGTATCCTCCAAAGAATAAAGGAACAGAAAGAGACACATCTGCTGAAAATTGAACACGTTCTGCTCAAAAGAGCTAACCATGCCAAGTCAGGAAACAACAACAAAACCCACGACTATTTGTTGTACTCGATATGTACCACTGCCCAAGGACAGCTCTAAGCTGATGCTTTGGAAACTGACATGGAATTTTACTCTTGTGGTTACTCTAAGGTTCATCAAAAACAAGTGCTAGACTAGCTCGAGCATCACTAGAGGCATATGCTATTTCTGAAATACAGTCAGAGATGATTTGCAACCAAACCCAAGCACGAATGTGTAAAGTGCCTCTGTTTTTCCATCTTCTCAGGGCAATAAACATTTATAATTCATGTTGAATGTTCTTTGCTTTATTTGACATATTTTCTGGGTAAGCATCTGTGCTCTGACCTCAGCTGTCCTGAGACGGGTTCCGGCATTGTACCTCTGGTGACAGAGCATTGGTTGGGACAGTCCCAACAGTGCTGAACTTGCTCTCCCTTGACATTACTATTACTATTTATACAATGTAATAGTGCATCTGGTGCTTGCTACACAAGACTGCTTACCTCAGTTCATCTGACTGCCAAGATTTTATAGTGATGGGTGTTCTGTGGCTGATTCAAAGTCCACTGAAGTAATTGGAGATACTTCCATTGACATCAGTGGGCCTTGGATTGGGCCCTCAGTGACTACCCAGGGCCTATACCATAGCAATGAGCACTCTGTGAATATTGAAGTGGTAGCTAAAATGACCTCTCCTGAATACAGTCTGCTCCTGCTCAAACTCCTTCAGTCTGTTATGACTTTTCAGAGTTTCATAAGTTTCGAAGAGTTGAAGGCCAGAAGGGACCATTAGATCATCTAGTCTGACCTCCTGTATAACACAGGCATAGAATCATAGAATCTCAGGGTTGGAAGGGACCTCAGGAGGTCATCTAGTCCAACCCCCTGCTCAAAGCAGGACCAAACCCAACTAAATCATCCCAGCCAGGGCTTTGTCAAGCCTGACCTTAAAAACCTCTAAGGAAGGAGATTCCACCACCTCCCTAGGTAACCCATTCCAGTGCTTCACCACCCTCCGAGTGAAAAAGTTTTTCCTAATATCCAACCTAAACCTCCCCCACTGCAACTTGAGACCATTACTCCTTGTTCTGTCATCAGGTACCACTGAGAAAAGTCTAGATCCATCCTCTTTGGAACCCCCTTTCAGGTAGTTGAAAGCAGCTATCAAATCCCCCCTCATTCTTCTCTTCTGCAGACTAAACAATCCCAGTTCCCTCAGCCTCTCCTCATAAGTCATGTGCTCCAGCCCCCTAATCATTTTTGTTGCCCTCCGCTGGACTCTCTCCAATTTATCCACATCCTTCTTGTAGTGTGGAGCCCAAAACTGGACACAGTACTCCAAATGAGGCCTCACCAGTGCTGAGTAGAGGGGAATGATCACATCCCTTGATCTGCTGGAAATGCCCCTACTTATACAACCCAAAATGCCATTAGCCTTCTTGGCAACAAGGGCACACTGTTGACTCATATTCAGCTTTTCGTCCACCGTAACCCCTAGGTCCTTTTCTGCAGAACTGCTACCCAGCCATTCGGTCCCTAGTCTGTAGCAGTGCATGGGATTCTTCCGTCCTAAGTGCAGGACTCTGCACTTGTCCTTGTTGAACCTCATCATATTTCTTTTGGCCCAATCCTCTAATTTGTCTAGGTCCCTCTGTATCCTATCCCTACCCTCCAGCGTATCAACCACTCCTCCCAGTTTAGTGTCATCTGCAAACTTGCTAAGGGTGCAGTCCACACCATCCTCCAGATCGTTAATGAAGATATTGAACAAAACCGGCCCCAGCACCGACCCTTGGGGCACTCCACTTGATACCGGCTGCCAACTAGACATGGAACCATTGATCACTACCCGTTGAGCCCGACCATCTAGCCAGTTTTCTATCCACCTTACCGTCCATTCATCCAGCCCAGACTTCTTTAACTTGCTGGCAAGAATACTGTGGGAGACTGTATCAAAAGCTTTGCTAAAGTCCAGAAATAGTACATCCACTGCTTTCCCCTCATCCACAGAGCCGGTTATCTCATCATAGAAGGCAATTAGGTTAGTCAGGCATGACTTGCCCTTGGTGAATCCATGCTGACTGTTCCTGATCACTTTCCCCTCCTTTAAGTGGTTCAGGATTGATTCCTTGAGGACCTGTTCCATGATTTTTCCAGGGACTGAGGTGAGACTGACTGGCCTGTAGTTCCCTGGATCCTTCTTCCCATTACATTTCATGCAAATTCCATATGCTGAGCCCACTGGCGTCAGTTAAATTAAAGCATTTTAGTCCTCAGGAGAATAAACTGTTTTGCGTCTCAGACAGAGAACATGAGAGACTGAGGTGTCACCAGTGCCCAAGGTCCCTGCAATGGCCATGAACTCATTAGGTGAGACATGCCCAGATAATCCCAGCAGGTGATCCACACCCTACCTGGGGGGAAATTCCTTTTTAACCCCAAATCTGGAAATCAGTTAGATCCTGAACATATGAACAAGACACACAAGCCAGGCACTTAGACAAAGAACCTGGACCACCCGCTTTGGATCTGTCTGCATATGGAGCCCTCTGTGTGCATATCTCCTCATCCTACCTGGGAGAGGGGCTCAGCTGCCTCTACAGAACCAACTCCTCTGCAAGCAGTGGAGTTGGAGCTTTCGCAGGTGGGAGGGGAGGAGTGAGCAGGTCAGGGCCAATTTCCAGAGACTGACTGGAAAACATTATTCAACTTGACACACATCATCATATGCAATTACAACATCGTCTAAATGCATCAAAGTTACACACCTGTAGCTATGTAACATGCAACTAGAGATGGATAAAAATGGAAAACATTTTGTGACAACATCTGCCCCAATTTTTTCCAAGACAATGGTCAACAATGAAAACTGTTAACCAGCTCTACAGGCCACTCAGAAAGTAAGCAAAATAAATGGGCCCTATATTTTAACCTTTTATCTAAGTTAGGACTATAGCTGGTCAGACAATGAATGCAAATTTACTTATTTGACACGAATAAAAAATATTCACAAATAATACATTTGACAAATATTTAACTATCTAACAGCTGACTGAATTAAGATACAAATATTTGTGTTTCACTTATTTAATGACAGATGGCAAAAACTTTGCCAAATTATTTGTGAATATCATTCTACCAAATATAACTAGGAGAACTATTTGAAGTCTACAGGTCAACTGCTTACTTTCTTTACTCACACAAGCAAATGATTAAAATAGGGGTCCTCAAATAAAGCAAGCAAATAGTGTCTAATTAAGGTCAGGTAATTTGTGGTAGTCCTTATTTAAAAGAATAAATGTTTCTGAACTGCTGTCCTAACTGCTCTCAGAAGATAAATAATCAAGGTCTCTTAACTCAGTCACACAACAAAATTCTTTCTTCCATACTGCAGTGCTGATTTCTAACACAATCATCTTTAACACAGTGGTCACAGTTCCTTACCCATATAATAAAAATAATGAAAAATTGCACTTAGTTTATGCTAAAGACAGGCTAATTTAAATAAAGGAAGTGATGTTCATTTACTCTGGTGTGCATGAAGCTTGATGCAATGTTTCTAATGTGGTTTCAATGTGGTTTTTCTCAACCTGCAAATTCAAGGATCCTACTACAAACAGGTAGCAACACTTCCGAGTTTGCTTTGAGACAACTGCAATCTAATAAGGTTTGTAATTCTGCTACACATTTAGCTGCTGCTAGAGATGTATTTATCTAACTGGGCATTGCACATGATAAAGTCTGATGAGCCATTCCATACAGCATGTAAATATTCCATAAAGAGCTACAATAGATTCCATTAACTTTAGAATAATTTCCTCTTTAGAAAAGTTTTTTTTTTAAAATACAGATTAAAAACATTTGTGGTGTATTTTCCAATGATAGCAGAGAAAATAGTAATAATTTTTAGGGAAAAACTGATTGGTAGCATAGGCTCTCCAAACTCCCCCATTTAGGCCCCAATTTAGCAGTTCATTCCTAATGAGCAAAGCACATGCATGACTTCAGTGGGACAGAAGCTTGTTTTTAACTCTATCCCTATTCAGCAATGCACCTAAGAACACACCGAAATGCTTTGTCTTAGTTCCCATTCGTACAGGAATAGGGGAATGTCAGTGAACATTTCCATAGAAACTCTATAGTCAGTAAAGAAATAATACCACCTAGTTCTTACATGGCACTTGTCATCAGTAGATCTCAAATTGCTGTATAAAGGTCAGTATCATGATCCTCCTTTTCCAGATGGGGAAACTGAGGCATAGACTGGTGACTAGCCTAAGGTCATACATCCAGCCAATAGCACAGCAGTGATTAGACCCTCTCTCTCCTATGTCCCAATCCAGTGCTGTATCCACTAAGCCATGCTGCACATTTTTCCCATATAATATACTATAAACGCTGAACAGAATGCGAAGTCAGAACTGAATACATACAAAAGATTGGCCTTCTGTAGCAGAATGTGTGTTAACCGCTATCTGTAAACACACACTGCAAATTTTAAACCAGTTTAGGTCTCCCGTTTTTTACATTAACGCAAAACACCATTTGTGGATTTGTGAGTGGGATGTTCTAATTACTCTTGGAGGATGTTGTATAATTGTATTAAATATTTGCATTGGCCCTGTTTATTTTTAAGAATAAGGCTTCACACACTTTACAACAGATTTATGTTGATCTGAACAAGTTCCAATTATCTTAAAACTATCTTGCCTTTATGCTGGAATGATATTGAAATATTGTCCTTTCCACATGTGGATAAAGGATCACCCAGGTCTTTATTCTGTCCTTATTGTGGGAAAAAAATTGATATTTTTGAGAGAGGGGATGGAGGGCGTTTTGCCAAAGTGTATATTGGAGAAGAATTGTAGGCTACTGATCTGAGGAATCTACGACCTATCATGCAAGATTTCTCTCACATGAAGACTCCTCTCACCCACATGCACAATTTCTGCCCATATCTCATCACTAGTCACCTCTTCTTCCCCATTAACCCTTTTAATTCTGCCACTTTGTCTCACCTGATGTTCACCCTTTGGGTTCCTTTCCCCACAAGTGACTTCATACATTTCCCCATGTTGCCCTTGTACCGTATGCAGAGAACATCCCTCATAGCGCAGTGTGCCCAGCATCCCTTGTTCTTCCTTTAAATCCCTCATTGCAGCTCCTTTTATTAACTTTCTATCTATCCATTCAAATTGACAAGATATGTCTGCACATAGCAAATCTAGCTCATGGGCTCACTGCTGCAACCTTCATCCTTACATTACCCTTTCCCCATCCTTGCTTTCTTTCAGCCCTTGCTGTACTGGTCTATAATAGATTTTAAACTCTTGGGAGAGGAGGGATTTTAATCATTATTTTTATTATTTGTATATTATGTAAGTGCCTACAGGCCCCAATTGAGACTGTGGCCCCATTGTGCAAGGCGCTGTACAGGCACATTGGGGCATGACAGTATTTGGCTTGACAAGCTTGCAGTCAAAGAAAAAGACGAAGTATGGGGTAAGGAAATGTGATAATTCTCATTCTGCAAATGGGGACCTGAGGCAGAGAGAGATCAAGTGATCTGTGACAGAGCCAGGCACTGAACCTAAATCACCCAAGGCTTAGTCCAGTGCCTTAACCAAAATCCCATCAGGGTTGTGCCTGCCACGAACCAGGCACACCTACGGCACACAATAGGTAATAAGAGGAGAAAGCTCATGTATTTTAAAAACCATCAGGAAGATGCTGCAATGGAAAAAGCCAGTGGCATAGTCCAAGAGAAACAAAGAAGCAGCATGGACATCACTCTCAATAACAAGGGGAATGGTGTTTCCTCTTCATTACAGAAGGGTGGCACTTGATGTTGAAGAAGAATATATATGCTCCGGACATATCAAATATAGATTTACATATACAAATATACATTAGGCAATTCAGTCAGTATACAAATACTTACATGTAAAAATAGAGAGACAAGAAAGGTGAGGTAATTGTCTCTCTCATATCCTGGGACCAGCACAGCTATAACAACACTGCAACATGTAAAAATAGGTTTTTCCTCTCGCCTTTTCCTGATTTATAAAAGCATACAAAGTTTCCTGTTTAATAGTGTGAGTGCACCACACACACTTCTTTCAAGTTTCACAGTATTGGTTATTACAGTGTTGAAGCTGACATTCCAGGTGCTAAAACTTTCTTAGGAAATGTTTCAAACTGAAAGAGACTTAAACATTAATTGAAATACAGTAAAAAAGGTCACATGTGTAGCTGAATTATTTTCAAATTAAAAATAGTTCTGCTGCAGTTGAAATAGGTGATGGTGCATTTTGAACAGTGTATTTGAATTAGAGTTGGGTAAGTATAAAAACTCAAGAGCTACCCTGTTGCTGCGATAACCCCTCATCTCTAACTGAAAGTGGAGGGAACTCAGCATTAGGAAGAACACCCAGTATAAAAAGAGGGGCACAGCATCTTGCAGGATCAGACCCTGACATGGCTGCCACTTTCCTCACATACATTCTTGTAGGTTGGCTATGCCAAGTGCCATTGGTGAGGCCATAATAATAAATGCTTATGTACCATTTTCCACCTTCAAAACACTTCATGGACATTCATTAATCCTCACAAGACCTTTGTGAGGTCGATAAGTATTATCCCCATTTTTAAAGGTGGAAAAACTGAGGCAGAAAGGTGAAACAAATTGTCCGAGGCTGCAAGGGATTTGGTGTTAAAACTGGGATCAGAACTCAGGAGTTTTGTGCTGCAAGTCCTGTTCTCGTATCCCTAGACGTCCCCCACCATCCTGTTTTTACACCATTTGTAGAGCTATTGTTTCAAAAACCAGGTACAATTTAGGGTGATGTCCCAAAAAGTGAACTAATGTTGGTGGATGCTGGAAAGTCATCCTCCAAAAATACTACAATTTGAGATGATGTCCAGATGAATTACATCATTCAAGATGATGGAGGCCAACCGATATGGAAGTAAGTAGGTTACCAGAGCTTCTGTGTTACCTATGGGCCTTTGAGCTATGAATATTTTTGCACATGGGAGTTATCTATAGTTCAGGAATCAGTATTTACCCCATCTCTAATTTTAGCACACCCAGTGAGTGTGGATGCATGTGAAAGTATATACAAACTGCCACATTGGTGGTCCTTAAAATTTATCCAGTTGTATGTAAGACAAATAAATACAGTTACCTCAGAATCTATCATCTTCCCTTATATTTGCCTATAGGAAGTTATCTTTAGTACTGCAAATCTTGAGGTTAACTAACTGCAAATAGTCATTTTAATTACCTAAGGCAACTGGAAAGTTTCTAAGGGCCACCACTCCGTGGAAATGCTTGTATATAACATGAAATCACTGCTATCTGGAAATGGCTGTTGTCTTTAATTAAAATGCAGTCAAAATGTAAAGTGCATTATGTAGTATATAATCCTTAGTGATAAAATAAGCAACTCATCTGCCTTCCACAAATTGGTAAGTTTCGCTTAACAGCTGATCCATCAACTTCTCTATCATCGAGTTTTAGTTTAGTTTATCTAGTGTGAGAAAGTCCGTCAGATGTAAGCAAGATCATTGTAAACTGAGGCATTTTTGTAATATTATGCTTCTAAAGAAGAACCAACATCAAGACATTGTCCAGTTGGGGTGTGTAAATATTATTGTGTGCTTCTTGGCCCATTTAGCAAATACTTTCTTTTCTGTGATAAACCTATGACCTCCATAGGGAGCATTTTCATGCAGAAAGTACTCATCACATTCATCTCTTCCTGGCTCATAATAATGGTAAGGGACCTTTCGAAAGGCTTCGGACCTGGGAAAGAAAACAAAACACAGATACATGTTAACACATTTTCCAGGAAATCCATTATATACATTGTAACTGTATTCACTGGAATCCCATCCATGTGTCTTGTATCTGGACTGCATTAAAAGCTATCGTGTAAGAAATCTTTCCATTATAGTATATGCACAGTATGGTTTGTGTGCATTTTAATAGATCAAATAAATAAATAAATACAAGTCCTTAAGGTACACTGGCCTTACTAGTTCATATAGGATTATGGTCAGGGCCTAGAGGACACTCCCCTGGGTTGTCCTACTGCAAAAGTTACCCAGTGTGTCAGTATCTCTAAATGAAAGGCTCTCATTGTGTAGTCCTAGTGCCCACAACAGGCCCTTGGGTTGTCTGACTAGGGCACAGGGCAGCTGATATTAGCAAGCAAAAGAGGAGGGGGATCTTTCTTGCTCTGCTGTTCTTAGAAAGTGATTAAGCTAAAACAAACAAAATAACTTCTAATCAGGCAATGCAGCCAGAACTGCAGCTATAGGGAAACCCCATCCCATCCTATCAGGGACACGGTGAAATGTTACTGTGCTGTTTACTGATTCTATGCCAGGGCTGTGTAGCAAGGAGTACTGGTTGAGCTCTATGGGGACAACTTTGTTTCGAGTGGAAGTGAAGGCAGCTATAAGAAATAATAAAAACATAATATATAACAAATAGAAGAAAGGGGAAGTTGATAGTAATGAATATAAATCAGAAGTTAGGACATATAGAAAATTGATAAGGGAAGTAAAGTGACACAAGGAGAACTCTATGGCCAGCAGAGTTAAGGCCAGGTTTGTTTTAAACCTGCTGCCCATTAAAGGTAATAGTGCTGATGTAATATACGTCAGTATGTTGGCATTTGACATGGTACCACACATCATTCTGATTAAAAACTAGAATGATATAAAATTAACATGGCACACATTAAATGGACTCAAAACTGGGCTAACGTATAAGTCTCAAAATGTAACAGTAAATGGGGAATTGTTATTGAGTGGGTCTGTGTTCAACGGGGTGCTGCAGTGATCAGTTCTGGGCCCTACGCTCTAACATTTTTATCAATGAATCAATGACCTAGAAGAAAACAAAATCATCACTGATAAAAGTTTTCAGATGATACAATAATTGGTGGAGTGGTAAATAATGAAGAGGACAGGGCACAGATACAGGGCAATCTGGATCTTTTGGTAAACTGGGTGCAAACAAATAATATGCATTTTTTATGGCTAAATGTAAATACATACAGCTAGAAAGAAAGAATGTAGGCCATACTTACAGGATGGAGGATTCTATCCTAGGAATCAGTCACTCTGAAAAAGATTTGGGGGTCCTGGTGAATATTTAGCTGAACATGAGCTCCCAATGTGACGCTGTGGCCAAAAGACCTAATGTGATCTGCAGATGCATAAACAGGGGAGTCTTCAATAGGAGTACAGAGGTTATTTGACCTCTGTATTTGACAGAGGTGTGACTACACTGGAATATTGTGCTGGTGTCCACAATTGAAGAAGGATGTTGATAAATTGGAAAGGGTTCAGCGAAGAGCCACAAGAATGATTAAAGGATTAGAAAATATGCCTTATAGTGACAGGCTCAAAAAGTTCAATCTATTTAGCTTAAAAGAGAGATGGTTAAGGGGGTGACTTGATTACAGTCTATAAGTATCTACATGGGGGAACAAATATTAATAATGGGCTTTCTAATCTAGCAAAGAAAGGTATAACATGATCCAATGGCTGGAAGTTGAAGCTAGACAAATTGAGACTGGAACTAAGGTGGAAATGTGAGGGTATTGAACCATTGGAACAATTTACCAAGAGCTGTGGTGGATTCTCCATCACTGACAATTTTAAAATCAAGACTGTAAATTCTTCTAAAATATCTGCTCTAGGAATTATTTTGAGGAAGTTCTATGGCCTGTGCTGTACAAGAAGTCCAGCTAGATGATCACAATGGTGCCTTTGGCCTTGGAATCTATGAAAATCTTGAGCTATGTCTCTCCTTTTCTCATGGCCTTTGTAATGTTTTCCAAAGAACACCACACCTCCTTTCAGTCTGGATGACTGTGATATGATGTCTACCACACA
The DNA here is from genome assembly GCF_016161935.1 of Mauremys reevesii. Lineage (NCBI taxonomy): Eukaryota > Metazoa > Chordata > Testudines > Geoemydidae > Mauremys > Mauremys reevesii. The sequence continues at coordinate 85,605,434 of NC_052630.1, forward strand.
GCTGAATGAAGGTTAACAGGAATCTGACAGCCAATTAGCTCACTTTGCTGCATCTGAATGATGTGTCAAGCTTGATTTGTTATTAGCTCCAGCTGGGAAGGAGCTGGGTCTTCTTCATAAAAGGAGGAAGTGAGGTCTTGCTGAGGGACTCAAGGGAGAGAAGATAGGGAGTTTCCTCTCTCTAGGAAGGGCCTCAGGCAGACAGAAGAAGGGCTTGGGGACAGCATTAATTGCTGTGGTGAGCCTTGGAAAGGGGGAAAGGTACCGAGAGGGAGTTCTGAGGGGTCAGTGTTCCAGCAGAGGAAAAAAGAAGCTGGAAGAACTTAGGGAGAAGTCAGAGGCCTGAGAGACTGTTAAGCACAGGCTACATGGAAGCAGTGCAAGGGGCTCAGAGGTAGGAAGTGGCCCAGGAAAACAGCAGTATGTATGAAAGAGCAGACCTAGTTGCTTAATACAGGGTCCCAGGGCTGGAACCTAGAGCAGAGGGTGAGCCTGCATTTCTCTGCCAGCCCTGAGGAAGGGGTGTTCAAAGCCAAGGTAAGGACTACTAAGTCCAAGGTTGGTCTGAGAGCAAGACAGCTTCAAGGATGGGCTGAGTTAATAGCCCAAGAGGGGGCAGAAGGATCTTTTGTGTTGGGATGTTTCTGGACTTTTAGTTGTACCTTCTGTTACTCCGGAGGGGAGAGATTTTAAAGTGATCTGGCCAGAGACTTGAGTTGCAAGAAGAGGTGAACCACTGCAGAACCAGATCGACCTTTGGCAGGGGATGCTAGATGGGAAAGAGCTGCTATGCTATGCCCAGCCCTGAGGGGGCTTGCCGGCTGAGAGTGCAACCTTCCACGATGTTGTTTAGGTCATTTACCAGGAGCTGTGAGTTCTGAAAATCATCCTCTTATGTAGGTGCCTAACTTTAAAGAGCCAAGTTTGGAGCATTAACTCCTTTCTCCATGTCCTGGTGTCAATGAGCATTGAGCTGTCCAATATGGAGCAGAGAGAATGGCAAGGGTGTGGGCACAGGTAGAAGTTGTACACCCAATCAAATGGGTACAGAGGCTCCAGGTTTGCTTGAACTAGCCCTGGTAACATAAAATGTGGCTTGCTTTATTATTTTACATCATTTGACTGAATTTCCTGCTTTTGTGAATAAGCAGCGTGTCTATTATATATTCCATTCTCTTTATGCTATAGATTAAAAATATCTTATCTGGATTTTTAAGATGGTGGTTGCACTTATGATAATAGAATATGATGTATGACAATGCTAGATCACCAACTATTGTTGGTAGTAATTTATGTCACACTACCCTGATAAAGCCTCAGAGGACTTGTTTTGTTTTCCAATGAGAAACCCCCAGCTACTCAAGCAGACCATATATATACCTAGAAATAAAGTTCAGATAGGTTGCTCATTTAGTGATGTAATATAGTTTCAGGTAACCATCCTGAGATAATCAGTTCCTCATTTCCAAGAGCATTTGGTATTCTGTGAGCTAATAGATTAATATTTCTTGTATAGACATGTTCGAGCAGTGAAAACAAGTACACTTTGTCAAAAGAGCAAAAATGTTCTCCATTTCCCAGCTAACTCCAAGACTGCAGAAAGTCTTTGATTAAAAAAGTTCCCTATGACATTTGACATTAAAGTTTAATAAATGTTTTTTATTTTATCATATCAGAACTAAATACACTGACAATATAGCATCACATCAATGCAAAACACTGGTAAATAGATACCTAATCCATTTCTCAGATTTATGATATTAAAATTAATTGTGAATTTTTGGACAAGATATCAGAATTGTAGATGCATGAAAATAATTTCCTGTGATCTTACTTGCAGTAGGTGTCATTTATCATCCCATAGACATGAATTCTATAGCAGGCATCCATAGCCAGAATTAAGGTAAACCACCCAGTGCTGAGATATGAACCTGACTGGACTCTGTAAAAATACAACACCAAACACAACAAATTGCAATGAGAAATTACTAACACTTTATCAAAGAAATATCACTGTTACCTGAGCCAAAAGGCATTAAGCAACTTGACAATCTGTCAAAAATATACAATTATTTTGAATTGTTACAGGTGTTCTCTCGTTCTTTCCAGGTTGGGGCCTCAGGCTAGAGCCCAGAGAAGAAAAACCATATGCTAAATATCTGAAGTCAAACAACTCATGTCCCGTAAGGTGGAAAGTAATTTATATGTACGTTTGAAAGCCAAATTAATGTAGCATAATAGATGACAGATAACAATCACTGCCAGAAGTCAAATTAAAAGAGATGTGTACCCACTTATATACACACACACATCTTCATGTACACAATAACTATCACTGCAATGTCATGAATGTTACATGAATATTGTAAGTTTACACACAAAATGCAACTTTTAAGGTTATATTGACAATCACCTGGTAGATTCAAAAGCTGTTTTGAAAAATAAAACTCTGCGTCATTCACTGAGATGACATACTTGTATCAGGGAGGGAAGTGTAAGGGAATATGGTGTGGTTTGGCAACCTTTACTCATGCAACTAGTTCCACTGAAAGCAAAAGGACCACTTGCATGAATGAGAACTAATCACATAAATAAGGATCTGACGCACAGTTTCCAAATGGCTCCTATTTGAGAAAATCTATATTCTCTAATAAAGGTCAAACCCTGTTCACACTATTCACATAAGCAGCACTATTGGGAGTCAACAGAACTTCCCACGTGAGCAAAGCAAGCAAGAGATGTTGCTTTAATATCTCGAATAAAAAGGAATATGCTAGGCACTAAGGGTGGGATTCACAAACATACTTAGGTGCCTAGCTCCCATTTAAATACCTTTGTGAATTCTACCCTGCATACAAACTGATTAATGTCCAGCTTTTCTTAGAGAATGTATGTGCCTTTCAGTTCTAGTGAGATTAACTAAATATTAATAATAAAAAATCTATGTGGTAAATGTTTACATCAAGTCACAAAGCTAGCTAAATGTAGCCCTAAGACTGAGCTCAGTTCAGGAAGATGTGGGGTGAGGGGAAGGAGAGGGGGAAAGATGGCTGTATACCACCTTTGTAGCCCCTAGATTCTGGGCACAGCCAGTGACCTGTCTGTTCTCCATCACAAGCTAAAGCAGTCTAAGGGTTGCTCTAAATTAAGTTTGGGTGCAAAGGCCCTCCCAAAGGGACTTGCTGTGGCCACCTCTTTTCCTGGAACTCCCCAAATTATCTGTATATTGGGGGAGGTGTAGAGCCCTTCTGCCAACTTTACACTACATAGAAAATTCTCTTTTATCTGATTCAGCTGCCTTTGTGTACCAAAGAGACCACCAGGGAAGCCAGAATCAGTGTTATAATATTATAAGTTAGTGCTGAAGAATGTATCCATGTGCAAATAAGGGAGGGTGACAAGTGAAAGCTATCAATCGTTCACCAGCCTGGCTCTGAATAGTGTTGTACTTTGGTAACTGATGTAGTTATAATCAGAAACTGCTTAATTTTACTTGCTCTTCTCTCAGAGGAATGGTGCTATCAGTGCTGTCGTTAAATAGGCTTACAGACATATAATTTAAAATATGACCTTTCAGCCAGTGTATTAACAATGAAATGTAAGCTATGAACCACTTATATTCCTTTTCAAAGCATATTATTCCTTTTGGTTTTCTACAGTCCTATTTCTTTTTACACTTCGAAATGCGGCTACATGCTGAAACTGCCACAGGTAAATTGCTTCTAGTAGTTTGTGCATTTTCTTAGTGCTCTTTATTACCAGCTTTGGATGTTGGCTCATTTTTCCACTCTCTCTAAATTTCTTTATCTATCTCCCCCCACTCCAAGTTTCTCCAGTTATTCTAGGCAGAATTTTTTCCTATATAGAGAAATATGCAACCTTTCCATAATTCCCAACCAAATCATGAGGAACTGAAGTGGGTATTCAAAAGCAGTTAATACAGAGTAGCATCGGCCATGTTGAGCTGTACTGCTTCTAATAAGCTTCCTGCTCTAGCAGCAGAAGCACACTAACCTTGGGCTAACCATTTAAGATCATAATAACCATTTATCAGAGCACTATGAAGATCAGGACCTTTCCGATAACGGAGGCTTATTGGACAGAACTATATTGACAGCAGCATCTGAAATCTGCTATGCTCAGGAGTAAAAAGGAATTTTAAAAAGAATTAATCAATATTTCATGTCTTGTTTTAACACCACTGGACTTTAGTCCTCTCATCAATATACTACACTGACAGGATAAATAAAAATAGCAGAGTAAATTCCCAGATACCTTCCCTGGGAGATGGAGTACGTGACAGAATACAGATTATGTTCTTCAAAACAAAACCTTTCTTTTCTTTTTTCTTCCTGAATATATGTGGCTAATGAAGGAACACAGTTAAAAATAATGGGAGTTCTGGATAAAATGTAACAGCTTGGAATTCTATTGATACTGTAAACATATTTTGACAAATTAATGAAAGCAATACAGAAAATGTGAAAACAAGGCAATGGTCAGCAAAAGTTATTTGCTCTATTTATCTTGGAATAGAAAAGCTTATTTTGCCCAATCTCCTAGGATTAGCGCTTCGGAGAAATTTTAGTTATTGGGATTTAATTCACGCTCCTAACTAAGGCCCTGATTCAGCAAGGTATTTAAGCATGTGCTTAACTTTAAGCACAAGTTGTTCAAATGGAGCCAATAGGACTAACATGCTTAAAGCTGGACATGTACTTTATGTATCTTGCTTAACAGGGGCCTTGGATGTGACTGTATCTGTTTAAAATATCACTCACTTCAATTTTTTTTTTAAATGAATGAATTTAAGTTATTTGCAAATTTCAAGTTTCAAAACACTGCAGTTTTATGTTTATGGGAGTTTTCTATAACTGAGCTAGAAAGGATTGATGATAGTTCCATACAAAATGTAGAGAACTAATAATTTGTTAAGAATTTGCACATCAATGGCAAATTAGGTATCTGGAAAAAAGCTTAGATAACATATAAACAGAAATCTGGATTGCCATTTCAAATAACATAAGAGAAAATGCACATGTTCTTAACCTCTGATTTCCATATGGTTCTTTTTGCTCAAAGGGATTTTTTCCTTTATTAAAAAATACTCTTTGCCTCAAAACCTCATCAAGAAACACTAATTTGAACATTTAGCTCAAACTGAGCACAGATTCATGTGGTATGCAATCAATGGCTCAGCTTCCACAGACATCAACAGAGCAGGATCAGGTCTAGAGAGCGCTTTCCATCTGTAGATCTTAACATGTTTTTCACACAGGTGAGTAAATATTAGAAGCGATCAACACACAGAAAAACAATTTTGAAAAAAAATTAAAAGTGTCTAAGTTCTTGTTCCTCAGGGTTCAAAATAGAACAATTTTTCATGTAAAAAGTTTTTGCAAATTACTTTTTTGGAAAACATCAAATTTTCATTTTTCTCCTTGGTCCTCTTTTTGCCACCGAGTCCAATAAAATGAAAAACCTCCAGGGGTTCCTCAAGCCCCCCTCACTCCCACTTTTTCCCTTTTCCTCTTCTACTTTGGAAAGCTTTGAAAAGTTACAAAATCCCAAAAGAAAAACATGAAACTGCCAGTATATAACTTTTCTGAAGTTGAAGAAATGTTAAAGAGTTGATGTAAAATGTTTTTTCTTTTTCCTTTCCCATTATCTGTTTCATTGTATTTTGTGTCACAAAGAAAAGAGGAGATGGAGAGAACTTTACATTTAAAATTAAATTAAAAAATAGGCTTTTGAAAATCAAAAAAATTAAAATTTCAATTTGAAATTAAACTTTTTTTACATTCCCTATTTGAAAAGTTGAAAATGATATTTTTCTGTGGAAAATGTCACTTTTGATGAAACTCCATTTTTCCATGGAAAATTTTTTCTGTTAAAATATTTTGACCAGTATTTGTAAATACCATTTTATGGAAAAACTGAGGCACAAAAAGATGAAGTGAATTGGCCCAGGTCACACACATGATAAAGGGTATGAAAAGAACCAAGCTATCTTGCTGACCAGCCCAGTGTTCTACACACTAGATCATGCCAAATCCTATCTTTGCAGATTTTCTTCTTTTAAACATGTTCATATTTTAGCGCGCACATACACAAAAACACCTTACGTTGTGCATGCTATTACATACCAGTGCGTAAATGGTATGAGTGGAAGGTGCCCAGAACCTCTCCGGATACAGACTTTAAATATTTTAGATTTGAAAATTAAAACCCTTGGAGTGATTTCATTTAGAAAGCTAACTGTCTGAATGCTCAGTAAGTGTCTACTCCAGCTTTTTCATACTTTATAGGGTGGGATTTTCCAGAGTGCTCAGGTGATGTTAATTGGAGCAGAGTTAGACAGACACTGAACAATTTTGAAAATCCCACCCTTAATGAGTGCATTGATCACATGGATCAGCGTTCACGTTGAACTCCCCATCACTGTCCGTCCCAAGCCGGAGGAGCTTATGATCCAACCAACAGATCAAATTTGGTGATGAATCCTGGTCATGTGCCACCTGAGGCACGTTGCACACACGCTAAGAAGAATGGAGGCTCCGGAGGGACAATGGGAATCCCAGCGACTGAACAATTGATGTTTAAAAATGCTCCTGCAGGCTGAAAATGTGAACTCACCATGGTTCTGCAAAAGAACAATGGATTGAGAGGTGACAGGAGGCTCTGATAAAAACTGAGCTCAAAGAAACACAGCAGCTCTTGCCTGGGACTAAGACGAAGGGGCAGACAGTGAGGAAGTGAAGGTGGTAAATTCTCAGAATGGAGAGGGGTAACTAGTGGTGTTCCCCAAGAGTCAGTCCTAGGACCAATCCTATTCAACTTATTCATAAATGATCTGGAGAAAGGGGTAAACAGTGAGGTGGCAAAGTTTGCAGATGATACTAAACTGCTCAAGATAGTTAAGACCAAAGCACACTGTGAAGAATTTCAAAAAGATCTCACAAAATGAAGTGACTGGGCAACAAAATGGCAAATGAAATTTAATGTGGATAAATGTAAAGTAATGCACATTGGAAAAAATAACCCCAACTATACATACAATATGCTGGGGGCTAATTTAGCTACAACTAATCAAGAAAGAGATCTTGCAGTCATCGTGGATAGTTCTCTGAAGACGTCCATGCAGTGTGCAGCGGCAGTCAAAAAAGCAAACAGGATGTTAGGAATCATTAAAAAAGGGATAGAGAATAAGATGGAAAATATATTATTGCCCTTATATAAATCCATGGTAGGCCCACATCTTGAATACTGCATACAGATGTGGTCTCATCTCAAAAAAGATATACTGGCATTAGAAAAGGTTCAGAGAAGGGCAACTAAAATGATTAGGGGTTTGGAACGGGTCCCATATGAGGAGAGATTAAAGAGGCTAGGACTTTTCAGCTTGGAAAAGAGGAGACTAAGGGGGGATATGTTAGAGGCATATAAAGTCATGAGTGGTGTGGAGAAAGTGAATAAGAAAAGTTATTTACTTGTTCCCATAAGAACTAGGGGCCACTAAATGAAACTAATGGGCAGCAGGTTTAAAACAATGAAAAGGAAGTTTTTCACACAGCACAGTCAACCTGTGAAACTCCTTGCCTGAGGAGGTTGTAAAGGCTGGGACTATAACAAGGTTTAAAAGAGAACTAGATAAATTCATGGAGGTTAAGTCCATTAATGGCTATTAGTCAGGATGGGTATGGAATGGTGTCCCTAGCCTCTGTTTGTCAGAGGGTGGAGATGGATGGCAGGAGAGAGATCACTTAATCATTACCTGTTAGGTTCACTCCCTCTGGGGCACCTGGCATTGGTCACTGTCAGCAGACAGGATACTGGGCTGGATGGACCTTTAGTCTGACCCAGTATGGCCATTCTTATGTCCTTATGTTCCTATAGCAGCATGGCTCAAGGGAGCTCTGGCACTGGTCAGTCAGAATGCTGTCTTACCCTTGGTTTTTCTATGCTAACCTAAGGACTTCTCACTGCTGTGGTCCAGTTGACTAATAAACCCTACTCTCTTTTGAAAAGGCTGTGTGGAGTCACTGCAGATACTTGCAGAAGTGCATTGACCCCTGAAGAGGGTAAAGGTCTCTGAACAGGAGTATGCCTCAGTTGGATTCACTGGGTGGAGTGCACGGGGAGAAACAAGAGTGTTGAGGCTGCATGACCTGCCCTGTTGGAAGAGTGTGACCCCTGGGGTCTGGCACACTGTTAGGGTCCTTGGGAGTCTGGCACATTGAAAGGGTCCTTCCAAGGGACTGCTTAAAGGTCGGGACATAGCATCCTGTAAATCACACACTGTAGGACTGGAAGGGACCCCTCAAAAGGTAATCTAGTCCAATCCCCTGCTCTGCGACAGGACTACATATGATCTAGAGCATCCCTGACAGGGGTTTGTCTAACCTATTCTTAAAACCTACAATGACAGAGATTCCACAACCTCCCTAGGTAATTTGTTCCAGTGCTTAACAGTTAGGAAATTTTTCCTAATGTCTAACCTAAATCTCTCTTGCTTCAATGCAAGCCCCTTACTTCTTGTCCTGTCCTCAGAGGTTAAAAAGAACAATTTATCATCATCTTCTTTATAACAACCTTTTCATGTTCTTGAAGACTATCATGCCCCGCCTCAGTCTTCTCTTCTCCAGACTAAACAAACCCAATTTTTTCAATCTTTCCTCAGGTCATGTTTTCTAGACCTTTAATCATTTTTGTTGCTCTTCTCTAGACTTTCCCCAATTTGTCCACATCTTTACTGAAATGTGGCACCCAGAATTGGACACAATAGTTCAGCTGAGGCCTAATCAGCACTGAGTAGAGTGGAAGAATTACTTCTCTTATCTTGCTTATATCCCAGAATGTTTGCTTTTTTTCAACAGTATTACATTGACTCATATTTAGTTTGTGATCCACTATAATCCCAGATCCTTTTCTGCAGTACCCCTTCCTAGTAAGTCATTTCCCATTTTGTATTTGTGCAATTGATTATTCCTTCCTAAAGGTAGTACTTTGCATTTGTCCTTATTTAATTTCATCCTTTTTAATTCAGACCATTTCTCCAGTTTGTCAAGATCATTTCGAGTTCTAATGCTGTCTGCCAAAGTTCTTTCCACCCTTCCCAGTTTTGTATTGTCTGCAACCTTTATAAGTGTACTCTCATGATATTATCTAAATCATTTACGATGATATTGAATAGAACTGGACATAGGAGTAAGTCCTGAGGGACCCCACTTGATATGCCCTTCCAGCTCGATTGTGAACCATTGATAACTATTCTGTGAGTACGGTTTTCCAGCCAGTTGTGCACTCACTTTATAGTCAGTTCATCTAGGCTATATTTTTCCAGTTTGATTATAAGAAGGTCATGTGAGACAGTATGAAAAGCCTTACTAAAGTTGAGATATATCATATTTACTGCTTCCCCCTATCCGTGAGGCTTGTTACCTGTGACATCACAATACTCCAGCTTTGGGGAGGTGCTGTTTCTTTACAAAGCTGCCTTTTAAAAAAATCACTCTCCAGCTCTTAAGGGTATAATGTCATGGACTCCACTGCTGGGGCAGGCATGGGATGTGGTTGCTTTGCAAGCACTACATATCCCTCACTGAGGGGACAGTGGCTTGTTCAGGATCTGCTTAAGCCTGCACAGACAGGGACAAGAGTTAGCCCTTAGACTTCCACTTTCCGGCAGTTTTATGAGTAGTTAAATATACCTTACCATATTTGGCTTTGTCCAAACATGGCATGTCTCTGCTGCTACTGCAATATGTGATACATAAAACATTGTTTTATATTTTAAGATAATCAAATACAATCAGACAGATGTCTTTTCCTCGAGCGTCATAGTATGCTACAAAGCTGTTTAAAAGGTGGGAAAACTTACGAAACTCGGTAAAGAAAAAAGTAGTATGTTTCATGCTGGTCTAGAAAACAAAAAACAATCTTCGACACCTATTAATATGTTCTGATGTAGGCTAAACAAAGGAAAAATTGGATTTCTCTCTAATCAGGGGAAAACAGAAGGCATCACATCTTTTTTTTAAAAGATTAAGGCTGAGTGCATTCGAATCAGGTAAAAGTTCTATCATCATCAAAGTTCTGTTTCTAATAGAAAAATCCCAGGAAGCTCTTTTCTTTGTTCAAGCACAAATTCAATTGTTTCATAATTTTACAGACACTTTTAAACCTAGCTCTTCTATGTTTAAATATGTGGATAATCCCATGGTTGGGTGAATGATCCTTTCCAATGGGCAATTCTGCAGTGAATATTTAACATTTTTTTTAAAACAACCCTTGATGTGCCAGTTTCTGATTCCTGGATGAGATAACGAGAATGACAAATTAAGCTATCAATCTAATGGTACGTCTACACTACGGGACTATTCCGAATTTGCATAAACCGGTTTTGTAAAACAGATTTTATAAAATCGAGTGTGCGTGGCCACACTAAACACATTAAATCGGTGGTGTGCGTCCCCGGTCCGAGGCTAGCGTCGATTTCTGGAGCATTGCACTGTGGGTAGCTACTCCGTAGCTATCCCATAGTTCCCGCAGCCTCCCCCGCCCCTTGGCATTTCCGGGTTGAGATCCCAGTGCCTGATGGGGCAAAAATCATTTTCGCGGGTGGTTCTGGGTACAGCCTCACCCCTCCCTCCCTCCCTGACAGCGGCAGACAACCGTTTCGCGCCCTTTTTGCTTGGTGAACCGTGCAGACGCCATAGCACAGCAAGCATGGACCCTGCTCAGCTCCATACCGCAATCGTGGATGTTTTAAACACCTCGCGCACTCTCGTGCAGTATATGCTGAACCAGGACCTTCGAACCGAGGCGAGTAAGAGGCGGATACGGCAGCGCGGCGATGACAGTGATGAGGACGTGGACACAGAATTATCTCAAACCGCGGGCCCCGGCGCTTTGGAGATCCTGATGGTAATGGGGCAGATTCTATCCATTGAACGCCGATTTTGGGCCCGGGAAACAAGCACTGACTGGTGGGACCGCATTGTGTTGCAGGTGTGGGACGATTCCCAGTGGCTGCGAAACTTTCGCATGCGTAAGGGCACTTTCATGGAACTTTGTGACTTGCTTGCCCCTGCCCTGAAACGCCATAATACCAAGATGAGAGCAGCCCTCACAGTAGAGAAGCGAGTGGCGATAGCCCTGTGGAAGCTTGCAACACCAGACAGCTACCGGTCAGTCGGGAATCAATTTGGAGTTGGAAAATCTACTGTGGGGGCTGCTGTGATGCAAGTAGCCAAAGCAATCACTAAGCTGCTGCTACGAAGGTTGTGACTCTGGGAAACGTGCAGGCCATAGTGGATGGCTTTGCTGCAATGGGATTCCCTAACTGTGGGGGGGCGATAGATGGAACCCATATCCCTATCTTGGCACCGCAGCACCAGGGCACCCAGTACGTAAACCGGAAGGGGTACTTTTCAATGGTGCTGCAAGCACTGGTGGATCACAAGGGACGTTTCACAAACATCCACGTGGGATGGCCAGGAGGTTCATGATGCTCGCGTATTCAGAAGCACTACTCTGTTTAAACGGCTGCAGCAAGGGACTTACTTCCCAGACCAGAAAATAACAGTTGGGGATGTTGAAATGCCTGTCGTTATCCTGGGGACCCAGCCTACCCTTGATGCCATGGCTCATGAAGCCATACACAGGCAGCCTGGACAGTGGTCAGGATCTGTTCAATTACAGGCTGAGCAAGTGCAGAATGGTGGTGGAATGTGCATTTGGCCGTTTAAAGGCTCGCTGGCGCACATTACTGACTCGCTCAGACCTCAGCCAAACCAATGTCCCCTATGTTATTGCTGCTTGCTGTATTCTCCACAATCTCTGTGAGAGGGGGGAGACCTTTATGGCGGGGTGGGAGGCTGAGGCAAATCACCTGGCCGCTGATTACGCGCAGCCAGACACCAGGGAGATTAGAAGAGCACACCAGGAAGCGGTGCGCATCAGAGAAGCTTTGAAAACGAGCTTCATCAATGGCCAGGGTACAGTGTGACTGCTGTGTTTGTTGATGAACACCCAACCCCTTGATTGACTCAGTCCCTGTAAGCAACTCCCCTCCCCTTCGAGTACAGCTTACTTATGCAAATAAAGTCACTCTCATTTAAAAAGCATTAATTCTTTATTTTTTCATTATAAAAAGAGGGAGAGAAGTAAGGGTGTGCTTTGGGAGGAGGAAAGGAGGGATGGAGAAGGCCATTAAAAAAAAATTCAGAGTAACGGCATCCTTCTGGTTGGGCTGTCCACGGGGGTGGAGTGGGCGGGTGCACGGAGCCTCCCCACGCGTTCTTACACGTCTGGGTGAGGAGGCTAAGGAACATGGTGAGGGGAGGGTGGTTATACAGGGGCTGCAGCGGCACTCTGTGATCCTGCTGCCGTTCCTGAAGCTCCACAAGACGCGGAGCATGTCAGTTTGATCACGCAGCAGCCCCAGAGTTGCATCCCGCCACCGCTGATCTTCCTGCCGCCACCGCTGATTTTCCTGCCGGTCTTCCTGCCGCCACCTCTCATCTCGGTTGTCCCTCCTGTCCTCACGTTCACTGGCCTCTTTCCTGTAATTTGAAACCACGTCCTTCCACTCATTCAGATGAGCTCTTTCATTGCGTGTAACTTCCATAATATCTGAGAACATCTCATCTCGCGTCTTCTTTTCCTCCGCCTTATCTGTGCTAGCCTTTGGGATGGAGGAGGGACGCTTGAAAAATTTGCAGCTGCATGAGGGAGATAAATATTTAGAAAGATACATTTTACAGAACAATGGTTATACTCTTTCACAGTGAAAAGCACTATTCACCTTACATAGCACATGTGATGTCCCTACAAGGTCGCATTTTTCATCTTAATAGTGACTGCTTGCATCTCTGGGGTTACAGATCTCACAGACACAGGTCCAGGCATCAGGATTCAGCTTGCATGCGGCCATGGTAAGCCACTGTCTCAGTGATTTACCCTCCCCAACGCATGGCTAATACCACGCTAGCTCCTGCTAATCAACAACCTTCCCCTCCCCACCCACTGCTTGTCCGGTAGCTTGGGAAGATCGCCTCGCCGGTGACCAAACAGAAAAGATCATCGGCATTTCACCCTCCTCCCCGCCGCTACGTGCAGGAAAGTGTTTTTAAGCTGCTGCATTCCACGAACCCAGTAGAAAAATGGCCACCCCCCTTACTTAAATTCCTGATTTTTAACCAGGTTATCCTGAACGATATCACTTTGCTGAGGATAACAGAACAAGATAAAGAGCGGATGCTTCTTGAATGCCAGCAGTCCCCGGGACCATACGCTGCGATGCTTTGCCACGCAATGATACCTGATTACTTGCTACATGCATGGCATGGTAAAGTGTCCTACCACGGTGGGCAGAACAAGGATGCCTTGCCCAGAAACCTTCTGCAAAGGCTTCTGGAGTACCTACAGGAGCGCTTCATCGAGATGTCCCTGGAGGATTTCCTCTCAATCCCGGACATGTTAACAAACTTTTCTAAGTAACTATACTGTCTGCGAATGCATCCCAAGTCCTCAGGGCAAATTAATCATTAAAAAGGCTTGCTTAAAAACACTGTTTGCTATTTGCAAAGGTACACTCACCAGAGCTCCTTCCAGGGCGTCATTCTCTGCAATAGTTGCTTGTGAGGGCTGGGAGCAGGGTAATTCCGTCAGGGTGATAAAAAGCTCCTGGCTGCTGGGGGTCACGGAGTGCTGTGTGCTCTCTGCGAGGTCTTCCTCTTCTTCTTCCTCTTCATCGTCCCCGTCTGCATAATCCTCCGACATGGCAGAGATTACAACCCCACCTCGGAATCCACAGTCAGGGGTGGGGTACTTGTGGCGCAGCCCCTAAAATTGCATGCAGCTCAGCATAGAAGCGGCATGTTTTTCGACCTGCCCGGACCTTCCATTTGCTTCTTTGGTTTTCTGGTAGGCTTGTCTGAGCTCCTTAACTTTCACTCTGCACTGCACGGAGTCCCTGCTGTGGCCTTTAGCAGTCATAGCCTTAGAAATTCTTTCAAATACTTTTTCATTTCGTCTTTTGGAACGCAGTTCTGTTAGCACTGAATCCTCTCCCCATATAGCGATCAGATCCATTACCTCCCGAGCGGTCCATGCTGGGGCTCTTTGTCGATTCTCAGGAGACTGCATTGTTAACTGTGCTGATGAGCTGTGCGTGGTCACCTGTGCTGATGAGCTGTGCGTGGTCACCTGTGATGATGAGCTCTCCACGCTGTCGAAGCAGGAAATGAATTTCAAAAGTTCGCGGGGCTTTTCCTGTCTACCTGGCCAGTGCATCCGAGTTGAGAATGCTGTCCAGAGCGGTCAGTGGTGCACTGTGGGATAGCTCCCGGAGGCCAATACCGTCGATTGCGGCCACACTAACCCTATTCCGATATGTTAATACCGATATTAGCGCTACTCCTCTCGTCGGGCAGGAGTACAGAAACCGATTTAAAGAGCCATTAAAATCGATATAAGGTGCCTCCTAGTGTGGACGGTTGTGGCGTTAAATCGGTTTTACACTCGTAAAACCGATTTAAACGCCTAGTGTAGACCAGGCTTCTGTCAGAACAACTATTTTTTCTCCACTTGTTTTAATTTCTAACTTGGAGAAATCAATGGGTGGGGGTAAAGGTGCTGGAAGTAGGGGTGCTGCCGCACTCCCTGACTTGAAGTGGATTCCATTATATGCAACGTTTACAGTTTGGTTCAATGGCTCTCAGCACCCCCACTATACAAATTGTTCCAGCATTTAGGCTTGCACTGGATACTAGTACAGAGAGTATTTGACCAATATAACTAACCAGATATCCATTTTTTGCTTCATTTAAAAAAATACATATTTGTAAAACAATTGAACAAACTCAACATTGACAGCTTAAAATACTAGGACTTCCTGGGGCCCAGGCAGGAGGGGCAGATGAAAAATGTAATACACTTGTTTTTGTAGGCCCTCACTCTCATTTCATCCTGACACTGCAGCACTGAAATCAGCAGGCATTTTCCCATTGACTGCTACTGGAGCAGGACTGATCCCTTGATAAATTAAGTAAATGTACTTAAGTCTATTGGCTTAAATGAATTCCCAGCTATGATCCGTGAAGCAGGACGTTTCATATTGTCGAGGGTCCTTCCAACATGATCAGTTTTCTATGAGCTGTTCAATATCTGAGACCAGACTGTGCTTTTAAAGCTTGGGTCTGTGTTAGGGCCAGCATGGAGCAGTGAGCTCTGCGAGGTATTTTGTCTTAAAGAGGCCCTGGAACACCTCAGAACTCAGTGTCTGTGTCTACACTGCATCTTCTCCCAGGGAGGGTGCCGCATGTTCTCATCAGGTGTTGGGCCAACTCTCCTGGACAGTGGGGAGGCCCTGCTCCTTCTCTTCCTCTCCCTCTTTGGGGTGACTTCTGCCCCAGCAGAAGAACTCACGAGCTCCACTGTCTTGCCCCTGAGTGGGAAATGGAACCAGGGAAGAATCCTTGCGCCTTCCCCAAATGCGTTTGCACAAGGACCAGGAAAATCTGGCCTGCAGAGCCTTGTTGAGCCAGCTGCTCAGCACAGGTGCGGAGAATTCTTGGCTGCTGCAAAAAGACTTTCAAAGGCCAGATTTGTCCACATATGAAAAGCATATTTCATAAGCTACATCCAGTTGTCCTCATAGGGTATGTGATGTTCCCTGGTTTGAGATAATGGATTTTGTTTGTCTCCAACAAACCAGGCTTTGGTTTATAGTTAAATATCCATAAGTTTAGTATCTGTATCCTACTAAAAATACTTGCCACTCTCTCAAAACTCAGTTGCTCAGACAGATGTCCCAGTGGTTATTTCTGCGCTCACCAGATTAATGCAACAATTCTCAGGTTGTCTGGACAAAGAGCTCTTTCTTGCTGGGGTAGCACCTTCCAATGATAGGCACATCAATTACACATCACCTTTGTCATCCAGAGTAAACAGCAAGGTTCCCCGCCAGGCAGCTATAGGCCAAATCCTTCTCTTCTTGTGGTAGGTAAAATCCCTCCCCTTTGGACAATGAAAAAATCTACTTTGTGTTCCTGTCTCGTGGGAGGGGAGCATTTGGGTCTGAACTCAGCAAGTTGTTGGCTTGGCGGGAATTAGAGAAGGCAGTCTGGCTCAGGAGAAGGACTCCAAAGGGCTAAAGAGCATTAAGACTAGTTCAGGTTTGATTTTGTTCTCCGTAAATCAAAGGCTACTGTTGTTATTCAATTATAATTCTAAGGTTTGTTGCTAATAGTTTTTATGTTACTGCATGCTTTCTGCAGAGAAAGAAGTGGCATAAGAAGGGCCGTGAACAAGGCACAAACAGAGAATTGATTTTGCTTGGTGAAAAAGGTTTATATTTTTCTTTTGAACAGGGATACCTGTTAGGGAGTTGTTTACCATAATTATTCACTCATTTGTGTGTGCATGCATGCGCGGAACCACTGTATGCTCTGTAACAATATAGGACATCTAATAATAACCAGCCTTTGTCCCTCAAGCAGCAAGCAGACTGTTTCACACATTCAAAACCCCACATGGTGCTGCAGGTCATTCTGTAAAGTGAAACATTTATGTATTGACAGATGTTTTGTTATCCATTGTGTATGGTTTCATGCAAAGATTAAGCAAGTGGAATGTGTTACGAGCAATGTGGACCAAATTCTGGATTCAGCCTGTGAGTATGCCTGAATAGATGTACCCAAGAGGGGACTAGTAAGGCATATTTTGTGCTCAAATGATGGATTCCCCCCAAACCCACTGCGTTTTCATTAAACAGATTTTTCACACACTGAACTATGAAGCCACATTCAAAACAGCAACCATATTGCACAGTCCACACATTTAGGCATATACCACCCAGTCTTCCTGCAGAGCACCTGGGCATCCAGTCTTATTATGACTCACTGTCCTGTTATAGTATTTTTATTATTTACCATTTGTTTTACAGTAGCACCTACAGGCCAGAATCAGGATTGGGCCCCATTTGTGTTGGCTGCTGTAGCACATAGCAAAAGACAGTCCCACCCCTAAAGACCATCTCATTGAAGACAAGAAGCAACAACTGTACGGGGCTCTGAATAATGTGTGTGTGAGCAACCTAGAGGAGACACATGCTCCTAGGCTGTCCAAAATAAAGAATGCTAATGTTGCATTAATTTGTGCCTGTCAGCTGTTTTTTAAAAATAAACACGAAGATCTGACCTAATATCTGTAATTTTTTGCAACAAATGTAAAAATAAAATTTAAAATAACTTAGAGCAAATCACTGCATTTACTGGAATCCGCAGCATGTCTTTGTATATATAATTCCAGGGCTTACATTTGTACAATCTTTTCTTCATGTGCTGTTACACGTGGGAACCTTGGGGAGGGGGGGGGGGGCGGGGGAAGAACCAGCTTCTCCTACCCGTGGTTTTGTGGTTTCCTCATTTCTGGTTCCTTGACCTGACTTTGATGCATTCCTGCTCAGCTGTGAACTCAAGTGACAAGAGAAGGAAGTTATTTCATCCAAGCACAGTGGGCTCCTTGAAAGGACTGTGCTGCCGGGCTCAGAGGAGAGAAAGAGCAATCTTGCTTATCAAGAGCAATCATGCAGACCTGGCTCACTGCAAAGCACAAGCAGGAGAACCAAACTAAAGGGATAATTACAATCGTAAACACTGCCACAGACAATATTGTTTTAAGGTTGACTTTTGTACAGGAAAATTCATGGTACTTAATCTTTTCATGTCAGAGGGTAACCCCTATAGAGATAGGGAGTTTCTGACTTCTATAGCTTCTTACAGCTGCATGGCCTTTGCAGTTTACACTGCCTGTTCAGATATGAACAGTATCTCAGATATGCTCACTATGGAAGACTATAGTCCAAGATACAAAAGAATATTAGATTTTGGGCAAGAACAAGAAAAGTCCTACATGGACTACGTTGACTCCACCCCCCCCCCCCTTTTCCATTTTTCATTCTAACTTCACCCTCTCCAGAAACACACATGTTTTTGGTTTCTTTTCAATCCCTTGCTATCAGTTCTGTGTCCCAGGTGCAAATCCTGGTCCCAGAGGACCCTGAGAACACTGTTTACTCAGTTCATAAATAGAACAATGTTTTTGCCAATTTCCCATCTTGCAAATTTCACCTGAGATCTAAAAGTCATGCTGCTTATGCATGATTACCAATAACCCTGACCCAATGGAGGTGTATTATACAGTATATGACATTGACATCTGCAGTTCTTTAGTGCACATACATTAGTAAAGATTTGGCATTTGGAACTTGCTTAACATTTCTGTGGATGCACTAATCAATAAAAAATCTCCCACAGCTGTCTAGACTCTGCAGTGCTAAGCGTGGTAAAAAATTGTAGATTGGGAACATTTTTTTCCTATTCTTTCTAGGTTTATATACTACACCTGTCACAATAGCTACTGTGTCAGAACAGCTGAGGCGGAAGAGCTCCTAAATGCACACACAGAATAGATTTGAGGGATAAGAAGGCACCATTTTTAGTGTAATTTTTTTCTGATCATAAAGCACCTGTGTGAAAGTCACTTCACGCACATAAAGGGCCATATTTTCAGCTGGTGGAACTATGCTGAGTTACACCAGTTTAGGATCTGGCCCAAAATTTGAATAATTGGGCTCTAAGGAGTTGAAGTGAACAAAAGGTGGTGTGAAATTTGCTCCATCCCTCCCAGGATCCTGCTCAAGCCTGTGGTGGCTAGGTCAATGACCCACTTGAGGTACACCAGGAGAACAAAGTATACACACCCCTGTTTCCCTGGTAGCACCTGCAGCTGTGTAGCAAGGCTTACATGATGCAGAGCACATTGTGCATGCCTTCCATACGAGGGGCAAATCGCACCATTTAATAGATGCCATGTATGAATGTGATCTAAGAAAGAATATATCATTTATACCTTGAACAAATCCGATCCGTTTACGGACCCCACTAATTTACATTGTATATACGTATAGCAACTTTCATTCAAGGATCTCGCATCTGTCTATGTACTTGTACCACACATTATTGTACCCTCTGAGTGCAGATCATTTACAAATTCTGCCTGTGAGGATCACTCATTATTTCAAAGTGCTTCACAAAGCTTCCCAGTGAAGTTGGTAAGTATTGTTTCCCCCATTTTACAGGGCATAATTTGAAGCATCAGGAAGTTGTGACCCAGTTTACTTTAAAATAAGTGATTTAAGTGACTCAAATATACAGCAGCTGCAAATGGCCCCTGGAAGCCACCAACTGGGGTGGTCACAAAGGGCCATGCCCTCTTTGTTTTGGCTATGCCCACTTTTCCCTGCTTTACCGCAGTGGGGAGAGAGACTAATGTAAGAGCCTCTGGGCCAGCAAAGGATCCACTTGTACATGGATTAAGCCAGCTCTGCAGCTGCAGCACTCACTGTCTGGCTCAAAGCAGCTGCACTGAACCTGGCCTAAAGTTCACAACATAATTCTGGAGGGAACGGCATGTTCTAGGGAATTATCTTCACATCTTCTAGGATTGTTTCAAACTGAAAAGCTTCTGAACTGATGCGGGGAAAAACTAATACAAGTTATTTCAGGGATAGATTTTGCCCTCCCTCTAATCACCTTCCTCCCATCCCCAAAAAGAGAAAAAATTCTGGGAAGTATCCTGATTTAGTGAAATTAACAAAGAACTTGTTTAGAAATCTTGTGACTGGCTAAAGTGGTGTAAAATAATTGGAAAAAAACCCACTGATTAATATTGGTATAAGAAAAACCTCTATTGTCTCAACTCTGTACCATTCCCTTCTCTCGAATGTCTGACACTCTCTCCTTTTATACTTCTGTAAGAAAATTACATTTGTTGTACCTTCAACAACTGTTGTCTACACTGAAGATTTAGTTTGAAATTCTGTGCTGCATCTCTAAGAAGTGCAGCCCAGGGAAGGTGGGGGACAAGGTGACTTTAACTCACCTTTGCACCCTCCCAATCCTGGGCTGCTCAGGATGTTGAAGAGGTCCCTGGCATAACTTAGACAGTGTTTGTCATTTTCTTCTGTACCAGATGTGGACTGGCTACAGAGCTTGCTTATGCACACCAGATGTGTTCATCATGAGATCCTTGAATGCTCTGCCAGGTTTGTTTAAATATGGTGTTTTGTACACAGTGCCAGATAGCAACTGAACAGTATAATACAATTTAGCATTCCATTCCATCTTCTCCTTTGAGTTCTACATTCCTAACTTTTACAATACTTACACTATCATGCTGTCTTTGAGGTTCAGTACATATCTGTCTGTTAAGCATCTCTGAATCATACTGGTTTTCTGATTATACAACCTGAATGCATACAATTTGGTCATCCGGCTGGCCGTTAGTTGTAACAACAGGCTATGGCCAGTTTGGAATCCTTGAGTCTTCTTCTTGTTCTGCATCTGCCGAGTTTGCTCTGTTGATCGTTCTTTCTGAGGAACAAGCTGTAGATGTGGATGGTTTCTGTTGAAATGTTTACTGTTGGTCTCGATCACATGCATATTCAGATCATTTTGGGTGCTGATTTCTTTTTCTTTACCATAGCTGTAGTTGTCCATCCGTTTTCTCCATCCAACAGGACATGAACATGGTCATCAGATTCTAGACCTGGCAGTTCTCTGAGTGACATCTGTTCACAAGCTCTTTTAGCCCTTTTATTTGATTTGACTAATCACTTCAAGGCCGGCCTCTTTGGAAATAGGTTCTTTTCCAAAGCGGGAACAGTAGTTCTGAGTTGTCTTCCCATCAGGAGTTGCACTGAACTATCCCCAGATGCTGCTACTGGTGTTGATCTGTAAGTCAGAAGAGCAAGGAATGGATCTTTCTGCTGTAGGATTTTCTTGGCTATCAGAACAGCCCTCTCAGCCTCTCCATTTGCTTGTGGATAATGTGGGCTGTTAGTAATATGGTCAAAATCATATTTCATTCAGAATGATTTAAATTCTGCTGCAGTGTTCTGGAATACCAAAGTGAACAAAAGTACACTTCACTTTCTGAATAACACTGCAATATGTTATGTCTTTTCAAGTACATTATTTCTATATATCTGGAAAAATAGTCCACAACGATCAGGTAATGATGTCCTGTGAATGTGCATAAATCTGCAGCTAGTCTCTTCCAAGGTCCCTCTCGTTGGAATATTTGTACACTATATGGTTTAGCTTTGTCTCTTAAGTTGATTCGTATTAAATCTCCTTTCAAAAGTCCAGTATAATCAAATCCTCCATTAAGTTCTTCCTCCTTTCTCATTACCCCCATCATGGCTCCTGAACTGCAGCTGAGAATGTTGTTGGTCTTTAATCCT
Organism: Mauremys reevesii; assembly: GCF_016161935.1. Lineage (NCBI taxonomy): Eukaryota > Metazoa > Chordata > Testudines > Geoemydidae > Mauremys > Mauremys reevesii. Next base: position 85,626,747 of record NC_052630.1, read on the forward strand.
TTGGTCACATACCTCCAGGGCTAGTCAGAGATTTATCAGGTGACTTCAGCTCTGGGAGGGGTGGGGTTGAATGTGATTGTAAGTTCCTTTTGAGATGACTGTGACATCAGCTCCTGAGTCAATTTTAAAGTCAATAATAGTCTTGTCATGAATATTCAATTTCACTCTCCAGGCAGGCTCTATGTCATCACAAGTGGTAGATCCCAGGAACAATGGCTCTTGATTTTCTGTACAATGAGTCAACTTGCTGACTTCTTGGTATCGCATACAGCTGCAAAATGTCCATATTCTGTGCATGTATTACATTATCTGCCTCTGATTAAACATGCATCATCTCTTGGGATATGACTTTTTCCACACCTTGTAGATGATGTAGGCTGGAATTTGTCCCTCTTAGCCCCCTGGGAGTTCTCTCTCCTTGCATCAGGAGTTTTATGATAATGACTTTTAACACTCAAAGTGTCTGTTTCTCCACTAGTTTCAGGTTTTTCAAGCTTGTCAAGTTGTTATAGGTTTTGCTATCTCATCAGCTCAGATTGCTTTGCTCTCTGTGTAGCTGTGGCTAAGGTCAAATCCCTCTTCAATTTTAGCTGCTGTGAAAGGTTTTTACCTGTTAACCCAATAACCAGCTTGTCTCAAATATTTTCATATTTTGCATTCCCCAAATCAATTTCAGCCAATGTATGCAGAGCTCTTATAAATCATTCAACATTTTCTCCTGGCTCCAGAATTCGCTGGTGAAAACATGCTTTTTAATAAATCACACTTCTCTGAGGTATAAAGTATGCAACAAGCATAACCAGAACACTTTCATAGTAATCTCTATGACTGTCTTCAGTGAAATGAAAGGATTTAAACATATGCTCTGCCTGCTTCCCCACAGCATAAATTAAAGAAGATACCTGTATATCAACAGCTTCCTGGTAGAACTTGGCAACAATCTTGACAAATATTGCTTTCAAGATGTTGTTTCCACTCTGTCCATTCCTAGGGTGACCAGACGTCCCGATAAAATCGGGACTGTCCCAATATTTAGGCGTTTGTCCCACGTCCCGACCGATGTTTGGTTGGGACGCAATTTGTCCCGATATTTCGCATTCCAGTGTTTTTGCTCCGCTGGTGGCACTTCCCCCCTTTTCTTTTTTCCTCTGCTGGCGACACTCCGTATGTGTCCCGATATTTTCTTCCTCTCATCTGGTCACCCTAGTCCATTCCAAAGGTTTTGTCAAAGCTGAAGTTCTCTGGGGCATTGAAGAGCGGCGTGTTGAGGAGATCCTGCAACCCTTAGTGCTTTGTCTCTTCTGTTTCTTTTTGTAGTTTACTTCTGACACCAGATCACGGTCCTGTACCAGAGATGGACTAGCAACAGAGCTTTATATCCACCAGATGTGTTCATCATAAGATCCTTTAATACTCTGGCAGGTATGGCTGGTGTACTTGGGGAAGCGGTGAGAGTGACTTGCAGATACCCCTGCCTCCCCACCTCCTGCAGGCACCCAGCACTCATTCCCTGCATTTCCCAGACACCCAGCACCCCCTATTGTCTGCACAATCCACCTGACTCTCATAGGCACACACTATCTTCAAACCCCAGACACCCAACACCCATCAGCTCTCCTCAGCCCTTCACAGAGCTCCTGGCACCGCCCCCTTAGTACCCATAATTCCCTGGCTGGGCCCCTTGCATAATGCCTCAGCCTTTCCATTAGATGCAACTTCAAGTACTCATCGCTGGAATTCTGTGACATCGCCACTAAAAATAAGAACTTGCTGGCAGGAGCAAAATCAAATACAAATTCAAAAAAGACTCAAGAGGTGATACGATGCGCAAAGTTTGCAAACATTTACCTTAGGACAAGGTAAGAAAAGTGACAAAATAATATAAAAATATACAGTTTCTTTCTTATTTTTGTGTAAAACGGATCTCTAAAACATATTAGTAATACTTTGCTATAGTCGATGCTGGGGATCCTTTCGGTTGGTGGGGAGTGGTGGGAGTGGCGAGTGGCTAGTTTTTCTGAATCTTGAAGGTGGTAATCCTAAACTGCTCAGGTATGTCTATGCATGCTGCAGACACATCTTTGATTGCAGTGTAGACATACCCTAAGTTATGGCAGCCTCCTTAGTCTGCCCTATGTGCTGCAGCCCTGCCTGGAATCTCTTGCAGTGCTCTGCGGTGTGCCCTGACCCCCCCCCCGCCCCCTAAAATGCTTCTCTTGCCCCCAGCCCTGCCCCTGACATGCCCCCTTCACCCAGGGCTTGTGCAAGGGTCCTTGGAAGGCACCTTATGGCTGTCATTTGCCATTTCTGCCCCAGGTGATTTGTGGGTTTCTTTACTTTGCTCAGGCCCTTTCACATGGCATGAAGGGGCTGGAACAGGGTTGAGGCTCTCCCCTTTCATAACTAAAAAAAGAACCTAAGCTCAGAAATGTGCGCAGTTGAAAAAGAATAGTGTGCTGATACAAATAAAATACTTCTCTTAAAATACACTGAACTCACACACCTGACATTTTTATGCTGCACATTTTTTCTCCAAGGAAGATGTAAAATAAACAGAGCTCCAGTTAATCCAGCATCCCCAGAGTGAATTAATTTGATAGGCTTTCCCACCCTTTTCTTTCAGTATTAGGATACTTAGTACTCCTAGCTGCATGCTTTAGAGAAATCTATTGTAGGTGAACACAAGAGAAATTCCCCGATTAGCTCTCACCTTGTCAAGACAAGATACTGAAAAGCATTTATCTACCCTTGGCTGAAAGTAACTTTTATTTCCCACAAACCATTTTATTTAAAAACAAAACAAAAAACAAAACCAGAAAAAGTGAATAGGAGACAAATTCCAAAAGGGACACAGCATGTGTTTGTGGCTTGGCAATGGAGACTACTATTTTGTAATTTTCCACATTGAATATGGGAGAATGGCTAGATTGAAACTGTACTCTGATCTTGATCGATCAAGTTAGGGGAAGGGAGACTCAAGCCTTTGGGTCAGATCCTCAGCTGGTGGAGCTACACTGATTTACACCAGCTGAGGACATTGCTCTCTGTTTACTTTTTAGATTTGTGGGTTCTGTATCAATTTAATTACTCCATTCTGCACTGTCAGATGGGGATAGACGGGCATTGTATTTTTCTCTCCCTGTATAGTATTTAATTGAGCATGCTGCCTTTTCCAGTGAGTGATGATCATCCAGAGAAGTCTTACAAGGGACCAGCCATGTCATTAACAGGGGAACTTCATTTCTCACAAGCAAATGAAGGCTGAACAGAGGAATTTTTTTAAAAATATACTACTGGTGCCTTGACACGTACTCCGTATCCTTGTACCAATATCTTGTCTCACTTCCCCTGCATGTCTCCTGTATAACAGTCTTTACAGGAACGTTTCCATAAATATCCAAATCTATAATTAAAACACCTAACTTCCAGTTGAATTTTAGCATCAGAGTTCAGTGCTGCAAAAATATTATTTTGTTTATTATTTATATGACGGTAGCACTGAGAGTCTGTCTACATTGCAGCTGGGAGTGAGCCTCCTAGCCTGGGTACAAAGACACACACACTAGCTTTCCTCAAGCTAGCATGCTAAAAATTGCTGTGTAGATGTCGTGGCTCAAGCTGAAGTCTGGGCTGTCAAACCCAGAGGGGTGGGATGGGCTCGAGAGTCTGTCCACCTGGGTTAGGAGGCTCTTTCCCAGCTGCAGCATAGATATAGCCCGAGAGGCCCCAAGTTTGGGGCCCCATTGGGCTGTGCGCTGTACATACACAAAGAGCTTACAATCTAAATAGATGAGACAGACAAAGGGTTAGGAGAAAAGAAATAACAGCAGGATATTATTTCCTATACTTAGACTGGGAAGTAATGGAGTTATGTGAGGGGCTACACAAATCCCACGCTGATTATGAAAGGATTAACAAACTACTATGGGCTCTATTACTGCCAACCCTCTACCCCTGTAGTAGGGGTCAGGCTTGGAGGAAGGGGTTAAAAGGGGGAGAGCTCAGCTCAGTTGGGGCTGACTTCAGCTCCGTCCTTCACTTTGTGAGAGAAGGCTGGCTGGCTAGGCCCTGACTAGAGACTCCTGCCTGCCAGAGCCTCCCTGAGGGAAGAGAGGCTTAACCCAGGCACCCTACCGGGACCCTAGCAGCAGGACCACCAAGGGTGTGTGTGTGTGCACAAAAGGGGCATCTGCCCTGGGGCTGGCGATTTAAAAGGGCCTGGGGCTCCCAGACACCGTTGCTGCTACCGCGGCAGCAGCTGGAGCCCTGAGCCCTTTTAAATTGCCACCGGAGCCCTGGGTGGCAGGGGCGAGAGTGCGGATGGGCTGGCGGGGGGAGGCTGACCCCCCCCAGCCCCGCCCCTTTTGCCTAAGTCCCCATCCCTTCCGGGGGCCCGGAGCCAGGCCCTGGTACAGGCAAGAATTTAATATTACGTTCACCCTGGTGATATGGTATGAAGATTTTATTAGCATGCGTTGGGATGATGACACTGCTCACAAATGTCAAGGCCATGAAGAATGCAGGTCAACCTAAACGAGGGCCAATAAATCCTTTATACCTCCACATACCATGATCTATTGCATCTATACTTATGTATTCTCTATAGAGAGATAAATATACATTGTAACGTGTCTGTATGGAAAAGGAGTATCTTTATATACTGACTAATGTCCATGTTGAGTGTTTTTAATTTTCTGTACTAGGTAGTGCCTGTTTCTCCTTAACACTGTAACTCCTTATCACACACCTGCAGCCGTGCCACCTTGCATTATCATCTCATCAGCTCTTGCAAGCTAAGAAGTGTCAGTTCTGGTCAATACTTGGATAAGAGACCTTTAAGGAAAATCCAGGATGCTTTAGGAAATGGTTCAGTAGGAGAATTCTCCTCTCTCTGTTGACAATGAACCACTGTCCCCATATGATGTTGGAGGGGCTCAACTGAGTACAGTATTCTTCACTTCCCCTATGCTGCCACACCTTGTTGTTATTGTGCTGCCAAACAGCTTCCACATTCCACCCCTGAAGTGGCTGCATTTCCATAGCATGTGAAAGGATTCCTGCACCTGTGTAGTTTGTAAAGCAATTTGATGAAAGGTGCTACATAAACAAAGACATCTGGCCATGCTGATGCTGGGATTTACTGGATCTGCACTATCTGCAACTCAGTGGGGTGTGTGCAAACATGGTTTAAATTAGTGGCTGGCAACCTTTCCAGACTACAGTGCCCCTTCTGGGTGTCTGATTGTCTTGCATACCCCAAGTTTCACCTCACTTAAAAACTACTTGCTTACAAAATCAGACATAAAAATACAAAAGCATCACAGCACACTGAAAAATTGCTTACTTTCTCATTTTTACCATGTAATTATAAAATAAATCAATTGGAATATAAATATTGTACTTACATTTCAGTGTAAAGTATATACAGCAGTGTAAACGAGTCATTGTCTGTATGAAATTTTAGTTTGTACTGACTTCGCTAGTGTTTCCCTAGCCTGTTGTAAAACTCGGCAAATATCTAGATGAACTGATGAACCCCTTGGAAGACCTCTCCGTACCCCTGGTTGAGAACCACTGGTCTAAATCACTTTTATGCATTCCTAATCCTGGCCTTTCTCAGCACTAGGTCAGTCACCAAGCACAATTTAGGGACTTTGAGCAAAAGCTTTTCTGGCTGCTGGGGACAGGGGGAATCCAGTCTAGCCTCAAACTCTTTTCTTTGGCTACAGCCCTTCTTCCAGGGGCAGGAGAAGGGCCATCATAGAGCCCCCAGGCTTGCTGTATACCACCCAAAGATCCTCTTACTCCAGGGGAATGTTGATGGGGCCAGGTCAGCCAGCTTTCCAGCTGCTGAGTGTGGTGAGAAAGGAAAGACCATGGTCATTTTGATTATGTCTTAGGGGCTGAGCCAATCACAGTATTGCCATGACTTCAGTGAGAGCAAGACTGAGGCATTGTTATGGTTTAATTTATTACTCTGTCTGCTTTTGCTGGAAGTCAGCTGATGTAACATCTACTGTTCTGAACGAATAAGGCAAAATGGCAAAATCCTATCATACTGTGTGGACAGCTGCGTCTACTGTATTCCCTGTGGCAACTGTGATACATTTCTATTGGGAAAAGCAGAAACCCCACCAACTATCAGGACACAACAGTATTAGATAGGAATCACAGGAGGGGCAGCAAGCTCCCAGATAACCATAAATGTTATCACATAACATTAGTACGAAATGAACCCAGAGGCTGTCAAACCGACAGCCAAAGAAAAATAGGAAATTCAAAAGTCAAATTAAAGAGATGCTTTATACTTGCGTGAAAATAGAAGTCTTACCAAGTGAATAGCTTTCACTCCTGTATAACGTCTCACTGCAATGAAAAAAATTGAGCTAGTCGATGAGGAGAAAATTACATGGAATAAATGAAAAAGAAGTGAAACACTGTCCCCAGCTGAATTGACAGAAATGAGTCTTAAGGCGACAGACAAAACCATATCTAACACAACATCTAATCACAATTAATTTTCCTCCCCTTGCTCAGTCAGCATTCTTTGCTACACTGAGAAGACAACCACACAATAGCCCCACACTTTGGATCAAAACACAATGTGGGAGAATTCTAGAGTAATATATACATATACTAGAAATGGGCCTGAGCCACAAAATTTGGATGCAGATTTGAACTTGCCACACATTTGGGGTTGCCTGTAATGTGGGGTTTTGAGATGGTTGAGTTCAGGATCCTGAAAAAAGGAAGAAAGGAGAGTAGTAAAATACAGATCCTGAATTTCAGAAAATCAGAATGAGACTCCCTTAGGGAACTGATGGGCAGGATCTCCTGGGAGCTAATATGAGGGGGCAAGGAGTCCAGGAGAGCTGGCTGTATTTTAAAGAAGCCTTATTAAGGCACAGGAACAAACCATCCCGATGTGCAGAAAGAATAGCAAATATAGCAGGCGACCAGCTTGGCTTAACAATGAAATCTTTGGTGAGCTTAAACTCAAAAAGGAAGCTTGCAAGAAGTGGAAATTTGGACAGATGACTAGGGAGGAGTATAAAAATATTGCTAGAGCATGCAGGGGTGTAAACAGGAAGGCTAAGGCACAATTGGAGTTGCACCTAGCAAGGGATGTGAAGAGTAACAAGAAGGGTTTCTACAGGTATGTTAGCAACAAGACGGTGGTCAGGGAAAATGTGGGACCCTTACTGAACGTGGGAGGCAACATAGTTTCAGAGGATGTGGAAAAAGCTGAAGTACTCAATGCTTTTTTTGCCTCAGTCTTCACAGACAAAGTCAGCTCCCAGACTGCTGCACTGGGCAACACAGTATGGGGAGGAGGTGAGCAGCCCTCAGTGATGAAAGAACAGGTTAAGGACTATTTAGAAAAGCTGGACATGCATAAGTCCATGGGTCCACATCTAATGCATCCAAGGGTGCGGAGGGAGTTCGCTGATGAGATTGCAGAGCCATTGGCCATTATCTTTGAAAATTCATGGCGATCGGGGGAGATCCCGGATGATTGGAAAAAGTCAAATATAGTGCCCGTACTTAACAAGGGGAAGAAAAAGAACCCGGGGAACTATAGACTGGTCAGCCTCACTTCACTCCCTGCAAAATCATGAAGCAGGTCCTCAAGGAATCCATTTTGAAGAACTTGGAGGAGAGGAAGGTGGTCAGAAACAGTCGACATGGATTCACCAAGGGAAAGTCATGCCTGACCAACTTGATTCTATGATTCTATGATTAGGCCCATGTCCAATACATACATGAATGGATATATTCACCCATGTTTTTTTGTTTTTACTTTCTGCTCACACCAATGGTGAAGTAGGTCCATTCACTATCAGTTTTGAGATTTGCTACATATGCTGTGTCAAAATATGGATGTAAGTGTTTAGAAGTACTTCACATTAATACATTTCTTTGCAGCAAACAGTAACTTTACAGTTTTAGGTGTCATGTTTATTCATAAATCTTTTGTCTTTATATATAAAGCTGGGTAGAAAGTCTGATTACTGATCAAGCTCATCTATACTTCTGTAATAAGGAAATGAATTTTCCCTTTATTACTGTTTTATCTTTCTGTTTAGAAAGGAAATTGTTTTCCTAAACATTCTGGACATTTTGCAATATGCAGTATCTCACTATGTAGGGTGACCAGAGGTCCCGTTTTTTAAAGGGACAGTCCCGTTTTTGGGGACTTTTTCTTATATAGGTGCCTATTACCCCTACTCCCTGTCCCATTTTTTCACAGTTGCTATTTGGTCACCCTATCACTATGCCTATATAATTCCTCACCCTGGCAACAAATTAGGATGTTCATTGCCAGAACTTCTAAAGGACTGACAAGTTAGCAGTGTTTAATTTGTAATGAAAGAGGTGCCGGGCTCAAGCAATATTTTTACATTCATAACAGATGCAACAAGCCCAGACATACTCAGGCTATGAACTGCCAAGCCTGGAGGTGCAAGGGCTGAGCCTTGCAAACCCTGGCACAGATTAAGCACCGCAAGTTAGCCTGTGACTTTAAATTCAGGTTTACATAAGGAATTCAGATTTATACAAGCTTGGAGTGGTTTTTATTAATACCAAACATATCTGAATTTGTCTGTCTTTGTACCTGAGCAGGATTTCACTTTTTCTTACATAACATTCGTCACAGTTTTAATTTTTCCTCAAAATGGATCTCTTTTATGTCTGCTATATATTATCCTTGTCAGAGACATTGAGCACAAGAAATACAGTATCTACAGGATGCAGAAACTATTTTCTTGCAATAGGTAACCAGATGGTTTTAAGAAAGGATCTATATTCTGTGCTTTATCTATTCATGTGTAGGATTTTGATTTCATTTGAAAGGAAAGGCGTAAACCCCAGGTCTGAAAACTAATAGAATTTCTGCATTTACCTGCTAATCCATAGCCTTTAGGTTAGATTCTATGTCAGCCAGCAGTCAGCTTGTTGAAGGAAGCAATACTTTAAAACTAAAATGAAAAGATTTCTGTTATATGCAGACCAACACCCGATATGGAGGCAGATTATAGAGGTGGATTATTATTAGAAATATTTTTCACTATGTCTGATAAGTGAGACTGAACAAGCCACAGGAAGTAGACCTAATCAGATAATGCTGACTTGCAGATCGAAAAGGAATATGGAAATGTGGTTTGCCTAAGTGATGTGCCCTCTCTTGACAAGACTGAAGACTATTTAAAAGCCAAGTGGTTAGCATAGTGGTATTATATTGATACACCAACTCAGTTTCTTAGGCCTTAGGTCTACACTGGGGGGGGGGTGGTTGAACTAAGGTACGCAACTTCAGCTACGTGAATAGCGTAGCTGAAGTCGAACTACCTTAGTTCGAACTACTTACCCATCCTCACGGCGTGGGATCGAAGTCTGCGGCTCCCCCGTCGACTCTGCCACCGCCGTTTGTGGCGGTGGAGTTCCAGAGTCGATGGGAGCGCGTTCGGAGTTCGATATATCGCGTCTAGATGAGACACGATATATCGAACTCCGAGAAGTCGATTGCTACCCGCCGACCCGGCGGGTAGTATGGACGTACCCAAAGATTAAGAAAGTTGAGGTTGTCTCTAACCTGGCAGCTGCCATTGTCTGTCTGCATTACACGGATTTTCAGAAGGGCTAATATTCTGTAGTGATATTATACTCAAAGGCAGTGGAGCTCCAGAGACTGGGGATATAAAAAGGCCTGAGAGGGCACTACGCAATCGCTGCATCAGATAAGCTGTTTGTGCCTAGGTACATCTAAATATTTCTTTTGTGTCTTCCATGGGAACTTGGGCTGTGTAAAGACTGCAGGACTGGCCCATGTTGACAGGCATTTGGGACCCAACCTTGTAAGGTGCTGTGGGTTTCCCAACAGGTGTTGAATGCTGAATCCTGTTCCTTCAAGTTCTTATGCCAAACCCATCACTCCTGACATCTGAGCACTCATAGGAGTTGAGGATGTTCAGTACCTGACAGGAGACACTCGTTGCTGTGCACAGTTGGGTGATCCTCAGAGGAGGAGGGTATAAGAGAGGCGGTTAGAATTAATTCAGAAGTAGCCAAAACAGGGAGATGCCTGAGAAGGGCTGGCTCCAGACCCCAGCGCGCCAAGCGCGTGCTTGGGGCGGCATGCCGCGGGGGACACTCTGCCTGTCGCCGGGAGGGCGGCAGGTGGCTCCGGTGAACCTCCCGCAGGCATGCCTGTGGAGGGTCTGCTGGTCCCGCTGCTCCGGTGGACCTTCCACAGGCATGCCTGCGGATGCGCCACCAGAGCCGCGGGACCAGCGGACCCTCTGCAGGCACATCTGCGGGAGGTCCACCAGAGCCGCGGGACCGGTGACCGCCAGAGCGCCCCCCACGGTGTGCCGCCGTGCTTGGGGCGGCAAAATTCCTAGAGCCGCCCCTGTGCCTGAGTCATTTCTATCAGAACTTAGATAATGTTATAAAATGAATCACTACACTGAATTGCCATGCATGTCAAATGTTTAACTTATTGCTTTTCATTATTTCATCTCTTCAGAATGGATGTAGACTGTAGATTAGATAAAATGAGGACATGGTAAAGAGAACCTTAATACTGCAAGAAAAACAGCTATATGCAGACTTCTATTATAGTCTAGGTATATTTTATAATTATCACTGGAAAAAACTCTTGGCTGCAAGACCTCATTGGGGAGCAGAGCAGATCTTAGCTTTGGACCTTAGAAATGTCTGCTTAGGGGGCAAATGAACTGAATTGTGCAACTATATGTGTGTAATGAAACACACTTGCTCTGTACTTATTTTCCCAGATAACCATTGTAATGTTTATAGTTTAATCCGGATTTCTTGTGTGTATATACATACACAAATCTGGACTAAGCCTATAGTCTAGATCTTCCACTTCTTTAACTATATATTTGGGGCACAAAATAAAGGATTATTTTTTAAGGGGAAATCAATAGAACATTACAGTTGTCCCATGCTTTGTATAACTCATTGTAATTCATATAATGTCTTTGTTGGCAAGTGGTTATCAGACAAATAGCATTAAGAGGCAAAGAAAAAGCTTCATAAAGAATGGTGCTGTTTTATAAAGCTAAATGTGATGCTATCTCCAATATTCCATGCAACTGAATTGTTAATTTTTAATCTGGTATCCCTTAAAGCAGTGTAGCTATTCATGCTTACCTGGGGTTCTCTGCAGCAAGAGGATAATTTTTTGGCACAGTTAGCACTTTTGAATATTACAGCTTGCCTGAGCCTAAAAAGATGTTTAAAAGATATTTCATAGTCTTATTTCATTGTCTTATTTCAAAGACAAAGTGCCCACAAACAATTTTTTTTAAATGCCTGCGTTTTTTAATTTGCATAAAGGAATTTAAAACAAATCAGATAGAAATCAGTTATTGTAACTTTGATGTCCAAAACAGCTCCGCTTCCTCTGACAAGTGTACAATTGTGTATCAGGTATATGGGTCATGCCTTCTAAAGAGCTATTTACATAAGGACTTTCATGACAACAAATCCAAACCATGTCTAGCTTAGTTTGAGAATTACTGAAGAGATAATGTCAGTGAAAGGAATATAACATGTAGAGGGGAAATTGGGGCATTTATTTTTGAAGTGAAAGACCATTCTCCTGTTACAACAGAGTAATGTAATCACTTTGTTTCATTTGAAATGTCAAACCATTTAAACTAAATGAATCCTTCGCTATATTGGCTTACACTGACAGTGTACAGTCTAGATGATTAGACTGATAATTCTTGAACTTCCTATTATCAAAACCAGGGATTCTAACTGCCTCAAAAATGCACTGATTCTGTATTTCAATCAATGGCAGTCAAGCCATAAAAATACACTTATAGAAAACTTTACTACTGTTCTCATGAGCTGTTAAGAACTACATCAAGATTTTCTCCAAGGTCCCAGTTGTAAGAGATTCTCCTCTGGGTTCCATACACCTCATCTGAACAAGAAATAGCTCGACGTTGGCTATAATGGGAGGCATAGTGCTGTGCTCCTATAGAGAAGCCACAATGACTCTGAGTACCTCCTGCCATCAGTTCCTCCCTGGGATCACTATGTGCCTCTCAGTTTGCTGCAGCACACGTTCCCTTAGTGCCTGCTCAATGAACTTTTGAACAAAAAAGCTGTGTTTCCTTGCCGTGTCCTTCTTAGTACCTCTTCTGCCAAATAAGCAATAGAGTAGCCACCTCCAGGATAGATGCTTGCACACATGGCTGTAAGTATCTGGTGTTCAGGAAACAGAAACGTAAGGCCCTATTGTGTAACTGTGGCTGAAGATGAAAGCTAACGCCACCAGTCCCAAAACTTTGAAAGACACTGCTTATTCCAGAAGTCCTTTAATGCAGCGCTCTACATCTTTCTTCCACAGAGGAAGACACCAACCAAAAGGCCAGTGTATCCCTCTAGGCCTGCTCATAACAGACAGGATTTGAGCATTCAGCTGCCTTTCCTGAACACAGAGGGTCCATTTGGGAGCATTGTGCACAAACAGAAAAACCTCTGGGGCTTTAAAAGGTTACGAAGATATAGCCAGGAGTCAGCTGCTGTCCACCTTGGTTGTAGGATCTCTCAGTGGGAAGGAGACCGGGGCCCTTTTATCGGCGTTGACGCTGGTCACTTCAGAGGGTTATGGAGTTCTGGTTTAGAGAAATGTCATGTTTGGACACTCGAGCATTATTGAAGAGAAAATCCAGTCTCTCCTGGATGTCAAAGAATGCTATTGAACCTGCACTATATGGTAAAAGGAGGAAGGATTTTTATTCTGGGTACAGCCCAAATCTCCAAAAGACTTTTAAATTAATCTCCCCCATCTGCTGAGTCCTGTTGGTGGGAGTGGGGCAGTCAGTGAAAAGGGAGCAGAAGCTAAGTCAATGACTGGTAGGGCTATCCTCCCAAAAAGGTGGAGTTGGGGGAGGCAAGGAGAAGTGGAACTAGTTAGGATGCTAAGGGTGTTTGCCTCCTTCTACGTACAGAAAATTTGAGGGGAGCTGTTTTAGGGAGTAGTGGTTGTGTGGAGCTATTTGGGTGGAATGTGTCCCACTCAGTATAGAGCAAGAGACCCACTGATGGTAACCCTTAGAGATAGCTTTGTGATCCCAGCAACGATCCTAAGTGTGGCTGGCTCATTAAAAATTATAAAGGTAGGCAGCAGAAATATTTTGGATTTTATTTGATGGAGAAAGTTAACCTGGGGAAGTTACAATAGCAGGAAAGAAGGCAACTTCTAAGTTAATTGCATCAGACATTCCTCCTGTAAGAGTAAATGATAGCTTACTTTACAGCCCTTTGTTTTCAAATAAAAATTCAGACTCTCACAAGCTGTAAATAGGGTTGCGTGTGTGTGGGTGCGAACACGCGGGTAGGGGTGGGGAGAACTTAGGGAATTACTAACTAGAGAAATTAGAGTATTAAAAGGGTTTCATATTGCTTTTCCACTCTAAATACTGTCAATGCACTGCTTTGAAGAGATCTTAAATTAAAGCTTAAATACATGGTTTTAAAAAAGGGGGGAAAATCTGTACCTCAATTCCCCATCTGTTAAATGAGGATAACAACTGATACTGTGGTGTCACTTGGGGACATGCTGAATTTTTAAATGGCAACACTGTAGTAATGTCTTGCTTCAGTTTGGTAGCTAAACAGATTTAAGAAATTTACCAGGGAGAAGGTGAGATGCAAATGGAACAATTTTAAGAGAATCATTGTTTAAAATGATAAATCAACAAATTCCAGCAACTGTTGGGGGCCTCAAAAGTAACTGATACCAGCTAAATTTAGAGGTGGCTTTTTTCAATCAAGATAGTAAGACTGATGGTTAGGTTCATCATCGACTTTTAACATGAACAGCCAGATAGCTGCACTCTAAACAGAGAACTGTTCCTACTCCTCTACGCCTTGCAATGGGGTTGTGAAAAAATAGCATACACAAAGGATGAGTTTGAAATGTCATTTATTTTCACTCACTTGGGAATGACTTCCAGTTGTTGCAATGCACAAACTACTTATTCAAAGCCGATGGAGTTTTAACTGGCTGCTGGAAGCTGGAGTAAAAGTGTTTGGTACAGACCACTGGCTGAGACGATGCCAGAGGTCAACTCACTAGGTCCCCAACCACTGTGGAGAAGGATCAGGTAAGACTCAGAAGATGTGTGTGAAGCTCTCCCCTTCTTCCCAGGAAGGATTTTTTACTTACCTTCCTAGGAAAAGAGATCATAAATACAAAATGTTTCCACTTTCCTGTTAAACAGATTATTTCACTAGGAAAAGCATAAGTTTGTGTATGTGAAAATTCACAACGTTAAAATGGAATCTTGCTCAGCGTTCTATGGGCCGAAGTTGGGACATCCTTTGCTGAAATACCTCCTTCTCAGCAGCTGACAAACACTGATTGAACAACCCTCCTAAGGCCACATAAGGCCAATTAACACATAGGAAAACAGAGACAGAGAAGGGTAAGGTAGTTACCCAAGGCCATACACAGGGAATCAGTTACAAAGCCAGGCTTATAGCTATTCAGTGCTGGGTTTCGGTTCCATTCTATCCCTGGCTCAGTGGGATAAGTTAATATATTGCAGCTCAGCCAGGATGCCTTAAAAGGCATTATTTCTTCAAATGGCAGAAAACTCTCTTCAAGTGGCTGCTTCCTGAAATTTTCTATATATATGGTAAATTGGGGATGTGAGTGAGTCTGGGAAAGGAAGGCAGAAAGTTGGCTATTTTAATTATGCGTATCTGAGCCTGTCCTAATTGGTCCTCTCTGAGACTTAGAGGGACCAAATCTTTTTGCAAGTTTGGGTTCCGCATACTTGCTACCATGGTGCAAGTCACTGTAATCTACTTTACAATACCAGCTAGGGTGACCAGATGTCCTGATTTTATAAGGACAGTCCCGATATTTGGGGCTTTTTCTTATATAGGCTCCTATTACCCCCCACCCTCTGTCCCGATTTTTCACACTTGCTGTCTGGTCACCCTAAGACCAGCATACTAGACGTCTATCCCAGAAGCACAAGTAGCAGGTAAGGAATGATCAGCTGCATAAGGATGTTATATAGTTCACCCATCCATAGCTTATATGTGTAACCATATTCATCTTAAAAAGAACTGTGTCTAGGATATCCCATGAGGCAAATACTGTACAACACAATGGAGCACGATGGCCAACACAAGAGAAAGCTCCTAATAAGGAACCATTCCTCCCTAAGAAAAAAATGGTGATAGCTTTTCAGTACTTTTCCTGAGCCATTTAACCTTGCTCAAAGTCAATAGTGGGATGAGGAAGGAAAGATATCTGGCACCACAGTTAATAGGAGGTTAATATTACTATAGATGTCTGCTCTGCTGCAGGAGGCTGATAATGGATGCACTTCTGGAGATGGTCTTTTAGAAAGTGAACCATTGTTTTCATTAAATTTTACAGTTTCCAGAATGCCAGACAAAATTAATGGCTGAGAAGATTTATTTTATATATCCTCCTAAGCAACCCAATTTGGGTTGGTATTAAATTAGTACCATTATATATACATGACTGTATGACCGGATGAATAGATGCCCACAGCCTCCAAAGTTTCAAGTGCTGTCTACTTTGAGTCGTGCTGAATTGTTTTAAGTTACTTTCATTGTTTTTAATGCTCTAAAATGAATAGTAATCTTCACTTTCCTGTCACACCTTCCATCCAAGCTTCTTAAAGTGCTTTCTGAACTCAAATCAATACACAACACAGGAGTGGCGGAAGGTCCCTAAAAGTGTGTGTGTGGGGGCACAGATATCCAAACCGTGGCCCACCCCCGTGCCACACCTTTCCTCAGGTCCAACCCGTGCATCACCCCTTCCCCCAAGGCCCCACTCCTATACTGACCCTTCTCCCCAAGGCCCTGCCCTCGTGCTGCCCCTTCTCCCCGAAACTCTGCCCCCACACCAACTCTTCCCCCCCAAGACTCCCCATCCCACCATTGCTCACCCTTATGGCTGGGAAAAAGTGGGAGGGCATAGCCCCCTGTTCCAGAGCCCCTGACACAACACATCTGTCAACTAACTAGGTATTATTACCCATTTCACAGGTGAGAAAACTGAAGCAAAGAGAAGCTTGTCCATAAATCCTGCCCTGCTGCTGTTGAAATCAACAGTAACACTCTTATTGACTTCAGTGGCACAGAATTAGACCTAAAGTGGTTGACAAAACAGAAGTTATATCTCCTGACTCAGGAGATCCATTGTATTAACTACAAGATCATCCATTTGCCAATGTACATCATACTAAAGTAGTTTGTCTGCAGTGTAAAATATAATATCTACAGTATGAGAGTGAAATGCAGTTTGCAAATGCACTTTATCAAGTTCCATAGTACAATAGGCAACACAGAGACCCCTGAAACATCAAAGTTGGTAAATGTGATAGTTCTCTAATGGGAAAAATACAGTTCATGGTTTGTCACAGATTTGCAGATTAACAGTTAAAATGGATATTAATCTGTGCAAATAATTTACAGAATTTAAACAATGGTTAACACATTGTCTGAAGAGGAACAACTATGTTCAAACATACGAGATAGGGGTTGCTAATTCTTTGGGTGCAGTGAAAAACCTTCACCTTCTCCTGAATGTACTGTAAAGCTTTCAAAGTAAAGAATTTCAAACAAGATTAAATAAAGGTACATCCTCTTTCATTGTGCTTCACTGTGATCTACCCAGCTGGTTTCCCAAAGAGACCCCAGCTCTCAGCTTCAATTGAATGAGGGTTTGAAACATGGGGAAGATGATCGCTCAGAATAGTATGCTTCATTGACACAATTCTATAGAGGCCTATTTTCTCAGCCAGGCATGTGTTTAGCTCCCACTGATGTTATGTGTGTGTGTCTATTAAAAAACAGACTTCAAAAGCCAGGGTTGTCAGATGTCACAGAATCACAGAACTATGAGATGGAAAAGACCTATTAGATCTTCCACTCCCTCCTGCAAGCCAATGAAACATTTACTACAATAAATCTATAGCATATTCCCCAGCGTGTTGTCCAGTCAGTACTTCACGTCCTCTATCTTTTCTGAAATTTCACTTTCAATGAAGAATGAAATTCAGAGCTTGTCAAAGCAACTGCTGTAAGAAGGTAAAGTGATCACATTTCAAGGTCCAAAGGAAAATTACATTTTTCATCATATGATTTATAGATGGGATTATATCTATGAAATGGTAATCTTATAATTTTGGCCAACATGACATGAATTAACGAGCCATGATTACTTCAAGCTTAGCTGTCTTACATGAAGCTCCATTGAAAGAACCAGGTTCATACACTCATATTCCAGCTCCACTAAAACATAAGACTTAGTACTGAGTGAAGAACTGGTTAATCTAATATTGCTAATATTACTTTGGCATCAAGCAGAAATTCTTTTACAGCTTCACTGTTGATACTTTTGAAACTCTTTTTTTTTTCAAGCTAGAGCTCTACAGAAGCACTATAGCTATTTGTATAGGGCAGCACCACCTGGAGTGCCCTGCAGTGGCAGACTGCAGCAGAACAGACATGTCTGCCTGTTTTCCTCCTTCAGAGTCCCCAGTAACACTATATCAGGCTCTTCTGCCTTGAGGCCAGTTTATTACAAAACATAGTGCAAAGCAGTCCCCAAAGTCCCAAAATATAGTCCATTTATCAAGCCTGGTGCATGTAACCCCTTAAAACCTCACAACATCTAGTCACCTCAATGCCCGTGATGAATGTGGGAATTTTAGTAATATTTTTATTAATCCTACGAGTGCCTCAGTTTCCCTCTGGGCTTTCTGTTACTATGCACTGAGTGTAAAGGGAAGGGATGAGGTATTTGACTCAGTAGCACCCTGGGTGGAGACTAGAGTCATTAACAAACTAAATAAAGTCTACATATGAGAATGGAGGAGCCAGAAGAGACAATGGAAATCCCAACGCCTGGGACATTCATACCTAGCTACCAAGGCCTGGTCTACACTACGAGATTAATCTCAAATTTAGCAGCATTAAATCAAATTAACCATGCACCTGTCCACACAACGAAGCCCTTTACTTCGATATAAAGGGCTCTTAAAATCGATTTCTGTACTCCACAATTCGACGGTATTGGCCTCCGGGAGCTATCCCACAGTGCACCATTGTGACCGCTCTGGACAGCAATCTAAACTCGGATGCACTGGCCAGGTAGACAGGAAAAGCCCTGCAAACTTTTGAATTTTATTTCCTGTTTGCCCAGCGTGGAGAGCTGATCAGCACAGGTGACCATGCAGTCTCAGAATCAAAAAAGAGCTCCAGGGAGATACTGAATCTGATCTCTATATGGGGAGATGAATCTGTTCTATCAGAACTCTGTTCCAAAAGATTAAATGCCAAAACATTTGAAAAAATCTCCAAGGCCATGATGGACAGAGGCCACAACAGGGGCTCAACACAGTGCTGCGTGAAACTTAAGGAGCTGAGACAAGGGTACCAGAAAGCCAAAGAATCAAATGGACGCTCACGGAGGGAGGGGTGACTGACGACTCTAGCTATCCCACAATTCCCGCACTCTCTGAAAACCAGTTGAATTCTTGGCTGAGCTCCCAAAGCCTGAAGGGTCAAAAACATTGTCGCCGGTGATTCAGGGTATATGTCATCAGCCCCCCCGTGAAAGCAAAGGGAAAAAAATCATTTCTTGCCTTTTTTCAATGTCACCATATGTCTACTGGATGCTGCTGGCAGACGCGGTGCTGCAGCGCTACACAGCAGCATCCCCTTGCCTTGCCTTGCGGATATCCGTCCTCGTCGTCCCGTGGGTGCTCCTGGCTAGCCTCAGTGAGGTTGGCCAGGGGCGCCTGGGCAAAAATGGGAATGACTCCAGGTCATTCTCTTCTTTAAGTTTTGTCGAATGGAGATTCAGTCCTGCCTGGAATATCATGCCAGCTGGAGGCTTCTGCCTCAGGCTGCTCTCCCAGTCAGCAGCACTGCGTGGTTGCACCTACCCCAGCCTACTCCTTGCTACCAGGGCTCACAATCAGATACTTAGACCTCTACATTTTGCTGCAAATAAAAAAATTAAGCTGTCATTTAGGACTGTCCCCCAACATACATATCCTGGGACATTTTATATTTTACCAGCGTCGACCAAAAGCCCACACACAAATGGAGATTCAGTCCTGCCTGTGCTTCTATCCTAGTGCTTGTCACAGATTCCCATTTTCAGCTATAGGCTGAGCAAGTGCAGAATGGTGGTTCACTCTACTTTGCTGTAAGCCAACCGCCCTCCCCCCTTTGATCTCTGCTTGCAGAGGCAATAAAATCAGTGTTGTTTCTTATTCATGCATTCTTTATTACTTCATCACACAAATGGGGGGATAACTGCCACTGTAGCCCAGGAGCGGTGCGGGAGGAGGGAAGCAACAGGTGGGGTTGTTGCAGGGGCACCTCCTAGAATGGCATGCAGCTCATCATTTCTGCGGGATGTCTGAGGCTCTGACCCAGAGTGGCCATTTGCCTTTCTGGTTCTTTAGTAGGCTTGCCTGATATTCTAGGCAGGACTGATTCTCCATTAGACAAAACTTAAAGAAGAGAATAACCTGGGGAGTCATTCCCATTTTTGTCCAGGCTCCCCTGACCGACCTCACCAAGGCCGGCCAGGAGCACCCATGACCCAGCAGCAGATGGTACAGTATGACTGGTAACCGTCATTGCCAACTTGCAAAGCAGCATACGGTACAGTAGGGCTGGTAACCATCTTTGCTAACTTGCAAAAGGCAAGGGGATGCTGCTGTGTAGCGCTGCAGTACCGCGTCTGTCAGCAGCATCCAGTAGACATATGGTGACAGTGAAAAAAGGCTGAACAGGCTCCATGGTTGTTGTGCTATGGCGTCTGCCTGGGCAATCCAGGGAAAAGGGTGTGAAATGATTGTCTGTTGTTGCTTTCATGGAGGGAGGATTGACTGACGACATTTACCCATAACCACCTGTGACAAATTTTTGGCCCCATCAGGCATTGAGATCTCAACCCAAAATTCCAATGGGCGGGGGAGACTGCCTGAACTATGGGATAGCTACCCACAGTGCAACGCTCCGGAAGTCGACACTAGCCTCGGTACGTGGACGCACACTGCTGAATTAATGTGCTTAGTGTGGCCGCGTGCACTCAACTGTATATAATCTGTTTCCAAAAATCGATTTCTGTAAAATTGGAATAATCCCGTAGTGTAGACATACCCCAAGAGACAAGAGGAAGGAGATTTCCCCCACTGCTCTTCAGGATGCACAGAATAGGCCCCAAGCTGGAGAACCAATGGGAGAGGAGTCTGGTGGCTGTATTAAGAACTGAGCTCTCAGAGACAAGTGGCTCTGAACTGGGACTAAGACAAAGGAGACAGAGAAAGAGAGACAAGATGGAATCTACAGCAGGTTGGCTGGGTGAAGCCCTGGCATTGGCCCGTCTGAATTCTGTCTTAAGCCTCACTTCTTTCTCTGCGCTAACCTAAGGATTTTTAGATTCTGTATGCCAGGTGGCTAATAAACGGTTACCTTGTTTTGGAAAGGCTGCCTGGTGTTGCTGCAACTGCTTACTGAGAGCACTGCACCCAGGAGGAGTCAAAACAAGTTTCCTGCAGGAATTTGGCTTGGCTGGGCTGGCTGCAGGGAGCCATGGAAAGAGACAGGAATCTCTGGTGCCTGAAGGCCCAGTTCTGGAGTCAAGGAGGCCACAGGCCTGCCCCCGTGGAACGCTGAGGATCCTTGTGGACTGGCATTCTAACAGGGTCACTCCCACGGGATCAGTTCCAGGCTGGGGCATAGCCCAGACCCTGTGAATCCATGACATCCCCACATACCACACTCTAGCATTGTCCATCCACCTGGGCTCTTCTTCAGTCCTCTTCTATCCTTTTACTAGGACAGCCCCAGCCACTCCAGCTGGAGTTGCAAGCCTGCTCTTCCCAGCAGAAATCCCCATGGCCACTCTTCTGGGAGATTATTCTCGCCAGTGGAGCATCGCTCAGTCCCCCGGCCCTCTCACTGTTTCTCTGTCTCCAGCAATCCAGTGTGGAGATGCCCCTCTGCTATTCTCTGGCCTACAGCCCTGGCTCTCTAGCTTGGGGAAGTCACTCAGCAAACCCCTCTACTGATTTCCTGCCTTCAACCTTCCCCCAGGAACCACCCACAGCTTCTCCCCGGGGCTTTCTGGTTTCCGACGGCCCTCACCTGCTGATCTCTCATTCTCAGGCAGTGCTCACCTACACTTCCCTGACTGACTCTCCCTTTTGTCAGGATCTCCTGTGTCTGTGGCTCAGATGCTCTCTCTTAAAACCCAACTGGGAAGTAGCTGATGAGTCACAGGTGCACTGGCCTCTTCCCTCTTAATGGGCCAGTGGCACCCTGTGATACCATTTCCCTATAGACGGGACAGAGAGGCAAACTGTACTAGGGCAAGCTTTAAAGAAGAAAGCTAGGAAAAGTTTCTAAATTTTGATACACTACAATATTATTCAATTGTTTCTTGTTGCAATAGATTATACCAGAGTTACTGAGAAAAGAGAATGAAAAAAGAATTAGTAGAGAAGAAGGAATGTAATAGCTAGGTTTCAGAGTAGCTGCTGTGTTAGTCTATCCCCGTGGAATTTGCTGAGCCATTTTACATCTTTTGTGACATCTGCCAAAAAAAGGTCAGTTGAACTAATCCGTGCATACACCTTGGCATTTCCCTTGTAACGTATCACCTCCACGCTGGAATTATTACCAGCTGCCTACGACAAAGTCTAAGAAATCAGCTGGAGCTGGTTCTGAGTGCTGGCATGACTGATATGTCTTTTATAAGCCAAAGAAATCTGTACATTGGGAGTCCCGGGAGACTAATATTTCAATTTCTCAGAGCCCTACGCTGCCAGATACTGTAACTGCAGAAAGGAAACTAAACCATCAATTAGAGATTAGCATAAAAAATTTACTTTTCAGCACATAATCCAAAAGAAACTTACATTTCCCCATCTCTATTCAGCTGCCTGAGAACACAGCGTTCATGAGATGACAGCTATGACTTTATCTCCTTCTCTATGGTTTCTCACCAGGGTTTCAGTGATTGGTATGATGGACACATTCCACAACTAATGCCAGGCTATCACTACATGAATTGGGGATTCTAAAGTCTTACACTGAATGTCTGAAAGCAAAAACAAACCAAACAACAGACGCAACAAAATAAACCAACTGACATTGATTTTTTTCCAAACCGCATATGGAGACCGGTTGCCAAATAGCTGATAACTCCATTCTCTCTGTCCATGCTTGAAATACCTTGGAAAAGAATGTTCCATTTATCATTATTTACTGGTCCTGCTACCTCAGGTCTCAGTGCTTGGCCTAACTAGCCACCCACTCCATAGTTACAGAATCTATCCTTTTCTCATACCTTCTGTTCCTTGTCCCAGGCTAATGATGATGTATAGGCTGATAAGTTTGTTTTGAATGCTGCTTCTAATATTTTACTCTAGATTTCATCTAGAATTGAAGCTGTAAGGTTATGTGTACTGCTTCCTGACAAATGTAGCAAGGAGCCAACGGGAAGTTTTAGGCGGAAGCTCTGCAGTGAAGCGGAGAGAGATAAACTTTAAGGACAATATTGCTTCTTGTTCTTATACCTTGTATAATGTTGCAAAGAGTCACCTGACAGGGTGAGTGAAGTTCTGTGGCCTGCAATGTTCAAGAGGTCAGACTAGATGATCATGATGGTCCCTTCAGGATTTGAAGTCTATGAGTTTATTTGTTGAGATCTTTTCCTAGTATTTCAGTCAGATATTAATGGAACAGGAAGAAAATGTTCATGTGTTTTAAAATAAATTTTCTTCTGTATCTCACCCTCTGTTTATATGGAGGTGGGGGAGGCTGATAACACTACAAGTTAGGAAAGATAAAAGTGAAAACTTATTTAAAAAAATATTTTCCTGTTTTACTTCAGCTGAAACATGCGGATAATATGTTAAAGGCTGCTAACGGGAAAGTTTAGCCGTTGCATATTCTATATCATATATAAGATGGCATCATAAGAGAGCTGGTAACATACAGTATTAAAATCTGGGACAAACTTCAGACTTTGTAAAAAAGTTAACTGTGAATCCCCAAAAACATGAATGTCAGTAGAATGTCAGTAGAATGTCAGTTTTGCAGCAATTGATAATATACCTGAGGGAACTCTGACTTGCTGTCTGCCCAGCATGTAGAATGGTAAGGAACTTTGGCAAATTATATGTAGCAAACTACACAAGACTTTCTACTCGCAAACAAAGTTTGACAGCATTTCTGCTCACAGGAAAAAGCAGCTTGGTTTGCATTTATATGGTAAATAAATGTTTCCACTCCTCCGCTGGTTTGGAATACAGGTTAATAGAGGTGAAGCATTCAACCCAGATGTCTAACAAAACACATTTTTGTGTCAGAAAGAGTTCTCCGGTTTTTATCCTTAGTTCAGGATTTTATCATCATAGTTGTAAGATCTGTACCGTGCAAAAAAAAAAAGGAGTTGCCATATTTAAAACTGACTTTCAGAGCAAAACAGCATTGCACATTTATGATTTTGGTCAGAAAAAAGTGAATACAAACATTTAACTGAATAGATAAAAACAAGTGTCATAACCTCTCTCTTTATTAGGGTCAAGTTAGGCTTTGTAGGTCTCATCCACTGCAAGTTGGTATTTCAGACCTATCCAGGTTGGTAAGATTGAATCCAACCAATGGTAACATTTAAGTGGATTCTATTTCTGTTCTGTTTGAATTGTATGAAAGATTCATGACTTACATTGTTCAAAGCTCTGAACAAATCTGTATTAACTTTGGTGGTTCATTTTTATAGGGCGGATGCTGTTTGTCTAACAGTTTTAACCAGAACTTTCAGTGATTTGAGCTGTTTTGATATGCATGGGACACAACAATCATTAATACTTGAAGAGAAAACTGAGTATTAGAGTCTGATTTCCCCAATTTTCCATACATCAAATACAAGCATATACTCTTGTGGCTTAAAAATCTTTGATGCTAATAGTATGAGTGATAAAATATGGGTCTAATCAAATGACTCAGTATTGAACATAAAATTCTGCAGTACCCAATTACTCAATGCTGTTTCTGGTGAGAAATGTGATATTCAAAGGTATAACCTCTACTGCCATAATAAATTTTGTGTGTGTATATCTATCGATCTATCGATAGAGAGAGAGAGTAAAAAGAACAAGGCTACTAAATGCTGTCCTTTTATTGTGATCTCAGGTCTAGATCCATCTAAGGAGTAGTTACTCGGTATAGTTTTATTTAAAAGTAATCAGGTTTGCAGACTCAGCCAGCAGTATTCATAAAATGGTTGTGCTTGTCAGAAGCAACATTAACGAAGCTGGATTTGGTAAAGGGAAGGCTTTTTTTTTTTTTTTTAAGAGCGTTAACATGTTTTTGTTTTGAACTTGTCATTTTGATTTGCCTGGGAGCCTTCTCAATTTATCTTGAATAGTTTACCAGGGACAAACAGAGAGACTTTTTGGGATGTTTTGTCATATAACAAGGTTTTATCTTACTGTCCACTCAGTTTGCTAAATAAGCGACCTGTCATACTTCTATTAATTCACTCATACCAAGGCTGAAATTCTTTTTG
Source organism: Mauremys reevesii (assembly GCF_016161935.1). Taxonomy (NCBI): domain Eukaryota; kingdom Metazoa; phylum Chordata; order Testudines; family Geoemydidae; genus Mauremys; species Mauremys reevesii. Next base: position 85,651,381 of record NC_052630.1, read on the forward strand.
AAGCTCATATTTCTCCTTGAATTTATTGAGCTTGTTGTGTACAAGCACAACACAGTCTGTCATGGAAGAGGGAAACAACTTAAAAAATAAAGAGAAGAAAAACCGTCACACACTTTGGGTTGTCATCCGCCCCCCCCCTTCAGTTCAAACCAGTGTCTATTTTGTGCAGCAGAGATTGGTACGGTGCCTCATCCATTTCAAAAGACAGACTGGCTTTATAAACTCATGGAAAACTTATTTTATACAGCAACTTGTAGATATGATCCTCTGACAAGCAGTACTCATTAAAAGAGCATCAGTGGGCTCAAGCAGTAGTCTTGGTTGCTATTGAAGTCAGCCAGCCCCTTGGGGGGTTTTAACACCATTTGTTCTACAAACACTGTCTTGCTCTGTCCAGCTGTAAAACAAAATCCAATTTAAAAATAAATCTTTTGTAATGGGCTCAAGGAAATATTTGGTACAGAAGGATTGAGCAGTTATCTATTATACAGGCATTCTATTCACATCCAAGATGATTCTGCCTTGATAAACGAACAGTGACACAATTGGCAAACCTGGGATTTGAAGTAATGGTTCATTAATGCAACTGCACACTAAGTAATGTACTTCTGTGTCAGTGTTCTGCTGGGTTTCCTAACCTCATTGTAATGCTCTTTTTCCTCCTGTACACGTTTAAAAAATCCCAGCGCTCTTATTAATATATTACGTTGAAAAATCTCAGTGTGGGCCAGGAACAGCTGCATGCGTGTGTAGCTGTGCATTGATATATGCATAGGCATGATGCACTCTGGTGATGCGAGTTCGGTCTCCCGCAGAGATTCCAAATTATGATGCGATTGCAGTGAGTTTATGGCCAACTCATGCTGGGATGGAGATAGTCTGAGGAACTAAATACACAAAATAGAGCAACGAACTCATACTACATGGTCTGAATAGCTCTTCCAACTGCACACAGTGCTCATCTTACTTTTCTTTAGAGGAACGTGGAGAATTGCTTTGGTTGGAGTGAAGGAGTGGGTTATTCAGCCATCCCTCCTCCCCTCATTCCACCAAGGGTCCTTGCGCTTCCATAAAAGCTTCCACCACTCTCACCACTTCCATCCTCCTCTTATTTTTTGGGAGGGGAAAAAAAAGTATTCCATTGTCACCACTCCCAGCACCTTAGCTGCCCAGGGCAAGAGGGTGTCACGTTTAACTGCGTGGGTCATACAACCCTAGGACCAGTCTTGACAGTACATGTTTATAGGGATATGAACATATTTTAATATGTCATTTAAATGGTTTTTTAATCTTTTTAGAAAGTCCATTGAAAGAGTGTACTGTAGTGGCTGTTAAGGCAAAGTTGTAAAGTGCATACAGATTAAGAGGATATATATACTACCTAAAGGAATTAGCTCCTAAAGAGAGAGACTCAGTAATTCCTTTTCATCCACCCGTAGACAGCACAAGGCACCAGGAGGACTTAATTTTGTTTGCTCAACATGGCTGATTAAGCAGTCTTTGTGGTATCAAAGGGGGAAAATAGGTTTTCATATAATTATGTAGCATCATATTTAAATATCACCTCTGTCAGCAAGAATTGCTGCTAGGTGGACAGATTATATAACTTTATTGTGTAAAGACCTCAAAATGTGTGTAATTGTTCCCAATGTGTTTTATTAGATTTTAATGTGTAGGATAATGCGGCTGGTGCAGTATAAGATGATCTCTCACTTCCTGGCTCAGGACATCTTTGGAAATGAAATGTTTCATCTGGCTGGGATTCACACAGTAAAATATTTTCAATTTCTAAGGACTGGTTCTTCCCTCTGCTTCAGTCCACCTATCTTTGACCTCTCCTTATATACATGTCAACAAACAGTATGTATGGCTCCTTTATCTAAGTAGTTTACTGTATCGTACCTGGAAAAATCACAATGGCAATTATGTTTGGGTTAAAAGCTGTAAAGAGCTGTCTGATGCATTCTGTCTAGAGCTGCATGAAATGTTTGCAGTAGAACTTGAAGTTATGTGAAAACTTACCTAATTTGGGGTTTAGCTACAAACACAAAAAACTCCAATCAGATTTATTTAACGCTTTGCAGAGGTTCCCATTCCTCCTCTGCCACCTATAGACATTCCCAGCATTCAGCAGAGCTACTGTGTGCGCTTCAGATTGGATTTCTCCCTGACACCAAGACTGCATGGTCAAGAAATATCTACTGCAGTCAATGGCCCAACTTCTCCTCTCAGTTATACCCAGACAGCTCCAAGAAACGTAATGGATGTAATGATTGTAACCGAGGCCAAAATTTGGTGCCATCCCTAATCTATCTCAATTGCTTAAGTATTTATAGGGCACCAATTGCCAAGCATCTATGCATGAAAAGGAAAAAGAATGCTTTGAGCCAGTGAATGCAGCATTGTTGTAGCTGTGATGGTTCCAAGATATTACAGAGACAAGGTGGGTGAGGTAATATATTTTATTGGATCAACTTTTGTTGGTGAGAGAGACGTTTTCACGTGTCTCTCTCTCACCAACAGAAGTTGGGACAATAAAACAGCGCACCTCACCCACCTTGTCTCTTGAACCAGTGAAGAATGGCTACTACTGTAAAGCTTGTAAAAATGCGCTCCTAATTTAAATCATCGGGTTAAGATCAGTCTGTATATTTGACAATAAGCACAGCCTTCCCAGCTTACCCTGAGGCGCCTCTACTACAGCAGTTTGGCTTTTTGATGTGCAGTACTTACAGATTCAAACTATTTACTGATTTGCAAACATGATGGGGAAGCTTGAGAACCTCTTGTTCCAAGCCCAGAGTTCTGTTATCGAACTTGCCTGTTGGCATATTCCAAGCAAGAGCAATTTAGAAACAAAACTGAAGATACTATTATTGATCTGATTTTATCTATTGTTCAAGGTGCAGTTTGTTTCCCCCCCTTATATACACAGCTCACATGCCTGGCTTTAGATTGAAGGCTGCTGAACTAGAGAACAAATTGATTGATTTCCTCGTCATAGCCAACAGCACTGTTGGTCATAGTATATTATTTAGTGGCATTTGTTAAATATTTAATGAAATTCTCAAAAAAAGCCTGTCTATAATGTAAACACACTGTTTGGCTGCATGGGAGGGTCACATCTTGATTAAGCAGAATGTCAGGAGTATTGATAGTTTCTTCTCAGTATTCTGGGGAGATGTCATCAATAAACCCCTAACACACACACAGAGGCTTCCATGCTTTTTATTAATCTTGAAAATGTATTTATGGTTAGAACTGATGTGCATCATACAGAAGCATCAGCCCTTTCTTCTCACATCCGAGATACAGTCTCCTTTCATTTTGTAGGATTTGAAGTCTAAAATGGCAGTCAGTTCACATGAATCTTCCTGTTGGAAACAGTTATTGCTACCAGAAATCTTCAAGGAAAATCAAAACAAAGCTCCCAGGCAAATCAAATTGACAAGTTCAAAACAAAAGCATATTAATGCTTAAAGGGGAAAAAAAAAGCTTTATTTCCTCTGCCAAATCCAACTTTATTAAGTTGCTTCTGACAAGCACAACCATGTTATGATTACTGCTGTCTGAATCCACATTCCTGATTGTTTTATACTAAATTGTGCCAAGTAGATGGATCTAAATGGGAGAAAACTCCAATTCATTTCTGTTTTTAAAATCAAATGCAGAAAGGCAGCACGTTGGCTTATCCTCATTTAAGGCAAAATTCTCCTCTGATCTGCACTAGAGGTCATCCGTACATATTGTACTTGCAGACACTGTGCAGAATATGGAGGAGAGATGCTCTATGGACAAAGTCTAGTTCTGCAGGGCAGGGCAGGAGAAGTTTTCCTCTTGCAGATCAGTATTCTGCAGTGCAGGTCACAAAAGAGGGTTTTTGCATATCTTCATCAAGACCTTTGAGATGCATAGATACAACACCAATAAGAATACTTTCCCCCTCTATTAGGAGGAATGTTTTTTGACACTTCATTCCAGTCACAGGACTTGTTGCCTATTCTATAAATTGTTTTTCTAATCCCACATGGTGCTGAGCTCATGACATGTAGCGGGCCAGCCTCAACTCCCACTGAAGGCACTCAGCTCCTCTTGGAAGACTTTCAGCACTTCTCAGGATCAGGACCTTACTGCCTGGAGGCAAAAGATGACACAGAATATGAGAGGGTCCTGTGCGTAAAAGCAGGAAGCTTTCTGAACATGCACTGCAGAGAGTGAGCAACAAGTGAAAAACAAAGTCCCTACCTAATTAGGAAAAGAGTCACAAAAACTCCCCTCTTTCCAACTCTGTTACCTGTGTAAATCCCAGGGCAAATATTTTTGCTTGCTTAGTCCTCACACTTAATTGGCTTTTCTTTTTTACAAGCAGAAGTCATAGGAAGATGCACATCTGGTTTCATACCTTGGTTCTAACCGAAGAAGCTTAATGTTCAAAGAGGCACTTTATCTGGCAAATATAGGCCACAAAGGTGGAGATTAATTACCAGCTACATGAACTGTTGCTGTTTTTCTGTGTTGGTTAGGTTCTGGTTAATTGAGAACCCCTGAGAGTTTTTTTGTATCTTTTATCTCTGTATTTTGCATGAAGAAAGAAACTAAAGGTGATTCTAAGCATTCTTCATCCACTTGCAGAATTAGGTTCTCAATTCATTACATGCCATTGAAAGAACAGAAGTTTAATGTTTTAATCAATTTTTATTATATGATTTCAACCCAACAGACCAAGACATTGTTATTCATTGTTATTAATGATTAATGCCAATATTTATGCACAGGTACTTTTTGAAGTAATTTCTTGGTGCTTTATGTTTATATCCTTGCAATTCTTGCCTCAGATTTACTAAGACAGGGCTGCACGGTACCTGTCAAAAATGGGCTGTAGCAATAATGTTATCAAGAAGAAGTAATTTTTATATTATAGACTTCCCATCCTGGCTACAATTACCGTGTAGAGTATTTGCCACTGTGTGTCTGTTTTGTACTACGTCTCCAACAAAAAGTATATTATATATCTATCTATATATATATGTGTGTGTGTGTGTGTACACATAAAGGCTGAATATCACAGAAAAGACAGAAAATGGTTGCTATAAAACAGCAATATATCAGCCAGTGCTCTACAACCACTACTGCCTTTAGCACTTTAGGAATGACAAGATTCCCAGTTTGCTCCACAACATTTAGAAAGCGTCTGTTGTTACAACTGAATTCATTAACTAAACCCAGGTATTGTTGTTAGCCAACATCTGCATAGAATTCTCCACAGGAGACGAGATGAAGAAAAAATGTGATGAATTCATGACTAAAAATTGCCATTAAGGTGCACAGATCTATGAGAGAATGAAACACGGGTGTGGCGGAAATATTGATATAGCAAAGGGACAGATGGCAAGGTCATAGCCGTTTGTTTTGCACTCTAAGGAAGGCCTGATCCAAATCCCACTTGGAGTCCAGGGGAGTTTTTTTTTTTTACTGACATCAATGGGCACTGGATCAAGCCCTTAATAAGCACATTAGAGCTGAGCCAAGCAGCCATCAGCTCTTTCTACAAACATGCATATTCACATTTCCTTTACGCTAAAACAATAAATACAAATAATTACTACAGATTTCATCAATGGCCCTGAAAGCACTCTGCAAAGGTGAGCCAGCTTTTTCATCCCCATTTTACAGATGTGGAAACTGAGTGCAGAGAGGTTAAGTGACTTGCCCAAGATCATACAGTGAGGCAGCTGGCAGAGCCAGGAAGAGAACCCAGTTTGATGTAGTATCCTAACTACTGCACCATATATTTAAATATTTATTGATCATCTATGTTTATTACGGTAGGGCCTAAGGTCCAAACAAAAGTGAATCCCCATTGTGCTAGGCGCTGTACGAACACAGAGTAGTCGATGGTCCCTGCCTGAAGAATTACGTTACTACACTAGACTAAGTGAGGGTGAGGAAAGAGATCTAACACCCAGCATGAACCATGTGATGGTGGCAGACAGCATGCTACTTCTGTGATGTTTTATTTTGTTTGGGTGGGTTTAATTAAGAAGGGACAGGGGCCTGCACAAGGAGGGGGGACAAGCAGGGGCACAGTCCCCTCAATAATCAGCAGGGGCACAGAATTTCTCTGGTCTGGGGCTGCAGCAGGGAGAGTGAGCTGGAAAATTCATAATTGTGATGTTACATTAAGCTTAATGGAAGTGAAGCATAAAGCTACAAACACTGCACCTTGGTATCAAGGCCAGGTTTTCACTTAGGAATATGCAATTATTTTCATGCAAATACCAAATGTGCGTGTTTAAGTCAGGTATTTCAGCACATACATGGACAATAACATACCTGCCTGGCACGTGCATGTGTAAATACCTCAACAGCATGTGCACATTGGGTATTTTGGCATCTAGGCCAGCACAGTTATTTGAAAACCTGTCTCGGAAATGAGGAGGCAGATTATTACGGCAAGAAGCTTCTATTTCTTAAACATATCTTGATAATCAGCAAAAAAAGTGACAATTTTATTGGAACTGCAATTTGAAAAGTTTGCTGAACTGTAACAGTGGGTTCCTGAAAGCTGTTAAGTGGGTCACTTTCTCGCTTTCCTTAGTACTACATTAATTAGCCAGCTGTGACTCCTGGGTATCTATTTTGAAATAATGACTTGCATAAACCTCCAAAGACAAGAACTTGCCACTGGTGTACCACACATTACTGCAGCTGCAAAGTTACTATTCCCAACGGAAATTAAAGTTTGCAGGAAAATCATGCAAGATCTTATGAAAAACAGGATGTTAACCCTTGCCACACCACTGTGTATTTCTTGTAGTGCTCAGCCCCACGTCTGATAGAATGCTTCAAGAAATTACATCTCTGTGGTCTTGATACTATAGCAGAATATTTAAAGTAACATTTAAAGTTCCAGTAAGATGCCTATGCTCTAGCTAAAGCTACCACTCATGTATAGGCAAAAGCTTTGGAAATATTGCTGTGAGCAATGGCTTGTAAATTTGTCCCAAGGCCCATAAAAATACACACATCCATACATGGATACTTATAACTCAGTGAAGGTAAGCAGGACTGTTTTGTCATTTTCAGATTGTTTTTGTATTCTCATGCTTATATTACCATGGAGCTTGCAGCTCTCTTTCATTCTAAGCAGATGCACTGAAGTAGGTTTTACTACCTGCAGGTTTCAGATAAGAGTTTTTTTCTTTTCCAGCTCAGGTTTGGATTCCCTGAATTCATGTAAAATTTCCGTCTGCAGTCATGGTAAAGACAAAATGCAGGATGAAAGCAATAACTGCCTGAAATATAGTGCCAGCTAACTGCATTCTAAAGGATATTCTGACTGGCTGGGACAGCATTTGGTATTCAGCTGTCATTTGTAAATGTGTATTTTAACAAAGTGATAATCGATACAACTGCTATATCTCTAAGGGAAAGATATGCTGCAGTCCAGGGCTGACTTGTACTGCAATGGTAGCTGAATTACTGACACTGTGCAGTGGGTTTGTTGCTAGGAATACAATTATTTATGAGCTTTAAAACATGCCAATAGTTATTTGATAGGCCCAAAGATCAACAGATAATTATGGTGGGCAATTATTTTGCATAGGCAGTTCATGTATTTGTGGTTATTATTTATGGTATTTTTAATTATTGCAGAGATCCTAGCATGAAAATGAATGAATAAATTATCTATTGTAATAAATCCAGTTAAGGGATATTTGTAAGTTATTGTATATCTAGAGTAGAATAACCCCTTTCTATTTATTATATAAAATGCTTGTGGGCTATTGGACGGCCCCTGATCATTGTTCATTTGCCAGCTGCAACAGCACATTTATATTCCACATTGTGTATATATGCCTATACCAGAATCTGAAGAAACTGTCTAGCTCTTCAGTTGAAATAGGTGACATCAAATGCTATCGTTTTAGCTTTGTTCTAGCCTCCTGTTAATGGATTCTCACATTCTTGTAAGTGAGTCCATCTTCTCAATTATGCAAACTTCATTCTTTGATATAGAGCTCATTATGTGATACAAGAAAATGTGAATAACCTCATTATTATACATTTTTTGTATGGTGCATAAGAATTGAAAACTGGAAGTTAAATGACCTTCTCAGTGGCCTTTTTTAGTTAGGCTAAAAAACACAGTTGTCAGGTTTGAATTAGAAATATGATAGCTTTTGCCATACAGCATCCCTACTGATATCATGTGAGCAAACATAGTAAGGAGCATTGCATTAGTACCTTGCTACTGAGCTCTGCTGATGAATTTCGTATGAATTTCAGTGTGGTGATCTCCAATTCATTACAATGCCCTGGGTAGCTACTTGCTCAGAAAACTGCAAAAAACTAAAATGTCACACATATTTGCATTCAGGGGGTTACAGTGTATCATTTCACATGTCTCATGCTGTACCGTATAAACAAAAGACTGTTTTCTGCTGTCAGTCTAATGGCTCAGCTACTAATGCTAACCCAGTCAGGCTGGACAAGCTGTGTTTGGGAGGCATAATAGGACAATAGAGAGTGGGAGTTTGGAGCATGAAGCTGCAGCATTTAGTCCCCAGCAGAGGGATAAAAGGTGCTTGGTGGGCTCAGTCTGTATCTCACAAGATCCCCTCCTAGAAGTTGTAGGATATGCACATCTGTGTAACTACAAGCAAGGGGAGAAGACAAAGAGAAACAGGTGTGCGAGGTTGGAATTCATGTGGATAAAGAGTGGTTTTGAACTGATGAAAGCTGAAATGAAAAATCAGGGATCTGCTATAGCTCAGACTCATCCAATATGTCTACAAAGATGTGAGATCATCTTTGGCTTGGACCCTTAGAATAAAAACATTGCCGTTAGTAGCTCACCCTGAAAAGAATGTTTCATCCTGCTGCTTTATTAATTACATTCAGCGTGGAAAGATTCGTACTACAACAGCTGCTACATAGTGGAAAACCTAAGATATCTATGAATTAAAATGAAAGCTGATTTTTGCTATTTTAAATAACAAGGGCCAGCTGTGGGTTTTTAACCGCAGTGTAGACATACCCTAAATGGCCTAGTTTTCCGTAAGTGATGAGTACCCATAATCGTCCAATAGAAGCTGTTGGATCTTAGCACTTTTGAAATTCAGGCCATTTATTAAAGGAGAGCTTTTCAAAGGCACAATTAGTAGTTTGTCATCGAATTTGCAGCCACTTCCAATGGGATTTTGGCGTCTAACTGCTAACGGAACCTTTAAAAGTCTTTGTTTAAATGCCTAAATATGGAGTTAGCCGCTTAATTTTAGATACCCATGTTTGTAAATCTTGGCCTACATTTCTAGTGAATAAGCTACACTGTTGCTGGAAACTGTTTAGTAATATTGAATTTATGATGACATTTGGCAAAACTGTTGGGTAATATTTGACTCCAGAGCTTCTAATCCAAGATTTAGCACGTCTTCAATGTAGATGCGATCTCTGTGCCTTCCTATATGCGTTCGGTAGCCCTTCCTGAGTGTAAAAAGAACAGGAGTACTTGTGGCACCATAGAGACTAACAAATTTATTTGAGCATAAGCTTTCGTGGGCTACAGCCCACTTCATCGTATGCATGCAGTGGAAAATACAGTAGGAAGATACACACACACACACACACACACAGAACATGAAACAATAGGTGTTACCATACACACTCTAAGGAGAGTGATCAGTTAAGGTGAGCTATTACCAGCAGGAGAGAAAAAAAACTTTTTGTAGTGGTAATCAAAATGGGCCATTTGCAGCAGTTGACAAGTTGTGAGGAACAGTGGGTGGGCGGGAAATAGTTTTATTTTGTGTAATGACCCATCCACTCCCAGTCTTTATTCAAGCCTAATTTAATGGTGTCCACTTTGCAAATTAATTCCAATTCAGCAGTCTCTCGTTGGAGTCTGTTTTTGAAGTTTTTTGGTTGTAATATTGTGACTTTTAGGTCTGTAATCGAGTGACCAGGGAGACTGAAGTGTTCTCCAACTGGTTTTTGATGTTATAATTTTTGATGTCTGATTTGTGTCCATTTATTCTTTTACGTAGAGACTGTCCGGTTTGGCACAGCCCATGACAAAATCTTTTAATAAAATGGACCTTTTTAAAAATAAAAACCCAATTAATTCTTCTAAAATAATCTCTTTTGTGACTTCTCTGTAGAGCCATGTGTGGAAGAATCCCATCATGTCTTAATGCACCCTGCTGAATTCCTCAGCTATTGGGAGATAATAGATGTTCTTAGAATCCTTTGTGTGAAACGCCAACATATTTATGTTGAAATGCAGGGTCTGAGGTTGAAGCATTACAATAGCAACAAAGTAACAACAAGTTCTAAACGCAATTGTCTGTGAAACAGAAGTACATTCTGTTCCACGTTTATATCCAATGATCTTTACATGCTGAATGCAATGCCATTATCACATCTATTTGAATTCTTTCTCTGCCAAGGCACAAAAGAAACAGTTCTTAATCACAAAGCCAACTTAGGCTTGGCAGCCACCAGGAGGCCAACGTTTCCTTCCAAGCTGAAAAGGCTGCATTGTGAGAGATGAGGAGGTGAGCGCCATTGGCGGAAGTATTGTTTAGCTGCAGGACAGATACTATAGTCTGCACATTGCAGGTTGGCACATTGCCCAGTGCTGGGCTGGTTTGCTTACACTATCAGTTCAATACAGCTTTAACCTGGGAGAATAAGTCTCAGTTTCCAAAGAAACTCCTCATTAAGACTGTAGCCATTATTTAGCACATTGCCAATTGCATTATATATGTTAGTATAGTGGGGGTTCGATTTGGGGCTATATCGAATGAATGACTGCATGACATTAAATGGCTCACTTTATCAAATCCTTCAGAATCCCTCACCCCAAGACAAGTGAGGAGAAAGATTCCATCTGGTTTCAGTGGGGGCAGAACAAACCTTCTACAGGCATGTAACCAGAAGAATCACATTATAACCACTGGTTTATGCAAGTGGAGGTGCACAGGTGAAAAACCACTGGGGAGTGTGGAAGAGGGAAAATGTAACCTGTGCATTATTGTTCCCTTAACTTTGGGATCCATAGAGGCTTCTCCATGGAACTTAAAGGTGGGAAGGAGCACAGAAGACAACCCTCTGCTCTCAGTGCTCTCTTTCTTGAGGATGTGTCTGGAAATCCGATAGGGAGTTAGACCTTGTGGGGTTTGACCCCACAGACCCTCTGAGGCTGTTGCTGGACGCAGGATTAGGAGGGAGGGACAGCTGTCCATACAGGATTGTTCTAAACTCTGTAGATCTAGGAGCTCCTTTCTCCAAGATCCATGGGATTAGGAGGTGTCAATTCTATTCAGGCTACCATTCACCTTCAGCTCCTTAGAATCTGTGCTAAATGCTGCTCATTCATTGGTGCTATGGGGATGCTGTCTGTCCTCACCCCAGGAGTTACTCCATGGGAGAAAGTACTGTAGCCCGGTGTTTGCCTGAATCTTTTTTACTCTGTGGAATGGGCAATAAGCTTGGTAGTCTCTGAGTCTCTGAATCCTGGTGCAATGGTTCGCATCTGTGATCAAAACCTCTTTGATCAATCAATTCTTTGTTTTTGCCTTACACAAAGTTGTCTTCTGCAGACGACTCGGATGGTGTTTCTAAAGCTTGCCTTACTGTTCATTACAAGTCAGGAAAGTTTTACTTCAGTTCAGCACTCCAGAGTACAAGGTTCTTTTGTCTAATGGTGTTTCTTTCCAAACCGGCACCTGTTTTTCCAGATTATGATTGAGGGGCAAATTCACTGCAGGAATCTAGGAGTGAAACCCCACAGTCTGTGGAAATGTACCCTCTTATATTAATGGTGAGTTCTGCCCCAAGATTGGAATTAACATGCAGAGTTTCTGCTAGAACATACATTTTTTTAATCACTACTATTAATGAAATGCATCATCATAAACAATACAGTTTAATTAGTAACTAAAGTGTCTATAGCAATTAAATATGAAGGAAGTGTTCTGGAACACAGCAGGAGGGATTATACTTATGAGTAATTTAAATCGCAAATGAATTTTTAAGATGTTATTGATGGAACTTTGGGGGAAAGCAGCTTATTTTGAAAAGTAGGGATGTTTTTAAAAATGAAGTGGTGATTCTATGACACTTCCAGCCAAATGAATGGCTTGTAGAAACCTGAAACCGGTAACTGTTGCTGCTTGTGGAATCACAGATGGAACTAATGGGAGCTGCTACTAATTTCTACTGTGCTGAGCCAATGTAAGAAAATTCAACTTAAAAGAATCTAGAGTAATGACACGACTCATTAGCATTAGGCCAATATACCACTTCAAATTAGAGACTTCATCTTCAATTATATGTCAAGGAAAAAGTTATTAATGTATTTCATGCCTGAGTATCTGGAACTGAACACAGCTGCTCACTATCATGTTGCAACACTACCTGACATTGTAAGCACCTAAGATTCAGAGCCCAGGTCCTATTTCAAGACAATTCGTGCATAACTTAAGTGGACAAGTGTTGGAACATTGTCCACATGTTTCAGTTCATTGTTCATTCACCTGAATTATTCATCGTACAACAGGAAATGTGGATGGTCTACAAGAAGAGACTAGGCAAGACTGAAACATAAAGAGTAAGAAAAATGCTCGGAGGCTATGGCCTAAGGCCAAATACTTCCCTTGTAGGGAAAGGTGAAGAAAGCACTCAACTCCCCAAATATTTATTATAGAATTGAGCTTCGTAAGTGAACGCATATCCTGCCAGTGAGTCACAAGAAATTGTTTTTGCAGTTGCCAACAGAAGGTGTGGCTGATGGGGAAAATGCATATTATTACAATAGTAAACAAACAATATGTATTAGGGGTCCTGGTGTACAGAAATGTGCAATGATCCTTTCTAAGGCTCACTCCATCCCTTCCTATAGTAAAGCCTACGGGAGAGGGCTCTGAGGAGGGAATCTCAGCAAGGAGTCCCTTGTGGAGTTTGTTCCCAACTGATTCAACAGGAAAGCAGGCTTTGTCTCTCTGTGAACAGGCTGTAGGGTCTGCTGGTGACTCCAAAAATGTAAAGGTGGCCAGGGTCAGCTTCACAGAGACCTGCATCTATGCACCAACTTTGGACCCAGGTGCCTCTCCACAGGGTCTGTCCCCAGCCACAGGTGCCTCTGGAACCTGCATGGTGGGGATATTGAGGCTGTAGAAAGGTTTCTGAATAAGTTCCCAATGACTAGGGGAGGGGGAAGGGGAAGGGAGGAGAGCAATATGCATCTCCTCCCCTAGACTGTCCACTCTTCCCCACCCCACCCCCCCTTGCCAAATCTCCTCTTCCCTCCTTCTGCCCCCCTAGGCTATAAACCCATAGAGTTTCCTCTACAGGATCTGGAGGAAGGAAGGAAACAGTGCTGCAGAGAAGAAGGATCTGCTTGTGTGAAAGGTTTCCCCTTATGGAAAGATCTAGCAGGGACAATACAGGCTCATGCTGTTTGCCTAAATACTCTGAGATGAAACCTGTATATACCCTTAATTTGTACTGGTCGAAATACACAGCCTCCAAAAGCAATGTAAAACCTTTCCTTCTGCCAGACCTCCCTTCCCCAAATGTCAAAAATAGTGTATTGTTTGCTTATATAAAGGATAAGTTGCTGCTCCATTTTTAATGTGTCTTTGAGGTATTTCTCACATTTCCAGACCATCCATCTGTGCTATGGTGCATATACCAACAAACCAGAATAGCAGCATTGTACATCCTCTTTGCACAGAGGTTTCTGACGATACAAGGTGAAAGGTAGTGGAGAAACAAACCCATTACATTTCTTTTCATTCAGAGTCCTGCCTTCCATTGACTGGAAGACAGTGAAATTGCTATGGTATGCACTTTTTAACTTGGCAAGAAAAAGCTTTCTTATTTTCCACCCCATTTGGTCTTTCAGCATCTTCAGTTGATTTGTGTATTCTGTCTCATTTTAGGTCTGTTAGCTTCCAATAGAAATTACACTCCTCCCAAGACCCACATCTCTTAACAGTGGAAAACTTAGCATGACAGTGGACAGTTTCTGCATACAGAATTTTTGTCTATAGACCTGTTTATATATCACTGAATTTACTATTTTATTCAATCTTCACGAATTTTGCAGTATCTCTTTCTTCTCATGAAAGATGTCTCCATAACCCTAAGAAAGGGAGCTGAGTATTGTAAATTCCTCTGTCTTCTAGAGCATTTGCTTAACCTTTGTGGTTCTCCTTAATTGACTATTGACCTTTTGCTCCAGAGTCATTCATTAAATCTGTACATTACAGTGACAGGATGACTTACTCAAAGACCCTATATAGGAATACATGGCTCTTTTGTTGAGTTGCCCAACCCCTGCAGAAAATGCAAGATGATTACTGCTGGGTCATGATCACAGGTAGGTCCAATTAGCTTTGACTAAAGGGGGTGAGGAAGAGTCTCTTTGGGCCCAAAGGCAGCATTGCTTCTAGAACCCTAGGAACAGCCAGGCTGAAGGAGGTTTATGCTATATTATTGTTTTTGAGTTACCAATAAGGGCAAACCTGGGAAGGATGAGGTAGGAAATTAGATTTTTTTTATGATGCTCTCCTTTAGATAATACTAAGATTTTAAAATCCCTTGTAAAATATTGGGTCTTTCGTCTTTGGATTCTCATCTAAAAGACTTTCCATGAATTTAAGGTGTTTTACTTTTCATCTAATCTTCCAGCACAACTGTTCTCAGTTAAAATTGTCCTCCATACTCAAGTTTTTCCCCTGCTCATTCTGTCAACCCAAGTGAAATTTAACAGGCCAAATTCTGTTGTTAGGCCCTACATTAGAGTTTTGCCCGGTTTATTAGAAACGCTACAGCTGAGTCAACTTGTCCCTTAATGTCACTGAAAGAGCTGGGCAAATACAGAAAAATACATTTGTGAATATTTGTTGTGAATAAGACTAGCTGATTCCCTTCGCTGCTATTCCCCTCCCTTTTTGTTTGCATAGTCAAACACATTCTGCTGACAAAGGATGAGATTTTCAGAAGCATTCAGTGTTGGCGTACTCTGCTCCCATCGTAGTCAATAGTAAAACTCCCTCTGACATCAGTGGGAGCAGAGCTAGGCCTTTTGAAAATCCCACTTGAGTTTTCTTCACAAGAATGTTTTCAGAAAGTTAAAGCATCACAAGAAGCCCTTATTTTAGTCATGGGATGATGTCTGCTGTGCAGAAATGGAATCTCCCTGAAGAAACTGCTACTGCCTGTGGAACCAGAGAACAGAGATTTCATCTCTACTGCACGACCTTCATTTCCGAGTTATTCAGAAAGATAACAAATCACGGCCTTCCTTGCCCCTTGATCTTTGAAGAAAATGTTACCACTACTTAACTTCTGTTCTCAGGTACAATAAGTAGAGTGAATACCCACGTAGACTTCAGATAATGCATCTGGCTCTCTACGGCCTTGCACACTACTTATTTGCACCTGTTGCAATGTGAACACAAATGAGAGCAAGTCAAAAGCAAACAAAAACCAAAAGCTGTTATTCAAAGAGTTGAGCTCTTTGTTTTATACTCTCCTATTGTCTCTGAAAAGACACGACAATAGATCTTTTTAACTGTGTATGTACAGTCTGAGCTTGCAAGGTGCTGAGTTCCTCCTGCCGGGTGCTGTGCACCCCCACCTCCTGTTGTTTTTGGATATGAACGCATTTGGCAGTTCAGAGGAGGCACTCAGCTTGTTGCAGGATTGAACTCAATGTATACATATATTTATTTATTTATTTAACTATCATTCCCTGACGGAAAAAAATGAGGCTCACGATGAGATGAGAACAGACATTGAGACTGTATTGCTAACCTCTACAGTGGCCACAGAGTTGAGTTATGCAGCACTGCTAACCAAATTAGATTGCATATGCAAATGTTTGTATGCTAAATGGCTGAGAGTTCAGTTTTATCTGAACTCAAGTTGCAGCCAAATCACATGACATATGGAAATCGCTGCTTCTGGATTGGCTCATGGGAGGTCAATAGTAGTCTCTCCTGGACCTCTGACTTCATTTACCATTTTAAATGTGAGGGTTTTAAAAAGTTTTAAGATGTTATATAATAAAAAATCATGGTTATAATGGACAGATTGTCAGCTATTTCTAATGAAAGCATTCTGAATATTTGTAACAATAAACAATGTCATTATTTTTCTGTGAACATGAAAATGTCGTAGATATGGTGGTGGATTTTGACGTTCACCTTACTAGAAGTCAGTATGTGCTTATTTATTTTAGAGGTATAAATAATTTGAACCAAGAAACAGACTGAATTTTTTCAAAGAGCCCTTATTTTTAAAATGGACCAAATATAAATCCGGGCTCTGAAAATCCTCAAACTTTGAAGTGTTTTGTTAAAACCTGGAATCAGCTTGGAGTTTTGCTCCTTGAGCCATACAGCTGGTTTTAATACTCCTGTTCTCCAGTCCTGTGGCAGCATTATGACAGTATAGCTAATAGGGAGGAAAGGTTGCCTTATAGTTAAGCCACTAGATGCAGTGAGGAGACACAAGTGCTGTTTCTCACTGTCATCAACTTTCTGTGTGAACTTAGGCCTGGTCTACACTACGAGTTTATCTCGAATTTAGCAGCGTTAAACCAAATTAACCCTGCACCCGTCCACACAACGAAGCCCTTTACTTTGATATAAAAGGCTCTTAATATTGATATCAGTACTCCTCCCCGACAAGGGGAGTAGCGCTGAAATCGGTATTGCCATTTCGAATTAGGGCTAGTGTGGCTGCAATTCGACAGTATTGGCCTCTGGGAGCTAAACCACAGTGCACCATTGTGACCGCTCTGGACAGCAATCTGAACTCGGATGCACTGGCCAGGTAGACAGGAAAAGCCCCGCGAACTTTTGAATTTCATTTCCTGTTTGCCCAGTGTGGAGAGCTGATCAGCATAGGTGAACATGCAGTCCCAGATTCAAAAAAGAGTTCCAGCCTGGACTGTACGGGAGATACTGAATCTGATCTCTGTATGGGGAGATTAATCTGTTCTAGCAGAACTCCCTTCCAATAGATGAAATGCCAAAACATTTGAAAAAATCTCCAAGGCCATGATGGACAGAGGCCACAACAGGGACTCAACACAGTGCTGCGTGAAACTTAAGGAGCTGAGACAAGCGTACCAGAAAGCCAAAGAATCAAATGGACGCTCACAGAGGGAGGGGCGACTGATGACTGTAGCTATCCCACAGTTCCTGCACTCTCTGAAAACTATTTGAATTCTTGGCTGAGCTCCCAAAGCCTGAAGGGTCAAAAACATTGTCGTGGGTGGTTCAGGGTATATGTCATCAGCCCCCTCGTGAAAGCAAAAGGAAAAAAACCATTTCTTGCCTTTTTTCAATGTCACCATATGTCTACTGGATGCTGCTGGCAGACGCGGTGCTGCAGCGCTACACAGCAGCATCCCCTTGCCTTGCCTTGCGGATGGCAGATGGTACAATAGGACTGGTATCCGTCATCATCGTCCCATGGGTGCTCCTGGCTGGCCTCAGTGAGGTTGGCCGGGGGTGCCTGGGCAAAAATAGGAATGACTCCAGGTCATTCTCTTCTTTAAGTTTTGTCGAATGGAGATTCAGTCCTGCCTGGAATATCATGCCAGCTGGAGGCTTCTGCCTCAGGCTGCTCTCCCAGTCAGCAGCACTGCGCGGTCGCGCCTACCCCAGCCTACTCCTTGCTACCATGGCTCACAATCAGATACCTAGACCTCTACATTTTGCTGCAAATAAAAAAATTAAGCTGCCATTTAGAACTGTCCCCCAACATACATATCCTGGGACAGTTTGTATTTTACCAGCGTCAACCAAAGGCCCACACACAAATGGAGATTTAGTCCTGCCTGTGCTCCTGTCATAGTGCTTGTCACAGATTCCCATTTTCACCTATAGGCTGAGTAAGTGCAGAATGGCGGTTCACTCTACTTTGCTGTAAGCCAACCACCCTCCCCTCTTTGATCTCTGCTTGCAGAGGCAATAAAATCAGTGTTGTTTCTTATTCATGCATTCTTTATTACTTCATCACACAAATGGGGGGACACTGCCATGGTAGCCCAGGAGCGGAGGGGGAGGAGGGAAGCAACGGGTGGCATTGTTGCAGGGGCACCACCTAGAATGGCATGCAGCTCATCATTTCTGCAGGATGTCTGGGGCTCTGACCCGTAGCGGCCGTTTGCCTTTCTGGTTCTTTAGTAGGCTTGTCTGATATTCTAGGCAGGACTGACTCTCCATTAGACAAAACTTAAAGAAGAGAATGACCTGGGGAGTCATTCCCATTTTTGTCCAGGCTCCCCCGACTGACCTCACCAAGGCCAGCCAGGAGCACCCATGACAGCAGCAGATGGTACAGTATGACTGGTAACCGTCATTGCCAACTTGCAAAGCAGCAGATGGTACAGTAGACCTGGTAACTGTCTTTGCTAACTTGCAAAGGCAAGGGGATGCTGCTGTGTAGCCCTGCAGTGCCGTGTCTGTTAACAGCATCCAGTAGACATAAGGTGACAGTGAAAAAAAGCTGAACGGGCTCCATGGTTGCTGTGCAATGGCGTCTGCCCGGGCAATCCGGGGAAAAGGGCACAAAATGATTGTCTGCTGTTGCTTTCACAGAGGGAGGATTGACTGATGACATTTACCCATAACCATCCGCGACAAATTTTTGGCCCCATCAGGCATTGGGATCTCAACCCAGAATTCCAATGGGCGGGGGAGACTGTGGGAAGTATGGGATAGCTATTAGATAGCTACCCACAGTGCAACGCTCCAGAAGTCGACGCTAGCCTTGGTACATGGATGCACGCCGCCGAATTAATGGGCTTAGTGTGGCCGTGTGCCCTCGACTTTATACAATCTGTTTCCAAAAATCAGTTTCTGTAAAATCGGAATAATCCCGTAGTGTAGACATGCCCTTGGACAAGTCAATGTTAGTGTCTCAGTTCCTTCATTTACAAAGTGGGATAATACACCTCACAGGGGAATAGTGAGGCCAAAGTCATGAATGTTTATAAAGCACTGCAATTGTGCAATGAAAGACACTATACAGCGCAATGTAAGAGGGGTGGGGAGGGTTTATCATCACAAATGGTACCACTTTGCAAAAGGTCCAATCCTGCTTCCAACGAAGTCAATGGCAAAATTCTCACAGTTAAGTTAAATAAAGGGAAGGTAAACTGCCATTCCTCAGCTGCTGTTTGTTGCAACACAGAATACGAAGAGAGGTGCTGACATCTGCGCTAGGCATTATACTAAAAGGCTGCTTTCCACACAGTAATACTATCCTGTATGTAGCATACCTAGTTTAAAATGTGTTTTATGATTTTTAAAGCATCATAAAGGTGAAAGTTTAATAACTGTAGCACATAATTCCGTCTACCTTTAGCTCTACTTCCAGCATTATTAACTTTTCCACAGTCTAGACATAATATGCACTGCAGCAGTTTGAGCAGTGCTCTGCCAAGCTGACAGGATCAGCTTCTCAAGGGATGTAAGGGTAATTCCGCCTCCAAGTTGTATTGAATCCTCTTTGGAGCAAAACCTGCTAGTTGAGCCAAAGCTGCCATAATATATTGTGCTCTACACTATGTACAAGATTTGACGTCAGGGTTAACACTTCTAATTTCATCTGCCTCGTTAGGGGCAAAAGGAAGCTATATTTCTGAAAATGATGGGATAATTCCACACCATCTAAATAAATAACAGGCTTAACTAATGTTACAATATTTGTGAAATTAAAGGGCCTGGTTCCTTCCTTGCGTTCACTGAAGGCAGTGGGAGTTTTGCCAGCATATTCAATGGGAGCAGGAGCAGACCCTTAATTTCTTGGTTGGGTACAGCCCCTCGATTGCTCAAGGAAGTAGAGCCTGCTCTCAAATCCCTTGTGCCTAGGAATGCACATCCTCAAAATAAATCATGACATAGGGCCACCCCCTGCTGGCCCAGCATGACACTGCAGGCACTCCCTATCTCAATTTCCCCTCCTCTCTCGCCCAGGGGTTCATGTGGCTCAGCTCTCTAGCTGGGTCGCTCTAAGAGTTCAATCCCCTTCTGGTGTAACAAAAGCCCCAAACAAACAAAATGTTCTTCTGCCCTGCTTGGGCGACTCTGCAGCCCAGGCTCAGTTCCCAGTCCCTTCTGGGACAGAGCCCTGATTCCTAGGTTCCTTCCCTGCAGTCCTTCACAGTCGCAGCCTCTCTGACTTACCTTTCAGTCTTCCCTGCTCTGGGATAGAGCATTGACCCTCATGGGACATCTACACAGCAGCTGGGAGTGTGCTTCCCAGTGCAGGTAGATAGACACCTGCTAACTCCGCTCAAGCTAGCATGCTAAAAATAGCAGTGTGGCCACAGCACCATGGGAGGTGGCTTGGGCTAGCCACCCATCTGTGTATCCAAGGGGTTGGGCAAGTGAGGCTGAGCAGCTGTGCGTGCTGCTGCGGCCACACTGCTATTTTTAGCTTGCTAGTTCAAGCACAGCTAGTGCAGGTCTGTCTACCCATGCTGGGAAGCACACTTCGATCTGCATGTAGACATATCAGCCTGAAGAGGAGGAACTCAACTCCTTGCAAGCACAGACTGTATATAAGCAGTTAAAAAGATCATCTGCTGTGTCTTTTCAGAGACAATAGGAGAGCATAAAACAAAAAGCTCAAGTCTTTGAATATCTTCAGGCTGCTTTCCTGGAGTCCTTCCATTTTCTGCTTCAGGGTCCACCACAGGAGCCAAGCTTGCTTTGTGTGGTTCCTCTCCCAAATTGGGCTTTCTCAGTCCTTTTATGAGGTCCAGGTGTTTCAGGCTGTCACCTTACCCACCCCTTAGACTGTGAAGCAGGTTTTTATGGCTCAGGCAGGGCTGATTGAACAGGAATGGCTAACCCAGGTCTCCAGATTCTTAAATGGGCAGGCCACCATGTCACACATATCACAATTCATCTAGAAATTCATGATAAATAATTTATTCAATAAATTTAGCCTTTTGTCTGTTTGTGGATTACCTCAAATATCTTCATTATAGGCCTGATCCAAACCCCACTACAGTTAATGGAAAGAACCCTGTTGACTTCTATGGTCTTTAGATAAGATCAAATTTGAGTTTATTTGATTAATACCTTTTCTAGTTTTTCTGTTCTATGGTATGATCAGGGATATTTGATTTCAGCTGTGCTGCTAGCTGTGATTAATCACATGGATCCACAACTGGATGAGCATTTCCGCCATGACTACATGCAGATTCAAATTTAAAATTCAGTTCCTGAGAATACTCATGTATACAACTTTGACAATCACTTTCTGCAGATATTTATACCTGATTTGATTGCCCAAATCTTCGCAGAGAATGGACACGGGATTCTGAAGCAAATTCATTTTAAAATGAAAAATTATTAACGGGAGTATTTATTTTGTAGTTTTCATCTAGCTCTGTTCAACATGGAGGCCAAAGAATGAATGTGCATAGAGATGGCCCTCTAAAGATGGTCCCCTTAAATTAGTGTTGAGGCCCATCGTCAGGTTACCGTGAGGAGCCTGCCCCACTGTGGCATATGATGTACCTTGTCAGAAGAGTTACCTTTCCAGTGCTGAGTTTTGCAACTTTTAATAATAGCAACATTTTTAAAAGAAACAAACAATATTGATTTCATTTTGCTCCTCCTACGGTCACAGTGTGGAAAGCAATGTGGCACAGGCTCGATGGGAAAAAAAATGTAGTGCAGATAATCTCTCTTATTTTGCTTGAGTCTGTCATCAGTATTAGCATTAATGCAGCGACACCATGAAACAGACATATGGAAGTGTATTTGTTTCTCGTTTACCAACCAGATAAGAATATGGAAATAGTTTCAGTCCATTTGTTTGATGAGCTTCCTAAGCCAGTAATAAACAAATCAATACAATTAGTTTTGGCTCATCATCATTTAGAAACCTTCACTACTGGGACACAATTTAATTATACCTCTTGTTCCAAAGCAACAGAAAACCTTTGGAAATGGGCTACTTTGCCAACTATTGAACCGGAGGGGAGGAACAGAAGGACGGATCAGAAATGGAGGGGTTATTGTCTAACCAAGATGTGCAAGATATAAAGCATATTGTGAGACACAATTTCCCTGATTGCAATTCTAAAATATTTCTGCCATTAAGTCCTTATGAGCAACCCAATGTGAGACCCAGCTGTACAATGACTGTGTATATGACATGCTTCATGCGACTGTTGCAATTAATATGGCATGCATCAATCACTCTTGGAATTGATTACAGAGTGCACTAATCTTAACTGATTATTTAAGCTGCGAAGTGACGTATAGGACTATAGGTAAAAAAACCTCATCATTTGTGTGCTAATGCCCTCCCCAAATACATTTTCACTGTAGAGATTAGTGCTGTTACACTCTTCATTCTCCGTTGAGCTAGCTTCTAACAAGTGGGGATGCACAGAAGGTGGGTACCTCCTAAATTACAGGCTCTTTATCATGCACACAATAGAACAGCTAATTGCAACAATTAAAATAAGGCAGAACAAGACTCCAGATCCAAGCACTCCAGACATATTTTTGGGGACGAGAAGAGTAAAATCTGACCCTGAATTTAGCACAATTCACTTTCAGTTGCAACTGTGTAAATTCCAGAGCAATCCCATCACCAGATTCACACCAGAGTAGCAGAAAATAGAATTTTGAACCTAAACTGGACATCTAAACACACTCAAGTTTGGAAGTGTTCAAAATGGAGGTCTGATTTTAGGAGATGGGACATTGTGCTCATGCATGTCCAACAAGAAACGTGACTCTTGAAAGCTAGCAAACATATTAAATTTTAAGGAAGTTAAGGGGCCAGATCTTTGAGGGCAGCCACTTTGTGCCATAAGCCCCAGCACAATTTAGTCTAAACCCTAACTGAGGGGGATCACCCCAGGGCAAGAGTGATCTTGCCAAGGAGCAGAGTAAGTATATGGAAGGTGCACCCAGCTAGCACTGTCAGGAAGAAGTCCCTGCATGGTAGCAGAGAGAGAGAGTGCAGCTGTGATTGATCCCTGCAGAGATGAGAGAAGGCTATTAGTGCCTTCCACCCTTTCCACCTCACCCACCCATGCAAGAGCCAGGCATCTCAGATTTTTAGGTTTAAAATTGCAGACTTGCCATGGATTTACTCCTTGAGGGCTAGCGCCTTTGAGATATCTGAAGTCATTTGATTTAGAAATAGCAAACCTGTGAGTATTTGAAAAATCACATACTCTGCATATCCAGTGCACGACACTATTATATTTAAAACAATGTATCTAGTCCTGGACATCTTGCATTCAAATCAGTTTGCAGGAAGGTTCTGCACAAACAAAATGAGTTCTCAAAATTAATTGCCTAGATATTTAAACCACATTTCTGTTAATTGCCTAGTGGGGAACTGGTGATCAATATTTTCTATTGTATCATTAGCTTCATCATAGTTTAATTTTTGAATGGCATAAAAAGAAAAAAATATAGTGGCCAAGTTTAACAACAAGAAGGAGCTGCTTGTTGCCCAGGACTTTGGAAAAATCAGGTCACTTAAGACCCTACATGTGGATTTAGGAACCTAACTCAGGGCCGCCCAGAGGGGGGGGGCAAGAGGGGCAATTTGCCCCAGGCCCCCACGGGGGCCCCCGCCAGAGTTTTTCGGGGCCCCTGGAGCGGGGTCCCTCACTCGCTCCGGGGTGCCCGGCAAACTCTTGTGCGGCCGGGCGCAGGAGCTTCTGCCGCTCGGTCCGCCGGCGGGGGTCCTTCCGCTCGGGCGGAAGGACCCCGCCGCGACTACGCAAGACGGAGCGGGACCCGCCGCCGAAGTTCAGCTCGGTCTTCGGCGGTAATTCGGTGGCGGGGGGCCCTTCCCTTCCGGGACCCGCCGCCAAAGTGCCCCGAAGACCCACGGCGGGGCCCCCCTCCGCCGAATTACCGCCAAAGACCGGGCTGCGCTTCGGCGGCGGGTCCCGCTTCGGCGATAATTCAGCGGCGGGGGGCCCCCGCCACAGGTCTTCGGGGCACTTTGGTGGCGGGTCCCGGAACAGAAGGGCCCCCCGCCGCCGAAGACCCCGGGCCCCCGGAATCCTCTGGGCGGCCCTGACCTAACTTCAGGCATCCATTTTTACACCTTGGCCTTGATGTACAATGATACAAACACAAAGGTATTAATAGCATTACAGGTACATGGCATGATTGGGAGGTTTGATTGCAGACATGGCAGGAGCAGGTGTGTTCGCTCCCTCTCAGAAGTCTGCTTTCAAATTATCTAAAGGTGGAGGCAGGCTGAGGATTAGACACCAATGTCACCAGTAAGGATTTTGAAATGCCAATTTACAGTGGCATCAATGAGCAAGAGTTCCCCCAAGCTACGTTACTAATGCCAAAGTGACACTGCCAACTGAGTATCTCAGCAAGACTATCACAAAGGGAGCATCTGAAGATTGTCAGGAAGTAATAGGATTTTTTAAAAGCCTCTTATACAGGCCTTTACATTTCACTCAGCAGAGTCTGTGAAAAATAATGAGGTGTGTTTCATGTTTGTTTATGGTTATTTTCCCTGGCAGGGTGTCAGTGCCGTCTAGTGTAGTTTCGAATGCGTACACCTGCATATATATGGTACTCTAAGGTTTAACATTCTTGTTCCTCTGTTGTCAGTTGTCTGGATCATAATCCAACAGAGACAGTCTAACAGCGCTTAAATCATCGTCTGAGGACAAAGCCATTAAATATGGCAGAATTGATAAAAGCAATAGGCTACTAGTGGTGAAATGTACTGTTGGCTGAGCTCTGTTAATAAATTCATCAATTGCTACTGTCCCTGGTAACTGGTGTGGGCAAGGGAGGGAGAATGGTGCTGCTAGAGTTATTAAAAGAACATTTTTGGAGGACATTCGCACTGTTCAGAGTGAAGTGCTTTGTTTTTCTATATTGCCTTTGAAACCCCTTCCTCAGACACACAAGAAGTGACGCTGGCTGCATGCCACAAGAAACTAGTCCAAGAGGCTACAGTTGAAATGTGGGGAATGCCAGCTTTGGAGCGTGAAGAGTTTTGAAGGAATCAAGTTTATTAGCAAAATCACATCTGGAGGTTGTGGGAGCTGAACACTGAACTGATCCCTGAAGAACCCAACCTCTGACCCATTTCAGCTTCTCCTCTCTTGGGAATTCCTAGAACTGGCAAAAGAAACCCTAACGCATCTGCCTCCTTTGACTCCCAACCCAAAAATAGCATGAGAGCCAGACAAAACATTCTTAATCAACACTGGGAGTTTGATGTAAAAAAATTGAGGTACATTTTCCAGGTTTTTTGATGCTGTATAGTATAAGAAAGCCCTCTACCACAAAATGATAGGATAGCTCTGCCTCCACACTCACTCACTATCTTTACTGCAGCATGACTTCACTTACTGCTTGCTGGCCTCATCCAAAGTCCTTTGACGTCAATGGCAAAACTCCAGTGTTGTCAACGCTCATGATTTTATTGTGAGTTTTGCAATGTTTGGTGTTATTCTTAAAGCCCCAGCTCCTGCAGTCATCTGATTACCTGAGGACCTCAGCTTTCATTAAAACAAAAGAAATTTTCTAGCCCTCATGCTTTCACAGAAAAAGTGGAAAATATCAACCCTAAAGGCTCAAAAACCGGAAGGCAAATTAAAAGACCCCAAATGTAGTATTTTAAAATCTCATATTTACTCCTATCTTATGAATTTGGGGGAGGGGGGCTGACTCTTGGTTTTTGAATGCTTGGGATTGGCAAAACCAACACCTTCCATTGACAGCTCAATCATCAGGCCCTGAATGCATGTTGGATTCTGAGTAGCCGCTCCCTGGTATGTATCAGTGGAGACTTGATAAGGGCATTTGCCAGTTCTGAGTAGACACTCTCCTGTAGCATCTGATGTTTGCTGGCTGTATTATCTCAAAGAGCCCACATCCAACCACACCACCACACTTTGGGACTAGGTGAATTCAACTGGAGAATGGTGGGAGAAAGTACAAGGCCTGTGGTTTTGAAACAAACTCCCCCACTTTAATGTAACAGTGGGTGAGCGTGCTATGTTCAGAGCACGCTGCAAAGCCCATCTATTTATATATGATTTTTTCCCAAGGGGATGGGTTGAGTGGAATAGGTTGTGGGGTGGGGGGAGAGGGGAGAGGATGTGGCAGACATGAGTTGAGAAGGTTGAAAGTTTCTGGATTCAGAGGCTTTTGTTGGTGACATGGGGTCGGCTTGTATTTTTGTAAGTAATTAACCGTGTATATGCCTAGTGCACTGGATTAGTGTGCTTTTATAAACTGAAATAAATAACACTTGAAAGTGAGCCATCTTTGGCATATGTACACTTGCTGTATGACCTACAACTTTATAGGCAATTGAAGTCTCAACTATAATATTGCATCAATAGTTTCTTGCATTTAATATAAGATTAATTCAATTTGTCATTTGAAAATAATTTTAGATGATAAATTTAGATAAAGTAAGCAATATGTAAGAATCCCACCTAATCTAAAGACCCAGTAAGAAGAGATAACTCTAGCATTATAGTCTTGCTTCAGAGAAGAAAGTCTTTCATATAATCACTCCAAAATCTAATTTCTCTGTATAGAATAAAATTCCAAATGGTTCGCAAGAATACTAACTCTTATGCAAACCTCTTTCAGTTCAGTTGCTGAGCATTAATTCATACAATAATGAAAAGCAAATCTTCAAAGTCTCTTGCTCCCTCGGGATTTAATACAAATTGATGACACAGCATGACCGTATCACATCATCTTTCTTCACAGATTATTCTCTTAGTTAGTTTCACACATTTAATCAACGATATGAAGATACCGCCGCCTTTTTCAATTTCTGAAAACCAACAGTCTCCCCCTTATCTTTCAGTCAGTATATATGTTAGTACTGATTGAATGTGTATCGATTTTGTAGTAATAGTTTATGTGAATTGGCATATAATATTTAAGTTTAGTACCCTAACTTAAGCAGAGAGGGTTTTGTGTGCGCATATCTCAGTGTGCACTATAATGAATGTGTCTACTGCTATCACTGATAAACAACTTGCTGAGCTTGATAGAACATTTCCTATTTTGTATATACTGTCTCCTAATTGTGTGGTTGACATTTGTAATAGAGCAGCTATCCCTTGGATCTTTCTATTTTTTTATTTTGGCAAAGTGATCTTTACAATACTCCTCTCTTGCTCTCGATATATAAAAGGCTTAACTGGAGCTTTCAAATAATCTCCACACAGACAGAGCATTCATCAACAACCAGCCAGCCTCTTTCTTACTTCTCCATTCCCAGAGCTTACAAGAAATGGCGCTGATAATAATTCAGTAGGTGGCACTCTACCATCTGGGTCAGAATCCCAGCACTGGGACCCTGTGCTATTAGAGGTTCTGTGGCTGAATCTACCCTCACTTCATTAACCTGGTATAAGTCAGCAGTAACTAGAATGAAGTCAATCAGGTTACATCAGCATAATACTGGTGTAAGTTACAGAAGAATAAGGCCTGCTGTCTTTTGGAGGTATCTCCTGTAAAATCTAGATTTCGCCATCTTGGGGCCATTAAAGAAGTCAGGGGCTTCTTGCAAGAGTAGAGATGTTAGTCCCAGTTTGCTGACCCAGTTCAAGTTTGAGTAATTACTAGAGATGGCCCCCCCAAAAAACTGGAAAATTTTCAGTAAAAAACAGGGACTAACTTTCCATTAAAAAAGTTCATGAAAAAAATCCCCATTTTTCAACCAGCTGTTTAACTACACCCTTCATCTTTATGCTTTCCCTGCAGTTTCAATAATACGATTTTTCTTCACTTTCATTCTTAAATACTTGTGTGCTGTTAAACAGCTTCATTGTTTCATTTCAGAGGTGGCTGCATTTGATTGTGGGTTCATAGTAACGTTAAATCTTGCATCTAAATTTCATTTAAAAGAAAAAAAAGCCCATCAAGATTAAGACAACTCATTAAGATTTGTTATAAACAAATGCAGTGAATGATATCAAGTAATGCCATCTAATTTCCCAGCAGATTTCCCAGCCCTTCTCTTCCATAAAATCAGATTCATCTTTCTTATAGAAAGAGGGCAAATATGTATTAGTTCCACTAGGATTATGTCATTGGGTCAAGAGTTACTAGTCATGATGTCACATTCTGGGGTGCAGTCTAGACCAGAAAGTGGTTGTGTTACTGTCTGCCCCACAACCTTGGGTGCCTCAAAATGCTTTGCTGTTTTAGCTCCCAACCAGAGCCATGTGCAAACAGCCTAACAGCCTGCAGGTCAAACCCTGAGTGTCTGTGTATAGCTATAGCCCTGGTCCAGCAACTCTACCCCAGCAGCCTGTCAATAATACTCCAGTCGCACTCTGCCTTCCAGCAGCCTTGGTTACTACCTGCAGGGTGACCCCAACACACTCCCAGTCCCGAATTTTCCCCAAATGTCTGTGCTGCGCTATCCAGCCCTCTCCTGTTCAGTTCACATATTAAAAGGTCTGTTGCCCCTGTAAAGGATCAATATTCAACAGTCTTCTATTTTAACTGGAGTTACCACAGTTCAGTTTAAACTCAACACTGGATTCATTTAGATTAAAAATAAAAAGTTTATTTAACTACAAGAGAGAGGTTTTAAGTGAGTACAAGTTTAAGGTACTAAAGTCAGAAATATAAAGAAAGATAAAATGCTTCCTAGCAGCTAAAACTTTAAAAGCTAGTCTTGGTCCAAGGTCAAATCCTTACCACATGTTCCCAGCAACAGGGATGATCGAATTATCAGATCAGAAACCCTTCCAAAGTCAAAAGGCTGGCTCCTTTGTTGTCTTAAGTGGACAAGAGAGAAAGAGAGACAACCTGGGGTGGTTTTGCCCCTCACTTTCATAGCAGTCATCCTCTGAAATGCATTTTCCTGAAGATTACCCCCACATAAAGTTCATTCTAGTGGTGAGGACGGAGACATGGAGTCTCATGGTAAAAGGTTCCATGTTGTTATTTGCTAAAATGCAGATCCACCTGCTTCTGCCTCCACTTTGTTGCCAAAGAACAGCCACTTGACAGGTGATTGCTAAGGCTGCGTGTCTGTCATGGAGGTCATGGATTCCATGACTTCTGCAGCAGGCTGGTGCAGCTGACCTGAAGACCGCTCGGGCAGTCCCTGGGCCAGCCGTACCGGCCGCTGCTGGGGCAGTCTCGGGCCACTGTGTCCCTCCCCACAGGAGCAGCGGGGGTCCCGGGCCATGCGCCACTGCCCGGCCTCCTCCCGGCCCCAGAGCATCCCCTCAGGCTTCCCTCTGCCCCAGAGCACCGAAGATTTAGTCGGGGTATATAGTACAAGTCATGGACAGGTGAATTTTTGTTTACTGCTCGTGACCTGTCCATGACTTTTACTAAAAATATCTGTGACATAAACGTAGCCTTAGTGATTGTGCATCAACTTTGATGACACCTGGCTAGAGGTGTCAACTTGTCTTTGTCTTTGGGAAACCGGTGTACCCCCTCCCCAGACTTGTCTGGTAAATACGTATTGGTCATAATTTCAGCTTATCCTCATAATGCTTAATATTAATTTTGTACATACATTACACAAGAATATTAATAATCAGTGTGTTCGTTTTTAAACATTATCTCACAAGGCATATTTTGCACAGGGATTATAACAATAGTGCATCAGGTGTGAATACAGAGGTGCTTTTGATCACACACCTACAATAAATACAGACATAAAAGTGACTTGGAGATGACAACACGTTATTCTGGGCCTGTTCAAAAGACATCTGGTGTCCCAGATCAATAAGAGCAAGGCAGAAACATATTCCCTTCTCTCTGCTGTGTGAAAATGCATTCCCCACATAATCAGGAAGAATCCTATTTTTACTGACAAAAGAAAAAAAAGTACGGATCGACACAACTTTCTGGGTATCCTATATCAGCATTTCTGGCCATGCATATAGTGTGCGTCTTTACACAAAATATAGTTGGACTTAATTTCTTTAGACAGCAGCCAGATCTATGAGGCCATGGCAGTCTCTGTGGAAAAGACCAATGAACACACAATTCCAAATCTCTGCATTTAGAATTTGCCTCTGACTCCAGCTATTCTACCATAAAGCAGTTTGGCAAGAAGGCTATAATGTTTCAGAGAAGTAAGAGAGAGACCCCACTCCTCATCCTCAAAGCCAGCTGGAACCAATTAATTATTATAAAGGTTAATTTAAAGCAATGTTTCCTCCACTCAGAGAAGAACTAGCAAAATGTTCTGACCCAGATCCTGAGCTGCCGCTGAGGAATGCTCAGTTCTGCTCAGGTGGGGAGGTGCACCTGTGTGCTCCTCTAGTCTGGGGTAGATCTGAGCTCAGTGTCGCTCTGGCTGCCTGTGGACTCGAGGCCATTCTGGCAGCCTGAGAATGCCAGGGGGACCTAGCCACGTCCCCATTCTCTTGCACTCGCACCCTGCACAGTCTCCAGGCACCACACCATAGTGGCTGAGACACCCATGAATATCCATATGCTGGAATGATCCTCCAGGTGCTAGGTAAATCATCTTTAGAGCCGCTTTGCCTAGCTGTAGCAGCACAAAGCTGCCTTATTGGATCGGAGTGTGTGATCCTATGAGTTCAGTTGTGGCACAATGCCACTGTGAGCTTCCACAGGAACAGGGGAAGTGCCCGTGAAGCTGCACTGTTGGCTGGTAGTGGAGGGGAGAGCAGGATCATGATTCAAGCACCCGCTGCACCTCTGAGGTACCCCTAGGGTGCTAACATAATGCTCTACTTGGGGGACTGCAGGGTCTGTGCTCAGCTGCTGCATGGGGAACAATGTAGTGAGCTTTCCAGTGCTAGTTGCATTCAAACTACAGTCTGAATGTAATACATAACACGTAACACATAACATAACACATCTCTAGCTGAGTCACTGCAGACTCTTAACCTCAGCAAATTGGCATAGTTTGCTATGGCATAAGGGGACAGCTGACCTCCCAGACCTCAGTTTACCCCCCAACTTCAATAGGTCTATATGCTCCACTCCCCCCACCCCACCAACTTTGAAGGATATAATGTTATCACATATAATGCTCTATATACCGACACAGCTTTGCCCACCCATCCAAATGTTTCTGTATCAATACTCTAGCTTAACCTGCTGGGGTTCTGTAGGTTCAGCAGACAGAATTTCCAAGAACAGAACCAACAGCACTGAGGGAAAGGTTCAGCCTGGTCTAGCTCCTCTCAGTTGCTGAACAGCTGATCTTATAGCATAACAAGAGTGAAAATTAGTTTGATTTTTCAAGTGAGCAACACACACATCTGAGGGCACAGGAACATTAGTCAACACCACTAGCTGAAAAGAAAAAACATTCCTAGAAACGAACACGGCACCACCACACCTCCGAGTAGCCCCACAACTGCCAACAGTGAGAGCTCAGTGGGCCTTGCATCTGGTCCTAAAAAGCTGACCAAGTCAGGTGCTATCAGACCAGTGTGGGGGAAGTCAATTCTAGAGTTGTGAGTTGAATGCTCAGCCAGCAGTGGCTATATGTTTAAAAATCAGGAGTGTTAGCTCGAACGCCAGGTGACCTCATCTGCCACACATATAGTGAAATGCAGTTTCATCCATTTCTCAACAAAATTTCTTATACCATATCTGTCCCAATGTGCCCTCATATACAACAATAATCTCACTATACCATGTCAAAAGCATTTTCTAGACCCTGGTAACCAATTACTGAACTTTAGTAACCTTAGACATCACATTTGTGGGAATTTTGTATAAACATTAAAAAAAACCCTCTTGATATTATTCACTGTGATTAATTCCATGGATGTTCACATGTAATCATCACCATAATGGGAACAAATTTGGGCCATTTGGGCAAACTTCTACGGGATGATATTCCTATTTTGTACAGCACTTTCTTTACATTATTTTCTCTACTGGTGTAGTGTGCATTCAGTTGAAAATCCAGTTTTATATCATTGCAAGTCACCAAAAATTATTCATCCACAAGAGTCAATGGCTGACCAGACAAGGGCTAACATGGCATAATAGAAGAACGTACTCATGTTCTAGTAGTATGAAAAATAATGCCTCTCTGACACACAATTGGCAAAGAAACTTGGGTTATATACAATAATATGCTAAACAATGACACACAAACAGGTCAGAAACTACGATTTGCAGTGGCCAGCCAGTAGGTAATAAGTGGCCAATTTAAGTTGCTATGGCAGCCTAAATTAAGAATGGATTTGCACTGGTGGTTTTATGTCTCGACCTTGATGTTATTTTAATGTAGTTTTCTCTGAGTGTATCTATATTTTATATTTAAAATAAGATACTACGCTACCCTAGTCTCTTAACCACGTTTAATTCAAGCCCTGGGTACTCAGTGGGTTTGGAGCTCTTGCTTTCAAGAGCTAATGCATTTTGCATTAGTGCTCTGTGTCAAGAAACCACAACCTATGACATCAACGGGCTAATATTTTTATGCCTGTGTTGTGTAGCACTAATATCAAAGCAACCACACCAATGCTACAGATTGTACAATGTTTCATTCAGAGTTGCTCACCATTAAAAACTCCATGTCTTATGGTCTATGTTGCATTTATACACTTTGTCAGTGGTTTAAACATTGATGGCTATGAGTATGCAGTCATTGTAATAGCAATGGCAGTTCATTGAGATATTCCTGCCCAAATGTCTCTCCTGAGTAAAAGATGGTTTATAACAGTGAATCTAACAAAGCAGTTGTTATAGATCCAACCAGTCCTTTAGTTATAGCAGAAGTCTTATATAAAGCTGAAGCTTAATGTTCTGGCCACTAAAAATGGTAAAAATTGTTTCTCTGAGGCCAGTATTTTTATAATTCATAACCAGAAAAATATTTGATTGGTTGCAATTTTATATATCATCCTTTATACAAAGGATCATAAAAATGCTTTGCACTGATGTATAAGCTAATGGCCCCTGTAGAATTCTGAGTTTTTCAATGTTTACTTAAATTGCAATGAAAAATAAGCTGTTCTATTTCCCATCAGATAACAGCTGATTTTCCATCAATCACATTAGAGAGCACAAACTTAGACTGCTACAACAAATTTGTACCATTATGATTTACCCTCTTCTGCTGTTTTCAGAAACAAGCCAGGGAAATGGGAACATTTTATTCATTGCATGGAATACCTAAGGAAAGTCTACTGGCCATGCAAATTTGCATGTGAGAAAGATTTAACTGAAAAAAGATTTAACTGAAAAAAGACTAAACATTTGCTCTAAGCCTGCAACCTCTAGACCTGTTCAGTGCTCGACTGATATGACTTTTTAAATTGTGAAGCTGTAAGACAATCTGAAGTAAAATTTTATTGAAAACAGCAAATGCTCCCCCAGGAACTAGAAGAATCAATGATTGCATATTAAACACTTCAGATATTACTTTCATGTAAACCTTAAATTTGAAACCAATAGGATTGGCTCATTGGCTTCCCTCCCTGCTCTCTTCACTTCATTGCTTTTGCATATCACATTTTGTGGGTTATGGTTTGCAGTCTTCGCTTTTTTAAATATTTAGTGATTTGTACACATTGCTACTGTATATTTTACCTGAAATGTTTAAATGTATAAGCACTTAAACTAGCCCTTTACCTGGGGAGACTTTCAATCAAATCTAGACTAAATGAAATGCTGTAATTTGACAGTTTCAGCAATCCCTAGCGATGGTTCATTCACATAATAAAAGTATTGTTTAATTTATTCTGCTCAGCAGTCTTTGCTCAGGAGAGAAGCCAAAGTCCAGAACAGCAGGGTTATGGTAGATCAGTTCTGATGCAAACTGATAGAACTGTAAAGGGTAGCTCACCCAGCTCCTTTCCCAGAATATACCTGGTTTAGTCAGTGCTATTAGTCCATCACTTTCATGACTACTAAAATGAATCAAGATACTTTAAAATAAGATGTTTAAAGAGAGAGAAAGACATAGCTCTTCAAAGTTGATCAGGAATCTAATACAAATGTACACTGAAAGTTACCACCACTGGATGGTAGTTCTATAGTCCACGTGAGATAA
This sequence comes from Mauremys reevesii, assembly GCF_016161935.1. Classification (NCBI taxonomy): domain Eukaryota; kingdom Metazoa; phylum Chordata; order Testudines; family Geoemydidae; genus Mauremys; species Mauremys reevesii. The sequence goes on from NC_052630.1 coordinate 85,685,428, forward strand.
ATGGGTGGTTTCTAGCAGACAATGTGTCCATATCACAAAACTATCATCCCACAGATAATACCCTTTTTGGTAGCCTGATCAGAGAAACAAAGGAAAGAATGGGCATGGAGATTGAGGGCAGGATTCACAAAGGGATTTAGGTGCCTAACTGACACTTTAGGCACCCAAGTTCAAAAATTAGGCGCCACTGATATTCACAAAACCCCTGCACAGCTGCCACCGCAAATCCCGCGGTTAAAATCTCCAAAGTGCTTAGACATGTGCAGAGCTGCCTAAACCCTGAGATTGGCTTGAAGCCTAACTCCTGCATAAGCCTCCCCCATTCTGAATGAGCGCTCTAATTACGAGGCTCGTGATGGGCAGGGGAGGGAAGAAGGAGGCACCATCTCCACCGTTTTTCTTGCAAAAGTAATGACCTGCTTTCATAGAATCATAGAATCATAGAAACTCAGGGTTGGAAGGGACCTCAGGAAGTCATCTAGTTCAACGCCCTGCTCAAAGCAGGACCAAACCCAACTAAATATCCCAGCCAGGGCTTTGTCAAGCCTGACCTTAAAAACCTCTAAGGAAGGAGATTCCACCACCTCCCTAGGTAACCCATTCCAATTCTTCACCACCCTCCGAGTGAAAAAGTTTTTCCTAATGTCCAACCTAAACCTTCCCCTCTGCAACTTGAGACCATTACTCCTTGTTCTATCATCTTCTACCACTGAGAACAGTCTAGATCCATCCTCTTTGGAACCCTCTTTCAGGTAGTTGAAAGCAGCTATCAAATCCCCCCTCATTCTTCTCTTCTGCAGACTAAACAATCCCAGTTCCCTCAGCCTCTCCTCATAAGTCATGTGCTCCAGCCCCCTAATCATTTTTGTTGCCCTCTGCTGGACTCCAATTTATCCACAGAATATGCCTTACTCCAGGAGAGTGTTCACAGCTGTGAATTCCGAGTGGGAAAGGTGGATCCCTTGGTCCCAGACTTAGGATATGTCTTCACTACAGGCTCTACAACAGCAGAGTTGCAGCTGTGCCTTCACAGTACTGTCACACAGATAGTTCCCACACTGACAGAAGGGGTTTTTCCACTGCCGTAGATAATCCACCTCTCCGAGTGATGGCAGCTAGGTCGACAGAAGAAAATTTCAAACACTACAGATTAAGTAATCTTAACTATGGTACTCGGGGGTATGAATTTTTCACACCCCTGAGCGATGTAGTTAGATTGATATAAATTTTAAGTGTAGATCAGGGCTGAAGCGCCTAATTCCCCTTGAGGGGTGGGGCTTAAGCCACACCTTTCTGCTCAGCATTTCTTATTGGTTAGGTTAGGCCAGGGCCGGCTCTACATATTCCACCGCCCCAAGCAGTCATGCGCGGGAGGCGCCCCGGTAGCAGCGGACCTCCCGCGGGCTTGACTGGTGAGGGTCCGCTAGTCGCGTGGCTCGGCTGGACCTCCCGCAGCTGCAGACGGTTCGCTGGTCTGGCAGCTGCGGTTGAGCTGCCGCAGGCATGCCTGCGGGAGGTCCAGCCGACCCGCGCGACCAGCGAACCGTCCGCAGTCACGCCGGCGGGAGGTCCACTGGAGCCACGGGAGGAGCGCCCCCTCCGCAGTCATGCCTGCGGCAGGTGCGGTCGTCCCGGGGCTCCGGTGGACCTCCCGCAGGCGTGACTGCGGCAGGTCCGCCGGCCCAATCTGCCGCCCCTGCCGGCAAGTGCCGCCCCACGCGCGTGCTTGTCGCGCTGGGGTCTGGAGCCGGCCCTGGGTTAGGCAGCTCCTTGCTCAGCACTCTGTGGCTTTTGTGGTCCCATTCCTAGGCACCAAACTTTCTCCATGCATTGTATAGGGAGCGGAGGTGCCTAACTCAAGCCGTGAATTCCTCTAGGCAGCAAGGTGCGTAAGAGGTAGTCCTGGCAAAAGTCCCCCTTGTGAGTCCCACCATGAGGTTCTTGAGATACTTCAGTACACCCATCACCTTGGTATCAGAATGCAACACTTCCAGCATTCTGGTCAAGGGAAGGCACATTAACAGGGCTTACATTTTCACTGTGTCCATGCTATATCTGTTTTATGTTTACCCACTGGAGTTTTACAAAACTGTGTTACCTGCACTACAGAGAGATACCATAATCACATTTATTAAAAACATTAGCAATAGTTTCAGGCAGACCCAATGGCTTTTGGTGGAAGTTCTCTGTACTTCCAAGCAAAGAAGCCATTGGAGATTAGCCTTAAAATTACTACTATCTATATATACCATGGGGAAAAATTTCAAAAGTGCCTAAGTGACTTTAAGCTTAAGTCTCATTTTCAGAAATGACTTAAGTACTTCTGAAAATGTTACCCCTTATGTTTGTGCCTTTTCTACTATCTATAGGTAGCAGTACTGCTGATAAATACAATAGAGAATAAAGAATTGGCAAAACCTAGAAACTACATTCACTACCACACACAAACAATTAAATACCAAAAATATATAGGGGGGAAGGAACCTGGTCTAAATCTATTTTTCCAATCTAGCAACTCTATATAAATTGATAAATTTGGTGTGGGGTATGTAATTTGAAATCCAGATCCTATTAAAATGTTGTAGTTGAGAACCAGTTCTAATAACCCCATTTTGCTACTGTTAGAATGCTGATTTAACAGAATAGATATGTCTGTTTTCATTGAGTTTGCTACCATTGTATGTGGAGCAACAACAGAATAGCAACACAACTGTGAACCATCTTCATCAGGCTTTTTTCAGTTACTTTCACTCATCTCATGCTATAAGATCACTTACAAAAACTTGTATTTTCTTACCTCATCCATCAAAAATGCCTAATGAAAAGAGAAATATGGTATCTGATTCCAGTCATGTTATTCTAAAGGAATTAATCTGAATCATCATCACCTTAAATGCTTACATTCAGAATGATTTTTATGATGAGCTCAAGAAAAGTACGTGCGGTTTCAAATAGGTACCGCTGTATATTAAATCACATACCTGTGTGATAAAATGCGACCACTTTTTGGAGATAATCTTGTTACTGCTTAGAGCAATTTCTAATGCAAATGAGGAATGATGTAGCAGTTGATGTATCCAATTTTCTTGGATAGGCAACACTGATTACTGGAAACCTGCAGAAATGCAACACCTGGGATGCAGCCATGCTACTTTGACTTTTCTTTGTAAGTTTTCTCTGCAAATCCTAGGGTAGGTTTCTTCCCTGAAAAGCATAAGCCTGAAACAAGTAAGTAGGCAAAAAGGTGGAAATGATTATAAAAAGTCTATTTTGGCATTGAAATAGAGGAGCAAGAGCTGTTTAGAGTCACCAGTTATTTAGAATATGTGTGATTGCCAACGAACTGGCAGAGTTTTCCCTGTTCACTGTTTATAAAAATGTACTTTTTAATTAGCCTGATCTTCCATCTCTTGCCCTCCCAAAACTCCCACTATGTTCAATGTGAGTTTGGGTGGGCAAGGAATGCAGTATTGGGCTTACTATATATTATGGAGTCTATAGAATATATTTCAAATTTTACAAATGTAGTCAATTTGGTATATTTAACAGGAGCTGTTGAATGTTCAGCGCTTTTGAAAATCTGGCCATTTATTTATGTATATAGAAATCTAACTTTAAGTTCCTATATTTGCAAATCTTAGTTTTGGGATGCATTGCTGACTCTGCCATTGACTTGCTGTTTGACTTTGGACAACTTGGTTAATATCTCTGTGCTTAAGTTTTACTACCTGTAGGATGCGGATGATAACACTGATCCACCTTTGCACGTGCTTTAAAGTCCATGGATGAAAAGCCTGATGAAAGTCCTAAATAATGTTAGAATCTAATTGGAGGAAGAATACTATGAAAGGAAAGACAGGACCTGGAAAGCTATTAACCTATTTTCCTGACTTCTAGCCCAGGTTTAAAAACTGGAGACACAGTAAGGCAATCTATTTCTGAAGATCTGGTGTACAGGAAAGCATTGTATAACAGCCAGCAGAGATTTGTCACCTCTTTGACATAAGAATGGAGCCGGAAGACAAGGGGAATACAGATTATAAATTTACTCTATATTTTATATTATTTATATCTAAAGGCAAACTCCCTGAGAGACTGAAGACATTGTTGGATAATACAAGAGATAAACATCTGACTTACAAATGGGAATTGATAATAAAAATAATATTGGGCCTCTTCAGAGGAGAAAACCCTGCTGGAAACTCCAATGTCCAATTTGCAAGGCCCATTGCTTTCTCAAGACAGGGTGGGGAGGCTTTTAACCTTGTACTGGGGAGGAAGGATGTGGTCTGGAAAATCCAGGGCAAGCTAGGCTCTTTAGGGCAATTAGGTTGCTTGCAACCCTACTGATTGCAAAGCTGAGCACAGCCTTTGGCAGCAAATCACGGGAGCTGCTAGACCTCCTGTGGTGCAAATTATACCCCAGCGGGGCAGGGAGGAAGAGGGTCCATGCCCACACACCCAGCATTGCCAGAATGGAGGACATGCTGCACTCTTGGAGCATGGTGAAGCAGGTACGCTCCCCTGTGCACCGTGTGGCTCCAGGAGGCATTGTGCTTCAGGGAAATTCAACACCAGCTTGTGCTCTCATTGGGGTAGTATAGTGCTCTGCTACACCCCCCAATGCAGGGCAAAACTTGACTGCCTCTATGTGGCCCTTATGGTACATTTTTAAAAGCTTACAGGGTAAAATAGCTATTTGCACTAGATGGTAATAGTAAAAAGTGAGGCACAGTGGGTTTAAGTTAATAAGGGCATTAATGAGGTCATTCTGAGTACCTGAGGAGATGCATCCAAATTAAGGCTAGAAAATTTTAAGCAACTTACATGGTAGAGTCTTTTCTGGAGCTGGGTGAAATCATTGTCATAAAAAGAGTCCCTCAATCAAACTGACTTGCTTTTGAGTTTTGACTTCCTGAACTCCAACATTTTGGCAAAAATATTTCAACACATTTTTGCACAAACTATTTCCCACTATAGGGATGACTTTAAATGGAGACACTGGAGTGCTGAGATTGGTGGAGTGAGTGGGGCAAGGGGGATGGAACGCCTAGCTTTTTCCACAAGGATGTGCAGGCCAATCTGTCTTCGGGGAACAATTTAGAGGAAATTACATGATTTTAAATTTGCGGTTTCCACTTTCCTATGTGGGGTGGATGAAGCTGTATGACTGCTATCTTGAGGTTTCCTGCTGTTTTCAATACATTGCACTTTAAACTGCCTTATAACTTGCATCGGGTCTCTTTAAAATAGACTTACTTGTTTAACTAGTTAATGCTTTTGCAGCGCTTTGAAGATGTAAAGCACCACAGATTTACTAATTTCTTAATAATCATTTGGATAAATTGATTCAGAAAATTGCATATTGATGGAAAGAGTTTATGCTCTTTGCAGTCAAATATTTTCCCATTGGCTTCATGCAAAATTGCTTGGCCAAACAGATTTTCCCAAGGCTCTCTCAGTAATGAATGCAACTTTCTTTTGTTTCTGAACTCTCCGAATGCATCAGGAAAGGGTAAAGCATAAGGATAAAAGTCTGTTCTGGGACTGTGTTCTCTAATATGATTGTTAGAAAATCAGCAGTTTTCTGCCAGGAAGTAAAACAAACCATTTCCCCCTAAGTACCAGTGAAATATATGAATCCGATAGAGCCCGCTCACTCATGCTACATTAATTTTTAAAAGTATCAATTTTGTAATCTTTCAGTTATGGTGTATTATAATGATAATAATCACAAGGAAATCCTTTTTTCCCCATTGCTAGAGGCTATGCCATCAGATCACTTTCAGCTATGCCGAAGACATCTGATTAATAAAGCTATCATCAATTATTTAGACTTTACTCAAACATTAATTCTCTTAGCAGTTGGGCGGTGTTGCAAAAATTAAAACCAAATAAATTATATTTGAAAGGTAGCCTAAAAGCCACTGCCACAAACTGTTTGTCCTCAGACTGTCATAATTTAGAAGCATTAAAAAAAAGCCAAACAAACCCAATTTGACTTGCATCATGCCCTAAAGTGAAGATTCACTGCCAACATCAGGCTCTATGGAACACAAGAGAGTGCCCTCTACTGAACTAGAAACTGACAGCAAAAGTGTTCCAGCTGAACGCCAACAACAGGTTCCCAGACCATTCAGGTTTTAAGACTGGAACCAAAATGTGACCCGGAATCCAGGATATCTGAGCAAACTTGTGATGTACCCATGATAGCTCACCTCACTCAGATATGGGTGATGTGCTTTGGATTGTCTGACGCATCCAAAATGCTTTGCAGTAAAATACCTCGAAGGCGGAAAAAATCATTGGATTAAATAGATGTTCATAGTCACACACACTTACCTATTCCAGTGCCAGGAGAGTATTTAATCTTAGTTTTGGAGCTTTTCCTATTAGGCCTTATAATCTTTGACAGCCTAGAGTGCTGCTCTTCCCAATCTGAAACTTAGGAACCATAGAACTTGAGAGGTCATCTAGTCCAGTCCCCTGCACTAATAGCAAGACTAAGTATTATCTAGACCATCCCTGACAGCTGTTTGGAGATTTTTAAGAGCATGTTAGACAATGATGGAGATTCCACAACCTCCCTAGGTAATTTATTCCAGTGCTTAACCAGCCTGACAGTTAGGAAGTTTTTCCTAATGTCCAACCTAAACCTTCCTTGCTGAAATTTAAGCCCATTGCTTCTTGACCCATCCTGAGGTTAAGAAGAACATTTTTTCTCCCTGCTCCTTGTAACAACCTTTTATGTACTTGAAAACTGTTATGTCCCCTTTCAGTCTTCTCTTTTCCAGACTAAACAAACTCATTTTTTTTCAGTCTTCCTTCATAGGTCATGTTTTCTAGACCTTTTATCATTTTTGTTGCTCTTCTCTGGACTTTCTCCAATTTGTCCACATCCTTCCTGAAACGTGGTGCCCAGAACTAGACACAATACTCCAGCTGAGGCCTAATCAGCATGGCGTAGAGCAGAAGAATTATTTTTTGTGTCTTGCTTACAACGTTCCTGCTAATACATCCCAGAATGATGTTCCCTTTTTTTGCAACAGTGTTACACTGTTGACTCATATTTAGCTTGTGGTCCATTTTCGCCTTCCTCCGAAGCATGGGGTCGCTTGCTTAAGGAGTGGGTGGATTGGCTTATGTGGCCTGCATCTTGCAGGAGGTCAGACTAGATGATCATAATGGTCCCTTCTGATCTTGAATTCTATGATTCTATGATTATGTCCTCCAGATCCCTTTCTGCACTACTCCTTCCTAGGCAGTCATTTCCCATTTTGTATGTGTGCAACTGATTGTTTCTTCCTAAGTGGAGTACTTTGCATTTGTCCTTATTGAATTTCTTCCTATCTACTTCAGATCATTTCTCCAGTTTGTTCAGATCATTTTGAATTATAGTCCTATCCTCCAAAGCACTTGCAACCCCTCTCAACTTGGTATCGTCTGCAAACTTTATAAGTGTACTCTCTATGCCATTATCTAAATAATTGATGGAAGATATTCAACAGAATGAGACCCAGAACTGATCCCTGCAGGACTCCACTCATTATGCCCTTCCAGCATCACTGTGAACCACTGATACCTCCTCTCTGGGAACAGTTTTCCAACCAGTTATGCACCCACCTTCTAGTAGCTCCATCTAGGCTGCATTTCCCTTCCTGCCTTCTACACCTACCTTAGAACCTGCATGTTTAAGTTTAGGCTGTAAATGGTACACACAGCTTGCTGGGCCAAGGGAATGAATAAAGGACCTCAGAGCCTTCGCTCCAGCCCAAGCAGGAATGTCTACACTGCTCTTTTTAGCCCCACAGTGTAAGCCTTGTGAGCCTGAGGCATAAGCGTGGTGTGTCCGAGGGTAGCGAGGACGAGCGCTGGCACTGCTGTAGCTATGGGAAGCTATCTATCTAGTGTTCCCAGCTATCCCCCTTGGCATTTCCGGTTGAGATCCCAGTGCCTGATGGGGCACCCGTCATTGTCGCTGGTGTCGCTGGGTCTTCCTGGTGGGTCAGTAATCCTCTGGGAAAGCAACGGCAGACAAGCATTGAAGCATTTTTCCGCCATTTTTTCCCCCTTTTCCCTGCTTGGCAGCTGCCTTTGCTGGCTTCCTTCTTATGTGGCAACTTTGTGATGTGTGTGTGATTGTGACTAGATGCCGCTTTGCATCGAGCAGACAGGCCACTGACAGCGCTTTGCATGACACAGCAGAGATGCAACCCAGCCCATATACCAATAACCTATCCATAAATACCTGCACAAGATACCTGTCGCTTTGCACTGTCCCATTTGTTTGTTGCCTTTGCTTGCCTCTTGCCTGTGCCTGGGGCTGTGGGGGTAAAGCTAAAAATAACTTTCTGATCCAATCCAAAAAATGGAAAATACCAAAAAGTTAGAATCTAAATAGTATCAGTAAATATGGGAGAAGAGTACTAGAGAGAGAGAGAGAGAGAGACCAGACCAGCTGCATCAGAGAGCAGAAATGATGAGCTGTGTTCTAGCTGTAGCTGTATTCTATTCACAACAACCCCCTGTGTGTTCTTCCTTTCTGTTCTTCCCTCCCTCCCTTTTGTCCTAGCATTGTCCCCAGCCCTGTGTGATGAAGTAATAAAGAATGAGAATGGAGACAGAGAGTGAGTAGTGATTAGTGATGGGAGCAGTGTCACAGAGCTAGTATGATAGTCCAGACAGGACACAGACAGGACAGAGAGGTGTAGGAGAGGAGGGCCCAGCATCCCTCTGCTAGTTCAGGGCTCTTTGATCTTTTCTTTACACATGAAGGATGGGGCTGGGGGAGCTCAGCCCCTGTTGCATGGGCGACAGCCACCATCTACCATACTGTACAGGGAAAAACTAAAAATAGGATCCACTCCGACCGAATAGCAAGGTCTGCATGGTTACCAGTCCTTTTGCACTGCCCATGCACCCATGAGGCTGACCAATAGGCAGATACCCATCATTTTTGTACCATCAGCCAGCACCATCAGCCAAGGGTGGTTGCATCTATGTTGAGTGCTCTGCAAGGTGCATGTGTTAGGGCAGCATCAGCAAAGAGTAAAGAGGATTGTTTTGTCAAAAGAGGATTGTTTTCCCTTTTTTCTTGGGGTTTGGAGGGTGCGGGGTTGGCGTGCCCATGCCGCCCTGACCCTTTGACACACACTTTGACCCTAGAAGACAATGTTTTGAGCTAAGAGCAGAATGCAATTCAGAGACTGCAAGGAACTGTGGGATAGAGAGAGTCCCAGTCCATCCATTTGGTCTTTCTTTTCTTGGCGTTCAGCTACGCTTGTCACGCAGCAGTGCGCAGCAGTGCTATGATATCTGTCTGGAGAGATATTTAAAAAATTTCTTTTGAATTTTGAATCTTCTTAAGCGCTGATTGATAGAACAGATTTGCCCTACATTTACGATGCCCATGCCCCATCGTCTCTTTCTTTTTTTTTTTTTTTTTTTTTTTTTTGACATGACGCTGCATCAGGAGCCGGCTGCGCTGGCAAACAAGAAATACAAAAAAGTTGGCGTTTTTTTCCTGTCTACCTGGCTACTGCATCCAAGCTCAGATTGCTGTCCAGCAGTCAGAGGTGCAGTGGTGCCTGTGGGATACCGCGCCCGAGGCCGGCCTGCGGCCACACTGCCCCCCCCAAGATATGGTAATATACCGACGATAGCCCTACTCCTCGTTAGAGAGGAAGTACACAGAAAGAGGAAAAGCTCTTATATACCGATATAAAGGGCCTAGTAGTGTGGGGTTGTTGTGGCGTTCGGTTTTTTTCCTAAAAAACGGTTTTTAAACGTAGTGTAGACCAGGCTTGAGTCATTTGACCCAGGCTCAGAGACTTGCTGTTGTGGGTTTTTGCTTTTGTTTATGTTTTGCAGTTTAGACGCACCCAAGTGTCATTTCAGTGACTGCATTTACCGTGCTACACACCAATGACACAGAGTGTGAGAGGGCAACATTAGGTACACACATTTAGTACTTGAAATGCCTTGAAATGGCAGAGCTTAAGGCTTTGCAGCATGACCAAAATGAACTTAAATTTTGCTCTTCATTTTCTTTTTTATTATAAAAATAAGCATGGACATACAGTTGCCTTCTGATCAACATTCAAGCTCCCTGCTCCTTTAATTCATCCTATCAACAACCACGATTAAACAATTTTAAATAATGTAAGTTGGTTCACAGTGTCACAGCTTCCACATCCCACTACAAAATTCTCTCTCTTTCTTGCTTGGTCTCCCCTCCCCCCATCAAGTAATTGCAGATGTCCAGTTCTAAATCAGGGCTCTCATGCCTGCTCTCTCTAACCAACCTGTGTAAACCACTGAGAGGAATCCAGTTCCGTATGATTCAAGTGAAAGAGCTCGGATAGCACAGAGCAGGGCAGCTCCATCCCAATCACTCAGACACTGTTATGTTCCTCATCAGCTGCAATGCAGCTCCCACTCCGTGAGCCACTTTAGAGAGTGTGTGCTGAGAACTGTCAGTGACCCAGAGGCAACGTGTATCAAAGAGAAAGGAGAGAGAGCAGACGTTAAGACAGACATAAAGCAGGGTTAAAAACAAACAATGGGGAAGGAAATCAAAGGGGAAAATATAGAAAATATCAATAAAACAAAAGACTATCTAAAAGGAAATAAAGATTAAAAAAAGAAACCCGAGAAACATGGCAAACCAAACAGGACAATGGGTCCATGAAAATAGAAATATAAACAAGGAAGAGGCCATCACCGGGCAAAGGACACAGACAACATTACACACTGTGACTACAGTCAAAAGGAACAGACACGGTACAAAGAGGGAGAGGCACAACAGTGGAAAAGTTGTAGGGATTGCTGGAAGCCAAACCTCAGAGTTCCTGGCAAACACGTCTGAGCTAGCTACTGAGCTCTCCAGACTTCCAAACAACAACAAAATACTCAGAGACAAAATCATTATGTTTTGATCAGGGATGCGCAACCCTGCATGGTTTGGCTCACAAACCCTACGCTGTCGTTTGGCTCATAGTGCCACAACCATGCTTAGGTGGTCAGGCCTACTGTTCAGAGCAGTGATGGTCAGAGGCCAGAACTAGTGCTGAAGGTCAGAGCTGGGCCAAGAACCGGGAGTCAGAGCCAAGGTCAGGAGTCCAAGAGCAAGCCGAGCAGCACGTCCATCACTATAACTAGCAGGGGAGTCCACCTTGTTGCATACAACTTCCTGAAACACCTCCTGGGCTTAAATAGCCCGATTGGTCTGGGCAGCCTCTCAGGGAAGCTGTAAGCCTACCTTCCACAATGCTAGTTCCTGTGGTGTTTGTCTCCACTGGGCTTATGTCTTCTTACTGGATGCAGAGCTCGTCAAGCCAATTTGTGACTGCCTCATCAGCAAAGTGCAGAGCCCTCAGACCATCATCAAACCCGGTCAGAGGGCAGTTGTCAGTGATGTAAGAAACTGTCTTTCTTTAGCCACAGCCACATGTGGGGTCATCTCGTTAGCCCCAGGTGTGAAGACTGGCTGTACGTTGACCCCAGCCCATTCAAAATCTGTTCAGAAGGGCTCATGAACCATGTAGCAAATCAAAGCCAGGTACATATGTGGTCGGGTCAGCTGTGTTCCCTGTAAGCTGCGTGCTTGGGCGGCCGCGCAGGAAAGATTTAAGTGCCGCCCAACTAGTTAGCAGAGCGCACATAGCCGGCAGCATGTGTTCGGGTGCCCCTCCCCCCACATTGCTCTTTCCTGCAGCTGCTCCTGGGAGCTGGGGCCCTCCCTGCTGGCTGTGCCGGGGTGGGGGCAGGATGCTAATGTCAGGGTGTCGCCCTCCCCCTGTACCCCATCTCTGCAGAGTAGGGCAGAGGGGACAGCCTGGCTCAGGAGGACTCAGCGCTGCGGTCTGAGGTCTGAATGGTGAGTGGCTGAGTGCCTTTCTTAAAGAGACAGTGAATGCACTTATTTCCCCAGCAGCCAGCTCACACAATCTCCCTTTCTCTCCCCCCCTCCCCATGTACCCCATCTCCACAGAGCCGGTGAGGGGAGACAACAGGGCCCAGGACAGAGCAGGAGAGCTTTCAGTGAGTGTCTTAAAGAGACAGTGCACGGCTTTCCCCAGCAGCCAGCACACACACACAGTCTATTTGTCTCTCTCTGTCACACATACCTCCCAACACATACTTGTATTATTATTGTTGTTACTTCTTGATACTTCCTACAATGCACATATGTTCTCTATCCCTCCCTCAGGGGAGGGATAGCTCAGTGGTTTGAGCATTAGCCTACTAAACCCAGGATTGTGAGTTCAGTCCTTGAGGGGACCACTTAGGGATCTGGGGCAAAAATCAGTACTTGATCCTGCTACTGAAGGCAGGGGGCTGGACTCAACAACCTTTTGAGGTCCCTTCCAGCTCTAAGAGATTGGTATATCTCCAATTATTATAAATTATTATTATTGTAATTTTATGCTTTCAAAAGTGTCTTATGTTGGTGTTTTGACTAGTCTATGCATTTCATAATTTTTATTTCTCTTACACTTAAATTTAATTCTTTGAGTAGTGAGTTCTAAAATGCCTAACCTGTCCTGGCTGAAGTAATTATCTCTATAGTAACTTTTAAAACTTTTATATCTAGGTGTTTTGTTTCTACTGGTGGCGCACATAGGCACATACCATGTTGCACATAATAAAATTTATTCTGCACATGGATGGAGAAAATTGGAGGGAACATCGCAGGTCAATTGTAAGAGACTGGTTACTGACATCAACTGCAGACCTCTCTTCATGCCACAAACATCACAGAGAAATTTGGGCAAGGTAAATGGGCCCACAATGGATGCTTCAACCACAAGTGTGCTCTTGGATGGTCGAAGAGGTCTGTGTATAGTGGTAGGCTCGGGCTTGCTGTGTTCTTCTCAATTATTTTGGCTGTAGCATCCTCATAACAGATGTGTGGGGGAGTGATGTTGTTTAACACAGGGAGCCACGATACTGGTGTGGGTCAAATCATCCCAGTTACAGCATGCATGGTTGAATACAGTCGTGTCTCAACCAACTTGATGTGAGACGAACGGAGCCAGACTGGAGCACAGTATTCTGCTGAAGAGTAACAGATGGCTAAACCAGATGATCGGAGAGTTTGCATGTTTGCTCCCCATGAAGTGCTGCCCAATTTGCTTAGCAGGTTGTTATGCGACAGCGCCTTAGCTGTAGTTTTCCTCAGATGGTAAAGATATGTGAGATCTATCTAGGGCTGCTCTGAGGTAGACTGGGTAGGATTTGTGTTTCAAGCCAGGTCCACTGAGAAAGATATTCAGTTCTTGGTCTGGTCTGGCATTGTAAAGATGGAACACACTCAGATCTGATTTGGTCATATTTGGTTGTAAATGGCACTGACTACAGGATCTGGGCATCTTCAAGTTCTGGAAGTGACTGTGTTTGGATGCCTAAGTAAATGTCATTTGTGTATGTGAACTTGCAGGTCGTTTCTGTACAGGTTGAAAAGTGTTGGTGCCAGCACAGAACCTTGGGGTAGATTGATTTGTTTGCCTTTTCCAGGCACTAATTTTGTCTCCCATGTGCACTTGGAAACATCTGTTGTGGAGGAGAAAGTCAGTGGCGTTGACTACCCACCATGGGAGTGCTCTTGATAATTTGAATGAGAGCCAGACTATTTGCCAGATTGTGTCATATGCTGCTGTCAGGTCCAGAAATACTGCTTGTCTTCAGGTTTTTCAGAAAGCCATTTTTTATTAATGTTGTCAAAGCTAGCACTTCATCACAGATGCTCCATCCTCTCCGAAAGCCTGCTTGCTTGACTCTGACAATTGACTGCATTTCTGGGGAGATGCACAGAAGAATGAGATGCGTCAGCACTTTGAATGGCACAGACAACAGAGATATCAGTCGATAGCTTGCATCACTATGTGGGTCTTTCTGTGGTTTCAAGACAGCAATGACTTTTGACATTCACCATGTCTTCAAAAGTCGCTCTTCGCTGTGAAGAGCTGTGCCAGCTGCTTATGAGCACAAGTCCTGAGATGTGTTAAGAACACAAATGATATGTTGTCATAGCCAGCAGCAGTACTGCTCCTAATATCACTCAGAATTTTGTCTAACTCTGTGGCTGTGAACAACTCCATGAGTTGCCGAGTGTCATTTCTCCGATGGAGCTGACACCATTCATCATGGACTTGTCATCTGACATGTTTCTCATTTGGGGCCTTTGACACATTCAGCAGATGGCTGGCAGCTTGGCTTGGCGTGACAGGTGGTTGGCTTAGGCCGATGGTTGCTGAGCTGTGCTGAAACAACGAATTAAATTCCAGCATTTCTGACTTGAGTGAGTGACATCTAGATTCCAAGTCGTCTCTTCCAATTGTGCCTGTCTAGCAGCATCCAGTGACTCAGGGGATCAGCAATATCTGGATCATCAGAGGATTCATACTGACTTAGCAGTTTAGCACATTCAGCATCAAGGCACGGTGTGTAGACTGGACAGCGGTTGTGTGGTATGGATATGCAGGTAGGCTTTCAAGATGCCTCTTCGGAACTGAATAAAAGCTTGACTGGGATGATGTGTGGTGGTATGCAGATGACTTTTTTTTTTCTAGAGCATCTGTGAACTTCTTCCTGAAGTTCCATCTTGGTTTGTTAAAGGTTCTAATGACTGGGAGTTGTCAGCCGATGTGGATAATACTGTAGAAGATTTGTGTTGGCTGTGTGGAAAGTCTTCCAAGACCAGACATGATATAGGTTAGGAGTGACACTCAGCACAAACCAGGAGAGTATTCACGATATCATCTTGCAGAGTGGAAGGGGCATCCCTGCTTTGCATCATGGATGAGATCATGATCACTGTTAGATTATCCCAGTCAGGATAGTGGCTGTTGAAGTCAACTATGTATACACCTGGATGACCTAGTCTCAGCAGAACTTGCTGGACCTTGCTGAACCAGAACTTGCTTCAGGGTTTATATGATAATGCACATAGACCTATCATGGCTGCTGGGTGGCAGTGTGAAGGTGTCAGCCGTCCCGCACCTCACTGACCCAGATTCTATTTTCTCACAGAACCTCACATACAGGAACTTAAAGTGGAAAACAACCCCTGCAAGCAAGCACAGCAATCTGAAATCAAAGAACCCAAACCTCCATGAGATTCTGTGGCCTGCATTGTGCAGGAGGTCAGACTAGATGATCATAATGGTCTCTTCTGACCTTAAAGTCTATGAACTCTATGAACTCCATCGGGAACATCCCAGGAGCAGTCCCAAGCAGAAGCTGCCCTCCTCTTCACTCTCCTCAGTTTCTACTTCCTTCCCAATCACCCTCAAGACCTCCTGCCAGTCTTATCTTTGTTTTTTATTCTTTTGGAATGTGGTGAGATGTGATGTGGAGTGAAGCTGGTGGTTCCTGTTCCCCTCCTCATTCTTCTTCTGGGTTGGAGAGGCTCCTCTATCTCTTTCTCTGGCCTTTGGAGGGATGCCAGGTTGCTGTATAACCACAGCAGAGAAGGAGCTACTTGGTGTGTAGTTTCCCCCAATTCTAAAGGATCTTTTGGGTGTGTATGTGCATTGGGAAGAGAAGGAGCCAGAAAGAATGACAAAAGATCATCAATAAGAGGCTAAAATTAAAGAAAGAAACAGGCCATCCGCCTCTCAAAGACGACTATAAGAGCTAATGGAATTTCCATAGTGTTAAACTGAAGACATTTTCCATTAGTATCAGTGGGAAAAAAAACTACAAAAAATCAGCAAAATAAAATGTTTAAACTCCTAGCTCTAAAGGGATAATATTTAGCTTCAATAATATGGACAAATTCTTTTTTGAAGGTGAGTGGATTAGGTGACCTAATATGCCATTTCCATCTCTAATTTATTATGGAGGTGCCAGTCGCTGGTCCATAGTTAAGGCTGAGTTGCACTTATAACCTCTTTGTTATGTATGAAACACACAATATGTCACCTATAGTGATACACAGGGAAGGGGAAGAGAAAAGGAAAGGGGAGATCTAATGCATCTAATAATCATTTTCCTCTAATTGGGATCACAAACCCAAAAATGTCTTATTCATAACCAGTGATTATTGCATGGGGCAGAGTTAAGGTTGTTTGGGTGCCCTAACTATGATTTTCATATTTTAACATGTTTGAGTTTCTTTTAAATTTAACCTTAACTCTGAATTTCCAGTAATGATCTGACCATAAATTACTGATATATACTCCATTCTAACACAGTTTTGTCTAGGAATATGAGTCATAGAATCGGAAGGGACCTCAGAAGGTCATCTAGCCCAACCCCCTGCTCAAAGCAGGACCAATCCCCAGACAGATTTTTACCCCAGTTCCCTAAATGGCCCCCTCAAGGATTGAGCTCACAAACCTGGGTTTAGCAGGCTAATGCGCAAACCACTGAGCTATCCCTCCCCCCAATAAATAATAATGGAGATATACCCAGCTCCTAGAACTGGAAGGGACCCTGAAGGGTCATCGAGTCCAGCCTCCTGCCTTCACTAGCAGGACCAAGTACTGATTTTGCCCCAGATCCCTAAGTGGTCCCCTCAAGGATTGAACATGTGTCTGTGAATATGGAAGTAAAAATTAAATTTCAAGTGCAGAACTTGTTTACAGATTTAGGGGTTTACAACAGAAAAATTGAACAATAACTAGTTGTACCAATACCAAAACAAAGTCACTATAGTTCTGCAAATAGGTGCATATAACCCTTAAAATTTAATTCGATTCCATTTTCTCTCACCAACAGAAAGAGACCACACATCGCACAAACTCACACATTGCTAGGCTATTTTCTCTAATCCTCTTGCACATCAGAGATAATCTTCTAGACTAAGAAAAATTACTTGAATTTGTTTTGTTCACTGATTGGTTCAGTACAATTGATGCTACAGGATTCTTGTTCTCCTTTTTTCAGAACTTCACATCAATGTAATTTCAAGGACCCTTAATAAATTAATGTTCATGAAGGCTACACATTTCCAGTTCATTTAATAGAAATAAAATCAGTTACAGTTTTGATTATAAAGTGCTTACATTTCTGAATATCTAAAAATGGACTTGAGATTCACTAGTATATACGAATCCACCGTTTCTGTGAAAGATCACCTCTTTGCAAGTATTGCAGTATTGCTGCTAAATTTAATTAGATATTATCTTCTCAGTTTTCATTAGCTATTAACATTATGTAAAGATAAACTAAAGCATAATAAGTCCTTTCATTATCACATAATTATTATTTTAATGATTACATTATGAGCAATATAATACTGAACATATTTCCACTTTTCACATTAGTGGGCAATTATTTATAAAGCCTTTTATTATAATCCACCCATAGAGATCAAATTATTAATGCCTCCATTTTACTAGAATGATGGCCACACTTTCAAAAATCAATATTACGGCCACAGAGAGAATTGCAAAATAACAGTGAAGAAAATACATATGCAATTGGCCAAACTCAGTCCTGATACATGCAAGCAAGGAGCAACTCAGCTGAGATCTTTTGATCTACTGCTGCTAACACCACTCTGAATTTAGTCTAACATATGTCAAGCCTATTGATGAAATTTCAAAAATGTAGAATAAAGACACACTTAAGTCTTAATTTTTGGAATTGGATCCAAACTTCCTCTTTGAGCATGTCTGGATCAAGGGAAATTAACATTCTAATAGTTTGATGTATAATCTAAGTCCTGTCCACTCATTACACTCAATACATTAACAGTTAGTAAAAATAACAAGCAGTCCTACACTCTGCATTCTGTCCATCAGGAGTATGAATGGGGGTGGGAAGTTCCTAATTCTTGAAAATATTCCTTTAACAGGAATGTTATCTAATGACCACAGTAGGGGGGATTAGGAGTGAGAACTCCTGGGAATGTATTTCTTAATCTGCCATTAAGTCACTGTCTGATTTTGAACAAGACATCTGACCTCTGTGCGCCTAACATATTGACTATAATGCCTCACCTCTCAAATAACAGCATTCACAAATAATTATTTCTATCATCTCTGGTTGACTAGGACACAGTCTCATCCTTTGAACAATGACGTTTCCTCAGTTATACATGCCTTTGTCACCCCTTGTCTGGACTACAGCAATGCAATATATCTGGGCATGAAGCCATTAGCCCTTAGAAAGAGAAAGCTGTAGTGCCTCTCCTCACCAGCCCAGGACACTGCACACACATCAAACCTGTCCTCTGGTCTCTCCACTGTCTTCCCATCGAATATTAAATCAAGTTCAGAGTCTCAGTCCTTATGTTCAAGGTGCTGAATGGTCTGGACCCAGCAGGCCTAAAATATAGCCTAAAGTTCTGAGATGAAGACAGTGGTCAACAACTCTGCTCCTCCGGCACAGTGGAACGATCCACCAAAAGGGTGGAGCTCATGTGTGCAGGAGACAAAGCTCTGTCAGTAGCTCGTCTGAGACTATGGAATGAACTCCCTCAGGAACTAAGAACCATCACATATGTCACCACCTTCTGCTCCAAGTGCAAGGTACACTGTTTCATCCCTGCCTTCTCTAATATATTCATAGAGTGTGTGGACAAAAAACAAAAAACCCAACCCCCCAAAACCCAAACAACCGTCTCAAAAACCCAGAACACACAATTCTCCCCATGCGGAGAGGATTAGGGAATAAATCACACATGACAGATTTAGTTACACTGCTTAATGCACTCCTGGTAGGTGCTCAAAAGCTAGTGATCAATGCAGTACAGAAACCTACATAGAACACAATACTAGAAGTGAACAATTTGGTGACTATCTTTTTTTGAACCTGAAAACTGTTTTGCCAGTACTTTTCAGGTGATTTTGTTCCTCTGAAATTTTAATTGTTCATGAAATAGCAGAAGAATGAGAAGTTGTCATAATGACACATGCAAAATTCAAAAAAGCCTTTTTTGCAAGAATTTCTAAGCAGCAGTAACCACTGTTTTCCTAGAGTCTCTTTTCTCAGGGAAATTGACTAATCTTTCTAATCCTCAGTTTCTCTCTCTGTAAAAAGTGGATAAATACTTTCTTGACACACAGGGATGTTTTGAGGTTTAAATAACTAATGTCTGTAAAGTGCTTGGAAATACTCAGATGGAAGATTTGTGGAATACCTTTAAGAGACAGGAGCTTCAGAATATCTGAATGTAAACTGCAGCCAATACCTCATGGAAACTCGTTGCCTGTGGAACCTGTTGCCAGGGGATGTTGTGAAGGCCAACTGGGTTCCAAAAAACCAATTAGATAAGTTTATGGAGGATACGTCTATCAATGGCTATTAGCCAAGATGGTCAAGGACACAATCCCATGCTCGTGGTGTTCCTAAGCCTCTGACTGCCAGAAGCTGGGACTAGATGACAGGGGATGGATAACTCAATAATTACCCCCTTCTGTTCATTCTCTCTGATGTGTCTGGTACCAGCCACTGTTGGAAGACAGAGTATTGAGCTATATAGACCATTAGGCTGACTCAGAGTGGCCATTTTTATGTTCTTATGAAAACTGTGAAACAATTTATGAAGAAACACTTGAGTACTTAGCATATATTTTTGAAATTTATCTTTCCTTATTTTTTATAGCTAAAAAGATTTATGTAATTCAAGATAGACTCTTTGTTTCTTAGGCATTCATCTGCTCTTGCTGTTTATTTTCATGCTGATGTGATAATCCTCTAGTTGTGGCATCATGGTAATTTCTATAGCTATCTACAAATGTTTTGCATCAAGCACCATGGTTGTCTTTTTTTATTTAAATTAATCATTTATAGAAGGTTATTGGACAGGTAAATCATGTCTGTCACTCTCTTTAACCTATGTATAAAGAGCATTCTGGGAGGATAGCTCAGTAGTTTGAGCATTGGTCTGCTAAATCCAGGGTTATGAGTTCAATCCTTGAGGGGACCACTTAGGGATCTGGGGCAAAAATCAGTACTTGGTCCTGCTACTAAAGGCAGGGGGCTGGACTTGATGACCTTTCAGGGTCCCTTCCAGCTCTGTGAGATGTTTATTGGATGACTCTTCCATAACATAAGAAAAAGGAGCCTACAAGGATCAGGGAGGATAATCAGAGTAGCCTTACACAAACAAATATGGGCATTTAGGAACATTTTCCTTGATTGCAATTGTATTTTTACTTGATATTAATGCACTGAATAGGGTTGTTCAGGAAGGTTAGGGTTAAGTGTTCTCCCTAAAGTGCGGAGTGTGAATCATACTGAATGGTATTATGAACAAGAATTGCTTGGGATGAGTTCGTGATAGTTCACAGTCACATGCTCTGTTACCCAGACCACCTTATATACCAATCAATAGCTGAGACAGCACACAAACAGTTTGTGGACATTTCTGAAGACTCATACTAGTGGCTTGTCTAGTGCAGCTCCAGCGGTGCAGCTCACACTGATGCAACTGCACTGATGCAGCTGTAGCACATCAGTGAAGACACTACCTATGCTGATGGGAAAGAGTTAGGTCGGTATGACTGCGTTGCTCAGAGGTGTAGATTTTCCACACCCCTGAGCGACGTAGTTGTACCAACAGAAATTGCTAGTGCAGACCACGTCCCTGCAGAAGAATTCATATTTCTCAAACTCTTCCAAAATCTGCTGGAAGGCACTAATACCTGAGTAACACTACACCAGGTACGTCTTCTGCACACTATTCACAATTATGCCCACCTTTACAAGCTTAGATAATTTGATTATCTAACCAGAAGAAACAATACTGTAATTCAGTTAAATTTGTCTCACTTCAAGTTGTATTATATCCCAAAAGAACATCAAGGGGAAAAATGTAGTTGTATATCCTTGAAAGTTACTTTCTACCATCTACAGCAGTGGTCACCAATGGTCAATCGCAATTGAATGGTCGATCCTGGAGGATCTCCCAGTTGATCGTGATCTCTGGCTGCACAGTAGAGCTGCTGCTAAGACAGGGTCCCTGCCTGCCCTGCCCCCATTCTGGTCCCAGAAGTGGCCAGTGTGACCTCGGGTGCCATGTGGCTCCGCGCACTGCCCTTCTCTGCAAGCACCACCCCCGCAGCTCCCATTGGTTGTGAATGGGGAGCTGTGGCCAATGGGAGCTGCGGGGGTGGTGCTTGCAGAGAGGGGCTTGGTGTTTCTTTGCCAGGAGAAAGTACATTTCCTATAGCAATCTGGAGAGTTTTCTGTACACACAAGCCTGACTGGTTGTTGGGGGAATGAGCCTGATTGATTGAGTGGTCAGATGTGCACACAACCTTTTCCATCTAGAGCTACACTTTTCTGTCAGCTTTATCCTGCTCCCAGGATGGACCACCTTCAAGGACTGAATGGCATTTCTGTAACAAAAATTCCCTATGTGAGTCTCAGCAGTTTGTTTGACTGCAGTGAGTTTTCTTTTAACAAATCCTGTAGATGAATGAAGCGGTTGCTATAGAAGCATAAATGGAACATATGACTCAGTGCACTTGAGGTGACTGCCATTAAGAAGCCCACAATAACCAACAGTTATCACTTGTGATACTGCATTTAACTTCTAGTCTAAGTAGTGTATCTCAGCTATTGTATTATGGTGGGACAGTTGCTGATAAGCGAAGACTTTCAACAACGACTGTAGTTTTAGGACACTTGCATTTCACCCGGCAACATAGTTATGTTCTTCAGAAAGATCTGAATTTATCCTTTTTTTAAAAAAAAAAACAACTCCTATGGCTCTCATTTAGGCACCTTAAAAAGGAGAATCATTTTAGCCGTGGTGAGCTGCAAAGTCATGAAATACTGTATTATGGGAGTCCGTCCAGCAAAGTTTCAACAAATTATATCAAAAATTCCATATAAGCTGTGCCTATACTAATCTTTTTCCTCCCAAATTTCCTACACACACAGCTACTAGGGCTGCTGGCATATTTACCACTATGTTGTCTAACCTTTCTCAGAGTAGGCAAAACTGCAGGCGGCACCTTCTCCATGCTAGGACTCCCAATGTTGCTATGCCCAGCAGAGCTGAATTTATGGTATCAGTGATAGAAAATTTAGGTGCTGTGGGAGGAAGGCACATGTAGATAAGAGAATGGACCATACTGCAATAAGGATTTAACACTTGGCTTGCCAAAACCAAGAGAGCAACCAGAAAAGTAGATTAAGTGGTATTTTGTTCTTCAGAAATCAACAGATAAATTCAAAGGAAAGGGGAAAATGCACAGAGGAAGATCAAGTATCCACTGTGATGGAGCAAGGCCGGATGGCTACAGGAAAGTACTGAGGAGCAGGTATGTTAGCTCCAGGCTAAGCAAATCCCTAGTACCATGGGAACCAAAATGGCAGTTGCTCCAGGCTAATCAAGGCACCTGGGGACAATTAAGAACTTTCTAGAAGGCACCGGAGAGAGCTACATTGATTGGAGCACCTGCAGCCAATCAGGACAGGCTAATCAAGGCACCTGGTATAAAAAGGGGAGCTCACTCCAGTCTAGGGGGAAGGAGCCAGAGGAGAGAAGTGCATGTGAGGAGCTGGGAGCAAGAGGCACAAGGAGCTGAGACTGAGAGGGTGTGCTGCTGCAGGATTGAGGAATTATCATACCATCAAGCATTATCAGACACCAGGAGGAAGAACCTGTGGTGAGGATAAAGAAGGTGTTTGGAGGAGGCCATGGGGAAATAGCCCAGGGAGTTGTAGCTGTCATGCAGCTGTTATAAGAGGCACTATAGACAGCTGCAATCCACAGGGCCCTGGGCTGAAACCTCCCAACTCCTGATCAGACACAGGAGGAGTTGACCCAGACTGTGGGTTCCACCAGAGGGGAAGATCTCTGAGGTGAGCAAATCCGCCAAGAAGCGCAGGACCCACCAAGGTAGAAGAGGAACTTTGTCACAACTGGTGTCAGTGGTGGGATCTTTGGTTTTGCACAGCGTGGCGGAAGAAGGAGGGTGATTTAAAAAAAAAAAAAAGAGGGTTAATTTTTTTTTTTGGGTGTCACCACAATGGATGGCTGCAGCAAGAAACTAATCGCCTGCTGATCGACCAAGCTGCTCAAGACCGAGCTATGTTGCAGGAACTGTAAGCCAGGTAAAGACCCTTACAGAGCTGAAAGCCATTGGCTGCAGAAAATGACGTGGGAGGATGATGTAGAGGCATACCTTCTGGCCTTTGAGAGGACAGCCCTATGGGAGGCCTGGCCTCGAGATCAGTGGTCTAGCATCCTTGCCCCATTCCTGTGTGGGGAGGCCCAGAAGGCCTACCATGATCTGCCTGAAGAGGCTGCAGCAGACTACTCCCAGTTGAAGGCAGAGATCCTGGCCAGATCTGGGACCTCATCCATCTCGCATGAAAGTGGTTGCAAACAGAATCAAGAGATACTAGAGGTTCTGGTCATCCATACACCTATGATGAGATGATCACGCTGGTAGAAAACCCTGGAAGGAGGGACAGCCAAACCCTGGGGAGTCCTAGGTGGAGGAAGAGGGGGCTGAAAACCAACAGAGACTCCAGAAGGAAGGGATTGGCCTGAGTGGAGGGAACCCTGGGACTAAACCCTAGCCCACAGGATGGGAGACTGACTAGAAATAGTTATAGATGTTATGCATGTGGGGAGTGGGGACACATAGCAGCACAGTGTCCCAGCACCGAAGAGCCTATGCAATGCTAACTATACCAGGCCAGTGAAGATAAATGGAACAGAGACTACAGCACTGGTGGACTCAGGAAGTGCTATCACCCTTATATCGGGTAAGCTGGTAAAAGCAGTGACATGTGTGCATGGGGCCATGAGCCAATACCCCACCATCCCAGTGGAGATAGAGGTTCAGGGAACCCCATTGTGTGACAGTGGGCGTGTACCTAAACTCCCATATCCTGTAGTTATTGGGAGAGACTATCCAGGGTTTGATAATTTACTTCCCTGAGAGGCTGCAGGGAAGTGGAGACCCTGTTGACAGCGACTCATCATTGGGAATGTCAACCCCCATGTTTTCTGAGTTTTCTCAGGATCTATTCTCAGCCCCAAAAGGCCCGGAAGACAAAGAAAGAAAGGAAGGCCAGATCCTGACCCAGGGCCAGAACAGAGAAACTACCAACACGGAAGGTGAGCCGGAGGCTGGCCCCAGCCATGAGGGCGACAGGCCATTGGAAGAAGCAGAAGCCGGCCCCTGGGAGCTCAGGCAGGTTAGTCCTGGGAGAGAGGATGGGACCAGGCAGAGGACCCCAGATATGATAACGTCAGGAAAGAGGTGGCTGAGATAGATGGGATAGCAGTGGAAGGGAAGGTCAGAGGTCCAGTACCCTACTTTATAGTGAAGAAAGATCTCGTGCAAATGCAGGAGCAGGAGATACATCAACTTCTGGTGCCCGAAAACATCAAAAAGCCATATGAGCCTCGCCCACAGTCACTTGTTTGGAGGACCCAGGCCAGGATCCTGCGGAGGTTCTTCTGGCCAGGAATACATGAAGATGTCAGGTGATACTGCACCTCTTGTCCAGAGTGTCAGCTACAGATACCTCTTCCAATAATAGAGGTACCATTTGAACGCATAGCCATGGATCTGATTGGGCCCTAGAGAAGACAGCTGGGGCCACCAACATGTGCTGGTTGTACTAGACAAGACAATAGCTAAGGAGTTAGTACAGATCTTTTCCGGGTGGGGCTTCCCAAGGAGATGCTGACTGATCAAGGGACACCTTTCGTGTCTAAATTGATGAAAGATCTCTGTTCTTTGCTGCTCATGTACACCCCCCGGACCTCCCTACCACCCACACACACAAACAGACGGCCTTTGTGAGGTTCAATAGGACCCCTCCAAGCATGATCAGGAAAGTGGTGAGCCGGGGATGAAAGACTGGGATACCCTATTGCCTACCTCATGTTTGCCATCCGGGAAGTTCCACAAGCCTCCACAGGTTTCTCTCCATTCGAACTACTATATGGGCGCCACAGCCTGGGAAGAGAAGGAACATAGTTGAGCATGTGCTACAGATGAGACTGGAAAAACAGACAGGAGACGGGACCCATTAAAGCCACCAAGCAAAGCTTGCAAGCTGTTGGCCCAATGGCGAAAACCAGAGCAAATTTACCACATCAATCTTCTAAAACCTTGGCATGATCGAGGAGCAAGTAAAGATATCTGAACAACTGAGATCTATCACCATATCTAACACTGAGACCAATCCCAGCAGACAAAAGAGCTGAAGTAAAGAAAATGTTAGAATTAGGCGTTATTGAAGAATCCTACAGTCAGTGGTGCAGTCCAATTGTTCTAGTGCCCAAACCTGATGGTACCACAAGATTCTGTAATGACTTAGTTTGATGCATAGCCCATACAGCCACATTCCAGTGCCTCATGGATAAGCTGCTGCACCCCATACTAGTTATGCAGCTGCAAGATGATGTCATCATCCATACGCCAGACTGGCTAATCCTGCTAAGTGTGCCATAGGACTAGCAGAGGCTAGGTACCTGGGATATATTGCCCCAAACTAATAAACTATTCCCACTTTGCCAGTAGGGCAAGTCCTCTAACAGACCTGATGAAGGCTCGAGGTCCAGACATGGTAAAGTGGACCCCTCTGTAATGACCCCATACTCATAGCCCCAGACTTTACAGGAATTTTTTTTTACACACGGATGCTTCTGAGGGTGGGGTTGGGGCAGTTCTGTCACAAATGATTGGAGATGAAGAACACACAAGAACAGAAGTATGCAGTCAAATGGGCCATGGTTACTACCTCTCTCCAGTGGATGCAGACCAGGTGGTTCTTATCCTCCAACCATTCCAGTTGGGATATGTGATGGAGCAAGGCCGGATGGCTACAGGAAAGTACTGAGGAGCAGGTATGTTAGCTCCAGGAATCAAGGCACCTGGGGACAATTAAGAACTTTCTAGAAGGCATACATTGATTGGAGCACCTGCAGCCAATCAGGACAGGCTAATCAAGGCACCTGGTATAAACCAGTCTAGGGGAAGGAGCCAGAGGAGAGAGTGTGTGAGGAGCTGGGAGCAAGAGGCACAAGGAGCTGAGACTGAGAGGGTGTGCTGCTGGAGGATTGAGGAATTATCATACCATCAAGCATTATCAGACACCAGGAGGAAGAACCTGTGGTGAGGATAAAGAAGGTGTTTGGAGGAGGTGATGGTGCAGCTGTTACAGGAGGCACTATAGACAGCTGCAATCCACAGGGCCCTGGGCTGAAACCTCCCAACTCCTGATCAGACACAGGAGGAGTTGACCCAGACTGTGGGTTCCACCAGAGGAGAAGATCACTGAGGTGAGCAAATCCTCCAAGAAGCGCAGGACCCACCAAGGTAGAAGAGGAACTTTGTCACACCACTTATGATACAAAATCAGTAAGTTCCCCCCCACACACACCTCCTACCAGTTTTATCACAAAAATATTAGCTAATATAGATCAAGTTTTTGTTACAAAATTTTGCTTTACTACAGAATTGGTATATGCAGTGATTGCTGTGTTTCTTAATGCAATTGCTGTTGCTTTATGTAGTATTTACTGGCATGTTAAGAAAAAATGAGCTCCTTCAATTGAGTTCCATTTGCCTAATAGAGAAAAATGTTCATCTTAATTAGGAAAATCTTCATAAAGAAACATAAATGCAGCTATTAATGGGCTACAGGGAATAAATCTAGCATATTCAGAAACAAATGGCGCCTTATCAGTTCATGGTGGAGTAAATACAGAGAGCATAAAACTCCTAAACAGTTGTTACCAGGCCCGTGATTGACCTCAACCAGTGATATGGGTTGAGATTTAAGTGTTTTAGAATAAACAATCCATTTATTTCATTAAGCTTTCATTGTCAGTTAAGACTCATTTATTACCTGAAAAAAGCAAGGTTATAAAGCATGAAACTATTAGTCACTGTATGAATTAAGATGGACAAAGACATTAATCTTTTTTGAAGAAATTCCTTTATAAAACAAAAGGATGGAGGTGCCAATGAGTGGTTCAGGACAGGCCCAGAGACATGTACCTGGAACACTGGCACTGTAGTAAGGTACATGGTTAGAGGCTTGATTCTATGTTCACTGAAGTCAATGGCAAAGTTCCCATTGGCTATGATACAGGCTCAGGGCCTAGGTCTGGAGGATATGAATATTTGAACAAAAGCCACAAAAACACTCTCTCCCCCCCCAAAAAATGTTTACTCAAACATTTATATATTTTCTATTTAGCTATGAACTGTAGGCATCTTCCATTATCTAATAATACGTCTACCTGGTTCTGTAAAAAAAATAACACTCTCTTAAAACAATCCCCTTACATTCAAAACAGCTTAGTTTTTCACCTTCCTTACAGTTTTCGTTATGAAGAGATGCACACAGAACACAAAAATAACTTTTTTAATCCATCTAGAATATTACTTCATACACATAGGTCACGAGTTATTGTTTGTACTCCTTGAGTCGCAGGTTCCAGCTCTTAGAACCAGGTTTCCAGTACCAATATTCACAACTTCACATAGAAGAATGGCTTTCTGAATATTCTGTAACTCTGGCCTAACATTTGTTATTTCTACAAGTATTCCTGCCAGTAAATTAGTATATCTGTGGAAAGCAAATACAGTAACTCCTCACTTAACGTTGTAGTTATGTTCCTGAAAAATATGACTTTAAGTGAAACGATGTTAAGCAAATTCAATTTCCCCATAAGAATTAACATAAATAGGTGGGATTAGGTTCCAGAGAAATTCTTTTCACCCCACAAAAGACTATATATATAGTATACACACACACACACACACACAAAGTTTTAAACAAACAATTTAATACTGTACACAGTGATGATGATTGTGGAGCTTGGTTGAGGTGGTGAAGTCAGAGGGTGGAAGAGGGTGGGATATTTCCCAGGGAATGTCTTATTGCTAAATGATGAACTAGCTTTTCGCTGAGCCCTCAAGGGTTAACTCATTGTTGTTAACGTAGCCGCACACTCTACAAGGCAGCACAAATGGAGGGAGGGGAGACAGCATGGCAGACAGAGACACACACCCTGTGTGTGAGAGAAAGAGATGCGCATTGCCCCTTTTAAGTAGGCTGACCCCACTCTAAGTACACTGCCTTGTTAATTAATCAGCAAGTTGAGACAGCAGTTGCTCCCAGGAAGTTCCCTCAGTCCTGAGCCCTGTCTTGTCATCCCACCCCCCATGGAGATGGGGTAAGTGAGGTGCAGGAGCAGAGGGGAGGGGGACACCCTGACATTAGCCTCCCTCTCCTCCCCTGCCCCCACCCCGCAGAACAAGTAGGAGGATCCCGGGAGCAGTTCCAAGGCAGAGGGCAGGAACAGCACATAGCAGTAGGGGGAGGGACAGCTGAACTGCTGGCAATTTGATAGCCTGCTGGGCGGCTGCCGCACAGAGAACTTAGGGGAGCGGGGATCTGATAGGGGGGAGCTGATAGGGGGGCTGCCAGTCCACCCTGGTCCCAAGCCCCCACCAGCTAGCTGCAATGGGCTGCTCTTCCTGCAAGCAGTGGACAAAGCAGGCAGCTGCCAAACAATGTTATAAGGGAGCATTGCACAACTTTAAACGAGCATGTCCTCTAATTGATCTAATAAAACAATGTTAACCAGGACGACTTTAAGTGAGGAGTTACTGTACAAAAAGGGGCACAAACATGCTCCAAGCAATTCAGTATTTGATTCAAGCCAACATCCATGGAAATTGTTTAAAGCACTATTTGCCCACTACTAGCTTAATTACTTTGGTGAGACTGTCATATGAAGTAAACAATATAAGTGGCAGCAACATGATGTACTTTTATTGCTTAATTACAGTGATATCCTCACTAGTCTAAGGCTTTGTATAGATTAATCAGACACATGGAGAACCACATATTAGTTGAGGTGAGCTGTGATGACTGCAGTTATCTAACAGTGTCAATCTGAACTAGGGTGACCAGATGTCCTGATTTTATCAGGACTGTCCCAATATTTACTTGTTTGTCCCGCGTCCCGACCAATGACGCAAATTGTCCCAATATTTTGTACTCCGGCGCACAGGCGGAGGGGGCTCGTGCCCCCAACTCAGCCCCGGCCTGACTCCACCGCCTCCCCGTCCCATTGGATCCCTCCCCAAATCCCCACCCTCGCCCCGCCTCTTCCCCAAGCGTGCTGCATTCCTCCTCCTCCCCCCTCCCTCCCAGGCTTGCGTGATTCAGCTATATGGCGGCGCAAGCATTGGGAGGGAGGGGGGGGGGAGAAGCAGGATGCAGCAGCCCGCTCAGGGGAGGCGGAGGTGAGCTGATGTGGTGGGGAGCTGCCGGTGGGTGCTCAGCCCCCACCAATTTTTCCTATGCTCCTGCGGCTCTTTTTTTTTTTTTTCCCTGCCGGCAACTGCCCCTCTCCCCCTGTGTCCCAATATTTCACATCTCTCATCTGGTCACCCTAATCTGAACAGTAAATGAATATCATTTGTGAGAGCTAAATGACAGCGTTATAATAAACGGCTCATATATTGCCAAGGTAATAAATAATTAACGAGTAACTGCACAAAATAGCAGGTTGAACACCCCACCCAAATTCTGAATCTTGACTGAGAAGTGAGCAGAATGATCCATCTCTCTGCCTCAAATGATAAAACAGCTTTCTCACAACCTAATATGCAGCACCATCTGGCACAAACACAGAGGAGGCTGAGAACTTCTGGAAGTGAAGCACAAAAGCCATTTAGCTGCTTTAGGAGTTGTCCAAGATATTAAAAAAAACCTAACCAAAAAAAACCCCCAACCAACCAAGCAAACAAAAAACAACCTTTCAAACTAAGAAACAGATGGGTGTTTTTTGCGGGGTGGGAGTTGTTTTATTTGTACCCCCTGGTTGAAAACATGGACCACTGAATCTTTTTTAGGGACACTTGCATAGCTAAGCATGCTAATAAAGTGTCATTGAACTGAATTGTTTGGGTATGGGTATAATAAGAGAGTTCAGATGGTGTGTATGGGAAGTCAGTCACACACAAAACAGGCCAGGTTTTAGAGTCCTCTAATTTTGTGTCTTTTAATGAAATTTCAGGCCACTGGAATGCATTTTCTATCTGAGATCATGGAGCTTTTTATGTTGTTACATGTATAAGTCATGAATAAAACCACCAGGTTAAGCTGTGCTTAGTTTAGGTTTCTCTTTTAAAAAATTTCATACCAGTAGTAACCAATATCACCACTGGTGTGCATCATTGATTGTGCAGCAGCTCCATTTGATGGTCCCATGGCTTTATGTATAATTGAACGGGAACACTATAGCAGCATTGCTGGCCCCAGTAACAGATTGCAGAACTCTTCTTGCTGAAGGCAATATACAATATGCACCACACTGAGTGTTAATCTGAGCTGTTTGCAGTATAGATAGAAACGGAGTTCACATTAGACTGGGTTAGGTGATATTAGCAAACTCAGGATTCATTATATTATTGCTTTCTGAAAGTGACTTTTAATGCAGACTGTTTTCTAAATGATCCTTAAAAGACACTCCCTTCCTCCTCATCACCTTCACCTAGGGCAATAACATCTGGTAACATTGATCTATTGCTGCTAGTTTTCATTAATTGTACCCATCCCTGAGGGTGGTGCAGCTTTGGCGGCAGCTAATTAAAACCTATTTAAAGCTGCCCAGTGCACTTTATCAGACCAGAATTGGCTCTGTTGCTTTAATGGAGACTACAGTTTTCTCTATTATTACCAATTAAGTGAAGTTTATAAGGTTTCCCCTTACATTTCTAAAGTACAGGGAAAGTTATAACTGCCTTTATAACTACCCACCTGGATTCAAATAAATATAATGATATAAAATTTAGTTATTAGCTGGCATTTCTTCAAATGTGCTTCACATTCTCCTTTCATCTGACTCTATGTACATCATATAGGAAAGTGCAGTAAAGTATTGAGAGAAACTGTTGGATTTACAGCACTACAGAGGGCAGTGCCACTACAATGCATTAATGCGAAACTGGGAATGTCTGCCAATGTATATTATTTATGCACAACAATTATTCAAAGTGAATGAGGTCTCACATGACACTGAATGACCAAGCCTCTGCCCCAATTCACAATAGTGTGTGTCAAGACCAATCCCCAGAACCAGGAAGCCTGTTTTAAGAAGATATTATGCTCCCCCTGTAGAACAAAAATCACTTCATTTTGAAATTAGGAAGGTTGTTTTCTATTAATCCATAATGGGGTCTGGCCCTGTTTCTTCCATTGACCAGTAATGACTGTCAAGTATCAGAGGGGTAGCCGTGTTAGTCTGGTTCTGTAAAAGCAGCAAAGAGTCCTGTGGCACCTTATAGACTAACAGACGTTTTGCAGCATGAGCTTTCGTGGGTGAATACCCACTTCGTCGGATGCAAGTGAATGACTGAATTGTAAACTGACAAATTATGGGCTTGATCCCATGCCTATTGAAATCAATGGCAAAGCTCCCATTGACTTCTGTGCTGCCGGAGCAGAGTCTATTTGCCTATAGGTGGATATACCATAGGCCTGTTTGCTACTTTTCATAACTCTGAATATAGAATATGAGCACCATTATGGTGAGAATATTTAAAGTCCCATTAATTTCCTAAAGAGACGTTACATCAACATGTAGAAACAGAAAGCTCATTAAAATCTTGACAAACTAGAAATCTGTTGTAATCTTACTATGCACTGGGAATGTACACTATACGTAAGGGCAGTATTTTAGGATTAAACCCAAAATAAATCCAGTTACAACTCACTGTATATTTTTAAAGTTGAGCAGAACTTGGTTTCCCTCCAATTTTCTTGTTTGGAACACGGTAAAAACAGAGCACTGTTCAAACTAATATTGGAAGCAAGCACTGATGTTTCTCCTAGGAACTGAAGGAATATTTGGCTGAGGTACCTGAAAGAGTCTGTATCAACATCATAATAGTCTGGCATGATACATGAAGCCATTTTTTCTCATCCAGGGAGCTCTGTTGCTCTTCGCTGCTTCAATAAGCAGAATAGATCCCAAGTAAACTTCATTATCATACCTAGACCCCTGAATGAAGCAGCACAACAACACATGTATTGAGGATTTAACTGATGATGCATGTCAGTAGTTCCCAAATGTGGGCCACAGACCACCAGTGGTTTGTGGAGTGTTGTCTTGGGGTACAAGGAGTCCCAGCTGGTGACATGATGCTTGCTTTCCTTGTTTTCCCCCAGGCAAATCACATTAAATGAAGCTAATGATACATTTAATAGTTTTACTTGGAAAAGTAATAACAGGAAACAATTGTTGTGGTGACACAGGGATGTTATTTGATTGCTAATGTGTGTGTGGTTGGGGGGAGGGGGACAGTGCAGGGTGAAGGACTAAAGAAGCCTTTCTCCCAGCACACTCTTCCATGGATGGGATGGGGATAGATCCTGGTAGATCCTCCAGCCCCAGTCTTACCTCAGCCCTCTCTAGCCCCAGCCCCATATGCTGCTGTACAGATGCCCTCTGTAGAGCTCACTCTGTACTGTACAGGAAGAATACACTGACCTTCCATCATGCATATGGCACCCTCTTGGAGCAGCATAACCACACACCTGGTTCTCCACAAGCCAGGGGTATATCACTTTGGTATAATTTTACTAGAAACACTAGCCATTTGGTGATATGCCTGATCATCTATTTTAACTGAAACAGAATTATTTGGATTTGAGGTAAAGCTACAGGGTATCTTGACAAGAGAGGTAAATATAAGACCCCTTCCCCCCTTTGTCCTGAGGTTGTACGTGTAGGAATGATGTTGTGTAGGCCTCCCCTCTTTGAATAACATGTCAATTTAATCAATATTAAATTGAGCTGAAAACAACACACAGCTCTGAAAAGGCTTTAGGAAGGTATCCAATATTTTTTGGGATCCAGGCCAACAAAAATTGAAAGAACAGAAGGTAGCGTAGGTGGGATAAATGGGGCCTGTCTGCTGCCTCATCAAGCGCTCGTAACAGTCAAAAACATATAAGAATCCATTAAAAACATATCTGGGGGCTCATTGAATAGCTGGCATGCAAGATGGCCTTTTCTTGCCTATCTTTTGTCATTAACATCAGAGTAACTTTTCACAGGCAGGACTTACCGGTCTTTTCCGGTCTCCTCCTTAAATACCCCATCACAGTAATTCATGCGCTTTTCTGTTGTAACATAGATTTTGGCATCAGGGTAGCTGTCAACAGCTTTCTTCAGCATGTTGTACACAATGCCATTGCCATCTTTCCTCATGTTTCGAAAAGGCCCCCAGATGACATATACCATGCTATTGGTTTCCTTGAAAAAGTACTCGGGATTCTTGAGCAATAGGGGGACACTGGTGTGTGAGACCACTCGTATGGTCGTCTTCTTCCCAACATCCATCTCATAACCCTTGGTAGGAGCATTGTTCATTCTCCATATACAGGAGGACTGGTCAATTTCAATTCCCACTTTCTGACCAGCCATCTGGCCTGAGTTCGAAACAATGGCACAGACGTCACAGTCTAGCTGGAGAGGCTGAAAGAGAGAGAACAAAACAGATGACAGTCCTTACACATTGAGATTGAAAATTTAGTTAAAAGAAGCAAATAGTCAACGAACTGGGAGCAAGATTCTCTCAAAGCACATCAATCCTGTGTAGATGAGCGGGCGGTAAAGTCTATTGCTACTAAGCCCTGAGTGAGATCCTTTTCTACTAAACGAATCAGCTCACACTAATCTTCTGCTTCTGTTCTCCTCATTTCAAAATCAACTGGAAAGTAATAATTTTCCTTCCACTATATATTTTTTCCTTTCAATTAAAAGAATTTGAAATAAGAAACATGTAAATAACAGTTAGATGGATGTTTTGTTCCCTTGTAAGAGACTGTTGTCAGTAGCAGATTTAAAAACAGAAAAAAAGAATGAAGGAAATGTAGCTATGCACAGATTGCATATTTCACCTATAGGCCTGGATGAATGGATATTTAATCTGGGATAAAAGTCAGCTCTGAAGTGGTTCTCCAGCAGGCATTCTACTGTAGCTTGAGCCTATGAACATATGGGAAAACGTGCCTGTACCATTATAAAACAGCTCCGTATGTCTGAAGCACATTATTATATGTATACAGGTTCTCTTCAGAGGACACTTATGTCCCATGGAAAAGCCAATGAGACACAAATGGACTGGGGACCTGTGAGCTAGAGGGTTGATCTATGCCTATTGAAGTCAATGGCAAAATTTCCATTGAATTCAATAGTGCAGGTTCAGATCCCAAACCAAGAACACCTGAGTCCTTCTAATCTGGCTCTGACAGACTCTCTTTGTGGACCTGAGCACATTCTCTGACTCTGCTTCTCTGCATGAAATGGGAATAGCAGTACGTTCCTACCTCACAGGGGTATTAGCCTGTTCCACATACTGTTTGCCTGACTCATGTGAGACAACCCCCCGATGCCCAAGAAGAGTAGAATTGAGCCCTAAGTATTTATAAACAGCTAGAAGACGAAAAGCACTATATGTAATTCAAGTGTGTTACATGTGAATTTAGAATTCTAAATCCACCTGAAAGCAGACCAGTCCTAGAAGAATCGGCCAGGTCTACATATGCTTAGTGGACCTGGGCTGATGTTGGCCCCCCATCCATCCCATAGCCCCGGTAATGGATCCTCTCCAACTTTACCTTTGATCAGTGACCTGATCTCTTCTTTTCCTCTCTTCCTTCTTACACCAGTGAGTGTTGAGCCATCAGCCTTATGGTGTGCTACCTGCCCCTCTAAAGGATGACTAGCAGCAGAGTGGGAACCCTTCACTGCAGTGATGTGAATCCATGTCCCAGCCACATTTGACAATTGCAGACTTGGAAAGAAACCAACTAAGACAGAGGTTCTCAGACTTTTGTACTGGTGACCCCTTTCTCTCAGCAAGCTTCTGAGTGCGACTCCCCTTTATACATTAAAAACACTTTTTTATATATTTAACACCATTATAAATGCTGGAGGCAAAGCGGGGTTTGGGGTGGAGGCTGACAGCTCACCCCCACCCCATGTAATAACCTCACAACTCCCTGAAGGGTCCAGACCCCCAGTTTGGGAACCCCTGAACTTAGACATCACAATCTGTTCTGTGACAACAAACTGTAATGCCATAGCTGTGAAAACTGTGAGGTCAGAAGCTGACAAACAGGTTAGGAGAGGGTCAAATGATAACAACAGTGCATCCTATTTGTAACAAATACGTAACTGAACAAAGTTTCTACCCACCGGGCCCCTGAAGGAATGTTAAGCACAGATGTAAAGGCTTGTGCTGGAGTGATTGGTGTGCTCTAGCTGTTTTTTAAAATGTCTTTTCCTCATTTCACCAGGAGTGAAGGATGCTTGACCGCACACAAAAGTATCAACAATATTTTTTTTAGAGAATGCTGTATGTTTGGTAGGCTTTGGGAGCTGTCCTGAATAGCTCTCTGGCAGCATGAATGAAATCCCAGGAGATGCAGCTGAACACAACCACCTTTCTGTTTATCACTTAGTTACAGAAATCGTCCCTAAAATACCGAGAGTACATGGATGGATGAACTAAAGAAATCTATAAGCATAACCCACATAGCAGCTGAAATGACTGTTGCAGTCTCAGTAGGTTAATTTATATTTTTAGGATGAAAGTTCAAACTAACAACTAACAAATGCAGAATTGCCGGACAGGAAAAGATCACTTGGCTCAAGAATCTAGCCATGTTTAAAGCTGTCTCAGCTTCATGCTATTGCTTTCTTGCTGTGTCCTTCCTTCTTCATTAAAATGTATAGCTCTCTCAAACTCATTTAAATTGTTTGATTTGATGGTCTCACTTGGAAATTTATTCCATGTTTTCTATTCACTGAGTAAAACTGTTCTGCCTCAATAAATGCCATACACTTACACTTGCAATGGTGTCCCTCAGTTTTCTAACCTTTTTTTTGTGATTCATTTATCTTCTTCCATTTTATCAAATCCTTTCATAATTCTGAATGCTTATATATTAGGTTACCTTGCAATCTGCTCTCTTTCAACAGGAAGAGGCTTAGTCTCTTTAGCCTCTCTCAGAACGAATATTTTTAAAAGATGGAATTGCCTTAGCTGTTCTAATTTGCACCTTTTCTAAAAGCAATCAGCTCCACAGAAAGCCAATGAAGACTTAACTCAGCATGCCATGTGGACCTGATCCAAAGTTAATCAATGGGCATCTTTCCATCAACTTCAATAGCTTTGAACCAGACCCTCTGCGGTCTAACTACAGAATATGCATCAGTTTTCACTTACTGTATATTTTAGCCCTCTGTGGAGGTATACCAGTAGCCTGTTGTCCTGATTTATAATTGCCACCTTTTAGAATGATGGTTTCAACAATTCTTGTACAGTTGCTCTATAACTCTTTTTCCTGTTCAATATGCTGTATTACCATTCCGGTGTATTACTAACCCTCCAAGTGCTATATGAGACCGATCCTCTTTCCAGTAAACTCAATGGCAAAACTCCAGGGTGTCATATGCACAAAGAGAAGAAAGAAGCAGGGACAGGATTTCTAGTAACAGGTGCATAAATATGGGGCGAGAGGGTGGGGGGAGATGGAGATGAGAGAATTACAAAAACCTACCCCATTGATGACCTTTCTGCACTTAGCAGTGACTATGTATAGGTGTCTACATCCCAAAAATACTAGCATTATTAAACACTAGTTTGTCGGCAACCTTAGCACAGAAGCCAAGAGCTGAACTGCATGGAGATAAAAATGTCCTTGTAGCGGGCCGGTGTGGCTCCCCTCCTCCCCGGGGAGGGTTGAGCCCCGGACACAGGAAGGGGCGGGGCTACAGAGTGGTGAGCCCGCCCCTCAGAAGGTCAGGCGGCAACCCAGAAGGATAAAAGCCGGCCATTCTTGCTCAGTCTGGGCCCAGCCACCGCGGGGAGCAGACCTGCCTGAGGGAGCTCCTGACGGGGAAACCGCTGGAGTCCAGGGCAGCGGCCCGGACTGGCCGGAGACCCCTCTCGCTCGCTACTGGGAAGACCTGCTGGAGCTTCCCCACGTACGAGGAGGAGGAGCCACCAGGAATCTCCCCGCTACCTTGCTGTTACCCCGAGGAACCCCCGGAGCAGAATTGGCCGGACTTCCCCGAGGAACTACCAGATCTGCCCCCCAGCCCGGGTTGTGAGGAACCCATGCAGTGGGACTTCCCGGGACTAGACGCTGTGGACCAGGTAGGACCCGAGGGGGATATTGGAAGTGGCCCAGGGACAGCCGACCTCAGTCAGGCTACTGATCAGACAATACCCATGTCAGTGTGTTGCGGTCAGGATCCCCACTGACCGTCAGCGGTAGCGACTGTTGCCTAGGGCCCCAGGCCGGGACACAGTGGAGTGGGTGGGCCTGTGTCCCCCCTGCCACCCCACTTACGGGTGGCAGTTATCCCCCTCACCTTATTGCTCAGCCCTGCTGCAAGAGGCCTGAGCTCCCCTGTACTGTTTACTGCTCAGCCCTGCTACAAGAGGCCTGAGCTCCCCTGTACTGTTTCCTGCTCTGCCTTGCAGCCAAAGGCCGGAGCCCCAGTAGACTCTGACTCTGTTGTCTAGCCTTAAAGGGACAGGGCAGAGCCTACGTGAGACCAGCGGGCCGGTGTGGCTCCCCTCCTCCCCTCAGAGGGTTGAGCCCCGGACGCACCCCGTTACAGTCCTCTTCACCTTTAGAGATGGTCATCCCATGTCAGGGCTGAGGCACATTGGCAGGACAGCTGTGGAAGCCTGCACTGATACTGTATATAGTCTTTAATTAAAGGACTTAAATCAAAGGTATAATCCGGCAACTTTCACAAACCCTAAATACATTTACATAATATCTAGATATTATATTACTTAAAGAAAACAAATGACCATAGACAACTATTCACCTTTTCTTCTCTCCCTCTCTCTTTAGATACTTCTATAGCCCCTAAACTCTGTTGTCTCTGTGTCTCTCTGAGCTATTATCTTCAATAATTTGCTTTGCCTCTGTAAAAATGATTCATTGTGCTGTTGCCCAGAACTATATAAAACTCCTCAGCAATGTTAGCTGGGCATGATTCTGACAAATTGTCCCATCTTTTTTGAATGATACATTGTAACAGTTGTGCAGCACTTACATTTTAATCAGTAAGGAAAATGAAATGTTTGACCTTTCAATTTTCTGTGCAAGCTTACAGACAATAGAAAAGATAATTAAAACTGTGAATTAAAACTTGCAAAACAGTGTTGTTTCTCTAGCAAAGAGAAATGTCTGTGTAATAAAGGTCACTTATCAGCCAGTTCTAGTTATTAAATCTTTGTACTTAGTACTGAAGTGGCTCCACAGAATCAAAGGTCAAGTCATTAAATAATGAAACAAAGAGAATTAGAAAAAAGGTCATGAGCAATCTTAACTACAGCTGACCAGATGCAGCCAAATTTACTCATGGGTGGGACCAAATGTAGCCCTGGAGGTAAGCAGATGTAGTTCCCACTGGCATGAAGCTGAATTTGGCCCAAGAGATGCAAAAACATCCCTGACTCTGAGTGTACCACAGTGCACCACACTACCTCTCCTCTGCGCCTTACTCTGTCAGCCTCCTGATTCAATTACTAATGATGTTAAGGAAATGCAGATTTATTTTTTTCCGTTGTTATTTTAATAATGAGAAAGTAATTTTGTAATTTGGAGACAATACACATGTAAAATATAAAGGGACAATTATTAGCAATTCACCACCATATTAATTTACTCCCCTAATGCTGAAACAAATGAGATCTTTTCTTGTAATCATCCAATTTGAGTGAATTCTAACAAAGCCGGTTGAACAAAGCTCCAGAGATACATTCCTCATTTCAGTGCCATTTATTCCTCTACTCTTCATGGATGTCTTTAGAGTTTTAGTTTTAGAGGATACAACATGTATAATGATGCCAATAGGGAATAGATTTTGCCTTTATTCATTTTGATGTTCTTTTGAGGTCTTTCAAATGAAAGGTACAAAAGAGGCATTAACCGTCTGGCATTGTTTTTATTGCTTTTCTCTGCTTTACAAGCAAAAAATGTATTTTAATTTTTCCCATATTTCAGTAATGATTAACCAAGCTGTTTTTAATCTACCCTGAGTCACTTTCTGCAGACTTCTAAGTGGGAGCAAAGAATTTCCAGGGTTCTCCTAGAGAATACTCAGCACATTTGAAGGAAAGAAAGAGAGGCAATACTCAATTTGCTTGCATGTTCACAAACCAGAATTTTCAATTTGATGCAACTCTCAGGAGCACCATATAAAAATAATAATCTATAGCTAACATCAAATAATAATAAGCAGCCCTAGATCTGATTACACTGTGGTTGTTCCCATTTTCCTCCTGCCTTTTTTTTTTAAACTCCAGCAGTTGGTTTGGCTCCTAGCTTGACATTGCAATGCAGCAAATGTCTGAGTCTTCATAAAATGTAATATTAAAATTCATAAACATTTTAACATTTGGACATTATTTCAAAATAAGCCATATGTCAACATGTGTCTCAGTTTCTAAACGATATGGAACATAATGCTTCCTTCTTTATAATGCTGTTCCTGAGACACAACTGACTAGGGTATTTTATTCAGGTGTGTCTCTGTCAATTGTATGTGCATAGTTACTCCATGTGCGAGAGGAAGTTTGTATTTGAACTGTATGAGTTGGAGGCCAGAGTACAATAGTTTCCTAATGGGAAGTCTTTCAACAAAGGGCTGAATAAAGAAGGATCACAGGGTTCTTGTTCCAGACATGGATCTAGCTGCCACAGGACTATTATTCATGGATAAAAGTTCTTTAAGGGTATGTCTACACTGCAATTAGACACCTGCATCTGGCCAGTGTCAGCTGACTCAGGCTTGTGGGGCTCAGGCTAAGGGGCTGTTTAATTGCAGTGTAGATGTTCCGGCTCAGGCTGCAGCCCGAGGTCTGGAACCCTCCCACCTTGCAGGGTCCTAGAGCAGGGGCTCCAGCCCGAGCCTGAACATCCTCAGCACAATTAAAAAGCCCCTGAGCCCAAGCCTGAGTCAGCTGGCAAGGGCCAACTGCAGGTGCCACATTGTCCCCTTTACTTTGGCTAGAAGAGGGCACTGGTATTTTACGGATTGTTGCTATGTTTGGTGGGCAAACCTGGCAGCATGCCTTTATTACAGCTATGCTGCCATTGCAACAGGGCAGGCAGCCTGAGGTCTTGGAACATACTTGATACTTTCCCCATGAATGCCCTTATCTTCTTCAGAATATATGCCTTTTGTTTAAAAAATTACCATTTTTATCCTTGTGATTGTAAAGAAAAACTTCCAAATGCAAACCACAGTGTAAACAGATGCTGCAGCATCTTTCTGAGTCTGCAGACAGACCACTCCAGTTCCTCTGCAGCTGCTTGCAGCTTTCTTAACAGCAGCTGACAGGAATGTCATCAGTGTCTGCCACTGCTGTTGGGAACAGAATGGGTGGCTTTGAAACTAATAAGAATCAGGTAAATTTTCCTCTGTTAAAGCTTGAGAAAGCTCTGAGCAGCAGCTGAGGTAGGCACTGGAACTAGTAACCGGGTTTTTCCCTGGTCAGTGGGATCATCTTTTTAGCTTGGTCCCCTGGTTGTTAGGTAGCTGATCAACCTTTCTAGCCCTATATCTGAGGGCAAGGCAGTGTTGGCATGACTATAGATAAGTGTGTTGGTGGATGACCGATGGAAACAAGGTATATGAGAGAGAGAGAGAGAGAGAGACTCTGACTTTTAGGCAAGAACTGGGAGAAAATATATAAACGAGAATGTAGAATATACAATACAATGTAGGGCTAGAAAGACAAAGGGATATGAAGAGATGGAATATAAGGGAAAGGGGGAAACAGAGGGAGCAGACACTGAAAATGAAACAGGCAAAGAAATAAATGTTCTATAGGAAAGTTAGAAAAAGTGGCATGAAGCCAGGAAAAGGTAAAAGGCCCAACAAAAACCAGAGAGACGTAGTAAATTACAACATTAAAATAACTATTGCATAGAAAGCTGAACTTTTCATCCAGCAAAACCCAACAAATTACTTTTCTAGAATGTGTGTGTGGACGAGCCCCTCCTTGCTCACTACACAAATGAGCTGGAGACCTCTTATTTTGCAACCCAGTGTCCTTTTATTTCCCTGTGTTCATTCCTACCACCATCTATATACAACTCTATGTACAAGTCAATTGCAGTTCGGTAGCCAGCCGAGGGACAGCTAGTGCCTGTTGCTAGCTAGGAGGAGGAGCAGTTCCTTACTCCTTCCTGTCCTTCCCCTTCCCCGCCTTCCTGTCAGCTTTATAGGCCTTCCTCTCAGTAGGCTCACAGGTGATTGCTCTTAGGCTCCTTTAATGAGCCACACCCTGCCAGCTCCAATCAGTTCCCCTGTATGGGAGCTACGCTAGCAGGTTCTGAGCTAACAGGGGCTGGTTCAGTGCCTCTTAGGCCAGCACCCTGTTACAATGCGTAATTTCATTCAAACATTCTAGCTAATGGCTGTAAATAACTAGAATGCTTGTCCAACTCCATCTATCACTCATTTGCAAATATACAGCCTTTGGAATATCATAGGGTTGTAATAGTTCAAGAGCCAGGAATTGTTCCAGCCAAATGCTTGCTTGCTGCATGCTGAAGCCAATAACCCATTCATGTTAATACCCACCATGTTGCTTACTTGCCCTCATTAGCATTGCAGGACTGGTTGTGTCTTGTGCAGAGTAATACTACACAATTTATGTAAGAAGTTCTTAACATTAACAACTCTAAACATAAAATAATCAGTTTTCAACATGAAATGGCCTCTGTCCAAAATGTGCTTAAAGCTCTTTTGCAACTTTCTACAGTGTTTGTGTAAGCAGGGGAATGGTCCCGATATTGTGGGGCACTTTCCTGGCTTCTACACTACCCTGGTGAAATGGGCTAGCAGAAGGATCTGAGTCCTTGCTCCCATTTCCTTTACCCAGAGGCCTCCCTGCCCTAGAGGACTCCCCTTGCACTCTCCTGTCTGGCAGAGTCCTCGTAACCCCGACAAGGCTGGGCTCAGGATTCCTGGGGGGTTCGACGCCCAATCCTGCTGTGGTCACCTAGGTCAGGGGCTAGGGTGTCCCCACTCCAGGGTACTCTCTCTGCACTAGATGCTTTCCTGACCCACTGATCATTACATACAATTTAAAGTAATACAGTTTATTTAATTAACAGTAGTTTAAAAAGGAATAAGGAAAAACGGGAAAGGTTAAAGGAAACACATCACCCCACTCTGTGGCAGGGAACATCACAAACAGTGTCTCTGCAATTTCAGGGCAGTTCACAGTCTGTTCCTTGTAGGTCCCAGGCCTCCTTCTCAGGCCCTGGCTGTGCTGCAGGGATGCCGTGGGTCGGACACTTGCTCTGGCGGTGGCCACACGCTCTGAGGCTCTAGGTGGCAGGACCCTTCTCCCCAGCGTCACCACCACCCTGTCAGGGTTACGATCCCCCTCCAAGTCTGGCCTGCAGAGCCTCTTGGCTGCGGCATCTCCCTGTGCTGGGCCCACTGCCCAGGGTCCCCCTCGCTCTTCCCAGCTGCTCACCGCACCCAGCTCCGGACTGCTCCAGCCCCAGCTCCAGCTCCAGCTCCACTCTGCCTCAGCACGGCTGCTGCTCTGCCTCCAGCTCCCTGGGCTGCTTCTCTTGCCCCTCTGGCTCTGGTTGCTACAGCTCTGCTCCCAGGACAGGTCTGCTCTGCAGGCTGCTTCTGTGACTCTGCTCCCAGCTTTGACCTGCTTCCTGGGCTGCTTGTCTGGCCTCTCTGGCTCTGGTTGCTGCAGCTCTGCTCCCAGGGCAGGTCTGCTCTCTCTGGGCTGTGCCTCTGGCTTTGGGGCTGCAGCTCTGCTCCCAGCAGCTTAGCTTGGGCCCCTGCTCTCGCCTTACCTTGGCCCCCCTCTGTCTGACCCAGGCAATTCCAGCTCACACGGAGGAGGATGGGACCCCCCCTCCCCATGGCCTCCTGACTCCTTGATTAGCCTGCCCGTCCTGTCAATCAGGCTGACCTGGAGCATTGGCCTCTCCCCATTGCCCCTGGGGACTGTCAGTCTCAGGGTCCTGATTTCCCATTGACCCTTCCCCTTTTGGTACTGGGAGCTAGTCAACCAAAACACCCCCACTGAATGTTAGTAAAGGGATAACAGTCCCCTTACATTTGCAACAATACTGTCCAAAGAATACATGGTACTGGTGAAACAGGTTGAAGCTAGAGCCTCCTTTCAATTAATGCCACAATTTAAGTTGTCTTATAAAGTTATGCTTTGCATTGTATCTCTTTGATTTTTTCATGAGATACGAGTGATAAAATTAAATATGTTTTACTAATCAGGAAGATATGAACATTTCTTTCCTCTTTATGCAGGGATATGCTTTATGCTAGAAAAACAGCACAAAGCACCAGGAGGTAAAATGTCAGTTACAGCTCAAGGATACGCAGTGTGAAGGAACATACTGTTAGAGCATGGACTGGATTGTGAATGAATCACAATACCAGAGGACCAAAAATATTTTCTCACAACTGATATCTCACATTGTAGCCCAGTACAATTTAAAGTAACACACAGCACATAATCCTCCCATACAGAGTGTACTACAGAATGAGGTTTTTGAAGACAACCAAGGCCAAGATGACTCTCCATAACGGCTCTTTGATTCCTCTGAAGACCAGCCTGCTAGCAATAAATATCTGCACAAAGAATTCACTGTCACTCTGTGAAACGGAGTCAATTATCGGGGGGGAGGGGGGGAGGAGGGTTGACCCCGAAATTTTATTTGACTATGTCTCAGAAAGACATTGACCCATATTTAAAATACTGGTGGAGAGTGGGGGAGATTATTTTGCA
This sequence comes from Mauremys reevesii, assembly GCF_016161935.1. Lineage (NCBI taxonomy): Eukaryota > Metazoa > Chordata > Testudines > Geoemydidae > Mauremys > Mauremys reevesii. The sequence continues at coordinate 85,729,215 of NC_052630.1, forward strand.
ACCACTGGTTTTAATTTGTATGTATAGTAAATGCCCACAGATAGCACTAAAATATATAATATATGCAGAAGATCTGTTCTGATTTTGCTTTCCACTAATAACTTCCTATTTGCAGCACTTGTCATTAATAATGGGCCATTATCTAGGAATTTAGTTGGCCAAATTACAGATGCAGGAGGGTGACTGGCTGTTATGTCTCCCATCTGAATAGGTCTGAAAATTTTCCACCAGCAAATTATACGACTTCTAAAATGAAGTTTTCACTTTATTTCAGGTCAATTTATTTGTGCCTTGATCTGAGAAAGTGATATTAGACTGAGCAACAAAAACTCACGAAAGAACTAGATTGTATTCCCATTATTTTCAAAAAGTGGAAATCCAGCTAACAGGCTAGAATCCTCATCTCTAATTTATTTCAATACCATGCTGTCTAGATCCATTATTTAATTTAGTCACTCTTGGTGGTCCATCTATCAAATTATTTGTATGCATGGAGAGAAAGTGATAAGCTAAAATGCTAATTATCCATTTTTCTGAAATTAAAAAAAATCTATGCTAAGAATAACAATAAGGCTTATTACAACAGTTGTTAAACCAATACCATTTTTCATTTGATAAAATAAACCTTAACAAGCTTTCTGAGTCCAGAGTTTTAATTGCTGGACACCTTATCTAATAAGGAAATACATGTTTGCTGCTGGCCATATAAACTTTACTCTTACCTTCAATATTATACCAGGAATATTTGCTGTCCTATGTTGTGGCTGAGTCAGCTGTAAGGATCCTGCTTTTACAAATCTGCTCTAAAATGTAGGCGGCAACATGGTTTAAAAGGTTCAAGTCCCAAAATCATTGTTTTTTTTAAAGTTTTGAACTTGAAGCATTAAAAACTATTTTTAGTTACAGAAAGCAAGAAACTCAGCTTTAAGTTTCAATATGAGACACAAGCACTATGGTTTGGACGCTAGAGGAAAACTTTAAGACTGATTTGGGGTTTTTTGCTCAGATAATTAGAAAGATGCCTTTTAAAGCCTTTTAAGTTATTAATGGGAACTACTGGAGGTTAGCTGCATTTTTAAAAACCTTGAAACTAAAGGGATGTTTTAATTGAATGATTTACTGTGTACAGGCATTGCTGTAGTTTATTTGATTATGGTTCCTATTACAATGCTGATTCACTGCATATGTCAACTAGCCACATTTTAATCAGTGCTATATACTTCATTGTGTGCTCTCCCTCCATCTCTGAATTGAGTATGGCACCCCAGAGAGCCTTATTCACCACTCTTTGATCCAGCCAAAGTTTTCCCAAAGGAAGTCCCCGATCCTGCAATGAGTGCCACAGATGGACCCCTTCATCTGTGTGGTGCCCTGCTGATGTCAATGGGGCTCTATGCAGGTCTAAAGGTCCTATGAGGACATCATAGGAGAATAAATAACTAAAGGAGTGTTGAATAGGACACAGGTATGAGACACTGACCTCGGAGGTTAGAAATTTTATAGAGCAAGGGGGAAAATACAATTTTATTTAAAAAAATGTTTTTATTTAAAAAAAAATGTCTCCGGGTTCCACTATAAAGTCCCAATTGACTTGACTGATATCATTAAGATTTCCATAGTGTAAACAATCCCCTTTCAAAATCAGAAAGCTAGAACTTTATAGCCAGTTAAGCTATAGTTTATAATCTTTTTGAGAGAGAAAATAATTTCCAGTGTGGTGTGTATTATGAGGGCAAGACACCCACTTGCTACCAGTGCACGTCCCCACACTCGAGCTTTTGAGAAGAAATCTTTCCTAACAAGATATGCTGGCCAGTCTGTGGGAGGGCAGGGGAATATCAGGTGAAATCCTTGCCCCCACTGAAGTCAATGGCAAAACTCCCACTGACTTCATTGGAGGCAGGATTTCTCCCATACTCTTGATACCATCCTCACCCCTTTGGGGTTGCTAGAACAGCTTTGAGCAGTCCTTGCTCTCAGACTCCGGATTCTAAAGCACTATAATTATGCCCAGCCCCTGAGATGGAGGATGGCACCCATCAGCCTCCCACCATGGAGCGAGAACCTGCACAGAGCTAGTCTCAAACAATCTAAACCTCAACAAGTAACGTATTCGTACATGGGTCCATACTGATGTGTGTTACAGAACAACTGTTCAGTGCCTGGACATTACAAATATTAATATTGTTGCCCCTTTGGCTGGACACTAGCTAAAATTAGAAGTCTTGCTGAGTGGTTTCCACATGGATGAAAAATCAGTGACAGTCAGGGTATTTTCTTAGTGTAACCTGTTTGTCAGTCCTCTTACCCTGCACACTAGCATCCCTCTTCTTCCAGAAGCCTTGGGCCAGGAACCTCTGCCCTGAACCAAGAAATAATCCTATTCCTTTGTTTCTGTCCAATGCCCCACACAGACTCACTGCACAAAACAGCCTCTCTCTGCTGACTGTACATAGACAATTTTGTCCCAGCACCCACTCCTGTATTTGAAACCTAGGAGACTGTTAACTCCTTACTTCTCTGAGGGTGGCCACCAGGATGATTGGCTAGATGGCTCCATGTGTCAGCCTCCTCCTTTGTGTGTATTTGTTTTTAAACATCCATTTGCTTGAATGAGATCTGGGCTCTTCTTTGCTTCCAGGGCAGGTTATCAAGCTCTCTCTCATAACAATAGCATGACAAGAGAGAGCGAGTGCTTTTTTAATGGACAGAATCTGGACATAGTACACATTTGTATTATAGGTTCTGTACTTCTAACAACTTTGAATGGTGGAGACCTGTCCTTTTGGAGCAGGAAGAAGTGAGTCCTGTCCTTCTGCCTTGGTGAAGTTCTGAGTAACATAATGTGTTGCTGAGTGCCAATCACAAAGTCCTGCATGGCCACAGATTAGTTATCAAAGAATGAACCAAAAGAATACCCACACAGATTTCAGTCTGTATCCAGGCAAAATTCCAGCCGAAATCAACAGGAGCTTGAATAGCATGGAAATTGGAAGAACAGACCTTTAATTTCCATGAAAACGATGCCCTGGAATATTTTGTTTCTGTAGCTTTGTCAGTGCCCAAGGTTTTCCATTCCTTTCCTCTCTTTTCCTTTCCTTTCCTTGCTGATTATTTAAAAAAATATATGTAAAATCTCTAAAAGCACCTAAATGTTTTTTAAATGAAACATGTATGTTAAAATAACAGTTTCCTTGTAAGAAAATATTTACAGTAATTAGTGCTCAAATCAAATGTGGCGGCTTCTGAGTTTGTGCTCTATGATTCATATTCTCCCACAAAGTCAAGACGTGGTGTGTGTCTGTGTTTAGGTGACACACACACACACACACACACACACACACACACACACACACACACACACACACACACACACACACACCACCTACATTCAAAGGTGTGTGTGTGGGTTATTATGGGATAAAGGGACTAAGTCCCACCAATAATCCCACAACAGCCAAAGGTGGTTGATGTACTGTAGGGTGAAGTACTAACTGCTGCCGTCAGGGGTCAACTGGTGGGTCTGGAGATGGAGTACACAAACCGCAGGCAGCAGAGGAAAGAGGCACAGGGCAAGCAATCACATTTCAGTGGGGTTAATTCAGTGAATAGGGCTCTCTCCACAGACTCCTTACTGGTTTCCCTCATGCTTCTTCAGACCCAGCAAGGCTGCATGGTGTTAGAGGTTTGGGGTTTTTTTTGTTTTGTTTTTTGATGGTTGTTGTCGTCTCCCTCATCTGAGGCATGGCCCTGGCTGGAGACAGGACACTGGACGGAGGGTCAGGGTTCTGAGGTGGCTCCAAGAATACTCTCTCAGGCACTTGGCTGGCTGGTTCTTGCCTGCATGCTCAGGGTCTAACTGATCACCATATGTGGGGTTGGGAAGACATTTTCCCCTAGGTCAGGCTGGCAGTGACTTTGGGAGGCTATCGCCTTCCTCTGCAGTGCATGGGTACAGGTCACTTGTCAGGAGTATCTGGGTATATCTCACATAATCATTTCCCTGGCATGGCAGGGGCCTCAGGCACTGGTGCACCTCAGTACCGCCTATTATCTTCCAGTGGCACATAATAGTCTAGTCTCCCATGGGCTGTAATACTTTGCTCTAATTTTGATTGTTAGGTTTAATGTGCAGGTGCCGCGTGGTGTTAGTGGCCTGATAAACACCATACGTCAGACGAGATGATTGAGTGGACCCTTCTGGCCTTTAACTCTGACTCTAAGTGTGTGCTGGGGGTGAGGGAGTGGGCTGAGACAGGCAGCGGGTTCTGACACAGGGGAAAGGGAAATTCCTGATCCTGGTGGTGGTGAAGGGAGTTCATGATGGGTGGTAGGTAGAAGGAGGAAGTGTGCTGCAACTGCATGTTGTGTAGGGGAGTGTGAAGAAGGTGTTCTGGGTCGGGGGGGTGTGTCTCAGGTGGAAGAGGCTTACAGCTGAAGACTGTGGTTATGAGAAATGGAGAGATTAGGAAGGAAGAGTAGGGGTGCTCTGCTGGGCAGGAAATACTGACTACCAAATGGCTCTTTACTCTAGAGGAGAAAGGCATAACAAGAGCCAATGGCTGGAAGCCAAAGCCAGACACATTTAAATTACAAATACGGTACCATTTATTTAAAAACAGTGAGGGTGATTAACAATTGGAAGAAACTACCAAGAGAAGTCATGGATTCTCCATCTCTTGATGTCTTCATATCAAGACTGGATGTCATTCTGGAAGATATGCTTTACTCAAATACAGAGCTAACCGGGTCACATGGAATGGGCTGTGACATCCTGGAGGTCAGACTAGATGCTCTAATCATCCCTTCTGGCCTTAAAACTGATGAATCTATGAACTTGGAATGGAATGTGTGCACACATGAGTGATCAGGAGCAGATGGAAGGTGGAGCTGGAGGAGCAGAAGCTGTTAAGAAGATTTTGAGTCAGGAAATGGATGGGTTAGGCAGAGTTCAGTGCACAGGGATTGAGTGAATTAATGAGGTGTGTGTGCGTAGCTATGTGTAGAAAGCCCGCACACACGAGACAACAGAAGATTGGAGACGGAGATGTTGCAACTAGAAAAGTACAGTAAAGAGGTTACAGAGAGAAAATGGTTTTCTTCCACCCTGCCCTTTACTGCAAGTGTCACTGTTTTTTATTTGAAGTGGGGGGGAGGGAGAGGGTGTCCCATTTTATTCCCCAAAGTATTCCTTATCCCCCAGTAAAATGCTTCCCTGTAATATCCATGAACACAGTGCCCTAGTTTTTCCACTTTGAAAATATGAAGAGTGTGTGTGGAGAAAGGGATCTTTCTATCTTTAGCCCCACCAGCAACATTTCTGGGATCCAGCTGCCACTGTGAATGTGTGTACACAAACACACACGCACACACTGCTTGAGTCTGGGAGAGGCATATTTTCATAAAGATATAAATCAAAATAAATATACAAACATATTACCCCAGACCAAAATTTAAAAAAATATTACACCAAAGTAAAAGTCACAAAGATAACAATTTCCTACAGGGGTTAACAAAACAAAAAACAAGTTTGGAAATGTTAAGTAATGACAAAAATTTTATTGGAAAATATGAAGTCACGATAACTCAAACAACCTTAACTCTGCTCCAACAATCACTAACCTGACTAATATAATGTTTAATTTCATACATTACTGATTAGAAGTGCTAAAATATAACACCTGTTTATCATCTTCCATATATTTCCAAGTCATTTAGCTGGCTTTGATACCTTTAAAATGTTCCCTTTCTTACTCAGAGTCCATTTAAAAATTGTGAATGAATGAGAACTGAATAGTTAATGAAATCTAAAGTGTCTCTTTCTCCTTGTGCTGCTCCTTTTTACTTTCTCTGCCTGCCACAATCACACAGCAGGAGAGCAGTAGAGAGGAAAGTCTGTTAAACAAAAAAGCACACTGATGGATGATAAAATTTGGTAGCAAAGAAAAATATTGAGGGCCCCTGGTGGACATGAAAAATATTCCAGGGGACTCCATGAAGCAAATGAATCTTTACTTCAAATGTCTGAAACCTTGCCAGACAGGCAAATAGTTCTTGCCTGTCCTAAACATTTTGAAAGTTGCTTGTTTAGACTGTACATCAGACTTCCAATCTTGCAAAGGTGCCTATATTAAATAAAGCATATTGTTAGCCAAAACACTGTTCTATGCAGTCATAATACTGAGTTCTACAGCTGGGGTTCAGTATCTGCCCCAAAGCGTGCTCCATGCAGTCAGTGTAGCATAGGGCCATAGGGGAACTGTGGATGGGACTCATTCTTGTGTTCTTTGTTTCTGAGGCTTGTTCATACTGACTGCAGTGTGAAAATGAAGGGTTTAGATCAGGGGTCGGCAACCTTTCAGAAGTGGTGTGCCGAGTCTTCATTTATTCACTCTAATTTAAGGTTTCGCGTGCCAGTCATACATGTTAATGTTTTAAGAAGGTCTCTTTCTCAAAGTCTATAATATATAACTAAACTATTGTTGTATGTAAAGTAAATAAGGTTTTTAAAATGTTTAAGAAGCTTCATTTAAAATTAAATTAAAATGCATAGCACCCCCCCCAGACCAGTGGCCAGGACCCAGGCAGTGTGAGTGCCACTGAAAATCAGCTCGTGTGCCGCCTTCGGCACCCGTGCCATAGGTTGCCTACCCCTGGTTTAGATGATGGCCACCATCTCAGCTAACACATCGGGGATTGATCCAGGGGCCTCCAGCATTGAAAGCAACCCATTTAGTACCTGTGGAAGGAGGGCATGGCTGTGCTGCTATTACATGCCATTTTGGTAACCGCTGTGCCTGCACGAGTGTTGGCTGATGTATTTCTGGTTGCACACATAAAGTCAATGGACATTGAATTTACGGTAGATGAGATAAAAAGCAGTTTGAAAAGAACTAGTCCAGCATGATGAATTCTTTTCTAACTTAAAACCCAAAGGCACTGCAACAAGCCAGAGGTCATTTAGCATAAACTGTAGCTCATTAGCTGGGGAGAATGTAAAGTCATATCTCCAGGGATGTGTAATAAGAAATCAGAATATAACGTGCATTAAATGCTGGAAAAATAAGGGGACATCCTATGCAATCAGATCAGCAAATCTGCAACTATAACACAGTAGAAAGTTATGGAAGCTGCTAAATGTGGGATGAGAAAAATTGATTCTGAAAAGATATCTAGCAACTAAATACTGTACTTATCCCCTGCCCTAGTAACAACTGCACTTTAGCAGCAGACACATTGCTAATTCTGTCACACGATCCTTACAGAAATGCTACAGACCCTATTTTTTCATTATTGCTGTTTTGAAAAACAAAGTCCTGTGGTGCTTTTTCCTCTGTCAACCCTGCTTATGAATTCATAGCACAGCATGAAGGTTATTAAAATCCCATATGTGAGAACCACACGTAGCACATGGAAATATGAATTGGCATTCCATGGAGATAATGCTATCTAATGGGCAAAACAAGAAGTATGGTTTCATTCTCATTCAGAGTACATTTGAAAAGGGCAAAGCATCTGGCTGCTGCTCATGGATAGCTGACCATTTCTCCTTCTTACATATGGATTAATAAGTAAAAAGTAAATAGCATGGTAGTTATCTTGCCAAGACTGGATATTCCCACGACACCTTTTACTGGCCACCATTTGACATGAAGTGGATTAAATGCAGCTTGGGCTACCTAGATATAGTGACAAACTATTAAAACACATCATGGTTTACTCCCACTCATGTATTTTAAAACAAAATGTAATTAACTGCCGACCTAGCCAACATACCTCACAAATTAATTCCTGATGCATGCATGTCTGAAAATTTCTTTATTTTTACAATTATTCATTTAGCACCAGTTTCACTGTTGAAACACAACAGTTTAATGCTTTCTTTCATTGCCAAAACAAATTAAATTTCAAGCAGCAGGCAGTGCCATGGTGAATGCTCTCAGCAGCTGGGAGAGCTTCAAGAAAACCTGTCTGGGAGAGAAAGTTTGCTTGAGAACAAACAAACCACAAAAAGTTTTCCAAGCTCTCAGGATCCTAGGAAAGCTTCATTAAAGTTGACAATACTTCACAGTGAGGGAGAACCTCTCCACCCCAAGAGAATTAAGAAATAATAATAGCACAGTTAAGTTTGATGTCTGAAACGTCCTCTATTTAGGGACAATGCCCTTCATGAGGGCAAACTCAAAGAATTTTAGGCCATTTCTCTAACTCGATCAATCAGCAGTCTAGGTGAAACCACAGGTGTCTGATGCTAGTCGTCACTAATGGTAGGCATAGAATATCAAAAGCAAGGTCTGAAAACTGCAGTAAAGCAGCATGGGACCCAACCACCTTCTAGCAAAAGAATCTCTTTGGTCAATTGTTTGATATTACTGCTGTACTGTTCAAAATGCTTTTCTTCACTTGCTGAGTCTTTCTAATGGTGCTCAGCTGTGTAGCATCCCACTCTTATGCAACCATTGCAGAAATTTTGAGATGGGCCTAAGCTGTGAGGTTTGTATCTGAATGTGAACTTTTCCCAGGTTCAGGAGCATTCAGATTCAAAGTTCTCATTTTTGCCAAATTGTTCTGTCATTCAGTTGCACCCGATAACCCTGACCAAGTGTGACCAACCCTGACCAAGTTCTCATCCCATGAGCATAACTCATTTTTTATTTGCTGGATACTACTTGAGTGCCATAGCTGATACCAATATCTGAATCTAATCTAGATAACTATCTCATGGAGGAGGAGGAGGAGAGAAGACATGGAGAAGAAAATAGTTTCATAATTGCCTTGAAAACTTTTGATTCTGACTTCCTGCCCTAAGTAAAGCCATTGGCACACAGCATTTCCTGTTGATGGAGAGGAGGGAGAGAGAGAGAGAGAACAACATGTAGCTGTATGACTACTGAGAATTCAATTTTGGACTAATAATGCTCCTCCAGAGCATGAGTCACTGCTCAGACTAGAGATACCACCATCCCAGTGCCCCTCCACTAAAAGCTAATATCAGATTTTCTAATATTCTGCCTTTGGCTAGTATTTGACATGTACAACGTTTTTGTTGACTCTATAGCAGCACAAAGTCTTTTCAAAGTTTTTCAGTGGAAGAGAGGAATAGTTCATAGGGACAGGAGATCGTTGTTTTTTCTGAATGCAGATTTGGTCTACACTGAAAATGAAAGTCTTTTTCCCCTGTTTTCTCTTCCTGATATAAATATATTCTAAAACATGAGGAAATACCACTTAAAAGTTCTATTTTACTTTCCCCAAAAATGAGTTTGCTGTAGCTCTGTCAAATCAGATCAAAACCAAAGGAGGGCAAAGAAACATGACTTTTGTTCTCCTGACCTTGGGAAATCAGGACATTTTCCAGAGCATCCCTTCATATCCCAGTTTATTTTCTGTCAAATCACATAAGAAAATAAATACCCAAGGGAGAGGTGGGAAAGCTCTCTCTTGGTCTTTCGAATACTTTTGGGACAAAAAACACTTAGAAGTAATCTGTTGGGGCACCTTGCTTGTCTCCTACTCTTCCTTTCTAAGTCTCTGACATGTTATTTGCAAAAGCAAAAGCACTTACAAGTGCTGGTTGGGGCATAAAATCCCCTGGCAGCCATCTCTTACTACAACAGTATTTTCTGGGGGGTGGGGAGAATGCATTTATAACTCTTGTCCTGTCTCTATCTGCATTTCCACTTTTCTCATCCCTTTCTGTCTCAGACATTTTGAAATAAAAATGCCATTTTCACTTTGCTGGTATTCCCGCCAAGTGTGCCTCCCCTACTTTCTTCCTCTAGCATTCTCTCTGTAGCAAACATCACTTTGGCTTTCAGTTCATTCCACTACTCTCTATGCTCAGCCCCCAAAGGCAGGGGAGGGGAAATCACATTCCCAAAATAAGATCATTATGCTGTAATCTTGTTCTCAACAAGACCTTTGGCTTCTACAAATGATTGCTATGGCTGCAAAAGTTTATATATCCTGATGGCCATGTGACATAAATATGAATGTTTAGAGATATTAATATATGCATTCAACTTCCTAAAGAGAATACCTGCCTGGACAATGGCAGTCTTCACCTGTACTAGAATATGAGAGTACCCAATAGCATCTATGCTCACTGCCCAGGCTAATATTTCATTGAAGATTTAATTTTGAGCAGTGCAGTGTGTCACTCAACAGCCAAGGTACATGTTGAGCATGACTAGGGATGGAAAATCAGAATCCAGTGAAAACAACTAACCCAACCTTCCATCCAGACAAAACCAAACCAAACTTAAATAAGCCTCGAACTTTTTAGAAATTCAAGGATGTTTTGGTAATTTTTGGTTTATTTTTAAATGTTTTCATATGCCTCTCACTTTCAGGTTTTACCCAGAATCAGAAGTGGACTGATGCACAAGAAGTGTGTTAATTTGTTAGCCTGTCATCTCTGAAGACCTCTGCTCAAATCTTGGTTAGTTGAAGATGAGATAAGAGCCCTGGCCAAAATATCAGGTCTAAAAGCCCCTGAAACTTTGATCTGAAGTGTATCTAGAAAATAAATAAATGGAGGGGTTCCTCAAGGGCTCCTCCTGGCTACTCCATACCACACAGTTACTACATAGCTTGACACAGCAGTACCTAAGCCTCATAACTAGAACAGATTATGTATACCAGTCTTTCAGTGACTGAGGTGCATTTACACATTGCCTGTCAGTTTGCAATAGGTGAGAGTCTATCACTCTTACACTGAACAGTATCAACTCCACCAGTAATCTCACTGAAGTTAGCAGGACTACTTGTGGAATAAGCAGGGGCGGCTCCAGGCATCAGCATGCCAAGCGCGTGCTTGGGGCGGCAAGCCACTGGGGGCGCTCTGCCGGTCGCTGCGAGGGCGGCAGGCAGGCTGCCTTCAGCGGCTTGCCTGCTGAGGGTCTGCTGGTCCCGCGGCTTCGGTGGGCCTCCCGCAGGGATCCCAGGACCAGCGGACCCTCCGCAGGCAAGCCACTGAAGGCAGCCTGCCTGCTGAGCTTGGGGCGGCTAAATGCCTAGAGCCGCCCCTGGGAATAAGGTGCCATTCATGAATAAGGATATCAAATTCTGGCCCTCTGTTAGGCTCTGGCTAATTAAAAGCAATTAGACCCATGCTTTCAGGTGTGCTTAACTCAGCCACAAGTTATTTATTTTAAAAGAAGAGTACCCAGTAGATCTGACTGTGTTGCAGCCTTGCAGTGGTGTTTAGCTAGTGCTGAATGCAGATTTCAAGATGTAAGGACTCCTGTTTGTTCACACAAGTGGGTTTTGAACCTGAAAATATGGGTACATGTGTTTGCACATTTCTGTTAGACTCTTCTCTGTTTTGCTTCCAAAATCTGGGCCATATTCTCAGCATCCTCTTCATATAAAACTACCAGTAAAAATGGATCAGACTCTACCAATTGCTCAAGTGCAATGGAGCCTTGAAGGACCCTTTGCACAAAGTTTCTGAATGTAGAACTTGAGTCTGTGCTCTAACTCTACTTATTGTGATGCTCTGGCAATCGTGACCATGGGTTTGTTTATTGAAAAGGCAGCTTTCATGTCTGGTAGTGAAGAAATGCTTGTTTGTGGCTAATACACTGGATAAATTATTCAAGCACAATGTAGCTATGAGTTCTCTAACAGTGTCAAATAACTGAACCTACTGACCTACAAAATGTAGATTACATACACATTTCACACACTGTTTGGTTCTAGGCTCTTGCAAGTAAATATGCTAACCAACATGGAAAAAAGATGCCATGGGGCTACAAAGGCTACAATGACCCAGGCTAAGATTCAAATACAGTACATGCACATGCAGTAAGTGCCCACAGATCAGGTAAGTATTTTTCTACCTACCACGGTGAATCAGAGTCAAACAAAAATCCATTTACTTTGCCATGCCAATCATCATCTCTGGAAGGGCCTCTTCTGTGAATTCTACTCTATCCAGGTTCTTATATGACTTGCCACAGTGGAACCTGAACACCAGAAACCAGACTGTGACCTCAGTTCAGTATAAGGATGAAGCAATTCAATGGAGAGGTCAGACTCTGGTTACCCCAATTCCACACATCAAGGGGCAAATATTTTTAATCCCTCTGCAGCAACAAAAAACCTCATGGAAATAGAACCGCTATGGTTCTGCTACGTAAGGGGAGTAAGGATTTGGGAGAGCCACAAAGGGGACTTGTAGCTCTAATGGGCTGAAGCAACCTCTATGGAGCAACTCCTCAGCCTGTCGGAGAGGAATCTTCCACTTCCCTGTAATAATATTGGCAACCACCCCATGGCACTATTACACACAGATTTTACAAGTTGTGTGCAAATTAATGCATAGGCAGTTAGACCTTGCAGAAACGCTGTTTGCTGGTGGAGGTTTAATGTTTTGAAGATGCTGAAATATCACTGGTAAAATCAGTTCTTTTTGCCTGGATCTCTCTCTGACAAAATCATATAATTCAAAATCTTAAGTACCACTGCAGCCTACAGGTTATGCCCACATAGCAAGAAGGAAAAAAAATTATATAGGCCAATATTTCAAATTTGGGAGTCTAAACGTAGGCACCTAATTCAATTTTTAGGCATTTAGGTAGATGATGTGGTCTTCAGAGGGGTTGAACACTGCAACGTCTTTTATTTCAATTGATGTTTTTTTTAAAGTAAATATGTCTATTCTAAGATTGCGAACCCTCCAGGATTGGCCTGGAGTCTCCAGGAATTAATCTTTAGTTAAAGATCATGTCAGGCGAAGAAACCTCCAGGAATATGTCCAACCAAAATTGACAACTTGAGTCTATTCCAGCAGCAAATACCTAGCAAACATGAAGTGTAGCTTGTTGTCTGTTGGTCTTGGAGGGCCAGAGTCTCATATCCTTATGCATGTTAATAGTACCTTACTCTGGGAACAGACCCACTGGAATCTATGGGACTATTCCTGGAGTAAGCTACAACTCGACTGGAGTAAGGATATTAGAAGCCTGCAGCTCAAGACTGCACTAATGTTTATGTGGTTCATCCCTCATCTCCGCCCCCCCGCACACACACATACAGTGTAACATTCATCCTCCTTTATGGGGAGTTTCCAGGGATAGCTGCAGGAAGGGAGAACCTGGCAGCACTGCTTGATTGAGGGCAGGGCCTCCAGAGCTCCTGTAGGAGCAGAAGGTCTCCAGAGGGAAGACCATGTGGCTTCTGTGTGTCTTGAAGGATCCATGGGTTCTAGGGGAAGCTTCATAAGCGCAACCTCACAGAGTTTTCCTCTCACACAGTTTTCTAAAGCAAGCAGCAATTGCTCCTGCCAACCCCTAGAATGACAAAACATTATAAAATCTGTCTATACAAGGAGAGGGTCATGCGACAAAGCGGCTTGCAATCACTGAACTAGTAGAAAAAACTGAAAAAGTAGACAATGCATCTGGATTTCAGAAGGTGATCAGATTCTGTTACATCCAATGGATTGATTTCTAAGGAAAGCAAGCATGGCATTCAGGAAGAAAGCAACCAGAGTGGACTATAGATAATTTTACAAGCGTTTCTGTAAAAGGAACAGTTCAAAGTCTAAGTGTGGAAAACCTGTAGTACCAAACACACTCTGTTAGAATCACATTAGCTTAATTTACATACTATATAATATACATACTATATAACCATTACCATGCACCTCACATAAGTATGAAAATAATAAGGGGTACAAAGTGTCTGTGACATTTTCATAAGTGAAACAAATGATCTTCAACCTGTTATCATGACAACTGGGCATTGCCTAGAGCCCTAGAATGTGGCATAGCTTCCTGAGATCTCTAACAGGCAGGTAAGTGAATGATCTTCCGCATATTTCATATCTGAAAGCTTTTTGCATGTCTAAGAAATGTCTTTTTATTAACTTGTATAGTTTCTGCTAAATGTCTTATCATGGCTGTTTATTATTTGCCTAGAATCCTAGGCACTTTACAGAGAGTTACAGAAAAGGTCCCGGCCAAGAGAGGCTTACAATCACAACACAACATGTAAATCAATGACTGTGGATGGAATGAAACAAAACTAGTGTGATTGACTAATACCACCACTTAGGACTTCTCCAATGATTGTATAACGGTGGTAGTTTACACCTACTCTGAACTCACTTAGGACAGGTGTAACTGTATACCCAGACAATGGAGAATCAGGACATGAGTGTACATAGTTTGACCTCTATTGCTTTCTATCTTTGAATGTATACATACGGGTACTTATCTCATGCTCTGGGCACTCTCCCATACATATAAATATAAAAACCCAGAACATTCACAATTGCTTTGGTAGATTAAACTCATAGCTTTACAAGGCTCACGGAGAACAGTAGGGAGAAGAGTAAACTACTAAGATGCAAGGCAATAATAATGTTATAGACTAAAACATGAAAGCCAAGACTGAACGTTGGACAATACAGTGTCCTGAGCAGGGGAAGGACTCCAGGATGAGCATGTATTATATATTTAAATCATCTGTACACCATCTGTTCCGGATATTTTCAATAGATCTTATTTCGGACACTGTAAGGCAATAGCAGGATCACATTTAGGAAACTGTAGTGCGTAGTTTTGGCTCCCTTATTATAGGAGATTACTGAGGATGAAAAAATACCGCAGGAAATCAACCAAACTAAGAGGGCTTTAGGGCGGAACTAAGTTGTGAAAGAAGAAGTAACAAGATGGGGGGGGAAGGGGGAGATCCTCAGCTGGTGTAAATGAAGCTATCTGCCCCTAAACTTCTCCCTCTCAGGAATGGAGGTGTCAGTTTAGTGAGATGCTTAAGCACCCTTAATTTTTAAGTACATGCTTAAAATTCCAAAGCACTTCAGCATGTGTGTAGTCTGAGCCAAAGGCCACTGAGGTCAATGGGGATTTTTCCATGGCCTACCAGATCAGGCCCTTGCTGAATACACTTAAGCAGCTGCTTTAGTGCTTTGCTCAATAGGTGTCTAATAGATCAAGTAAGATCCCACAGAGCTAAATTATTGTAGATAAGATCCTTTAAAACATAAAATGGATTCAAGTATCAGAGGGGTAGCCATGTTAGTCTGGATCTGTAAAAGCAGCAAAGAGTCTTGTGGCACCTTATAGACTAACAGACGTTTTGGAGCATGAGCTTTCGTGGGTGAATACCCACTTCATCGGATGCATGTAGTCCATCAAGAGCTACATGCATCTGACGAAGTGGATATTCACCCACGAAAGCTCATGCTCCAAAACGTCTGTTAGTCTATAAGGTGCCACAAGACTCTTTGCTGCTCATAAAAAGGATTGATGCCACTTAGGAATTTGAGATATTAACATTCTAAACAGAAACAACCAGGGCAAACAGAAGTTTTAAAAGCAGGTCTGGTTAGATTACAAAGCCCTCAGTGTCCTTTAGCTTGACTTGCTATCCAGCATGTTACCATCTGAACCTTTGTGTGAAGTTCAAACACATTTCTAATTCCAATTCATGTGAATGGTGTCTTACAGGAGTATGAGATTCCACAAATCCTTAATAACTATAAAAGTGAAAAAGGTGTCAGAAAATTGAGATATAAACTCAAACTAGTACTTCCGTGTATCAAAATAATAATGCTTCGGTAACGTACATATTACTCTAAGACTGTCAGATCCTTTAACAATGCAAGTCTTTAAAAAACGTCTAAGGCACTAATATTTCTCACTTCATGTGAGATAAAACAGTAATTGTAGGCTATGCCATAATGTAATTCATTGTCAAATGATTTTATTCCATTGTCATATCTTTTCTAAAGTAGAAAGCTTATCTTTTTAAAAAGTCTGATAGAACAGATATAAACAGTGATAAAAGAGTCAATATAACTTCAGAGTAAGTCATTTATTTTCGTTACTTCTTTGGATATTTTTTAAAGAGTTCTTAATGCAACTTGGAGATTTTTAAATGCACGATTTTAGTATGTTAAAGCAATTAACACTGAGCACAATTAGAGCAGATCCAAAGCAAAATTAAAATGATTTGTAAATTAATTGCATTAAAAGGACATTTGCAGGTTATTGCTTGTAATTTTAAAGTTATTTAACCCTTCACTGGGTACAATACTCTACTGCAATAGAATTCACTTTTCTTTTAGAAAAACATAATGTTTTCCTTCATTCTGCGCAATAGTGCTTTGCTAGGTCTTAGCTACACGAACACTTAGTTTGCAGCAAGTGTGGGTGTAAATCTACCTTGCACTAACCTGTCACACACTAAAAGTTCCATAGTCACTTTTGTGGAAGCCAGTAAATAATTAACAAGGTTTGAAGAGATCTTAATGAATGTTAGTTAGCAAGAGTCAGGCCATACTGTAACCCTAATGACGTGAGACTTGTAGGAGCAAAGATAGTGCGAGGCGACAGGACAAGAACTGTGTACAAAGTTATTACGACCTTGCAATCACTAACCAAAATGCAGGCTTGCTTTTCTTAGGCTTATCTTATTGTCTCACTCCTTTCTGCTATGTATAAACAAAATGTATTTGTTGCTTTTTACTGTCTCCATGATTGCTAGAAATTGTCTGAAACAAAGGTATAAAGGCTTGATGTAATTGTTTACCAGTTGAGAGACCTGTCCAGGACCCTGTGTCCTATGGCACTCTCTCCCTCCATTGTAATTACTGGAGAAATAATAAAGTATTTAATTTTGCTGCACCCAAACAAAAAGCGAGAACTAAGTTTTTCTTCGACACTTTGATCTAACTTCTTTTGAGTGGGAGTAAATTGAAGGACACTTGGGAACTTTTAGTGCACAGCAGCAGGAGCCACACAGACACTTACGTATGGCAGGGCTAGTGTACAGTAGATTTACGCTCCAGCTTGCCGTGTACTAAGTGTTTAAGTAGACAGAAGTTGATTGTAACAGCAGGAAGTACTGATACATTGCATAGTGTTGGAAGCAAGATATAGAGATCCCTTACCCGACTATTCCTTGTGCTCATTCTTGCAGTCTTTGACTTCAGTTGGAAGTTGAGGCAAGAATATTGTGGATAAAATATATTAAAGACTATAATAATGCATAGGCACAAGGGATCTGAATTAGGTTGCATATGTGCCATTTCCTAACTTCTGAGTGCTTGACTTTGCAACCATAATAGTGTTATTTTAATGAAGTTTTTTGTGATTTTTTTTTTAAAGCAACCTCCCCATCATAGACACCCACATGGGGCATCAGCAGGGTTGGAATTGTTGGATCCACTGTACATACCTCTGCCACTTGAATTAACAGAGTACCTAATGCAGTAGCAGGTTGCCATCCTCAGTATGGACCAGCACTAGAGAGGGATGAAATACACACTGCCATTGGGTTTCACAGATATTTGCTGACAGCAGAAGAATAGTGAGACTGTTCTGCCTGTTTTCCCCAGGCTTTACCCCTTCTGCTCCATCCCTCCAACCCATCCCTGTGAGAGTCCCCAAACCTGACTTCTCAGCCCAGTCACATTCTCCTGGCCTCTCCAGTCCCTGTCTTCACACCTCAGCTTTTGTATTCCAATGCCAGTTTACTTTTCCAGTCAGTCCTAGTCTCCGGCCACCCCCAGTTCCTCATCCTATCTCAGTTCTCCTCCACACCTGGCCCCCAGCCATCCCCTCTGCTTTCCCTCACTGGCTCCCAGTCCCAGTCTCATGCTCAACCAGTCAGTTTTCCATTCCTCCTGGCATGGCACCCAGACCCAGTGTCCTTGCTCAACCAAGTCTCAGTCTCCAGCACCCCAAACCCAGTATCATTTCTCTCTCCCACGGAACCTGAAGTCACCAGACTTCTTGTCCTAATCTGCTCCTTACCTTCCCCTCTGCCCTGGCTCTTGTCTCCTCTACATTCAAATCTAACTGCTTCCTCCTTCATTCTGCCTAGGCACCAGTAGGGGGGTTATTTAGACAAGTGGCTATCAAGCTATGTCTAAGGGGTCCACAAAAGACAGACTGAAAACTGACTGAACAGAATTCAACTATATATACACACACATCAGATTTCCAGAGGGGTTCGTACCTCTATTCAAAATTTTCTAGGGGTCTGCAAATGAAAAAAAGTAGAGAACCGCTGATTTAGACCACATGAAAGACAGGCTCCCTGCTCTCAGTAATTGTGTCTGGTCCCACCCTGGCCAGGAGCAGCTAGGAGAACTATTACAGGGGAAGTCTGGATTCTCCCCCATCGCCCTGGGCTGGAGCATGCTCAGTGGGGAGAGTGCACGCACCATCTGGTCACATATCAGAGCTGTGAAGAGATGGCGTACGCTAAGTGAGAATGGAATCTTGGGAAATTTTAGCTGCTAAATTCCAAAAATGACTTTACTGAGCATGTGCAAACAGATTTTTTTTTTGCCAAACTTGGCCAAATTTAGACCAGATTTTCACAGCAAAAGGAACATCCCTGACACAGAGGTCATTCTGCTGTCAAATTTCAAGTCCCTGCTCCAAAGAACGGGGGCACTAGATTCTTTCAAAGGTAAGGTCACCAGAATTATTTAAACATTGTGAAATATGTATTTTTACCAAACTCCATTCTCAGAAATGGCTGGACCATTTTGGCTGAAACTTTCCCGAAACATTCATCCTGAAATGGGGTCTTATAATGAGAAGTGTCAGGCATCCTTAATAAAAGATTGGTCTTCCAAGCTCATCTATGATATGGGTGACTATAAGTCTCGTGAAATTAAGGTGATGCAGTGGACAAATTCAGACATACTCTAGGTAAAGACAATACAAGTTTCCCAAATGTTCTGCAAAGACATCTCAGTCCTAATTTCTCTCTAGATGAAAGGCTAATGGGTTGGGCTTATTGGAAATTTTCCATTGACACTGTTTTCTGACAGAAATTTGGGTTTTCTATATAATGAATTTTTCATGAAAAGTGTCCGCTTTTTTATTTTTCATGGAAAAACTGAACACGGAAACATTTCTATTAAAAAATGCCACCATGGTGCCTCATAGGAATTGTAATTTGGGTGCCTCGTGCTCCCATTTTTCTTTGTGGGCCAAGCTCCCAAGCCAGACATCATCTCCTAGAATACACCACAGCCACATGGCTAACACGATGCACCACCTTCCCTCTCCAAGAGGAGAAAATGTGCTCTGACCAGCAAGCCTGGCCTTTAAAGGAGAATGGAAACATGAGGCGTCCAAACTACAAATCCCATAGAGTGGCAATATTTCAGAAGCACAGTATTTTGGGTTTTGATTTTTCACTCTAATAGACAGGTGGTACCCACCCTATGCTCAAACATGGAGCCTACTCCCTCAGCAGCATTCCACACTTCTACAAGAGTGTGAAGCAGTGGGGTAAGCTGCTGGGGAGTAGGCTCCATGTTTGAGCACAGGGCAGGTGGTGCCTGTCCATTACAGTGAAAAATCAAAACCCAAAATATTTCAGACCCCCATAAATGAGCAGCCCCCACCCCAGATCCTGGCATACACACAGAGGGGCAGGGAGTAAGGCTCAGACACCCCCAGAAAAGCAAGTCCTCCTATAACCCAGCTCACATGAGTGGGGCCGGGGGGGCACACACTCCGCCCCTCAAAGGGGAGAGTCCCCATATTCCAGCACAAACAGAGAAGGGAAGAAAGTGGAGCTGACAGGCACCCTGCCACTCACCCCCATGTCCCCTTCCCAGTGTCACTCCCCATCATCTGAGCCCCCCAACCTCTATCACCTCCCCTACCATCCATCCCCCCCACATTTATCTCACTCCCCCTTCCCCATGATGCAACCCCAAATTGCTCTATTCCCCCACTCTATCACCTCCTAAAATACTCCTCCCCTGCCAGGAAGCATTTGCATGTCTACTTTTTTTTAAAAACAAAAATATTTCAAATACATTTCTCCAAAATAACCCCCTTCCCCAAATCAAATTTTAGCAATATATTTCTGACCTTTTCCAGATTTCTGCCTGAGGTGGAACTTAAACTGTCACTGGCTGGATGGGTTCAGGATCAGTGGCTTACTGCTTACCCCTTGACCTCTTCCGATGCAGTGAAAGTTTTACACCTACAAACCTCGGCCTCTCTCTCTGCACATGCTCAGTGTAATCTCGTCTTGAGCCTTATTTAAGAATCTAACTGGCGAGCCAAACTCTTTTGCTGCTAATGTTCTGAATTTTGATCCCCCAAAGGGCTAGCAAGAGCTGTGCATTCTCTGCACTCTAACCCAGACGGCTACTGATTTGTTGTGTGGTTCTGGATAAGTCACAACCTCTGTCTCATTTTCCTCCATCTGGAAAATGGAGAGGATGCTACTTACCCTCCAGGGAGCACTGGGAGAACTCAGTTATTGTTTGTAAAGAATTTGAAGATGTAAAGCTACATATAATGGCCAAGTATTAATATTATGGAGTCCCCTTTTGTTGTCACTGTAAAAATCCCAGTTGCTCCCTATAAATGGAAATTAGTGGAGTTATGACTCTGACCATTTATGAGCAAGGTAAAAGAAAAGAACCTAGACAGACTGAAAGATACATCTCTAATACATTTTCAGGGGGCTCCTAACCTTGGTTCTTACTGTGCATTAAAGTAAAACACATAATATTTCTATCACTCACTCTCTGTATAGACAGGGGCGGCTCTACCTTTTTGGCCGCCCCAAGCAGTCATGCGCGGGAGGCGCCCCGGAGCCGCAGGAGCAGCGGACCTCCCGCGGGCATGACTGCAGAGGGACCGCTGGTCCCGCGTGGCTCGGCTGGACCTCCCGCGGCTGCGGACGGTTCGCGGGTCCGGCGGCTCCGCTTGAGCTGCGGGAGGTCCAGCCGAGCCACGGGACGAGCGCCCCCTCCGCAGTCATGCCTGCGGCAGGTCCAGTCGTCCCGGGGCTCCGGGGGACCTCCCGCCGGCCCAGCCTGCCGCCCCGCCCCGGCAGCAGGGGACGGGCCGCTCCTCGGCTCGCAGCGGCAGGATGAGCTGGGGCCCCAGCCTTTTGCCGCCCCCTAGATTTTGCCGCCCTAGGCACCAGCTTGTTTTGCTGGTGCCTAGAGCCGCCCCTGTGTATAGATGTTCTAGACTAATAGATTAATTTGGTTATGAAAAAGTATAAAGTGGTCCCCTGTACTGCTAGCAAAATATAATTAGCAAAATGGCAAGTTTTCCTATATTGATTTTATTTGTTATAGATCAACGTTACAGGAACAGCAGTAAAAAAAAAATTATAATGAGCAAAAAACCTCCTCTGTTGAAAGGTTATTTTTCCCATTAGCTCTGCAAAACATATTAATCCTAGAAGAGTGATATTTCCTTTCAGCTTTGCATAGTAGTGTGTACAAATAAAAATGTTAACTGCCAGAACATAATTTTCAGTATACTTGTCTTACTTCGGATGTGTGTTCTCTGTTTGCAGCACAGCTGTTCATATTTCCCAACATGAGCTTCAGAGCAGTAAATATCTTCACTATGTTCCCGAAGTACTGCAGACAGTTACACGTACCTATCGTTTTAGTGCTAATCTGACTTGTCCACATGCAAATCTACATATGCTGCTTTGAAAATGCAGCTCACAAGCACTGACCCCTGCGACATTGCAGAATTCCTTACCAGCATCGCTATAGTTAATGTTGTGGCAGAGTTTCTAGGATGTAATCTGTATTTTAAAGGTCTTATTACCCAGCCAAAAGAACTGGCTCTGGGATAAAATTTGGTTTATAGCATACTGTAAAATTGCATTAATGAAATAAATTATTCCTACGAAACTGTAAAACAAGATGATTTGATTACTAAAGGACTAGGACTGGGTTTTGTTTATTTGTTTTCAAGAGTAGAAGCTGCTGTGTTTAGATCCATTTCTGTGCTCCTATATTCCAAACCCAACTTCCATGATTATCAAAATAGCACAGCTGGCAGCACCGTCGCCCCTGCGCTGGAAGCCCAGAGGTGCAAATCTTATGCCAAGATATGGGCTCGTCTCCAATGCTGACCTTGCAATGGAGTGCCTGGGGGATGTTGTTGCACTGTTATAGTTGCCTGCCTTTGCAGAAGACATTAAATCAAGGTCATTTGTGTCCATCAGTGGGAACCACCCACACAAAAGGTAATGATCCTATAGCAATTTTCAAAAGAGTAGGACATAACTGTGATGTCCTTACCACATCTGATCCTAACAAATAGCTCAGGCTCAGTGGGAGCTATTGCTGAGCACATAATAGATACCCATGGGGACTTTCCAAATTATGACACTGATATAGATCGCCTTACTTTGCAAAGCACTCTCACTTAGCAAAAAGTGTATAGTAATTCTAGGCATAATCAGAGTTACAGGGATATGCACAAAAGGGAAACCATTAATACGTAATGCCTGTGTAGAGTATATTGAGCATGTTCAGAAACACATTGCATTTGCAGAGTTCTATTACTCTGAAGTGGAATTTACAAAAAACACCTATCCAAGAAAATTAACTTAGCCTCTTTATCTTATCCAAATACACTTCACTTTGTTGCCTAGGGGAGAGGCACAGTGCAAAAACTAAAAAGTTGGGGTGGAGAGAAGAAAAATGTTACAACCTTATTTACTTGTATTACTCTATCACCTAGGAGTATATCTTGGACCTCATTGTTATTGGGACTGCACAAACACAGAATAAAAAGAGTCCCTGCCCCCAAAGAGCTCATAATCTAAGTATATGACAAGAGACAACAGATGGATACGAACAGGCAGATGGGAGTACAAGGAAACAACAAGTCACTATTGGTCAACATAGTAAGCAGTAGTCTCAGCTCACCAGAAGCCTAACCATTGTCAAGTTTTGTATAGGCATCGCGGTGAAAGAGCCTGACCTCAGTAATGGAGTTTACAGCTTTGTCATGATACAAAGAATAAAAGGAGGACCATCTACTCTGTTTATATCTTAGCATTCTAATTAGAAATAGGAGATCCAATTAACAGTCATGTTCAGTCTCTACAACCTAAAGCTATAAATGGCAAGATTTCAAATGGAGAGAGAGAAGGGAACTATTATACACAGTTGCCATGCCGGGTTTTTTTAAATGTCTCAAAATATAATGATTTTTAATGAACAATGGAAGGATTATATCATGGGTTGACATAAAAGAATGATGCAGTGCACGGAACAGGTAAGTGCAGTTAGGGGGGTTTCCAGGAAGTGCTCCATACTGAGGAGGGATAACACTGACCTTCTCCCACCATCACCTCAATTAAACCAGTTTTTTTTTTCAATTTTTGAACCAAAGAATGGGAGGGGGGGCAGAAATCACTGGCCTCTAAAGTAACCTTCATGCAGAAAATCTGATTTAGAAGAAAATCAGAAGAGATTTCCTGGTAAAGAGGAATCCAATGAAAAACACAAAGCTGAAATTCTTTCAAGAGAAACTCCCTTATGATTTCCATGAGAATCTGCATTATTTCAGGTATTGATAAAAGGAGGAGCTACTTTATTTTATTTACAGATGTGATAGATAAAACAGGAATGGAAGAATCCAAAATAAAATATGAAGTATACTGTTATCTTTGACTAATCTATACATAGGACTGAAAATGGGACAGTGCATATACATAGGAGACAGTGGCATAAAATTAGGTATACAAATAAAGGGCTACATTCTATAAAGATTTA
This sequence comes from Mauremys reevesii, assembly GCF_016161935.1. Lineage (NCBI taxonomy): Eukaryota > Metazoa > Chordata > Testudines > Geoemydidae > Mauremys > Mauremys reevesii. Next base: position 85,752,769 of record NC_052630.1, read on the forward strand.
TGGATATGTTTAACTTCAAGCATGGGACTAGTTCCAGTGAAATCACTTAATTTTTATAGTGATTTCTATGGTACCCTATTTCATTTCTGTAGACTCACATTGGTTTTATCACTGTTAACTGCTACAGAATATTTCCATAAGGGAAAATTTAAGAGTGAAACTATTAAATAGCATCCAGATTTGTTTGGATCACCTGCATCTTAGCAAAACAGGATACATTTGTGGATAGCTGTAAATGTTTCCTAGGTAAACATTTGGCTGAAAGTAACATACTAAGCTGTCAGGAAGATATTACATAGGGACCAAAGCTCATGTGAGATTCATTTTCTGATACAAAGTGAAACTGGCCATCATATCACTGGAAGAGCTTAACTATAGACATGAACATTACTGATAATCTTGAACAGTTTAGCTACTGGCAAACAAATATGAGATTTAAAATACCACCAAGCACAGGACTGAATGTAAATGAATTTTCCTTCACCTTGTTTGAGTCAGTTTTGCTTCTAGACTAGAGACAGAAACTCAAAGGACTGTGACCAAGCGTTCTATCAATATCAATGGGATTTCAAGTTTACAATTGATAAAGCACCAAATCTATTTAAAAGAAACAGAACCTTTCCAAGACATATCCAGGATACTTTCCCCCATAAACTAGGAAGAAGCTGGGTGTCATTTGCAGAAATTATTGGATGCAGATTAAATTAAGGAGTCTAGAAACTCATGTACACTACAGCTGCTGACTATATATCATCTATGTACATAGATGACAACCATTATTTCAGACAAAGATGTCCAAGGATTATCAGATCCTGCATAAGCACAAAATTCAGGAAGCTGAGGACCTCATCCAGGGATGCAAATACTTCATAGTACTTAGAGGTAAATAATGGCAATGGAATGAGATACTAGAAGGAAACAAAAATGCTGTGTTCTTAAATCCTTTAGCAATTTCCTAATTTAAATGAATACCAAAATGCATCACAGAAAATGAGCTAATTACTAGCACCCACATGTACAAACACTTGTCAGTGATATGCATTGTTGACATTACAAATATATATACACGATTAAGACCTTGCAAGACAAATTTGATTTTTAGTAGAATGACAAAATTAGCGGATGAAGGGAAAACAATAGATGTAACATTTAGAATGTAGTCATTTGGAATTTTCATACAAGGGATTGGTTTTCAAGAAGTCAGGATACAACTGCATGCATACAAGTCGATAAACATTGGTGTAAACAATGGGGAGGGAGTAAAAATATTTAATATATTTAAAAGGGTGTAGCTAGAAGCAATAGGACAAAATTAAGACAGGGAAATTTTAGAATGTGAGGAAAAGCTGAAGAAGTGATTTACTAGCATGTGGAATAATTTTCCAAGAGATGTGGTAGAATCTCCATTGCTTGTTACATTTAAAATTAGACTGCATAAAATACTCAAATGTGCAAAATGGCTCAATCATGCATTAGCAGAGAGATGACCTAGAAGATCTAGTCAGTCTTCTCTATCTCTAGATTCTTTATATACGTATATATTAAACTATTTATCATGAACTGTCAAAAATATATATATTCCTCATGTTATTTATATTGGACACACAATGTAATTTCAGAGAAGGGGTTGGGACTAATATCAGGAAAAACAGAGGTCTTAAGATAGATACTAATCCAGGAAACCTGAAAATCATTTTTTAGGATTCTGTTATGGTTATTTTTTCAGAAAATGATATTTGTACCATTCTGATAATGACCTCATACAAGGCCTTTCCTTCCCCATGAAATGAAAAGCAGACTGGCTAACACCTGCTGGAATGAGTGTGAGCTATTTAATGATATGTGGAAGGAGAACCGTGATGTTAGTTCCTAGGTGATAATCAACAAACAAAACACTGCAAATGTTTTAGCCTTAGCTGGCACAAAATTTACCTTACATTCTGTCAGGAAGTGGAGACTCCTCATTTTGAGCCCAGTACAATATCACTTTTACCCACAGCTGGAAATGACTTCTAATATACTTTTGTTTGTCAGTTTTCCTACTCATTTTCAGTTATCACCAACCTCCATAGCTATGGAGATCTGTTTTCTCCTCAGTTCACATGCATAGCTCTAGTACAATTTAATAGAAGTTATATGTACTTATTAAAGGAACACTGACAAGGATCAAGAAAATCTGAGGTATCCAGGTACCATGAGAGTTGTCATGTATTAAATGATGATGATGATGATGATCATGATATATGGCAACCCTTCTAGAGTCCGGTTAATCTCTGTACATAGTCAATCAGAATACAGGCCTAGGTATGTTGTAGAGAATTTTTTTTGTTGCGTGTATGGATGTTCTTCTCCTAGTGATTGATGAAGATCAACTATTCACATAAGTATTACACCCATCCAATGCCTTTGCTGCTGCTGAGGTGTTGGAAATGTGCTTGTGAACCCGAGCAGGAACTGGCAGTGCTGCTCTTATGTGCTTTTGCTCTTATCTCTGAAGGAGAGCCCATGAAACTGCCCTTGTACCTCAAAGGTGCTCTCATGTGGGATTACGCAAGGCTCCATCTTGTCGCCACTCTTGGGCAATGTATATATGATGCCATTAAGAGGATTAGTAAGGAAGCATGGTCTGTGAAGTCTTCAAGAAGCATTTTTGTTTCTCTCTCTTTGAAACCAGATTGTTGAGTGCCTTTCCCAGTGTCTGGTGGAAACTGAGCATAGCTGAGGGTACACTGGTTGAGTCTCAAACCAGTTAAGACAGAGGTGATGTTTGTAGAAAACAACCAAAAGACATTGCAAAAAAATGTGTCCCACCAACTGAGGGTACATTTCTGCCATGGGTCAATGAGATTGGCAATCTAGGAGTCAGGTTAAATTCCTGATTACTGCTGGATGATCATCTTTCAGCAAAAGCCAAGATAGCTTATCATCACTTACATCTGGCTGCAAACTTTTCTTTCCTATTCCGCTCATGCTGCAATTGTCACTGGCAGACCGGATTACTGTCCTTTGAATCACTCAGAAACTAAAGTTGGCGCACAAGCTCACTTGTTAAGCGCAACTTCTTACCACCAGAATATCTGTGCAGTGCTTCGGAACCTGTCCTAATGCTTGTGTAATTCTATGTGGCATTTTCAGGGGGAAGTCATAATAAGCCTTGGTGAGAGCAGTTTCAGTGAACTTAGAGGAGAAGCCAGACCACAGGGGAGCCAAGATGGAAACTGATGAAAGGAACAAGGCAATAGTTGTAAACAGTGCATGAAATTGGTTTGGAAGTGAAGGGAAATGGGACAGAAATTAGAGACCTTATACAAAGGTTTATCAGAAGCAAGGTGAAATTTGTTGCATGAAGATGATGCTAGGTCCCAAACTGAAAAATACAACCAAATCTATAAATTAAGTGTGTTTTTGATCAACTGCATAATTTCTTGTTCGTCACCAAATTCTGGATTATTGTTATAATATGGGTCAAGTTCTATCTTCCAATCCATGTGTATAATTTCCACTGAAGTAGATTTGCATGTGCAGTTCTAAAATTTAAGTGCATTTCACTGGAAGAGTTTATGAAACTGTGGAGTCGAAGACTGTATTCAGAGGAATCTGAGGGTATTCTGGGCTCGGAATATTTAAAATAAATAATAATTGGTTCAACATGGTGTACTCCAAAGACCAAAAATACCTCCTTGTTCTTTAGCAATATTTCTACGAATTTTAGGAATAAGTCATCTCTGAAAGGGATGGTTTGACATTACCAGAGAAGGGGGTCGGCTCCAGAACAGGAAAAACAAAACAAACCACTTTAAGTGGTGGAATTTTAATAAAGGGCCTGTGACAGACCCTTCCAGCACATCACAGCAGCAGACTGATGTTCAACTTCTTTCCCCTGGAGAAGTACTGATCCAAGACCTGCCCCCTGAGGCATTTAATCAGTTTGAAATCCAAAACCCAAGCTACACATTCAAAAACAACATTCTTCATTGGCGTACAGAAGGCTGGTGTGAACAAGGGTAAGTCTGTAAGGGGCACCACTGTGGTGAGAGAATGCAGGATGAATGGTTGGTATTAAGTGACTAGCCAATCCCAAAATGAGTGGAGTATTTTCATTGTCCTGGATTTGGGAATTTTATTTAATAGTGTTACACCTCCCCCCCGACACTGATCTCAGGAGATAATCCAGGAACTGGCTGTTTTTTGGGCCTAGGCACACTTTCTAGAGTTCACCCTCTACCCTGCTGTTTGTCTCTTACTCAGTAGGGTGTAAGCAGCTCCAGCCAGGACTCGTGCTATATATATATTAGGCATCTCTGTCATACATACTGTGATCTGTTATACAAGCCTTAGCCTACAACAGAAACTTTTTGCTGGTATAGTAATGTCAATTAAGGGTGGAGGTTTTGTGACATTTTTATACCCTCAAAAGCCCTAGTGTAGTCACAGTTGTACTGACATATAAGTGCTTTCGCTGGTATAGCTTATTTTGCTAGAGGAACCGGTATAAACCCTCCCGGGAAAGCACTTTATTGCTAGTATGAAGTGTGTCTGCATGAGGAGGCTTTGCTGGTGTAGACAGACCAGCACACTTTTCCTCGTGGAGACCTGGCCTAAGAGTACCTAGGTGCAGTTCAGCAGTTATAAGCACATAGAACTCTAAAGGGCCATCTTTCAAACAATCAAAAAGCCAAATAAAACCATAAAAGCCTTGCCTGGGTTAAAACATCCAACTGCTAAAAATGGAGAGAACAATAAGTAAAACCAAAGCAAAATGTTAAACCAAAGCATGACTAAAGAAGAGAGTCTGACAGCAGAATCTGAAGCTGCCAAGCTTCGGCTGTGACAGATGGCCACAGGCAGCAAATTCCAAAGAGAAGGGTCTTCAAGTAAGAAAGCAGCAGCTTTGAAACTGGACAATAATTGGCAAGATTTTCAGTATCAAGAGATTGCCTCTTGAGCAGTTTTCTAACCACTGCATATGTGAGAAAGTGGCTGGCACTCAGCCTACCTGAAAGGAAGCATTAATAGCTTTGGTCAATACAAAATCCAATATCACACCCTACTGTTTTTTTAAACCAGCCAAGATGGGCAGAAGTCCAGCTCGCAAATGATGGGACATTGCTGTTTCAGCCGACTGTCAGTCCCACTGAGCAACACTGGATGGAACTCCAAGAAGGCTGTTTATTTCCCACTAGTGCCAGCCAGATCATCCTTACATTTCCAGGTTGTGTCTATGAACAGGTGTATTAACTTCGTAATAAGAAAAATTCTGTTCTGATGCAGAGTGAAAGCATTTTGAGTTTAGAGGCAGCGTCTCCTCCCTCCCACTCATCTGACCAGTCTACCTAGGCCTCATCTTCTTCTACTAATTGGTCTAGCAGACCCATCTTTATTTTCCACTTTTTGTACTCATTCATTAAGTTATTATGCCAAATCCATTTGCTCTTCTTTTGACCAGGCTATAGTTAACTCACCTCACTTCCTCTGGACCTTACACAACATCTGCCATTTTGTTAGAAACATACTCTCTGCTGATGGTTGTAACTCGAGCCCTTTGTCTCCGCTTCAGTTCTCTCTTCTGAGCTGACCAGTTGCCCCAAGCCTTTTGTTTTTCTAGACATTTCCAAATGCTCTCAAGCCAATTCTCACATTCTCTCTCATTTGGAGATATGTCCAACATAGTTCTCATATGGAGAACACAACTGGCCACACTACTTTTAGGGGTCAAGCTCTGATATATATGAATCTTCCATTGGCTAACTGTATAACATCTCAAAAAGGTGAAAAAACCCTGTGGAAACTCTCAATATATGCAATCTAGTCATAACAGCAAAAACATACTCCAGTGTAATTAGGCATCAACTGCAAAGGCTCAGTCAAAACACTTACCTAGTCCATCAGTCTCTGGGTATTAAGGAGGCAGGTCTTATTTCCATCCCCTCAGATTCTTTACAGGAAAGATGAATTAACATCTAACAATATAGCTCTGCTTGGGGGTAGTCTCTACTCTAAAAAAGGACTATCCACCACCTGACACACAAAATTCAGACTTGATGTAAAGCGAATTTACCTCTTTTTAATTTGTTGATTTGACATTTGGCCTGTACCCTATCTTTCTCCTCATGAAACTCTGTCATAGTTGTGGTCAGCCCAGGTTCCATCGCTATAAATGAATAAGGGCCTACTGGCAGGATGGCTTCTGTTGAGGACACATCTTTGGAACTCACTTCCTTCCACTGGTTCATAACAGCCTGTGTTTTTGGTGGTTCTTGCAGCATGCTCTCAAGATTATCTTTTTGCCCTTGCCAGGAGGTAATGTTGGGAGAAGGATGATATTGATTCCTTCAGGTAGGCTGAGTGCCAGCCATTTTCTCACAAATCCCATGGTTAGAACACGGCTCAGGAGGCAATCTTCAGTGACTCTGAAAAAGATTTGGGGCTTGGGTGGATAATCAGCTGACCATGAGCTCTCAGTGTGATGCTGTTGCCCAAAAAGCTGAAGTGATCCTGGGATGGATGAGCAGGTGAATCTTCAGTAGGAGAAGAGAGGTTATTTTACCTCTGTATTTGGCACAGGTGCGACTGCTGCTGGAAAACTGTGTCCAGTTCTGGTGCCCATACGTCAAGAAGGATGTTGATAAACTGGAGAGTGTTCAGGATGATTAAAGGATTAGAAAATATGCCCTATAGTGATAGGCTCAAAAAGCTCAATCTATTTAAGGGGGGTGACTTTATTACAGTCTATAACAGAGGTCGGCAACCTTTCAGAAGTGGTGTGCCGAATCTTCATTTATTCACTCTAATTTAAGGTTTTGCGTGCCAGTAATACATTTTAACGTTTTTAGAAGGTCTTGTTCTATAAGTCTATAATATATAACTAAACTATTGTTGTATGTAAAGTAAATACGGTTTTTAAAATGTTTAAGAAGCGTCATTTAAAATTAAATTAAAATGCAGAGCCCCCCGGACCGGTGGCCAGGAACCGGGCAGTGTGAGTGCCACTGAAAATCAGCTCTTGTGCCGCCTTCGGCACACGTACCATAGGTTGCCTACCCCTGGTCTATAAGTATGTACATAGGGAAAAAATATTTCATATTGGTCTCTTTAATCTAACAGACAAAGGTATAACATTATCAAATGGCTGGAAGCTGATGTTAGACAAATTCAAACTGGAAATAATGTGTACATTTTTGGTGGTGAAAGTAATTAGTAGTCGATTCACTGTCCATCACTGACAATTTTTAAATCAAGATTGGAAGCTTTTCTAAAAGTCATCTGTAGGGATTATTCTGGGGACATTCTATGACCTGTGCTATACAGCAAGTCAGATGAGATGATCACAGTGGGCCCTTCTGGCCTTGGAATCTATGATTCTATGAATGTGTGTTATATGAATACTGTTACTGCAATTGCGCTCTCACAGGTGATTGATTGAGTCCTAAATATGAATTTTATTTTTAAGAGTGTACCAAGGACTCCCAAGGCTTGGGTTGGTACTCTCGTGTAGTTAGTAGAAATAAACTTTATCCACCCCTGAAAGGAAATGTCTCCAGGCATGGGCTTCATTAAAACAGTCTATACAGTGGATTGTACATTGACTCCATCTATAGATCCTCAACAGAAATTATTTTTGAAACTTTGTAAGACATTCAGAAGAACATTGTACAGTATATAGTTTTGTCTCCATTATTGTAATAAGGAAATTACTGAGCCTGAAGAGATGTAAGACAAGAATAACCAAAACAGAAGAGTAATTGTGGGGAATGAGGAAGGAGTATACAATAAATTATGAAAGAAAATGGAACTGACTTGACTTCTTTCTCTTAAAAAAAATCACTTAAATTCTTAAGGCATTACAATAGACAAGACCCTGAAAGAAAAGACTGAATGGGTGCCATTAATGTGTGAAATATTAACAGTCAAGCAATTTTCTATGATAGTAAGTTGTGTTGATGTGGGGTTTTATGATGCAAGACCCAATTCTTCTGACTTACACCAGCAGACATGGGAAACAACTGCACTGAAGTCATGTGAGCTACACTGGTATAAAACTCGTGTTTTCATTTAAACCAAGTCTGATGCTATTCTCCAAGGTTCTCTCAACAGCTACTGCCTTCTGCATTGTGTACTAGCTGCTTGATGTGTGCTTTATCTTCCTTCAAGGCTGCTCAGTGTTTCCACTGTTCCTTCAGTATTTCATAGTATATTTTTAGCCCTTTTTGTAATTCGCGGTGATATTTGTATCTAGAAAGAAACTAACTTTTAAGCTTCCTTACTTTCTTTATGCATTTCTTAGTTTAGTTATGGAAGTTTTATAGGACTGCAGCCTATTGTGACTGGAACAATTACCTCCTCATTTCCCATTACCATCCCTATTATTTAGAAATATGTTTGATAACTATGCACTTTCTAGCACTGAAAGGATAGACTCTCCATATGTGGTAGGCAAATACACAATATATCCTGGGTTCCAACCTCTTATGTCAATTTTCCTATTGCCTTGGATAGTTTTGGTTTTAAAATGCAATGCAACAGATCCCCGTGGTGGGGCAGTCACCCCGCCATGCCTTGAAGGGCTTAAAACAGCCCTGGGAGAGGGCTGTGGCCGGGGAAAAGCTGGGCTGATTTAGAAAGCAGCCACAGCTGCAGCCAGTGCAATCAGGGTCCAGCTGGCCCTTATAAGGAACGTCAGACACTCTCTCTGGCTTCCTAGAGATAGAAGGACCTGGCTGCCTGGGAAGCTGAGAAGGGTATCTAGGGTGGAGCAGTGCTGGGGAAGGGCTGAGGGAGCTGGGGAGCACCAGCCTAGCAAAGCCCCAGGCTGCTGGCCAAGTTAAGGGCCCACAAAGAGTACTAGGGCTGCAGAGGGGCAGCCCAGATATAGGCCGAGGCAGCTGGTCCAACCCCCTTGCCAATGATGAGTGGTTTACAGACTGCAGTCTCAGGGGTTAGATGATGACTGGCTGTAGCCACTGTGGCAAGGTGGGGATAGAGGGTGGGGGTTCCCTTGGGAGCAGAGACCCAGACTGTGGGGTACTGCAGAGGGCAGAACCCCAAGATAAAGAGGCACCCAGGTCCAGGAAGGACATGGGGGCCAGCAGCAGGCAAGACATCAGCCAGTAGAGGGCGCTCTGGGCTGGAAAGAGCTAATTCCCTGGACAACCAGCAGGAGGCGCCATGCCGGTGAGTCATTGCCCCACACCACACCCCCACTTCCCAGCATCCCCTGCGAAGCCCCACTACAGCTTTCCAGTGCTCCCCAGACTCTCCACTGCCCAGAACCCCCACCCCAAAACCACCCCCAGAGACCCTCTCTTCCAAGCCCTGCCCCATGGCCACTCACCGGCCCCACTGGGAGGTGACTCTGTGTGTTGGGCTGAGCGAAGAGTACTCCAAAAGGACTGCATGGGGCCAACTCCCCCTCAGCCAGCCCTGACTTCAGCCCTGCCACCTGCTGGACCGGGAGCAGCAAAATTTGAATTATTAGGTGACCCTAGAATGCTGATGCTCCTAGGCACATGCCTACTGCACCTAGAGGGAAATCCAGCCCTGCCTCCTAGTGTCATTTATTATTGGGATATTCATCTGGATAGTAAATATTGGACCAAATGCACCCTTGTTGTGCCGCCGCCGATTTCAATAAAATTACACCACGGATGAATGTAGTCAGACGTCTATTATTAAAAAAAAAGTCTAAATTTGGTTTGTGTTCACATAATTCTGTCCCCATTTACTTGGAAAATCTGGCATGAGAATTTTCTTCTTCTTAGGGCAGATCTGCAGCAATCTACACCAGCTGAGAATCAGCCCCTTTTATTTTCAGAGTCAGATAAGTGTATTATCAGATATTTTGCAATTCTTTTGCAGCACCCCTGGTCTCTAGAGAATACCACCACCTACTGACTGCTAATGTTCTTATTTTAATATAATCTCATTCCCTTAAGTGACCTTTTTTATAAAAAGATAGTGTTACCTCTTTACAGAAAGGAAAAAAAGCTAATTGATAAACAGAAACATATCGCCTCTTCTGAGCCAGTGAGTGCTTCTTCAGCTGCTTTAGGGATGAACTACCCAAATACTTTCCCAAGAGAACCAGAATGACATGGTAACATGAAAGTTGAATTTACTCTCCTGACTTCTGCATAATACTTACACCACATGTAACGTAAACTCATCTAACCACTCCACGCACTGCCTTCATCTTTACCCAGAAAGTGAAACTCCAGATTATTATTTATCAATCATTCCAGCATTATATATTACTCATTCGGCTAGTCAGCTGTACTGAGTAGGACAGGATGGAAAAAAAAGTGAGAGAGCGAGAGAAAGAGAGAGAGCGTGTGTGTGTGTGTGTGTGTGTGTGTGTGTGTGTGTGTGTGTGTGTGTGTGTGTGTGAGAGCGAGAGAGACACAAGTTTAACAGGGTCAGTTCCTGTGTTGGACAGAGGTGTCCAGAACCAGTTAAAACCAGTGATTAAAAACATTTGATCAGAACTGGTGCTCTAGGTGCAAAGCAAGCATTTCTTTTGGAATCTAAGAATGTTTCAACTCACTGGGAATTGGGATTCCTGAACTATATTCCTGGTTCCAACACTTCCCCATTGTATAGCTTTGGGCAAACTCAGTGCTTAACTTGTGCCAGGGCTGAGCCCCTGCACCTTGAGCCTTGGCAGTTCAGAGCGCCAGCACCTTGGGGCTTGCTGCACCAGTTATAAATGTAAAAAACTGGCTCAAGCACCTCTTTCATTACGAATTAAGCATTGGGCAAACTACAACGTCACTGGGCTTCCATTTGCCTGAGTGTAAAATGGCTTAATGTTCCTAAATTTCCCTGAGATCCTTGGACAAAGGGCACTAAGGAACTGCACATCATTCCAGATTTGCAGACATCACTGTATTGTAAAAAAAGATTCTTTTAGGTGTTTTGGGATTTTTTTTAAAGAAGAACATGACTATTACAGTCTATTCTATTCTACATAGGTTTTTATACAGGGTTGATCACCAGAGTATCTGAGCACTTTCAATGTCCAATTCATGAAAGCACTTTGAAAGCAAAGGCGTCACTCTCTTCCTTTCTGAGTTATAACTGTATTTGTATGGACAACAACATTAATCTCTCAGAGTCTTTGTTTACAGTAGGAGTTTGTAGACCATCTGAGAATGTACCTTTTCCAACTCCACTGTGTAGCCTGTGTACAGTATTTGGATATATTTATTATAATGAGTTTAAAGTGTTGTTGTGGCTATATTCTGGATTTGCTATCAATAAGAAAATGGTAAATTCCATGAATACTGATGACGGAATAAAAAAAAACTATTCAAAATTCACGTTTCAGGGTTTACAATCATATGACTTTGCATACTTTTAGACTTGCTTAGCATAAGGCTTCACACTGCTAATGTGTTTAAAATTGATGTCAAAGCTGCTATTTAAATACATGATGTTCACTAATTTGACTGGATCTCTTTGTGCGGTTGCAATTTTTGATAGCTGTTTCTCTTATATCTGTTTATGATACACTGCAAGTAAGATCACATGAGCTTTTTGGCGGAGGGGGAAGCTATCAGAATGACAACAGCCCTCAATTAAGTAAGTGTTGCAGCACTATATCTTAAAGTTATACTTGCTGTATTTAAAATAAAAATGCCAAGAGAAAAGGTTACTTTCACAAACAGGCAGAAGATGGTTCTCAAAAAGTTGATTCCAACAGAAGTGTAACATAAAAGCTTGAGATATAGAATCAAATAAATTAGAGATGGAAAGTCTTATAAGGTCATCCAACCCATTCATCTCCTTGTCACTGGAAGACCATTCCCTATAGAATTCTCATATGCTTTGTCCAGTTTAGTTTTAAAATACCCAGTCAATTGTAATGGTTCTAGATGGCTCAAGGGATTGGAATGAATACAGTTACCATCATCACTGGTCTGAGTCCAGTAATGACTGATAGTGGTTACCAGCTGAGAGCTGCTTGTTGGCCGTTGTAAACAGTAGGTGGTCTTCAGACAGGTCACAGTCGACAGATGATCACACCACTGAAACCATCATTATAACAGATACCAATTCTCTTGGCAGGAAGATGGGGCTCAAAATGAGTATGAGACTGAATTTATCTTTGATCTATATAAGTAACCGCTCCAGGTCAGGTTTTAGGCAGAGTGGCAGATCAGTTTGGAGAAATTGGCAGTGCTGCTGCCTGTGCAGCACTGGTTTTGTGGAGAGTGCATTTTCCTCTCTGGGCTAATCATAGAGCTTTTTTCCAGTAGTAAATTCCATTTTAAATTAAATGTGTGTTTTCTGTAAAAGCTCTGTGGGGAAAGGATAAACACAAAGTGTTTCGGCCTCCAAAGGAAGCAGACCTAGCAGCTCCAAAGCACAGTCTCCCTCCACTCCTTGCATCCCCCAGAGGCCTCTCTTCAGGGACTTGGGTATAGGTGGGGTGAACAGGAAGATACTGGCTGGAATGGATGGATGCAAATTGTTCCTTTGGCTTGGCAGAAGTTAGTCAAAAAAGATAACATGATCATATTAATATTTCTGACGAGTCTCATGCAGGGAACCTGGGACAGCCACATTTGGGGTCGTTATCAGGAACTGGGGGCCAGGTCCAGAGCCAGTGTGGAAGCAGCTTGCCCTAGCCTCCCACAGGTGGTCCTGCCCGGTGCGGGGACATATCCCTGGGTGCGGGTTCAAAAGGGGATCTTCTCCGATTGTTTCTTAGGGCAGCAGTCCATTCCATTTTGAATTAAAGTGGGCAAGGATTGGATGCTGCTGCAGCAAATTCTCTGGAATCCATGAGCCCCTGAATGCAAACTTGGGACCTTATATTTTAGAAATATTGCATTAGTCAGAAAAACTAAAGTGTGTCTTAGCATAACAGGTCAGGACAATAACACTTAATATCCGATTTACATTAAATATAGTATGTTTACTGAACACAAAACCAATTTTTATAGCTGTTGCTATAGCTACAATTCAAGGAAACCATAGCAACAATATTGTATTATGTACAGCCTTAATTAAGGATAGTTAAATCACGTCTGTCACTGCAATCTACTAAGTACTCCCATGTAATCTAGTTATATTTCATCTTAAAATGTTTTAGTTGTTCTTTGCAAAAAATATTTCATGTCATGATGTTACTAATTCCAACACACAATGAATTCCCTTTTGCTGCCACATTCTGCTAGATGTTCACATTTCCAAGTGATATACATGCATCACCCTTTAAAATTTGTCGATTTTGTGAAAAATAGACATGTTTATGTCACCACTTACTGATTGCATAAACTTTACTATTATACATCAGTGATAGCTTTAACCTTAATTACTGAGTGACTACTTTCCCATAACATGCCCAATTTCCCAAGTCCCATCACATTCAGTTATCCCCCCAAAGGAAACCAACTGCCTGAAATTTCACATGCTATAGCTCATCCCACAGTAGAGGGGTTTTTTGGGGGGGAAATATGGTAAACATCAGGAAAAATATCTTAAAGTGTACGTGTAGTTCATCTTTAAACATTTTTCTCACCTTTTTGTCTTGACAGATGACTGAAATGGCATGGCATTAATGTGTTCTGTTTTGTTGCTTTACTGAAGAAGAGTGCCTTTCAGTAACTCTGCGGAGGCAGGGTAGTAGAGGATGTATGCAAAGTAGTATGTAGCATGCACCCTTGCCTCAGAATGGGAGGCTAGGTGAGGTGGGGTGGGGAGGGGAATAGACCAGGGGGATGAAAGAAGTGCAAGGAGCTATCAGAAAGGCAGAGCATAGAAGAGAATATAGAATGGCAGCAGACAAGACTGGGGATCTGATAGGGTACAAGGAGATAGGGAAGTATACAGGGTGCATGCGCCAAGTATGGGGGGGAGGGGCAGAGAAAGATAGACTGCTTGAAGTTGTACATTAGCAGCACACAACACCACAAGAACATCTGAACTCTGAAGTTAGAGGGAATTGAACTCAACACCTTGTTGGATGAGACAAAGTCTGTTTTAGGATTCCACCAATAAGGCAGAAGGGTATCTAATCATTTTAACATATAGGGTACAGCATATACATACATATTCATTTATAATTCTAATGCATTCACTCTAAAATAAAAAAACTATTAGTCTAAAAAGGCTGTGAGTGAGTTACAAAGGCGAGCTGCATGAAAGCTTTTCACACAGCCGACACAAAAAATCCCCCTCACACAGGGAATAATTAATTCAAGAGCAGAGTATTCACAATTAGCAAGGCATGTTCAGTATCCTCCTCATCATTGTTAATTAGCAAATATTAATGTAATCTGCATGTTTGAGGGGGAAAACAATTAAAGTTACTAATTAAAAAAAATCCTCCGTGGCCTCAGCTACATTGCAAATAATGTCTTGCTAATCGATTAATCAGTCACTGACTATCAGACCATTCAGTTCCATCTCCGATGTATGGGCTCATCTACACGGGATTCCCAGCCCAGACACTCAAGCTAGCAAGCTAAAACTAGCAGTGCAGCCATAGTAGCAGCTCAGGCTAGCTGCCCAAGCACAATCCTGCCCTACCCGCTTGGGTACACACTTGGGTGGCTGCCACAGAGTCACACTGCTATATTTAGCACACTAGCTCAAGCAGAGGTAGCGCATGTCTCTCTACCCTCACTGGGAAGGACACCCCACAGCAGCAGTGTAAATGTACCTTTGAAATACATTAAACAATCAGTAAGTGTGGAGCTACCCGTGTTTCTACATCCACACCTAACCTCTAGGAGAACAAGCTGGTTCAGGGCAACAGCAATAGGATATTAAGCCCTTCTCCTCCAAGGCTGCCGGTTTGAATCCAGCTCAGACTGGCAGCAACCAAACGATTTTGGTGGCTTAATTTACACAAGTTGGTGGCCTCCATCCAGTTCACACAGTGTCCTCATCTCAAACCCACCACCACAGTTGGCAGTCTGCAATGTTGGGGACAGGCCCACCTTATTAGCTGGTGGAGAATTAACTGCCCTTTCTCCCTCAATGGGTTCCTCAATCAGTTTTAGGTTTAAGGCACACTGGGTGAAATCCCAGTGCCAGTTAAGTCAATGGCATAGCTCCCATTGACTTCAATGAGGTCAGGATTTCACTCACTGACTCAGGAAGACTTCTTTCCTGCTGCTTGTCCTGTAGGCAAATGTACTCCAGGGCTCTCAATTCTGCATCCTTCATGAACACTACATTCATTACAAATGTTAAAAGCATTTAAAAAATAACTCCCTACAAAACTACAATTTCTTGCTCTGGTTTTCACCTTTGACACTGTAATGGTGAAACAATTAACCTATCCAGTGAAGTTAGAAAACTAAATGATAAACAGCTGCACTTACAAAGTGGGAAAAAATAGCTTCACTCTCAAAGAAGATATATTCAATGTACTCCGTACATGAATCTAATAATTATTACTTCCTTAAGCAAAATAAACCAAACAAAGAAAATAAGAAAATGGGACTGTAAAAGCATTTTATTGCTTGCCAGTGTAAAAAAGGAATAACTATCAGGAAGAGCTTGTAAAACAAATTCATGTTTTAATGTTATTGCATTTATTTGAATGATTTGCACTTATGCACAAACAGCAAAGAAATTCTGAAGACAGAGTGAAGAAGATTTCAGTAAAATAAATATAATAAATATAACCAATAATAATAATAATTAATACATGAATACCTCCAAGAGTGCCAATAGCATCAGAGTCCTTAAAGTACTGGAGTTGATGTAGTCTGGCATCTTGGCAAAATGGCTTATCAACAAGACCCAAACCAAACATTTTGCAAATGATAAAATACCACTAGTTAAAACACCATATGATAGTCAAGTGGAAATGAAAAACCAACAATCTTCAAAATAAACTGACATGCTGTAAACTAAATATTAAGGCAATATTTAAATTAACCCCACAAAACACCAATCTGATGCTTGCTTTCTTATTCATACACTACCCAGAATTTTGAATCCAGTTCACCGTTCTTTTAAAGCTCTGGTTATGGAGATTACAGAGTTTAAACTATCCAATTTTTTTAAAAGGATCCTTTGGTGTTACTTGCTTAGATTTTTCAGTGGGACATTTTCTGTCAGGACAGTTAAAACTCTTATCTGAGGCCAGTGCGATGGGGGTTTGTTGAGCACATGGTTTGCTTTGTTGTTTTTCAAATGCTTCATTTAGTTACCAAATTTACTGATACTTTCTAGTCATCGCTATAGTAGAAGTTCTTACCTCTTGTGTTTTTACGTTTATATATCCATAGTGAGTTCTGACAGGCCGCCTTTGTTTGTCGGAAAACGGCATCCATTTCACACCAGTTTGTCCAAAGCAGTTTAGAATCAACGGGAAGTTTACTTCATTTGTAAGACGAACGATGACGAAGAGGAATGCTGCTATGAAACTTATTGCAATGATGGCCTTTCTCTAAAATTGGAAAAAAAGAAAGCATTTTACTAAAAATATAAGGAACAGTTTCAAACAACAACAAATCTATATATGCAATATCCACAGTAAGTACTCTTTCCCTTTTTCAAAGCTTTATCTGCTTGTGCCTACTGCAGGGAATTGTAACTGCTAATGCTGCTAGATCCCAGTAAGATAGGCAACTGAATAATTTTGCATCTTAAAACTTGAATTTCAGTTGTTTTAAGAGCTTTGCCTAGGGCTGGTTGAAAAAAAAATTCTTGTAAAAAAATTCATCCCATTTTTAATCAAAATGGCAAAAATATTAACCAGCTATATACCTGGCTGAAAAAATGAATGCATTTTACACGAAAAATCCATCTTGGAATGTCACTACAAAATCAAAATTTGGACAGTTTCAATCTGTAGTTCCCCTGCATGGCATACATGACTGGTACTCCCACTTCTTCACAAAGCTGATGCACTGAAACAAAATACACAATGATATCTGTATAGGCTAAAGTGATATATGATTGTCCCTTTCTCTTAACAGATTATGATCTCATTTATTACATGTTAATTCTAAATCATTCCAATAAAGTCAGTGGAGTTACCCTGGATTTACATACTGTAACTGAAATCAGAATCTGACCCCTTCATTCCTTAGAATAAGCGGGCCAGACTTTCTGCTTCTTTCCAGGCTCGCAGATTTACAAAGCGAGCCCTTATTACCAAGGACAAGTTGACCTCAATTGTTAATAATTTAAAAAGGTCTCTTGAGTGTTCACTTAAACCCTGATTCTCACCTCTAATCCACCTAAACCTGAACCCACCTAGTCTTCTAACCAGGAAAACGTATTAATTACAGCTGCAGGATGGTGACACATTTCAACATAATGACTTAACATATAACTTGATGAGTCCTGCACTTTTAACAAGAGCAGAGAAATTGCTTCCAAACTACTTAGAGACAAAGCATGTCCAGCTAGTGCAAGTGGCTAAGGACTTAAGACACAACAGAACTATACAGTTTACAGAAAACACTGTTTTAAAGGTTTTGTTGGAGGAATATGCCACTTATATGCTTGAGGCATTTATATATTACTCCCATTGGATTACTGCTTTACCTCATTTGCTCCTATTTAATCACTCTATTGAAAGTAATTCCATCATTGTAAACAGCTGTATTAATGGAGCTTCAGTAAGAAGAAATAAATCAAGGCCTTTGAGAAGGTACAGTCTTTAAAATACATAGTATGCCTTAATGATGGATGCAAAAATTTGACTGCTAATGTCTGTATTTAATTGCAATCCAGAATAGCTGCAACTAGCACAAGTAGCATATCTGCAATGGCTATTACGTGTGGATGCTAGCTGCTGTACAGGAGTAGCTGGAGAGAAGAATGAGAGGACAAAAGACTCAGGTATGTAAAGATATAATCTGTTCCTCACCTGGAGTTTCATTTGACTACATACTGAGTCAACAGACTGGAGAAATGAAAATTCAGTTCTGGGTAATGTTGGTGTTGTGTGTGTTTCTCCTTACACAGAAAACGTTATATAAAAGAACCACTTGAGCTTGGCAGGGTCTAAATAACCATGTTTATTGAATATATACAACATGCAAGGACTAGCTTAATATATATACTACCACTCTGGTAGGGTTCTGGTGGCTTCAGAACACAGTGAGCACCACTAGAGAGTTCACAGACTATATAAAGAGCTACTATCCTATTCCCATATACACTGCAGTTGGCAGTATAGTTATGGAAGGTTAATTAGATGATTTGTCTGTTTTGACATCTTGGAAAACAGTAGTTTTATGAGTAATGGGAGGCAAGACAGGTTGAGATGGGAAATCAGGGAGAATGGAGTTACTGAGGGGAGAATGGAAACTAGGAGAAGTGCTCCCTCCAGTGATGAGTTTTAGTGAATAAAATAAGAGGTAAGTTATTCATAAACTGTTAAAAAAAAAAAGTTAAAGCAAGCAGTCTGAAGGGCAGAACAGGAGTATATTAGAATAGCCGATCTAACTTCCAGAAACCCTAAGAGCCTGTGAACTTCTCATCAACTGCATTACAAAAGATGTACATTATATTGCAACAAGCTGGCTAGCATGGGCACATGTGCCACTGTTCCAGATGGAATAGGATCTGTTTGGTTACATATGAAAGCTTTTAACAGCTCTGAGTGGCTAGGCTGTGCAGCACAGTGATATCCAGGAAGCAATGAGAGGGGTATACGTTTGTTGGATTATTTACTCCATTTAGGACTTTCCCCCCACTAAATAATGCAACAATTTAAAAGGGATTGATGGAATTTATTTGACTGCATGTTTCAACTACATCTGTAAGCCTCGTTTGAAAAAACACACAGCTACAAGACATGGCATTGTATTCTATTCCACCACCAACAGATGTCACCAATAGATAGCTGTCTACCTTCCAGCTTTACTGAAGACCTTTAATCATAGATGCTGACTCCATGGGTGCTCTGGGACTCAAGCACCAACCGAAAAAACCAGGGGTGCTCAGCACCTGCAGATCCAGATTAATCTTTTGTTGGCCCCAGTGCCCAGACTGTGGCCCCACCCCCCATTCCGCCTGCACTCTACCCAAGGTCCCGCCCCCACTCAGCCTCTTCCCCCAAAGCCCCACCCAATGCTCCATCCCGTGGCCCCACCTGGGCTCCGCCCTTTCTGCCCAAGGCCCCACCCCTGCTCCACCCAAGGTCCCACCCACTCTTGGCCTCTTCCCCTGAGACTCCACCCACACTCTGCCCCAAGGCCCACCCCTACTTGGCCTCTTCTCCGAGGCCCTGCCCACCGCTCACACAGGTGGGGGCAGAGAGGAGCACCCACCTGCAAAAATAGAAGTCACCGACTGTATCTTTAATAACTCCTTGGAGGGGGTGTGGAGGGTTCAATCAGGTTGTGAGAATCAAGTTATCACCATTTGCAATCACCCCCAGCTGGCTTTCCTACAAATACTAAAAGGTTTCTTTAAAAAAAGTCAGAGGGAGGAATTTTTCTGCATTAGAAATGCAGAGTGTGTCTTTATACAGAAGATTCTACAATGTCTGCCGTGACGACCTCACAAGCGAACTGAAGGGATTTTTAATCAAACTATTAAATTTGGACATTTATTTTATTTTTGGTAATACACATTTAAGTTTATTTAGCTTTTTGAAGAAAGGAAGCTTTTTTGCTAAAGATTCAGCATATTCATTTATTTCATTAGGGTGTGAGAACCACAAGCACCCATTCTCCGAGATACACCCTCCTACAACAAGACTGCTAGCGCAACCAAGGAAGACCAGAACTGACAGCCCTCAGAATGGCTCTGGTTAAAAATTAAGCAGAAAAAGACCCTGCTGACCTAACTTTCAAGCTTGCTTAAGAAGCAAAAAAAGGCACATGATCAATGCCTAAAAAATGCTATGCCTGTCACTTTAAACAGAGGTATACACCCAGGGCCAGCTCCAGACCCCAGCGCGCCAAGCGTGTGCTTGGGGCGGCATGCCGCAGGGTGCGCTCTGCCTGTCGCCGGGAGGGCAGCAGGCAGCTCCGGTGGACCTCCCGCAGGCGTGCCTGCGGAGGATCCACTGGTCCCGCGGCTCCGGTGGACCTCCCTCAGGCACGTCTGCAGGAGGTCCACCGGAGTCGCGGGACCGGCGACCACCAGAGCGCCCCCTGTGGCGTGCCGCCGTGCTTGGGGCGGCGAAATTCCTAGAGCCGCCCCTGTATACACCTCTAAAGAGGCTTTTTTCCAGCCACTCAGGAAATTTTTTTCATAGGTATTCCTCCTGCAGTGTCCCTTGTAAACCCCGCCCCCCGCCGGTAAAAAATAGACATTGTCACCTCTCCTTTCCTGAAATTTATTATTTTGAACTGGATGTCAAGGCTTTTTTAAGTCACATTGGGTCATTAAAATATGCACAGAGCCATATTTATATCTTATTGCACAATTGCTAATCTCAAATCTTATGCACATCAAAATTTTAAACAGCTGCAAAACCAATCATTTGAAATGTTGCCGCACCAATACAGAATTAAATTAGCAAATTACAATAGGGAGAAATCTTGTTCCTGCTTTACTTTTTATTTCAGGTAGTTGCAAACAGCCCTTTAACAATAGAAACGTTTAGAATCTATTTCCTCTGACTGGAACGCTCCCTATATGAAAATCCCAGTCAATCTATAAACTTTTCTAACTAATTTAATATAGGCATTTTGATGCACTTGGCATTTTAATTAAAATATATCTAGTTTTAAACATGTTCCGTAGCAGATAATACATTTTTAACAGATTCATAGCTGAATGACTTTCAAGCTATATTAATTTTCAGACGCTTTTATTCCTTTTACAACAGTGCTAGACTTTAATCTAGCAGGGAGTTGCTAGAAGAAAATTACCATATTCGTTTACAGTGGCCAACAGGCTTTTGTTTGTTAACTTCACTCAGTAACCAAAGTAGATGCTCACTGAGGGTAAAAATTTATGTGTATGGCTACTCTGATAAAATTGGATGAACTGAAGGGATTTGAATATATGCAATGCAATACTTGTGGTTACCTCAGACAGGGAAGTTGCTGGGGCACTAGCCATTTTTCTTTCTCATTTTCTTTTTTTCATTCAATATCCATAATATAATCCCAATTTTTGTTTGTTATTTCTTGGCAATCAGAATCATTCTGTCTAGGATGTATATCAAAATCAATAAGCATCATGCAGTAGGCATGATGAATCATTCCTTCTAGGCTTGAATTTATATATGTTGTTATATAATCACAGGACTGTCATACAATGTTGCTGGTTAGGATTCCGAGGAAAGCTCTGTGGAAATAAAACATGAATGATGAAACTAGTGTGTGTGTGTCTGTATTTGACAGTATGGTTTCTAATGTGGTTTAACATATATAACCATTGCATTACCCACATTTTGGGGATTTACCAGTTACCGGTGTGACTCATTAGTTTTATTTTAGCAAGAATTTGACAGTTTTCTGAGTGAGGGAGAATTGTTTTTCTTTTATGATCTGATAAGGAATATCGATGTGACAACAACATTTTACAGTTTCATCATTTTTGATGGATTGGTAACACATTTAAATGGATCTGTAGTATTTTGTGCTGTATACAGTTGTCTAACAGGGCTAGTAATAATTTACAGTTTTAACAAAAAAGAAAACATCTTCAGGATGACAAAGCAGTGTCACAACTTGCAGTAAAGTATCTGCTTTACTGTGTTCCCCACACTAACTCCTAGATCTAGAACCAACCAGTAAACCAGTAAAATCTGTCACAATATATGGCAAAGTCCCGCAAAACATTTTACAAGTAATTTAATAAGTCCCATAATATTCCTGTGAGGTACAAAGCGAAATGCTATTCCATCCATTTTACAGATATATAAACCAAGGCTTAAGTGACTTGCCCAAGGCCACACAGTAAATAAGCAACAAAATTCACTCCCAGTCCCCTAATCTAAGCACTAGGCCAGTGCTTTCTGACAAGACAGCTATTACTATTATTTTATCATCTGTAAAATGCCAACAGTGAGCTTGGTGCAGTACAAGACACTAATAAAGACAATTCCACACCCCAAAGAGCAGTTTAAAATAATACATTTGGGGGAGAAATTGATTTTTATAGACCTTTTTCTAGCCACTATATTCATGAGTACGTGGTAACAGTGAGCCTGGAAGGAAAAGTGAGAGGTAAAGATTAACAAGTATGTTTGGAGTCTCTTAAATGACATGATACGGTGTAATATTGTACTGGTTTCACAATACTTACTTTTATGACTATAACAAAGGGCTCAATTTTTTTTTAAATACTCCTGCACATTATACTACTTTTATTGTAGTGCTGCAGGTTTTCAAGCTTCATTTGATTTTTACTCAAGTATACCTCCAATTGAAAACAATAACGGCTACATTTACCGAATTTGTTTCATTTTGTGAACTACTGTATGTAAAACCAGATTTATTTTATTTTGTCTTTTATAGTCTTGAGCACCTTGTTCAAGTGTCACTTTCTGTCACAAAAGACCACAGAGTGAAATTCCTTCAGAAAAATATTTCACTGCAGACCTGCTTTCCAGCATCCATCTCTCCTTGGCATCATGCGAACAGCTGCCTAGAACTGCTAATGGTCATTCAGGGACTGCTCTTCTTGAACTCTCCAGAGATATAATCTCAATTGTAACTACTAAAAAGTATAACAGGAGTAACATTGGAAAGTGGCAAATGCCATAACCGCAAAAAATGCTTACCTAGTAAAGAGATTTTTTTAAAAATATACTTGCATGTCAAAAACCACTAGCAACAAATCTATAGCTGGAGATATATTTGCATTGCATCTAGATGTGAAAGTTTATCTGAAAACACTCACAGAGCAACATGAGACAGCTAGTGGATTTTTGATTCCACTCCTTGGGAAGAAGAAAAAAGGAATGGGGTGAGATTGGCAGACAGCTCTGTTTTTGAAAGATGAAAGGGTATTTTTGGACCAGGATATATCTGCTGTGCTTTATTCCTGGAACATGACCAGCAGGGAAGCACTGGAGCAAGGATGAGAAATACCATAATAATATTTATGTAGAAACAGAAACTCTGCAATAAAAAAAATATGGGCCAGACCTTTGTGTTGGCCTGGAGAACCTTTCTACCAAAAGTGGCCTCATCAGCTATTGACCCTGGGTAGAGCTGATACTACTTTGAGAAAGTGTCAGCGCCACCAGGTGGCCACCTGAGGCAGAAGAATATGCAGGCTGGAGCAGGGGCTGGCTAGCATGAAAACAGGCCTGGAAAAGAGCAGGAGCAGGAACAAGAGCTGGCTTGAGCTGGAGCACAGGCAGTCGGTCAGAAGTACTTGTCAGTGGGAGTGCTCCCAGCCAGGTAGTGATGTTGAGCAGACTGGAGAGACTGCTTCCCTTAGGATCACCTGGGTGGGTCCTCACTTGTGGACTGGCTGAACCCTGATTGAATGGCATGGAGCCTATCACAAAACCTGCAGAGAATTGCCTGTGATGACTGCTTTGAGCAGGGGGTTGGACTACATGACCTCCTGAGGTCTCTTTCAACCCTGAGATTCTATGACTCATCACACACTCTGGCTCAGGGATGACTCATCAGGCTTAAGCAGGCACAGGCTCAGAGGTAACTTCAGCGATTACTCACCACAGTAAGCATGGATGGAAGACCAGGTGGCTACCTTGCATGTCTCATCTCCTGCTCTTTTTATATATGACATTGCTAAAAGCTTCCGGGAGAAATATCTTGAGGCCCTTAAGGAATGTGAAACCCTTGTATATATTCTTCTGATATATTTTATCCATCTTTCTAATATCGGACCATAGATAACTGAAGACAAAAGCAGCATGAGGGTTTTTTTGCTTATCGTTTTGATCCTATGACTCTCCTTACATCAGTTGTAACAAACACCACTTCCTTCAGATGAGGGGGATTTTGGGCAACAAGATGGCAAAATAATCTCTTGGGAACAGTGGAATGACTTGCTGCCTTTGGGGCCAGTTTTTGTCATTATAAATGTGCAAAACTGCTGCTCAGTTGACAAGTTTCCCATTTCCAAATGTTCTGTATACATAGGAGATCACTATCATGAATGCTATATGGACTGACAGAGTGACAGAATACTGAACTCACTGGCTAAAAAAAGATTGCCAGGGCACTAAGTGCTTCTTTACTCTTGCATTTCCTTGGGCGTGAGATCTTGCAACAAAGATGGCTTGGAGTCAGACCTTGCCTCGTGACTGTGGACGACTATCTGGAAAGGAAGGAGGGAGTTCTCTAGCCCTTACTGGCCTAGGATATTTGCTTGGGGGTTTTGAGCTGTTAGGTCAGGTCAGATGCTTGCCTGAAGACTGACTACTTGTATGTTAGTGAGGGGGCACTGTGACCAGTTTTGTACATTCCATGGCAGCAAGGACCCCTTTGGAGCTACTAGAATCAGTAGCCCCTTGACAGTCAAAGAAGAAAGCCTTGCCCAGCAAGCTCTGCCTTCTGTCTTGCCCTCTGTTTTATCTTTTGTCAGTTCAGCTGCATTCATGAAACAAGGTTCTGCCTCTCTCACTTTGTCAGTGGCCAACGACCTAAGGATACTCTTCTAACTCTGAACTAAATAAAGTCCCCTGAAGTATCAAGTAGCTGGGACAGAAACTCCATTTGTCTCCTTTACAAAGCAAGAAATTTTCTTGCTGAAGCTGGAGCACCTCACACCTTTGCATTATCCATGAGACCAGCATGACCAAGCCATCTTGCAGCAGGTGACCTGGCCAGCAGAGGCTGAGGGAAAAAAAGCTTGTGTTTAAATCCAAAAATTGGACCCACGCAAAGCAAAGAAGTAGGAATCATAGAAATATGACTGCTGGCATAGCTGAAAAACAAAATAAAGAGCATTGACCTCTGCAGAGAGCATTGGAAAATCAGTAAAACTGTCACTGCTGAGCTTCTACACAATTCTAAAGACATGATCCTTGATCTCATCTGCCTCAACTGTGCACAATTGAGGGAACCAGAAGTGAGAACTGCCATACTTGTCATTGTCCAAGGAACTGAAGATGTACAAAGCCTTGACTGTTATGTTTTGGATAATTGCTGTTATTTAAATTTAGCCCCAAATTTAGCCCCTAAACAACATTGGGATAACTAGATTATTGTGTTATGTGCAGTATTCCTATAGGAAACACCATACATGCTTAAGTAATTTTATAAAGTTATTTAATGGAAAACTGGGAAATTTTAAAGCAGAATTATAGATAGAAGAGAGAGATCTGGAAAATACAACTTAAGTATAAAATGGAAGACTTCCTGTATCTGAAAGTTCATATGAAGGTTCTGAGCAGACTCAATTCTGCAATGGCTTCTTAAGAATAAATCTGCATTACTATTTTTTCCTTATTAACCCACTGTTTTAATATGATTCAAAACTTTTTTTTTATCAACACACTCCTGTTTTATTATGAATAGCTCCTTCGAGGACTTAAAAACCATTCCAGCTCTCCAACAACCATCTTTGTTTTTGCTCACTGCCATATTCTAGGGTCACTGGTTATTTCCATACATAGAGCCTTGGCTTCAGCTGATAGGCACTTGCAATCTTTTGAGTAGTCCATCAGTACTGCTGACCCATGAAAACGCAACACAACCAGTCTCCTCCCAAACATAGTATGAGTATGTAGTCTTCACAACGGAATCTGCATGACAACCCCCCCCCCAAAAAAACTTTATTGCCAGAAGGGCAACCTGAACTTTTGAGCAAGACAGTCTTTCTATCAGTCTAGTATTTCATTTTAGATTATCTGTATCTGGAATCTGCCCGGTAATTTAAAAGATATTAGTTTACCACTTAGAATCTAACCTATTAAAATGGCAAAGAGAGACACATTTTCAAAGTGGGGCTCTGGAAATACATGCACAAGATCTGTTTTTCCATAAAATAAGGTTAATATCAGATCATTCCCTTCATTAGGGGTGATTTCTCTGAATTTGCCATTGTTGATTAATTGATGTGCTCCTGCAGAACTGGGCTGAAACTTGATCAGTAGTTATAAATGTACTTTGCACAGATATTAACATGAATTCTACGTGATGCTGCAGTAAGCAAGATGTTGTGGTACTATTAAAAAAATAGCTTCAGCAGCACAGCTGCCTTTTCTCTGGATTAGTGCCCACTTATCAACAGTCTGACAAGCTTTCAGACACACATACAAGTTGAAGAATACTTCCCTGTAAATAGAAGTGCTGGTACAAGAATTTGTGGATCCTTCAACCTGGCAAATAGTTGCTACTATTTACTGAAGACCCACCTGATTGTAGCTATTTTTCACCTGCTGAGAAACAGTTTATAGGAAAAATGCCTCCCTCTTAGTTTTAACGCTTAGCTTTCCAGAAATACCCTATTCTGTGAGCCACATGATTCCTGTATAGAAACGTGTAAGTGTTTGTGGCAGACAGTGTGTTAAGAGCAAACTAACTACAGTAATTGACATCTGTTCTATATGCTCTGTCAGAGGCTTGACTCGCAATTTTGTTTCAGCTGAAACTTCCATTAAGGTTCCCTTTCAAAAAGTTGAAATCTGCTACCAGAAATGGGCCTGACAGTATGTAAACCAGGGAAACACAATGCTTTTCACTTCCGCACATACCCACTAAGATTAGCAGGTACATTGTCTAGGAAGATTTCCTTTGCGTGACTGTATTGGTAGGGTCTGCATTTTAGGGGTCTGACAAGAAAAATGCATTACACAGACAAAACAGATCAGACAGAAAGGTAAGAGCTGTATGTAGTAAAAAAGAGAGAGCTCATGCAGTTATTAAAAGCTTAATGTGCTTCTGCACACCTATGCTGTGCTGGATAGAATATCAGACATACTCCGTTGTGTATTTATATGAACTCAAGGTGCATCTTTAGCTCGCCTGGTAGGAGGTCAGTGCTTTAGGAACAAGAGAATGAGAGGTCTATCTCCATTTGTGACCGAAGTCCTAGCTGGCTTCCGGGTGTACAGCCACAGCAATGAAGTCTTACGAGGTCATGGATGCTGACCACTTATCTGAAGCTATGCCAAACACTGCACCGAGACACAGCCCCCAGATATACTAGCTTCTACAGACACGCACCACCTCAGAAGAATAAAGTACATATGGGACAAATAGACCTATAGACAGACAAAAAGAGGGGGGACAAAATGTCCCCATAGCCCGATGTTTATAGGCTGTACATCTGTGAGAAAATGCCTTTTGCTGGGAAGCCTAATTTGACAGCAGCTTACTTCTACCTGCTGGGGAAAGTTTATAGCAAAAAATAAAAGGAAACAGTAAAGCCAGAAATCTGGAGAGTGAAATCTGCTACATACTGCCAGCTGGAAAGCTTGCACTTTCTGCACTGAAATAGTCTACATTGGTTTATTCTCTGACCACCATGTTGGACTTGAAGCTAAAAATGAAAATTGGCCTCCTGCCTCAGTTTCTTTTTAAAAGCCACTCAGCAGTGGAAGAAATGGGAGGATTTGCCCTGCCTGTTATTTGGCAAGCATCCTGTTCTGGCTTTTCAAACCACACTGCACTTTGGGAAGTCAGCACTTTTGAAAGCTAATTCTGGACGCACTCTCTGTCTCAATACAGCATGGGGGGTGCACCTGCTATTTGGCAGCACTGAAAAAGGAAACAAGTGGTCAGTTTTCATGTTTGGCCTCAAGGAGGCCACGTCCATCAGTCAGTGTCCCCAGGAATTTCAAGTGCAGATCACATTAGTAACTTGTTCTAGAGCAGGGGTTCTGCACCACAACCCCCATTCTGACAACAAAAGTTACAACATGACCGCAGGATGGGGGACCAGAGCCTGAGTCCGCCCGAGTCCCACTACTCCAGGTGCGGGGGCCAAAGCCTGAGCCTTACCCCCCGCAGCCGGGAAAGGGGTCAAAACCCAAGCCCAGCCAGGGGGCCCGTAATGTGAGCCCTGCCGCCCAAGGCTGGGGGGTTTGGGCTGGAGCCCCAAGCCCCAGAAGTCTAAGCCAGCCCTGGAGACCATAGGCTCCAACTTTTCCCGGCGCCGGTGGGTGCTTGACCCCCCCCCCAGCCTCCGCCCTGACTCCATCCCTGCCCTGCCCCCATGCCAACCCCTTCCCCAAAGTCCCCGCCCCACCTCCGCCCCCTCCCTGCCCCTACTGGACTCCTTCCCCATATCCGCACCCCAGCCCCACCTCTTCCCTGAGCCCGCCACGTTCCCGCTCCTCCCCCTTCCCTCCCAGTGCTTGCCGCTGCAAAACAGCTGGAGGACCTGGCATGCTCAGAGGAGGTGAGGTGGAGGTGGAGGTCGAGGTGAGGTGAGCTGGGTTGGGGAGCTGCCGGTGGGTGCAGAGCACCACCAATTTTTCCCCATGGGTGCTCCAGCCCCAGAGCACCCACAGAGTCAGCGCCTATGCTGGCGACCCCATTAAAATGGGGTCACGACCTACTTTGGGGTCATGACCCACAGTTTGAGAACCTCTGTTCTAGCAGGAGAGACACAATCCCATTTTAGTCACAGATCTCATTTGGGGGAAAAAAAGAAAGACAACAAAAATTATTACAGCTTCAAAAAGAATTGACACAGCCATTTTTTCCTCATCAGACAATCAAATTTAGTTGTCCTTGGACAAGTCATCTTTGGATAAAAACTGTTCTAGCCTAACTCACACTTAAACAGTCTCTGCTGGCATATTTCATTAGAAACGTGAGGGCACTACTTTAAAAAAATCAACACTAATATTATACCAGGCAAAAAAATCTGGTGGATGTTTTGTCACTCATTGCCAAAAAGCATGTTCCACTTCTGGCATATCTGCCTGAAATATCAATGGGCAAAAGTAATAATTTACAGCCTATAAAACTGTGAGACCTAATTATAGTGAAATTGAAGCTGAGACTGGTACTTGCTTAGTTTGAAGTTACAATTTTTGTGCCATATGATTTATATCCTGCCGTTTATATTATTGAAGAGAACACTGTCTCATATATATCATTCTAAAATTTTAGTGTCTTTCATCTTGAAGGAGCCTGAAGTTTCTTCTTGCTGTTTTAAACAAAACTTAAGCTGATAAAAAAAACTAGACATCAAGATCACTTCATCCATCACTTTTGAGAAAAGTGTGACAGCTCTAACTATTGCACAAAAGCAATGCACAGTAGTTTAAACGTAAGAAGTGTAGAATTTCAAATTGCAGGGGAAATCAAGGTAGCAAGAACGTAACCACGAGAGCTTAAATTTGACAAAGGCAACAGAGC
Source organism: Mauremys reevesii (assembly GCF_016161935.1). Lineage (NCBI taxonomy): Eukaryota > Metazoa > Chordata > Testudines > Geoemydidae > Mauremys > Mauremys reevesii. The sequence goes on from NC_052630.1 coordinate 85,781,943, forward strand.
TAAGAACCATGGTCGAGATTTCCAAAGCTAGGGATTTAGATGCACAAATCACATTACTTCAATGTCATGGGATTTTAAACTTGACATGCATTGATTTGGAGATGAATACAACAACCAGTATCATTAGCGGTTGCCTTAGCCACATTAACATCTAATTTATATGTATTGGCTCATGTCATGCCCCCAAAACTTTGATCCATCATCCTTAAAACTGCATGTAGAGCTATGATGGACGAAAACAACCTATGGCACACAAGACTGACAATAGTTCCAGTAGGTGCTAATAAGCAACGCCCACTTCTGACAAGGCGATCTGCTGCCTCCAGAACAAAACCACACACACTGCAATTCTTGCTGACTTGCCACAACTGACTTCACAACATCTTTTTGTGCTGGTCATTCACGCATTTATGTCCAGTGCTGCCAGTCCCAGTGCCAATCTCAGATGACAAATGGCATATCAGGGCCAGCAGCTATGTCTTTACAAGGTGGCAGCAACTCAGGGATAGAGAGACGAACTTCAGAAGCCTTAATTTACACCCACCTCTTTGCAATCTGTGATGCAAATCCCAGACTAGACTTAACAGACTGCCCACTGGAACAGCCAGAGTGGTTGCCACAATGCAGAAATTTGGCTTAGCCCTATCTTCAGTGTGACTGCGGGGCAGTGATGCAGATGGTCAAACATGTGGTGGAGGAGCCTACAATGACAAGATTGGATGGTGGATTGCAACACTTTGCTACCCTCAATGAGGTAACTGAACAATTTAGATACCAACAAGTCACGCACACAAAAGACAAAGATAGGATTTTTAATTACGCCAAGCTTGTGGGAAAATGGAGCAAAAGAAGGGCTTATGTTTGTAGGAATGGGGATATTGTTGGGGCTTGATTTTATTTTGGTAGGTTATTTTCCCATTTAGAGGTAATGTAGTAGCTGTTAGCCTGACATTTGATTTGATTGTATTTTCACTTTTGGACACAGAAATCTAGATCTCAGGATCGACACTGTTGATGTGCACAAGAGAAACAATCAACAAATTAACATTATTTATGTTTCCGGAGCCTGGAGGCTGCAATCAAGGACTGGAGATCCATTGTGCTAGGTACTATATACATGTGCACATGCAGTGTCTCTGCCCCTATAGAGCTTACAATCTAAGTAACTAATAAATAAAATTAAGTAGTCAGGACCTAAGTTTAAATGTCAACTGAAAGAGAGCCCATCCACAAGCACACTGTACCCCCAGCACTTTGTTCAGTACTGACAAATAACGGAGATCCACCGCCTGAATCACTCGTACCATTTCCTAGCGCACTTCCATGCGCCTTAGAGGTTCCACTTTTGAGTACAGGCATGGCGTCACCTTGCTTAACTTGTCCTTGCTGATATGACTGCAAGAGAAGGTGGCATAGAGGCAGGAGTATAAGCAAAATGTCTTGCCTGTTGAGCACAATTTTGTTCCTTTTACTTGTTCATTTTTCTCAAAGGGTATGAGCTAAAGGTTATCACAAGTCACCACACGGGAGACTCTAGATAGCTAAGAATATACAGTATTGTAGTTACAGAACATAGTAACTGCTCAGATATTATTTGGGAAGTTGATGGCTTATATTCCAGTTTACTAGGGAGCTCCTTAAATCAAGGTCCTGAGACTCGATGAAAGCATTAATCAAGGCAATGAGACTCAATTAAATTAGGAGTAAGGCCGTACTTAATTCATGATATTGCAGATATTGTGGATCCCACAATATTAGACTTCCACAGCAATTTTGATAGCTGGGCTCCCCACTCTCAGCCCCATGCAGCCAACAGTGGAAAATCACGGAAAAGTAATAATGGGACTTATTACCGCCAATAATAAGATCCATTATTACTTTTCTGAAGTTTTCCATGACTTGTCCACAACTCAGTGCAATTTTTGGACAATCATCCCATGATTCAAGTTGGGCCTTAATTATGAGCTTTATTGATCAAGTCTGCACTTTGTAAGCATTTACATAGCACTGACAATGCCCCCAAAGTCCTACCTTAGCATGCATTAGGCTCAGGATGAACTGATATGGATGGTCTGAAGAAGCCAGTTCCAAATCCTTGTCCCAAATCTAGAGTGAATGTTCTTAGGCCATTACTCTGATCCACATATACTCAAAGCTGATTCATAGGGAAACTATATCCTTCCACTCCACGGAATGTGTATGGATTACTTTATTTATCTATTCAAAGGTCAATTAAAGTTAGAATGACTGAGACAAAAAGGAAAATGAAAAATATCTCCACAAGAGAATATGGAGGCAGGATGCAGTTAAGTAAACCATTGCAAAAGGCTGAGCCACCAATCCCATGACACTCAAGCTTTGGGCCTCTTTCAGAGAAAATGCGTCAGTGAAACCTTCCTGAAATAGTCTAAATTACTGGTTTGTTTATAAGTGGTCTTATTTATACACTGCCAGTTACTGCCCAGAATGACATGCTGGAGCATTTCCCAGTAAGTAGTATAAAAATTCAGCGGTGGTGAACTGGTTTACATCAGCCAGAAGCGAAACAAAGTTTCAATTGTACAGCAGAACATACATTCAGATTTTTTTGAATACAGATAATTTGGGACATATTTTCCTTATTATTATTATTTGTAACACTGCAGCACAGAAAAGCCACGGTCAGGGACAGAGCTGCATTGTGCTAAGTGCTGTACAAACCTGATTTTGTTATTTCTGATACATCATTTCAGCAGATCATCTCAATAGGAGAAAAGGAAATCATAAAAATTAACAGAACTTTCCAAAGAAAATTCCTCCAGGTAGTAAAGTATACTCCATTCCCCCATTGATCTGTTATCCCGATAGAATGGTACAGGGATAGTAGCATGTATATTCTACCTAAACACACAGTCTATCACACTACTCTGACTCTGGGTAAGCTAACTGAATTGAACTCGACCTTCAAAGCCCTTGGAATGCAACAAAATCTCTCTGGTTTCTGACATTTATGGGTGGCTTTTCTGCATGGCTGCTTTTATTGCCTTGAAAATAATGGTGAAAGCTGTGTGTACAAACCTGCTATAAACACTGACAAATCACATGAAAGGAAGACAGATTTATTCGGTGCAGGTTACTCCACAGCTAATTTAATCAAACCTAAGATTTTCATTTTTTAAGCAGACCATAGCATGCAGGGAGTTTTTTGGATGTCATAGAATATCAGGGTGGAAGGGACCTCAGGAGGTCATCTAGTCCAACCCCCTGCTCAAAGCAGGACCAATTCCCAACTAAATCATCCCAGCCAAGGCTTTGTCAAGCCTGACCTTAAAAACCTCTAAGGAAGGAGATTCCACCACCTCCCTAGGTAACCCATTCCAGTGCTTCACCACCCTCCGAGTGAAAAAGTTTTTCCTAATATCCAACCTCCCCCACTGCAACTTGAGACCATTACTCCTTGTTCTGTCATCAGGTACCACTGAGAAAAGTCTAGATCCATCCTCTTTGGAACCCCCTTTCAGGTAGTTGAAAGCAGCTATCAAATCCCCCCTCATTCTTCTCTTCTGCAGACTAAACAATCCCAGTTCCCTCAGCCTCTCCTCGTACGTCATGTGCTCCAGCCCCCTAATCATTTCTGTTGCCCTCCGCTGGATGCTTTCCAATTTTTCCACATCCTTCTTGTAGTGTGGGGCCCAAAACTGGACACAGTACTCCAGATGAGACCTCACCAATGTCAAATAGAGGAGAATGATCACATCCCTCGATCTGCTGGCAATGCCCCTACTTATACAGTCCAAAATGCCATTAGTCTTCTTGGCAACAAGGGCGGCAAACAGCGGAGGCTAACAGAGGGAGTTTGCCTGGGATATGTTTGAGAGGAGGTACACTAAGTGCTGCATTGGGGGGCTGTGTTGGTGAGTATCTGAGTGTCTGTTGCAGGGGACAGTTTGTCAGTTTGACCATGTGTTTGATTGATTGTTTGAAAAGTGTGAATTGGGAGTGCTTTGTTCCAGGTGGGCCTTGACTGGGCCTGACTGTTATAAAAAAGCAAACCAGCTGAGCGGCAAACAGCAGAGGCTAACAGAGGGAGTTTGCCTGGGGAGACCCCACTGAGGCTTTCATCTAGCGGGCTTCTGTGAGTTGCTGCAACAGCTGAGGAAGCTCTTAGAAGGAAGAAAATATGGAAGGTGAGCATTCAGCTGTTGTAACCTGCACAGGTTATGCCATGTTTGTCTTTCTTCCACAGGACAGAAGCGACTTTGTCTGTACAAAGTGCAAGCCGGTCTCCATATTGGAAGAGAAGGTTCGATGTGACAGACTTGTGCTGGAATTTTATTTTAATGTGAAAATAATTTTAGTGATTTGGATTTTCGTTGTAGGTATTTTCAGTTTAGAAAGGGTATGTATATTTCTTTTGTAAGTGCATCTTTGCATATACTAATGCAGAAGTGAAATCCTGTGGAAAATCCATATACTGGACAACTAATCTGTCTAGTAAAGTTTTGATACAAAATCTGTTTGGACTGTTATCCATTTTAGAACCTAAAAAGTGCTAGATTTACAAGAAAATGCATCTCATTTATGGACTGCTCAAACTTTGAAGGAAATCACACTTGGCGAGTGTGTCATTCTGTACCCTAGAACCTCCATATTCACCACTGTCATATTATTATGATACAAGGTATACTTTTACAAAATGTAAGGTATAATTTTAAAAGTCTTGATCTGTTGAACATTAATAATATGTTGGATTGTATGTGCTATCATTATATGTGACGTTCTGAACTATTGCTATATGTGTTAATGAAATATGTTGTGAGGGTGTGAACACCCACAACCCGCCTTTCAGTTACAACAAAGAAATAGCCATTAACAGGCAGACAGTGACCAGTGGGGACTACCTGATCCCCATGTCACAGCAAAGGTAAAGGTCTTTCCAGCAAGCTAGAGAAGAGACAGAGACTTCACAACTTGGCCTCTTCCCCGCCCACCCCCTTTCAACACCTGGAAGAACCTCTGGAGGACAAAGACTTTGAAGTGAGTAAGTTTAGTCCCAGGAGGGACGGTTGTCCTAGCCTGTGTATTGAGAAACTGTAACCTGCTTGTAACATCTGTCAGGGTGAGAAAAAGATTTGCTTCAACACTTGCTTAGACTAAAAGTTTAGGATTTAGAATGTTTGTTTCTATTTTTATTTCTTAAAACACTCTCTGACCTTTATGCCAACCACTTATAATCACTTCAAATCTATCTTTCTGTAGTTAATAAACTTATTTTGATGTTTTATCCTTACCAGGGAGTTTGTCTAACATGGGGAAATCTGCTCAGGTTACAAAGGCTGGAGCATGCCCACTTTCCTATGAAGAAGTGGCAAATGAAGTAATGAACTTACACTGGCCAAGCTTCCGTCCAGTGCAAAATGTTACAGTTCTGGGGTGTAGGGCTGGAGCTGGGTGAGAGTTGGCTGGAGCTGGGTGAGAGTTGGCTGGAGCATCTTTATTGTTGATTCACGAGTGGCTGGGAGACAATTCACGTAACTGTGTCCCTGCCTGGGGGTGTCTTGTAAGTGCAATGTCTATCAAAAGCTTGTAGCTTGACATTAGCATCACTGTGAGAGGGATACTGTAGGCTGGTAGTTTTGGAAGGGTCAGCAGTCCCCCAGTCCAGATTGAACCCCCAGAACCCCATTACAGCTAGATTTCTACAACAGGGGCCAATGCTGTTCTCAGTCTATAGGGTTTTTTACCATTCACTACAATAGAAGCAGGGTGGTGAGACTCATAACTGGTATTTCAACCAACAACAAGCTCTAACAAATATTTTTCACCAGTTTTTAGTCAAAGACATAAGATACTCTTTGAATACAATACCATGCCAGCAAGTCTACGGTGAAATTAGCTGAAACAGAGAGCCCAGTTCTGCTCCCACTGAATTTAAAGGTATTTGTGCTATTGACTTTGATTAAAGTAGAATGGGGCTCAAAATGCACTTAAATTCAGAAAAGGGCACTGGAAAAACATCCTGGTGGGATTCCACATTTATGCACTCCCACAGATTTCAACCTCAGTTTAAAAATCAGGCGTCCTTCCATTCCCATTGAAGTTAATGGGCCTAATCCTACCAGGTTCTGACCACCCTCAATCTCTGTTGAATTCAATAGGAGTTAAAGGAACTCAATACCTTGTAGGATTGAGCTACAAGAGGCTTTTTCTAACTGCCAGCTGTGCAAATTCATTCTAGTATACAAGAAGCAAGCTGTGTCTTTTCTGCCCCTTACACTGTCACTAGTAATAAAGCGTAATCAGTTAATTCTACACTTTGTTGAAGATTCAGGAGGCAGATTCTATCTACTTACGTGGTCTCTGTCACTGCAGTATTAAAATGCCTCACAAATAGTAATGGACCCCAAGTCTCATTTACATTCAGGCCCCTTTACACCACTCTTGCCTAAAGTAGTAGTACAAGTGACCGTGAATTTACCCTCAGAATGCCCCTTCCGGTAAGGGAGTTTTATTCTTGTTTCACAGATCGGGAGTGAGGCACAGGCAGATGAAATATTTGGCCAAGGTTCCACAGGAAGTCTGAAACAGCCAGGATTTGAACCCATATCCTGACACCCAATCCGGTACTCTAACCCCAAGAACATCTTCCCTTCAAAGCCAGCTCACACTTTGCAGTTCTAGCAGTGCTACAGTACTTATGAACAGAACACTGGTACATCTGAATGGAAGGTACTCATGGAGCAAGTACATCAGACAAGGAAATGCCATTTCTGGCCACTTTAAGAAGCAGAATTTTTTTATTATTATTTTTTGCAAGCATCTTCATTTGTATGTGTATCTGTGGTTTAGTCACAGTGCTGCTACAACAGCAGCTCTTGATAATGAATCTAAAAAGGGCAGAGCGCTCTTTAAGATACTGTGAAGGTGGCCATCAACCATTTACCATTTTCAATTTTGCTGTCAGAATATAAAATTTTTGAACTAGTTTGTACACTCATTACAAGTTACAAGAGTATTTTATGGTCAGCTCCTAGTACCACAAATCATAAAAATTATCCCCAGCACTCTGAAAATAGTAGTGCAAGATTTCCTTCATGAGCCTGTAAGTCTTTTAGCCATAAATCTCAACAAATAATGCTGTTTGTTTAATTTAAGTCTGCTATACTGAGAGAGATTAATGAGACAAGGTGTCTGCTAGTCAAAGGAGGAACACAAGATCTAACCTATCTCATTTCATCTCCAGATTTAATCATTGTAAACATTATGTAATGTGACATTCACACATTATTGGAGGAGTTAGAGGAACAAATTGCATATCACTAATCAGCTGATCATTTTTCATTTGCTTTCAGACTCCAAAATTAATGATGCCCTTCCTTTTTCATTAGATCTTTTTTTTTTACCTTGTTTCATTAAATAAGAAATGGAATATGCTAGCAATCAGAATACCTGTTTGCAATTTCTTTGGTTTTACATGTGTAACAACCTCTTCTCCCCCCGAGCCAGAAAACAGCTGCAGCTCTAGCTTTGTTAGGTTGCTGCCAAGCTTTTTTGGCTAAAAGTTGCAATTTCAGACTTGTATGTTCAAAAAGACAATTCCATTTCTTTCCATTTTGCATTATCTTGTTTCTTCAAGTACTGTAGCTCTTTTTTGCCACCAATGTTACCGCTTGTGTTACAGCTGATTTTGCTCCCTCTGTGTTGGCTCAAAGCACAGAGACAGATTCTTTTTCTCCCCCGCCACTCCACAGCTCCCCCAATCATTCCAAAACGATGTGGCACTTCTCAATTTTGCTTTGCCATGGTATTCACATATCTCCCCCATGGCTACTTACTCATCTGTACTATTGCTTTAAAACATTCACAATTTCATTTAATCCACACTGCTTCTGTCCTTCTTTCTTTTGCAGTTACTCCCTACCCTCCTGTTTGGTCCCTTCATCTGCTCACTACAATTCATTCTTCCATTAATACTATGTCTAAACTTCATTTCCTCTTCACTCTCTCTCTGATTATCTTACCCACTCTGTTTTAAGTCCCCTCTCAAAAGGATTTCCTTCCCTTCAGTTTAATCCTATCTCTTTGAATTATTTAATCTCTTCTTGTAAACCCAATCACTCTTTCCAACTCAGGACCACTGGTTCACTTATTTGTTCTAGTTGTTGACTTTTAGCTATGTGTTATTTTTGCGTTCTGTTATTACTTGTACTCTTGGTGCCTGTACAGTGCAGCCCTATTAATATATTTAACCATTAATATATTTAACCTTTTGTTACCCAAACACAGTTGTTTGGATTAAAGATGCTATATAAAGAAAATGTAATGCATTGTTGTAATCAGGTCTGATGAAGTGTCCTCTATAGACAGCAGGAAGTATATGTTGATCATTAATTTATTTTGAATCTCTGAAGCGCCTCACTCTAATTAAGAACAGTAATTTGCTTCAGAAAGTTATTTTGTTGTTGTTTTTAATGTCCCAAAACACCTGTGAAGCCTTCAGCAACTGAGTAGATCTGATACTAATAACAACTAACTTGCTACTCATGAGAACCTGCCCCCACACCCAGCAGCTCCCATTGTTCTAGCTGATGGGCCTAAGCACTTTTGAAAATCTGGCCATTTTATTTAAGGGCTGTGGTATGTTCACCCCATAACAACCCTGAAAGGGTTACAGTGGCTTAGATAAGGCCAGCTAACCATAAAGGCCACACCTGGGGGAGAGTCAGGCTAGATTTATAAATTACTAATTGCTGATGTCCAAGAGAGGGAAAAGCTAGATAAGGTATAAAGCCAGGAAGTTTGCAACAGAAAAAACTAGTTACCTACCTTTTCATAAATGTTGTTCTTCGAGATGTGTTGATCATGTCCATTCCATTATAGGTGTGTGTACTCCCACGTACATAGTCGTCAGTAATTTTTTGCCTTAGCGGTCTCCATAGGGTCAGCTGTGGCGCCCCCTGGAGTGCCATGCTCATGCGCTGGTATATTAGGCGCCGCCAGCCCTACGCCCTCTCAGTTCCTTCTTGCCAGCAACTGCAGGATGTAGCCCAAAGAGATTATGTTGAGCACCCAACAATCTGAGGTCAGCTGCGACCAGGCTGACTGGAAGGGCCGCAGGGGGTTGAGGAAAGAGGAGGGTGGACCCTGGAAAGCGACTCAGATGCACCCTCAAAATATCTGCTGATGGCTTCCTAGGTCTCTGGAAGGGCCAGGCTGGGCAGAGGAATAGGAAGACGAAGGGTGTTGCTGCTTAAACCCCTTGTCTCTGTCCTTTTTCCTGAAGGTTCTTGGCCGGGAAGTCCCTCAGGACCTAGACTGGGCAGGCGGAAGATGGAACGGCTTCCTAGCCTGCTAAGGAGTGTGAAGGCCCAAGCAGCAGCGGGTGGCACAAGAGTCTTTAAGACTGTGGAGCCTTGAGCCAGTGAGCTTAGAGAAGAGCTCTTCCCCCTTAAATGGGAGGTCCTGAATAGTGGTTTGCATCTCCTAGGACAACCCAGAGCACTGTAACCAAGAGCTGCACCTCATCACCACTGCACAGGCAACCACCCTGGCTGCCGAATCTGGAGGGTACCTTTCACTACTGCTCTGCCTTCCTCCACTAAAGCCACGAACTCCTGGGCTCAGTCATGTGGGAGGGCCTCCTTGAACTTGCTAATGGAGTTTCACAGGTTAAAATTGTACCTGCTTAACAGGGCCTGGTGGTTAGACACAAAATTGCAGGCTGGCCGTTGAATAAATTTTCCTGCCAAACAAGTCGAGTCTCTTGGTGTCTTTGTTTTTCGGTGTGCCACTCACCTGACCCTGCCTGTCCCTCTCATTGACAGCAGACATAACCAAAGACCCCGCTGGAGGGTGCGTGTACAGATATTCAGATTCCTTTGCGGGGATGTAGTACTTCTTTTCCACCTTCTTTGAAGTTGTCGGAATGGAAGAAGGGGTCTACCATAGCAATTTTGCAATTTTAAGGACCCCCGGGGGGATGGGCAGTGCAACCCAGGCTGGGGTGGTGGAGGAAATAACATTAAAGCAGTCATTGGACTCCTCGCCAACTCCTCAATCTCCAAGTTCAAATTGGTAGCCACCCTTCTAAGGAGGGCCTGGTGCTCCTTGAAGTCATCGGGGGGACTGCCCGTTTGGGAGGGGCTTGCCACCGCTTTGTCTGGAGACGACAACTACACCTCAGGGTGAGGGGCAGCTTCCCCTTCCCTCCCTGGAGATGGCTCCTTAGGTGTCGGAGCCTGCTGTGCAGCCCCCGCGTCGGATTCGGCACCGTGCTGATTCTGATGCTGGCGGTGCCGGGGGCGGCTTGTCCGAGGCAGCCAGGGAGAAATGGTGGGAATACGGGACCAGCATGATGGGTATGCCCCACGGATTCCAGTATGGCCATTGAGAGGGCCACTGTCCCTGATGCCACTCTGCCGCTGCAGACACTGTGCCCGTCTCATGGGTCAGTGGCGATTCACCCTTCCTTGGCAAGGGGCTGAACTCCTGCTCCGACTTGGACAATTGCTCCTCCGGTGATCAGGACGGAGCCATGGAGGTCTGAGTCTGCTGACTGACCCTTGTTGGCAACTAGTAGGAAGAGGGCGAGGATCAGTGCCTGCCCGACGAGCGGTACTGAGGAGATGGAGACCGGTGCCGTGACCAGGAATGATCCTGTACTAGTGGGATCGACACCTGGGAGACCATATAGGCAACATGACCTGCACTGTGGCAATCTCTGGTGGGAGGCTCGCCGGTACTGAGAGTACAGGGACCAGTGCCTTGACTCCAGTGTCCCATTACTCATAGTGGGAGAGCACGGTATCAGGGATCAGGATCTTCTGACCGGAGACGGAGGTTGCATTGCCAGGGTCCCAGGCTGTGGCAATGGTGAATGCCTGCGATTCAGGGACCAAGGATGTGGGGTGGTCCCACGACCAGCTTGCCCTTGGATGTTGGGGCCTTAGCTGAGTCCGGCACCTGGCGCGACATCTGCAATACCGGCCAGCCTACTTGCACTTTAATTGCCGGGGTCACTTTGGGCAGCGAAGGCCCTAGGAGAGGCTGGGGTCCCCTACCACTCCTAAAAGTCAGAGGCGGATCCCTGGCTGGGCTAGGGGGTCCGACTACAGTGGTACTCCCTTGAAGCTCCGGGACGGGCACGTGTCCTGACATAGGTCCTTTCCTAAAGCCCCCTTCCCCTCTGGTGCCAGGAAGCCCTTCTTCCTTTGCCTCTTCTTCGGCACCAGTGAGGGGGGAACAGTGCCAGGCAGGGCCTGGTGCCGGCAGCGCACTCCGCACCAATGCCGAGATGCTAGGCATGGAGTCCGATCAGGAGGGTGACCAGATGTCCCGATTTTATAGGGACAGTCCCGATTTTTGGGCCTTTTTCTTATATAGGCTTCTATTACCCCCTACCCTACCCCGATTTTTCACACTTGCTGTCTGGTCACCCTATGAGGAGGGCCCTCAAGCAGATATCCCGCTCCTTCTGGGTTCTAGGATGAAAATTTTTGCAGATCCTCCACTTGCCCTTTATATGGGACACCCCTGCCCCCAAGCACTTCAAACAGCTGTCATGGGGGTCACTGGTAGGAGTCAGCCTGCTGCATGACAGGCATGGCTTGAAGCCTGGGGAATGCCCTGCTCCAGAGCAAAGTCCCAGCCAGGACTCTAACTACTAAACTAACCTAACACTTAACATGTTTATCGCAGCTCTAGCTCTGAACCACTTACTCTTTCCTCTCTTCTCTCTTCTTTCCTCACCTTTCACTTTGGCTGCCCTGCTTGCTGTTTCAGTGCAGGGTCCTGAAACACATCTTATTGACACGGTCTTTGTCCAGAGAAATATCCACAGAATACCTGGTTGGCATTAGATGGTTTTGATCTTGGCTCTCTTTTTTTCTTCTTTTTCCCATTACAGCCGTTACTCGTGGGTACCGATCGATACCAGCCACCAGAGCGTGGCTATACGGTCTGTCTGAGGTGCCATCATCAATGTTCTTCATGAGGACGGCTTTCCGCCCCGAGTAGCGCCCAGCCAGCACGAGCACCACCTTCCCGGGCTTCATGAACTTCCCCATCTCAAGGCTCCAGCTCCGATGGCGCCCAAACCGGAAAAGCTTAAGTTAACGATCTAACTAAGTACCTACGAACTATATACAAAGAAGATAGAAATATGGGTTGTAAAGAATCGCTAACGCTCTTGCAAAGCAAGACAGGGTGCTCTGACCAACCATCACGGGCGGTAAGAAGAAACTGAGAGGACATAGGGCTGGCAGTGCCTAATATACCAGTGCATGAGCGCAGCACTCAAGGGGGCATAACAGCTGACCCTATGCATGCCGCTAAGGCAAAAAAATCTCCAACAACTGCACATGGGTGCGCACACACCTAAAATGGAATCAACATGAGCAAGCACTTGAAGAAGAAGAGGGCCGCAGGGACAGAGTCTGCAGTCACTCTCCGGGAGCAGAGAGGAAGGGAGGAGGAACTAGGGGAATGAATAAGCCCTAGGATCCTAGTCCTGGAACAAGAGTCAACCCCAGAGGAGTTGTGGAGAAAGAAAGCCTCTGAAGGCAGAGTAGTAAGAAGCCCGGATCTATAGTTATGTCACATCACATAACCCACTTCAAAAATATACTGTTAAAAGAGGAATATTTGTGCTAGACAATTTATCCTGTACATTATCTGTCAGATTGTGCCAGGGATTATCCCAGATAAAACTGTACAAAGCATTGCTGGGGAAAATACACTATTAGCATTATACAATTTTTTCCCCATTCCTTCCCCAACTTTTAGTGAACGCAACAGCAGTCATCTCCCAAAAGCAAGATAAAGACAAAAAGATAGTATCTGATCCATTGCTATAAACTAAAAGAAAGAAAGCATTTGTGACATCATAAAAAGAAATAAAAATCAATTTAAATATTGATAATCACGAATGGGAAAATTTGCTGCCTTTCTTCCCATTTTGTCTCTGGTTCTGGTTCTCAGGTGCCAGCAGAAACACAAGGGAACTAACTTCTTTCATGAACCAAAATTTCCATATTGTGAGCCAGATCCAAGGCATTAGAAATCAATGAAGTCCCCCACTGATTAGTGGAATTTGGATCGGGACCAATACCAGCAACAGTACAACAATTCCTCTGTGTCAGTTGTAGTGGAGAGAGAGAGAAATAGCACTCCATGGATTCACTAATATTTGGCATCTGAGTGAAATACAAAATGGAAGCTCACTTTACATAGGCAAGGAATCTCCTGGGTATTCAAAATGTACACTCACACACAAACAATGTAGCCAGCACCTTTCCATACACAGCTACCTACCCTACAAAGAGCAAATCATTTTGGTCAAAATACAAATTAATCCAGCCTTTCCACAGTTCTTCGCATTGAACCAAACTCAAGCAATGAGAGGGTTGCATATCACTTCCTACTGCTAGAGCTACAGCATGCCATTTACCAAAGAATGGAACTCTACACAAATGTTGCACTTTGATTTATGGGCCACACTTAGACTCATAGACTTTAATGTCAGAAGGGCTGACCCTAACCCTATGATAATCTAGTCTGACCTCTTGCACATTGCAGGCCACAGAACCTCACCCACCCTCTCCAGTAACTCAACCAGAGGTTAGAGGTCTATTACAGAAGTCCTCAAATCATAATTTAAAGACTTTAAGTTTCAGAGACTCTGCCATTTACCCTAGTTTAAACCTACAAGTGACCTGTTCCCCATATTTCAGAGGAAGGTGAAAAACCCCACCGGGTCTCTGCCAATCTGACACAGGGAAAATTCCTTCCCAGCCCCAAATATGGTGATCAGTTAGACCAGGGGCAGGCAAACTTTTTGGCCTGAGGGCCGCATCAGGTTTCGTAAACTGTTTGGAGGCCGGTTAGGGGAGGGGGTTGTAGTCTGGCCCCTACCTCCTATCTGCCCCCCCACCGGGACTCCTGACCTATCCAATCCCCCAGTTCCCTGATGGCCCCTCACTGGGACCCCTGCCCCATCCACACACCCCTGCTCCCAGTCCCCTGACTGCCCCCGGACCTCTGCCGCCCCATCCAACCACCCTTCTCCCTGACCCCTGACAGTCCCCCAGTACCCCTGCCCCGACTGCCCCCCCGGGACCTCTGCCCCCATTCAACCCCATTTCCCCCCCAACCGCCCCAATCCCTATCCACACCCCTACCCTGACCACCACCCTGAACTCCCCTGCCCACTATCCAACCCCGCTGCTCCCTGCCCCCTTACTGCGCTGCCTGGAGCACCGGTGGCTGGCAGTGCTGGAGCTGGGCCACGGCGCTGCCGCCGCCACCACACAGCTCAGAGCACTGGGTCAGGCTGGGCCCTGCAGGTGCGCTGCCCCAGGAGCTCACAGCCCCGCCCCCAGAGCATTGCACCAGCAGCAGGGCGAGCGAGCTGAGGCTGGGGGAGGGGCCGGAAGCTAGCCTCCCGGGCCAGGAGCTTGGGGGCCAGGCAGGACGGTCCCGTGGGCCACATTCGTTTGCCCACCTCTGAGTTCTAACCATGTGGGCAAGGCGCACCAGCCAGACACCTGGGAAAGAATTCTCTATAGCAACTTGGAGCCCTCCCACCCCTCACCCGCCCCCATCTAATGTCCCATCACCACTCCCAGCCATTTCTTAAAAATAAAGGTGCATTAGTTAAACTTATGCTATTGCCTCATAATTAATAGCAGGGGAGCAATTCATTTCAAAACTTTTTTTTCCTAAATATGAGCCTTCCAACTCCACCGGAATGAGATTAAAAAATAAATTACTGTTCCACCAAAGAAGTTTTTAATATTCATCCAACATTTAATTTGATCACACAGTTCTATCCAGAATGATACTATGGACAGACATGGTCACTGAGCTTTCCATCATCTTTTTTTTAAAATGTACAACAGTAAAATTGCCTTGTGATTAGATTATTTTTAGGCAGCGTAAATCATCTCCCCATATAGATGCCAACAGATCTTGTGTGAAAGAGTCATTAACAGATAATCTTTTAAACCGGACAAGAAACACTATTTTGACCAGATGCGAACCTTGATCCTCCAGCTGCTAGGCGTAACCCGAATTAGGAATCCATCAGTTTTCTAGTACACCCACGAGCATTTCAAAGCAGCTGCAAACTAAATCATTGTGATGTGATGGGTATTTTAATTAAATAAATAAAAAATGGATGTATAAGCAAATGACATGCATTCATTGAACTCTGGAACTAAAAGGTGAGGATATTTAAAATACGGAGGAATGTATTGTGTCACTCAAAGAATGCACCAGTTTTCAAAGGAAGTGTTCCTAATGGTTAGAGCAGGGAATTAAATGTCAGCTTTCCTGGGTGCTATTGCCATTTCTGAGAAACCACTAGCAAATCATGTGGCCTTGGGCAAGTCATTTAATTTCTAACCATCTCAGGGTTTAAGTATATGCAATTGAGAAAGATTAATAAGAACACTGTGGCGTAACTTTGCTATTTCTTCATTGCTTCACGTGCCCTTGTTTTTATATCCTTTTCCCACGCACTTGGAAAGCACAGTAGCTTGGGTTAGTTTTCTGAAAAGTTTGTAGTTTTTTCTTGGAAAAGCTGTAATTACCAACTCTAGCAAATAATACTTTTGCTATCTCTGTGGGAAATCTACCCAAGTGAAATTGGTTTTCTTCTTTATTAGCAAAGCTATTAAGTGTGAGGCACTGTAGTGACAAATGGGAAGCGGGCCACACAGGGGGACAAAACCATTTTAATATACCCTTTCTTTGTTGCTCAAGTGCTTTTTGAGCATTAACATCTGTGTGTGGGAGATGGAATGTGTATATGCTACATGTGCAAGTTCAAGTAGCACATGCAGAGTGTTGCGTGTGCACTGACAGAGGCACCTCTGGAAGTCAGCTCCTAATATTGTTAAATGAACAAAAATGCATTTCCTGTAAAGCGTGAAAAATAGCATAAACCTGCCTGTCTCAATCGAATCATGCCTTTCTGTTGGTCCCACTGTCATAGAAAACCCACTACACTCAAGCTCAGTGGTATTTGATCAATTTAAACCATTCTCAAAAGTTAGGGGGTTGCAATCAAGGGAAAGAGACTTTCCACCCACTTCGTTCCTCATTTCTTTGAACTCATGTCTTGACTACTTCTTTTCAATGCACTTCTGTGCTTTGACCACCTGGGGCTGCCCAGACACATTTATAAATATAAATTATTGCCACAAAAGGCATGCCACCTGCTCTTCCGAAGTTGCAGGAGGAAAAAAAACAACCCAAAACTAAAAGGTCTCTAATGAGATCTGCACATTACTAGTACAAAGCAATCAGTCCTTATTTTGATCTTTTGGCCTTTTGGAAACATTGCGCTGCTTTTCTGGTTGGTCTTTTAGGCAGTTTGATAGCTATATATACTGAGTACAATATTTTAATCTTCCAGCTTCGAAAATGGGCTAGTACACACTGACAAAATGAATAGAAGAGGGGTATGTGTGGGTGCGGGGGGGAAAAATCAGGAATTTCATATACAGTAATGGTCCCATGAAATGAGACGTGAATTCCTAGAAGCATGATTAACAGGGTACCTTATTCTTTAACCGCTGAAGAAGATACGACTAAAAGTAAACAGAAATTCATACACAGACCGAAGTGTCTTTCACTTCAGACAGTTACGAAGCATAGTATTTAAATAGGGAAGTCTCACAGGAAAAATAACCATGCTCTGTATCGCCTACTCATAGCATTGTAATAATAGAAGTAAAATGCCATCTTGATTTCCAAGTGGATCACAAATTAGAGAAACAAGTGCCAGAGCTAAAACGCATGCATGCACCCGCATTCACATACACACACTCCCCCTACCCCTTTGCAATTATTTATATAAGATCAGAAGTGTCCCTAAGGAGTCAGAGTTCATATGAGTGATAGTCATTCATTCTGACCTGGCCCCACACTTCATGGATTTAGACCATGGCATGGAGCAGTGTTGTAGCCATCATCCTGGAGTTTTTTCCAGTTCTGTGGTCAAACAGAGATGAGTTTTCTTTTGCCCACAGCTTGTATCTCATTTCCTATTAAAAGAGGACATCATTGATCGGGTCACCACAGGTAATTCCATCTTGGACCCTTGAACGCTATGATTTGTATCTGAATCATTAGTGAAGACAGACGGAAGAGTTTTTTAAGGAACAGATTTCTCTCATTTAGTCTTCAGTAAACTTTGGGTCAGGAAAGCAAAATTAAGCTGCAATGTTCTTAGCAACTGTTTATGAGTATTCCTTGCCTGCCTTCATTTCTCTATAAAGCCATAGGAACAATAAGATAATACGATCCAACTTGTTAACCACGGAACCAAATGCATTTTCTTGTTGTAGTTAGTGAATGTCTTTGGTGATACAAAGTATTTGAGATATATTGAGTAAAATATGCTGTAATGCTCTAATTCTGGCCTTGTGTTGGCTTTGCTAAACACTGTATCAAATCCAGGGCCACAGAGGAATTGAGAGTTTTAACTATACCGCACAGCACAGGCACAAATCACTTCACAACAACAAGGATAGAACTTCTGAGCCAAAAGGAGATTTTCCTTGAGTTATTGCCCATAGAGAGTCCATGATACCCAGTTCTAATTCCATCCAGTGTCCGGCAATGGTACACAAGCATTACTTGTTCATTACGATACTGTACATGCAAGACAATAACTACAGGAAACAATGTTTTCAACAGAAAAGCTTAATGCTGAAATCATATGTTGATGTTCATGTGACAAATAATTATAATATACATACAGAGGTTCTTAAAGTCAAGTATTTTGTCATAAGTATCACTTATCCTAGACAAATTTGGATCTCAAGTTCTCACAATGTCTCAGTATGTATCTTTAGCTCAAGCACCCCAAAATGTGTGATTCATTTGATAAGTGTACTGCAAATGTAAAGTAAAAAGTTGTAATGTAACATACATGAACAGTACAAACAGGGTGACCAGATCACCCAGGTCAAATATCGGGATGCAGGGGGGGGGCGGGGCAAAGGGGAAAAAATGGCGGCAGAGCAAAAAAAAAATCCAAAAAATTCCCCACCCCCGATTCCTCCTCCCTCCGTAAGTGCTGGAGGGAGGCCCGGGAGACTCAGGGGAGCGCGGGGCTGGGGTAAGTGAGAGTCCGGCCTGGCCCTGAGCAGGCAAGACTCAGGCGCGGTACCTGGAGGGAGAGTAGGGGGTGGCCCGCGGGGCCAGGCAGTGGCTGTTCTCCCCACCTGGGCAGCGGGACTCGGGAGCAGCCGCTGCTGCAGCTCCCACTGCCGCGAGGGGAGGAAGTGGCCGCTGGCCAAGCTTGGCGGCTGCAGCTCTGGCACTCACGAACCCCCCGAGCCCGGGCCTGCTGCGGGGACCCAGCGCACACGCTGCGCCCAGCCCCTGGCCAGTCACGTCTGGGCTGGCTGCCCAGCTGGTGCAATCCATGCGGGTGGCCCCGGAGTGGGGGCAGCAGGCCCCAGCCCCCCATCCCACTCAGGTCCCACAGAGGAACGAACCAGGGGCTTCCGGGCTCCGGAGCCTTTGCTTGTTTGTCCAGTGTCCCGACCTAACATTGGTCGGGATGCGGGACAAACAAGCAAATATCGGGACGTCTGGTCACCCTAAGTGCAAATGTTTATTAAACTCTGTGGCATTGGCTGGCAAACAGCACAAAAATTGCATGAGAGTTCATTCTACAGTAAATTCTAAGATAGAGCCTATCCCCCCTTCATAAATATTAGCTTTACATAATGTAATACCATTGATTTCCATGGAGTCTCTCCTGATTTACACCAGTGTGAAAGAGGAAAAGTCAGCTCAAGAGGACCGCAAAGGGAGGAGGGGATGGACATTTTTAAAAAATGTCTAACATTTAAAACCTCCCAAGCCAAACAGTGAAAAGTTAAAACATATCAAGTCCCTCAACAGTGTGAGCCCCACTGGACTGTATCACTCTTCAGGAGCCATGGTCAGGGTTGCAAACTGATCTATAATGGATATTAGCTATGCACAAATTTGGATTATTAAATTATGTAAGCACCAAGAGGGAGCCGGCATGCTGCATCGCATCAGAAATGCAGGGGACACTTGCAGGGCACAGTTGCCAACTTTCACATGGTAAATAACCACCCCTACTTTCACAATAAGCCAAAAATCAAGCTAATCCCATTTCAGAACAAGGCCAAAATAAGCCAACCGCTAAGAACCCCAACACTCTATGTGACTAGATCCCCCCCAGTGTGCAGTCGGGGACTGTGGTGGGCCTGCTGGGCACCCCTGATTCTCTTCCCCCATTGCCCCTGCTTGCCCCCCCTGCTTGTTGGGAGCCAATCAAAAAAAAGAAGCAACAAGCGACAAGCCAAAAACTAGCCAACAAGCAACTCACAAACCAATTAAGCCAAAAACAATCTCAATTTCTGCATTGGGGGGGGAGGGTTCGGCATGTGTGTTGCAGAGGGTTATTTTTTAAAAAGCTCTTTGAAGAAAAAAGTCCTAAATTTGAGTACATACAGCACATGTTGAAAGGGCTACTTATGTTCCTATTACCATGAATGTGCTTAATATATCCTCAAGGCAGCTATGTGATTAAAACTGGTGAATTTAAATGTTTTTTGAACGGAAACTGATGCAGTTCAAATACGTGAGAAATGAGGATGCTACAATGTTCAATATTTAATTAATCAAGAAAACAGAGCAAATTCACTGGAGACAACCATTCCCACACTTTGATATTAACTTAAAAATGCTCCTATTGTTAAACCTAATCTAAAGAGGGAACAAATATACACATGCCTGACATTATTGAATTCATGTTTTAGTAGAGGAATGTAACAATAGCATCCTGAAGAAGCAGGCTTTAATGTGCAGGGATATGCAAGCTCCGATAGGTTTGGCGAATTCTGGAAATGCTGTCTGATTATATCTTAGCCCACAAGATTGAGAAAGCTGTCTTAAAGGATTACAACCTACAGACTTACATTTCTGATTTCTACAACTGCTGGAGGGCATTGTCGAGTGAAAGTGTTTTGTGAGGGTACAGTATGTGCATCTCAAGTGCTTTGCACACATGAATACAGCATGCCTGCCTACCTGTATGGCAAAGCAAGAACCCAAGCATTTTAGAATTTTTTTCTTTTCTGTACCTCCCATGAAAGCATTCCTCTGATACCGTGGAGGCCTGTTTGATAAAGCAATTTGATTGATAACAACTGTGCTGTGCCTCTGAAGAGTCCACACATGAGTATCACAGATGCCAAGATAACCTGCTGTATTTTTCTCACTCCAGAACATTGGATTAGGCATTCGGCCCATATAGGGGCCAACAATTTTCAATCAAATTCAATAATGGGGATTTTTGAGAAAGAATTTCATTCATTTGCATTATGCACTCTCTCTCGCTCTCTCTCTTTCTCACACACACACGCATACACACACACACTTCCTTCTCTGCTGCATGCTGGAGTGGATTTCTACGGTGATCACACTGGACTTTTCTGCACTGGTGATTCTAAGTACACGTGTAGGCTTGTGTCAGATTTTGATAGTGATCATAAAATAACAACACAGGGAAAAAATAGTCACAAATGATACTGAATTACAAGTGACTTAGTTGTGATGCCTGGAAGACCATGGAATTGAGCATCCATTCTAGTAATCATACTGTAATATCTTTACAATATACTGTACTAGCCTGGTAATGCAGTATCATTATGTTCTGCCATTCACTGTCTAACTGGAATAGCTGAATTCAATTACATTTTATAGTGGATTTGTGGAGTGAGGCACCCAACTCTACAAATAAAGTAACTGTATTCAACTGTACTGAATGATTAGATAAATTGGAAAAATAAAGTACAGCATCATTTCTATCATTCAAGCTACTCAGTGCAGCTGTCCCTTACAGTTGTAAAGGGACTGCCAAATACACTGATCATAAAACAGACGTGTACCGAAGAGATGGCCAGTTCACTGGCTACAGTGAAACCAAATGACCAAGGTGGGAGTGTTCCTGAATGTCTGACATGTTTATAAGTCACCAGGGGTTTTAGGAGTAGCATTCTGTAAACTAACAAAAAATATTCCATAACCTCTTTGTATATTTAAAAGAGCTATTTATGCTCTCTTTTTTGGCCATATAGCTGAAACTCTCGTCCATGCTATTATCTTCCTCCTCTCTGGCCTCCCTAACACCCACCTATCCTTTCCAGTCCAAAACCACATCTTCTATAATCACCTTCCTTGCCTACCAACCTGATCACATCAACCCTCTCTTTGAATGCCTCCATTGCCTCCTACTTGTTCAGCTCATTTACATTCTTGCCCTTGCACAGCTCTGTCCCTGCCTAAATGCAAGACGTAGGGTAACATTTCAAGAGTGTCTATGTCCCGTAGAAAGTCAATAGAACTTCTTGAAAATGTTACTCTTACAATTACCACAATGCCCTTTGCTCCACCAATAATGCCAGAGACAACGCTCAGTTTTTCGGCTTCCCCCACAGTTGCTTTAAGTGACTTGTTTAAAAAGATGATCTATACATATCGAAGGCCCCCTCTAAACTGGCTAGTCAAGCCATTAACCTGCCCTCATTCCAAACCTCTTTCAGACTCACTTCCTCCACAATGCCCACAAGATGTGGGCCAACAATTCTCTCTCAATGAAAAGCATTGCTCCATCATGAGGTGCAGATGCCCTACTTAGTAACCATGTGATTTACTGCTGTCATCCCTCTTCTTCCTCCCCTTCATCTAGTTGTCATGTTTAAACTGGAGCACAGGCTCTGGGCCTGATTCTCATTCATTCTACATCCACTTTACACCATTCTGGAAGTGTAAAGGGGCTTAAAGTGGGGAGTAAACATAAATGTGAATTACACCCACTATAAGGCTGATCTACACTGCCAGAGCAGTCAGTGTAAAGCAGCACTAATGTAAATGAGAATCAGACCCTCTGTATTTTCATCTGTGTTGTGAGATGCCTCACACACATTTGGAAATTGTAAAAACTCCTCCTCCAGCGAGGCAGCAGTTCAAATATGCTATTTTAACTCTGTCATTCCCGAGTGTGTGGATGCATTAGAATGTAGTCTTCTATTGCACAATTACATTTTTTATTCTTAGAACCCCTGCCTCAGTCAGTTTTGTACGCTGGATAAAGAATAAGGCAGGCTGATGTAGCCAGTTGATCTGGGATCCTGAACAACCTGCAGAAATTGTATGGTGTAAAGCAAATGAAACAAGGGCCTACTGGAAAAGCAAGATTGCTCTCATGCTTAAGTCACTGGACTTGGAGAGATCTGTGTTCCTGTCCTCCTCAGAAACATACTTAAGAACCTAACAGCCACAGTGGGTCAGATCAAAAGTCCATCAAACCAGTATCTTCTATTCCAACAGTGGCCACTGCCATATGCCTCAAAGGGAATGAACAGAACAGGGCAAGTATCGAGTGATCCATCCCCTGTTGTCCAGTCCCAGCTTCTGGCAGTCAGAGGCTTAGGGACACCCAGAACATGGGGTTATGTCCCTGACCATCTTGGCTAACAGCTATTGATGAATCTATTCTCCATGAACTTAAATTCTTTTTTGAACCCAGTTACACTTTTAAGCTTTACAACATCCCCTGGCAACGAGTTCCAGGGGCTGTCAGTGTTGTATGAAGTACTTCCATTTGTTTGTTTTAAAACTGTTGCCTATTAATTTCATCGAGTGACCCCTTGGTTCCTGTGTTCTGTGAAGGGGTAAACAACACTTCCTTATTCACTTTCTCCATACCATGCATGATTTTAAAGACCTCTATCATATTCCCTTAGTTGCCTCTTTTCCAAGATGAACAGTCCCAGTCTGTAAAACGGGGCTGATATAATAATGTCTGACCTAACAGGGGTATTTCAAGGATGAACTGGTTCTTTGTGAAGTGGTCAGATACTATGGTGATAAGAGTTCTATCAGGAAAGAAAAAAGTAATTCTTAAGTGCAGGGGTTGGCTAGTGTACAGTAATAAGGCATGGGGCCACACACTGAACAATAAGGATGAAAGTAGATATTGAACAGTTGCCTTCTTTAATAAGCATCATCCATCCTGCGCACTGAACGAGACAAGTGTTCAGCAGAAAAATCAGTTTGTCATTACGGAATAATAGGCTGCATTTTAAAGCCAACGCACAAGGAGGCAGAGTTAAGGTTGCACAGGCCACCTTAATTTTGTCACTGTTTGACTTCTGAGTGCTTCTCTTTGCAGTATTGTCTTAATACAATATTTTTGTATAGACTATATATCTAAACAGTGGAATTATTTGTAGAATAAGCTGCAGCATAACAGTTACCTTCTATTAAAAAAACAAACCTAACCATCACAAACATGTAGTGCCACTCTTGCCTTATTGATTTCAACTCCAAGGGGATTTTTAGATACTTCATTTACATGATAACTCCGGGTGAAAATTCTTCAGTGAAATGCTCTAGTGCTCACCTTGGGACTTGACCCTGCCAGTTCCGTATCTCTTGCGTTTTTACTTAGCCATCAAGTGGAGTGTTTGCTTTTAAACTGCACCAAGGTGTACATATGGCTCTTCGATAAAATTCTCTAGAGGAGGCCCCACTAGTTTTACGAACAACAGCGGAAAGAATGTGAATGGAAAGAACAATGTGAAAAGGAGTCTCAGCAAGGCTCTGCTGACTGAAGTCTCTCTTGCACTCAGCATTTGAATTATGTACATTATTTATTGCCACCATCAAAAGTTTAATCCTTAAGGCATCTTTCTGCCAGCGGTTTCCTTCAACTCTTTGTAAGCACACAGCCCCCTAGGTGGCTTAATTCCAATACAGTCACATACATTTTTAACTTTGTCATCTCCAGATACGATGTGCATTTCATCAGGGTGCTGCCTTGGGTCCAGATCTGTGTGCTCCTCAATAATTTTCTTATTTCAGCTTCTTTTTATGCATGTTGCTAAGGGATCTTTTATTTGAAGAACACACAATAGGTAGAGAGTGATTTTGTAAATTGGAAGCAAAACTACAAAAAGCAGATATTTATCTGAAGGAAACATATTTCTGACCTTGATGTAAGGTTACATTCGGAATTCTCTTCTCTCCTGCTGATCACTCATTCATTCAAAGACTCAAAGCTTTTTATAGATTACCTTACAAGTATCTAATTGTAAGGTGCCTTGAGAAAATTTACTTACTTTAAGTGAATCATACATGATGACTAGGGTTATGATAAATCCCTCAGAGGAAAGTCTCACTTCTATTATTCTTTCCTCACTGTGACTCTGAGTGTTCTCCGAAGCTCTCTCCAAATGTCACCTTCCCAGTAATTTTCACATAGCCAGGGACATGTGGTTACTGTTCATATTCCCATTTAAGCTTCAAGAAAGAGAAAAGGCATTAGTTTCTCTTTAAAAAATAGATGATTGATCCTTCGATAGATATAGTTCACCCTTCTCCATTATCCTCACAGAGCTTGGAGTAGTGAGGGAAAGATTATTTGCCGGCACATTTGCCAAATCCATAATGTGATTCGATTCAAACATGTGGACACTTATGCGACTGGTTTTTTCACAAGAGTCAGTCATGTGACTATAAATAATCCTGCACAAAAGGGAGCATTTGTATCAGACACGCTTACTTGGCCATCCTCTGGCTGTGTGCATATGGGAGTGAGGGTGTTAAGAGAAAGGGTGAGGTTGCAGGGGGGGTATGGATGCAAGGGATTAAAACAAAACGAATTCAACTGAGCAATCAATATGAGCAACACTGAGAAAGAGATAGGACACAAGGGATGCTCCAGAAGAAGAAAGACACTGGCCATGTTTCAGACCTGGAGCTTGGAGCAAGAAGTCTGTGGTGTGGCCACATATTAAAAAGGTAGAGGGCACCAGCATCCAGAAACAACCATCCTTTGGAACCACCTCTGCCCATGTCACAAGTCTCCACATATGGTCTGGCAGCCGCATCTGACACAACTTCAAAAGGCTGACGACAGCCCTGTTGCCAAAGAGCAATGAGGGCCCAGCAAATGGGAGCATCAAGGATCAAGAAGGGGAGCCACAGGAACAGTTGCGAGATCACAGCAACAGCTTCATGGTGGTGTTGCAGCGAGATCGTTGCTTTTGCAGTCAGCTGCCACGTGGCTTCAATCAGGGATGGCTTGTGGCTGGGAAGGTGTTTTGGCTGAGCAGAGGTATGCTCAGAGTAAAAGAGGAAGAGTTTGCAGAAGTCAAGAGCTCCTGCAGAAGGACTTGGTACTGCTGGCAGGGGGCTTTAGGCAACTTCTTGTGTAGCAGGAGACTAAACACAATCTGCATCTTTTGGCATCGGACTCGTTTCCAGCCTATCCAAAAAATACGAGGGAAGCCAGGAAGAGGTAGATATTAATGCTCCTGTTCAGCTAGGTGCCTCTGGTGCTAATGGCACTGGGAAGTGGATACTGGAGCTCATCAGGATTCTCTTGCTCAAGGGGCTGTTGCAGTGAACATCATTGCTTCTCTTGATGGCTGTCAGCAGGAGGACACACCCCCTTCTGCATGGTGATTCAAAGCCCACTGAAGTCAACAGAAAGACTCACATAGAATCCATACCCCAGAAAAAATGCTCATGGACATGTATTCAGAGTCTGACCGGCTGCTTAGTTAGCCTGAGTCTGTGTCTCTTGTAGTTTGTGGGAATGTTCAGAAATAAACAGAATTTCATTCACATGCATGTCCTTTGTACAAAGACCACAGGAGCCACGCTTTTCGTATGCAAACCAGTATGTTCAACTCATTGTTGGTGTTTGTTCTCCCTGATTGGACAGCTGAAACTTCTCCAACAGGAGGAAAACTATCAATCAATACGCCAGGCAAATATTTTGTACCTCACCAAAGCCTGACATCTTTGTCCAAACTATTTGGAAAATACCTATGAACACATTAGCAAAAATTAGAATAACTTAATGAATGAGTCTCCAAACAAAACAAAAACGCAAAATTCAGCTGTATAATTTTGAAACACATAAAACATTGATTGACAATACATGACTTGAAGACATTAAAATTATTAAACTAGATTAAAGAAAATAAAGGGTTTTAAAATATTGCTAATTCCTGAGTTTGATCAAGGGAGCTGCTGTTTTATGTCTGATGCAAAGCTCAATGAAGTAATAGAAAGACACCAGTAGACATCAATGGGTTTTAATCAGGCCTTAAGTTAGAACAGTTTTTGTTTTGATGTATAAACAGCACCAATAATATTCTCTTCAGTTTAGAACTGACCATCATGATGATTTCTTTTTACATTAAACTAGAGCATGTTTGGTAGTGAAGCCAGCAGTATATACCCACTAATGTTGTAAGTATCTGCATATAAATTTTTGTTGCATGGGCCTTAAAGAGCACAGATTTTTGAGAATCCCCACATTACAAAGAATTATTGGGTTTTTTGGTTTTGTTTTGTTTTAAGTTATAGAAATCTGAGCAGTAGGGCCTCTTCCGGATTTCTTCAGCTAATCCACTGAAATACCTTGTGGTCTCTTTCTTTCAAATCTCAAATAATTTGGAGCTAAGGGAACTCCTTGTGAGCAAAGTGAGCAGCACATGGCCCAGTTTCTCACCGATACGCTTTTCATCTTGATCTTTGAAGATAAGCTCAGAGATTTCCTCTATAATTTTCAGTCCCAGTTACACTATTCAGCACACTTACTACTTAGGATATACTTTCACAGGCAAAGGCTTTACTACAGTTTTCTAATTCTTCCTCAAACCTGATCAGTGGGGTAGGAATTATAATCCCTTTTTTGCAAATGGAGAATCTAAAGCAGGGGGAGGTTAAGTAATCTGCCCAAGACTTGGAGGACTCAGTGTCAGAGCATTGATATTTCCAGTCTGGTGCTCAAACCTTTAGATCACACTCCTCCTCTGTTCATCAGACTCAGTCTCATTGCTTGCATTCACCCTATTGTTTTTAGCTGCGTTTTACTGCAGGTAACATGAGTTCCACCAATTTCTTTTGCACGCTTTTTTATTTTTACATTTTTTAAAAATACCATCTTGTTTTACAAAGGTCTTTCTTAGAATGTGATATGTCATTAGAAATCAGGGGAAGAATCAACTTTTCTTCAAATTGCCTTTGGAGGCAGCATCTGGTTAGTTTAATCCTTCAAAGATTGCTTTGCTGTCTCTCTTCCTGGCTCGCTCTGTCATACGTTGGCTCGTTTCACGTCTGACAGTTCTTTTATTACCAGATTTCATTTGGAACCTTATTTCCCCCATCTCATTACCTTCACTCTTGCACTCTCATGTTTGTTCTCTTTTTCTTTTTTTTTGTCTGACAATTCTCTTATACGTTGTTAGTAGATTTGGTTCTGCTTTTGTTTCATGTTTTCTGGTCTTATTCGCTTGTGTCTTATTTTTGTTCTTTGGCTTATTTTTTCTACCACTCAGTATCTCTTTTTCATCCTGACTCTCCTCTGAAAATATGTGGTGTGATAGACCCAGGCCAGTTGGGTACAGAATAGCAGAAGGCAGATATACTGGCCACTGGATTAACAGTTTTCTGTTCCCTGACTGACCAGGCTCCCGGCTAATGAGAACACCTGACTCCAATTAACCTGAAAAGAGTCAGGTGAGGCCATTAAGCTAATGTGACCACCTGACTCTAATTAAGGTCCATCTGATACTATAAAAGGGCTCACTCCAGTCAGGCAGAGGAGAGCCAGGGGAGGGGAAGTGCAGCTGAAGGACCGATTAATGAAGACACCCTCAAGCCATCGGTAAGGGAGCCCCAAGGTAAGGGTGAAGAAGGGAGAAGCAGAAGAGCTGTGGGGAAGTGGCCCAGGGAAATGTAGCAACTCTGGCAGTGAAAGGTCGGCTGCCAACAGCTGCTACCATTAGGGTCCCTGGGCCAGAACCCGGA
Source organism: Mauremys reevesii (assembly GCF_016161935.1). Classification (NCBI taxonomy): domain Eukaryota; kingdom Metazoa; phylum Chordata; order Testudines; family Geoemydidae; genus Mauremys; species Mauremys reevesii. The sequence continues at coordinate 85,809,804 of NC_052630.1, forward strand.
GTAGAGGGTGGGCCTGGGTTCCCCCCAACCCACCACTACAGGAACAGCTCCTGGAAGGAGAAGTCAGGCCCCTGTCAGGACAGAAGGCTAAACTGTTCTGAAACAAGCTCCTAGGGACAACAGAGACTGTGAAAGTTCTCTCACCAACCTCCTTGCTGGCTTATGTTGAAAAGGGCTCAGTAGACTGCAGGGGCGGCTCTAGTAATTTCACCACCCCAAGCAGGGCAGCACACCGCGGGGGGCGCTCTGGCGGTCACCGGTCCCGCGGCTCCAGTGGACCTCCTGCAGGCGTGCCTTCGGAGGGTCCGCTGGTCCCGCGGCTACGGTGGAGCATCCGCAGGCACGCCTGCGGGAGGTCCACCGGAGCTGCCTGCCGCCCTCCTGGCGACAGGCAGAGCGCCCCCCGCGGCATGCCGCCCCAAGCGCGCACTTGGCACGCTGGGGTCTGGAGCCGGCCCTGGTAGACTGTAACCCTGGCCCTAGAGAGAGAAGGGCTACGTGGAGGGTCACAGTGAGCCACTGAGGCTAGCATATACTGCCTAGAAGTGTGGGACCCATGGGGACAAATTTGTTGCAGATTACCAGATTTTAGTATGTCACTCAGTGAGTTTGTGGTTAGATAACTACCATGCAGTAGACCCTGGGTTTGATTCCCACTTGCTACAGCTTTCTGATCTAAGAGTCCAGCAAACACTGATGCAATGGTCTTCTTGTCAGTGTTGCATCTTTAGATCAGTGGTAGTGAGCAAGGGCTGACTTGATTACAACTATTAATTTAATCCCAACTATCTCATGCAGGACACCAGGGTTCAATTTCTGGTCCCAGTCTATGTTCAGTGGGCTGAGAGTGATGCCATTGTGTGGATTTTTGTTGTTTATTCTGGTGATAGTGTCCATAATCTCCTCCTAGGTGCTTTCCACATTTAAAAAAAAAAAAAAAAGAGCAAGAGAAGGCACAGGCCCTGCCTTGGCTTAGTTCTATTCTATACAGGTTCTTATACCAGCCTCATCACCTCATTTTTTTTTAACAGTAACATTAAATAATTTACCCAGGGTCATGGTGGATTCTCCATCATTGACAAATTTTAAATCTCTAAAAGATATACTCTAGGTCAGGAGTTATTGAGGGGAAGTTCTATGGCCTGTGCTCTACAAGAGGTCAGAGCAAAAAATCACAATGGTCCCTTCTGGCCTCAGAAATTATTTATGAACCTTAGTATTCTACCACCTTCCAGTAGTGCATTCAAACATGGCTAATGTTTATTATGTGTGGGTTGTTTTCTCTCTCTTCCTCGTCTTCTCCCCAGGGGTATAACCATGTGTACTGTGCAGTGTAAGCCCTATGGCACGATGATCTAGTGAGGAAGAGCTCTCTACTACCCTGATTGGTGTAAAGGAAAAAGTGCTGCCACAGAACTCATTTGCATATTCTACCTACCCACAATTCCTCTACCGGGGAAAGAGTTTTTCCTTTGGGGCAAAGAGCTCATTTTCAAGCCGCCAGGGCTCTGCTCAGAGGTCCTACATGCCTTTGGCTCCTCTCCCATAGAGAGTGCTGTGAAAGACAAGTCAGGCTTGCTGCAAAGGTTGGCACAGAGGACAGCACGCACCTGAGAGAATTCTGGTGAGGTCTCACCCACCTAACACTTTTATAAAAGTGAATCACAAAACTGGTTAGGTGGTGGCATCTCCAGGGAAGCAGCTCCCATGAGACTGACCCAATAACAGAGCTTTGAATACGGCACGTGCTGATCCCAAACGTGAGTGGAATTTGGTGGACAGATGAGGTGGTGCTGCCAAAGGACTATAATCATCATCATCCATGGGCCATTATTACCAGTGGGCAAGGAGGGAGCTAGAGGACTACTGCCAAAACTATTGCGGGGATAGGTATTTTAATCTTTATGTACATATATATTCTGTTGCTGGGTTTCCTAATTTATGATAACATCCCCTTTCCCTTAATAAATATTTCCTCGTTTGTACACTGTCTCAGAATGCTTGTGAGGGGGAAGTTCAGCTTGTTCAGGCATTTAGTTCCCCCAGGTTTCTGGGTGACAGCTTGAGATGGTAGAGTTATTCCTCAAGAGGGACCCCCTAGATGTATTGAACCAGGCCTTTTTACTTCCATTAAGCTCCTGCAGAAGAGTCACAGTAGTGTTAAGTTCTGGTAGGGTTTTTTGTTTTACGACGTCTGCTCTGTGTTTGTAATAGAGAAGGCACAGTCAAAGTGCTCCTTGCATATGGAGTGGAAGATGGGGAGGATTGTGATGGATCTTAATTCCTGTGGGACAATTCCAGAGAAAGCTCTGTCTCCTATATAAACAGCTTTACCTTGTGGCAGACAGCATAGTGTAGATTACAAGAAACAGGAGAGTATCTGAGCTAAAATAAAAATGTGGAAATTAAAATAAAGATGAAGTGCAACAGCATTTCCATAGCATGAAGAGTTATTTCAGCAGACTGCCCCAGCACTCCTCAGAAGGCCATTACTGCCCAGGCCTGAGGAATATATTTCCATTCAATGTCTTAGTCAGACTGCATTCTCTCTATTCATTGAGTAGATAGCCTCCTTAAGTTTTCTCATTGCTAAAGTACTGGAAATCTTCTCTGAGCTTCTGATCCCATTGGATTTAAAAAACCGTGTGTGTGTGTGTGTGTGTGTGTGTGTGTGTGTGTGTGTGTGTGTGTGTGTGTGTGTGTGTGTGTGTGTGTGTGTGTGTGTGTGTGTGTGTGTGTGTAATAAGCACATCTGTGCATACACACACTTTTACACTGCACCAGAGATGAATACCAGTACAATTTTTGCACTGATTATATCTAGCCCTCAAAAGCTTCCTTTCACAGACTTTAGATTTTGATTAAAAGCCTGGGATTCTGCATGTGAACATTGCCAGTACATATGAAATAGTATGTCAGGGCACTGTATGCCTATTATGCACTGGCACACCATTCCATCCTCTTAGTTTACAAACTCTGGCAATCAAAGGGGTGGCAGGATGTAATGATATATATGGTGTGATACAACTTCAAATGGTGCATGGCTGCATGCCTTGTGACACTATCTGCCAGATTTAAATCAAGGACATATGTGGAGATTGTGAACTGCAGCCCAGTGTGCCAGATGCCAAATTTTCCTTGCTATTTGCAAATTTCTTACACTGTACAGTACAGGTCCAACACTAAACACTGCCACAGGGAGGATGGAGAGACAGGTCACAGGGAAATTACTGGTACTTCTGTACTGAGTGGCTTAGGCGCTGACTTCTACTGGTGCCAGTGGGTGCTCAACCCCCCTCTGCCCTTGGCCCCACCCTGCCCCCACCCCTATCCTGCCCCCTCTCTCCCCCATTTCAACCTCTGCCCCAAAGTCCCTGCCCCCTCCCTGCCCCTATTCCGACTCCTTCCGCAAATCCCTGCCCCAGCCCCGACTCTTCCCTGCCTCCTCCCCTGAGCGCACCTCGTTCCCACTCCTCCCCTCTCCCGCCCGGAGCTTCCTACAGCTGTTTGGTGGCAGCAAGCGCTGGGAGGTAGACAGAGGAGCAGGGATGCGGCGTGATCAGGGGAGAAGGCGGAGGAGATGGTGAGGTGAAGCGGGGAGCTTGGCTGCCGGTGGGTGCAGAGCACCCACTAATTTTTCCCCAGAGTCGGCACCTATGCTAAGCGGGAGTAACTCACCTGTATAATCAGGAAACTGAGGCAATGTGCAGAGACTGTCATTCCCTAGATTCCCCATCTTTGTTTTGCTGGTCTTAGTTTCTGTGTTTTAAGTTTCTCTGGACCCTTCCTGGACACTACAGCTCTTCCATGGCAAACAAACCCTCCTCCATGGTCAGTCGTAGCAATTTGCCTCTTCTTCCTTGTAAGCCCCAGGGCAGTGCAAACAACAGTCATACATTTGTCACATTCCCCATCCCTTTGCTGAGGGTCGGTTTTCTGAACAACAGAACATACAAAGGGCTCAAGATAACAGACTTGGAGACCAAGGCCTTTCCAGCTGGGAAGGAGAAGCACATCTTCCTGGCTACTGTTTAGCACAGCGGTTCTCAACCAGGGGTCCACAGCCCATGCCAAGCAGGGCCAGTGTTAGACTTGCTGAGGCTCAGGGCAGAAAGCTGGAGTCCTGCTGCGGCGGGCTGAAGCCTGAGCCCAAGCCCCATCATGCAGGACTGAAACCTGAGCAACTTAGCTTTGTGGGATCCACTGTAGCACAGGGCCCCAGATAATTGCCCTGCTTACCATTCCCTAATGCCAGCCCCAGCTTTTATATGCAGAAAAACAGTTGTGGCACAGGTGAGCTATGGAATTTTTATAGCATGTTGGGGGGAGAGGAGGGCTCAGAAAGAAAGGCTGAGAACCCATGGTTTAGAGCCTTCCCCATCCTTCCTTGACCCTGGTCTCCCCCTACCGAGGGTAGGCAGTCTCTAGTCATAGCGGTGCTGTTTGCAGTGTGCAGTCAGAAGGCCCTTGTCATGTGCTCCCTGAACTCAATCACCTTGGTCTAGGAACAGTATGCAGGGATCTGTGCATGCACAACCTGCTGCAATACAAGTACATGGACAAGCAGGGGCGGCTCTAGGCATTTTGCCACCCCAAGCATGGCAGGCAGGCGTGCCTGTGGGAGGTCCCTGCGGGAGGTCCGCTGAAGCCGCGGGACCAGTGGACCCTCCGCAGGCAAACCACCAAAGGCAGCCTGCCTGCCGCCCTCGCGGTGCCAGCAGAGCGCCCCCCGCGGGTTGCCACCCCAAGCACACGCTTGGCATGCAGGGACCTGGAGCCGCCCCTGTGGACAAGGCTGACAGCTGTGGATAGCACCCAGTTTCAGGTCAGTTTGGGTTGCAATAAGGGTTCAGAAGGATTTTTATTTTGTCTGAAATAGTTCGTTCATCCTAAATAAACACCCAGGCGAAAATATTAGTGCTATTCCAGCACTGCAATTTCCTTGGCTTTAAATGTCTATTATATACAGAAACTCTAAAGAAAGCGGAAGAGCCTCTATTCATTGTTGTAAAGTAAAACAGATAGTATGGGGGAAAATTCTACTTAATCTAATTTTTATATTCTTACTCTTTTCATCTGGAAACTCATGGTCCGTTATGGAAAATAATTTCTGATCATCATTTCAAAACAATGATTGAATTTTTCACGAACTACCATAAGGTAGACTATATTGGCAATCTTTTTCCCCCCATAAGATTGCTTTATGAGCCACTGCATTCTGCAAATCTCATCTAAAACTGAACTCTGCCTCTGAACTATTTACCAAAATTAGATCAAGATTTTTTAGTATAGTATCACTATAATTCAAGTGAGAAAAGATATTTCTAACTGGAATAAGACTTCAGAACTCTGCTGTATTTACAAACCATATATATCTTGTTTAAAATACCCTTAAGACTAGTTCCAGCAAAACTTTCAATTGCTGCAAAAACTTAATGGGCCTCAACATTTCAAGCTGCCACAAAGCCTAACCGTGATACAGGAACTATGTCTCTTCTGCTTCACTCCTTAGAATATCATCCGACACAAACAGCCCCTAAGGGCGAAAAGCCCTATACTTCTGATGATCTTTGCCTGAGCTGACAGTAATGACACCTATCCATAGGGAGGATTCCCAGGGGCTAAGTGATTATACAAATGAAATAGACTGTCTTCTGCAGGGGAGAAACAAGTCGGCTGATAACACTGATTCAGGCATTTTAAACATGCATGCAAACAAAAAGGTAAAGAGCAAAGCAGGCTGAAAAATATTGTGAAGATTAAAGAAGCTAAAGTAGTAATCCTGGCCTCCCCAGTAAACAAACACAAAGATGGGCACACATGGGCGGTGAGTATCCTAGGCAGGGGTAGGCTGTGCCTCACCAAACAGCCTAGTGTGGCCCTGAGGGAAAGCTAAGAAAGAAAACTTTTGGGCCGAGTGCTGGCTCCACTCCCAGGCCTGGCCCCCTCCTGTGGTTCCCAGCGCTTTGCCCTGGCTGGCTGGCCTGCCTCCCGCAGGGAGTCAGAGCAGCTGGTGCTGTGGCCAAGCCGCCCGGCGCACCAGGGCTGGGGGCCGCGGTGGGGGTGCTCTGGGCTCCTGCAGGGGAGGAGGGCGGAAGGGAAGCGGCGGGGCCTTGGGCACAAGGGGAGGGCTGGGGGCTAGCCTCCCCCCAATGGCTGGGTCACCTGCCGCCCATGCTGGCACACCAAGAGGAGAGTTAGGAACAGCACTGTGAAGACACTACAGTAACAGTAATTACATGGTCATTTGGCTAATGGGTCATTATCTTCACCCATCCAGATCTCCTGTTTGTCTGACTTTAAGGGAATTCCACTAAATCCTATCCATCCCTGCTGTGCCAACAAAGAGCTAAGTCATAGGGTCTTCCGTTAGTTTGACTGAGTAGAGAAGTTGTTTCTTACTTGTCATAAAGCAAAGAAGAGCAGATGTCAGAACCAAGGGTTCATTCCACACCATGACATGAGGTCTGCGGTTTCAGTAGATGGCAGGCAGCCTCTCAAGAGATGCTTCGTTTCCCACCATTTCCCTTGTCTCTTTCCTCTTGTGTGTGTGAAACTTTTATTCATTTTAAATGTCGTGTGTGTGTGTCTCCTGTTTGTTTGTTTCCAGGAAACAGATTTATTTACAAAGTTAGTAGTCTAACAAGCAGAATGACAAGATAACCTGCATTAGTAATGTTTGATTAAGGTCAACAGCAAGGTGCACAAACATCTGTCAGCCATACAATCACTAATCAACACGCACCGTCAAAAGAGATTTCCTTGTTTGATTGTGTATGCAATACTGTACCTCTGCCCGTCAGGTCACACTACGGACCATAAGAGAGTATTTTTTATATATATATATATATATTTATAATTGGAGATATACCTATTTCCTAGAACTGGAAGGGACCTTGAAAGGTCATCAAGTCCACCCCGGCCTTCACTAGCAGGACCAAGTACTGATTTTTGCCCCAGATCCCTAAGTGGCCGCCTCAAGGATTGAACTCATCACCCTGGGTTTTAGCAGGCCAATGCTCAAACCACTGAGCTATAAGGCATCAACTATTTTTGGGCTTCTTCATACTATGAGGAAATAGTGCAAACACATTACACAACTCACCAAGAAAGCAAATGTTTCCATGGAGAATGTTAAGATACTGGTAGAGGTGGTCTTGAGAAATGAAAGCAAACCACCTTTTAATCTAAGTGGTTAGTCAAAATTCAGATTTTTGCAGTTAGAAGGAAAATTTATGATAGGCTGGAAGGTTTATGCTAGGTTATGTTAGGTTAGGTTGTTTTGGTTAGAAGGAGAAATTTATGATGGAACCAGGTATTTCTTTGATGCAATCCTGTTTATTTACAAAGAACGTGCAGAGTCCTGTTTCCCTGAACATAGCAGGAGACAGTTTCTTTACTCGCAGCTCCAAGCACTTTTCTAGCCAGCACTCGGCCCAAAAGTTTTCTCTCTTTGCTTTCCCTCAGGGCCACACTACGAAGGCTTCCGTGGCTGTGTCTGGTGCTCTCTCAGCTTCTTGGGGCTTTCTGCCTCTCCCTCAAAGGGTATATCTATGTAGCAAAGAAAAATCAATTTCTGGCCCATGCCAGCCAAGCTGGGCTCATGGGGCTCAGGCTGTGAGGCAGTTTCACTGCTGTGTGGGCTTCCAGACTCCGGCTGGAGCCCAGGCTCTAGGACACTGCCAGATGGAAGGGTTCCAGAGCTCAGGCCTCAGCTCTAGCTCACAAGTCTATGGAACACTGAAACAGCCCCACAGCTGAGCCCTGTGACCCTGAATCTGCAATAGTACTGGACCCAGGACAGACCCCAGTAGGAGCCCACTAATATGCCCCCTCTCCCAGTTGACAATAAACCATTGATAACTACTCTGAGTATGGTCTTTCAGCCAATTTTGTACCCACATGTGATGGGGGGGAACACTCACCTCTTGTGAGTGTCTCCTTTGGCTGGCTGTAATGCTGCAATCTCTTTTTCCCCATTCCTGGCACCCCTTGTAGGTTGTTGACCTCAGTAGGTGGGTCTTCAGTGATTCAGACCTCCGGCTAAGTCATACAATTAATAGATGAGTGGATGAACCCTTTCTGGGGTAACAAAGTTCAACAAATGGCTGGCCCTCACCAGGGTCTTCAGCCCCATCTCTGGGCCTGTTTAAATTCCAGTCCCTTTCTCGGGCTTTTAGTAAAGAGTCTTTTCCTCTTTTTGGGACTTCGGTCACATCCCCATTGGCTGTGGGGGGCCCTAGTCCCACCCACTACTCTGAGTCCCAACCCAGGGACCCCACATACAGAAGTCATGTACTGCTTCCCTTAACAGTTGCTGCTGCATTCCCTGGGTTGCTTCCCAGTTGGTCCCATAACCTTCACCCATTACCTTAGGGTTACAGTCCTTGGGCTTGAGAACAGGGTCTCCTCCAGGCCTCTGTGCCTGAAGAGTTTTAGTCTTCAAGCCTTTCCTCACCCTTCTGGTCCCAGCCAACAACTGACCTGCTCAGGCCCTGCAGTTCCTTTTAATGGAGGCTGCTGGGCTCTGATTGGCTGTTTCTCTGCAGCCTTTCTAGGCGGGCCTGGAGGACCCACCTTCACCGTTGCTGTCGTGGGGCAGGGTGTTGTAGGACGGCAAGGCCTCTAGCAGGAGGCCTCCAAGGGCCTGGTACACTCCATCACACCGTCATAATTTCCTCTCGTTCAAATTTCTCTAGTTTGCTTATAAGAATGTCACGTGGGACTTTGTCAAAAGCCTTACTAAAATAAAGATAAATCACATCTACTGCTTCCCCCACATTCACAAGGCCATAAACCTCTCAAAGAAGGAAATGGTTTGGCATGATTTGTTCTCGATAAATCCATGTTGGCTATTCCTTATAACCCTATTATGCTGTAAGTGCTTAAAAATTGATTAATAATATGCATCTTTCCAGGTATTGAAGTTAGGCTGACTGATCTGTAACAGCATAGTGCAATGATCATGATGGCCCCATATTAGCTCCCAAACCACCACCGTCTCCAAGGAGTCCTTGTCCTAAGAATCTTCTGCTTTCTATTCCTCTTTGCCTTGTTAAATGTCATAGTTACCAGGGCCGGCTTAGGAACTGTGGGGCCTGATTCTAACACCCGTCAGCGGTCTGGGTCTTCGGCAGCACTTCGGCGACGAGGGGTCCTTCACTCACTCTGGACCCCCCGCTGCCGAAATGCCGCCAAAGACCTGGAGCGAGTGAAGGACCCCCCACCGCCAAAGTGCCACCAAAGACCCGGACTGCCACCAGGTATATAAAAAAAAATTAAAAATTAAAAAGGCGCCTAAAGCACGGGACCCCCTTAAGCGCGGGGCCCGATTCCAGGGAATCGGCCTAAAGCCAGCCCTGATAGTTACTTATACTTTAAAAACAAATATATGCAGCATGGCTGAGTTAATCAGAGAGCAAGTTTAACTTTGGAAAGTTCTTCAGTTCTGAGCCTCTGATCCACAATGTCAGCATTACATCTAACAATATGTTAAATTATCTTTGTTTGCTTCCAGTATTGACAGTTAATGACAGTATTCTGGCACTCCACCACCAGGCTGTGGTACATCCTGCTTTTATGACCATTTTGTGCTATCTTGTTCAGGGTGAAGTCACCCATTTAGCCTCAGAGTATCTTTTCTCTCTCTCTCTCTCTCTCTCTCTCTCTCTCTCTTCAAAGCTATGAAGGCATATCATAAACTGCACGGATTGTGCATTTGTACTTCTTGCTGCTTAGCTACAGGACGCAATTTTCTGTATTTTTAACTTTGTGACTCACTGTCCATTTTTAAGGTTAAGCTTGAAAAAAAATTGTTTGATTTAGCTTGTTAAATATACCATTGTATTTGTGTTTTTATAGCTGGATACAGCTCTCTGGGGTGCTTTTATGAAAGATGCTTTAGAACTGTAAATGTGATTGATTAGATATTATGGATTATATTATTCTACTTGCATGGGGCCTTTGAGACCAAGAGAATGGAGATCTTTGTTGATGAAAAGGTCCTGTGGTAGGTACTTCTCTCTCTCTCTCTCACACACACACACACACACACACACACACACACACACACACACACACACACTTACTTTAATCCTTCAAAAGAAATAAGAAATGATTATGTACAAGTGTGTGTTTCCTTGAAAGAGAGACCTGAAGCTGAAATTTGCTCAAATTTTAGTACACAGCCCTCATGAAACTACAGATGTTTCGGCTGACTCAGTAAATAATGCAACAATTTTGAGATTCCAGTTAACTAGACAAGTGGATATTCATGCATGATGGAGACAGATCCATTTGGGTTCTTCAGTAGAAAGAAAAGTGCAAACCACGCCATGCTTAGAGTATTCTCTACTCGAGTTTATGGAGTAGCACAACAGCAGCCTCAGAGTAGTCTAGGGATACTGTGCTTGCTACTACCAAAGGAGATGGGCAAAAGGTTATAAAAACATACACAACTATCCAATTGCTTATTCATGTTGCACATGTCGCTTAATTGCCTTCAAAATATTTGTTTCCAAATGTATAAATGACCATGAAAATATCAGAGTCCTGTGGCACCTTATAGACTAACAGACGTATTGGAGCATAAGCTTTTGTGGGTGAATGTCCACTTCGTCAGAAGCATTGTTAAATAATGGTATTTATATGCATCTTTTAAGAAGAATATACTCCTGAACTGAGAAGGATCCAGAATGAAGATACAGGACACTCCCAACCGAAACAAGTTTGTTAATAAAATACAGATAATTTATTATTGTGGCTGTGCCTTGAAGTCTCCAGTTGATTTCAGATTAAACAGATTTGTGAGGCTAGGTACAGTAATATGAATCCTGACAATTCCATGAGAATATTTTTGACTATAATAAATAGGGGAAACTATTTCAAAAGTGAGTTGTGTATTATCCAGGAAGATATTAAAAGTAAAGCAAGTAATTGGGAAGCTATCTGCATTTCACATGCACAGAATTAAATCTCAACAATGCATCCACAAGAACAGCAGCAATGTGTGTAAAACGTAAGCAATAGTAAGAGTGCAGTTCTCCTAATGAACTGGTGCAGCCCATAAGTTGTAAATAATTAGAACAGAAGGCTTCAAAAGATAGACTATTTTGGAGAGAATAGTTAAGGTACATTGCCATATGGTTTTGAAAGCTCATGTAATACATTCCAAATAAGTAGAAGAATATGTGCATGCACTCTTGTGAGTTGCCCAAACACTAACAGTGCCTCTTAATTCCGCCATTTATCACAAGCACTATTGCTGCTGTATTGCATGAGTTAAGATAGTGATGGTAGAAGGGAAATGGACTAGGGACAAGTTGACAAAAAGCACCGTTCAAATTCCAAATTTAATTCTCATTGTGCGACCTACATAATTAAAATATATGGTATTCTCCACACCACTGTAATAGCTACAGATGTAAAGCCAAAAGTTTTAGTGCTTTAGGCCAGTGACTGCATCTTTTTATGAATTTGGACAGTCCCTAGCACAATGTTGCCCCATTCTGGGTTAGGGCTTCTGGGTGCATAAAAAAGTCAAGCACTCAAAAATTAGGAAATGTCAACATTAAGGTTGCCTGTGAAACCTTAATTCAGACCCCTTATGAGTATGCTTCATAATATATTCCATAAGTACATTATCACATGTACAATAAGTAATAAAGAACTTATCCCCACAATATTTAAACTAGGCAACCTGTAGCTAGGGCTGCAAATCAGTGGGTTGATTTTCAAAAGATACTGAGCACCCATTGCTCCTTTTGAGGCAGCACTTTGAAAATTAGGCAGCTTACTTAAGACCCTAAACAGGGGTTAAGTACCTAACAGTTAACACATGTGAAAAATCTGGCCCTAACTTTTGTTTTTGGCAAGATGTTTATTTAAACTATCTCCTGCTAATGACAGTATCAGTAGTTAGCCTTATTGTGAACAAAGATCAAAACTAGAAACTGTTAAAAGATTAGTAGAACCACAACGTATATTAAGACTGCATATTGAAGGACTGATCACTACTAGAGATAATCCCAAAACTAGAACTCTGGATCTCTACTCCATCAAAACTTTAGGAAAGTTTGGATCTAGATTTAACTTTGAGACTCAGCTCCACTCCCCAAAATAAACTTACTAGCCTATATGACATCCAGAAACAACTGTGAGATAGGTATCATGTTAATCTATATCCACAAAAACAACGAGGAGTCCAGTGGCACCTTAAAGACTAACATTTATTTGGGCATAAGTCTTTGTGGGTAAAAAACCCCACTTCTTCAGATGCATGGAGTGAAAACTACAGATACAGGCATAGATATACTGGCACATGAAGAGACTGGAGTTACCTTACAAGTGGAGAACCAGTGTTGACAAGGCCAATTCAGTCAGGGTGGATGTGGTCCACTCTCAATAATTGATGAGGAGGTGTCAATACCAAGAGAGGGAAAATTGCTTTTGTAGTGAGCCAGCCACTCCCAGTCCCTATTCAAGCCCAAATTAATGGTGTTAAGTTTGCAAATGAATTGTAACGCTACAGTTTCTCTTGGACATCTGTTTTTGAAGTTTTTTTGTTGAAGGATGGCTACTTTTAAACAGTTATTACTCCATACACAGAACTACCTTTGATGTAAGTGGGTGCTTTCCTCAGTGCCTAGGCAGTAGTATATAACCCAGTTGAAGGCTTCAGTAAGAATGGACTGAAGACCTAATTCTGTAGCTGACAGCTATAGGCAGAGGGCTGAACCCACACAGAGCTGCCCCTGAAGCCAACAGGGCTCTGCATGGGCATAGCTGTCTGTCCACACATTATCAATTGCAGGATAGGGTCCTATATTTGCCCCTGTTTTCATTCCTATATCTTTATAACAGGGAAGGAGTGGGAACCAAAACCCATCAGCTGTGTGTGTTTTTTCAAATGTTCAGTGCAAAACTAATTATTAACTCTCCCTCTCCTCCAACAGAAGGTTTAAAAGGTTTTTAGACTTACACATTTTAAAAAAAAGTTTTCCCCATTGATCTTTGTCTCACCAACAGATTCATGTGCCACGTTCTGTTCTTTTCCAATCTTTGTCGTGAAAACGAGAGACATTTTCTGAATACTAATGGCTAAATGTATTCATTGACATTTAGTAATGTGCTTTACTACTCTGGCCTTTGCACATTTTCTATTGCAACTGCCTGGGCAGCTCTCCCCCCTTCCCGCCCCTTCACCACAGGTCAACGAGAGTGCTGTTGAGAGAAGCAAAACATTACCCAAACCGATGGCATAACTTTTTAATTTTCTTACTGCAAAGCCTTTGAAATAAAGGCTATGAATAGTGGCAACAACAAAAGGGAGCTCATGGCTTTTGAGCCAGTTTCCTTCAGAAGCTACTTCAGTGTTACTAAACAGGCCAGACTCATGGCAACAGCATGCAGAAGAAATCTACACTGCCAGCCCTTTTGAATACAGAGGCTGATTTGGTGGAAAGTGAGGTCCAAGTCTTTTTTCAGGATCTAACATAAGATTCTATTTTAAAGTCAGCTCCATGTGTTTTGATCAAGTCAATCTGAGAAAGACACTTGAAATTTGCAAAGAGCATTAACTGAATAGTAGATCTTTCATGTCACTTCTCTGACTGATAACATTTAGCTACTGTGAAAAATAGCTATGGAAAAACCTGTACTTAGATGTGAAAGAGAGATATTCAGATACTTTCATAATCCTAAACACTGCTACTGATAAAATTTTAGACTGTGGAATCGTCTTCCAAGAGAATAATAAAATAAATATTATACACGCACCTATTATTTTTCAACCCAAAGTGCTTCACATGCACATATTTTTCAATGCAAAGTGCTTCACAGACCATATCTGTAGAGCGAAACTGAAATATAGCCATCTCTATAATGGAGGTTGCAGCCATAACGAGCAAAGCACAGAACAATATATTTGGAGAAGGTGGATGGGAATTATGACAGAGGATACCAGAACAAACTTTTATGCTTATGGAAAGGTGACATAGGAGCCTTAGGTCTACGCAGTAAAGACAGACAATATTTTAATGGCCTCATCTGAAAGCCTCTTCTCTTGAAGAGATCTTTAAAAGTAAATTGGAATATGTGGTAGAAAATATACTGTTAGTAGCACCCATGTGATAGCACAGAGTTGGAATAGATGACCTAATACCAATAAGCCTTTTTCTTATCTAAGGTAAAATACTGGCTCCATTGACATCACTGAGAGTTTTGCCATTGACTTCAATGGAGCCAAGATTTCACCCCAAATATTTACATCTCGATAGGGGAAACCCTTAGGGAAGTGAGTTTCAAACCGTTCTAGACTTCTCATGGGAAGGTGTTTTCTTTGAAATAACCAAGAAGATTTTTCCCCTCCTGAAAAAACAGGCTATTTTCCCCCTCTTTTATCTCACGAGCCTGTTCACCTATTGCTAGGTAGCATTGTCGGCTACTTTGTCATCCGCTTCTCATAGGGAGACCATTCCTGTCATCTTTATTCAGGCAAATCTCCCAGTCACTTCAATAGGAGTTTTCCCTGAATTAGAGAAGGCATCATGAGGTCCATACTAGTACCTATTATATATTAACCAAATTGTTCCAGGGTAGAGGACAAAGAGTCCCATATGTGAAATTTAGTGTATGTAATTTAATTCCAGGGTAGTTCTACAGAATTACCTAGAGACCATATAGATTACAGATTTATTTTGAAGAGCTGTGTATCTTATACATTTACTGCAACTTAGATTTACAGATTTGCTGCTACTATTTTATAATATTAGATGACTAGACTAGTATTTTTATGTTGTTTCACAGTTGGGAAAGATAAAAGAATCATCTAGGAATCTACAGGGGGTTAGTGAAACCAAATAAATGTTTTGCTATTCACATCTAGATAACGTGCAAGAAAAATCCATCATCAGAAGTACTTGTATAGATTTTGAAGAAAAAAACTCTTTAAATGCCTTTCCTATTAACATTGTCATATACATGCCAGTAAGTTTTTTCATACCTTCTAAAACATGGCATTAATAATCAAGTAAGGATTTCTGAGAATTCATTTTGTAACACTTTGCACATAACATTTATATGCCTGATTTGTCTTTCTATTTTATACTCTAATGATCTCAAGGGAAGATTAAAAATAACATATTGCTTAGAAAAATTAATATATATTAATGATTGATGAATACTTCCCTGCCAGTCAGAGTACATTATACCTATCTGTAGTCATTTGCATTAAATCTGAAGTATAATAAAGTTTGTACTAGTAGAATGGTGTGCAGTATTCTGAGTTAGATACAGTAAGCTGGTTGAAGAAAACTTGGGGCAGTTAGAAAACAAGGGAAAGAAAATGACTGGGAGAGAACGTGCTAGCAGGTGTTTGCATTCCCCTCCTGAAGGATAGGCATTACAATTTGTTCTTCTGTTTACAGTAAATACCAAGCTTGCCATTTGCCATGAACATACTTTTTTTTCTGTCCTAAACTATATTTTTTTAAAAGAAATTTTTTTTTTCAAATTTCAAAATATTTCAAACTCTGTTTTGCTAGATTGGGTGGAAAACCCTACAGTGGTGCTTTAAACCAATAGTCTTGGTGTATTTGATTTACTTTCAAGGAAACCATTCTTCTATCTTCTATACTTAGTCCTGCCATGAGTGCAGGGGACTAGACTAGACTAGACTAGATGACCTCTCACGGTCCCTTTCAGTCCTATGATTCTATCTGGGCAGAAAACCTACAAGTCAAAGCAACTGTAACATATTAGCACCAGTAAAGCCATCTGCTATGTTTTCACACCAGCAAATAGAAAAGGAACATTATTAACCTTCACAAGGATTAAACATGGATTTTCAAAACTGAAGATTAATTGGGTGGCTGCTCTTCTAGAGTTATCATGGAGAGAAGAATGATCTAAGCACTAGACTAGGAGTTAAACTTACGTTTGAGTTCCAATCCTGACATTTTTCATTTTCTCCCTTTCTAGCCTTGGCAATATCAGTTAACCTTTTCTGCCTCCGTTTCCTGATCAGTAGTAGTAATACTAATATTAATTCACAATGAGTAATGTCATAAAGATGCATATTTGTACAGCTCTTTGGTGACGAAGCATTTTAAATCTATTTATAACAATTTTCACACTTATAGTTAGGGAAGGAGGGATATTTTGGAGGAATATTACCACAAAAAACCCCAAGAAGCTAGAAAATAAACACTTCTTTTCAATTTGCCTGTTTTTCCCAACCCCTTTTGATTCTCTTCAGTTTGTATGCTTCCCTTGGGTTTTTGATTTATTTTTGTACTTTTGCTATTTATTTGATTAAATTTTTGAAAATCACTAAAAGAAAAAAAAGCCTCCCATACAGCTTTTTTTAAATAATACAATTTGTACTAGAACAGGAAATTTGGAAGGGATGAAAATTATGGGATTTGGCCATTTCTGAAAACAAAATGACAACGTACCCTGATGACATGGGAAATGGTACCTATGAGGGCCCCAATCCTGATGGCACTTGTGCTTGTGGGTAAGTTTCCATACATGAATAATCCCATGGAAGCCTGGCCTGAGAATTTAGTGTGCTACACAGGCCTTTTCTAGTGCTTGATATAGTCACATTGAGTTCAGTGGGGCTATTCACATGTGTATATTTTTCGGGATCAAGACTTAGTAGTTCTGTCCACTCAACCATCAGCCACAGCCCAAACATGGGTGAAACATAGGGCAGCAATTAAAACACAGGGAAAAGAAATATAATATTGTGAAAGAAGCGATACAAAATTTGTATCTTTTGCACATAGTGCCTATAATTTGTGTTTTATGAATCTTTTTTGTTCATTTGTTGTCAGTTTAAAATATAAAAAAGTTAAGATACCAGGACTATGCAGAACAAAGCAAAAGATGTCTAACATGAGGACACATGTGAGCTATGGTTTGGTTTTATTCTAAAGCTACTGCAGCCGGTAGAATATACTTCTGAAACTGTTTTATCAAATACCTCAAAGTTTATAGAGGGCCAATCCTGTTCCCTTTTAAGTCAATGAAGTTTTGCTATCAACTTCAGCAGGAGCACGTTGAGGTCCAGTGTCTGTTTTCGGAATGCTATCCATCATTCTTGACATGCAGCATCAGGAAAGTTCTCTTGTTTCACGGAAGACCACACAAAGTTGATTTAGACATTATAATTGATGTGTTCAGAAGAGAGGTAGATTGAGGGGCGGGAGAGCAGAGAGAATATTTCCAATATGGAAATTCTTTCTGAAAAATGCTGATCCGAAAATAGTGGGGCTAGAGTATAGCCATTTAAACAAAATGGGATGACCGGCCTGGATTAATATGTTGGCAAGAGGTTTCTTTCTTAGCTGGCTCAAGCTAAGTCCAGAACAAACAGAGGGGTGTTAGTAGGAAGAACCATGGCTATAAACTTCTTTACCACCAAAGAAAAGAATGAGCCCATGTCTTACTATACCTAGGGCTCTCTGGAGGATTAATCTCTATATACAGGTTTGTCTTCTCCCCACCTCTCTAATGAAGCAAACTAAGGAACCAGCAAAGTCCTCCTGGATAACAAAACAAATGGAGGAGAAAGGGTGAAAAAATATAGATTCCATTTCAGACAGAAATCAAAGTGAATCTGAGATTTGTATCTGGCGCCTAGACATCACGGTTTTCAGATGCATTAAAGATGCACAGATAAATTTTAAAAGAGCTTTAAGAAGCACAGTACAAACATCTGCTAACCAAATGTAAAGTATCTAAAAAATTAAAGAGGCTGCTGAAAAGTATTTGTTTTATTTGGTTGCATTGTGCTCAATCATTATGTTCTTTTGTTCTAACTCAGTCCTTTAAGCTCTAAGTTTAAACAAACAGATGTGTCCAGCCATAATGTCTGTTTATATCAGTCTCTGATCAAGCCCTAAATGCAACAAATTAGGAAGAGCCTTCAAGTAGTAACTACCTACATTATTACAAAACAACAAACTATTTGCACAGCCCACATCCTTATCTCAGACCAAACCTACCAGAGACATTAGCTGAGCCATTATGAAATCACATAAATCTAAAAAACCCTCAGTAAATCAGAGAGGAGAAAAGAAGAACTAGGCACAAGCTCATCAGGGAAAAGGACGGAGTGGGAAGACAGGCTGCAGGGTATAGTGCAATCTACTCTAAGAATGAAGAAAAGGGGAGATCCTAAGGGTTTAACCCAGTCTCATCTTATGATACTGAAGTTATGCCTATAACTTCCATTAACACTGTTGAAGTTGCACACAATTCCCCCAAAAAACAGGAACGGAATATATTACAATTCTCATTTCAGTATTTGTGTAGACTCCATTTTAAAATTATCATCCACATCAACCTTAGGATTCATTAAAAGAAATTGATTAATATGTTATAAACCAACTGTTCATGCCCCACCCTTTCATATCAGGAAGCCTGAGACTGGCTGCTATGTGAAAGGGCAGGGGGGAAAAAAGCATGGAACTAAATGTGAAGGAGTTGTATTGAAAACCCTCTGATCCTTTTCTTTTCTTTTCCTTTCCTTTTTACTAGCCTATGGTGGAACAGGTCCCTTCCCCAGGTAGGAAGGAGTTAAAGAGCTCCTTTGGACACAGTCAGCTCCCACCCAGTACACCTCTGAGGCCTGTCAAACCTGGATCGAGATAACTCCTTAAAAGGGCAGATCCCAGCCCAGTACAGGGTGGCTCTTTATCCCACAGCACAGGGGCAGTTTACCAAGAGAATGGCTGAAGAATCTCTCGCATCTGGACACTCTGAAGTAGATAGTGGTTCTCAACCAGGGGTCCGGGGCTCACTGTGGGGGGGCCCTGAGCAGGTTTCAGGGAGCCCTCCAAGCAGGGCCGGCATTATACTTGCTGTGCCTAGGGCAGAAAGCCGAAGCCCCACTGCATGAGGCTGAAGCCTGGGATTACAAGCCCTGCCACCCAGGGCTGAAGCCGAAGCCTGAGCAACTTAGCTTCACAGGCCACCTGTGGCGTGGGGCCCCAGGCAATTGCCCTGCTTGCTTCCCCCTAATGCTGGCCCTGGGTTTTATATGCGGAAACACAGTTGTGGCACCATGAAGCATAGATAACGAGCAATGTACATTGGCCAAACTGGACAGTCCCTACGTAAAAGGATAAATGGACACAAATCAGATATTAGGAATGGCAATATACAAAAACCTGTAGGAGAACACTTCAACCTCCCCGGACATGCAATAGCAGATTTAAAGGTAGCCATCCTGCAGCAAAAAAACTTCAAGACCAGACTTCAAAGAGAAACTGCTGAGCTTCAGTTCGTCTGCAAATTTGACACCATCAGCTCAGGATTAAACAAAGACTGTGAATGGCTAGCCAACTACAAAAGCAGTTTCTCCTCCCTGGGTGTTCACACCTCAGCTGCTAGAACAGGGCCTCATCCTCCCTGATTGAACTAACCTTGTTATCTCTAGCCTGATTCTTGCTTGCATATTTATACCTGCCTCTGGAAATTTCCACTACATGCATCCGACAAAGTGATTATTCACCCACGAAAGCTCATGCTCCAATAGGTTTGTTAGTCTATAAGGTGCCACAGAACTCTTTGCCACTTTTAAAAATGATTAGGGGGCTGAAGCACATGACTTATGAGGGGAGGCTGAGGGAACTGGGATTGTTTAGTCTGCAGAAGAGAAGAATGAGGAGGGATTTGATAGCTGCTTTCAACTACCTAAAAGAGGGTTCCAAAGAGGATGGATCTAGACTGTTCTCAGTGGTACCAGATGACAGAACAAGGAGTAATGGTCTCAAGTTGCAGTGGGGGAGGTTTAGGTTGGATATTAGGAAAAACTTCTTCACTAGGAGGGTGGTGATGCATTGGAATGGGTTACCTAGGGAGGTGGTGGAATCTCCTTCTTTAGAGGTTTTTAAGGTCAGGCCTGAGAAAGCCCCGGCTGGGATGATTTAGTTGGGGATTGGTCCTACTTTGAGCAGGTGTTTGGACCAGATGACCTCCTAAGGTCCCTTCCAACGCTGTTATTCTATGATTCTATGAACCTCTTAAGTAGAGGGACCTTCTTTACTTTGTTTCCTCTCTTTGTTTATAGCCCACGGTGCTCAGCCTGGGTCCTTCTGACACAATTTAGGGGCCCAGACCCTCTTTACAGAGGCATCTGACCTCTTACCTTGTGATGAACTGCTGAGTGAGCCCGTACGGTTTTGTAGGCTGCGGTGTTATTTGGTTTGCCCTTACCATTTTGGCACTGCTTTATGCCTAGAAAGGGGTTACCACCTCCCTAAGACTTACAACCAGAGAACCACAGTCCACTCTAAACTCTACAGCACTGCCTACAGCCAGAGAAGGTCACCTGTAATGACAAAGGTGTGCACCCCCACCCCATGGGGGTGCCCTACAGGTACAACCTATGATACAGCCACAGTCAAAAGGTGACATTCATTTTGATTACAGAGGAGCTTTTCCAGTCTGAAATATATATCAGCAAAAGCTGATCCACACATCAACAAAAAATTAACAAGCCACTTCTATGGCATATGAGCCTTTGTTTCCTCAGTTCTGGCTATCAATCACACTACCACTTCATGCTGCTGCATATAATTAATTCTGCTAGTTCCAGAAATGCTTCGTTTCCTTAAAAGAAAATTACTGTTACTTCAGCAAGACTATTAACATATGTCTGCAGCCAATCCTTATTCAGCGCTGAAGGCAGTCTTTTTAAATTACCAGTGATGGTGTTATTTTTTCTCCAACAAGATTTGTGGTTTATGTAGCAGGAACAGTTTAATATATTCATGATTTGTCCTCCTGCTGCTAATTGATTAAAAAGCACTGATTTTTGGTACTTTAAAGAAAAAATAAACATTGCTTTCCAATGCATTGATGACCTATACTGTACACAAAATGTCTCAGGAGAAATAAATCTTTCGGTAATCTGCAATACCATTTTGCAATACCTTTAACTTTCACACCCTGGATTTTTCTGTTACATGTCCTTGATCATTTAATATAATCTCTTTTTTGTATGTACATATTTATATGAGCAAATAGTAGGATAATGTTTTATGTGGCTGGAATAACTTGTTTCTAAACAAATATTCAAACTATGAGTATTTAATGCTTTGCTGAAAGGTGTTTTTCTAATATGGATAATTGAAGAAAACACTTCTGCAGAAATATGAAACCACAAATACAAAACCATCAACTTAAAAAAAATTATGAATATCTTCCCTTACATTGAAACCTAAAAATTGCTAGTCTTACCTCCCCAAGAATGCGCACCAGCATTATTGCTACAGAAGATAAGAACTGGTATGAAGGTAACCAGTATTTGTCTCCTGACATTTCAGCTGAATTGGAGAAGAAAAACAAGGCTTTGCCTGTCTCTCTGTGAATCTGCAGTACATGTGAGAGGTGATTGATAAAGCTGGGCTAATACTGTGAAATATTTCTGAGAATAGTCTCTTGAATTTTTATACTCAGACGTAACCTGCGTGTCATCTTTGACTCTGCCTTCTCTATAGACACACACATTCAGGCCATGTCCAAATGCATCCTTTCCTCTTTGTCCACACAGGTGAAACTCATTCACGTCCTCATCATTTTGATCTTAACTCTTGCAACCTCCTCCTATCTGGCCTGGGCTATCACAATCTTACTCAACTCAAGTCCATTCAAAATACTGCTGCTAAGTTCATCTTCCTCGCTTATTGCTCTATCTACATCAGCCCCTCTGTGATTCCCTCCACTGGATTCCCTTTCATGACCAAATCAAATCACAAGTTCATCTTTCCTAGCTGATCTAGTAGTTTATCACAATGTTGACTCCTGCTTTCCTTCCAGAAACCTTTCCAGCCTTTACTACCCACCTGTCAGCTTCTCCAATTACCACTTCTATGTTTCCCTTGCACAGTTCCTCATGTGTGAGGGAAAAGTCACAGATATAATCCACACAGCCATTACCTTGTCCTCCTTCAGATCCTCCTGAAGACTCACCTCTCTGATGCCTGAAAGCCCTGCCTGCTGACAATGAAATAGGCTGGTGATGAACTGTTACTGTTCTTCCCTTCTTTCTTCTAGTAATACCCCCCCGTCTTTGTATTCCTCTCCCTACCTCTACCCCCAGTTAAAAAAAAACAAAAAACCAAATGTATCTCCATTACAAGCAAAACCTAGAACTAAGTTGGCCATATCTTCACCATTTCAGTTGTTTGTATTTTATATCCCCAAACCATTCCCTTTGTCTGTCTGTTGTGTGTCTTGGATTGTAAGACTCCAAGACAACGATTGTCACTTATCTATGTTTGTACAATTCCCAGTACAATGGAGCCTCATCCCCAATTGGAGCTTTTGGCACTACCATAATAAAACATTTAGTAATAATCACAACCGTAATGAATTCACTTTGGCCATGCACATGCTTCTTTTGTGCATTTGCTTTCTGCCTGTATTTGAGAGATGTAGTTTTACTGATACCAGTTTTAATGAAAAGCAGGTTTCAAAGTTGTGCACAAGCCTATTTGTGGAAATGCAATTTTACCTTTGAATGCACGAACACCCACGCTGGAAGTGCTTCAATGCTCACCCAACCAGAGAACCGAAACTATGACATAACTTATCTGGCCAATCGCAACTAAGCAACACAGCTCACATACTGAATATCAAATACTTGCAGAGAACAGATCATGATCAATCTAGAGAGAAAAAATTCGGCTCAGCTGAAATAATGAATACATTTGAAGAAATCAAGATGTGTTTACACCATTTTGAAAGAAAAAAAAGACTAGGCTAGTTAGAGAAATTAGTCATGAATAATTTGCTCACTTCAGCTGATCATGAAAAATATTGTGTACAAATAAAAAACACACATGGTATTTATATTATTGTGTAAAACAAAATACAATTTCATAATCTACTTTGAGACATCACATTTTATTTCCTAGGGTTCCTAGGCTCCATCACAGACAATGGCATCACCATAATTTATAAAAATAAATATCAGGCAAAAAATAAGGCCTAGAAAACATATAGAAAAAAACAGCACTATAACCATATTCCATAATAGAAAAGCCACATTTGCAAAAGAGCCTCAGATTATACTTGTGCCAATGTGAATGGCAGCAAGCTAAGCAAAATGTTAACCAAATTTGGTATGTGTGTGCAATCACCTGCTTTCTTGGTGCTAATTTTGTGAGCACAATTTAGAAACCTTCTCAAACAATATGCCTCCAAGAAATACTACTAGGAGTGTAATAAAATAAATGAGTGATTACATCCAATTTTTTCACCCAGTAAAGAGGGTGCCACCTAATTTACCACCTAATACTGCAAGCACCATAAACAATTTAGAGGCTGCAAATTGAGGAGGGCAATACATCTTTACAGCCAAGCACAAGATGACACTAAGACAAGTGCTTGTCTACACATGTAGCACTGCAGCTGCACCCGTGCAGTAGTGAAGATGTTACCCACACCAATGAGAGAACTTCTCCTGCTGGCATAGTTAATCCAGTGCCCTGAGAGGTGGTAGCTATGTTGACAGGAGAAGCTCTCCCGTAAATATAGTGCTGTCTACACTCAGAGTTCAGTTGGCATAACTGTGTTGTGGAAAATCCACACCCCTGAGTGACACAGTTATAGCAACATAAATCTGTAGCGCAGACCCAACCCTAAGAGAGGCCACTGAAGACATGTTTATATATTGGCTCAGGTAAAGGGAGGCCCTTAGAATTAGTGAAAAGCCTTACACAAACAAGGACTTAGACATATGCATCAGGAAATCAGACAACTTAGAAGAACTTGCACTAAGAGAAAATACTCTCTCACAAGATCAGAGATAGGAACAGTGAACCTGAACTTGCTCGATTAAAATAAACATGATCTAGTTCCAAAAGGGAAAACCCTGGCACCGATCAAAGGAGATTCTTTGAGGATACTGCAAACATAATACTACCACGTTCATTTTCAGAGAGAGATTGAGAGAGCAAGAGAGCCAGGAAGCACCTCACTAAGTTTGAAGTGGGAGGTTAATTAGAAAAATGAGGAATTATGTTTAGGCAAATGACTGACATAAGAATTTGAAAACAGACCAGAGGGCAAGAACCAAAGGTTAATTGCTAAGTAAAAAGGTGTCCCCTATGCTCCTTTCAGCACACATCTATAGACGGGAGCCTGTGCAAACAGCATCCTACTGGAAGGTCCAAAGGAGGGAGTGCTGCTACTCTGACATGCTCTTTCCGTCCCTTCAAAAACCCCTTTCTCCCCTGGGGCTCTGGAAAAGAAAGCCTGGTAGAGGCAGGATGGGAAACTGGCAGCTTTTCATTGATCATCTACCCCAAACCAGCCAGGCACAACAGCAGAGGTACAGAGCATTGAAAGAATCTGCAATAACTTGTAATGCTTCTCTCTACCCTGGCGTGGAGCCTTCCCTCCAAGGGCATTCCAGCTATGGTCAGAGAAGACATTGAACAGTGTAAGAGAAGACTGTTCAGGAACCAATGAGTGCAGAAAAGGAACCTCCATGCAGAAACCCCTCACCTGCAGGGATCCCTAAGGATCTGCAGATCCAGTGGGATGGAACCCTCGCTTTTCCATGCAACTAACCCCTGGCCTCTTTCTGAAGAATTACAAGGAAACTGAACTGAAATTTGGAGTCCCTACTTGCCTAAAGGAGATTAATCCACATACAACATGGCCCAACATTTCTGAGGAGCTTGGATCAGCCTTGTCAGATAATGGATATCAGTGTTAGGAGTAGTTAACAAATACAAACACAGAAAGATTTGACTTTTAAAACACTAAATGGTCATAAATAAGTAAGTGAGGATATCCAATGGGGTTGAATACAGAAGGAATCATACCATTTAAGTACAGGTGCCTGGACTAATAGTAAATGCAGTTCAATACTGATAAGTTTCAAGCAATATTATCTTATAGCAAAGAATTGGTGAAATGGATAGGTGTTGATGCTGTTGCACACTGACCGGAAGAAAGATCCCATATTTTGCTGGGGGATAGAGTGGGGGCAGAAATCAGCTCAAAGTTCAGCTGCAATACTACAATAATTAAGTTTTTAATAATAAAATAATAATAATACTAGTAATTCAAGGTTCTCCAAGCATTTTACAGACATTAGTTAAAGGTAAAGGTAATAATTGGAGATATACCAATCTCCTAGAACTGGAAGGGACCTTGAAAGGTCATCAAGTCCAGCCCCCTGCCTTCACTAGCAGGAACAATTTTTTGCCCCAGATCTGTAAGTGGCCTCCTCAAGGATTGAACTCACAACCCTGGGTTTAGCAAGCCAATGCTCAAACCACTGAGCTATCCCTCCCTGCTTAAGTAAAGCCCGAATACATTCCTTTTACAGATGGGATAATTAAGAGGAAAAATATTTAAACACTTTTCGGAAGGCCACTGTGTTATGATAGACAGCTTCCCAATAGGGAGTGTTAGAGTATGGTAACATGCCTATCTGAAAGGCAATGACTAAGAACTTAGACACTTTCTATGTTTAGAAAGTTTCGGTTGGAGAGGATAATATTATATGGAGG
The DNA here is from genome assembly GCF_016161935.1 of Mauremys reevesii. NCBI lineage: Eukaryota > Metazoa > Chordata > Testudines > Geoemydidae > Mauremys > Mauremys reevesii. The sequence goes on from NC_052630.1 coordinate 85,835,345, forward strand.
AAAGAATAAAGCCTGAATGTTACTCTGTCTTGGCTCTCTCTCTTTTTAAGCCTGAACATGGTCAGAAGTGAGCTGGCACGTGTGAAATCAGAAACTATAAATATCGCAATACACACACACAAAACAATCATGGCGGCATAACAGATTCGTCTCCCCAAGCAGATGGACCTGAAAGGGGAAGTATTAAACTGGATATTCTTTAGATCACAGGGGAGAGGTACAAATTGCAACGGGGCTAAATAAAATGGAAAATGAAGTAAGAGCAGCCACACTATTAGCTGCAATGGGCAAAGGCTGCCACATGTTCCAACAGCACCTGGCTATGTCAGCAGCAGACTGGGAGGAAAATGTAGAATCCTAGAAGCACTGCAAAAAAGCATTTTTAGCCTACAAAAACTGTCAAATAAGAAAGGCATCTGTCATAACCAAACAGTTAAGGGTTAGAGCAACAAAGAATCCTGTGGCACCTTATAGACTAACAGACGTTTTGCAGCATGAGCTTTCGTGGGTGAATACCCACTTCTTCGGATCCACTTGCATCCGAAGAAGTGGGTATTCACCCACGAAAGCTTATGCTGCAAAACGTCTGTTAGTCTATAAGGTGCCACAGGATTCTTTGTTGCTTTTACAGATCCAGACTAACACGGCTACCCCTCTGATAGTTAAGGGTTAATGCCTCTTTTACCTGTAAAGGGTTAAGATGTTCACATAGCCTAGCTGACACCTGACCAAAGGAACCAATGCGGGGACAACATGTTTCACCCAGGAAGGAGGGAAAAGTCCTTTGTTCAGTCAGTTCATTAAGCTGTATGCCAGAGAGAAAAGATCCAGAAATCAGCCTCCTATCAGGGTAGTGAGTATTAGAGAAGGAATAAATTAGCTTATGTTTATTTTCTTTTGTGACTTGTCTTTTTGCATTAGAGGGATAATCAAATTGGGTTTTCTTTTGTGTAACTAAGGTTTTTGCCCAGGGGAACATCCTCTGTGTTTTGAATCTGTTGTCTGTGAGAGTAGCTTGCATGCTAATCTCACAGAGGTATTTCTTTTACCCCTTTTCTTTAATTAAAAGCCTTCTTTTTAAAAACCTGATTTTTTCCTTGTTTTAAAATCCAAGGGGTTTGGATCGGTGTTCACCGGGAAATTGGTGAAGTCTCTCAAGGTTACCCAGGGAAGGGTTACAGTAATTGGGAGGAAGAGATTTTAGGGGGGAAGACAGAGTTTCCCAAATGACTCATAAACAGCTGTTTTAAACGATTCGGGTGGTGGCAGCATACTGATCTAAGCTGGTAATTTAGCTTAGGGGTTCTCATGCAGGTCCCCACATCTGTACCCTAAAGTTCAGAGTGGGGGTGAAACCTACCTACCTTTTCAACAATTCGTATCAAGTATTTGGAGAAGCAATAGATCAGTATATTGTCAAACTGTGCAAAATGGCTGGCTCATGCAATTATCAAATCTTAAAAGATGAACTAATTCATACTAGAGTAGTGACAGGGACAAAAGATGCAGGAGCTTGAATGAGAACACTCAGCGAGCCCACATAAACACTACCGAGAGCTATACTAGCTTTACACATGGCTAAACAAGCTCACAACCAGAGCTTAAGTGGAAAAGACACCGAGATAATTCAAGTAACACAGGGAAAGCATGAAAATACAAGGCAAAAATACTACACAAAAGCAAATGCTCAGATACAAAGCAGAGGACATAAATGAAATGCAAAGGAAAACATGCAAGTACTGTGGAGAAAAACTTGATAATGGTAATGCCTTACACATGAGAGTTGTATGCAATAATTGTAGCAAGAGAAATTATTATGCCAAAGCTGGCAGACAAGAAAACCAACGAAAAAATATCCAGCATATCAAGGAAGCAAGCAGAGAGTCAGAGGATAAGATTTTGCAGTTATGACATTCATGCAGTGCAAAACAGAAAGGAAAAAATGGTTTCTAAAGCTCAGACTAGCATCAGATGCAAAGACAAGGCAGAAGCTCACAAACACACACAAAATGGCCAAATAGACGGAGGGAAATTAGAGCAAGTGCTTGGCTACAAAGATTTCCTCCGCATTATGCAAGAGAAGAAAGTGAATTTGCAACCAAGTAAAGTCTAATTAAAATGATGATAGCACCACCATAGCAGTCACACGGAAGGCCTTAATAGCAGCTTGGTACAATGTTTGATGTCAAAGACTCACGTGTACCTTAGTATCTATAGCCTCAGCCTTACTACAACAGACAAAAACAGCAAGAGAAATGCAAAAATCACAACCTACTATGCCCCAAAAGCCTGTGAGGACCAACAATTTCCTCAGGACAGATCATACACTTGGAAGCAAGCTATGTGTATTGAACAGATAAATCCTTGTTCATGTAACGTAGTAGTGGATGGAGATTTACTTCACAGAAACAACCCATTCATGCACTACGAACGTAAGATAAATAACATAGGTGTGGAGGACAGTGAGATACACACTTCAGTGAGACTTGATCACAAGACTCGGAAAGTACACGGGCTGACAAGCAACCAGCAGATGTTAGAACAGATTCTCAACACACTACACCACCAGATGAACCAAGTGCCAGGCAGCCTCCTTTCATCACAAGAAAGACTCGTGCTCGCTCCCACATCAAACCACTTGCAAGGTATACATAAGACTTTGTACAATATTAAGGCATGAAAAAAAAAAACCTTCTCAAATCCAGAGGAAAACACCATAGTTCCCAAGTATGTTAAGAGTTAGTGAAAAAAAAACAACAGAAACAAAAACATTGGGATTAAGTTATATATCTGAAGATAGATTTTAAGGGAGTGTTAGAGCACGTTAAATATGTTTTGGTATTCATATTTAATTTTGCTCTCTCAAATGTGACAAAGGGGATATTAAGTTATGTTTACACACACTGCCTAGTAGGTTTTCAATCCCTTACACTAGCACACCTCTTTCTGGTGCATACCTAATTCACAGACTTTGTCATGTGATTCTGTCTCCTGCTGGTGGTTTGGATCCAGAGTTAACAGCTTGCTACTTAGCCCTTATAGTTAGTCAAATTACATTGTGCCTTTGGTGCTGATGGTCTCAAGTTTGTTCCCTGCTGACACACATGGTGACTGTATTTATGCAGCCATGGTTCATTACACTGTCTCCTGCGTGGTTCTCCTGTCCCAATCTCCTACATTAGCTATTATAGCATATTAGGAAGGATAAGAAACTGGATAACCTTGGACAAAAACAGTACTCTCATATGAGCATCTTCTCTACGTATTTGCACCTGGCATGGAAAAACTGAGAAGTTCGGCTGTCTATGCGTGTGCTTATAACATTAAAATGTATCCAGTTTAAATTCATTTTCTGAGCACTAAATTAATCCATACATCATCTCACAAGAGTAATAATCCGTTGTATGTTTCCAATCTTATTTTAAAATACAAGTTTAATGTCCATTGCCAGGGATTTCAGTGGGCAAAGTCAATGAAAGGCCAGGACAGAGAGATGCCTCTTGCTGTGCTTCCCAAATGCAGACTAGAAGAGGCGTAAGTGTATTTTTGATAGGAGCCAATTCCATTAGCGTGTGTCCACTACCCAGAATGCTTTGCCTCTGGCTTGTGTGGGCTTCACATCTGCAACAGAGCACTGAAGCACTGAGTATCACATCCTGAGTGTGGTGAAAACTAATCCCTGGTCTACACTGGGAGGGTGGGATCGATCTGATATGCAACTTCAGCTACGAGAATAGCGTAGCTGAAGTCGACATATCTTAGATTGACTTACCTGGCGTCCTCATGGCGCTGGGTTGACTGCTGCTGCTCCCCCGTCGACTCTGCTTCCACCTCTCAGCAGTGGTGGAGTTCCGGAGTCGACAGCAGAGCAATCGGGGATCGATTTATCACGTCTACACTAGACGCGATAAATCGATCCCCAATAGATCGATCACTACCCGCCAATCCAGTGGGTAGTGAAGACCTGCCCTGTGTGTCATGGTTACCTCTCATTTAGAATTACTCAGGGTATTACAGGGACTTCAGCCTTTTTTGGGAGATTTGGCTCTTTGCCAATCAAAGTTCCTACTGGAATGCCAGGAAGAGTTTGTCTTTTCAAGCAAAGCTGAAGTCTCATTAGGAAAGGGACAAGATCCCTAATCTGAAAAAGTTTATAAATGCCCATCTGTGCTAGGCTTATTATTAACCAGTTTCTACCTTTACATTTTTGACTAAGGCCTTGGAGAAATGAAGCAACTGCAGGAACACTTAGGCAACACTGATTTATATGGCACTTTCCAATCTGGTTTCAGGGTCAGACCAAGTACCGAGTCTGCATTTATCAGAGTTGTAATATGGGTGCAACACACAGGAATACTGGGGAGAAACGGATATTTATTTCCTTGTCTCAAAATGCCAACGGCCAGGGTTACAAAAGGTCAGAGTTACATCTTTGCCGCACAGCACTGACTGCAGCGGATACTGTTACAAGAATCACTAATGATCTGCTTGGCACAAAAGATAGGCCTGGCCTTGATAGCACTAGATTTTTTAGCAACATTTGATACTGTTCAACAGATCCTGCTGCACTGCTTAATGATCAGTTATGTACACCTGGCTATATTTTGAATAGGCTGCGGCCACGTCTTGGAGTGATCTCAGCTGGTGTAAATTAGTTCATTCTGATCAGACCTTGCTGGGTACGTGCAGGGCTCCCCAGGCATTAGTGCTGGCTCAGACATTCTTCTGCTTTTGTGCTGCTTACCACCCTCTTCTAGGATAACTTTGAGCTACGCTATTTTCTGTGAATGACACCCTGGTGCAGGGGGGGCCAATCTGAGCCTGAGAAGGAGCCAGAATTTACCAATGTACATTGCCAAAGAGCCACAGTAACACATCAGCAGCCCACAGCAGCTCCCACCCTCCGCTCCCAGTGTCTCCCACCCACCAGCAGTCCCACCGATCAGCACCTCCCGATCAGCTGTTTTGTGGCATGCAGGAGGCTCAGGGGGCGGGAGTGCGAGGGGGAGGAACAAGGGCATGGCAGGCTCAGGGGAGGGGGCTGGAATGGGTGGAGTGGGGGCAGGGCCTATGGCAGAGCCAGGGGTTGAGCAGTGAGCACCCCCCGGCACATTGGAAAGTTGGCTCCGGCCCAGGAGTCGGTGCCTATACAAGGAGCCTCATATTAACTTCCTAAGAGTCACATGTGGCTCCGGAGTCACAGGTTGGCCTCCCCTACCCTGGGGTGTCCCAGAATCTGGGGGGATTATTGGCTGTCTTAGGTACATCCCTGAAATACAGAACTGGGGGCTTGCAGCTGGCTGAGTTTGAACCCCAGCAAAGCTGAAGTTGTGCTGATTGGATCAGAAAGCAATGCAGAGTGCCAGTCTCTGTTGCTCGATCACAGAGAAGGACTGGGGAGCTAGAAACAGCTCTTGATCTGCGCTGATGTTAGGAGATCTCACAGTGCCCATTGGCAGAGGGGTTTCTTTTAATACCATTGTAAGAATGTTGCAAGATTGTAGCTGGATTCCTCCCATGTGGCTTGGATGACTCTGATGCATGCCTTTGTGATACCGAGGTTAGACTACTCCAGTAACTCTACTGTGGGTTACCTAATCTATTGCTTCCAGCCAGTGCAACAGCTGGAGTGGTGAGCAGAGGGTGTGCTGCCTACCAGCTGCAGCATTCCCCATTCAACTGAGTGCATGGGAACAAGCAAAGTTTGAAAATTTGGTTTTAACTTTTACAGTTCTTAATGGACTGAATCCCGTATGCTTTATTCAGCTCCTGGTCTCTGATATGCCCTGCCATCCCACTTTGTGAAGCCCCAGGACACACAAAGTGAAATCCTGGCCCCACTGAAATTAATGCAAGTTTTGCTGGTGGAACTTAGGGTTCATAAAAGCAGGAATAATACTGTGTGCAGGTGAGACAGTCACCCATCATTCCAGCCCCTTTACACTGAGTAAAAGGTCCAGCCTGGCCTAATGGAGCCCTAAAAGACCCATATCCAGCCGCCGGGGGATTCCCTTGGTGCAGGCACTGTGGAAGATCTGAGGAGCCCTTCACAATACCTGGCATAGAGGACATGCTGGGTACAAGAGGGGCACAGCATGGGCTGTGCTGCAGAAATTCTGGAAAGTGATGTAATCTGCCCGGTAGCCTGGGACTGCTCTAACCAAGACTTGCCCCCAGGGATAAGTTATGCCAGAACGTCTCCAGTCCCCAGAGCAGCCAAGGATCAAGAGTGCACAAAAGATAGCAGAAAGCCATCTTAGCAGCACACTCCCCCCGCCCATTGCTTTGGCTGCAAGTTCAGTGCTGCCCAGCACAGAATCTCTCCCCACATGGCCCGGGGCTATGGAGGCAGATACCCTCTCAAACTAGACCTTGTCTACACTGGCAAATTTCTATGCAGGAAAGTAGCTTCTACATTGTAACTCCCGAGGTGTACACACTGCCAAGCCACATTGGGCTTGGCTACACTTGAGAGTTGCAGCGCTGGTGGAGGCTTTCCAGCGCTGCAACTTAGTAACTGTCCACACCTGCAAGGCACATCCAGCGCTGCAACTCCCTGGCTGCAGCGCTGGCTGAACACCTGGTCTGCTTGGGGTGTAGCGAGTGCAGCGCTGGTGATCCAGCGCTGCTCATCAAGTGTGGACACACACCAGCGCTGTTATTGGCCTCCAGGGTATTAGCAGATATCCCAGAATGCTTTTAACTAAATTACTCTCTTTGTTTTGTTATGCAGCCTCTCTTTGTTTTGTTGTGAACTCGGAGCTCCAGAGCTCCGGTGCTCCAGGAGCTGCTTATCTAAAAAACAAACACAGCTCCTGTTTGCTGTGATCAATCTGTACCTGACTGTGAACAATCAAATGAGATAACCCCTGTGAATGAGGCAGGCAGGGAGTGAGTGTTTGCTTGACAGAGAAACAGAGGGGAGAAAGGGAGTCCGTTGGATGCAGGCTGTTTGCAGTTAAGAGTTAAGAGTAAGGGGTCAGGAACATTTTCTGATTTTGCAAGGCAGGAAGCTAACACACAGTGTTGGCTCCAAAAATCCACTCTCTCTCTCTCCCCCGCTCCCTGTCACACTACACCCCACCCCACCCCCCTCTTTTGAAAAGCACGTTGCTGCCACTTGAACGCTGGGATAGCTGCCCATAATGCATCACTCCCAACAGCGCTGCAAATGCTGCAAATGTGACCACACACCAGCTCTGGTAGCTGTGAGTGTGGCCACACACCAGCGCTGTTCCTACACAGCTGGATGACCAGCGCTGTAAACTCCCAGCGCTGCAACTCTCAAGTGTAGCCAAGCCCTTAGTGCGCTGTAAAAAAACAACCTTGACAAGAGGCATACAGCTTTCTGCACCGGGAAGTAAAGCGCTATGGTGCCAGTGTACATACGCTGGTCGATTACAGTGCTGTGATTGGCCTCCGGGAGGTGTCCCACAATGCCTGTTCTCGCCTCTCGTCATCAGTTTGAATTCTACTGCCCTGCCCTCAGGTGATCAATCGTGAGCCCCACCCCTTACATTCCTTGGGGATTTTGAAAGTCCCCTTCCTGTTTGCTTGGTGACGTGTGCACTGCTCTCAGTGCATCTTTCCAGGTGGCCATGCCTGCTCCACGCCCCGGGCAATCCCCTGCTTGGAGCAATGCTGAGCTGCTGGACCTCATCAGCATTTGGGGAGAGGAGGCTGTCCAGTCCCAGCTGTGCTCCAGCTATAGGAATTATGATACCTACGGACAGATTTCACGATGCATGACAGAAAGGGGCCAGGACCAGGACACACTGCAGTGCAGGGTCAAAGTGAAGGAGCTGCGGAACGCCTACCACAAGGTGCAGGAGACAAACTGCCGCACCCACGCTGTGCCCATGAGCTGCCGGTTCTACAAAGAGCTGGATGTGATACTCTGTGGCAACCCCACCTCCACTGCAAAGGCCACTGTGGATACCGCGGTGGGTCGCGTGCCAGTCGAGAGTGGACAGAGCCAGGGGAAGAAATCTTGGCTGAGGAGGGGGACCCAGAGGCAGAGGATGACTCGGAGGTCAGAGATGCATGCAGCCAGGAGCTCTTCTCTACTCTGGAGGAGGCTAGTCAGTCACAGCTGTCGGATCATGGCGAAGCGCAAACAGGAGAGGAGGCCCCTGGTAAGTGACTTTGATTTGAAGTGAGTTGTTGGGGACAGGAGGGTTGCAGAAAGCAGGCTTGTGTCTGTATAATGCGCGGACCACCACATGCCTAGTCTAAGCAGCGGAACAGGGTGTTGATTGACTCCCTCACTTCACGGGAATCTGCCTCAGAGATCTCCAGGAAACTCTCATGGAGATACTGGGCAATCCATTGCTGCAGGTTCTTTCTTGCCCTTTAAGGGTAACTTTCCCGCTCCACTCTGCCGTCACTGGGGGCGGGGTGGAGGGAAGGACCATTGCTGTACACAGGCGAGCGGCATAAAGGCCAGGGCGAAAGCCACGGGCTTGGAGAAGACCCTTCCCTTGATTCTCTGCTCACCCTCAGCAGCAAGATATCTTCCTTAATGATCACCTCCTGTGGAAAGTGTGAGGACAGGAATGATTATAAGCCCCCCCCCCCACAGTGCTGACTCTTCCCAAGAGCCACACGCCCAGTGTACAGTACGGTCCTGGAACATTGATTTCCCCTGCCCCTGCGGTTACTCACCATTTTGGGGGTCTTGTGGCTCATGTGTGCTTGCCTGGGGTCAGCCAGTTAGTGACAGGTGTGTGAATAGTGGCTGTGTTTTAAATCACTGAATCAGTGGTCTGTGTGTTACAAACAAGACTGCTTCTGCAAAATGTTGCATTTTAGCTTCACAGATATGACCTTGGGAGCCCAGCCTCCCTCTTTGTTATCGACGGCTGAACAGCTGTGCAGAATTAGAAAGTGACCATGAAGAACTAAAGAGGGGTTTCTGCGTGAAGTCATGATGACTCTGCAGCCAAAAAACAAGAATTGAAGGAGTGGCGGGACACCGAGAAGAGGGACCGAAAGGAGATCGCGGTGCACCAGAATGAAGCCACAGAGCGGCTCTTAAAATGTTATGGAGCACCAAGCAGACATGCTCCAAGCGCTACTAGCACTGCAAACTGAGCAGCTCTGCACCCAACCTCCCCTGCAGCCGCTGTCACAAAACTCTTTCCCATGCGCCTCCTAGACACTGCCAACACACTCTTATCAACCTCCTGGCTCCAGTCTGTACCCACTGTATTCCACTCCTGCCTAGTTACAGTCCAGCTCTGTGGACTCCCAGTACCCACTGCACTCAACACCCATCTCTCTGCAGTTTAGCCCTGCTGAAGTACAGTACCCGCTGCACTGTACTCCAAAGGAGAAGGTTGGATATGATACCTGGACATACACACATCTTTAACCATGCCGGGAACCCACCTCCTCCTGGGACCCTCCCTTCCCCCATCCCCCTCAGTGCTGATGTGTTTTTTTGTTTCTCTCTCCCCTCTGGTAGTTGTTTTTAAATAAAATAATTGTTCTAGTTTGAAAGCAATCTTCATTTTATTAACTGAAAGCAAACAGAGCCCTGCAAAGCAACAAGCGATTTTCTTAAACCTTCATAGTGCATCGTCTGCACCAGTCACAACCACCTCCTAGCATTACAAGCACTGCACTCCCAAGCATAGCAACAAATATTAGTGGCTTTCAGCTTCAAATTGCTGCCTCAAAGCATCCCTGATCCTTATGGCCCTGCGCTGTGCCCCTCTAATAGCTCTGGTTTCTGGCTCTTCAAATTCAGCCTCCAGGCACTGAGCCTCAGCGGTCCAGCCCTGAGTGAAGCTTTCACCCTTCCCTTCACAAATATTATGGAGCGTACAGCACACGGCTATAAGCATAGGGATATTGTCATCAGCAAGGTCCAGCCTCCCATATAGGCAGCACCAGGGGGTCTTTAAACGGCCAAAAGCACACACAACAATCATTCAGCACTTGCTCAGCCTGTTGTTGAACCGCTCCTTGCTGCTGTCAAGGTTTCTCATGTATGACTTCAGAAGCCACGGCATTAAGGGATAGGCAGGGTCTACTAGGATCACAATGGACATTTCGACTTCCGCTACGGTGATCTTCTGGTCCAGGAAAAAAGTCTCTACTTGCAGCTTCCTGAACAGACCAGTGTTCCAAAAGATGTGTGCATCATGCACCTTTCTGGACCAGCCTGCATTAACATCCATGAAATGCCCACAGTGATCCACAAGTACCTAAAGAACCATAGAGAAATACCCCTTCTGATTAATGTACTCAGTGGCTAGGTGGTCTGGTGCCAGAATTGGAATATGAGTGCCATCTATTGCCCCTCCGCAGTTAGGCAAGCCCATTTGTGCAAAGCCATCCACAATGTCACACATATTGCCCAGAGTCACAGTCTTTTGGAACAGAATGCGATTAATGGCCCTGCACACTTTCGTCAACAGGAGCCCAACAGTCGACTTTCCCACTCTGAACTGGTTAACAACCTATCAGTAGCAGTCTGGTGCAGCCAGCTTCCACAGTGCAATCACCATGCGCGTCTCTAACGGCAGGGCAGCTCTCATTCTCACATCTTTGTGCCGCAGGGCTGCAGTGAGCTCATCACACAGTCCCATGAATGTGGCTTTCCTCACCCAAAAGTTCTGCAGACACTGCTCATTATCCCAGATGTGCATGATGATGGGATCCCACCACTCAGTGCTTGTTTCCCGAGCCCAAAAGCGGCATTCCACTGTGGTCAGCAGCTCCATGAATGCCACAAGCAATCTCATGTCGTAACTGCTATGCATGGAGAGATCAATGAAGAACTCCTCTTGCCTTTGTAGTTTAAGGAATAACTCCACTGCCACTCATGACATGTTAGTCAGAGCAAGCAGTATACTGGTCAACAGTGTAGGATCCATTCCTGCAGACCGAAGAGGCAGAGCACGCAGTACACAAACCATTGAAAGATGATGCCAAAAGCGGATGGAAGCACAGGGATTGCTGGGATGCAAAGCAATGCATCACAGGGCATTGGGGCAGGACCCAGGATGCCCCACGACCCCCTCCGCCTTCCCACAACTCTGAGCGGAAGTAAAGGAAGAGATGCTCTGTGGGATAGCTGCCCAGAGTGCACTGCTCTGAATACTGCTGCAAGTGCCACAAGTGTGAACATGCTATTGCATAGGCAGCTGACAGTGTGAACAAACAACAGCGGTTTCCCTTCAATGCTCTCTGAGTGGCACTGTAACTCTGCCAGTGTAGCCACATTCTGACCATAGTTTCAGCTTTTTCTTTTATTTAATGGGGGGATAAAGAATTTTTTTTACACATTTTTATCTCAGAAGACCTGTGGCACAGCACACTGATTTTATTGAGGGGTTTTAATTACTTGTTTTTAATTTTGCATAATTTAATATGCAGCAGTTTTATTGTAAAGTTCTGGAATACTAAAGTACAGTAGATGACTGCTATATAAATAAAACTATTAACCTAGTACTAGTAAGTTACGAACATAAGAAAGGCCATACTGGGTCAGACCAAAGATCCAGCCAGCCCAGTATCCTGTCTACTGACAGTGGCTAATGCCAGGTGCCCCAGAGGGAGTGAACCTAACAGATAATGATCAAGTGATCTCTCTCCTGCCATCCATCCCCACCCTCTGACAAACTGAGGCTAGGGAGCGTTCACTGCATAGTCATAATCCAATGGGCTAGAAAAGTCCATATACATGTGGGAACAATCCTGGCAAACTGCATGGAGTCATATTTTGCAGGTCACCTAAAAGAAACTGCTCAAACCACTTGCATCCCAAGTCTTCCCTTTTTTTTGCTCCCTATCTCCTGATTTCTTGTCTTTCCTCCCTGCCTCTACTCTGCCACCGCTTCTGCTTACAACTGCAGCCTCTACCCCCAGTCATTCCCCCGGATCCCCACTCTTCCTCTGCCTGCCTCAGAACAATCACTCAATCTTAAATTAGGCCCAACCAATGGGCCACCTACTTCGTTTCTCTGACGGGTTTATATCCATGAGTCTGCCCTGGTGGTTGTCATGCATCAGAGTTCAAGCTCCATATCTGTCACAGCCCTCCCTACATCTCCCTACAGCCACCCAAGCAGCTGGCTCCGGGGCCAGCTGCTCTGGTGGCCCCCAGGACAGCCACACCAGGCCCGAGCACCCCAGGCGGCTGGTGCCACTTCCTGAGGACACCCCCCCTCAGCAGCGGCCTCCTCACGGCTCCCCCACAAGATTTAATCACAGGTATTTTTAGTATAAGTCATGGACAAGTCATGGGCCATGAATTTTTTTTTTAATTACCCGTGACCTGTCCATGACTTATACTAAAAATACCTGTGACTAAATCGTAGCCTTAATCATAGTCATTGTCTGACCTCCACAGGAAAGGATAATACTATGGATTATATGGGTGCCAATGTGAATGAGCTAAAATGAAAGAGAATGTGGACAGAAAAGTATGAATGAATCATATAATGGTCCCTGCTTTTATAGAAAACATAAGGCAACTTCATTCAGCACCAGTATATGAACTAATACTGACATCTGAAGTTTTAGAAAGTGGTCTAATCTCCTCTGGAATCCCTAGTGTTTAACCACACACAGATTTTGTATTTACTGCCAAGTATTAATTCTCTACTCTTTCAAACATAAAAATCAGGATCGGACAATATAGTTATGGAAATATACTGTTTATGAGCTCTTGTTTTCACAGAGAATTCCTATCTGTTTTAGTTTATAAAGAAGCAATCTAGCCCCATTGACTGAAACCTTACACACACTGTATTATCTGTGTGTCACAGAAAAAGTACCTTGCACATGAAAAATATCTCTGCTCCGGATTTAAACTGTATAGTTTGGGGCTGTTTGGATCCAAACCTCTCCTAGAAGCAGAGTAAGTGCTATCTTTCAGAACCAGCTGGAAGTTCCTTGCTAGAAATGGCAAAGAGCTACTGACAGAGTATTTTCTGTGAGTGCGTTTTAACTCTGAAACTTGCTCTCCATCAGAGCCTAGATTTCTTAGTCTCCCAGCCACACTGCCTATCTCTTCAGGCCTAGGGGGATGGGAGTGGAATTTATATTTATCATTGGGAGCACTGGGGGAAAAGTTACTTAGTTGCCTTTGCTGGAATTAATATTCTTATTGTTCATTATGGTGGATAAGGTAGGAGACTGTTCATTTAGTTATTGCCAGGGCACTCAGAGAACACAGGATGGGCACCTGTTAATTGAAATGACATCTATCAATGTATAAGAGAGATAAGGCCCTACTTCATTCGCAATATTGTGGAAATTGCAGATCCCACAATATTAGGCTTCCACCACTATTTTTATTTTAATTAGCTCATTTTGCACAGTCCACAATTGTGCATACATTGTGAGTATGCAATTAGAACTGCACTAACATTCAGCGACTGTAAAATGTAAAAGGCTAAAGTGATTGGACTAGATTTCTACAGCAGTTGTATTAAGACTTTTAGTCCTCAATTTTATATTGTACCAGTCACTTTTTTTTTTAATGAATGTAATATAGTTGAGGCAAAAATCTCTGGTAATCAAAGAAATTAGCGGGCATAACATAATCCTTGAGTGTTTATATCATTCCAGCAAATTTTCCTTAAACAAATAGGTCTGCTCTGGCTTTTCCAAATTACGGCTATTAATAAAGGTCCATTATTACTTTTTCGCGATTTTCCATGTCTTGTCTGCAACTCGGATGCAATTATTTGACAATCAATCATCCCATGATTCAAGTAAGGCCTTATTGATAGAATAATGAAAACAGATACTTACCCGTCGCATTCTGGAGTGCAATCCAAACCAGTGAGGGGTTGTCTCGCCTCCTGCCCTGTAACACTGAGTGCCCCAAACTGCTCTGCTGCTGTGGTTCTCTGTCTGGACACTTCCAGCCCACATACAAGCATGCAGTATCCTGAGTGTCTGTTCTGTGCAGCCTTAGTTCACCACTCTGACACCAGTGTTGGTGTCATTAGGCATAGCCCTAGGTAACTCAGGAGGGTGGAAAACCACAGTGTTAATGAGGCCGTTCTGTGCCAAGCCTGAATGAGCCCAGGTTGGTGCTATGTTTGCCCAAACCACTTCCATGTTAGACTCTGATCGACCTCACAAGCCAGAATTAAGAATGGAATGTGAAACAGCTCCTTATCAGTGCAATACTGGCACCAGGAGATAATAAAGAGGCCTACTTATGTCTGACTGAGGAGGGCAGAATAAACAAATCAAATACCCTGAAACAAACTAACAGCCTTGAAAAGTTACTAACGAGATAAATTGTTTGCTGTCAAGAATGATTTAACCTGCTTAGTGTAATTGCTAGCTATACAATGTGTCTACTATATAGGAGGGGAGTAGAGGAGGGGGAGGAGAATAGTGGGCGGTAATGAGAATGCCTAGCTGAAATCAGGTATAAGAAGGGAGAAACAACTTGTATGTGTGCTTGATTTGAGACATGTGTGTCTCCTCGCACAAAATTTGAGATCTCAAATAAACTGTTTGCTTCTCCACCTTGGTGTGTTTATTGGAGCGAAGCACACCGGGCAGCAAACCACTGTTGCTGTCCTCGAGCATTCTGTGCTGGCAACACCAGCATTCTGCCTAACACCTAACAGCCCTCCCTAGTCTATCATTCAGTTACCTTATGCAGGGGTGACCCCAGCACACTCCCAGTCCCAAATATTCCCAAAACCATGTGCTCTGCAATGTCCAGCCCTCTCCTGGGCCATTCAGAGAGATATTAAGGTTCCTTTGTTTCTTTAGAGCAACAATACGCAGCACCTTGCCATGTTAACTGGAGTTACCATTTACTTTACCATTTACTTCTAATACAAGAACTAGGGGTCACCAAATGAAATTAATAGGCAGCAGGTTTAAAACAAATAAAAGGAAGTTCTTCTTCACGCAGCGCACAGTCAACTTGTGGAACTCCTTACCTGAGGAGGTTGTGAAGGCTAGGACTATAACAATGTTTAAAAGGGGACTGGATAAATTCATGGTGGCTAAGTCCATAAATGGCTATTAGCCAGAATGGGTAAGAATGGTGTCCCTAGCCTCTGTTCGTCAGAGGATGGAGATGGATGGCAGGAGAGAGATCACTTGATCATTGCCTGTTAGATTCACTCCCTCTGGGGCATCTGGCATTGGCCACTGTCGGTAGACAGATACTGGGCTAGATGGACCTTTGGTCTGACCCGGTACGGCCTTTCTTATGTTCTTATGTTTAAATAAACACAGCAGTGTGTTGGAGTCAGTGCTTAATTTATGCCAGGCCTGAGCCCTGGCACCACTGGGCTTGCCCCATCAGTTATGAAAGTAAAAAAATTACTTGAGCCCCGGCACCTAATTGCTTGAGCCCTGGCACCTCTTTCATTACAAATGAAGCACTGGCTGGTTTACATTAAAAGTAAAACAAGTTTATTAACAAAAGAAGATAGGATTCTAAAGTAAATTCAGGGATGATTTAGTTGGGGTTGGACTAGATGACCTCCTGAGGTCCCTTCCAGCCCTGATATTCTATGATAAAAGATAGTTAGAAATGGTTGCAAGCAAACCATTCCTCTGGTCAGGAACTTCCACAAAGTCCAACGTTCCTTTGTCTCCTTGGTGAAAGATAGCTTGGGATTCTTTGCCTCTCTCCTTATAGTTCAGTAAACCTTTGAAATGGATTCTTCTGACACTTATCCCCTGAAGTAAAGTTCGTTCAAGCTGTGAGGAAGGCCACACTGAGCCTCCTGGTGAAGGAAGTTTCATTCAGTCTTCTTCTCCTGCTGGTGTTTGCTAATATGCAAGTTGATCTGTTTCCTGCAATCCCCTCCCTCTGCTGTCTTGATGGTTCTGAGTACCTTCTAGGTATTTGCACTCCAATTGTCTCTTAACCTACCTTGGAAATACCTTCCAGGTGGCCACATTCCTTTGTCTAGGGAGGCCTAACTTTAGCCCTGCCTGTCAGACACACTTTGATAACAATTTCCAATATGTTCGGAATTTTGAAATTTGTCCTCCATACGTACACCACACAATCATAGTAAGGATCAGCATGTTACTAGCTTTCTACTGATATTTTACTTAACACCGCTAGGTTCAGGTTACAACGTTAGTGCGTTTGACATTCAACTGGTCAAGCCAGCTGAAACTCACTACCAATGAGCCCCTTGCCTTCTTGCACTGGGATGCTGATGTCCCACTCCCTGCTTTACTTTCTGTTATAGAGCTATTAAATCCTCCAGGAAGGGTGGCACAGTAACACAGCTGCTCTGACAGTCATCAGTAAATAAGCTCCCACAAGCTCCGTTTCCAACAAACAATAGCTACAGAGTGATCAGGATTTTATTTTTGCATCTTTGCAATTGTGCAGGGATGTGCCAGAGGCAATCAGCAGGAGCCGCTTGGTAGGATCCTGTCCCCAAACTGAAAGCAGGATCAGGGAAGTCTCTGACTCTAGTGGGTTAAATCCCTCTCTGGTACTGTAAAGCATCCCTGACAGAGAGGATTTTTAACCCTAGTTCTTCTGCAGAGAAAAACCATTTGAAATCCATCAAGTGCCAGCTATTTTGAAGACATTTTTGCAGGGAAGGATCTTCCCAGAACCCCATTCTCTCATATTATAGGAAACAAATTATATACATCAATGAACTCAAAACAGATTTCAGAAACAAAAGCAGAAACATTGCCAGCAAAGTGCATTTAAATACACTTGTTTGCCAAGTCCTGTTGCCTCCCTCCTGATTCTAAGAAAGCATTCTGTTTAAATGGGAAAACAAATGAATAGATTCTCCAGTTCCTCACTCCTCGCCTCTGCAGCACATGGGGTTTAAATCACAGGGTAAAGCAGGACATTTTTTGTAGGAGCCCCTTGTTGGTCACGTGGTCAGTGATGTGCTGCCAATAGTTCAAGTAGCTACAGAACTGGAATAATCTCCATTTCCATCCACATACTCTGGGTTCCCATCTTACTGGGCAATTTCCTTAGGTGTTCTACTGCGTTAGCCACCACTTATTTCTAATATATTTGATGAATTGATGCATACTTTAGTTTTTATAGCTTTATCTTTTATAGTCCGTATAAACTTGTATGATTTCATCATACCCTTATGCCCCATGTTCTGAGAAACCCAAAATTCTTCTCCAGCTTCTATTTTCAGGGAAAGAGCAAGTGTCAAGTGGATTCCTCCTTCATCTAAACAGATTTGTCCAGACTGTTTTTGACCCAACTGCTCCCAAGTGATGGTTGATTGCTAGGCCTACCAAGACATTAAGCTCAGCTACCAAATATTTTCGTTTGAATAAGAATGTCCTAGCAGTGTAGTCAATTCTTAAATTGAATAGATAATTATAATCGTGAGCTACTGTGTAGTGCTTTTCATCAGTAGATCTCTTTTACAAAGATAGGATCATTAATCCCATTTTACAGATAGGGAAACTGATTTGTCCAAAGTCATCCAGCAGGCTAGTAGCAGAGCCACAAATAGAACCCAGATCTTCTGAGTTCCTGTCTAATACTCTATCCATTATACCCTACGGCCTATAAGGCCATCTGAATATCATCTCTGGTAGAGTGTTCATGTTAATCAAACCAAGGGTGATACATTTATAAAACAGTTCTGTTCAAGTAAGAAGAGAGAGCCAAGGCTAGGTGATCGTTTAAGTGGCCTGTCTGATGGAAGGCCAAAATAAACTCCTTGACATGAAGGTCACACAATCATATACTTAACTCACAACTCAGGGTTTAACTCATTACATGAAGGTTACTTGCTAAAGGAAACCATCGGATACTTCTTTGCACACCGTTACTAACACTGGAAGATTCATGTCATGTTGCAGCAGTGAATTATTTTTATACTGTTGCTGAAATATTTAGAATGTTAGCATGGCAATAATTTAACTGTCCAGTGTTCATCCAATTATAAATAGCAATCTCGAACAGGACAGCTTGCTAATTGGGTGTTAGTACAGAACTTCAGTATCACGTCGAGACATGCTTTCCCCTTTTAGTATAACAATGGACAGTGTACAAAGTGCTGTATTAATATGAAAGAGTGGTAGGTACTAAAACTGCTGGGCAGTGGGTGTTGAACTTAAAAATGAATGCAATTTAAATGAAATATCATTGTAAAATAATTTCATTAGGGCTGCAATCCTTATTAAAGTTATAAGCGTGGCAAATGCTTTATTGAAAGGGTGTAAAACAGGCTAATTTTGAATGCCCTGCATTTTTCTAATCAAGTTAAAGAAAAAAAGCTATTCTTTAACTCTGCTCTGAAAATATTCTAAGATTAGCTGTATATACGTCTAATAGACTTGCACAAATTCAAATTAGTGTTGTATATAACCAGTCTATCTTAGTCTGGACTAGGAAAGATAGGTAACAATGCAGCATTTTAAAGCTGTCCCAGGAGTTAGTTACAAAACTTCAAGGAGAAGTCAAGTAGCTAGTACTCCTTGAAGTGCACAATCTAACTATAGCCTGACTGCGGACAGACACTTGCAGTGTTATTGTTATTGACAAAACTTCCACAACAGAGACACAAACTAATAAACCAAAAGAATCAATTATCTTTCTCTGTAGCATATTTTACTTTCCTTGTCCTCTGCTTCCTTCAGCACAGGCCCTTTAAGTAATTTCTTCAGAGGAAGTGCCAGGCACTGGCAGACCATCCATAGAAGGGAGAATTCCTATGTAATCAGCCTCCTGAAGTCTAGAGCCCAAGACTGACTGAGGGTATGTCTACACTATGAAATTAGGTCAAATTTATAGATGTCGATTTTTTAGAAATCGATTTTATACAGTCGATTCTGTGTGTTCCCACTTAAGACCATTAACTCGGCAGAGTGTGTCCACAGTACTGAGGCTAGCGTCGACTTCCAGAGCGTTGCACTGTGGTAGCTATCCCACAGTTCCCACAGTCTCCGCCACCCAGTGGAATTCTGGGTGGAGATCCCAATGCCTGATGGGTCAAAAACATTGTCGTGGATGGTTCTGGGTACATGTTGTCAGGCCCCCACCCCCTCCATGAAAGCAACAGCAAACAATCATTTCTTGCTTTTTTTCCTGGGTTACCCGTGCAGACGCCATACCATGGCAAGCATGGAGTCCGCTCAGCTCACTATCACCGTACATCTCCTCAGTGCTGGCAGACGTGGTACTGCATTGCTACACAGCAGCAGTTCATTGCCTTTTAGCAGCAGACGGTGCATTACAATTGATAGCCATGGTCGTCATCTCCTGGGTGCTCTTTTAGCTGACCCTCGGTGAGGTCAGTCGGGGCGCCTGGGCAGACATGGGTGCTCCTGGCAGACCTTGGTGAGATCCGTCAGGGGCGCCTGGACATAAATGGGAGTGACTCCAGGTCATTCTCTTTTTAAGTTTCGTCTCCTGGAGTCCTGCCTGCAGTCATACTGCACCATCTTCTGGCAAGCAGCCAGGAGACGACGATGGCTAGCAGTTGTACTGCACCATCTGCTGCCAGCCTAAGATGTATAAGAGAGATGGAGTGGATCAAAACAAAAAAGAGACCAGATTTGTTTTGTACTCATTTGTATTCATTTTCTCCCCGCTCCCTCCCTCCGTGAAATCAACGGCCGATAATCATTTCGGTGAGGTCTGTCAGGGGCACCTTGAAAAGTTTAATGGAGATTCATTTGGTCCTGCCTGGAAGAGCAGGGGGAGGGATAGCTCAGTGGTTTGAGCATTGGCCTGCTAAACCCAGGGTTTTGAGTTCAATCCTCAAGGGGGCCATTCTGTATGACAGTTGTGTATTTCTCTTTGATGCAAACCCACCCCCTTTGTTGATTTTAATTCCCTGTAAGCCATGTCGTCAGTTGACCCTCCCTCAGCACTGATGCGGGTCCCTGTTATAGCCTCTGTCCTTCATGCCCTTGGAGATTTTTTCAAATGTTTGGGCATTTCATCTTTTGGAACAGAGTTCTGATAGCACGGATCCATTTCCCCATACAGCGATCAGATTCCGTACCTCCCATTCGGTCCATGTTGGAGCTCTTTTGCGATTCTGGGACTCCACGGTCACCTCTGCTGGTGAGATCTGCACTCACCTGCAGATTGCCATGCTGGCCAAACAGGAAATGAGATTCAAAAGTTCACGGACCTTTTCCTGTTTACCTGGCCAGTGCATCTGAGTTGAGAGCGCTGTCAAGAGCAGTAACAATGGAGCACTCTGGGATAGCTCCTGGAGGCCAATACCATCGAACTGCGACCACACTACCCCAAATTCGACCTGGCAAGGTCTATTTCAGCACTAATCCCCTTGTCGGGGGAGGAGTACAGAAATCTATTTTAAGAGCCCTTTAAGTTAAAAAAAAAAAAGGCTTTGTCATGTGGACGGGTGCAGGGTTAAAACGATGTAACACTGCTAAATTCGACCTACACTCGTAGTGTAGACCAGGGCTCAGAGTCTTACAGCCTTACCTTGTGGTCTGTACATAAAGTTTACAGCGAGCTCTGAATTCGACCTACCTGTGTACCCAAGTTTCTGCTCTCAACCATTCTTCTGCCGTAATGCCTCTACCTTGGATAGGATGTGCTTATTGCTGCATCCTACACTGTTAGGGTGTGTAATTATGTATCCATGGCTCCAGCAAGAAAGACTTTTACCTACTCCTTTATTTCAAGTGGTAAGGCTTGTGGTTTGGGAATGCAGGTCCTATGTTCAATTGCAGACCAATACCATAGTGCCTGCATCCATATGCGGCTACAGTGCATTATACCAAGTTACTGGAGCACCTTAAAAATCGAAGCACTGAGACAACAGTCCTAATATAGTTATGATATTCAGTTGTCATATCTGCTCTGCATACATAGTCACACAGCAATTACTATGTTGCCAAACTCTTGTCCCAGCATGCACTGGTTTCCTGGATATTCTCTTTAGTTATTCCCAAATCCTGGTAAAAATCCAAGAGAGATCCTCGGAAAATGCGACTTACAAATCTCATCCCACCCCATCTCTGCATATCAGCAAGTTTTATCTCAGTGCTGGGACACAAGGTTCTTCTGACTATTCTATCAATATGCTTGAACTATATCAATGAACTGTTTGTTCTAGTGAAATATGGAGATATTTCAGATCTCAACCCATCTCTCAGAGAATAAAACAAACTATGTAAACAAACTCACTCATCTCATTCATTAGCAACTGATCTGACAAATCAATGTGAAACTGGACAATATAAAACAGAAAGCAAAGTCCCTCAGATGGATTTCAGATTTGATCACAACCATTCAGCCAGCCCATATGCAGTAAATAGTGGTTAATGAACATCTGAAGCAGAAATAAAGTTGAGCAAAACACACCATGATTTCTAGCACAGACAGGCCTGTGCAAGGTGCAGAGTATGACAGTATTTCAAAAAAAAATTTGTGAAACTCATTAATGCTGAACAGCCAAGCAGCACTGTTTGATTTGAGCTTTATGGTGCACTACCGAGTTTACTCTTAATGGAACTCTTACTGGAAAATTACCTTTTGGGAAAATTACAAAGTGAGCTTTACAGGAAAAGCCTGAATAGAAAGGATCAATAAACAGAGGTCCCAAATTCTTGAGTCACCTGGCTAATGTAATGATTAAGAGGTAGGTTAGTGATGTAAGCACCAGGTTTGAAATACCTAGACTTCTTGGAATTCTGGGTTCAAATCTCATTAGGATTGGTGTCCTAGGTAGATAAATTGAACTTCATGCAATTTACTAATGAGAACCTTAAAACCGAATGAATGAAACCTTTAAAAAAAAAGTACAAAAATAAATAAAACCACAAACAAAAATAAAGGTAGCAAACCATAACTGCCAAGTTTCACACAGCTCTATGCCAATACTATTCAGACCTATGTATAAAAGAATTAACTATACAATTGATCATCAGCCTGACGACAGCTAAGTATGTTATTGTGCTTTTTAAAAAACAAGAGCAAAAAAGTCAGCGTTAGCTTTATTCCAAAGCCATACAGTAGAATACAAAGAGAACAATTACAGAACTACTGGATGGAAAGCAATCATGGTATTTTAGTTAAAGAAGCTGAGATTAAGTAGTATAATGTACTCATCTGTTGTCTGTCATAATGAAGGCAGTAATTTGTTCCAATACCATTTAAATAACTCAAATCATTTAGCATGCATAGTAAACTTCACAATGACACACAAAACATTTAAAAAGCTATAATTTGTTAGAAATCAGAGGACAGAGATAAAATGGCAATAATAGGGTAAGGTTAAAGCAATATAATTTCACTTTTAGGATTTCTATGTGCAGTTTACGGGGTAAGGAAAGAATGCCACTGTCTTGGAAATGAGTCTACATGGATTACTGCAAAGTGTAATAAGCATTAAGAATTATTCTTTATATGGAGCAAATACAGTTTTTCTACTTGAAACTGGATGAAGGTTATTTAGAACCTAAAAGCCGGTGATCTCTAGAAAATTCTTTTGAGAATTGTAAAGGCTGCTCTAGAGTGGAGATGGAGGCAGAGAGCCCATTAATGCAGACTGGAGCACCAGAGGGGCGTCATTATGGGATTACATGAGCTAAGGCTATAGTAATGAGTTATGTGTACACTATTTCTTCTGACAAACACAAGTCAAGCACAGGTCAACCTTCGGCAGGGTTTGGTTCTCCATATATTCTTTATCATGAGAAAAACAAGTTTCACTTACCACGTGTTCTGGGAGTAGGCCCCATTTTCTTCAGCTTTCAAATATTTTATACCTTTTTGGTACTGTGAAACATTTAAATGAATTCCCCTTTACAAATATTCCTTTCATAAAGAACACATGGTGCATTCACGAGGCGGGGGAGAGAGAGAGAGATTCCCTTTTAACAAGAGACTTGGATTCTGAAGCAAACATAGGGGCAGAACTTCCTGATCCACTGCAGATCCAATGGACCAAAACACTGCAAAGGGGATGCAGGATGGCAGCTGTTGATATTCTAACTTCCATGCAGAAAAAGTAGTTAGGATGGGCTGTACCATAGCTCCACAGCCACCACCAGACTAGGGCCCTGATACTGCAAACACTTATGCACATGCTAACTTTACGACTGTGAGGAGTCTAATTGAATTCAGTGGGACTACTTGTGGTAGTAAAGTTTCCATCTTCTCAAACACTGCTGAATTCCCCACACATGACCCAAATGGAAATCAGTCTAATCTATGGCATAAAGACCCTGTCCTGCTTTCACTGGAGTCCATGGTAAGACTGCCATGTGATTTTCAGGATTATATTCCAATGCAGAATTGCACAATCCAATAGGAAGGGAAGACGAGATAATGAGCCAGAGATTATTTAAAACCGTAAATTTTATAATGTATATATATGCAGTTAAATTTTATATTATTCGAAAAAAACCAAAGAGAAAGGTAAATCTTTTTGGGTTTTAAGTCTAAGATATTTGAAAGTTTCCCAATATGAAAAGTCCCTCTTTAAATCAACCCCGATAAAGAAACATATTTCCAGATGCAAGAAATAAAACTCCAATAGAAAACTGATCTACCAAAATAGATCTGTTAAATAAATATATTTTCCATTTAGTAAACACCTAAATCTCTCACAATGCTTCTAAACAAATATATGTTAAAGGTGTACAACTTATTGGTAAAATGAAACACTGGTGTGAAGTTGATCCATTTCATAAGTTACTATCTGAGTGACCTACCATTCCACTGACTTTTCTTATGACACTTTCTTACTCAGTAAAATGAGTAGAGTGGAATAAATAATGCAAAAAAAAGTTAGTGAATAATTATTCACATTCAAAAGTGAATTTCCATTTCACTGTATTCACAACCCTTTTGGTGTTTGCCTTCCATGAACATTAGCAAACTAGAGCTATACTAATGCTAGTAGTAGCAAAAAACTGAATTGTGTATTAGAATGCAAAATACACAACTCATAGTATATTAATTAGTTACATAAGTTTTCCAATCTGGGAAAAGAAATACCACCACATCACTTGGAAATACTCATAATGGTCAGTTAATGAACAAACTAAAATGTTTTTTTACTGGAGAAATTTGTAAAATTTCAAATCAAACAGATGTATGCATTTCGCAATCTGTTTGCAATACAAAACAGGTGAAGTTAGAGATGACAAGATAATTTAAAAGGAATTATTTTATTTGACTAATAGTAAGATACTTCACTTAAAATTCATAATTTTAAAATATTGCTAGAGTGCAAACAAATTAAAAACGAATAAAAGCTAGATGTGACGAATACAAAAGAAATTGCAAACTTAAAGATTTTCTTAAGAATGAGTTATCACATACAATAGTTCTCTTCAAATACCAACAAACGGAGTATGGTAAATCAGTACAAGAACTATATTTTATCAAAATGTATTAAGGAAAACATAAGTCAATGTCTAGCATATTTATTGTGTGCGATATATGGTGACCCAGCAATCACCTTAAGTTTACTGGAGTTGCATCACCACCATAGTAAGAGACTACAATTTACAACAGCACATATTTCTCATTGTAAACGGTGTCACTGGACACAGTATCTAGCAGAATAAAACTCTTAAAACATACAGTATTGTAGATTTTTTAAATGTCCAATATAAAGTCCTTAGTAGACTGCAGTGAGTAAAGAGGATCCTAAAAATCAGCAGAAC
Organism: Mauremys reevesii; assembly: GCF_016161935.1. Lineage (NCBI taxonomy): Eukaryota > Metazoa > Chordata > Testudines > Geoemydidae > Mauremys > Mauremys reevesii. Next base: position 85,859,960 of record NC_052630.1, read on the forward strand.
ACTCAGATTGTCTATTTCGGTATCAAGATTTACCACTATCATATGGCATCTTTTTACAATCAAATATCCCAGGGGTCGCCAAAGAGGTGCCCACGAGTGCCATGGCACCCGCGGGGGCATCTAAATGCGCCCACGTCCTGGCCAGCGGTCGAGCATCCACCAAAATGCCGCCAAAATTCAGCAGCATTTCGGCGGCGATGCCTCTCGATGGCGTCGCTGCCGAACGGCGGCATTTCGGCGGATGCTCTACAGCTGCCACGATCCTTCGTCTGGCGCCCACCAGACGAAAAGGTTGGGGACCACTGAAATAGCCTAACTCTAATGTTATGCTGTGAAGATACTATTGAGTTGTAAAGGTCATGAACTAATCTGAAGTATCTTCCTATTTGTTGCCGTTTAAGTGTTTTCCCTCCTTCATTTATGCTAATCCTCCCAACACAGAGTCAGAACTTCTAACACCTCCCAAGACTGGATAGGGTGGAGCAAAGCTTTTAAATGATGATGCACCTCTAAAAATCCTCCTCGTTGCTATGTCAGTAACGAAGAGTGATTAAATTCCACCTCCAGTGTAACAATGACTGGCATTTCAACTGTGATAATAGCACTTACGTGGCACTTCAGATGTTCAAAGTGCTGTATGAAATTCAATTAATCCTCAACTGCAATGTGAAGTTCATTAAGCATTTATTTTTTTAATATACAAACACACACAGAAATTAAGGATAAAGAAGTGACTTGCGCAAGTCTATGTGGTAAATTAATGCTGAGTCAGTATTGCTGTTTGATAACCAGGATGATTTCTTTAGAGTTCTTTGTAGTTTAACATGGTGACCGTAGCCTTATGTCTGTTCCTGTTTACTTTGCATAAGATGCAAATATTTTAGAAGGGGTGAGGAAGGGGGAACAGAAGTTATCTAAGAACCAAAACTTGTATACAAAGACTCCTAAATGCTATTACAAACAGAAGTACATTATCTTAGATACTTATATGCAGAGCCATAACTAGGGCATGTTAGCACCTGGGGCGAGCAACCATATGTGTTCTCTCTGCTGTTTTTTCCCCCTTCACTTTTCCACCCCATTTTTCTGCCCCGGCAGCTTTGCACCATGGATGGTGGCCCCACTTGCCCCCACCCTGGTTGCAGCCCTGCTTATATGGCCCCCATTACTGTAATATTTGTGTTTATCCTCTACACTCTGGTGAAGTAGGGCAGTGCCATTGCCCCTATTTTACAGATGGGAAAACAAGGCATGGAGAGGCTAAGTGACACTGGGAGTCGGTGGCAGAGAAGGCAATTAAATCTGGGTCTCCTAAATTCCAGGCTAATGCTACAAACACTAGGCCATCCTTCCTCTCTAGATATTTGTCAAATCTAAATTTCTAACATTCATAATAATTATATAGGTCTGACAACAAAAAGTAAATCCTATCAAAAACCTTTTGTCTTGTCTTTCAAAACTTCATTACATACTATTCTGCTGTTTCAGTCCTTTTGCAATTGCTACTTCTACACCCTTTATTAAGTGAAAATATTTTTTTCCAACAAAGCTCACAATGCCAGTATTTGTAAGAGTCCATTTTGAATTCAAAGTCATTTTTAATATCGGTAAAGAGAAATCAACTAAAAGCCAATAGTCGTCAGTTTGCCCTGTGAACTTTTGTTTTTGGTACTGCCAGAATTGCTTGAGTTCATCTTATCACGAAAACAAACCAAAACACCAACTTCTACAACCCAGACCTCAAAATAAAATCAAATACTGACCAGGAACTCTTCACCATCAGAGTTCACAACACGCACTAATAATTGGTGAATTTGAAAAAAATCATAAGCTGCTCATGGTTATTCCATTAGCAGGAGAGAAAAAAAGACAAATTCATCCAATAAAGATATTTTATTACAAAATTATTTGCTCAGCTCCAGTTAAAAACTTCTTACTGGGAATAAGGGGAGCAGGGTGTCTGTGACAGAACAGATCTTAAGGGAAACACAGGTTTGAGAGAGGGCAGACTAGCGTGTCCCCAACTCTCTTTCAACCCTCCCCCCACAGTCCCCACAAGTTTGCTGATGGTTCCAGTGAACACAAAATGCTTCCCCCTATGATTCCTGAAGTAGTTTTCTGAGGCTGTGCCTCTGTCCTTGTTCCCCACTGTTTTTACGCCAGCAGACCTCCCATTGGAGTCAATTAGAATTTTGCATGAGTGAGCACTGCAGGGTCTGGCCTATTGGCATTAAACAACTCATCATTTTTAATTGGCACTTTAAGTTCCATCAGACTACAGAACACATCTCACGCTGCCTTAGTAAATGTTTGCATAGGGTAACAATTTGGTTCATTCATGTTAATAGTCAGAAGTGATCCAAATATATACTGGTTAAATACAAGAGCTGGACGAACTGTCTGAGGACAAGGACATCTAGATTTTTTTTAAATAAGTACCTATATTTTTAAAGTTAACCTTATTGTTGGATTGTTCCAATCCAGACCACTATATCTAATTATTCTGGCCCAGACTCACTTTCTCTAGAGGATTTGGTCCACCGCAGATAAATACTGTGTGTACTGGTAAGTTTATAAAACCATTTTCCATCACCAAATTCATCTTTAAGGAAATGTTTTTAATGTCATTATTTCTCTCTTAAAGACTGTAATAGCAGGCTAATTTATCAATACTCTGTTCTAAATAGGATATGCATGGCTATACTTACGGGTTACCTGAAAAAGGAAATCTGCTATTAGGATTAGGTTTTTTTGTTTGTTGCTTTTTCATAATACCCCTGCACCTAGCACATCTCGCCCCAAAAAGGAACATGAAGAACAAGCATTTGATTTCATGTTTTAGAGATTTTATGCCCTCAGGACGTTTATTCTTTGGACTCAGATATGCTGAAATATCAGAATTTACATAGACGTCAACGGACGGTGCACTATCTAGGGTCACATTTTCCTAAGACTCTAAACCAGTTAACACAAAAGACTTGGCTTTGTTGGCTTATCCCTGGGGTGGGGAATATGTTATTTTTTATAAATGTCATATGCATCTGATATTATCTGTTTGATATTAACTTGCCTGACTGCCAGGAGTTAACTCAAAGGAGACTTTAAAGGGGGAAGCCACGGGAAACAAAGACAATGGCAAAGATAAGGTTTCTTGAGAAACAATGGCTGGACTATCAATGGTGAAGAAACTATTTGTCTGTCTCTATCTAGGCTAGAATGGTTTACTCTTCCTAAGACTAAAGCCTGGGTTCAAAGGGGATCTAAAACCTCAAAGCTCCTAGAAAATGCAGGGCCTTGGGGAGCTAGGAGAGGTCACCTAGGGTATGTCACGAGTTAGCCCATTACACCCTTGTATTGTAAAGTCCTTGAGACAGGGACTATGTCTCATATTTATGCCAACTTAAGTGCAAGAGTGTAATAAGAAAAGCCAAAGAGGAGTTTGAAGAACGGCTAGCCAAAAACTCCAAAGGTAATAACAAAATGTTTTTAAGTACATCAGAAGCAGGAAGCCTGCTAAACAACCAGTGGGGCCCCTTGACGATGAAAATACAAAAGGAGCGCTTAAAGATGATAAAGTCATTGCGGAGAAACTAAATGGATTCTTTGCTTCAGTCTTCACGGCTGAGGATGTTAGGGAGATTCCCAAACCTGAGCTGGCTTTTGTAGGTGACAAATCTGAGGAACTGTCACAGATTGAAGTGTCACTAGAGGAGGTTTTGGAATTCATTGATAAACTCAACATTAACAAGTCACCGGGACCAGATGGCATTCACCCAAGAGTTCTGAAAGAACTCAAATGTGAAGTTGCGGAACTATTAACTAAGGTTTGTAACCTGTCCTTTAAATCGGCTTCGGTACCCAATGACTGGAAGTTAGCTAATGTAACGCCAATATTTAAAAAGGGCTCTAGTGGTGATCCTGGCAATTACAGACCGGTAAGTCTAACGTCGGTACTGGGCAAATTAGTTGAAACAATAGTAAAGAATAAAATTGTCAGACACATAGAAAAACAAACTCTTTAGCAATAGTCAACATGGTTTCTGTAAAGGGAAATCGTGTCTTACTAATCTATTAGAGTTCTTTGAAGGGGTCAACAAACATGTGGACAAGGGGGATCCGGTGGACATAGTGTACTTAGATTTCCAGAAAGCCTTTGACAAGGTCCCTCACCAAAGGCTCTTACGTAAATTAAGCTGTCATGGGATAAAAGGAAAGGTCCTTTCATGGATTGAGAACTGGTTAAAGGACAGGGAACAAAGGGTAGGAATTAATGGTAAATTCTCAGAATGGAGAGGGGTAACTAGTGGTGTTCCCCAAGGGTCAGTCCTAGGACCAATCCTATTCAATTTATTCATAAATGATCTGGAGAAAGGGTAAACAGTGAGGTGGCAAAGTTTGCAGATGATACTAAACTACTCAAGATAGTTAAGACCAAAGCAGATTGTGAAGAACTTCAAAAAGATCTCACAAAACTAAGTGATTGGGCAACAAAATGGCAAATGAAATTTAATGTGGATAAATGTAAAGTAATGCACATTGGAAAAAATAACCCCAACTATACATACAACATGATGGGGGCTAATTTAGCTACAACGAGTCAGGAAAAAGATCTTGGAGTCATTGTGGATAGTTCTCTGAAGATGTCCACGCAGTGTGCAGAGGCGATCAAAAAAGCAAACAGGATGTTAGGAATCATTAAAAAGGGGATAGAGAATAAGACTGAGAATATATTATTGCCCTTATATAAATCCATGGTACGCCCACATCTCGAATACTATGTACAGATGTGGTCTCCTCACCTCAAAAAAGATATTCTAGCACTAGAAAAGGTTCAGAAAAGAGCAACTAAAATGATTAGGGGTTTATAGAGGGTCCCATATGAGGAAAGATTAAAGAGGCTAGGACTCTTCAGTTTGGAAAAGAGGAGACTAAGGGGGGACATGATAGAGGTATATAAAATCATGAGTGATGTTGAGAAAGTGGATAAGGAAAAGTTATTTACTTATTCCCATAATACAAGAACTAGGGGTCACCAAATGAAATTAATAGGCAGCAGGTTTAAAACAAATAAAAGGAAGTTCTTCTTCACGCAGCGCACAGTCAACTTGTGGAATTCCTTACCTGAGGAGGTTGTGAAGGCTAGGACTATAACAATGTTTAAAAGGGGACTGGATAAATTCATGGTGGCTAAGTCCATAAATGGCTATTAGCCAGGATGGGTAAGAATGGTGTCCCTAGCCTCTGTTCGTCAGAGGATGGAGATGGATGGCAGGAGAGAGATCACTTGATCATTGCCTGTTAGGTTCACTCCCTCAGGGGCACCTGGCATTGGCCACTGTCGGTAGACAGAAACTGGGCTAGATGGACCTTTGGTCTGACCCGGTACGGCCTCTCTTATGTTCTTATGTTCTTAGTGTTATTATTTGTGGTGCCTAATGCAATAGGCCTCTGGGCACTATCACAATACAAGTAATAAAACAAATTTATTGTACTAAAATTAAATCATGCTTAGAGTCAGGATGGGCAGTGACCCAAAGGACTACGAAAGAACATGCAGCATTATACTAAATATATTTGTGTAAAGACAGAACAACAAGTGATAATGCTTCAGTAGCAAGTCAGGTGGATTTTTTCTGTGGTGTCCTAGAGTTAAAAGGAAAATTACAATCAGTCCCTCAGTAAAATTGAATTTGACACCTCTTTTCTATTGAGATTAGGAATTATCTTCCAAACCTGCACTTTGGAGCATCAGTGTCAACCTGTCTGGAATATAATTTAGATTTTTCAGCAACATAAGATGCATTCTTTTTGCAGTCATTAGTGGCTGGCATACATACACTGACAGAATTATAAATGAAGGCCCAGACAGTTTGCACCACTCATCCAATGTTTTGCCAGTCGCTCTAAACCTCTCTGTGAAAGGGAAAAACCATTTTTTTGATTCTTGAAATCAATGTCTACATTTCTTTTCACAGAACCAAATAATTTCAATGGAATGGCTGAAAAAGACATAGTATGGCTATAAAATTAGGAGCACTCCTACGCAGATTTAATTCTCTCATCATATAAAAGATGAGCTAATATATCGGGGTAGGCAACCTATGGCACAGTGCCGAAGGCGGCACGTGAGCTGATTTTCAGTGGCACTCACACTGCCTGGGTCCTGGCCACCGGACCGGGGGGCTCTGCATTTTAATTTAATTTTAAATAAAGCTTCTTAAACATTTAAAAAACCTTATTTACTTTACATACAACAATAGTTTAGTTATATATTATAGACTTATAGAAAGAGACCTCCTAAAAATGTTAAAATGTATTACTGGCACGCAAAACCTTAAATTAGAGTGAATAAATGAAGACTCGGCACACCACTTCTGAAAGGTTGCCAACCCCTGTAATATATATTAGCAGGTATTTCTTGGAGAGGAATCTGAAACCAATGAGGAAAAAATGTTTCTTTTGAAATGGAAACAGACTGGGAACTCTCATTCCCTCTAGTGACCAGTGGAGCTTAGACAATGGACTCAAGTGTGTGAACTGCACCCTTTTGTTTGATTTATGGAACAACACTGGGTCATGCTGCGCTGTCACATTCTAAGCAGACCTTCTGTGATTAAATAAATGGGGAGCTCTTTTTCAAATTGGTGGCACAGTAAGGCCCATAGTTATCTAGGGAAGATTCTTCCCAAGTGAGAACAGAAATGAAGGTCATTCTCTAGGAAGAGGGAGCACAGGGGTAGGATTTACTTTAATGTGATGTAACATTTTGATTGCTTCTCATGTACTGTGGCAGTCAAGGCCACAGATAAGAAAATATAAAAGTGGGTAGAGATCAGAAACCCCAGGAATTGGTGCCATTGATGGTGAAAACTGGTGCAACTTGGGCATGGATGAAAAAGGCAAAATACTTTTAAAATAAGATCACATTGGACGTGGCAGGTATTCAAGAAAGATGGGATATTCTATATGAGCTTCAAGAAAGGGATTCACTGCACTGGGTTATTAACAATTTTTGCCAAGGAACACACGTTTAACCAGTAATGAGGGAAGAAGCAACATCTGGGTACAACACAAAATTATTTAGGTGAGTCAAGACCAGATGGTGAGAAGATAGTGAGAAACTTCAGAGATATCTATCCAAACTAAGTGAATGCACAACATGAGGGTACGTCTACATTTTGTAGCTGTGGGTGCAAGCTGCCCTAAGTACGTACCCATCCAAGATGCTCTGTATGTACTCAGGGTGACTAGCCCTTCCTGCCATTGCAACTACACCCTATTTTTAGCACACTAGCTGGATCACACCTAGTATGAACATGTCTCCTCGAGCTGGGAATTACATCCCTGACTCAAAGTGTTGACATACCCTGAATGCTGAGGTGTGGAAGGTGTCTAAGGAAGGAATAATTTGCACCCTCAGACACATTGCTGGGCTCCAAATTAACTGTTAACTAGCCAAAAGAACTGAGTATCAGAGTGGCAAAATGGAGGAGTGATAAAAAAAATCAAACAAAATGTTAGGGAGGATAAAGAATGGGCTGAGAGAAATAATACTGAAAGTATTGTACTGCCATTATAGACATCAATGGCACACTCTTACTTTGAATATTGCATTCGGTTCTGGACAGCCCCTTTCCAAATGGCTAGAGAAGTAATAGAAGGGGCCCAGAGATGGGTAACAAAAGTGACTGGAGTCACGGAAAGACTTCCATATGAAGAGAGATTGAAAAGATTAGACAAGTTGATTTATAGAAGAGACACAAGAGGAGTCATGATAGAGGTATACAACACAATGAATAGTATGAAGAAGCTAAATTGGACACTTCTACTTACCTTCTCATTATATTAAAGCAAGGGTAATTAAAGAACTATAAAATTGAAAGGCAAAAAATTTAAAACTAATAAGAAAACACCCTTTTACACAACACAGTCAGTCAGTGGAACTCATTGCCACAGGATATCAGAGACCAGAAGCTAAATTTAAATAATTGATTATTCAATTATATTAATACTGAGAACTTCCTATATTTTATGCGTTGCCAGATCTTGCAACATTATCACAAGGCGATTTTGGCCCCTGCTGCAGGCAGTTTCACAACATGAAAAGCCCAGCACAATAAAGGGTGGGGTGAAATGGGGGCAGGTGGTGGAGACAGAAAGATCAAGAGGGATTCCCTCCAGCATGTTCCATAGACTAGGGGAAGGGGCAGTAAACTACACACCCAGCAACCATGAGTTCTAGTCCTAGCTCTTCTTTAATACAAAGCCACCCCCTCCCCCAAGTAATTGTTGGATACTATATTATCTTTAGAAGTGAATTTGTATTAATATTTGTTTTACTGTTGCATTTTTAAGATTTGTATTTTGGTTAATGGGAGCTGTCTCTTTAAGCACAGAATATGGCAGACTGAGCACATTTGAGACTGATAGCAACCTGTGGGAGATTTTGCCTGTTTCCAGGGAGTAGAAGAAACTGCTTGTGTGAGCTCCAAAAGGTCAGAACTTGATTTAATAAGTTCATCTTTCCCGAAAGCAAGCTTCATTCTCAAAAGGGTACCATTAGCACTCACTGGGGACTAGATACCTCAGGGTGACATTAATGAGCTGTAGCGCCTATCCTCTGTAGGTTATCAATTTGAATCCAACCCAGATCAGCACAGATTAAAAATTGATCTAATGGAAATGGTACCCTGTATAGGAGATGGGTTTGGAGAGTCCTAGTTCCACCATGTCACAAACTCACCACTATGCAGACTGTAAGCTATTCAGTGCCCGGACTGTCTCTTACTATGTGTTTGTATGGTGAGAACTCTGCAGTGAAGCCAAAATTGCCTTGCTATAAATTTGAGGAGTTAGCAACACTAAGTCACACACAGATCAGGGATTGGGCAGGGGTGGGCCTCAAAAAAAAAAATCACAACAGACCAAAGAACAGGAAATATTCTTACAATCTCATTATCTTTGAGGTCTGATTTAAGAATTCGAACTTTGGGTTTGTCAACACTGTATGTGACGTGATTCTAAGGACATCAGAAACCACTCACTGACAGGGCAAGAAAGACATTTGCCTTATGGTGGGCAGGTTATTCCATTATTTATAAAAGAGATTCTTTCTTATACTCTCCTCTTAAGTATTTAGTACTGGCCACTATCTCAGATAAGATGCTGGCTGGACTAGATGTTCCATTTGTCAAATCCTACTATATGTTTCTTTTTACATCCTATAAAGATCAGGATTCATACATAATGGAATTAAAAGAGAACACGTTTAAACATAGTATAGTTTGGGTAGCTCAGCCATATTCCAGTGACATACAATTAAGCCATACTTATGATCAATATTCAAATTTTACACTGGTACATGCAGATGATCTACCGTCATTTACACAGTTCTTATCCAAGTAGTTCAGCCTTCTAGATCAAAACTGTTGGAAATCAACCATTCTTATTAAAAAGGTAGAGCGGTTAAAAGTTGCAATTTTAAAATGTACTTGTATTACACAATCTGAAACAAATACAGTATGAATGGGAGCACTAGATTCTCCATCACAGCTTTGAAGATGTGCTAGAGACTCTGCACACTTATTCTATTAAATAAAAAAAGAGGCCCAGCTAATTTCTTCTTAATATTTCTTTTAAAATTCCAAGAGCGCCCTCTTGTGTGAAAAAATGCTCCATATAATATTGTATGTAATAATGAAGCATGCAACGGTGCGGTGTTTCACTGTATAAAGTTTATAACAACATAGCTACATTCTTCCATATGATCTCTGATGCCACAACTTTGTCTGCTTCTGACATTTTATTTTTTCCCTCCTGTTCTATTTCACTGGATTTTTATCAGCACAGAGATGTGTGAATAAACACTGGGAAAGCCCAAGGCAAGTTAACATAGAGAAACTACTCTGATGAAGAATTGTATTGTCATAAGAAAAATAAGAAACAATGTTCACTATCCCTGTAGATCTCTGTGGGGATCATCCTCCTTGCAGACTGAAGTACTGGCATATGCCCAACTCTAATTAAAAAAAAAAGAAACCAACCAACACTTTTAAGCTATTAGAAAATATTCTGAAGCCCATAACTAAACTGAAGTGTCCTGACTCTATGCTGTCCACCTCCAAATCAGTTTGTAGTGGGAAATTTCCAGATAATAATGGCCTATTTATTCTGGAATGTCAGGAGAGCATCATTTGGCAGAGAGAAAAATGAAAAGTGAAAGACATCAGAGATGCTCACCCCAAGGTAATGAATTGAGTAGTGCCACAAATTTCAAATCTGCAGGTGCTCATTAAAAGCCACAAATGTTACCAGTTAGAGCAAAGCCAGATTTATGGAAGGAAATACACATGTTGCTTGTTAAGACTGCCATAATTATCAGAATAAGTAAAGCAGAGTCAGCTACCAGGGGAGGAAAAATAATAATAAAAAAAAGACTAAGAGAGCAAGAACTTATCTGAAGTTGGAAGATGAAAAAAAGGAGGGATTTGCTGGTTGAATCCAGACAGGACATTAAACCCACACCAATAAACAGAGTGTTATTTATTGTTTTAATTGTGTGCCTGCCTGGAGCTTTCCTTCCTCTAGCAATTAAGCTGAATGCCCTTGACAGTTTGTCTTCTGCAGTGGCACACACACTGAAACTAGTCATTGGCTTCAGTCCTTTGCAGTCCCCATAGTATTTTAATTTTCTAAACCCAAGATTTATGGAAATGGTGACATTCATCTCTAGCCGCTAAAATGATAGCACGTTGTTGGTTATAAATACAGCCTCACAATTTTTTACATTTTTAGCTAAAAGGTGGACAGAGAGGGCTTAGCCTCCTTCTCATCATTATGCTGCACAGGATGGGTTGTGAATTTTATGAGTGTTATCTCACTGTGTACATCTTTAAAAGCTGCCTGGCCACAGACATGTTTTCCCTCCCATTTCTTAAACAACAGGGGTAGTAATTAGCAACTGTTAACAGCCTGACTCCCAAATGTGAAGGGAGAAAGGACTTTACATTGAAAAGACAATAGAACTAGAAACCCAGTTAAACTTTTAAATCCTCAGAATTACAGAGCCCTGAGTAATAAATGCCATATGAGAGATTTTCCTATAATGGTTCAATTATTCTACAGCTTTCACTCTGCTTTCTTAAGCTTAAATAAATATAAATTTTGTCAGAGCCCACCCAAAAATATATGTAAGTGAAGATTTAATTTCTGAAAGAATCTTTTAAAATAAAGAGACCAAAAAAAAGTGGGCTGTTGGAAACACTTCATGCTGAAAGTAGGATCCCTGAACAGAGTGGATCATAAGAACAAGTCTCCAACACTATACAGTTTTGTCACCCAAAGCAAAGGTCCTGCCATTATGATCTAGAACCTAAGGTTTTAAATATAGTTATTTCCCCAGAAAAGCAAGGAAGAGGAAAATATCCAACATATCTTGTCTTCTTGCTAAAGCGAGTTAGCTTTCATTTAGTATACCAAGCAGTTTCAAATCATGCCATTTGATTGTATTTCTACCTAGTGTCCCAAGCATCCATATTAACCTAAACCAAACATCTTTACAGAGGAAGATGGCATGTTAGGCACTGGGAAGTTAACTAATATTAGAATAAATTGCAAATCTGTGCTCATTCTACTGTAACAATATTTGTAAAAAAGAGAATTAAGTCAAACCAAGGAACAAAATTATTGAGCCAACACAGACACTGACTCAGACAAGAGGGCAGCCACGAAAACGAGAGGGAAAACAACTGAAACTGAATATAAAGGACCTTCCTCACAAGAACAAATGTGCGGAATAATGGCAAGGTTGGATGCTGAAGCAAAAAAACAAAAACAAAAAAACTCCCCTGTTTTATAAAGGTTTTATAAAGTATATGTGCTTTCTCAAGAACATGATGTGAGACTAACATGTACGTTATATATCACCAAAGTGGTTTCCATGTACAGTATGTACACACTATATTTCTAATCTTCTGGTTACATTGCTATTTGTAATAAAAGACGTGTGCATAACAGTAACAGTCTAATCTATTTTAGAAGTGTTTTTGTATGCCAGAGACATCGTGCCTTTCAAGCTATATGATGGGATTCTCTCTTGCTGATGGAAATGTGCAAGCAGAACACAAGAACTAGTGTTCAATATTGTCTATAAAGTCCTTTCATAAATTCTGGCAAGAGCCAGGATATCAAGATACCATTTTTCTTTTAATGCTGAAAGGAACAAATTCTAATGGAGTTATCACAGAGAGACCACCACCACCCTCATCTCTAAATCTTGCTTCATTCTCACTGCTCTTGGCCAACTAGAGACAACTTGAGGTCTAAGGCCATGTCTACATTACAAAATTAAGTTAAGTCAACGTACAGCCACCACAGTAAGTTTAAACAGTGTTTCATATCTACGCTATGCTCCTTCTGTCAGCGGTGCATGCCCCCACCAGACGCACTTCCACCCATTTAACTGTGTGGGGCCCAAGCTGTCCGTCTTGCTTCTCCGGAACTCATGGCTGGAGCCCTCTCCACCCCCCAGCTCGGGCTGTCAGCCCCAGGGCAGGAGAGCTCCAGCTGTCAGCCCCACAGGCAATGTAAATAACACAGCGTCTACGCAGACACCGCATCACCCTACCTACATCCACCTACGCACTACACCTCTTATGGAGGTGGAGTTAAGTCGCTGTAGTGGGCAACTTACATCGGTGGGAGTGACATTTTAGTCTAGACACAGAGTTAGGTCAATGTAAGCTGCCTTACAGCGACCCAACTCTGCAGTGTAGACCAGGCCTTAGTATTTCTCTATGCCCTTCCCCCATCCATACTTCATACTGATTGTCATCACCCCATCATATTCCCTAAAATCCTTATTACTCTCTTTCTCTTGTAGATGGCCATGGTTATATAAATCATAACGGTCCCTTGGATGAATAATCTGATGTAACAAGTAATATAGTTAAGATATTAAAGTATTTGATCCCAAGTGAAATTTCACCCTTAGTAAGAAAGAAATTCCACTCTTCTGCAAATTGTTAATTTGCATCCAGCAGAAACTGCCCACATTATTTGCAGAGAAATTTAGGCACCTAAGTTAGTGATGTTTTATTTTGCCTTTGAGAATGTGTCTTCTTGTTTGTGTTTAAACTTTGAGACAAGGGAAAAAAAGAAATGTAATTTTTTCTATAAGTGGTAGCCAGTGACTTTTTCCTAGTTCCCTCAGTGGTGGAGACTTTTCCCCTATAGCACCAAAAATGGAGTTACAGTGGGAATCATTCTCAAACCAAGCCCACCCACAGAGCAGCTCCAAGAGTCACACGAGTACCGCTCCACGGAGCGGGGATTGACAGAGTGTACACCTAATAGCACCTATCACTTTCTCTGCAAACATTTCTCGCGTCCAGGATCACCACTGCCACATTACCACCAGCAGCCTGAAAATCTTTCCCCAATGCCTCAGGTCTCTTGGAGCACAATGCACAGTGTTGTCACAGCTCATCGGCTGTGAAAAAAAATTCAATTTACACTTTTATTTATTTTTTAGCTGAGATCAAAGTTGGGTCACCTCCCAGGGAAGTAAGATTAATAATGAAGTCACCTGAATCTGTCTTTTCTGACAACACTGTAAACGAAGAGTTAAAAAAGAAATAAATAATCTCCCCTTCATGAAAGGAGAGAATTTAAGGCTTTAATAGACTTAGCATCCCAGCAATCAGTCCCAGCTGGCAAAATCTAGGTCAGTGAAACCAAATGGAATCCAGAGAATGAAACACTCAGTTGTTAAGGATTAAGGAAGAGCTTAAGATCAGGGTCAGAAACAAAGGTCACCAAGCTACCAAATGGAACCAGGCAGCATAAACAGCTGAAAAAAAACACAAAACCCCCCAAACCCCACATTCTGTGTTTGTCCTAAAACAGTGTTTCCCAAACTTGGAACACCGCTTGTGTAGGGAAAGCCCCTGGCGGGCCGGGCCGGTTTGTTTACCTGCCGTGTCCGCAGGTCCAGCCGATTGCGGCTCCCACTGTCCGTGGTTCACCACTCCTGGCCAATGGCAGATGCTGGAAGCAGCGGCCAGTACTTTCCCCAGCCCGCGCAGCTTCCAGCAGCTCCCATTGGTCTGGAGCAGCGAACCATGGCCAGCGGGAGCCGCAATCGGCCGGACCTGCAGACGGGGCAGGTAAACAAACCGGCCCGGCCCGCCAGGGGCTTTCCCTACACAAGCAGCGTCCCAAGTTTGGGAAACACTACCTTAAAACAACAAAAGCAAGAAATTTCAGACAGCTGTATAATGTACTACAGAGATCCAAATGTTGCCAACTCTCATGATTTTGTCATGAGTCTCATGATAATTATTTTTTTCTTAAAGCCTCTGCTCCTGGAGTCAAGTGAATATGTGATGATTTGAGGTTCATTCTTAAAGAAAAGGTCAGTTTCTAGCCCTCATGGCTGTGGAAAAAGCTTCAAAATGTGACCCCAGAGCCCCCTAAAGGCTCAAATAGCAGAAAGCAAATAAAAAGAACACTAAATCTATTATTTTTACATAAACTCATGATTTTAAAGCCAATCTCATGATTTTCGGTGAGCCTGACTCATGATTTTTGGAAATTTGAGGTTGACCATATTGGATCACAGAGCCTTCATTAACCTTTAATGTTAATGGAATTAGGTACAGTATATTAAAAATACTATGAAATACGTATTAGCAAGATAGGAAATCAGTTCTTATCATAGACAGTTCGCCTTCCCATCTATCTTTAATAGTGGCCAAAATGTTATACAGAACATATATGGCCTAATCCACATTACATAGGTGGTTATGGTCTGCAACACTATTTTCCTTTTGGAGTTACAGGGATGCAAAACAGCATGGAGCTCCTGTGTGTAAAAGGCAGATACTATATGACTCTATTAAGCATTCTCTTTCAGGCTTCATCCTAAGCCAACATTCCACCCAGATAGTGCATATTTTAACAACCAACTGATAAAACTTTGGAAAATGGAGCTTCTAACAGGAATGCTGGCAGAACCCCAACTACAGAAGATTTGGTGAATGTTACTAGAGTCTATGCAGGGATTCTCTGCCCTGGAAAATCAGGATGGAATGAGGTAATTAAACTAAATGTCAAAGTTAAGGCATTTCCAGAAAAAACATGCTAATTGGAACCTATAATGTTTCAGCAGTTTCATCGTGCTGCATATAAACAGAATGAAAGAAGAAAAGCCAATCTTAGTGTGAGTTGCCTATTAATGTACTTTTGAGACACCCAATTATTTTACTAGCTTCCTTCCAGTTTCTCATTTTTTCTACCAGAACTTTAAAAAAAAATCAAAGAACATTCATGCTGCTTTCAGATTTAATATACAATAACTTATGAACTGATCCAAACTTTCACTGGCAACTCTTTGGCCATAAAGAGAGTGCAACAATTCATAAAAAAGGGTCTGGACAAGAGTGAAGATATACAAAGACTCTTGGATTGTGAGCACGGTCTATATTACCAAGATCTTTATCCTTCACGACACCTATAAACAAACAGGGAAGCCTGTTGTGCTACCTGCGCTACTGTAAGAGTATAAAGCAATATCCTGCTCACCACTTCTAATGCAGCGGAGCACAGCACCTATGGAGATCTTTAAAAAGAGATGGGGATGGGGGCTTTACTTCATAACCTCATTTTCAGCCTCATTCAGAAAAGCTTCGGAGCAGGTGAGGAAGGAGAACTGTAGGTCATTCCTTGCAAGAAAAATTAGAGCTGCCTACGTGATAGAAAACGTTTGGGATCTATTTGTTGTTGTCCCCACCTCTAATCTACAACCAGACGTACAGTCATTTGTATTGTTTCTCTGTGCATTCAAATGGAAAGAATCTGCACATTATACATCAGCATGAATGGAAGTATATATTACTTTGCGTTATCTAGCGCCTCCTAACACAGACTCAAAATTTCTAAGAGTAATGAATTAAGCTGATAAAGCAATGGCAATTTCCTTCAATATTCTTAGAAGACCTCACTGTATTAAGTTTATGTATTATTGTGGGCTGGGATTATATATAACCTCTCTGGGGGGCATATGTGACAGATATCAGACCTGGGAGTTCAAAAGACTATATTTAAAACATGCCAGACTTTGGGGATAATAAGCATTTAGTGGATTTCCTAGGGAATTCCTAGGGAGAGGTTAATGCAAATTCCCCAACTCCAGTAATGCAAAAACCCAGCCTTTCGAAGCTACATCCTGAGGAGAGGGTCATTGTCTGCCGATTACCTGTTGCAGAAGGGCAAAATCAAAGGCTCTGTATTCCCACCCGACACGCTGCTGCAATAATCTTTGTACAAAAATACGACTTGTTAGATAATAATGATGATGAAACGTGTGTAGCAACATTATATGTAAAGTTGTAAACATAAACTGAAATTAAGTCTCAAATGTGTTACCAAACAAGTCTGGATAAACCAGCTTCTCAAAGCCAAGGAACAAGCTGATGCCTACAGCCAGGTGTCATCAAAATGTATGGCCAATCACCTAACAAGTGGCCATTCTTTGGTAGGGAAGGGGAGCAGGAACAAAAGCAGATCTGCATCTTAGCAAACAACAGTATGAAACCTCTTTCACCATGAGACTCCAGGACTCCAGCCTCACAGCAGGAATGAACTTTATCTAAGGATAACCCTTAGAAAAAGGCATTTCACAAATGGGACTGAATTATAAAGGACAAAAGAATCAGCCTATGGATTTAGGAAGCAGATCCTGACCTGAAACTTGATCAGCCCTGTTGCTGGAAGCATATGGTGAAAACTTTATTTTGGACCAAGTCTAGTTTTTTAAGTTTTAGCACTACAAAGCATTTTATCTTTATTTTCCTTGTAACCATTTCTAACTTTAATGCCTTATACTTGTACTCACTTAAAACTTATCTCCTTGTAGTTAAATAATCTTGTTTTAATCTTTAATCAAAACTAAACCAGTGCTGTGAACTGTGTGGGTAGCAAACTGTTGTAACACTGATCAGACCTAAAATATCTGGACTGTCTAAGAGAGGGCTGGACAGTGCAGAACACACATTTTGGGGGGAAATCTGGGCCTGGGAGTGTGTTGGGGTCACCCTGCAAGTGACAACTAAGGCTGGTGGAAGCCAGAATGTGACTGATGTGTGGCTGGAAGATTACAGCTATACACAGATACCCAGGATGCGACCAGCACGCTGGAAGGCTGTTTGTGAGCGGACCAAGTGGGAGCAAGATCAGCAAAGCATGGTGAGGCACCCCAAGGTGGCAGGGCAGGGGCGACAGAGCCCCCCACTGGTCAGGATTGCACCCCAAAATGTCAGAGGTTAATGCAAATTCCTCAACTCCAGTTATGAAAACCTCAGCCTTTTGGAGGCAAATCTTGAGGAGAGGGTCATTGTCCGCTGATTACCTGGTATAGAGCGGCAAGATCAAAGGCCCAAACTGTATAAAGAAATGGCTGATCAGCCCAATCTCTGAGTTCTGGATCTAAGATGAACTTGTAACCACAGAGAAAACCCAGTCATGGGTTCTGAAGGACTGAAACCTACAAGAGCCCTATGCCAGAGTTGGGAGTGACCTCTGATAAGCTTTCTTGCATATATGCAAATTCTTTTATCGTTTTAATGTTTTTTCTCTGATGCTTTTACCTTAAGAAAAAGTGTGCTTGTTTGGAAGAAGCTGTGTGATAACTTATAATGGTGGGCAATACACTGGTTATAGCCCTTGGAGAGAAAGCAAAACATGAGCCCTGGCCTCTTTGGGCAGTCTGGCTTGCTGGGGATATCACAGTGTAAGGCAGAGAACTGTGCGGCCTTAAAATCCCCAGTCAGGAGGAAGTGAGATGTGGGTCTCTGCCCAAGAGAGGTGACAGATAGGAGCCAGAAGCCTAAAGTAGGTGCCCTGGGTGGACCACGGAAGGGGGAATATAGGTGCAGTTGCCCTGAAACTGTGACATATGCCTTACAACAGGTCTGTGTACTGGGAATATTGAGGCCCAGAAAGGACATATCACTTGTCCATGACCACAAATGGTACTATCACCTGTGGTAGGAACATGAATAGAAGTCACATCTCCCACTTCTCATTGCATCCTCTAGCAAGATGGCCATCCTTCCTATGGTTTTGTAATTAAATATGTGCCCATATCCAACCAGGATGTTCGATATGAGCGCATATTTAATTATCTGGGTATAAATTGTGTACTTCAATGCACAATTCAAAAAAATGAGCCAAGGAAAACATACTGGTTAATTGAAGTCCTCACTCGTTATTTCTGTTGCATATTTATAAGATCCATCCTCATAGTGTCTGTTCCTCAACAACAAACCATCCCTGCCAAGGCATAATGGATAGAGTACAGCAAGTTGATTTCACAGCAGAACAGTTTCCTTTTTCTGATACACTTGGTACTGTCTCGCCTATTGTCTGGAAACCTCAGTTACTGGAAAGGGGGTCAAAAGGACACACTAAAAGGTGAAGAAAATCCATTTATATCTCCCAAAGTACAGGTGGCCATGAGTTGCTACTCATGGACACTAGATATTGATGCTTAGCTCTGCAGATTTTATGCCCAGTAAGGAGATATCTAGATAGATTGGAAGGATGAAAGTTATGAGAGTATCTAGACAGAGAACTTGATGGGAGAACTTGATGTCTGAATTTTGTGAACCCTGCTTCAGCTGAAGAGCACACAGCTGTTGAGCAATGTAAAGTATTCCCTGATATTTAAGCTTAATACACTGCCTCTGCAATGCTCATAGCATCTACTGAAGGTCTCCTAACACACACAGACACATAATATACCTCATTTGGATACAACACGGTAAAGCAGTGCCTCAAAGCAAGTTCAATATAACACGGTTTCACCTATAAAGCGATAAGATTTTTTGGCTCCCAAGGACAGCATTACATCGGGGTAGAAGTGTATGTGTTAAAAATCCAAAAGTAAACAAAAATAGTTCCAGTGAAAGCAAAATGATTAGCTCTTACATAGTCTTTTTCATTTGATAAGCATTGTCTAGTTAATCCCCTTTTGTGTAGTATAGAGATACTGTCCACATATTGCAAGTGAGGAAACTGAGGCAATGCAGAGAAGACTTGCTAAAGGCTAAAGAGCCATTGCCAGCACCAGGATTAGAAAGCAGGAACTGCAGTCTGGTACTTGACCCATTAGCTCCGATACCACAGGGACAAGTCTCTCTAACAGCCAAATTTCTAGCTTGAGAGAGACATGGTCCCATATCAATATCAAACTGTGATGTTATCCACATAGGATACTGAGTAAATTTGGTATTGGTTTTTCATGATCAGGAAAAGTTTAGCTAATTGTATTTACACACTATTATACATTATATATAATAAAAATGTATCTAGCTGCTGGACTAATATTCATCAAGAATGACATCTCTTTATTTATCCAGATAAGATGTACACTGTGGGCAAGCTTCCCCACACTTCCCAACCAGTGTGGCTCAGTCCAGACCTGAAGGGACCACCAGAATAACTGAGGGCAGCTTCAGTATTGTAGATTTATCTGTATTACAGTAGCACCAGAGACGACCCCCCTCACACACAATTACGATTGGGATCCCATTGTACTGGGTATTGTATACACATAAAACAGTCCCTGCCCTAAGGAGCTTAACAATATGAGCAAGGACAAGCCATGGCAGATAGACACAGAACACACACAGGTGAAGATTTTGTGAGGGTGCAACCAAACCTTAACAGGATGATCTTTAGACCAGCTGCTGAAAATTGCCTCATCACATGTTCAAGAGTCCATTTCAAATATAACCAATCTCTACTACAGGTAAAATTTTCAAAAGCACCTGAGTCATTTTCAAAAGTGACTTCGGTGCTTTTGAAAATCCCACTAGAAGCTTAAGTGCCCAACCCTAATTGAAATCAGTGGGAGTCAGGCATTCAGCACCTACACATTTTTAAAATCCCGCCAGGCACCTATTTGCATCTTTAGACACCTAAATACATTTAAAAATCTGGACCTACGTGCCTAACTCACTTTTGCAAATGAGACGTAGGCATTGCAATGTTGAGTGGAGCAATGCCTAAAAACCTTTAAAAATCTGGGCCACAGTTGCTTTTGAACATTGTACCTTAAAGCCAACAGGATGCCATCTCCTCTATATAGTTGCTGACCCTGTAAATCCTGGCTGTGGCTCTGCTTCACAGCTTGTAACTCTGCATGGAGAGAAACATCTGGTGGCAAGCTGGATTGTGGCTCCTCTTCTGCTGCCTGAACAACAGCTCGTGCTGGGGTTGGAAAGCCACAGCAGGAGGACATCTGCCTCTGGCACTCTGGCTGGCTGGATAGAAACAAACTGCAAAGCCTGTCTGTCCAGTGGTCTCTGGAACAGATTAGGCTTCTCAAGCAATGCTCTTCATTTATGAGATAAAGGGCCTGGTGCTATCAGATTCTACTGATTGCAATGGAAGTGTTGCCATTGACTTCAACAGGAGCAGGTCCATGAAGATGCAAAGAGGGGGAAAAAAAAGTTCTCCCCTTCCCATTAAATAATCCAGTCTCTCACTAAAGAAAGTGGGTGAAAACAGGTAACTGAAAGACACACAGCTGTTAGAGGTCACATCCTATGCAGCCCAGTGAGAGCAGAACTAATGCCAGCCCACTTCCAGCCCCATCATTCCTATTAGGACGGTGGTTTAAATGATACTGATACTTGTCTATGACAGCCTGAACTGAAGCCATTGACTTTTCTACAGTTGTACATTCTGATTATAACAGTGAAAAAGCCTCTGGCACTACCCAAGTTTTTCTACCACAACCATCATCATGGTCTCTGAGTGCATTTTCTCAGTGTAAGGGAAATTCTGAATTTAACTGGTTAAACCCCACTCTCGATAAATATACTTCCAAGGGCAAGGCTACCCTACAAAATTAAGTCAACCTAAATTACGTCGACATACAGCCACCATAGTAATTGAATCGTTTTACATGACCACACTATGCTTCTTGTGTCCTTTTAGTGCACGCCAGCATGGTCCAGACAGGCCAGTCAGTGCATGACACTCTAGTGTGCACTAGAATTTAACTGCCAGCGTGGGGCATTGTGGGACCATTTCTGAAAGGCAGAAACAGCCCATGTAAGCAACGCAGTGTCTACAATGACACCACATTGACCTAACTACCTTGACTTAAGCACAATACCTCTTGCGGAGGTGGAGTTAAATTGGTATAATGGGCGAATTACATCAGTGGTAGCTACATTTTAGTATAGACACTTACAGAGTTAGGTCAGCATAAGCTGCCTTTTGTTGACCTAACTCTGTAGTGTAGACCAGGCCTCGGTATCTCAAGGTGAAAGTTTCTTGGCATGGGTCAAGTTACACAGGGTCCAAAACAGGGGAGGAGAGAAACTTAGCTGAAAATCAAGTAGAAAGTAAGAATAAGAGGTGGAACAGTTCTAAAGGGAGCCGAGTCCTTATGGCTGGAAGACTAGTGGCAGCCACACAGGGCCTCAAAGGAGGGAGGGGGTTGGTAGTGAGCAGAATTCATGGTTCAGAGGCTTCTGAAATGGGATGCAATGGAACAAAACAAAGGACCAAGACAAATGCAAATAAGCAAGCATTCCAGATCAGGGTAATGCATGGAAAGGATGGGTGCACATGTGAGCAGTATTGACACAGCTGATAACACAAGCTGACAAATCTGCTAATGTATTAGGCACAAACATACTTTCATTTAGCAGCAGATATGCATGACTTCTTATGCCATTGATATTTTTCTTCCTACAAGTTAGGGGTTTGATCCAAGACCTATTGCAGTCAATGGGGATCTTTCCATAGAATTTGGTGAGCTTTGGATCAGCCCATATTTATTATGGCTGATGTACAGTTGGCACCATATTATTTTTTCCACACACAGGAAAATATTTTAGTGTTTTGCAGCAGTTGTCTACTTGCAGAGATTAAAAAATGGAAAAGAAAGAAAGAGCAAACTCCTGAGGAAGGTCCTCTAGGCACGCACTAATGAGGGTGGAGTTAATACAATGGTGTGCCATTTAGGGCAACAAGAACAGAGGCAAGAGCTCTAAAGCTATGTGAAAACCCCCCACTCCTGACTGACACAGGTTACACTGACTGTCGGTGGGGACGCTCTCCAACCAATACCGCAACTACCGCTTGTTGGGGGTGGTTTAATTATGCCGACGGGAGAGCTCTCTCCCATCAGCATAGAGGGGCTACATGGGAGACCTTACAGTGTCGCAGCTGCATCGGTATAGCTGTGCTGCTGTCAGGTCTCTAGTGTAGACATACCTTAATATTACCGTATTATTCAGCTTAAATATTTACATTGTAAAACTGTTTTGATCGTCAAATTGTGACTAGCAATTTGTTTTACTTCCCACTTGCATTTTGTATTCCACCCTAACTTCGCTGTGCCTCTGCTGACATCTTATCTGTGCATGTGTGGAACAGTGACTAACCTTCTGCTCTTTGATACCCTCTCTCTCAGTGATAAGTATTGTGTAAGTGATACACGATGCTTTGGCAACTACCATCTCCTGCTGACTTATCTCTCAAGGAGACACTGTAGGAAGATGAAAGATTTCTAATATTTACTGCTTTCTTCTTCTGCTACATACTCTGTGCGGTATCTTACATTTACAAACCTGAGAAAGGCTATCTGTTCTTTGAGATGCATATGCCTTTCCTGTACACAGCCCAAAAGAAAATAAATCTCAAAATATTTACCATAATTTAGTCTTTTAGTTATGACTTTCATCACATCTTTTTAGCTATAAAAATTGAGGGACCAGAAGTCACACCAAGCTGTACACTGTAAGGTTTCTGGTCCAACACTACATATCATTACCATTTGTATGAGCATCACACTCAGAGCTGAAAAAGCTTATATTTTATAAGGCCTATTAAGATCATAGTACATTCACCTACAACCCCCTACCCTCCCCCTCAGTCAAAGCTCTTCTTGAACTCATGTTCTTCATCAAAAATTCAACACCCGGTAGACCCACTCAGATCCCAATCCTACAAATGGATCCACACACAGGTCCTTATTCCCAAGGTGCAGAATTCCATTGGCTTCAGTGGGTGTCCATGGTGAGGTACAGGCAGAAAAATGGGGATTTATCAGAGACCAACCAGCTGTAGCCACTTCTAAAGAAAAGGGTTTTCCAGGTACAGTCAGGGAAAGTGAAAACAGAATGTTAGCTCACCCCACCGGGAGGAGAGACATGAAAAAAAATAAAAACCCAACCACAAGGAAAGTTACTACAAATAAAGATACAAGGCTCTTGGCCCAGAATGATCACTGAACCACAGCTTACCTAGCGAGGCACTTCTTCTTGAGGGTCCTGAATTTTCTGGTTTTGTTTTTTTAAAAATGCTGTTTCTGTGCCTCAGGTTCCCATTTGCTTTTCTGCTGCACTTGTGCCTCCAGCCAGGCTTGACTAATTTGGCTCTTAATTATTAGAAGCCCAGTGACTGCCATCATTAGCTTCTACACAAGAACATGCATTTGCCTTGGCTTATTTGTCCTTTCTCTAAATTTTCTGGGAAGGAGGGGGAGAACGCTGCTGCAATTAAAGGAGAAAGAAAAAATAAATTGAAGACTGTCTTTCACACTCAGTCATACCACACGAAACAGGAAAAAGAACTGATCCTTAAAGAAAAAAACAACAAAAACAGTCTCTCTTAAGGTCCATCTACACAGTGAGCGGCAGCAAGTCTCAAAGTCTGAGTTGATAGACTGGGTGTTGCACTACAGTGCTCGCTCACTGACTCCTCCAGGTAGTCAATTATTTCTTGGTCAATGTATAGTCAAGGTCAAGACTCCAGAGTAAATAATAATGAAAAAGATGATGAAGATGAAGAAAATAAAAAGATTTCAGGGTTCATTCAAAAGCATCTGGTGGTCCAGATTTGGTCCACGGTCGCCTATTGACTATGTATCCAGTCATAGCCCACTTTCCCTGCACCAAGACCCACCCCCAACACCACTTCTAGCAATGTTTATAACACTTTAAATACAAGCTTGAGAACAGTTACTTTTTAAACCCACCCTCAGTCAGTCAGTCAATTATCCACCTACACCACAACTCCTTGAGCCATTCTCACTAATGTGTGTGAATCACAAAAACAGGTCTTATTATGCCATTTGAGAAAGACTGTATTACTTTATTATTTTAAAGATCACCTACAATGAGTTCTAAAGAGCTGTGCATAAACAAGTACTTTTAGATGATGTACAGTAATTTACAAACACTATTGAAATAATTTACGAAGTGTTTATAATATCAATCACCACTTGAAATGAATCATTTCTAAGGTAGTGCCTCTCACTGAAATGGTTTATATACACGTTCAATAAGTCATTTATAATAAAGTGTGGAACCCTTAGGATAAAATAAATGCTGTGAATTCATTTTTAAAGCAGTTATTGACCAACTGTTTAATAAAGCATTCATAACAGACTGCATGAAGATGCTACCTATAGTACCATACTTACTGAACTATTTGCCATGGCAATATGCAATCTTTACGGTAAAACACTGTGTATATAGTTCTAAAGATTGTTGACATGCCCTACTAGTTAAATAAAATCACTCATAATACAATATTTAATGAAACGTTTATTCTGAATATGCAGCCCTTAAAATAAATGCATTTTTAGGGTTGTCAAAGTGGCAGATGTCATTCTATGTTGTAAATATTTTGTAGGCTATTTGTAAATATATTAGCTCTGTGTAACCCATGAATCACTAACACAAAAAACACTGCAGTGGGCACACCAGGAGATAAAGTAGAACTGGACATTTAGGCCAGAGAACCAGAACAGGAGCAACTAGTAAATATGGAGACTCCGCTCTACAAGCTCCAAGCTTTTGGCTCTGAAGGGCACTTCTAGATTGGCTGTCTGGGTATTGGTTCTCCTTACAAGTTTATGGGCACACATCTGAAACTGCCTAAAACTTACTGGTTTCACTTTGCAGGGGTTCAAATGTTGCCTTCTGTTCTGATGTGGGTTCAGGCCCCACATGTTTTCTCTGAGTTCTGGGTGAGGGATGCAGTGTGGTCCAGTGGATAGGACAGGGGACGAAGAGTCCGGAGACCTACACTCTATCCCTGCTCTTCCACTGACTTGCTGCATGACCGTGAGCAAGTCACTCCATCTCTTTGTTCATACTTCACCATCTGTAATACGATAGTAACGGCACTTACCATCCTGTTTTGTAAATCGTTTCGAGCTCTACAGATGAAAACTATCATAAATCAAAATTATGTAATGGTTAAAATCTACAAATCAAAAAACTGATAAAACCACCAGTGTCACTTTGTTTGGCACTGACAGTGTGAAAGCAAAATTTGTACATAATAGTGTAAAATCATAAGTCTTTCCATGTTCATGAAATTGACTGAATTCTTCAACAAAGATGGTCTGGATTTGAGGGTGTAATTAAACCTGGTACCAGGACAGATCTTGCATTTCTTTGCAAATATTTTGTGCATCATTTTGCTACTCTAGTCGCCTACAGAGCACGGATCAGCAACCTTCACACGCAGCCCGCCGGCCCAGTTTGTTTACCTGCCGCGTCCGCAGGTTCGGCTGATCGCAGCTCCCACTGGCTGCGGTTCACTGCTCCAGGCCAACAGGGGCTGCAGGAAGCGGAGCAGGCCGAGGGATGTGCTGGTCGCCGCTTCCCACCGCCAGGGCCGACTCTAGGTTTTTTGTCGCCCCAAGCAAAAAAATTGCTGTCCCAGGCTCTGAGAGCACAGCTGCCCCCTTTCCCTCCTCCCCACCCCAAAAAAGAATGCCGCCCCTGGAATTGTGCCGCCCCAAGCACGTGCTTGCTTTGCTGGTCCCGCTCGCCGCCCCCATTGCCCAGTGGCTTACCCTGGCGGGCCGCGTGCCAAAGATTACCGATCCCTGCTACAGAGGCTCTGCAGGGCCCAATTCTGCTCTCACTTACCCTGGTGGAACCACACAGGTGTTGCACCAGTCCAGTCAGGAGTTTGACCCTCAGACTCCAGATACAAAAGCAAGAATTGAAAGCAAAGAGTTAGTTATCTGTTGGATTCTAAAGGCTCTGTTTGTTGCATTATCTATACTGTTGAAATGTGTTCCTGTTTATACAAATCTCCTAGCCCATTTGTAAAGCCTCAGCAGAGTTGGGCTGACTGCTTTGAATACCAAACACTCAACTACATTTTGTGCATATCCCCAGCACCACTCTCTTTTGTTCTTATTCCAACAAGCTTTTTCACGCTCTTCTCTTGAGAACAAGTTTTACTTTCAAAAAGCAGCATTAGGGCATAAAATAGGTTCAAACTCTTTTTGCAGCTAATAAAATGCTCAAAGCAAAGTGACTTCTCTAACTGGGTCCTCAGGGATCTGGTTACTGAAGGGAAAGTAGCCCCTTTGTATGCCTGCTCTCGAAAGCAATTGTGAACTCATGAAGTAAGACAATCCCCATGACTTGACAATTTTGTATTGGAGTTCCCAGTCAGAGTGGAGACATTCTACTCTATGTGGGATACCTCATATTTTTTTTGTAAAAGAAAAAAAATATCCCCTCCGTTATGTACTCTCACAAAAAGAAGTGCTTATTCTACAAGAAAGGCAATTCTCCCTTAAGGGCAACACAGACGGAGCCTCACGGAAGACAGGCTAGTTAATTCCATATGAGCACAGCCACAGTTACCCTTGGAAGACACACACACACACACACACACACACACACACACACACACACACACACACACCCCGAGAGGACTAAGAATTGAGAGATGAAGGTTTTTAAAAACCATTTAGGAGAAAAAAATAATTTTATTCAGTCAGAAAAAAATGCAAGAAAATACCTGAAGAGAATTTTCCGGACAACGAAATAAGACATCACACTATTTGCACACACTATGTTTATCTAGGTGGTTTGGATCCAACGAACTATTCAAATACAGCCATCAGAGAATCTGCCACTGATAATCTCACTGAGGAGGCTTACCCTTAGTGTGTCTGCTCAGTAAATGATTCCACTCTGGCTCCATCTAAAAACCAATGAACTAAACACACTAACAAATAAACTGGGATTAAGATCAGTTTGGCTGGTGTCAATTTCTTTGCTTATGTTGTTGGCAGTTTCTATAGCAGTTAACATTTAACAGAGCACAAGTTGATAAAGGAAGGGAAGAAAGCTAGACTGTTTGGGGCCAGTTCTCAGTTAGTGCAAACTGGCATATTAAAGCTTTATTAAAGTTAGTGTAAATCAGTGAAGCACCATTATCTGAAGATCTGGCCCTTTATGATAAAGGGATTTAAAAAATGTTCTTCAGAGAGAAAAAAGAAGGCATCAAAATCTCTGAATATTGCAGGATAGAGTGACAAATCCTTGTGCCTTGAGTGCTGTGAACCAGAAGAGGAAAAAATAAATTCTGGTTCTCCCTGCATGTTATAGCAACTAAACCAGTAAAGTAAAAGCAGTGCTGTTTGTTTACAGCTTTTGCCAGATGGGCCACAGATCCTTTCATTTGGAAAGCCAGAACATTTTGTTGCTTTTGAATATGGAGCTCCAAAGTGCAGTAAATGAAATCGTATTCTAGTCATGTGCAGTAATCTGTTTATTGCCTGCAGTCTGTCTCAGACTAACCCCAAAGATATTAAAAAGTATTGCGTAAGTAGCAGATGATGTTAGACAGAAAATTAGGAACCGACAAAGAGGCAGGAAAGAAAGTGTATGTGAAAAAAAGAGAATTCAAGGTACAGTACAAAATCAATAGATATATACACAGACTAGATAGGCCATTTATAATACTGACGAAACCCTGGTTAAAATAGTGTACACTTGTAAATTATAGTGCATCTGGAATAAATAATACCACAACCACCAGGAGGAGTCTACACTGGAGCTGAAAGGTGTGCGAATGAATACAACAAACCCCAGAAACCGCATGAGACTTGCCTGGGTTCAATCTTTGTAACAAAGAAGTAATTCTGCCCATTTTCATTTGAGGATTCACAGAGCTGTATGGGCAGGTGAACAGGGTCAATAATCTCACTTTGGATCAAAAGCACACAAAATCCATTGTTTCCACACAGTTTGGCTGAGAATCTGGATTAATTGAGGTTTTGACTGATTTTTGCCTTAAATCTCCAGATACTGAAAGCAAAAAGTCACGGGGTGGATAGGAGAAAGGAGGTCAGATTAATCTTCTTGGATGATCACTGGAGAAAAGCACCAGTATAAAAGTAGAGCTGGGGAGTACTGAAAATTCGACAACAAGATTCTGTGATTTCAATGTTAGAATGAATTCCCTTTGCCAGTGTTAGTGCTCCTTATCTTCATCTTCTGCGACTCTTTTAGAGTGACTTATAAGCAGGCATTTTAGGAGAAACCGTTTATTGTAAGCTACTGTTAATGAATATAAATTAGAAATACATTTTTAGAAATCAAAGAAAAACATTTACCTCACCATCCTGATGTAATTTTTTCAAAGGCATTCAATTTAATATTTGTTGCCATTGGTATCTAATCAAAGCATTCAAACATTTGCCTTTAGCCCTACCCAAGCAAGGTTTGTTGCACATTGAACAAGGTATTACTTGTAGGTCTGTGGATCGTGTTGTATGCGATCTCGTTCCAATGAAATTAGTGTTGTCAAATGGAAGCCGCATAACCTTGTAGCACACATTATGTGCAGACCTCCAGGGGTTAAGGTGTGTAACAGAAAGGACTGTACTGGAGTGTAGCCCTTTAAGGAACAAGAATAGGTATGGATGCCAACAGAGGCAGACAGCTGGAACTAATCATTCCCGTTCATCACACTCTGCTCTAATAAAGGCCTTATGCATCAAGCATTCCATCTCTTAACATTTAATAAACATCATGGAATTTATGCAACAGTAATGAGCTACATACACCAATGCAGCAAAGTCCCTATTGTATAATTTCATAGAACCTTATTCTCTTGGTGAGAAAGTTAATCATCCTGAATATGGACTTCAAATAGGGCCCCTGGGAACGTCAGGGCAGTGCTATGACTCAGTGAGCTGACTCAAAGAGGTATTCTCTGAGCTCACTGGTTATGCTCCAGAAAGGAAAACTAAGAAAAGATACCTGGACCTTATACTTAGTTTGCAACAGAACATCACATTATTTCAGATACGTAAACAAGCTATCAGAGTTTTCTGGCTGAAAATAAATGTGCACATTTGGAAATGTACAGAAGGTGAAGAGCTGCACTTCACAGTGGAAGACAACTGTTAAACTGCTTCATGCACAGTAAAAATAAGATGGTGCTAAATGATAAAAACCAGCTGCCGCTGAAAGTTTTCAGTGGAACAGATTTCTGAACCTTTTTCCAGCAATCACAAGCTGTAACTCTTTTCAACAGTTAGCCAGTATTGCCTCACATTTTATTGTAGAAACCTTGGTAAAATATCAATTGTTCCAGAGTCAAGAGCTGAACTACACAGTAGGCTATTCGTCTCCTTAACTTCAGGAGTCCCCATCAAGTTACTCTTCAGGAGTAAGGCAACCCAGTTTCAATGGTTAAAGGGTACCCCCCCCATCCATATTTAAACAGCACATAATCCTCCAATGCCATCACCTGCTGGGCATAACACTCGGTGTTCCATTTTAGCAAGTTTAGAAAAAGACACAAGAAGTTTGATCTGCTGTAACACTTCCCAGGGTATTCTGGGTTGTAAGCACCTTATCCCTGGAGTGCCCAGTCGCTGTTCCACAGCATTTACAGATTCACCATTCCCAAAGAAACAGTACACCTCAGCTTACCAATTCCACCTCAGGATCATTGTGCTACTTAACTCGCAGCACTTACATCTGTTTATAGTGAAACCAAATACACCGCTACCTCGATACAATGCCACCCGATATAACACGAATTTGGATATAACGTGGTAAAGCAGTGCTCGGGGGGGGGGAGGGGGGCTGCGCACTCCGGTGGATCAAAGCAAGTTCGATATAACACAGTTTCACCTATAACGTGGTACGATTTTTTGGCTCCCGAGGACAGTGTTATATCGAGGTAGAGGTGTATAGATTTATTTAACAAAGATCAAAGATTCAAGTAGACCGGACTTAACTAACAAGGCATTCTCCTCACATTCGATTACCCAAGTCTTTCTCCCAGTGTTTAACAGTCAGGCTGGCTGTGACCCTCCATTCCTAAAACAAGCACACGGGCAGCTTATTCCCTAGAATGAAGGCTATTATGATTTGTCTCCTTGCATTCTCCTGATAAACCAGACTGGTTAGTTGATCTTAGTCAAACAGGACACTCTCCTGCTGTATGCTCCTTCCTGTAGATTTTGTCATCTCCTGTCACTTTTGTGATCTTGATTAGCTGGTGGCTCCATGTGCAAATAGACTTACTTTGTACTGTGTCTTACAACAGTCAGACAGGGAAATAGGTGTCTATTCCCCCCTGCCTAACCAGCACCTGTTCATCACCTTCTGGTGACCTGCCTTAACGTACATATCTTAAGAACAAAGCTTTCAGTAGAGATACTTAACTTCTTAAATAATAGCCTTACATACATTTCACACTCACTATGGTGACCAGCATGTCACTGGCTGTTGGTAGAGACCTCACACGCCACCCTTTGGTGCATTATTATGTTGACACCAGACCCAGGGGATCCCTGTAAATCCCTAGGCACTCCTTATGCCCTCTGCCAGTTGGCACCAAGGGATCCCAGAGTGTCAGGCAACAGGGAAGTTGGAGCAGGTGCTGGGAACCAAGGACTAAGGTCAGAGCCAGAGTCAGTAGTCAGAAGCTGAAGCCACAGGTCAAGCTGGGCAGGAACCGAAGCGAGCAGGGTAGCAGGCAGGGCTGGGTTCAAGGCAGGAGCAGCAGGAACAAGGTAACACAGGAGCAGTCACAGTGGTGGACATGACCACTGAGCAGCCAGCAAGCTGCTGTGGCGCTTGGCTTAAGAGCTGTCCTGCTGGCCCCTCCAGCCAATCAGGCAGCCTGCTGCAGGCCAGCTGTACTGATGAGGCTGCCTGGAGATTAGCTCTGTGCGGGCTCTGATTCCTGACACTGGGTCATACCTGCATATTGCTAAGTGTGATTCTACCTTAACACAGATGTTTGCTACCTCAGGAAGTATACAGTCTGTGTCAGACTGCAGTGACCATTGTGGTTATCATCATCACACTACCACCGCTTCACTAAGCACCTTGTGTTTCTTGGAACTAGGACGTGTATTGTAGTGGGACGGGCACTCAGTAATTCTGTACTGTACAAGGGAGGCATCGCCAGGACTCCCCCATTTGGTTTTAAACTTTCATTTCATTTTTTTTAAAGCACAAAAACCCCCACACGAGACACAAAGTGACACTCTACTCTTGGAAGAGTCTGAGCCTTGGTTGTTCCCAATGGACCATCTGATCTTGCACAGTCCATGAGAGATTACAAATCAACCCCTCTGTAGTAGGAGGTGGTAGAACGATGGCTCCCAAACCCACTGGAGAGGGCAAAACCTTGGTGCCTACACAAATTTCCCTTTCCCAGACCGTTATTGAGGAAGAGACCAAGCTTAAAAAAATACCATAACTAAAGAACTCCTGTTTTCAAGATTGTCCTTAATTAAGCCAAATGACAAGCTGCCTTAGGGCCAGTCACTTGTACGCTCAACCCAGGTGCAATCCATTATTGGTATTTAGAGAGACAGTAATACCCACGCAGAGCTGGCTACCATAGCAAATCGACTCCTGCTGGGCACAGTCCTGTACTCTTCCTGTTAGTGTTCAGGCAATGTTTGGAGCAATCACATGTCATACAACTGAGCCTCCCATTGAAACAACATTTTCTTCAACTGAACAAAGAGTGAAATTGCATGAGTCAGTCTTGTCAACCAACATTTATAAACAGAAAAGCAAAGGTTCCACCCTAGACAGCATGGGGGACGATTTTGTTTTTCTATTCTATAATCACAATAAAACTATTTAAGATGCATTAACCAGTGTTGATTCAAACAGCATAAAACAAGTCTGGGCTATACACATATTGTCTCAAAAAACTCTTGCCTGGAGGGTGAGATCCAGAGAGTTTAATATTTAAGTGAGCCCCAAGGACATATTCAGAGTGGGATCTCACTAACACAATTTTGCAGTGACACGCATCCCATTCATCCAAAATAGCCACCCTAAATTAGGTGCTTCCCCAGCAGAGGTAGGTGCTGTAAAGACCCTGAACAGAACAGAAGAGAGCCCATGCATCCTCTGGTACCTCTGTCCATCCGTTGTAGTGGCAGACAAGACAGGCTGCTATCACCATATGTTGTTCCCATCCACACACCCTACTAGCAATAGCTTCTTACTCCCAGGGCTGCAGGAGTGGGGTGGAGGATAAGCAGATGGGCATGATAGTGGCTCCAGAGCCTGCCACCTGCTTTTCCCATTTCCCTGCAGTGGAGGCAGGAAATTGGCAGCTTTCATATCAGACCACCCACCTATTCCTCACAGGCCAAATCAGAGACAGGCAATCATTTGATCTGTGCCCTTTCCTCTGCGTCAAGATTCTTAAGCCCGCATCTCTCATTCAGCGAGGCTTTGCAAGAAAAGAATATGCCAAATGCTAGACTGCTAGCTCTTTCCGGGCAGAGGTTTTTGGTAGCATAGCCAGAAACAATTAGTCGAGACACTTGACAACTTTTATATTTAACATTGCTGTGCAGGCAGAAATGAATTAGTCATTGGCATTCTGCAGCATTGGGAGGCACTTAGAGCAGGTAAACAGCTTTCAGATTTATGCTGAAAGTATTCCTGTTTGAACCAGTTTTGCAGAGAAATATGGTATGAGTGAGTTGTGAAAACTCATAAGATGATGCTAAAGTTAATGTGAATTTCATATTCAGTCTTTCACAAAAGAAATCCATACAGTATCCTGTTTATTGCAGAAGCAGAACTAATTTAATAGTCCTTGATATAAAACTGATGGAACCTCTCAAATCTCTGATATTCTTGTACACACACAAAAAAGCCTCTTTACACCTGTCAAGTAGCATTTTAAAGCAATTTGATTTCCTGACTTCATACTAATTAGTGCAGATTTTGCTACCATTTACATGTGAAGATTTATCAGCGCAGATAATGAATTTGCTATCATGTGATATGTGATTCTTCTAGAAGAGCTGGAAGAACGTCTGCCCGAGCAGTCTGATCTAATTCCTGCCTCTGAAACAGATGTTTGGGATAAACCAAAGAAGGGAATTGCACTTCTTTTTCATTTCTGGCTACAGTGTGTAATAAATCAGGAAATGCAAGTGACACCCATTATAAACCTAGAGACCCAGGGAACCAGAGATGCATTTGAGTAGGTTAAAAATTCATAAAACAAACAGATGTATTGAGGTATTTATTGTCACAAGAACTCAGGAATCAGAAGACAGTTTCAACAAGCCATTTTTAAAAACATGGTGTTAATTATGTATTTATAAACCAGCATCTCAAAACATGTGTTACTTAAACTTGTTTTGCTGCAGCACTATGAATCTGCTATTATACTTCAAAGACAAAGCTTCCATTAAGCTTAATTACTTCCTCCTGTGGCTTTGGACAAAGAGCAGCTCCTATTATATTTCACTGCCTTCCCTTGTGGGTTGCATGGCAAAGACACATAGTAAAGATATAAAAGACAGAGCTACTACTAAACAAATAAGATATACATACCTGCTACGGCGTCTGATGAAGTGGGTATTCACCCACAAAAGTTTATGCTCCAATACGTCTGTTAGTCTATAAAGGTGCCACAGGACTCTTTGTCGCTTTATACATGCTAATACTGAATATGTTTTATAATAATTTGGGGGCATCTCTCACTCCCTACAAACACATGAGCCATCCTTTTAATGTCCATGGGACTGTTTCCATGAGTAAAATGAGCAGAACTTGGCCCTTTGGGTCCCAGTTTATAAATAATGTTTTAAATTCCTGTGTGAAAACAAAACCACTGAACACCAGGATAATTTCTATTTTATATTCAAGAATAGTGCGCTAAATGACAGCATCTGGACAATGAGCCTGTTGCCAGTTGTTATATTACTCTATCCGTTACTTATAGAAACATACAGTGTTGCTTTATGTTTAGTTTGTTTCCAGTTAACAGTGAGATTACAGCACCCATGCCTTAGTATGGAGAATCAATGAAGCCTGCAATCCTTGAGCTACTCCTAGTGCCTAGAATTTGGAAAAAGGAAGATGAGGAAAGAGCAATCACAGAGCTACTTAAGCAGAACAGTTCTTCCCCGTCCTTTTGGATCAGGAGGACTGCAGTCTCCCCTTGAAGCACAAAGCATAACTCCCACTCATATTAAAATGCTAATAACCATTGTGAAGACTAGGTGGATGAGGAAATCTCTTTTATTGGACCAACTTCTGCTGGTGAGCGGGACAAGTTTTTGAGCTACATAGAACTCTTCTTCAGGTCTGGGAAAGGTACTTAGGCTTTGGCTACACTTACACTTCAAAGTGCTGCCGCGGCAGCGCTGCCGCAGCAGCGCTTTGAAGCGCTAAGTGTAGTCAAAACACCAGCGCTGGGAGAAAGCTCTCCCAGCGCTGTCCATACTCCACCTCCCTGTGGGGAATAATGTACAGCGCTGGGGCTTTGACCACACTGGCGCTTTGCAGCGCCACAATTTGCAGCGCTGGAGAGGGTGTGTTTTCACATCCTGCTGCAGCGCTGCAAATTTGTAAGTGTAGCCAAGCCCTTAGTGTCCCAGCTAAATAAAAGATCCATAGATAGTTTAGCACAAGTAGTTAGCACACGTTCTAAGGGACCATTCAATATGTGAATACTGCTAACTACTTAATTTAGAACATGTGCTAAGTTAATTAAGTTAGTTAGCAATATTCACAAATTGAATGGCCTGTTAGACCGTGTGCTAACAACTTATGCTAAACTATCTGTATATCTTATTTAGCTGGGACATTAAGTACCTTTCCCAGACCTGAGGCGTGGTCTACACTACAGAGTTAGGTCAACCTAAGGTAGCTTACATCAACCTAATTATGGCAGAGTCTACACTACAGTGCTGCTTCTGCCAAAGTAAATGGCCCGCTACACAGACATAACAACTCCTCCTCCATGAGAGGCATAGGGCTTATGTCAGTGTAGTTCTGGTGACGCAGTGTCCATGTAGACACTGCATTACTTACATTGGCTGGTGGCTGTCAGCCCTGAGTGGAACTGACAGCTATAGCCCCCGCCCTCTCCTGGTGCTGATCGCCCGAGCTGTCAGCCAGGTGCCAGGCTCACAGCTGGGTCCCCCCTTCCCCAGCTCTGACAGCCCCATGGCAGCAGGTCTCCAGCTGTCAGTGTCCCACAATGCCTCACATCCATCAGTGGAAGCGCTCCTGGTGAGAACACTCACCGCCACTGACAGAAGGAGCATAGCGTTTACGTGAACCACCGCTTTAATTACTGAGGTGGCTGTACGTTGACTTTACATACATCGACTTAATTTTGGTGAGTAGACAAGCCCTGAAGTAGAGCTCTGCGTAGCTCAAAAATCTGGTCTCTCTCATCAACAGAAGTTGGTCCAATAAAAGATATTACCTCACTCACCTTGTCTCTCTAGTATCCTGGAACCCACACCGCTATAATACTGCGTACATATTTATAAGGCTGTTGGGTCCACAAAGACCCTTAGAAATTGCTGTTCAGTTTTACAAACTGCAAAACTTATTTTCTTCTGGCATCAGAAAACAAACTGTTTCCTCACAATATATCATTTTTACAGAAATTGGATAACTCCATGTTCAGATTTGTTTTATTTTTAAGACCTCCCCTGGTTATACCTAAATTGCTGATGAGTTTTCTATTTTCCTCACTACTGAGATATTTATGGGAAAGTTTAACCCATTAATGAAAATAAACTACTTTAGAGCATCTTTCATGCAATGCTTCACAAGGCAATTTATAAACGAAGCTACAGTGGCCGTAAGTGTTAATGGTGCCATTAGCAGGAGATGGCTAGTCATGGTAACTTCCATTTGGATGCATCAGTAGTTGTATACTATAGGATTTATTCACACAGGGCATGACTTTTCTTTTGAGAGTAAATCTTGACAAAGAGAGACAAAGAAGCCAGAAGGGAGGCCCCTCTGTCAGGCTCCTTTTCTTTTCACTTTTGCTGAAAACATTTTCCTGAAGATTTCAAAGACAGCATAGCAGCTGCACTCCATTTCCTCACATCCGTGACCCGCTGGGCACACAGGCTTGAGGGAGTCACTCTTCATCATAGGATTTTTCCTCGGTGTCACTTAATATCTAGGTACTAAACATACTTTCAAAATTGAAGATTAGTGGTAAAAAGTGAAACACTAAGAGTATGTGACTCTTTGAACGCTTGCAATTTGCATTCAAAATGGTTACTCTGAAGCCAGTCACTCCCATTGGAAGTAGTGTATGGCTCATGGTAATAAGACCCACCACTAGATTTCACGGGGAAAAGCACATTAAATCTGCTGTTAATTCACAAGCATCACCATATATAACATTGGTTCTAGCAGACACTCGAGGCTAAACTTCCAGAGTTCTCTTTTTCATGAGCATCACCTACACCGCAGACACAAGATACACCAAGCAGCAAAATAATAAGCTACACAAGCAAAGCCTTTAAAAAAAAAAAAAAGGCAGCTCACTTTCCCATAGAGTGTCTCAGGTAAGACGTGCAGGGAATGGCATATCAGCTCACCAGCTCCCACTCTCATGGCCAAACTTTGAAATGATCTAGAGATTTACTTCAATATGTTTCAATAAAGTAGCCAGGCACTAAATATCTTCTGATGTCAGTAAGATATGACAGGTAAGAGCAGTTTTAAAATTCTTACTGCATTTGACAAGCATCAATATGAGTCTTTCTGTACTATATAATCCCATTTTTCCTTCTTTTGTTAGGAACCTAGCAGCAAAAATTCCTTCAAGCCTTATTTGGCCAGATCATCTAATAAATTAAAGTAATGTGAATTTAAGATGACCATTTCAAGATCTGAGTGAGTTATAAATGCTAGTAATCAATATTTCTTATGTATTGAAAAGAGATCCAACCACAAAGCTCAAGTTTCACAAGAGAGAGTGTGGGATCTATTACCAAGGCAAGAAACAATTAGCTGCCTGTTTCTTGATGGCAAAGATCCAGAAAAAGAGTTTAGATATAGAGAAATATACTGATGTTTCCAGAACAGAGAAAGTTTGAAGAACTACATGGACCAACATCCAAGACCAAAAATCCAGCAGACATCATCAGTAGCACTGTACACTAAATTTAAAATGTTCAATTAGAATCTGGTTCTTTAGATATCGTTGTAATGTAGTGTATGGGGAGATTTTGACAAACCAGTAAAGTGCCTGAAACCACTATTGTTTATTGCTAAAAGTAGCCATGTCAGCAGGCCGTAAACTGGCCATGCAGCAGCCTTAGCTTAACCAAGGCAGGAGGGGAGGGGATTTTGGGTGCCACAGAAAGGGCTGCTTGACCCCACGTCCTTCCTGATAAGAATTATGTTGAAATTACTGATACATGCATTTTAGGGACCTCAAGACGTGCAAACTCTGAAAAAAAAAACACCTGGTTAATCAATGACCAGAAGGAACCTCTTGCTTGACCTTTGAAACTGCTTGCTTAACAATTTTTCTTTAAGTGACATGTCATTGTATTACTAATGTATAAATAAGGGGAAAAAGTTTGAGGCAGGAGACTCTCCCTCTGGATGCATCTTGTGTTCCCCACCGCTGCGCCACTCGAAAACCACACTCAGCTTCAGTAATTATCAAAGGTTCGGGGTGTTTTACTAACCTGTTGCGGACGTGTATAAGTGCTTGAGACTAAGTAAAGTTTAGCTTTAAGTGAAAGCACTTTTATGTTGTCCTGTTTGTGCCAGCCATCTATCGGTCGGACGGCCCTGTCGCCCCTGATTTATTTCCTGACACCACCTCGCACAGAGTAAAAGTTACCAAGAGCTTTGGGTTGAAAAAACCCTGGGTAACAGTAGCATTGTTGCTTCATATAGCTATACTAGTATCACTTCTCTAGTCGAGATCAGTGGTTCTCATAGTCCACACCCCTGAGTGATGTAGTGACATAGCTATGGCCTCCTAGGGAGCTGGATTAACCATGCCAAAAGGAGAGCTCTCTCCCATCAGCGTAGAGCATCATTAAAGCATTACAGCAGCGCAGCTGAATTGGTGCAGCTGTGCAGATGCTGCCCTTAGAGGTTGCACAGGGCCACTTCAGGCAGTGGAGAACCCAGATTTTTAACATGACAGAGCCAAGTCTCATCCACTTAGCCACGCTACCTTTCTGACTGTGCTAAATATGTGGACTCTGCTATCCTGCCTGTAAGTACTGCTCTAACCACTAGACCGTATTCTGTGCCCAGAGCCAGAAATAGAATCCATGTAACCAACATGCCACTGCTGTCTCACAAATAGTTACCCACTGGCAAAGTATGTCATGTCTCCCTCTAGGAGCTGGTCCATATAAGGGATAATAGCTCATTCTGCTGCCAGTTGCTCCATAGCTGAAGTGATAGAGGTCAGTGCTGTAGATCTAAAGCTCCACTTTTCCAGCCTTGCTGATCATCCATGTGGCAGTCAGTACGGTTCCTCATGACTGAATGTGTTGTGCTTCAGAATCTGGTCCTGGCTGTTGTCACCTGGACTATGAGAAG
This sequence comes from Mauremys reevesii, assembly GCF_016161935.1. Taxonomy (NCBI): domain Eukaryota; kingdom Metazoa; phylum Chordata; order Testudines; family Geoemydidae; genus Mauremys; species Mauremys reevesii. The sequence goes on from NC_052630.1 coordinate 85,898,650, forward strand.
TGAGACTGGATGGATCTAGGTATGCTTGCTAAGTGCATGGGACTGTCCATGTCTCTCGCAGTGTTTCAAGACGTCCTCTACCTCTCTTGCATTCCTTTGGAGAGAATGTTCCTCTGAAGCTTCATGTTGCTCCTTGCCCTGCGAAGGCCCCCCACTTCCTAGCCATCTCACCCTCCACTTGAGTTAGCTGCATGCTATCCAGCTAACCTGTCCAGGGCACATCTCCGCATGCTCGTGCTCCAAAAAGGTCCATTCCTCACCCTCTTGTCCGGCCCTGACAACATGTATATAAAATATTCGTACAGCTCATTTGCATGCTTTACTGTAGGCAAGGGAACAGCTATAGCTATATTGGGTAGGTATATGATTTTTAAATAATATAGGTATACTGGTAAGCTCTAGCTTGGATGCAGTTACTCTGGCCTAAAGGTACCTTTTTCTAGTATAGCTTATTTCATTTCCTGAACCAGAATGAACTAGATCACTAAGCACTTTTATACTAGTATAACTATGACCACAATAAAAGGGCTTTTGCACTAACTAAACCAGAGTAGCTGAAACAGCAAAACTTCCTAGTGTAGACAAGCCCTGAGAACAAGCCCTGCAGAGAGGCAAAGTTCTTAGGAGTTTAAAGGTGCAGTACAGAGGAAGCAAAAGCACCCATTTTCATAGTAACACACATCACAAAAATGTAACAATTATTATTAAAATACTCCCAGGTGTGAGTTTTAATGGTCCATTAATACATGCCTTGAGTGGCTTCACAGTGCTACTAAAGCGTGCATTAATGAGCCAATAAAACACGCCCTGTCATTTCTTGATGCTCTATTATCCCATCATTTTGGTAATGAAATGCTCTTAAATCTGAATATACCATAGAGATGGAAGGAGATAAAACCACTGGTAAGGAAAAGGTTGAGAAATGGCAAGAAACTAACATGAACTTTGGTTTCTGATTTTTCATATTAAGACTTCAACACCAATCACCGGGAATGAATTCTCATCTTAGACCAACTCAGCGGGACATTCCTTTGCTATAACCTGCCAGGCTTTCCATAGCATAGGTGTAAGGTATCAAAGAGAATTTTAGAGAGGAAGAGATCCAAGACCCCTGTTCCTATACTATATCAACATGCAAGGAATGTGTCATTAAAAGAAGAAAGGGGAGTATAAATATTTCACTCTGCATCCCTTCTTCACAGATCCCTGTGCCCATGAAGTAAACAACTTTTTCTGATTACTTCCAACTGCTTTTTGAGGCAAGTCTCCGAGTCTACACCTTGATTTTTGTTGAAGGCTCTAGGGTTCAGCCACCCATTATTAATGCAATGAAAATGTGTCTGTCATAAGGAGCTACCCGCTTCATTTTACTGTTAGCAGGGCTACACTTAAAAACATTGCATCGGCACAGCTGCACCAATGCAGGTGTGCTGCTGTAGCACATAAGTGAAGAAGCTCCTATGCAGATGGGAGAGCTTCTGCCATTAAAGTAGTTAATCCACCTCTGCAAGAGGCGGGGTAGCAATGTCAATGGGAGAAGCTCTCCGGCTGAGATAGCGCTGTCTACACTGGGGTTTAGGTTGGTATAACTATGTCTCTCAGGGATGTGGATTTTTCCCACTCCTGAGCGACCTAGTTATACTGATATAAATCTGTAACATAGACTCGGCCTAAGATTCTCTTCATGGTTGTCCCCATGTCACACTCAGCATCACAACACGTGCATTGAGTAAGTTTGCAAAACTTAGCCCCCTTTTAATAGGGATTGCTTTTAATGGTAACAAAACAAACCAAAAAGCCCTGCAACTCGGCCAAAACTTTCTCCTGAGCTTTGCTTGTTCTTGGAGTCTCTCCCTGTCTTTGCTGCTACTTCCCTCTTTCTCCTCAAAGAGGGGCCCTGGGGATGGATGAAATGACTCAATAGCTCAGGGGTGGGCAAACTTTTTGGCCTGATGGCCACACTGGGCTTTGTATATTGTATGGAGGGCCGGTTAGGGGAGGGGGTCATGGCCCAGCCCCCACCCTTTATCTTCTCCCCTGGGACTCCTGCCCCATCCAACCACCCCTACTCTCTGTCCCCTGATCGCTCCAGAACCCCTGCTCCTGATTCCTCCCCCCCACTAGCCCATCCAACCCCCCTCCTTCCTGACTGCCCCCCAGGAACCCCTGCCCCCATTCAACCCCCCTATTCCCTGCCCTCTGACCGCTCCGACTCCTATTCACACACCCGCCCCTGCCCACCTCCCCGAACTCCCCTGCCCTCTATCCAACCCCCCGGCGCCTTGCCCCCTTACCGCACTGCCTGGAGCGCTGGCGGTGCTACAGCCACGCCGCCCGGCTGGAGCCAGCCACACCATCGCCACCGCGCAGCACAGAGCACCAGGTCAGGCCGGGCTCTGCAGCTGCACTGCCCCAGGAGCTCACAGCCCCGCCGCCTAGAGCATTGCGTCAGCGGTGGAGCGAGCTGAGGCTGCAGGGGAGGGGCCAGGGCTAGCCTCCCGGGCCAGGAGCTCAGGGGCCAGGCAGGACAGTCCCGCAGGCCAGATGTGGCCCACGGGCCATAGTTTGCCCACCTCTGCAATAGATTGTTTTCATTTTCAGGGTTCTACAACTACCCTGAATAAGCATGTTTGCCAAATACTTTTGCTGAAGTGATCTCTAGCAAAATAGTTATCAACATTTTAAATATAATTATACCTGGTCTCCATGTAAATTTTGTGATGGTGTAACTATTTTGGTTAGGGCTGTAATTATTGAATCAAAACAGTCCTATCATTACAACTCCTAGGGTGGATACAGGTTTACTGGTATAAAAGTAGCTTATACCAGCATAGCTTATTTAAGAAAGGTTGCAGAGGCTCATCTGTCCCTCTGACCACTACCCTATGCTGCTCATCCACATGGGCACTAATGACTCTAAGCAGATCAGCAGTGGCTACAGTGTTCTGGGAGAGAGGGTGAACGGGTCGGGGGCGCAAGTTGTGTTCTTGTCCATCCTCTCGGTTGAGAGTAAGGGCATCCTGGAGATGAATGCATGGCTGCACAGGTGGTGTCGACAGGAGGGCTTTGGCTTTCTTGACCATGGAAAAGGAGGTCTGCAAGGAAGAGATGGGATCCGCCTGACAAAGAAGGGGAAAGAACATCCTCAAACACCAACTTGCCAACCTAGTGAGAAGGGCTTTAAACTAGGTTCTAAGTGGGCAGGTCAGAAAAGCCCACAGATAAACTCACCTTTTTTATGCTTAATAGGAGGAGGAGGAGGAGGACGAGGGCATGGAAAAATTACAACAGGGTCATAGGAACAACAAGAGTGAAATCAGCATGAGAATCTGCTCAACAACCTAAATGTCCATAAACAAATGCAAGGAGTATGCGGAATAAGCAGGAAGAACTGAAAGAGATTCATACATAAGTTAAATTATTATAGAATTGGCATCACAGAGACTTGGTGGGATAAATCTCATGACTGAAATATTGGTATAGAGGGATGTAGTTTATTCAGGAAGGACAAGTGGGAGGAAGAGGGGGAAAGGGGTGCTGTATTATACATCAAGAATACACTTCTAATGTCCAGAAAGAGGTAAGAGGCGGATCAATTGAAAGCCTCTGGGTGAACTCTCTAGATCCCTTCCAGCAATACATTTCTTTGATAACTCTCCTGAACGGTACAAATTCTTCCTATATTTTCCTCACATGATAATTTCTTCCACCCCTTATGCATTCCATTACAAAAAATATATAAATTAAAAGGAGTCTTACTGACCCCATCAAGTGTGAAAAATGGCAGCTATGACAACAGAAAACTCAGAAGACTGATCCTTTTCATTTGTGTAGCACATTTCATCCCTAAAGATGTAACCATATACTCATGGGAATGGCTTCATCCACCACTCAAGTACAGCAGCCTGCCAAACTGCACATGATTTTAGGAAAGACAGCTGGGGAGAATTACACACTAAATTAAACTGCAGGGACCACAGAGCTTGCTGAGAATCCTCTGTGCAGAGGGATCTGCTCAAATGGAAGGGAGCCACCAACCCTGCTATGTTCTCTTCCCTCTGGACACTGCACAGTCCTCTCCATGGGCTGAAGCGCCACATGGAGGAGGAAGCAGGCAGTAGGTGGGCCAGGATGGGCTGTAAGGCCTTTCCCACAGAACCCTCTCCATTATGGGAAGTCCCCATCCCCTCCCTTTACAAACACGGATCCCAGGGGGATGCCAGGGACCCAGCATCAACATGGATTCACAGGTCTTCTACATGGATGGCCCAACCTCCTGCAGATCCCCAGGAGCTGGAGAGTGCATGGGCCAAACCTATGGCCTGTTCTGCATGGTGTGGGAGGGGAACAACCACCACACCTCAGACAATGCAGTAGTTTGGGAGGAAATATCTGTGAGCCTCCCCTTGCAGAGTTTCTCTCATGGGAGAGACAATCAGGTCCCTAGTTAGAGGGGCAGTATTCTATCATCCAAATGGCAAAGACACCAGGACTTACTCCCTTGGACGAACGTCAGCTTTCTTGCCGCGTTTAAACAAGCTTCTACCAAGTTGGGCAGTTCAGTAGATTGAGCTTGGCTTTGTTTTTTCAGTCCCAGGTTCAGATTTAGCATTTGCCTGCAGACATTAGCATTATTTATATTGCAACAGGGTCTAGAGGCCTCAAACAGGTCCAGACCCCATTGTGCTAGGCACTGAACACACATGGTAAGAAGACCGTTCTGGCTCAAAGAGCTGACAGTCTAGGTTAAGAGGAGATTCAGCCTGGGGGTTTAACCCAATAGACTGAGGGGGCAGTGGTGATAGAAGAACTTGGTTGCAGAGCCTAGCTATGGCCCTGATCCAGCAAAGCACTTGAACATGCTAGGCACATCCTTAAGAGCTTGTCTACACTTACTGCACTGCAGCAGCACCACTGTAGGGGGCTTAGTGAAGACACTACTTACACCAATGTGGGAGCTTCTCCCACCGGCATAGGTACCCTACTCACAGCTATGTGAACAGGAGAAGCCCACCCATCGACAGTGCTGTTTATATCAGGAGTTCGGTCGGTTTAACCGTGTCGCTCAGGGTTGCAGATTTTCCACACCTCTGAGGGTACGTCTACACTACGGGACTATTCCGAATTTGCATAAACCGGTTTTGTAAAACAGATTTTATAAAATCGAGTGCGCGCGGCCACACTAAACACATTAAATCGGTGGTGTGCGTCCATGGTCCGAGGCTAGCGTCGATTTCTGGAGCGTTGCACTGTGGGTAGCTATCCCGTAGCTATCCCATAGTTCCTGCAGCCTCCCCCGCCCCTTGGCATTTCCGGGTTGAGATCCCAGTGCCTGATGGGGCAAAAATCATTGTCGCGGGTGGTTCTGGGTACAGCCTCACCCCTCCCTCCCTGAGCAGCAGACAACCGTTTCGCGCCTTTTTTTTGCTTGGTGAACTGTGCAGACGCCATAGCACAGCAAGCACAGCAAGCATGGACCCTGCTCAGCTCCATACCGCAATCGTGAATGTTTTAAACACCTCGCGCACTCTCATGCAGTCTATGGTGAACCAGGACCTTGAATCCGAGGCGAGGAGGAGGCGGATACGGCAGCGCGGCGATGACAGTGATGAGGACGTAGACAGAATTCTCTCAGACCGCGGGCCCCTGCGCTTTGGAGATCCTGATGGTAATGGGGCAGATTCTATCCATTGAACGCCGATTTTGGGCCCAGGAAACAAGCACTGACTGGTGGGACCGCATTGTGTTGCAGGTGTGGGACGATTCCCAGTGGCTGCGAAACTTTCGCATGCGTAAGGGCACTTTCATGGAACTTTGTGACTTGCTTGCCCCTGCCCTGAAACGCCATAATACCAAGATGAGAGCAGCCCTCACAGTAGAGAAGCGAGTGGCGATAGCCCTGTGGAAGCTTGCAACGCCAGACAGCTACCGGTCAGTCGGGAATCAATTTGGAGTTGGAAAATCTACTGTGGGGGCTGCTGTGATGCAAGTAGCCAAAGCAATCACTAAGCTGCTGCTACGAAAGGTTGTGACTCTGGGAAACGTGCAGGCCATAGTGGATGGCTTTGCTGCACTGGGATTCCCTAACTGTGGGGCGATAGATGGAACCCATATCCCTATCTTGGCACCGCAGCGCCAGGGCACCCAGTACGTAAACCGGAAGGGGTACATTTCAATGGTGCTGCAAGCACTGGTAGATCACAAGGACGTTTCACAAACATCCACGTGGGATGGCCAGGAGGGTTCATGACGCCGCGTATTCAGAAGCACTACTCTGTTTAAATGGCTGCAGCAAGGGAATTACTTCCCAGACCAGAAAATAACAGTTGGGGATGTTGAAATGCCTGTCGTTATCCTGGGGACCCAGCCTACCCTTGATGCCATGGCTCATGAAGCCATACACAGGCAGCCTGGACAGTGGTCAGGATCTGTTCAATTACAGGCTGAGCAAGTGCAGAATGGTGGTGGAATGTGCATTTGGCCGTTTAAAGGCACGCTGGCGCACATTACTGACTCGCTCAGACCTCAGCCAAACCAATGTCCCCTATGTTATTGCTGCTTGCTGTGTGCTCCACAATCTCTGTGAGAACAAGGGGGAGACCTTTATGGCGGGGTGGGAGGCTGAGGCAAATCACCTGGCCGCTGATTACGCGCAGCCAGACACCAGGGAGATTAGAAGAGCACACCAGGAAGCGGTGCGCATCAGAGAAGCTTTGAAAACGAGCTTCATCAATGGCCAGGGTACAGTGTGACTGCTGTGTTTGTTGATGAACACCCAACCCCCTTGATTGACTCAGTCCCTGTAAGCAACTCCCCCTCCCCCTTCGAGTACAGCTTACTTATGCAAATAAAGTCACTCTCATTTAAAAAGCATGAATTCTTTATTGATTCATTATAAAAAGAGGGAGAGAAGTAAGGGTGTGGTTTGGGAGGAGGATAGGAGGGATGGAGAAGGCCATTAAAAAAAAATGCAGAGTAACGACATCCTTCTGGTTGGGCTGTCCACGGGGGTGGAGTGGGCGGGTGCACGGAGCCTCCCCCCACGCGTTCTTACACGTCTGGGTGAGGAGGATGTGGAACATGGTGAGGGTTGTTATACAGGGGCTGCAGCGGCACTCTGTGATCCTGCTGCCGTTCCTGAAGCTCCACAAGACGCCGGAGCATGTCAGTTTGATCACGCAGCAGCCCCAGAGTTGCATCCCGCCACCGCTGATCTTCCTGCCGCCACCGCTGATTTTCCTGCCGGTCTTCCTGCCGCCACCTCTCATCTCGGTTGTCACTCCTGTCCTCACGTTCATCCCTCCTGTCCTCACGTTCACTGGCCTCTTTCCTGTAATTTGAAACCACGTCCTTCCACTCATTCAGATGAGCTCTTTCATTGCGTGTAACTTCCATGATATCCGAGAACATCTCATCTCGCGTCTTCTTTTTCCTCCGCCTTATCTGTGCTAGCCTTTGGGATGGAGGAGGGATGGTTGAAAAATTTGCAGCTGCATGACGGAGATAAATATTTAGAAAGATACATTTTACAGAACAATGGTTATACTCTTTCACAGTGAACATCACTATTCACCTAGCACATGTGATTTCCCTACAAGGTCGCATTTTTCATCTTAATAGTGAGTGCTTGCAGCTCTGGAGTTACAGATCTCACAGACACAGGTCCAGGCATCAGAATTCAGCTTGCATGCAGCCATGGTAAGCCACTGTCTCAGTGATTTACCCCTCCCCCCCAACGCATGGCTAATACCACGCTAGCTCCTGCTAATCAACAACCTTCCTCCCCCACCCACTGCGTGTCTGGTAGCTTGGGAAGATCGCGTGACCAAACACAAAAGATCATCGGCATTTCACTCCTCCTCCCCCGCTTTGCTACGTGCGGGAAAGTGTTTTTTTTAAGCTGCTGCATTCCACGAACCCAGTAGAAAAATGGCCACCCCCCTTACTTAAATTCCTGATTTTTAACCAGGTTATCCTGAACGATATCACTTTGCTGAGGATAACAGAACAAGATAAAGAGCGGATGCTTCTTGAATGCCAGCAGTCACCGGGACCATATGCTGCTATGCTTTGCCACGCAATGATACCTGATTACTTGCTACATGCATGGCATGGTAAAGTGTCCTACCATGGTGGGCGGAACAAGGCTGCCTTGCCCAGAAACCTTCTACAAAGGCTTCTGGAGTACCTACAGGAGCGCTTCATCGAGATGTCCCTGGAGGATTTCCTCTCAATCCCCGGACATGTTAAACTTTTCTAAGTAACTATACTGTCTGTGAATGCATCCCAAGTCCTCAGGGCAAATCAATCATTAAAAAAGGCTTGCTTAAAAAACAATGTTTGCTATTTGCAAAGGTACACTCACCAGAGCTCCCTTCCATGGCGTCATTGTCTGGGATAGTGGCTTATGAGGGCTGGGAGGACGGTAATTCCGTCAGGGTGATAAAAAGCTCCTGGCTGCTGGGGCTCACGGAGTGCTGTGTGCTCTCTGCTAGGTCTTCCTCCTCTTCTTCATCTTCATCTTCCCCATCTGCATAATCCTCAGCCATGGCAGAGATTACAACCCCCACCTCGGAATCCACGATCAGGGGTGGGGTACTTGTGGCGCAGCCCCCTAAAATTGCATGCAGCTCAGCATAGAAGCGGCATGTTTTTCGACCTGCCCCGGACCTTCCGTTTGCTTCTTTGGTTTTCTGGTAGCCTTGTCTGAGCTCCTTAACTTTCACTCTGCACTGCACTGAGTCTCTGCTGTGGCCTTTATCCGTCATAGCCTTAGAAATTCTTTCAAATACTTTTTCATTTCGTCTTTTGGAACGCAGTTCTGTTAGCACTGAATCCTCTCCCCAGATAGCGATCAGATCCAGTACCTCCCGTGCAGTCCATGCTGGGGCTCTTTTACGATTCTCAGGAGACTGCATTGTTAACTGTGCTGATGAGCTGTGCGTGGTCACCTGTGCTGATGAGATCTCCACGCTGGGGAAGCAGAAAATGAATTTCAAAAGTTCGTGGGGCTTTTCCTGTCTACCTGGCCAGTGCATCCGAGTTCAGAATGCTGTCCAGAGCAGTCAGTGGTGCACTGTGGGATACCGCCCGGAGGCCAATACCGTCGATCAGCGGCCACACTAACCCTAATCCGATATGGTAATACCGATACTAGCGTTACTCCTCTCGTTAGGGAGGAGTACAGAAACCGGTTTAAAGAGCCATTAAAATTGATATAAGGTGCCTCCTAGTGTGGACGGTTGTGGCGTTAAATCGGTTTTACGCTCCTAAAACCGATTTAAACGCCTAGTGTAGACCAGGCTTGAGAAACATGGTTACACTGACATAAATCCATAGCATAGACCAGGGCTAAATGTGCAAAATTTGACTTTTTAAAGGAAGTTTTAAACAAAAGCTACGGATATCAGTAATCCCAGCTGGCCACCTGCTTAGCCTGCCTGCATGTACAGTGAGGGGATATGTACACTTACAATCTGCCTTTGCACTATGTAGAAGTGATGGCCTCAGAAAATACAAATCCTTTTACAGGATTTTACTTGGGACAAGCTTCATTCTCAATTTCACATACGATCACTGGGGCAGCATCGCCACCCAGCAATCAAAAGGCATTCATGAAATAACCTCTATTCACTGTATTGTAAATGTGCATCATATATAAGTGGGGAAGATTCTGTATTTAGCTCTTTGCTGCACAGTTGTCCAGGACCAGAGCAGGTCCTAGACACACTGTCTGGGATACAGCTTTATGACAAATTCTACCATATCAGCCCTATGCACTAAAAATAATAATTGTACCATGAAGACAAAAACACACTCCCATGAAAAGAGACAGTTTGGGGAGAGGAATAGCATAATCCATAAAAAATACCCCGTGATTCCCCCACTCCCCCTTCAACCAATCTGCCTACTCTTAGGCATATAAAAGGCTAATGTTCACATTAAGTTATTTCTTAACTTGCTTTAAAATATTACAGCTCCATTTGCTTTAAAATATTACAACTCGACATCCTCCGCAGCTGATGTCAATACAGGATATAAATAGACTTCAGTAAACATATGTACAGTCATTCTTGTAGCACTTTCCGATACAAGGCAGGCTCATATGATGACCATTCTCAAAGTGAGCAGAAATTGGTGCTTGTCTGAAGTCATTTCCTTTATTTGTTTACAGGGCCGACCATTAAAAAGTCAATATTTAACAACAGTTGACACAGCAGAAGCTGTGGTCTCTCAGACCTCACTAGGGACAAAGGGGACTTTTTAAATGGCAACCATTAAACTTATCCAGTGTTTATTGCTGTGGCATGTGGGATCCACAGTAACAATTAAACACAAGATAAACTGGTTATGTCCAAGACAGACCATGTGAGTGAACTGTGGGTCTGCCATGGGATTTTATTTAGAGATCTGCAAAAAACAAACATCCCTTGTGCTGTGCCCTACAACTCAGCAATTATGGACTCTGGCAGATCACTAGGAGGAGCTGTGTCCACTGAGATAGAATGCCCCACTGCTGATTTGAAGATAAAGTTTCAGAAAACCTCAGCAGAGGCAACCCACCAGATCTTAACTGATATGACAGGACAGACAAAGACATAACAAAATGGTGGCCACTCGCCTCAGATAACTCACTCAGAAGTATTTACACTTTGATATCCTCAACATTTGTAGCATTCCAGGTATTTCCTATAGTATGGATAGTAAGAAGGGAGGACTCGGTATCTTTTTAATGTATATGAAACTAGCCTATTTCTAATAGACACCATTGTCCTTTGTGCTTATAAAGTAATTTGGATCAAAGGATCCCAATGCACTCTACAGACATTAACCAAACCTCCACACCCCTATGAGACAGATGTTACTCCAGCCTTCCTACAAACTGAGGCAGACAGTTATGTGAGTTAGTTGCGCAAAGTCACAATCTGCAGCATACTAACATTAGAACACAGGCATCCTGACTCCCAGTCCGCTGCTCTGCCTGTATACAGCTCTCTTTGAAAATCCACCCCCACAGGACAAGCAATCCTCCACCTACCGCCCCAGAAGTCAGGGTACTGACTACAATGGAGCCAAAAGAGCTATATAACATGAAAACCAAACAGGCAGAGTACAAATGGGGGCAGGACAGGTGTAGTTTCAGGAAAGGGGTATAGCTGAGTGCAACTCACAAGTTTGGTACATATTCTGAGTTTCATCATCATGTTAAAACAATTTGTGAAGTCCCTTTATGGTGTCTCCTGCTTTCCTTTTATGCTAGGTCTGAAAAGTCCTACCCATGTGATAAAGCAAGTGTTTATGATTTGGAGGTTGAATGAAAAACCTGTATGTTGAAGTGAATAATGAATTATTTCTCTTTCTAGGCAATTAGATTATTCATGAAGCTTGTCTGGCGGAAAAGTCATGCCTGCTTTACTGCGATCCTAATCTCCACATATCTCTTTCACTTTTTATCCTCACACCTGCCTCTTTTAACAAGATTAAGAATTAGACCAGTTGTCTGTTAGAGAGCACTAGCCGTTCTGTGGTAGCCATTGATTTAAATTTAAAGGATCAGACCCCCAGTGGAACTCTAGGGTTTCGGAAAAGCAGGATTATATGATAATAAGGAAGGTCCTGCAGAGATCAGATGTGTGCAGATTGGCTCTGCAGAAGGGGAAGAATGCTGCCACCCAAGGTAAAAGACCTTAGATTCTTCCTGCAAAGGGGCCTGCTTATTCACATTTCAGGCCAGAGAGAAAATTTCTGCAGAAGAACTTTCCTAGTAGTAAGAAATAGTAGTGAAGCTAGTGATCTAAAATATACACCTCTACCCTGATATAACGCGACCTGATATAACACGAATTCGGATATAACGCGTAAAGCAGTGCTGGGGGGGGCAGGGCTGCGCACTCCGGCAGATCAAAGCAAGTTCGATATAACGCGGTTTCACCTATAATGCAGTAAGATTTTTTGGCTCCCGAGGACAGTACTATATCGGGGTAGAGGTGTACATCCATATCCTATTCTGGATGGGTGGCAGATATGACTACCGGTGACATTTAAGATCAAAATATATTTTTTTATTTTAGTGAATCCAGGCCCAATTGCGAGAGCTTGTATTTCAGGTCCCATGTCTTAATTTATCATATCACTTGTTTCAACATTGCCTGCTCCTGGGAGTTAGTTACTGGGACACTTCAAGCAGGGATTTCTGCACCTGAGGCAGCTTTCAACATATTTATTAATAAAAACTGCAATAAGCTACACGTGCATGAAAGCAAACGAAGACACATGCACATACTGTTTTACAGAGGCACTGGGGCAGGAAAAAGGACAATAAGGGGGTTGTTTTTAAGAAAAAAGTTCAGATGAAAATCAAAAATCATCATACAAATGTCGTTCTTGGAGAAAAAAGGATTGTTATTATTTGAAGAATACTGTAAATTCAGTATTTGCAGTTCAACAACTTTGCAGCTATTTTGGAGAAAGCTGCGGTATCAGGCTGTCCCAAAGCTTGGAATATCAGTCCTTTGTTTGAGGACTAATCAAACTGAAAATAAGGGATCATTTGCAGATAGGTCTGCATGCCATGCTTTATTTACTTGGTTGAACCGTGCCGGGCATGTGTTTAAAATATAGCTATGGAAAAAGGTGGCAGGTCTGCAGGTCAATCAGACCCTTCTTTATCTTTAAACTATGGAATAAAGAATACAAGTGTTTTGATAGTGATTCCCCGCTGGTGAAAATAATGTAACGAAACACAGATTCATTGGTTTTATCAGCTTGCACTTCCAGCTCCTTCCATCTGATTCAGTTCTTCTATAGTACTATAGAGATGCTCCCATCTACAAAATATATTGTTTGTGAATACTTTTCTCTTAGTAAAGAAAGCAGCTGGGAAGAAGGTGTCCGACAGGAAGATGTTAGTGCAAGATAAGTTTCTGTTCATATTTGTTGGCATAAAGGGAAAAATCCTTAAAATAGTGACCCTAATTAGTGCAATTTGGCTCTAAAATGTAGCAGCATATGGCTCTTATGTAAATTCAGAAGGGGAGTGTGCTTAAGGAGCAACTTGGTGCAGCTTTTGTAAGCCTGCAAGCTTTTCTTTAAAGCAGTAAGTGCTGCACGTTGGGAAAAGAAAACAGCTTCCCCGATTTTGTCTTTTGTATTGTAAGTCTGCTTCCCTAACGCAATAGCTCCTGAAGGATTTCAGCTCAAAGTCAACTAAGACAAGACAGAGCCCTGCACCCCCTTCTTGCTTTCCTATTATTCTGCACACAGTCCCTTTTCCACTAGCTGATAGCCTGCAGTTCTGACAATGCAGGGAACAAGGAAAAGAATGGCAGAACAGGGAAGCAGAACACAGCTGTGCGTTTCAGAATCTCTCCATATTCATTTGCCAAACAAAACCAATACTCAAAGAGACAGCTAAGATTAAGATGCAATAGGAACATATTGAATTCGTGCCTCAGAGCAGCAAGGGGCTCCTTTTAACAATGCATTCAAGCAACAGATAGAGATTTACCTTCAAAATGCAGGCCATGTTCTTTTTCTATCCTTCCTACCACAAAGCAGCAGGATTCTACTTTGTCAGAAACAGTTCCAGTGTGAGGCAAAAGGCTGGTAGAGCTGCAAAACTGCTATAGCCTACATTCCTGAAGATCCAAATAAGGGTACCACAATTCTAAGATCCGTTAGTCCTATTAGTCTTTTCATGCCCTGTTTGTTCCACCCATCAGCTTCTGCCACTGGCTAGAAGCCAGCTCAGCACCTCCCCTTAGTCACATGACTGAATTTGACTCATGACTCCAGCATGTATTTTTTTAAGCTCTTGGATGCTTTCTATCATATGATATATACCAAATGGCAATTTTATAGCGTGCAGATGTCTGAGGCATTTGAAAAGCAAGCTGCTCATTTACAGGGAATCCGGATTAGTCCCTCTAAATGGATCAACAGCAAATATTTCTCTCAGTCATGTCAGAAGAGTCCAAAGTATCTCTCTGTTATTAGGGCAGTAAAAATCTTTAGGTCGTTATGTAATGTTTGTTTGCATTCTCAACCCTCTTCATATTACTGGAATTTGCCTTTTTCTGAAACACTGTGACTACTTGTAAAAATGAGCCACTCACCAGGAGTAACCACCATAAATATCCCATGAGAAATCCTTCTATTGTGCCGTGTGTATCACTTTGTATTATAGACTCATATATTACAGAAAGGAATAGGAAATGGTTTTCATTTGGGTAAGTCTGATGACAGCTCTTTGAACCGTCTCTGGCATTTGTTTGAGCTTACCTGGACTGCAGAGAAATAAAATGAAAGCTGTTACTGAAGTCATCTTCCTCCTTCTGGACACAGGCTATTTTTCTACCCTCTACTACATCAGATTCAGGCTCCTCTCTCACATGCAAAGCTCTACATAATATTGTCCCCTCCTTCACGTTTGCTGTTTCTGCCCCCAATACTCCTCCCACTATTTATATTCTTCCCAGTATTTTTGCCTTACTTCTCCCTCTCTCAGTTTTGCACCTTTCATCTGGATTCCTCTACAGGTGGAACAGTCTCCATGTTCTTGTCGCCCAAGCAGCCTCATTCCCATTCTAATTCCTTGTTAAACCCACCCCTTTGAGAAATCCCTCTGACTGGTTTCCTCGTCAATCAGTAAATCCCATGTCTTCCATCACCTGAGCTTTAGTCCAATCTCATCTCACATTTGTCGAACACTGTAATAAGCTGCCATGTTTACCAGAAATAAGCCCTTCTGGGAGTTGATTCTGCTGGGGAACAGTAAGTGCAGACACAGGCAGGTAGCCCATTATTTCACCTGGATGAAAGGGAGCTGGGAATGTCTAGCTGGAGAGAAGATCTAGTGTGTGGACTGAGCAATCTGGAAGGATGAATCTTAGGAGCAGTCAAGCCTGGGAGAAGATTCAAGCTCAACTTTGTTGACGTGTTGACAATAAAACCCCAAGCCACAACAAAGGAGCAAGCTTGGACTCTACACAGTGTGTGGACTGTGTCTGAGAACGGGTTGGGAAAACACCTGCTCATGTGTAACACGGACAGACTCCGGTCATCGGCAGGCAGAATCAAACCTGGGACCTGTAGAGCTAAATGCATGAGCCTCTACTGCACGAGCTAAAAGCCACATACCCCTTAATTAAGGCCATACAGCAGACTCATTCATCTCTAAGTGGTCTTGGTGCCACTGGATCGGACAGAGCACCACACCCAGGAGGCGTGTGAGTTACATATGCACAGAGAATAAGCTGTCTAGAGCACAAACTACATCAACCAAGTGTAGAAAGTGCCATGTAAATGTATTACTGGAAGGGTCTGACAATAACAGTTAATCGTTGAAATTCAAGGACCGAGTGTCCAACAGAAGGGTGGTCAGGTAATCCCACAACGCTGCATTTCAGCCTGCTAAAGCTACAGTAAAAAGTCAGTCAGTCAGAGGACAATGACAGTCTTCCAACACGTCCCTTTTGCTTTTAAAATCAACAAAGTGCTTGTTCGGTGTGGAAAGCAGAACTTCCAGCAGCTGTGAATACAGGAAGTGGAAGAACATGTATGGAGATTCTGAGCCCAATAAAACAGGTTAGTTTTTCCAGCCCTTTTGGGAATCTCTCTTTTTTTTTTTTTTTTTGTATAAGAAGAGTGAAAAAGCCAGTCAACCCTGAACTATTTACATATAACACAGAGCTAACAGGCTGCTGCATTATTCAGCTTTCACCTTGGTTCACAGGGCTCTGGTTTATAGCTTAGAGCAGGGATCAGCTCAGGAATACCTGGCCACCGCTTCCCACAGCCCCCATTGGCCTGGAGCAGCGAACCGCGGCCAGTGGGAGCTGTGATCAGCCGAACCTGCGGACGCTGCAGGTAAGCAAACATCCCGGCCCGCCGGCAGATTTCCCTGATGGGCCACGTGCCAAAGGCTGCCGATCCCTGGCTTAGAGTATTGGTATGATGGGAGAGTCCTGGGCCAATTCCTGATCGCATTCTGCTCTTTGCTGTTCTAACACCTGCTCTTCTCCAGCTCACAGTCCCTCATTCACCACGGAGCTGCCTTTCTGTGTCTCCCCCAGGAGCACACCAATCTGCATTGACCTTCAAACCCCTTAGCCAGACTGCTCCAGTTCTACATGGGCCCTGCAGCTTCTCCCTCTTGCAAACTCCTCAGCCCTTTTGTACCCTCACTAGTGACCCTCCTCCCCCGCTTCTCTTTTTCTGACCACAATACAAACATCTTCTGGCTGTAACTCTATAAAGAAGCTTTGATCCTCTGACAACACAAGTATTTCATTCATTCTTTTCACATTTAATTGCCCATTTCCCTCTCCATCCTTCAAGCATCCACTGGCTTCTGGAATAGAATAATTCTTTTGTTAGGCTCGGCTGAGGAAAGTCATATCTCCCAGAACCCTCTGGTGTGGGTTGGACCCTCGTGTGTGTGTCTGGACAAGAGGAGGAGTAGCAAGAGCCGTGTGGAGACCTCCTCCATCATTTCATTCATTATTCCCGACACCCTGGAGAGAAGACGACGCTGCAGAACACGAGACCTGTAAAATTTACCTTTGATATAAAAATGGCACTAAGGTACTGCAGTCACTGTGCATTAGACATGGGAATATCCTCGTCCACACCATGGCTGGAACTGGTTTAGTTCAATGCTCACAATCAAGACAGCTCCACAAATAAAGACTATTGACTTGTCAAAAAAGCATGATTTTTCTGAGGACAGATACTATGTGGTACAAAGCACCAAAAAACAATAATAATAATATCCATTTTAGAGCAAATTCCATCAGAGGCTCTTCTAATGTACTGTGACAAAGCTCCGAGCTTGTATTGGTGGGTCCCACGCTTCCTGGCAGATATAGTGGCCTCAGAAGCTCACTAAGGTCCTCAAGATGACCTCTCTCTGCCGGTATGGTGGCAGAGGTTACAACTTATTGAGCTATTTTCATCACAGGCCAGTATGGGAGGTGGGAAGGTGAAATACCCACAATCTTTGTTACTCCTTAGAGCTCCACAGGCACCATTTGGTCTCCTGCCTTGACCAAAGTCTGTTTCCCCTTTCAAAGAGATCTCTGTAGATCACATGGGGGGAGAGGGGGGGAACCCAGGCCCGCCCTTTACTCCGGGTTCCAGCCCAGGGACCCTAATGGTAGCAGCTGTTATCGGCTTAATCCTTCACTGACGCTGCTTTGATTCCCTGTGCTACTTCCCTGTGCTCCCCTTTTCCAAGCTTCACCCTTACCTCAGGGTTCAGTAATGCTTCCTCTCTTCCTGTGGGGCCCGGGACGGAGGTGATGAATCCGTCACTTTTGGGACCGGCCCATCACTTCCAGGACTGACTGTGCCAGCCAATGGCACCGGCCCATGGGACCCCCCAAAATGCAGAGCCTGGAGCAGTTTCCCCGATTCGCCATATCCAAGGGATATGATGCCAGATCCATCAGAGTGGATGAACACAACAGGGCAGTCATCACGTGATCCAGCCCATCATCCAGTCCCAGCTTCTGGCAGTCAGAGGTTTAGGGACATCCATAGCATTGGGCTGCGTCCCAGATAAGGGCAGCTCTATGTTTTTTGCTGCCCCAAGCACGGCAGGCAGGCGACTTTTGGCGGCTTGCCTACAGGCGGTCCACTGGTCCTGTGGATTCGGCGGCATGCCTGCAGGAGGTCCGCCAGTGCCGCGCCATTGGCGTTCCCACTGCCGAATTGCCGCCGAAGCCGCAGGATCGGCGGACCTCATGCGCTTGCTGTGCTGGTGCCTGGAGCCACCCCTGGTCCCAGACCATCTTGGCTAATAGCCATTGATGGACCTATCCTCCATGAACTTATCTAATTCTTTTTTGAACCCAGTTATAATTTTGGCCTTTACTTCATCCCCTGTCAATGAGTTCCACAGATTGACTGTGCATTGTATTTGTTTTAATACCTGCTGCCTATTAATTTCACCAGGTGACTCCTAGATTTTTTTTATGCGAAGGGGTAGCTAACACTTCCCTATTCACTTTCTCTACAATATTCACAATTTTATACACTTGGATCATATCCCCTGTAACAACACAAGTTCCCAGCAAGACTTTATACAAGGCATTAACAAAGATAACAAAACAGATTAACTATACAGATAAAAGGGTGAGAACACCAATGAATTATATATGCATATATTTATTTTATGTTAACCTTAATCCATTTTTATTAATGTTTTTCTGTTACCATTTCACATTTCTTTTTCATTTTTTTTTTTTATTATATTTTTCATTTCCTATTTCTGGGTTCTCCTTTCATTTCTTTTTTATTTTCATTTTAATAATTTCCTGTTATTTATATATTTCATCTTCTTTTTCTTTCTTTCATTCTCAATTTTTTTCATTAATTTTTAATCCTTTCATTTTACAATTCTTATTTTACAAATCTCTTCATTTACCAGGGTGTTCTGTCACAGTCCATAAATATCATCACATTACATATACCGTTTTTTACAGACTTTCATACCTAATTTACACAATTTAGTTATACAAAAACATACATAAAACAATTAGGATTGTTGGCCAGTCATGAAGAAAAAATATAATTCCAATTCAACTGAAAACTAACAAATTATTACCTCCCAAAAGAAGAGTATTCTTCTTCCATACAATTCTGGCTTTCCATAACGAAATTAGGATCTACTTATAAACAAGTATCGGCCTTTATTGCTAAGTTTAAACACTTTTGTTATATACACACATCCAACACAAAATTATAAAATTTGTTGTTTCGTTTCCCCTGGTTCTTTGGTTGGCTCCCAGCACTCCCTTGTTTCTTTGGCCTTGTTTTCCTTGTGTTTTGACTTTCCACAGCCCTATTTGCCTTTATTTTTTTTTTTTTTTTTTTTTTTTTTTTATTTTTTTTTTGTTTTTTTTCTTTTTTTTGTTTTTTTTTTTTCTCAGGTGGGATCCCAAGTTTGTTACTGTTCTTTCTGGTGTCTTCAGGTTCCCCAGTTGGTCATTAGTGCTGATAATTAGTTAGGACCAGGAACTCATGGTCTGATGCTGCTGGGGAGTGATAGCATAGACAGGCACATCAGTGGAGTTGGGCTGTGGATGGGCTTGGGATTTGCTGAACATCATTGCATGACCACCTGCTGATCAGAACAGCTGCCAGACGACCAACAGGCACCACCAGAGACTCAGACACCAGCTGAGGTTGGTGCAGCAGGATGGAAAGGCACAGGGGAGGGACTCCCTTCTGAGAGCAGAGGGACAGCAGGCAGGAACTAGGCCACAGTTTTATGTCAGGGGGGCTCACTGCGCCTGTCTGCTAGCTCTGGCTCATAG